>NC_088118.1:4439769-5689769 GCF_036370855.1 Dromaius novaehollandiae
TTCAAACGCTTTCACTTCCACAGGAGACTAACCTCCCTGTCCTCGTTGGCCTTTTTAAAAACTCCCATTTGCCCACACCCCGCAAAGCCGAGCTCCAGCTGATCTGAATACAGCTTTTAAGGAAAGCAGATACCATCTATTAGCCAATAAACACCTTATCAAAAAATGTGTTCTCCATTTCAGTGCTTCCTTTTGTTTAAGGAAATTTTCTTTTTCTTCATCATTAATACATCACCACACTCACCATTTTGAAACATAACCATCATATGTGAACTGCAGCAGCTGAAACATCTTGGGTACTTTAAATGCTATTTGAAATTCATAGCATCTCTGAAAAACAGGCCTACGAGGTACAAACTGGGTACAGAAGAAGCATTACAGAGAGAACTTTTGGGGACATGTCCACCTATATCTATATTTCAGCCACACAATTGTCCTAGTACTGAATAGCAGACAGGATCAAGACTATAAAAGGGAACGTGAACTAGTATAATGTTAAAATACAGTCAATGCACGTGTAAGTGATTTCAACAGTGGAAGTCTGTAGCCTTTTAAAACACACAGTATGGAAGGATAATTTGAGACTGGCAGTAAGGAATACCTAGTCCAGAAAACAAGAGTTTTAGGGAAATCAGAAAAAAATTGGCAGACTGAAATTTGGCCAGGGGACAAGCACAACTTCATGACAGGCGATTGTGCATGGGACCATAAATTCTCAAAAGAGATCCATATCTTTATTTTATACCTTCTGCAAAATACAGAAATCTAAACCTCTAGCGTCCCCATACCATGTTGACTGTCCAGAAGAGAAATAAAAAAGATAAATGGCTTGAATCAGGAAGACTGGGTTCTTCTTCTGTGTGACTAAGAGCAAATTATTTAGTCATTTGATGGCTATTTTTCCCAACTGTGGAAGAGAAGAATATTGAATGCTCACTTTGCCCACACAGCATTACATAAAAACTCTGAAAAGGTACATTTGCGAGTATGGTAGCATCATCAGAAGTTGCATACTGGGAGTCATTCTGCCTAGATATTCATGCAAAGCCATACCTATCAAGAGTCATAGGCTCTCTTTCCAGCTTTGACAGATCTGCATTATGGGTTAATTAATTTTTATCAAGGGCTTTCAGAATGTCACAGAGAAAGGCACTGCATAAATGGAAAGTCATTATTAATAGTGCTGAGATGAGGCCAAAGAAATCAGATTTGGATCAGAACCTGTATCGCTCTAAGTCTTGGATTGCTTGGATCCCTCATAATAGTAATTAATAAATGAGACTGCAAACATTTGTTTTGCAGACAGAACTATTGCTGTGATATGAAATGCCTGAAATCACTTCAAAGAGAAATGTTTAAGTTGTAAATACGTCAGTGTACATTGAAAAGCATTTGAATTTGATCCTAAGTCGTGCTCCACACTTACCTCTTCTTGTACTGCTTTTATTACTATAATCTTGATAAAGGCACTCTGAGGTGAGAAGCAGAGCTTAATAATTCACACCTAGTTGCAAAAGGCGGTACTCAGACAAAGCGCGAGTTGTGAATTATTACGCCTGAAGTCACATCCTGGAGTGCGTTAGCTGCAAAATCGCGCCTAGGTGGCAGGAGAGAAAGGAATGGGTAAGGAAAAGGATACTGTGCTTATGTAAATACGTTTTTTAACACAGCCTAGCGCTCCGCCACGGCTGCTCAGGTGCCCCTCTGGCAGAGAACGGGCTGGAGGGAGGGAGAGAGGGGAGGATGCAGGTGTAAGCCATACAGGGAGAATTCGGTATCAAACTGCTGTTGGTTACATCAGCCTAGCAACTGTTTATGCAAACAATCTGGCTGACTCATTAAAGTACTGCTCTGATCAGCTATTAACTGTAACTGACAGATTAAGAGGAGAACAGCATGAGACAGATACTTCAGAAGTGAGAGCAAAACATACTGGGAGCTTAATCTATGTTTTAATTCCAACACCCTGCTCCCTTCCCCCCGCTCGCTCTTTGTAGCAGTCACTGCACATGGCATGTTTCATATTGTTTGGTGCATATCTTGGCGCCCACCTAGACAGTTTTGCATGCTCGGCAGCACCCGGTGGCACCCACATGTTCGTCTGGCATTCCAGAGCGCCCGTTGCGACAGCCACACATTCCTCGTCGCCTTCCCCAGGGCTCCTTAGATCACAGATGCTGCTGGTATCACCCACTGTGCTTCAATACTTCTCATGGCCCATGCACATTCTTTAGGGTCTAATCCTTTCAAATAATAGTGCTTTCCTTAAGATGGTGCTTGATACTGATGAAAAAGGGGCTGAGATAGATGCTTGCTCTTTTTCATTTCCTTAAGCTGGGAGACAGGGCTTGTCAAATGCAATCAGGAAAAATAGCCCCCAAACTGCTGCTAGCCCGTTATATATTTCATGTCCTTGCTGTAGCAGGGCAGTCCCAATCCTAAAGAATTTCCACCTCGAATTAGGCAAAGTTATAAAATCTGCTCCAGTCCTGCCGCAGCACACAACGAATCTGCGGAGCTCTGCGCCGCGGGGCGGTGCAAAGCCCACTGAAAACGAGGGGTTTGAAATGCATTAGTCAAACGCAGGGAAGAAAAGTCCACCTGAGCTATGAAACACAAGGAAGAGCAAAGCTATAGATTGCTAGAAGCTACAAGCATATTCTTGATATCTGTGAAGGCATTTAGCACTTGTCTCGTTCTTAAACGCTAAACATCAGCTGCTGGCTCCTGCTGGACACTGGAAGCTGGCTGAGAAGGACCTTGACCTGACCATAACACAGCTGATGTTATGGACACTTCTTGTACAAGCACGATACTTTCCCAAAACCGGTAAGATTTTATGCATGGCTCTCATGAAGATCAGACGGACAGCGGGTATGGGAGAGGTTTGATACCCAGGACTGCCTTGACTAATGACTAAAGCCTTACTCTTGCACTTTCTCCTCTCCTTTGTCCACCCGGCCTGTTTAGACCACAATATCTGTGTAGGAGGGGGGAGGATTAACACCCTGCTTTTATATTGCTTGATTCCTGGACCAAAGATGGAAGCCCAGCCTCCGCTCGGCTTGATTTCCAAAATGGAAACATCAGAATCCTCTTTTGGGGGGTCACAACTGGGAAGCAAACTTTAGGAAAATACACCTTTACATTACACAAGCGCAGCACAACAATACGACTTTGGTTTCCGTTTCATATGATCAGTATCTTTTGAAAATGCCGCGTGGAAGCCAGGTGCCCCGCTCAGTATCGTCCCCGGCCACTTTCCACCCTGCAGAAATCCAAACAGCGGCTGACTCCCCGTCAAAGCCGGCCTGCAGAAGCCCTTGCCGGCCTTCGTTGTGGTGTCCGGCCGGCGCGAGCCGTGATCCTCTTAAACCTCTTCCCCTATCCGGTGACACAGAGGAGGCGTTGCTAATAGGGCTGCAGAGCAATTAGCCATTAAGCCTGATATCCCATTAACAGTTGCCAGCAGTAGTTGCCCGGGCAAGGGCGGATGAGCAGGGCAAGCGTACGGCAGCATTTCCCCAAAACACTCCTCTGGTTTCAACTGACTTTAAGACAGGGCAGGATCTCTGCAGACAGACTGCAATTTCCTTCCTTCCAGCCCCCGGTGTACCTGCGCTGACTTAAATAAGGAGCTTTGTGAGAGATGGGGTGTATAAGCTGGTCACCATCTTGCCCATAAATATTAGCCAAAACACTTTATTTCCTGCAGAGATAAGAATATCTCCCATCTTTATAAGTTCCACATTGAGATCAACATGGTCTGCATTTCAAACACACACACAAACACGCATCTATCTATCTGTCTATCTAACGTACGTGTTTCAATACATACCAAGTATATATATAGTATATATTCCCACATTGTGCAGGATTAAGTGCGTATTTCTCCTGAGAAATAAATAAATAAATAACCAGCAATTTCTCAATTTCTTCCTGCTGTGTGGCAGTGGTGAAAATTGCTTGGAAATAGGACTAGTATAAATATTCTATATATAACCACACGTTGCGGAGGAGGGGGGAAAAGGGGAGAAGGTTTGTATGTTTAAAAAATGTGAACACAACGGAGGGCATAGAAACATATCCAGCCATTTCCACCTCGCTGCTATTTATAGCTGTAGTGTTATGAGGTGTTTGTTTAAAGGGGCACTGGCAGAGGATGGAAGGGCCTAGCCCTCCTTCAAGAAGGCATGAAAACAATATTAACTTGGCAAAAGAAAGGTGTACTAATCTGGCCTGAAAAATTGTGGCTGCGCCTTCTTTTTTCCCCATGTCTGTAAGAATTCAAGTTTTAAACTGTATTTGCTTCCTCATTAACACTTCTATTCCTCCAGCCCGAGGAGGTGGCTCACTGATTGCGGGGTCGGGGAACTGAAAAGAGAAGAAATAGGGAAATTAGCAAACATTTCTGCCACCACCCTTCCCAAATTTCCCTTCTCTAGAGCAGGCATTGGCAAGGGAGTCAAGTTGCAAAATGTTCTGGTTAGCTCCGCAGTTGGTCGAAAGTAAAAATGAAAAATATTCACTCAAGCATTGCCAATTCTTCTGTGAATGTATTTAGTTTTGAAATTCAGTAGAAATATTGAAATAATTGGGATGAAAAATCCGACCGGCTCCTCCGAGCATACTTTGCTGCCGAAGAGTTACAGCGCAACCCCCCGAAGAGCCCTCTATTGTTCCCGCGCGAGATGCCATATGGAGTAGGAGGGGTGGGAACTCAGGGGAAGAGTTATGACAATGAAAACAAAAACATTAATAAAATAAAGGAAGTTCTGTGTTCTCTGCGGGGACATGACTAAGGAATCACCAGCGCGGCCACAAGCAATGTCTTCTCCTCGAGAAGTGCGTGGCTAAGGCGGCAACAGCGCGGGAGGGGTCTTTCGGCCCTGAGTTTTTACAAAAAACGTGGAGGCTAGCAAGTGAATGAACATCCCCGCAGGCCCTCGGGGTGATTTTGCCATGGTCTAGCCAGCTCAGTCCCACTGGCCAGACCAGTTCTCTGTGTTATTATTCGTAACGGGGAATTGCGGCTGCTCCTTGACAAGAATAAGATGCTCTCCCACACTCCGGCTTTGGGAAGATGCTGAATGGGGATCCTGATTCATGTGCGTGGTCCTGAGCAGAGTGAAAAGCTCGTGCAGTGCTGCTCAGCGTGAAGGGAAGACCCGTTTCTTTCCCTCCCCTCCTTTGAGCATGGACCTCTCTGAGAAGCCTGCAGAGACAGCTAGAGCTGAGGAGGCCCCAGTCAGGTCCACTGCCCTGCTTTGTGGCCCATGTAGGGTCCAAGGAGAGGGAAGGAGAACAGAGGCCATCCTGCTGCATACCGGGATGAAGATATCGGATAAGGATCCCAGCAGGTCCCCTTCCCACCCGCCGTGGGCATCAGCAGCTCTGCTGCCAGCCCCTCTGTGTACACCGTGACCTTGTCCGGTCCCTCCCGCACCTCCACCTACGTGATGAGCTGCAACATCAGGACCGGTTACAAAACGAGATCCTGGGAGCCGTGATTTTAAAGCTGTGATTGAGCAGTTTCCTAAGTGGGAAGGCTGAAGAAGGAAAAAGACAGTCTATTTCGGTGAGAATTGATCCCCACGACAGAGTTTGCTTGCGGAAAGTCTTTCCAGTTGCGATGTGCTGTTGCCGTGCTAGCTGACAGGCAGGTCCTTACACAGCACTCCAGCCCATTAGCTCCTCGCTCACAGGCGTGAAATGTGCCCTGAGTCCTATTGACACTTGCAGAAAACATAGTAACTAGCTAGTAATAAAAATACCCATTCCTCCAACAAGAACTGCAATATGGCAATGAATATCTCAGTTCACTTTTAAGAGACTATCTGTTTTGTAATTGTAAGTGATAGCTTTTTTAATAAGCTTATAAAACCTATCTCAAAGAAAATTTAAGGCCTCATTCTCCTCTCACTTAATCCAATGCAAAGTGGGAGGGAACACAGTGTGGCTTGCAGGCAAAACCCGCATCGACTGACTTCGGAATAAGGGTGAGGGAGGATGAAAATCACATCGAGTATCTGGTAAAAAACAATTGTTGCAACAGTCCAGTCCCTTCCTGCACCGTGCTCCAGCCGAATAGGCCTGCAGGATCAGGCCCTCGGTGGAGGGAGAAACGCAGCAACCGCTCTGCAATACTCCTCCTCACTGCCCTTTTTCCAAAGCTCACGCTCGCGTATTATTTTATTAAGGCTACTGGGCCGCTAATTCTAACAGCCTTGTTTTCTGCCTCCCAAAGGACTTGTTGACACACACAAGCTGTCCTGCTTTGACTATGCTGTATAGCCCGAAAACAGAGTAAAGACATGCCTACGGTAGCAGAAAAAGTTATAGCGGCATAAATTACTTTTATCCTGGTACACGCTGCGTACCGTGCTGCGCCCCTGCAACTGTTTCGGTAAAAACAATACTTATATCTATATAAAAACTGTATAGAATTCTAGTCATAAAACAAAAGCTATCAGATTGTCTGTGCTCGGTTATATGTTTTAATTGTTTAACTGCAGGGGCATTTGGCAGTCATAAATGCACAGTTAAAGAAAAGGCTTGAAAGAAGTCGAATCAACCTGAGAAAATAAAATATCATCCTCTGAAATGCTTGATATATTGTTACTTTGATAAGTTCAAACAAGTGTGACTCACTATACAACCATTCTATCAATTCTGAACAAAAAACTGCATGGGATTATTATGCTTTTAATCCAAAGAGCTGGGTATTTGGAATTCCTCAAGCCCTTTGTGGTGTCATATTAGCTAGGCCAGTCTCTCATGAAAAGAATGTATTGTTGAATAGAGTTGAGTCCGGATCTCTGCTCCATTGGGTTGATAAAATGGCAGTTGATTTAAAAAGAACCAGCTTGTCTGGAGAAAGGATTAGCAGATTAAGAGACTGCATGTAATTTTTTTTTTTATGTAATGTAAAGTTACATTTCATAACTAAAAGGGATTAATTAAAACGTTAATAGAAGGAGAGATGTTATTTTTCCCGGGACAAATGCCTCACCACACATATGAACATTCACTTTAGTTGCTGCTGCCTCAACGGTAGGCAATGAAATGCTGCTCTCTGTGCATACGAGTTGACACAGAAAAGAAAGACAAGAGGCTTGTGTGGTGGCTCAGCATTTTGTTTTCCCTTTGCACTGATCTGGATTTCAAAACATCACTAATTTCCCTGTGAGGCTATATATACATATTTTATCCCAATCCTTTTTACTTGCAGTGAAGAACAGAGGAAAACCACTCTATCTGATACATATTCTGGCCTAATACTGTGCTTTTCTTTCCTTCTCTCCCTGCTCTGCTTCTGTTTTTTCTGTAGCGATCAGACTCTGCTTTCCTGCGTGTAGATTTTCTATGAGCTAAATTCAGTAACAGTTTTGCAATCAGGAAAGGTGGATAGGAGTGCTGGAGAGTCCTGTTCTGGGCAGCAATTTAGCCCATAAGCCGTTACAGGAAAGTTGCAAAACTTGGCCATAAAAATAGCAGAGGGAATGAGATATATACCCCCACCTGAGTCCAGTTTTAGCATTGTTTATATTGAAAAGGTCGAAGTAAACACCGAGAGAAGGTGGCAAGAAGCTGTCAGATTTACTGCCTGCATCACCACATTTCAGCCCTTCTTAAAAATCCGGGTGCGGGGCTTGGCTGTTTGGTTTTCATTTCTTTGCTTTCCCAGGAACGGACTCGGGGCTCTGGAATTTGGGCCCCCCGAGGTGTCTCGGGCACTTCTGTGAAGCCGTGCGGGGCGCTCGGCAAGCCCGGGCGAGGGGACGCTGGGAGGGGGCCGGGGTGGCCCCATCCCGGCACGGGGTCCCCCCCGGTCCTCCCCGGGCCCTGCTCGCTCTCCCCCCACTGACAACGGGCCCCTTCCCCACGCGGACAAACGCTGCTTGTGCACTTCATTCAAAAGGGGGGGAAAAAAAAGTCTTCAGGTTTGGCAAGTGTATTATTTTCAATGTTCTCTCAACTGAGCAAAGAATTTGAGAATCATGCAAGAGTCTCTTCCTTCCCCCCCATTACAAATACCCATAAATAATTTCCCTCAGCCTGCCATTTATTGCTAGCACTTAAATATACCTGTGCAACAAATTTTAATTGAGGGTTATAAACCTGTTTAGCTACTGCCTTAAGCAGCTGTGTACAGATGTACTTTGATGATGCCATATTGCAGCTAGGAGAAATTTCAATTCACTCTTAAACTATCCTTACTTTTACAAAAATTTGGACTCAGTTACAATGTATTATAACAAAAGCATGTATTGCTCTATTTGTTTAAATCAGTGATCAGCCTGTTATGGTAATCTGACACAGACAACCACGTTTTTCAAGAGAAAGTACGTATTTCTTACTGGATTGCAATAGAATCCCTTAATGAGGAAGTTTATTCCTCATCCTTTCCTCAATCACCACTTCAGCTATGCCCCAAAGTGGGAGGGTTGGTGCCGAGTCTTTCCTAAGAATAGCGCCCCAAACCATTGCCCTGCAGATGTTTCCATTCACTGTACAAACGTTCAATGAATTTTTCAATCCCACCGGATTCCTGGCCTCAGCGATGTCAAGAGACAAAGAACTCCGCAGGTTTTTTGTCCACTGTACAAAACCCAGCTCTTTCGGAGCGTTTTCAATGTACTGCAATTCACCTTCTCTGTTCCTTTTATTATTTACTTCTGTTCTGTCGTATGTTCTCTGACCTGAACAATCTCTCTCCTTTCAAGAAATTATTCTTTTGAGAAGTTCTGCAGGCGTCTAATTATTCCTGTTGTCTGTCTCCCAGCTGTTTCTATTTATTCTGTATCCTACTTGCGCAGGAGTGACCAATATCATGGGACACTTATATAATATCTTTATAAATTTCAATATCATGTTCTATGCTGTTCTTTTTGCTTCTACCACTTCACTGGTGTTTTTCTCAGCTGCTGCCACAGACTGAACAGTGATACCACTGAACTGCTCCGTCACAGACCCCTTTTCTCCTTCAGCGATAAGTTGGACAGATATGGGCTGTCCAAGTACTCTTTTGAAGAGTCCCTTGGAGTCGTCAGCCAGGAATTTCCATCCTACCCCTCAGGCTTCCCTTTTACCGTCTAAGGTACCATTAAAATCATTCGGTCATCTCCAGCTTTGCCCAAATCGTCTCGAATCACCTCTGCATTTTCTTGCCTTACCTTTCCCTTCTTCTCCAGCTCCCTGGTAAACATATTTAAGCAACTGCAAAGCCTTAGGCACCTACTGCTAATTTTTTGCCGCGTTAAAAATGGACCATTTAGTTCTATTCGGGGGGGGGGGGGGGTCTTTTAACTCCCTTCTAATCCATGACACTACTTTACCAGTCACCCCTCGGCTACTTAGTTTCCTTAGTAGTCTCTTGTTAGGGACTTTGTCCAAAGCCTTTCTGCATGTCTATATGAATTATGTCAACCAGTTTGCCTTCATTCGCTAGCTCGTTGACCTGTTCTGAAGCGTCCGTTATAGAGACGTGAATTCCCTTTCCAGAGGCTGCCGTGGTTCGTGGCCACCTTATCCCGCGGTTGTTAGAGGTCTGTTTTACATACCCTCTTCACTCAGGCTGCCCAGCGCTTAATTAACCTTTGCTGATTTGCCATATGCAGAACGAACATTGCAAAGGAGCCCGATTTTGCAGGCTTCCTACAGAGTAGCTGATTTGAGCAGGATTATCACATTTTTTTCAATAGTTCGGTCTCATCTTCCACAAATCGCAGGTACGTGCTTTTTGGTCCTCGCAACTAGTTGTCCTTTCTGCTGCTGTTTGTACTGCGGCAGCAGATGGGAGCCGTGAACCAGGCCTCCGCGGTGCTCAGTGCTGCAGAAAAGCTAACCAAAAGCCACTGCCCACCTCAGACCGCAGTGCCTCTCTCAGTATTTATTCTTTGTCACTTCACTGCATCCTCCCCTCCTATCCTCTGTAATAAGAGTTAGGAGGGGAGCATGGCTTTTATTTGTCTGCAATATCCGTATTTTCCTTAAGTGTTCTTTTAACCTTCCTCAAGTCTAACAAGTATTTCCTTTGCAGTCCTACTGTTTCCAGCAAATCAATAAATTCTCTGCAAGTTGTTTGCATCTTTATGTGCTCTTCAAATTCCCCATTAGCCTGCCTAATTTCTATCTTGTATTTTAGCCAGTATTGTTTATATCCCACTCTGCTAACGTCACTAGGGTTGTTTTCCATTTTCTGGTGATATTTGTTCTGTGAAAAGCACACCCTGATGGGAATATTATCCCTCTTTAAAGTGCTACTGAAGTATAAGAGATAAATAGCTGACAATATTAAACCACTTTCCAGTCGTCTAGCACGATCCATTGCACAGAGATGTTGGAGAAGCACAAAGTGTCAGTAAAAATTTGGGGATTATTATTAATTAGATCAACGTTCCCTGTATCACATAACCTGTAGGAGTCAGATTTCCACTATGCTGGAGCCAGAATAACAGCAGTAACCTTAGGGTTAAAGATTTCTTCAGCTGTACAGAGCACCATGATAAGGCTTCGGCATAGCCCTATACCATTTTATGCAAGCCAGCCAAGGTGATTTATAAGTTATTCTCCCTGAGCTTCAATTAATTTCACTTAGGACATTTTCACAGTTGTACAATAAATGTTTAAATTAAGACATTTCCCTGCTCCCCACCCTGCCATGGAATGGAATTGAATATTAACTGGTTATTGGGTGCCATTCATGGCCTGGGCAATTACAGATAAGAACATCGATCTGGCAGGAAAACAAATTGGCTCTTAAAAGAGGGCGGTTTGGATCTGACAGGTTAAGATGATTAGGCATCTCTCTAATGGATTCTGTATATGACTCCTGGATATATGCAGGAAGTCGACCACCCACCCCACTCCTGGGTACCAAACAATTACCTGCTTTCATACAGCAAACCCAACCTGCAAATTACCCGTAAGGTTTCAGGCCAGTTGTTTGCTACCTAAAGCAACCTTCTTGGGACGAACAACAGCACGCTGTTGCAATAGGGTTTCGTGGTACCGGGTAGATAAAGCAATATTTTAAGGAAAATTTAGAGCAAGTGACAGGGACTGGCACTATCTAATGACTAATGTTAAGAATATCCCATGCCACACGGACATGATGTCTAGCTGGAACCTAGAGGAGAGAGAGGGCTTTACAGCAGTGTTCAGGCACACAACCAGACAGGTCTGAAAGAGGTCTGGAGGATCTGTCACTGCCTCACAATTTATAGAAGGACATTGCTGCAGTCATGAGTGAAAGAAATCAGAAGTCTTACGCTTCCACTATCTCTTTCTTGGCCTGCAGCAAATCATGTAGCCTTTCTGTGTCCCATTTGTCTTCAAGGAGCGATAACTCACGGGAGAGGCAGGGTTTTACTAGGAAAGATAGAGACTGTCAAGAAAACTATAGTTCTGTAAAAACCGCTGGCTTGCAAAATCAAAGTGTTTTCCAAGCAGGATTTGGTTTTGCTATAGATCTGACATAACTCAGGGAACCCCCCTCGGATTTCCAAGTATAACCCTGGAGGGCTGCTAAAAAGTCAGATTCGCAGGCCAGAGAAACCCATCGGTGAAGCTGACCCAGCAGATTGCTTTAGATCTGGGGACCTTTAGGTTTTTGCAGAAGTTGACCACGGAGCTGCCCTAAGGCCTAGTTCCCCATAAGTGAGGACACCGAACTGGGATTTTTATTCCCCAGTTAGGTATGAAATTATCAATATATTAAAAACCTCTGGGAATACGAATTGCCATCCTCCCCTCTGATCATAAAGAAAAATCAAGTATGTATTTACATACCTACATATACACACACACACACCTGTATATATTCCATAAAAGTGAGACTCTGCAGCTTCAAAAAGACCAGAGAGTTTTACCTTCCCTTTAGGAGGAACCTTGTCATGTACAAGCTCAAGCACAGCCACCAGCAACTGCATCTTTGGCAACCCCAGCAAGGTATTGTTCTAACTACTCAGCTGCGTTTGGATTTAACCAGCCTAAACTATACCCACACTGAGTTCGCACTGGCCAAAGACGTGACCGCAGCAAAAAACTGGTCTGAAAAAAACTGATCTATAGTTCTGCACAACTCCTGGCTAGGACAATCAATTCTACGCATTTCTTGTCTTTAGAAAGGTCACTAGTCATGTTATTAATGTGCTACAAATACATGCTACAGATTTCCTCTGCAATTGCTGGCTGGTCTAGTTTTTCATTTTCTCACAAAGCAGAGATGTCTTCTCACTGGTAAACATTCTGTCATGGAAGGGTGACCCTTTGCTATAGGGGGCTGAGAAATGAAATGAAAATCACTCTAGACATCTTATTAATATTCTCCATAAGAGCCCAAAATGGTGTTTGCATACAGATATCTCATTGCTTCTGCTTCTCACTGCACCACAGTCATTGGTGGTGCTGGTGGTCCTGGTAGTATCAGTGGACCTACTCCAACCTGGACATAATTATGTGCTCAAATGGCTTTCTGTCAAGGATAAATTTGGCCCATACTGGTAAATACGTCATATAGAGAATTGAGTTTCTTGATAATGATGCTAGGCTTTAATCTGATAACTTTGTCTCATACAAGTAGATATTCTGCTCCCAACTAAGTGACATTATCACTGTTATGCCTTCTCTCTGCCCACCCACCTCTCTCTCCAGTCTCTGTTGGATCAGAAATGCAGTAGCAAAGAGGTTGCTATTTTGATTTTGCTGATAGTCATAATGAAGCGTGACTTGACATAGGGGAACATGAATTCCCATGACACCAAATATTCAGGAATCTTACCACAGTACATCAGGAATCAAACTCCTCATGGGCAGAAACCTCATGGAGAAAACCAAAACAAATCAGAAACCCAATATCATGAAATTGCTACTTTCCATTCCTTGAAACTGAGAGTTGGGTTTCTGATATTTTCATGCTATTTGCAAGGTGGTTTGCTGGGTTTCCTTGAAGTCCTAGTTTCCCCTATAGAGCTACAATTAGAAAGGATTTGAAATTCTTTTCACATTCCCATTTTTCAAGTGAAAAATGCATTTTATGTTTTCTATTTGGGAAAATTAGAAGAATATGAATAGGAATGAGGAAAATATGTAAAATAATAATTCTCTGTCCCTCCTCTCATTTTACAATCTTGTTGCTCTTTAGAATTTTGAAAACATAATGAAGTTGCAAAGACAAAGAGATTCTGATTTTTTCTCTAGATTCCTCCCCTGTGTTGTGGGCCATCTGTAGATACAATGAAAGACATTTTCCACTCAGTTAATCCAGAGACTAAACCTTCCAAAACTCTCTACATGTTTTGTGTTAAGAATACATTGTGAGATCCCATTATCGGTGCAGCTTGAGATATTGCAGTGACATAAAATCTTGCAGATAATACAAGCTGAGCTGCATTCAGAAAGCACCTGATAAAACCACCAGAAATTCAGAAAATCCACTTTTTCTTTTAAAAAAAAACCTGAATGACCTCCTCGTCCCTTCTCAAATCTATGTGTAGTCCTTGACTTTTTATGAGCAGTTTGGTTTAAGACTTGATCCAAAGCCCTTGAAATCATTTGAAAGATTCCTGCTGACCTCAAGAAGCCTAATATCAGACCTGGAGACTACAAAGGAGCTTCTGCATCCTTTAAAAGAAGATTTGTGCAAAAAATGTTTCTCATTTCATAGGTACAGCTGCCACTTCTCCCTTGATATTTTTGTGGTGATGTGGAAACTGGCTGCAGTGCAGCATTTGACTGTAAATCCCTATCTTTTCCTTAGTGGTAAGCTCATATTTGATCAGTGTCTGATTCTGCTCTAGTAAAATCAGTGGCAGGAGGTAAATGGGAGGAGGATCAAACCCTTAATGAACACCATTTGTTAAATCTTTTGACATACCATTACAGCGCGTTCCAGTCTAAATAAATGGCTGTTCATTTTATAGCAAAACATACAAACAAAGTAATTTTAGTGCTACTAAATAATAATCACGGGGAAAAAGAGATTAGGAATTCTAGCAGTGAAATGCGATCATGATAAAAATCATAAACAGAAGCAAAAAGGGTTGTAGCAATTTAAGCCACGTTCATTAAAATATGTGCACAATCTTCGGTGCTTGGGATTGTGCCAAGCTGGGCTTTAACCGCATAAATCAGCCCACTGGGCTGCACCAGCTGAGGGGCTCAGCTCATCGCTCCGGGAGAACAGACAGTTCGGCAAACCCGGCCGACTGCCCGGTGGCATCGTTTGGGAACCTTTCCGAGTGGCGATGCACCGCGTCCACAGAGCTCCCTCGCGGCACCCACACGACTAGGACTTTGCTGCCAGCAGCAAAGTTACCCATTCTTTAGATTAGGTTCAAGCTGGGCCTATTCAAATTAGTTACTATTTTTTTAACTGAGCTGGCCCATCTACATGAGTAGATTCGGTACTCAGGAAGAGAGGCCTATTGATCAAACCCGACCTATTTTCTTGGTCTACCCACCGATAACGCACACTGCAGCAGCAGCAACACAAACCTACAGCACGTTGTTGCATCAATACCCCTCATTTGCTCCAGCAGTGACAAGATGCATGTTCAGTGTTTGCCGCCTGTTCGGTCATTGATCTTATTAATAAAATTGTCAATGGGACTAGGTGGGTAAATTATTATCAATTGCAGAGGCAGCTTTCGTAACACAGACACACCAGCTAGACACACCAGCTAGACTGTGCTTTCGGGCTGAAAGCAGCAATTCATTTTTCATAGGCCATAGAACAACCAGCCAGCGATAGCTCCCTTTCCGTGCAACTCTGCATATTCAAATGAACACCGTAGAGATGAAAGGTAGTAACCGGATTGATCTATAGACATTCCTCCAGCGCTTATCTCAGTAGTACCTGAGCATTTCAAAAGAGCTAAAACAAAGCAAAATAAAACAAAATCTCCTCAGCATCTTGATGAAGGAAAAGGTTAACTTCCTGTAACAGGAGGGGAGACACATACACCGAGAGACTGAACGATTTCGCCGCAAAGCCAGGGCCAGAATTCAGGTCTCCTAAAGCTTAAGCCAGTGCTTTAACATTTTGTTCATTGTTCCACTCAGTGTCCTTTTTCTGAAGGGAAACATTGGGAAAACACAAGGCTCTTCAGTGGAAAAGCTGCACAGCTTCTTACCCCTGCTCCCGGCCTCGCAGCCATCCAAGCCTTCTTTAATATATTTCTTTATTGAAAACCAGCACTCGTATTCTGAGGAATTGAAGTCAACATTCAGTGTGACACTCCTTCTTCCGAAATAGTATTGCAGAAATTCGGTATTTATCAGAAGAGATTAATTGAATCCCAACAGTACTGTACATCAAATAAAGGAACAGGGCTCCTATTTATCTCTTAAAGTTCTGAAAATGAAAAACATCTAATCACTGGTTCCCTTTGATGAATGCCTCATTGTTCGCCTCTACGGAGAGGCATTTCATATGGCACTGGCAATACAGTGCTGCTGGGGGTGTGTGTGTGCAAGATTGCTTTGAGAATTTAAGTATAATTACATTTATGGCCAACCAAAAAGTATAAGTTTCCATGATACAGTATTCCCCCCCACCCCAACCCCCAAGGAAAAAAAAAAAAAAAAACGTTCCTGAGGCGGAGCAAGCGGAAACTAATACAATTAAATACTTTGCTTTGCCTGCCAAGGACATTTGACTGCTACTGTGCTACATCAGGTATGTAATGAAAGGCAAATGACAACGAATCTTAATGTGGTGGGGAGCTTGGGTAACTGTAGTTTTATGTCAGGGATAGCTTGCTAGAGAAAAGCTGCATTGTATCTAGGATTAGCAGAACTGCAGGATTTCATTAATGACCGAACAGCTTTTTAGCAAAACAAAGATAGTTAGGGAGTAAAAAGAGAACATGACTAGAATGTGTACCACTAATTGGAAATGTATATTATCTTCACTTTGTTAGGGAGGAGGCACTGGGGTGTTCCACATTGTCATCTGGAGAATGTCAATTTGTACAAAAGTTTTTCCCAGATTGGGATGTTGGGCTGTGAGGCAGCAACAGTTGGAAATGACTGGGTTTAAAGTAGACACATTTAACAGGAAACATGCTGGAGTCAGATGGGAAGTGGGCTTCCCATCCCGCAAGTGCTGGAGATTTCCAATCTCCACCTCCTTCACCATCCTGAACCCAGAAGAAAGGGACAATCTCAGCAAGTTTTGCACACAGATTAGATTTCTGCCTTTTAAAAAACATTCCCCTCTTTTCAAAGTATAAGTTACATTTGCAAAATGAAATGGCATTTCAAATCAGAGAAGTAGACTTCCTCTCTGACAGTTACCTTTTTTTCCCAGACTTATCAGAAACACTTTCTCACAGGCAGCTCCAGTTCTACTAAGTTATCACTTTCATTTGCAAAACAAACTCCACTGGAAAACTACAACTCTTACTCTACATAGTCCCCTGTGAAGTCTAATAAAACCACCAGGACTTTCTGCACTGCTTTCACTGAGCTTTGTATTGGCCTATATTTCTCATTCTTTAGTTCATTCTGCTGCCACCCAACTCAAAGCTATTTTTTTTACCCTGCAGAAAATCTGAGATCTCCATGGTCATATCCAGCAACTGTTTAATCAAGGCAGTGAGAAAAATAAATGAGGAAGCATTATAAAAAAAAGCGTTTTTTGTAACAACTGAAATTATTAATGGGACAGATCCTCCTTTTATACTAAGATCCCTTTGCATAGCTTGGGGTGCGAAATTTATACCCACTCAAATGCTTTTCTGCGTGGTCAAAGTGGTGCAAAAGAGCTCAAGTCAAATGACAATTAAGCTTATTACTTGAGACAGCTTTTTTTTTTTCTTTAACTGCTTGCCCTTGACCACTAGGCATAAGGGTGAAAAAGGAAGAGAGACTCCTTAAGACAATTTTGAAACAGTCCAGTACTTTTCCTGATCACTTTGCAAAGTTGAAATATGATTGCAACCTTTTTGCATACAGAAAGAACCCATTTAAATGAAAAATTAGCTGCCTTAACAGGTCAAGCACATAGTTACATTAATGTTGTGTAGAACAATAAATCAACTTCGATCTCCAATTGAAAAAATGCTAATTTAGTTCAGTGATTCACTGATTGTACTTCCCGTGCGCCCCGGCGATAGAAATCTTTTCTTTTATTTAATGCGAGACAGTGATTTGACGGCCCTCCTAATGGTGCTTGCAGACTATCAGCATTTCAGTGGAATTCTGATCATGGTTTTAATATTCCATGCAGCTTTGCCCCCTCTGATTTCATGCTGAAACATTAACAAGAGCTGACACTGGAGATTAGAAGCAGACAGCTGGAATGCCAGGTCTTTGTTGCAGCATGGACATGAGCCAACATCGTTCAACCGCAGCCAAGAGGGACCTGGGAAAGTCTTCTTAAGAAGGGGAGGTGGAAAGGGGGAGACAAGGTAGTTTACTGAAGGGCATATACAAGTAGATAATTGCAGAGTCCTTTCATCTTTTAAAGCCAAATTCTAATCAATCCCAGTTTATTAAGGGGAAAGAGGGTCATTAAAGGTAAATTTTGCACTGGAAAAAAAAAAACCCACACCATTTAAACTCAGCCAGCAGAAAAGTTTGCATAGAAAGCAACTGCGTATCCACAGCCACCTCTAATTTTTCTGCCTAGCAATTGTGATTATTTGCAGTGCTTCTGTTTGAAAATGCAGTGTTGGTCTCCTTAAAAAAAAAAAAAAAAAAAAAAAAAAAAAAAAAAAAAAAAAAAAAGATTTAATCCACTTAGTTCCAGGTGAATAAATTGAGAAATAAAACTGGATTTATGTGCTGGTGCAGTGTGTGAACTGTAAATTCCCAGGCAAAAAGGAGGAGGTAGTATAACATAACATTCTTGTGTCTAATAAATTGTTTCCTGAGAACAGAAACCTAATAAAGATACATAATTTCATCCAAACCATGAAGCAACTCTTCACACATTCTTCAGAGGGAGAAACTTGGGGAGAAGACAAGGGATGCTCTATGGCAAAGCTGCGTGTGGGTTTTTTCTTTTTTTTAAATAAGAACTTTTGAAGTGTAAAGAGTTGTAAAGAATCGACAGAGCAGTTACTCAGACAAACCCCAGCTGCGGTGGCGGTTTTGACTAATAAGCCCAGGGAGAAATTTCAAATCAAAGTAGGACAGAGGGAAGCTCCTGGGGAAGAGGCTCATCACGCAGAGTTATATACCTGCAAAACCGCGGCAGCCCGGCGGCCAGGGCTCCCTCGGGCCACCTCGCCTGGTCTCCACCAAACACGCAACCTTGGGCGAGGCACGGAATTTCGGTGCCTCCCCTCCACGTTTCGCCTCTGTTCAGTACACCAGCTTTCTCTTCTCTATGACCAGCCTCGATGGCTTGGCATCCCTCGGCCCAAGCACACAATAACACCAACTATTTCCCCCCGCGCTACTTCATCTCTCGCTGCAGTTACCAGGTATTATTAAACGGCGCGGGATTGCCTGCTGCACTCGATGCTACCCGGACATGCAGGAGCTCAGCATCGGCCAGCACAGGGACCATCCCGGCACGGGCACTGGGGTGATGAATGCTGTGCCCAGCCCAGTATTTATTTATTCAATAATTCCCACCTGCCCCTCTCGCTCGCCCTTCCTCGGCCCCTCCCTTCCCCGTCTTAAAGAGGCCCAGAATAATAAACAAAGAGCAAATATTTGCGCTGATAATCAGAAGGTGATCTGCAGACTCAAAATATTAGCAAAGAGCACGCAAATGTTCCCCTGATTTATTTCTTTCCACCAAAGGCAGAGAACTACTTCCCGAAAATGATTTACAGCTGCATCCTGCCGGCTTTGATTTCCACGTGAGTGGGGAACAGCCCGCGGAGCCGCGCGGAGCAGGCCCGGCTTCGGGAAGCCTGGCGTTAATGATTAACCCCCGCGGCCACCCCGCCAGGGATGGTCACCGGCACGGCCGGCGCCCCAGCCGTCCTCCGGCAGCAAAGCGCAGGAGAAGGCCCCGATCTGCCCCGAAACGGGGCTGCCCGGCCAGATCCACCCTGCTGCTCACGCTCGGTGGACCTGCCTTTGAAACTCTGACCTTGGCGAGATCATACCTTGATGGGACCTATGGCCAAGAAAGCACCATGCCTTTTATCTACTCCGATTTCCTTTATAACAGAGGGCTTCAGACCCCAATTTGTTGCCCCTAAGCAGAGCCCAGCAACTCCTGCCTGCCTGGGGCACCTGCCGTCGAGCACTGACCGCAAGAGGGACTCCAGGGCCCCTCTAAGAGTGTCTTCCTCTGGTCACCCTCGCTTAAAAAGTGTGCCTTATTTCCATTTTGAATTTGTCTGGCCTGGTGACAGGCTTTTGTCCTTATCTCTGGTAGATTAAATGGCCATTTGGTATCTAGCATTTTCTTCCCATGAATGTACTAGCAATGTGCCAGGATGGAGCAATCAAGTCATCTCTCGCTATTCTTTTTCCTAAATAGACAACTCTTTCAGTCGAGCCCGGTGAGACACTTCCCTTATCCTTCCAACTACTTTCGTGGCTCTTTATAAAAACAATGTTCATATCAAAAATACATACAGCATTGATTTCTGCAATGACTTTATGTAAGGGTGGAAATACCCTTCCCCTCGCTACACGCTCCCTTTACATCTGCCTCCTTAAAGGACTATACAAGACCTTTAATCAAAACCTCATGTAAGAGCCCGTATTCAAGCTTTGCCCATGCTGACGCCGGCAGCCTCCTCAGGCGCCCTTTCGGGAGCCTGCACCCCTCGTGCAGGGCTGCTACGCACTCCTGACTCCTACGCAAATTTACTGCTGTCCTGCGCTGTGCATTAGGCCCACGGTCCTTGTCTATGGACAAGGATAAACTAGAAATCTGTCACCACAGATACATTATTGTGTGTGTGTGGGGGGGGAGTATGTCATCTGATGATATTTCCATGCCAGCCAAATGCCCATTTAATACCAATACAAACAGTTCCTGCAGCTCTAGACCTTGCTGTCATAGCTGAGCTTTTCAGTGCAGTTCTGCAAATAAGCTCCATTTCTTGCTTCACTACAGGACTCCTCTATATTTCTCAGTTTGATCCCACTTTCCCTGACTTGATCCTTTCCAGAGCCCCGCAATGCTCCTGGTGATATCCAGGCACTGTTCTGAGGACTTCTGAGGAAAAGTGCTATATAAATGCAAAGCAATGTCTTTGTTTGTCGCAGTGCCTCCTGTTGTATGTGCTTGCTTTGTGCTAATTGATTAGCTGTTGTCTAGACTGGAGCTCATTACAAACAGTTCTAAGGCTTAGCATCATTTACTTTGCAGCTACGTCAATCTGTGAACCAACTGGTAGACTCCAGAGTGGATGAGGAACATGCTCTTGCAGATATAAATGGCCTAGGAAGGGAAAATAAAAGCTGAAATAGGTAATGAACGGAAATGGAGCGGCGATCATTGAATCCACGAATACCATTGACCTTTCTCAGATTTACATCATTATCTAAAGTTCACCAGAGACCTTCCATGCTTGTTATCATTATCCCTCATTAGAAGTCACTCTAGAAACATTAACAAGCTTCTGAAATGCTTGGCTAATTGCTTTAATAAGACAATATCAATACTAGGCAATAGTTCCCATGATTAGATATAAGGCAGGGGCCCGTCAGGATATGTCTTCTCAGGTTTTACATGCTGTGTTGGGGGACCTGCAAGGTGGGGCTGGACAGACTTTGCCTTCAGAGTAGAGTAGAGCTCTCCCACTGGGCGTATAATGTCCGATATTGCAGATGGCAGCTAAATTTTAAATAACTGGGCCTACGCTGTTCTAGCCAACATGGGATATGAACTTTGTCTGGAAGACAACAGCATGGTCCTTCATCTGCAAGTGCATTGGCATGTGTGCAAGCTGTCTAAATTCAGAATGGGAAGTTAGATGAGCTTACAAGGCAACCCATTTCTCATACAATCATACTAAACAGTTAAAACACATACACACATTTCTTTGGTCTTGATCCTCAGCCAGCACAAACGAGTATAGCTCAATTCTACCCTGACAGAACTCCTCTGATTCGTACCAGGTAAGCCCCTGGCCCATGAGCCTGAGAAACTTGCACTAACATTTCCTTTTAAAGACGGTGTACGTTATTAGAGCACAAAGGTGGACCTCATGCGAACACATACATGTCAACACACGCGCATCAAACCACTTCCATCCCTGACATCACTTAGCAGTCCTGCTACGAGGCTGCGAATAAGCTAAAAAGCACAACCTGCAATGTATCACTCCCGGCAGTCCGCGCTGGAGACAGGCAGATGAGGCAGTGGAAGCTTCTTCCTGTGTTCTGCTACTACCATGCTGGGTCCCATATGGGAACATATTGTGCTTCCCATGAGCTGTCAGTCCAGCTCCTTTCACCTGTACTGAGCTTAGGCATAAAAAATTTTAGAACAAATATTTCTTTCTGTATGGCTCACCTCTAGTCTCCTCAGTATGTGCCCCTAATTTCCATTAATAATCAGAGGATGCTTTCAAGGGGGGGGCCAAGTCCTTCAAAAGATTCTGTCACTGTAAAAATGAACCATTTCTGTGCTACCTGTCACTTATCCTGTCTTTTAAAATGGGAGGGTGAAACACGTACCAGCAACTGGTGCATCGACATTAGTTGTCTGCAAGCTCCTCATCAGCTCTCACTTGCTGATTTGCATTCAATGCACAAACTTGGAATCATTTTAAATAGGGAAAAGGGAAAAAATACACATACAACAACCATCAATATATATTTAATGAGGTTCGATAGCTCTAAATTTGCCCAGATCGATCTCAGCAGAGAAAAGCTGACTGTTCAAACTTACTGTAACTTGGGTAAGATTGCATGAGGATGCGCAATTACGGTTTGTTTGCACTAGGAAAGGCTTGGGCCTCAGTCTACTCCAGCTCTGCTGCGGATTTAACACGGTCCTTCCTAGAACGCCGAGTCCAGGTCTAAAATAATGGAAGCTTTTGCTTCTGTGAAATCATGCCCAAGATTAAAAAGTCTGATGCAAAAGTTTGAGTCTTTCTGGCAATCTCAGTCAACTCATTAATCTTACTTTGAGTCCCCAGGTTAGGAAAGGACATCTGCCTAAGTGTATGGGGAATTTTGAAAAGCCATTAACTATTTAGAAATATATGAAAACAAAGACAAAAGCAAAAGCAAGCTAAAAAAAAAAATCAACAAAGGTTCTTTTTTTTTTCTTTGAGTCCTCTTTATGGGTTCAAATAAGTCTCTGGTTTCTGCTGGTGATCTTATAGAGCTGACATTAACATCTTTTTTTTACAGTTTAAAAAACAGAGACACAGAGCAGTGCCACTGAAGTGGCAAGTCCAGTGCCTTGACATAGGTCAGAATCCAATAAATTCCTGAGATATTAACACCAGTCCCTTCCAGCAACCACTGGGCATCACTGCCTACTAATAAAACCAGGCAAGGAAACTACCCTTTTTCCTCTTGATAGTCTCTGATTCTGCTAATGCCCCAAATCATCCTCTACTTTGTTTCCTCTCCTAGGGGTGCAGGGACAGGGGTGCCATGAATGTTTACCTTACGGATTTACCTGAAATTATTTAATTAAGCAATGCTGCAACGAGAACCGGCACTTGGAAAGGCAGCGTAGTCTGTGGGGCTGCTCCTGGCCTCCGGGAAAGCAGGCACAGCCCCAGGCTCCGGCAGTGGGGCTGCACAGGGAGAGCGAGACGCGAGCCACTGCCGCAAAGCCGCGGCTAGAAATGGGGGTATGGAGCAGGCAGGGGCAGAGGCCTCTCGCAGTAACGAGGCGTCCCGAAGGAACGGCCCGACGAGCTATTTCCGCAAAAGCGCCCCGTTTGGCTTCGCGGGTGCCCTTTGCTAAGGATCCTGCTTGCCGTAAGGACATTAACAGTAGAAGTGAACTGGGCGACAAGGACGTGTGTGTGAGCGAGAGAGGGAGAAGGCACAATCAGCTCATTTTCCTCTCACTTCTCTGTGTATCGCGTTTTCGACTTTAATGGCATGACCCCGTCTTTTGTGAGGGAAACGGGAGCAGAATCAGGCCGTTAGGGAGCAGGCTAGATAGAGCAACCCATCCTATTTAACGGCAACAATGAGTCAGCTTCATTATGGGGACAAAAACACCTTACTTCAGGAAATAATTAAGAATGCTAAGAGCCAGGTATCTACATTTACTACTTTATATCCTCCTTCAGTGACTGATGCTAAAATGAGATACTAATCTGCCTCCTGGACAGACACTGGTGCTTCTGGAAATCATTATAAAAAGGTGGCAAGCTCAACTTCAGCATTTCTCGGTAGCTCACAGCCGATCCTTTCTACAGACATCAACGGACTCCACGCAGTCCTGCGGGACCAGGCTGTCTCGGAGGCCCTCGCTGGCAGGAGGACAATTCTCCACTGTCAGTAGTACAAAACCTTCAGCTTTTTCAGCAGCAGTGACAACTTCTACAATTAGTTCCGTGCTTTTTGAGACACAAGTCTGCAGCACATGTGAAATGGAAACAATAGGGCCCTCCCAAAATAGACTGGGTTTCATAACAAAGTAAGTACTGAGCTATTGTCAAAGAGCGCTATTGTATAGGGCCAGGGCAGAACATTTGGCTCCAATACTGGAGTAGTGAGGGCCGTGCCTACTGCATTATAAAAAATGCTGTGGCATCAGTTTTCACTCTGTGATGATGTTCGCTCCACAGATAAAAGCAGATAATTCCTCCAACCATTCTGGCAGCTTTAGCTGACCAACATATTCAAGTTCAGGTTTCCGTAATAACCAAGAGAGGAGATTTTTCCTCTTTGTTTCTATTTGCTGCAACTGTGTTAGAGCTTGTAGGGAAAAATACCATAAATAAGATCATGCACAGAAGGGTATTTTTAAAATTAATGAATTAAAAAAAAAAACAGACAAGAAGCTGGCTATAAAAAAATAAAATAGAGAAATAAAGTCTTCATTTTTATTTTTGTTAGGGGATTTTTTTGTCAATATCTTCCTTTCTGCTTTTACAAGTTTTGTTAGAGTTCTTGAGGTCAAGTAGTCCTAAGCCAAACACAGAATCGGTCATTCCCTGCTAGATAATCTATGCCTGCTTTGAATTCAGTCTGGCAGCAGGTGTTTTGAAGGTACACTTGGAGAAAGTACATCACTTTGTAAGGAAGACCACTGAAATGAGATGAACTCTGCATATAAGGTGCTGCTGAACGCGATTATACACAAAACTGATGGCTTCCTCTGCAAAAGGCAGATGCCTGGAAACTCATCCAGAGCCAGTTAAGTCCATCAAAAGACTTGCTGACTACTGGTTTCAGTGAGTTTCAGATTAGCCCCTATGCTTGCAAGTTATCAGAGGCAGAAGAACATAAATTTACCTCCCCAATAATCCTAAGACTTGTTTGCAGCAATTAACAAAAAAAGTTTCCATGATCTCTCTGTTTTTGGATCATTCCAGTCGATGGTTCATGAAGTGGGTTATTTTGTTACTGATCTTGTTTGTGCAGCTACATTCCTCTGGAAGTGAAATAGTTACCGAACTATTTAAACTATTGTGTGTGGGGAGGATCAAACCAGCATTTTTGTTCATCAATTCAGATTAAAAATTTAATTTCATGCTACAATGAACCCATACAGAGTTATATCTATTAAGGTCACCTATTTCTAGTACTTCAGCTTGCTTCAGGTATTGATGACTGCAAAACTCTTTAGAAGATAAGAATCACAGCTTCAGACTTCTCAGCTCTCACAGTTTTAGTGTTAGATGCAATTTTCCTGACTGTCAAATACCTGGGACTTTATTTTTTGTGAGTGAGGAAAAAAAACCTCAAACTCACTCACTCTCTTTCTCTCTCAGTTGCTGCCTGGAATTTTTAAATAACAGAGATCTGGCTTTAATTGAGGCTTTCATTGTTTGAAAAGGAGCTACAAGTATTTCTAAACTAAAATATTTGCATAGTTTCTTGCTCACTCTGCTAAATCCTGAGAGGTGCTGGATGTCTCACTGAACTGTCCCTTCTGGAGAAGACAATTACTATCCTGTTGCCGTAATAGAAAAGATTTGAAGAAAGGTCTTCTGAATACATATTTAACATCTAAATGTTTTCCTTGCTGTCTTTGGGCCAAGTCCTTATTCGATTGTTACTCAAACAAAACTCCCATTCATGTCAAAGCAAGCCAGCCTTTCATTAGCTCAGGAATTTAGCAAATTTGTGGTTAGTGCATCCAGAAATTGGTAGCATTTAATTGATCAAATAAAATAATTTTTAAAAGGGATTTTCACCACTGAACCAAAGATGCGTGGTCATTTGGAAACACTTCAGAATAAACTGTTTTAGCCAATTTTTTTCTTTTTTTTAATCTCTGGCTCTTGAGTGCTTATTCCTGG
Organism: Dromaius novaehollandiae; assembly: GCF_036370855.1. NCBI lineage: Eukaryota > Metazoa > Chordata > Aves > Casuariiformes > Dromaiidae > Dromaius > Dromaius novaehollandiae. The sequence goes on from NC_088118.1 coordinate 4,465,140, forward strand.
ATACTGTCAAATACGTGGCCTCAGAGGAGCAGCATTGCCCCAGTGCTCTGAGACTCAAGAAATGATCTCTGCTACAGCTGGCCCAGGCTCACGGAGGGACGTGAGGAACCAGGCCTTGCAATGTTACGAAAGCAATAGGCTTCAAGCACAGGATAGCGCGTTTTTGTCCTTAGCTCCTGATTTCAGTTCTGGATTTAGTGCTAGATATCCCAGAGCAGGATCTCGGGCTGCTCCGGCACAATTTGCTCTTGACAAATCAATGCTGCCTGTTATTCTATTCCTTGTTATCCTCTAGATGTGAACAAATACTTCATTCAAGTATTTTTCCCATAATTTTCCATGGCCTGGCACTGAAATGACTAGTCTGTGATTCTCCACTTCCCCTTCACACCTCCCCTTCACAACTTTTTTTTAGAGAAAAGCATCATGCATCTCCTTTCATAGTTGCTTTCTCTCCTCATCCTCCACGTGCTCTCAAAGATAGCTGTTAACGGTACAGAGATTACATCAAGCACTCTGTAACTAATAAAGGATGAAGTTCATCAGGCCCACCTAATTTCACATGTCTAACTTAAGTACTTTCTAATATCATCCTGCTTTATTCCAAGCTGTTAGCTCTTCCTTTGCCGTAAGTATTAAGTGTGAAGAATGCATGATCATAGTCGATCTTTATAGAGACTACCGCAAAAGCAGAAATAGGCACAAAGTTCAGATTTCTCACCATCGTTCAATGATACTCTCTCTTCACTGGGCAGGAGATCAGCCTTTCCTTTGGTCTCTCTCTTGCTTCTAATGAGTTTACACAATTACGTGTCCGGTTGTGTTTTAACTGCAAACAGCTTCTGGAAATCAGGGGGAAATAAAGGGGTGGGACAGACCTCTCGAGCTGGAAGAGGCTGGCACGCACACTTTGGACATGGGCTTGGGAACGTCTCGGTATCTCTGCGTAGTCACAACCGCAGTTTTAAGTTTCAGCTGAAGTGACTGGCAATTTCTAGTAGCTCAGTTTTGGATGTGTTGAAATGGCTAGATCTTTACCGGTGTATCAAAATAAAAACTGGGAAGTGCATTGGATTAGGCATCCAAAACCTGAGCTCCATGAACTACCTAATGCTATCCAAAACACAAAACGTACAGACACAACGAGGCGGATGGAAGTACCTTAGTGGCTTGGCAGCAACTGGAGCAGAGAGTGCAATTTGCAGGTCAAGACTAATCCAAGTTAGTGTTATTTTTAGTAACTGGGTCTGAAACTCTGAAAATTTTATCTGTGAGTTTGGTCAGCATCTCTGAACTGAGTTCATCTGGTACAGAGTGGGAATAATCCAATCCAAAGCCACGTGGAATAATGCCCCAAGTCTGGAAATTAGCGGTAAAAATTGATAGTATGAAGAAAGCTCACCTCATTTTAGGTCACTGTTAGAGAAATAAATACATAAATAAATAAATACCTGTCTATCTAGAAAATATACTTAACTTCTACTCCTTCCAAGGCAAACAAAAGATAGGGTTTTACACGGACTTAAATGAAATTTAAAACATACCCTCTTCTTGAAATGTTTTGCTGGAAATGTATGTGTGTGTATGCATATGTATGTATGTACATATGTATCTTGTATTATTTAGTTATGGTAGGAAAGAAAATACGAAGCAGACCTCAGTGAGGTTTTGGAGCTGCTGGACCTGCATTTTCTCTTGTAAATCAGAAGTGACTCCCCTGAAATTATGTTCTCAGACGCAGCAGCGTTAATCCCCATCTCTAATTGCTGTCATTCCGCCCTGCCTGTGATTCAGTGCTCCCGAGCAGGGTAAATCTCTGCCTCCGCGTACCTACACACTCCCCTCGCTGTACATATGCCAGGGACCGGTCCTGTGGTGAGACACACCAGCAAACCTGATTCTACAGTTGATTCAGTGCAGAAACATATGCTCGTTTCATATCTAATCTGTGACAGCATATGTGTCTTTTATCCACTGGCCTCGGGAGCTGGAGTGCGTCCGTGCCATGCGCAGCGCTGTTAGGTATTCAGTTCAAGAATGTCTCTGAAAGAGCTCTCTTGTCTACAAATTGGTGAGATATTTTCACTGCAGCAATCTCCATACTCCTCTTTCTGACCAAAAGGGAATCTACAGAGATAGTATTTTTGAGCAGCTGGAATGACTCACGACAAGGGGATGGAGCCGTGTTGTCTCGGCACGGGAGGCTCCTCGTGGTCCTCCCCTGTCGTTGGCCCTGTGTTCGCTAACGGGATTATCCGCGCTACTCTGTATCGAGTTCATCACGTGAACGGGTAACCCAAGGATGAGTTCCTCCAGGGGTGTCAAAGGGAGTCAACAAAAAACCAAAAAAGGTATAAATCGTCTGAGCTTTGCAACAGGGATGGATTCATGTGCCTGCGTGGGAAATGTCCGGTTTTTTGACTGTACTGCAACCAGGTAAACCGAGACGAGGGACCACAATCAAAAGTGCGGTCAGGGAGGATGTTTGACACAAGCAAGAGAGCTGGGCTTTTTTGAGGGAAGGCAGAATAAGAGCGCGGGGCTGATTCCCACAGGGAATGTCCTCCTCCTTCCTCAAAAGCAGGCTTGGGAACGGCCAGGAGACCTGGTCGTGCCTTGATCTCCCTGCCTGCTCCCCGCATGTGACCACTGCAGGCTGCCTGAGGAAAATGGGTAGTGGCAGTGGGAGGAGAAAGCGGCACAGGCTGGAATCTAATAGTCTCTGGTGGTTTCAGGATGCTGGAATGGTCTTACAGGATGGATTAGGTAATAGAAAAGAAAACACGGAGCTGGGCCTGGTTTGTGCTAGCGCTGGTTTGACCCTCTTTATCCTAACCCCCAGCTACCTCCAGAAAATGAAAGGCATTAAAAATTGCTTTGACTTCCCCTGAGACGCTGCCCCAGTGCAAGGCTAGTGTAGCTGGGGATTTAGCCCGTTTGGCTCGTTCCCATGTGAGCTGTGAGACGACAGTGTACAGGGGTAGAATAAGCAGTTCAGCAGATCTCTTCCCCCTGTGATAAATCACTTCCTTTAAATCACTTTTGTTTTCCTTTCCTGGATCAATACCACCTCTTCGGTGTCAAACTGCCCAGGAACGGGTACTAGATTTTCCTTAGCTGTTCAGTCAGTTGGAATGCTTTAGCCCTAGCCTGGAAAATGTGATAGATTAAGCAAGCCTTGCTCAGTTAAGATTAATAACCTACATAGTCTGCCTTATGCAAAAGGAGCTCATCGTAACCTGAACAGTTTTTTACCTGGCTCTTAAGACAACCAGCTCCGTTCATTGCAATTGCTTTCTGAGGCTCGGTTGTTTTCAAACAATGACGACAGTCACAGAAAGTATACTCTATATTCAGTTTGGATGCTTTTAGGAATATATTTTGATTTTGATTCCTGTTAAAAGGCAGTAGAGTAGAGTAGAGAATTTAAATTGTTTATTTAATTAGCTGCCATATTTATCACATTACTAATAAATGTGCCATACTTGCTCTGCTTAAATTCACATATAATTTCTCCACAAGAGGGAGAAAGTAATAATGGCCATGGGGTAATGTGGGGCTCTCAGTGGGGCAGAGAGAATCTATGGATTTAACCTGGATCTAATCACAGCAATCTGACATCTTGTCTTAGTAATAAATCTTGCCTGAACTGTCTCCCCAAGTCAGAGAGGGAGAAAGAAATTGCAGCAAAAAAAGAAACAGAACAAAGCAGGACCAGCCTCCCTTCCCTCAGTCTCCTTCTCACACACGGGCATCACCACGACCAGCTCAAACTGTACGACAGACACACAAATGTAGTCATCTACGATCACTCAGTGAAGAAACAGCAAGTACCAAAGGGCAGTTTATCTTCCTGCTCTTAAACCCCCCCCCCTCCTTAGGATAGGATAAGTCATCCTCTGGAAGTGCTAATATCACTCGACAAAAGAGACAGTTCACCACTGATCAGATGGCTAACCTAGACTAGGTCCCTAGCTACCAGACAGGTAAAGTTAGCTGGGATTCATCCCCCTCTGCCTGACGGTCAGGTTGTCCGTTGGCACCAACATCGGCAGCTTCACTCTCTCCAGGCAGACTGTGCAGGTTTACATGTGCTGCTTGTTCAGCAGATATTTAGTTACACAGGGAAAAAAAAAAAAGGGAGTGGATATCAATCTTCATGAAAAAGGTGACAAGAAGTGACATCTGCCCTCCTACTATTACAGTATATTTGACTGTAGGGAAAGACAAGAAAACCTGAATATTTCAACTCTCCCCACGCTAACTGAAAAGTGACACTGCAAGACAAGGAAGACTAGATGCATTCCGTAGTTGGGGAAACGGATTCAAATGGCAGTTAAGCATGGAAAGCCATACCCAGTGCTACAGGAATAGTGAACGGAACAAAACAATTGTCTGGGGTTGGCTAGTCAATGAACTCCCCCCAAAACCCAGTCAGTCTTCATAGGAATTAGCCAAATGTGAGACTGCAATATTGTTTCAGCCTCAAGTAAACCTCTAGAAATGACCTGTTCCATCTGCTGAGATGCATTTGCCCAGCATACAATAATTCCTAAAGAAAGAAAGGGATGAGAGAAGGAGAATTTCCTAAGATGTCTAAGCTCCTTCATTCAAATAACGGAGAGTTGGCTGACCGGCGAGTGATGGCTGCATTTCATCATGGCACAGGATGGGTTAAGCACGAGTGTTGGGCAATGACTGTGGGAATACCGAGTATTTGGTTATGCTGTTGCAAACTGTCCAGGCCTGAAGCAAAATATCTAAGGTGCCAGTCAAAGGAGAGTTGATTTTTTTTTAGAGCTCAAGTGAGTAGGAAATGCCTGCAACCTGCTTTAAAAACGTTGCTGCTGCGGGTAGCTGATTAGGACGAGGACATCGCAGCCTTAGGGCACAATTAACAAAGGCCCTTCCACCTGCTCTCCCGGGCCTACAGTAGGGATAATTAGTAAACCAGTACCTGAGCATCACAAGGTGCCGACTGGCTTAGAAGCCAAAAAGGGACCAAACCAGGTAAGCAAGTTTCAGCCTCAGACACCATGCAGGTCCAGAATAAAGGGCCAGATTCAAAACCAAAATCGAATTAGGTACCTAAACTGGGACTTAAAGAGTCGTATATGTTCATATACGTTATTCTAGAGGCCAGGAGTGCCTCCAGCCAAGAGGAGATCCAGATTCAGTCCTGTGCTTTGCATCTGTGTTTCCTGAGAAATGTTTCATCAGCAGCGTTTCAGGGCCAGAACTGCAATAGAGGCTCCAGCAATCTGGAGGAGAAGGGATTGGCACGGGGCCTGAGCTGGGTCCAGGTGCATATATGGTGCTATTTTGCCCCTACCTTCAAGCAGAAACCTGGAAGAGATGCAAGTTTCTTGCTCCCCCCCTTCACCACCACTTGACCAGAGCAGGACACCGGAGCCTGACCTTGCCCAGCTCCCACAAACGAGCTGCGCGCAGAGCGTCTGAAGGACTAGTTCATAAAGCAAACCGGAGCAATCAATATGGGGAAATGATGGAGACCTGAGCAAGCCAAATGATGCTGGCAGGACAGGGAGAGAGGGATTATTTCTTAGGTAATAAAAAGAAACTTTAATGCCCACAATCCAAAGCAGCTTCCAGCAGCAGAAATGGGACAGAGATAACCAGTGTCTAGGCAAACAAGCAATGAATCAGCCTCTGCTACCTAACCTTTATCTCGGGTTTTATGCTCTGCTCAGCCAGGTATTTGAACGGAATAGTCTGCAGGGTTTTTCATTCAATGCATTTTCCTATTACTAAAAATCATCTCTGCTCTCATAAGCAATGACAAGAGGAATATACTCTTCTTTGCCGAACAAGATTCAGTTTCTCTTAGATAACAGAATATTGAAGGTCAGAATTTTTATTAGCCTACTCTGAACCTGCCTTAAAGTGGCTAATGAAAGATCCCTAGAGCTTCACCTTGACCTTGGCTTGTCCTGCATATTCTTTAATTGTAGGTAATTATTTCCTACCCTTTGGCTTACACTGAATCTTGTGAAGCAAACCTCGAAGAAAGGAGCAGGCTGATTTCTAGCTTGATTAATGTAGATAACCAAACTGATTTGTAGTAACATGGATCTTCCTCCTACATATTATTTAGATTTTATTCTTCAATTATTTCCCTCTGCTGCTGTTAGGCATGTAAATTTGAACTAGCACATTTATCTGAAGTCCTCTGATAAGCTCAGGTGTCTTGACTTCAGTATGGCGATACTGTATCATATATCTCCTTGCAGCTAAGTAATTTGCACTATTCTGAGGGAAAGGTAATAATAAGAAAAATTAGAGATTTGGCCATGAACATTTTCAGAAGAAAAATAATAATATTCTCACTGTTTCAAATCTTCAGAACTGTAGTTCCAAGACTTTTTAATTTGAAGATCAGAACAAAAGTCTACTTTTAAAAATTTCTCGTATTTTACCTTCTTATCCATTGTCAATACTGTTGCACCAGAGGGAAAAGGGAGAATGACTTGCTATACTGATTTTCAATTTTTAACAGGTTTCCTCTTGAAATATACATTTTATTACCTTTTTTGTCATTTCATTTTTTCATTTTTTAAAAAAGAAAATGGTAAAAAACTGAGCTAAGATGTTTGAAATGATTTTTGGAAAGAAAACGATGCTAAAAGGTTTCCAGTATTTTCCCTTGAACCTTGTCACTTCTGTCCTGCAGCCAGCCAAGCAGGAAATGCATTTTGTCTGCAGTCTATGAAAAATCGTGAAGACTATATGTAATTTTCAACATAGCAAATAAAAAATCTTCAGGTTTCTTTGAGGGTGGAGGGACGGGAGGAAGAACACAACTTTCTTTGAAGGTTAGGAAACACATACCTACTCCTCAAGTCCTGCACGCGTATTACCTATCTGTGTATCCGTCTGTTATGTATACGGGATTATCCTGACCTTTACGGCACTCTGTATGCTGATTATCTAGCAGCTCCATTCCTCCGATGATTACAGCCCCCTCAACTTGTGGGAAAGGGCTGGGATAGCCAGTCAGTCAAACCGCAGAGTAATGAAAAGGTCAGACCGGTATAGCATACAACCATATTTCAGACACTACAGCAGGCATTAAATTTGGGTACCTCATCTTCATAAGAGAGATTGTAATGAGGTCAGAAATCAGCACAGTGGTCACCAGACTGAAAGCGGGAGTGGCGTAGGAAAGTAAAAATCCAAGAAACGCTCGAATCCCAAAATCTTTGGGGGTTTTGATCACTAGGGAACGGAATCTAGTTCTTATCTTTGACTTGGGCTGAAGATGTAATTCCTGTGTAATAAAATGAGGGGCAAAACCAAGGAAATTCTATTAGGTGTGTCATTAGTCATGACTAGCTGAAGCCGAATGTAAATTACTCTCACTCAGGAAAAAGAAGAAAGACAGAGCTCAGGGCTGACTTAAGTAAGTATAGCATGCTTCAGGTTGGTTTGTCCCCACACTGTAGATTTTTTTTGTCACGAATGACAAAAATATTACCACAATACAAACACAAGCTGTCCCACAACTGGGAATAAGAAAACATGCCCCCTGCCCACCTCTGTAAGCTGTGTTCAGGAAAAAGCAGGATACAGCTATTTGCTTTTATTATTAGTGGTGGTGTAGGATCTACAGGATCCTACGCCAGGCTTCCTACAAAGCGTAACAAGAAAGCAGTCTCTACACAGAAAAGTTTATAGTTTGAAAATGCATCTCTTCCAAGGTACTCGCCCTGCCGTTGCAAATCATCACACTTCTGTGTGGTTTCCCTCCTCCTTAGTCTCTCTAGCAGCAACACAGACAGACCTGGGAAACTGTCCCAGTTGTTGTTGCCTCCCTGCACTACAACTGTCCCACAGCAGAAGTGCTGTAACTGTCCGAGTGAGCACTCCTGACCTGTTTCAGTGCAAATTCAGCCAAGAAAACTGAAAAACAGCACTAAAAACTGTCACCGGCCATTGGGAGGCAATAAATAGCTTGGGAAGCCAGTATATTAAAAAGCTGAACCAGACTCCACAACAGCACATCCAACCGCAGACATCAACTCCTCAAAGAAGGGACTGTCTATTACTTTGCGCTTTGAACTTGCTTTAATCCTAGTTGCTGATCCTAAACATCATGTAATAATGCAGACTAACAAAATGCACTGGGCCTTTCCCATGTCCAAGTAAAATAAATTAAAAGAAAAGAAGGAGAAGTGAAAAGTATAAAGGGGATTTCATGGGATTTGAGTGCCAAACTCCAACGGGCTCTTCTGAAAATCCCAGCTTAAAGCAATAGACTTGTATTCTTGCATTTCTTTCTCCTGATGTCAGTATTGATGACTGCTGAATTAGTTTAAAGATTTCTCCAGGTTTTGTTTATTGATCTGTTGTCTGCATTTTATTCTCAGAAAGTTAATAAAGGGAAAAGTCCCTTGCAAAAGAAAGCAGAAGAGAAGAGCTAAAATGAGAGCGAAAAAACTGAACTTTCATCCTATTTAAATCCACAGCTGATAATTGAAGAGGAAAGCTGTTTTAAACGAAGGATCTATTTGAAAGATTTGGTTTCTGTGTTCCCAGTTATGTACTGCATTTTCCAGAAACAGGTTCAAGTGCAAGGGTCTGGCAAAGTACATGCTTAAAATTCAGCCCAGGCTTAAAGACCATTGACTCCAGTGCGACTTTCCTATTTGCTAAAATTTAAGCATAAGCCATGCTCAGCAGAGATGAAATTAAGTGTGTAGCTAAGCATCTGCTTAAGTGCATTGCCCAGTCTGTGTACTTAGAACTCAAACCAGCACAGCAGAAGGCTGTGGCGGGAAGTAAATGTGCTGTGAAATCAGAATTTTCTCCACAAAAAGTTCTAGAGGCCTCCTTAAATTTTGAAGTCAAACTATCGCTAGGTCCACTATGAGCTGTACTCCGAGTTTCATCTGAATGAGACATCCAGGAACTGAAAACGCCCAGATTTGTCTGGAGAACCTGATTCATAATGAAGTGTCCATCTTGCCATTTGCCCATCATTGTGGCATTTAAGCTCTTACCGCATTTCTTTTTCACTTCCAGATCGTGAGCAGGATGAAAACAAGATGTGCTCTAAAACCACACAAGAGGCTTTGATTTTGTTACATCGGACTTTGAAGCAGAAGAGTTTCCAGCAAGCCAGCAAGGAATTCCCCTGCGGGATTTTCAGTCCACTTTGAGAGACTCAAGACCTCGGGAGGAAGCACAGTCCAACAGCTAAAGCACAAAGCGGGGCATGGTCTTGGCTGTAATCTTGCCCTTTCTGAATTACTCACTGTGACCTTGAGCGAATCACTCGCCGTCAGACCTTTCAAGTTTGGAGGCCTACCTTTGGCCCCCCACATCCCTATTAACCAAGTAGCTGACTCTCTAAGGTGCCAGCACGGCACCCGCAATGTCCAGACAGGCATTAAGGGTGCTACTAGCACTGTTACCTGGAGCTTTCGAGGAAGACAGAGGCCCTTCGTACTGTGTGATAATGTGAACACTCAAAAATGCAGACAGTGGTCCGAATAATATAAAAACTGAGTATGTTATTAGTGCTGTCAATTTAGCCAGGAATGTTATGGCATGTGTGTCACTAAGAGAGACAGAAGCTATTATTGAAATGAGATTAGAATCGTTTTGAAACATCAACAGTGGCATTATAGTTGGTAACATTTCCATCTAAAATAGATGACATTGATGCTATACAATCAACAATGCCACTGGGAATACGATATAGAACAGAAGACTAGATTGTTTTACTCTATATTGATTTTCCCTTAGTAGTTTTTGATTAACTGTCAAATCAATTAGCTTTCCCCACCCAAACATAATATCACATTGCTATATTTTTTGGTGTCCCCCTCATAAACGCCCTGGTCAATAACAAACAAACAAGAAAAGCCCGGACTCAAGTGCTCAAAAGTGCTCTGAAACAGAGGTTTTACAGGCAGAGATAAGTCCCTACAGATAGCCTGCTTCTCCTCATAATGCTGGAGTCCAGCCATGTTTTTATTGAATCAGGTTCTGAAGCTGTCTAAGGCACTAAGAGATCTGATTATAGCCTTGCCATAATGTCCTTTTAAAATAAAATGCGTGGCATTTTCACAGTGACATAATGTTCTTTCGGCTCAGAAGAGACAGTGTGTCTAGAAGTTTTTGACCGGCTTGGCCTTCCCATATTGCAAAGGGAACGCACCATCTATCTGTCCATCTATCTATCTACCTACCTATCTATTTGTCTATCCATCCATCTGTCATAATTTCACGGTCCTTATATACCCAGTCACCACACTGATTTTGTTATCTTTATCCTACAACAGGCCTACAAAAGCTGTAGGGAAATGCTATTACTATACAAAAGCTGTAGGGAAATGTTATTACTATAACACTGGGGTTTTTTTTTCACTTTTTACAAAGTTTTACATTTTGTTTTACAGATGCGGCATTGAGGCCGCTCAGAGGGAGGCACCAGGGACTTGCCCAAAGTCATTCATGTGGCATAAGCAGCCCGAAAACCTGGCTGGTTTACCGTGCTCTCCCGAGTTACTATGCCCACTCCCTTCTTCGTAAGCATTCCAGTCTGGTTAAAGGAATATGTATAGCATAGAAAAGAGGGTTTCAATTTGCAAAGCAGAAGCTGAGAACTCGCTCATAAGATAACGACTCCAGGCTCCCAGCCCCGTCTTTGTCATAAGCATGTTGTCCTTTAATTACAAATAGCCAGGCTTGTGCCTGCCCTTGATTGCACACTCGATTGCTGATATTCATCCAGCTCCAATAAATGCTTCCCACCTCTGCAATAACGCCTGCTAGTACAGAACCAGAAAGCTCAGTTCCGGACTCAGTCTAGATCTGAACTTTTCAAGGACCTTGTCTTTTGTTGCCCGCTTTATCCATTAGTCTTTTGCTGCACTCCGTATTCATTAATCGCCATCTCTCTTCTCCTACACCTTCTTTTTGTTTTCTAATTCAAACTGTGTTCATTGTGGGCATTAAAAGTCTCCTGGGGACCCTGTGCTATCTAGTATATCTACCAGGACTGATAAATTGGACAATATATATTACTATTTGCATTGCACCAAGGCGTATAGTGCCCAGCTGGGACCAGGGCCCTTTTATGTCGGTTTGTACAGACACACAGCCAAAGTCAGCCCCCGCTGTGACGTCCTGGCAGCCTGAATGGGCAAGGCAAGGCAAGGCAGGGAAAACTCAAAGTCACACAGCAGGTGAGTGTCTGGGACAGATTCTGGGTGTCTTAATTCCCCGTGCGGTGCCCTATCCGTTCGACCCCGCGCTTTCTCAAGGGACCGTCATGATGGATGTCGTAGAGCTGCAGGCAGTAAATAAACGCCGACAGTAAAGACTTCCACTCTTCCCTTAAAAACGACATCAGCGAAACAACTTCACAGCACTCCATTTCCCCCCTGCCTGCTCCCCAGCACTTCCCAGCCTCCTAAAGAGGGAAAAGGAGCTTTATCTGCCTCAGTCAAAGCTGCCCCAGTGTTAGGTGTAGGGAGCCATAGGGAAACCAGCTGCTGCTACCACGCAGGCAGCCAAGACTCTCATTTGTTTTGGCTAGCGCTGAAGAATCAGCTTAGGCATCTTTGAGAACAAAATGGTGCATGGAAGCAGGCCAAGCTGCAAAAGATAAGAAGCAATAAGAGGCGCAACAGATTATTTGTCTGGTAAGACAGAAGGAGAGTTCTATGGAAGAACGGCGCGGGCCGGGGCGCGGTGCCGCCGACGGCAGCCCTGCTTGCGCAGCGCAGATGAGCGCCTCTCGGGCCGCACGATGGGTGCCCAGCTGCAGCTATTCCTGGCGAGTAGCAAATCGCTGCTGCCAGAAAGGAGCGGCAGCGGGAAGGGATTTCTGCACAACTGCCGTAAAGAGGAAGGCTCTCCGGCGACGCAGCAACGCTCGCAGCTAACACGGCAAAGCGCGGGGAAGGGATGCAAGTATGCAGCTCGAATAGACACGAGTAACAGCAACTTCAAATAATCAGTTTTCTCTCCCGCGCTGTGAGAAAGGGAGATTTGGGTCGAGATTAGCCAGAGCCTTCCCGTCTGATCTCGAGCAAGGCGATTAACCTCTCTGAAACCGAGCCGGGGACACATCTCACCGCTTCCGCATGCACTTGGGATGAATATGGCCCGTTTTTCCATCTCCTTTATTGGGAGGGGTGGAGAGAAGAGAGTATAAGTATGCATCCAAAAGGCATCTCACCAAACAGATCCAAAAGAAAAACATCTACTGGGAATTCAGTAACCAAATATAAGCTTACTAAACAATGAGCAAAGACGCCTATAAATTCTAGGGTGAGGTTCTCAGCTCGTGTACCTCAGCCCTGCTGAAATAGCCCTAAGGGACCTACAGTAATTTTTATTAGATGAGAATCTAGCTCCCTTCCTTAGGCAAATGTAAGTACGTAAAAGTACTGTTTGCCTTTTTAAAAAAATCTAAACAAATTGGTTATTTAACAGCACTTCGATTACAAGTCAGGCACAAATCTCACGATGTTCCCTTTCATTCGAACCCAACCCTGAACTGGGAAACGGAGCCCGGAGACGAGGTTCTGAATGTACACAAGTCTCCCACCTTCGGTCTCAAACAACTGAAATTCATACGTATCTTGTGCTAAAAAAGCAGCATATGATGGCAGTAGCTGAAGGGATGTCACAGCAAAACTCAGCATGCACAGGCAACTGGGCCCATTTCACCCCCAAACTGGGTCTGTAGCAAGTGTCTCATTTCTGTGTGATTTCATACATGCTCACTCCTGCTTTGGTGCAGAGAAAGGGTTTGTATATCTGAAAATTCGTTTTTTATTTTATTTTGTTTTGTTCTTCAACTCTGTGCGCTGATGCAATAAAAGATATTGCTCCTCCCTATGAACCTTGGCTCCTTAATAGTGCGCAGCATTTTTTAAAATTCAGGATGTTGAAGTCTTTAGGATAAACACATCTCTGCAGCCAAAGGGATTTTTAATCTTACTTGATTTACAAGCATTTCATTGCATTTGAGTATAACGTATTTTAATAGCATGGTAGAAATTGCAGTAGGGGCTAATTAGAGCAACTAAGTTAGATTTCTGTGCATTTGCAAAGCAGGCTGCATCCTTCTAATAGGATAATCAAAATGGATCAGCCCGACTTACAGAGTTGCTCCATAGATACTAGGAGCGTTTCTCCAAGTGGTCTGAGTGGAGGTAGCTCCACTGAAGTTAATGGGACAAGGATGATTTATCCCTGCGAATGATGCAGCCTATCACGAGGGTTAGATCCTGCAAACTGTTGAGCACCTTCACTTCCCACAGAAGTAGTAAGCGGTCTGAGGTGCTCAAAAATGTGGTGGGCCTGCGCCCTGTGGATAAAACTCTCAGCTTTCCTGCCACGTTATTAGTAGATGCTCAACTTGCCAGTAAGGTAGACTGTTTGGGATTTTTAGAACTCACAGTCATGGTCTTAAACTAAATTACAAACCATTTGGCCCCAACCAAATTTGACTTGCTTCAATTCCATCAGGCTGTTTTGAATTTTTCTCAACTTGCAGTCATATCCTAAAACTAATTTGAAACACATTGCGAAGGTCAACAAACCTGTCCCTGGCTCCCTGCGCCTGTCACTGTTTCCCAAGGTAAGTGCTTTACGCTTAACATTAGACCTCGTCATCCTTGGGTCCTATTACAGTCAAAGGAGAGAAATAGCCATATTTAGGATACAGCTCATTTGACCTATTTTGTCCACGCACTTTAGGATGAGATGAATCACATCCTACAAGCAGCATTTATTTCCTCTATGGAGCAGAAGTGAGTCTAGACAATTAGCTCAGCAGCAGAGCTGCCCAGCGGAGTTTGTTAGTTCAAGTTCTGCCCTTGCCTCAAATAGCAGGTTACCTCCGAGCGGCAGAAGCCTCCTCAGCAAGGAACAGGGCTTTACGCTGCATCTCAGGCTCAGCCAGGAAACCACCGCTCGGCTGACGCACACTACGAGAGCCGAAGGGTGCAGCCGTCCCCGGCTGCAGGAGCTGCCACGTCCACTCGTGCGGGCAAACCCCTGCCCCACGAGCACGGAGGGGCAAGCGAAGAGGCGAACAGTTGGATGTCAGCACACGCTGCTGACAGGTTATGACAAACATGGTTCTCTATCAAGGCAAGGCGATGAATTGTCATACCCAGTGTTAGAAGGACATCTCAAGCCAGTTGGGTTGGCCGGTATCTTCACGCGCACGCGGTCCCCCTCAAACGACTGGCTGAACTCAGTTCCTCCCATCCTCTGCCACGGGCTCCTTGGTCAGCCACGCTGACCTTCCCGAGCCTCAGCAGGCCTGACTCTGCCCTAATTCGTATTAACTAAATTACCTGACTTCCAAAAACTACTTGGTGTAAGACGAGGAAGGAGAGGGAAAACTCTGTGCACGTTCTGCAGAAGAGCCTCACAACCTTGCCATCGTAAGGGGGAAATGCCCCACCCGGGCTAAGCAAAGCCTGGGGAGCATCTCTGGCCCCCTCCGCAACTGCCACAGCAGGCTGTCGTCTGATTTTCCAGACTTCTTTGCCTTTCTCGTGCAATAATAGCTGATATCATTCAGTGTAAAGCACAACAACAGCCATTAAAAATGGTTATTAGTCTGGAACTGCTTTCCTAATGGGAAACACACATGCCACACTCTGGGAGCTCGATGTTTTTTTAATAGACTTCAAGGTAAATGCCACTGCGGCCCTTGTTTTTAAGGGGAGGGAGAGGCGGGTACGTTCCTTCCTTCGGCTGAGTTTTCCCCCTTAGGCAGAGCCCTGGGCGAGAGGTGGAGCAGCGGCACCTCCCCTCAGCAGGGACCGTGCCTCCGGGCAGGGGGACGCGCTGGCACCCCGGTGCCCTTCCTCGCCGCTGCGGCGGAGCAGAGCCGCGGCTCAGCACGCCGGCAGCCGCCTCGCCTGCCCCATCGCCCTCGCCCCGGCCGCCCCGCGGCTACCCTGGACCCTGGCAGCCCTGGGACCGGCGCGGGGTTCGCACCTTCCTGCACGGTGCCGTCCAGGCCCATCGCGGCTGTGCCTTACCCTTCCCTGCGACTTTCCGGATGCTGCTTCTAGAGTAGGAGATGCTAAAACGCTGCCTTGGGGAGGTGTAAAATAACACGCACCACCCTCCAGCAGACCGGAACGCTTCGGTGGGCTGCGGGACTCCACATCCCCATTCACAAGCAGCACTGGCACTTCAGAGCTTCAAGTGTTGTCTTCACTTCCCTCCCCTTCTCCTCCCTCTCCTCAATCTAGCCTTTAAAAGCAGCACCTGGGACCTCTCCAACGAAAACAGTGGCAGCGCGGTACCCACTGCGGGCTAAGGACACGAGAGCTGCGCGACCTCATGGAGCCACCCTGAATCCCCCGCACGTCCCCTGTCCTCAGCGCTTCAGCTCACCCAATAAAAGATATCCCCCTTCCTTACAAGCCTGTTTCGTTAACAGGGTATTTTATTTGCGGAGAATGTTTATTGCAGATCTGATGCTTGCCTGTGGGTTTGTTGTTGTTTTTGCTCCTTTCATCACCTTATAAAGGGCCACGTGACGATGGCGTGACGCTGAGACTTTTGACAGATGCAACATATGTGCAACAGTATTTATCATTTATTTAGCATGCTGGGTATAGCGGCTGGCAAGACACTGCCATGCCTGACTTAAAGGCTGCTGGCATTTCCATTAGGTACAAGCCCATCACGCAGGGGGTTAAGAATTCAGGCATTTCAAATCGCATCAGGCTGAATCATGATTCAAATCAGAAAAGCCAGTTTTTGGTTCACTACGGACTGCCAAAGCGGGGCTGGGGGCAGGGACTGATGGCAGGTCACGAACATGCTCCTTCCTTGAACTGCTGACCAGGCTAACGCAGCATAGCTTCTGTTTTGAAATAGTTGGGGGTGGGGGGTCACAGAAATTAGCTGTATTTCTCAGATACACGGTATTTCAAGGTGAAATTTTCCAAGGCGTTCGGACCCTGGCCTAGCTGCCCTGCTGCTGCTTACAATTTCAGCGGAAGCATGTATAAGCCAGGAGTCATCCGCTTTGAAAACCCCACCGCGAAGCGCCTGACAGCTACACCGCGAGGCGCACGTGCCTGCCAGGCAGCCACGTCCCCGTCCTCGAGAGCGGAGGCAGCCGGCGCGTGCCGAGGGCGCGGGGCAGCGGGGCCGAGCCGCCGGACCCCAGCACCCCGCGGTGGGCTCGAGAGCTCGCCTTGCAAACCCTCCGCACGGCCTCGCCGGCTGCGATGAGCACCAGCCTCCCTTAAGCCATCCTTGTGGGCCAGTTACGGGTTTAGCTATTCTTCCAACTTTCTTTTTTTGTTTGCAAGAAAAAAAAGGAAAAAAAAGAAAAAAGCAAAGAGACATGCCAGTTTACACCCAACCTACCTTGCCTAAAGAGCAATAAGAGCAGCCCCTTAGCTGCCGCCCAGTCCCCGCATTGCCTGCTCTCGCGGAGCAGCAACATACCACACATTTCACAACTGGGGCGCGAGCGAGAGATAAGGCCATTGGTCCGGGCACATGAAAGGAACGTGCTGGGTGTGGGGAGATGGTGCTGAAAGGCAGCGGGGCTCTGTACGGGCTGGGAAACGCTCCGGGAGGAGCGGGCTTGCGGGCGAGAGCACACACGTGTGAGGGAAACGTGCAATTTCTACCTCTTGCTCCTCTGAGGATCAAAAAGAGGTTAGCAAATGGGCCTAAGTTCTGGTTCCTCCTTGTTACATCTAAGCACACACGTTCATTAAAGAAGTCTGGCATTCAGGTAAAAGAAACGACGGCGTTGTCCAGCTTCCCACCAAGAGGGACACAGTTGGGGCAAACCTGTGATGGTTGTCACCGAGGTGACACCAAGGTCCTGCACGCCTGCAAAGGGGAGGGCAGTGTGTTCTCCCTGCAACTCTTCTGCACAAAATGCATCTCAGGGTAATATTTTCAAAGGCCTAGTCTGCATTTTGGAGGGCTTTCATGTGTGTTTGTTTTGAATAGCCTGGGTTTTGGCATCAGCGTCGAGGAAACCACACATTTTCACAAGCTTCCAAAGCGAAAAGCAACCTTAGCACTCATGAAATGCATGTAGTTTGAACCCCAAAGCATGCTTCCTCGGCAGAGGTCATTATTTGCTGAGAAAAACCTGAGAAAAATCGAGAAATATGAATTTGCAGCACAATACAGAACCTGCAAATTCTGATGCTTATTCTGGTCTCTACTGCTAATGCTTTACATGACCTTCAGCCAGTTCCTTCATTTCTTTGTGCCTTTCTTCCCCCTCAGACCCTGGCGTTGTACCCTCTGATTGAAACTCCAGGCTCTGAGCGCACTGCGCTGGGCCCATCACGCTTCTGATTTTGCTTGGTAGCTGCTTCTGAAAACCCCGATAAATGCCTATAAGCAATATTTCATTTCTGGGCCAGGATACTCTCTGACCAGAACTGGAAACTAGGAGATGTCTAATTATTGGCACCTGCTACTAATCATATCGATATTCCTAAGTATTAGTAAATGTATACTAACTATCAAACTAAAAGCCTCCCTCCGTAATTTTTTGTCTCGTTTTTAACATTAAAATTCAGGCCTGGCAAAAATGAGGGGTTTTGCCTTGCTGCTGTGTGGGAACGGCGGCCCAGAGCGTCAGGTGGTGGAACGGAGAGTAGCTCCTTTGTCTCGCATGAAAGAAACTATCCTGATTTACACCGCCGTAGCATCTGAGTCTTTGTTTAAAAGGGCCTCGCATAGATTTTTGTCGGCGATAAACTGGTAAGAAATGAGCTAAAAGTAGTCCGCTGTTCTTTTATTTTTAATATATATTTAAATGCTGCGTTTCTACCTGACAGCCGTTCTTCTGGGTGCTTTCTCCTCTGGGCAATGCGGTAGTGGAAGCAATACTTAAGCAGCAGGCTGACTACAAAGACGGTTGTACCAAAGCCTTGCATTTTACGAACAAAAGCAGCACATGAACCCCCCATATAAATGGTGTGGAGCATTTTCCTAAAATCAATCAGGCTCTATTATTCAGTTTAAGCCCAATCTCATTGTCTACGTCTTCCTCCGGAGGCCGATTTCTGCCAGGTAGAAAATTAAGTTTCCTTTACTTTTCTTCCCTACACAATTTTTCAGTGTTTCAGCACTGTTGTTCGGTGTGGGAAACCGACTTCCTGTCTCAATAAACAAGTGCACACAAGGCTTTTCTGGACACATAATGGGGTCTTTTTTTTTTTTTTTTTTTATTTTATACAAAAATCATTCCACACTTAACACATCAATGAAGCCACTTAAGCTCTACTGCATCTGAATTAAAGGGGGAATTGTGTGATCAAAGAGTGTGAAGGAACCACACATGGAGTTCTTCAGACACTTTACTTTTGTTACATTTGATACATAACAAACCCAATAAATATGCTTATCCCAGTAGCCAGTTTCATTATCTCATATCCTTATGTTTAAGAGCATTTCCTTTAAGAGCTTTTCTTCTTCCTTTGTTTTACAGCATCACAGTTTTGCGGCAGTTTATTTTAAATTAAGATGCTAAAAAGATAGAGAAAAGCATATTTTTTTTCAGGGTATGCTCAAGCAAAACCAAAAAATCCCTCTACTCTCCAAGTTCTTCATTGTATTTCCACTGAGCAGACTACATTTATTGCGCAGCAGAATACAGATAAATGTTTAGAAACCCTCAGAAAGGGGTCATGTAAGACAAAACTTCTGTGTGATACATGGAGGGAGGGGAAGGTTTCCTAAAATTCTCTTCAATAATTCTTTGCATTTTTGGCACTCTTCGCTACACTAAGTGACCAAATTGCCTACAAAAATGAAGATTTCATCTACCTTCCTGACCCTTGCAGTTCTGGGAATAATTGCAGGTTTGCAGTTAACAGCACTTCTCCAGAATTGCCTCAAAACGCCAAAGACTGGAAACTGCCCCTTTTCCTCTCGTTTCACATGGAAGTGACCGGTTTCTCCGGGCAGCGAAGACGCTGCACGGGCTGATTTTTGGAAGCGCTTATCATGCGCAGTCCAGGCTGAACGTCTGACCGGTCAAAGGGGCTGATCTCAGAGTAGCGCCGGCTGAACCCGAGTGGGACCTTGCTCGCTCCCCAGAGCGAGGCGGCGGCTTGGGACGGCGCGTCGGAGCTGCCCGCGGGCTGGACGCCGGGCTCCGGCGCTCGCGTGAGGGACCCGCGCCTGCACAAAGACCTCTAATCGGATTTCTGTTGGCAACTGTGCGCGCCCAGGACTACACACAATTTGGTCTACCGCAAATAATCACTGTAAAGCGCCCGCAAAACCTTCAAGGGAACTTATCTGGAAGTGAACGACAGGTGCTTCTGGCAGGGCTGCTCATTAATAGGTGTTTTAGAAAGTAACTTAAAAGAAAAACTGCCTTCACTTCTTTCTGTTTTCCCTATCTCCCCCCGCCTTCCTGCTAGAAACACTTGAGACGAGATCTTACATCCATCAAAATAGTGAGGCCAGAACTCGTTTTGGTAAACCTGCTCTCTTCCGCCAAAAATTGCTATCTTTTTTTTTTTTTTCCTCCTCTTTTCTAAAACTGGATGAAAATTTATCCTGCCCTAAAATCATGGCTTGAATTGACTGCATCTAAATGCATCTCACAGGCTCCTGAGTAGCAAAGGCAGTGGGGAAAGAGTACCTGAGCTACCAGGAAAAAATGTATTTTCTGCTCCGTTTCCCTCCCAGCATTAAATACATGCTTTACAGCGAGCGGGGCGGCTTACGGCTGCCTTTGTGCTTCACCCGGCGCTGTTTATCGCTTGCCACTTCCCAAACCAAAACAACTAAACAAAACACACCCCTGCCAACAGGGCAGAGCTAGGCCACGTCTCCATCCCTCCGCTCCGGCCGAGCTCCCTCCCGCGGCACCGGGGACGCAAGAGTGGCAGGACGTGACCCCGCGCAGCTCTGTAAGGCGGCGGGGCTGGGGACCACGAGCCACGCGAAGGGCCGTCCGCGGGGCGACGATGCCCTGCCGGCGGGGAGGGGGCCTCCCCGACAGCCCAGCGCGACTCAGAGACTCTCAGTCATCTCCAAAAACAACACCGGCCGTTTTTCACTTCGAAAAAAACCCAGTTCCTGGATTTGTTCGGGCTTTGTTTGATGATATTCCCAACTTGACCAGAAGGTGCCGAGCTCTGGCACCTGCTTGGCCGCAGCTTGGTCTCCCGCACGCGCTAGCACTGCTGTGACCAAAAACATCTGCGCGGTCAGTCCCTCAGCGGTACCCCACGAACGCCTTTCATAGCTCGGAGACATCGAACTGATAACAGAGTTTTCCAGCTACCATGTTTTCCACCACGAGTCTAACAACGTTCGCTAGGTTTTTCCCTGGAAATCCTGGAATCATGGAATTCCGTGAGAACATCCGTGTTCATTGCCTTCACCACCCATGGCGGAGGAGAAGGATCTCCCAGGACGCAACCCAAAGAGGGCCGACGTTTTCAAAAGCTGGAAGGCGGGGAGACTAAAGCCCATGTGATCTCACAGCCTCCTGTAAATCTCATAATTTAATCGCATGGTTTTAAGAGTCATGATGTTAGGCACCTGACACTTGAGGTCTGAATGCTTCACTTAGCAGTACTGCATCAACACCTCCTTGCTACAGAGCATAAAAATCGAGTATTTGGAAGAAAAAAAAAAAAAAAAACAGGATCAAAACCAGGAGCCTGGTTACCACTAAAAACTAATGGTAAAAAATTGGCAGAAACACCCATGCTTACCCTTGGTTTGCATCGCCTGGGGAAACATTTATTTGTATTAGTGCTATCTGATCCCCTCCCCATGAAATTTTCATCATTCAGTTTTCTCTTCCTCCACCACTTCTCTCTGGGAAAACCCATAACGCTCATTAAATCCAAATTCAAGAAGTATTTAGCAGCCAACAGCTGGTTGGCAAAAGGCTGCTCTAACTCCTGTTAGCCCCTGCATCCCATGAGTTGGTGCTGTGAAATATCTATATCCCATGCATATTTGTGTTATCATATCTAACATGATCTAGTTGAAACAAATAGGAAGAATATAAGGAATACTAAATGCATTTTTAGTCTCTCAGGTTTTTCACAATTGATGTCCTCCTCCTATTTTGGTCTTTTGTCTCTTTCTTTTTTTTTTTTTTTTTTTTTTTTTTTTTTTTTTTAAATAGGCACTTTTTAAAGGTGAAGGTACTGGGTGTGGTAATCCAGCAGCATTAGTGATTCTAGTCACCTTTCCCTTCTGACAAAATATGATTTGGGGAGAACTAATAGAGGAATAATCAGATACCAGCTTTTAAAAAGCAGCCCGATTACAGGGATTTGAGGAAAAAGTGAAAAGGTTCTAAAATCTGGCTGAACTCCTTGCCAAAATACTTTAACAATAATGAAACAAAGTGGCATTTACTTTAATCTGTTTAAAAAAAAAGAAAAAAGAAAAAAAACTAAGAAGAGAGATCACAAAGACTCACTGATGCCTCACTGCAGATATTTGGTCTAGCAATACACTGCACCTAAGGATTAAACCAAGTCCCCACACAGAAATTTTTAGTCTTGATTTAAATTGTGAGACCAATTTCAAAAAAAAGAAGTGGATATTTAAATGAGGCAGTTCGGTTTGTCCTGTTATAAAAAAATAATGTCTCTCTAGTTGCAAATGTTTACAAGCATTAATTCAGCTAAGCTTAAAAACCACACTGGGAGGAATGACCAAAAAAAAAAAAAAAAAAAAAAAGACAACCTCTTTTTCAGTACATAAAGTAAGAAACTAATGTCTACGGGCTAAAATAAAAATATTGTACTGTCCACTATGCAGATAGAGATCATTTTTCATTGGTTTTGATGCAACACTGGAATATTATTTATGCATATTTATTTCAGTTAGTCATTTATTTCAGCTTTTCATATGGTTTCTGACAGCATTTAAGAAGGTATCTGCATAGCTTTGGGACTTCAGATTTGCTATTCACAATTTACACTGGTTCATTCAACTCCATAAGTCCAGAACTGGTAATTATGAGCTGTAGCCATTGCTTCTTATGCAGGAGAAAATATTACTCTAATTATCAGAGAATGTCCTTCTGCTAGTACTTTCTTTCTAACTTCAGGCATTCATGGGTAGCTTTAAGAAAAGGTTATGTATGTACCTAATTTTATCCAAGTCAGTTTTACTTGAGATTTACATAGCAATAGATGCTTTGACAGATTATTAACAAGAAGTTATTGCAAATGCCAAATCAATAGTTCCATCTAATACAACTAGTTGTAGGGCATGCAAAATACAAGAAGAGCAGGGCACGTGCTGCTGCTTTCCACTATCCACCAAAGCAAGGAAGAATCAAAACCTTTCCTATTCCTAAAGATGAAAAGTCTAGCACTGCTTCAAAACAAAGCTCCCAATTCGGGGGCTCTCCCAAGAAATGCTGAACCTGCAGTAGTGTCTCACCACGAAGTCGAAGCTGCCCTGCCCAAAGCCACCTTAAGGCCATGGTCCCATGCCGAAATGGGCCCCAGCAAACCCAGTGCCAGCAAGGATCACTCGGCAAGAAGTACATAGTGGTCCTACTATTGCCCCTGCAAACCAAAAACAAAAATAGCCTGTTTTTCATGCCTGGTGGCAACTTGGGATCCAAAATCCTCCTGCTTGGCAGAAAAGATATTCCAAAGACAACATCCGCGTCATCTCTCTCTATACTAATACAGAGGCTGTCAGGAAAACCCTGCCCACCAACCTCAGCCACTATGATGGGACATGAAAAGTACTTTCTCAAGCCAGAAAGACCTAAGAAAAGCAGGATCTAGAGTTAACACATTCAAGTGAAGCAAGTAGGAAGCAGCACAGCCCTTAGGGCCACCATCCCCTTCCACTAACACCGTGTTTCAAATGGCAAATTGTATTTTGTACTAGATGCAAATTCCTCATAGCTCCATGGTATACCCAGCCCATGAAAGTAGCTGAAAATCAGGCCAAAAATCTGGAGGTTATAGTGTTATAGACCACAACAATCAGCTGCACATGAGAGAAATGATTTGATCATCTTGCCAAAAACAGATAAAAATTATTGCTTCTTGCTTGATTTAAAAATCCAGATAATCCAAATGAGATTTTGACTTGCCCAGCCAACTTCATTGCTCCAATGGTACCACTAGACTATTTTCACAGCATTCAACAGAAGAAGCCACCATCACCCTACTGTCCCTACCTGCAGATATTCCCCTCAACCTCCACATTTGCCTTGCTTTCACTCAGTTTCCACTAATTTAAAAAGATCCTAATGTTCAGTTTCTGTGTCA
Organism: Dromaius novaehollandiae; assembly: GCF_036370855.1. Lineage (NCBI taxonomy): Eukaryota > Metazoa > Chordata > Aves > Casuariiformes > Dromaiidae > Dromaius > Dromaius novaehollandiae. The sequence goes on from NC_088118.1 coordinate 4,488,419, forward strand.
TTTACTTTTTATTTCTTAGGGTCAGGAGTGCTATGTAGGAACATGTCCACATCACGCTCCTGCCAGAGCGCAGCTAGGAGCAGCGGACAAGGTGTCCCTCCACCAGCCTCCCCTGGAGCCGGTGTCCGAGGGCATTTTCACAGCACACTTGTTTGTTTGGCTCCCTCAAAAGCTGGAATCATTTTCGGACATGGATACCCAGCCTCCTTCGGCATCTCAAGAGCTTTTAGTGGTGAACCCGCACACGTATCTTCAGTTTAGCTGCCTCCGAAGAGGAATGGAAGGTAACTGGGAGGAAGGGGAACTGCGGATCACAGCTCTGACCTCTGAAATCAGCTTAGAAAAGCTGGCAGATAAGCCAGAGTCTCTTCACCAGATCTAGACCTTAACCTTCAGTGGCGCCATCAAGAACAATGATATTACGTGCAAAAATAGTACAGAAAAATATACTCTGTATATATATGTGGGGGAAGGAGACAAATAGTCTGAGCCTTCCTCTAGCTGTCCCACCGCTGCCTCTCACTCAGGAAAGCAGTGGTCGTTGCAAGGAGTGATTTGCAGCACAGGATATAACTCATCACGAGCAAAAGTCGGAATCTGAGCCATGACATTTTAATTTCAGACATATTCAAAGGTAACAGAGTCGCTCTGTCCTGCCTGAACTTTAGATAAGCACACATCATGCCATGGTTTTAGTCTACTCGCAGCATTCTTCAAATTTGCACGGCAGTAGGAGGAAAGCGAGAGAGGAAGAAAGAGGGAGGGAGAAAGAGAGAACTTGGTTTACAGGAGGTGTTTTATTGTGGCGATACCCAAAGGCTGGATTCAATAAAACCTCCATCTGGCTCTCACACAGAGCAACCTCCTCTAAGACCTCGCAGCAGCCCTCCTCACCTCCAGAGTCAATGTTTGGAGGCTGGCGAGAGCTCGCATGGACCTCCCTCCGGCCACGCAGGACAGGGTTTTCACTGAGTCAGACCCATAGCAAGCATCTCGCTGACTTACACTTATTTCGGAGATTAAGGGTGACTTCGAATTTAGAGGATGTGCCAAGTGTGCTTTAAAAACTTGGCTTCAGAGAGTCAGCTGTCCCCCGTGTGCCAGAGCACAAATGAAGCCGAAGGAGTTGCTGAAACACGGCGTGTAGAGTTTACTGAGCGGGGCTCCTCGTCTCGGGCTGTGGAGGGGGCCATACAAGCTGTTTATGGGGGTCTCTTATGGCCTTACCGGCTACAAATACGTTTCCACCCGCCCAACTAAGCCTTCCGTCAACAACTTTTTTGGTGGCTGTGTCAGAACAAGGGGTTAAAAAAGCTCAGAAACACATAAAGCGCTCTACCTCTGCCCTTATTTTCTGACCTGTCACACACTCAGGTAGCAAGACTACAAGCACAAAATAAAAGCCTAGAAAGACAGGGAGATAAATGATCCACACGTCAATAGACAGAACCAATTAATTAGATAGATCTGATAGATGTCCAGTCCTTTCCCAAGTAAAACAAATATTGACTTCCAGGCACTTTTTCCCCCCTTGTATTGTAGGATTTGATCAATAAATCTTGTCTAAAATACATCTTTTAATCACGCAGTATTTTAATTTTGGAGTAAGTTAATTCTTCCTTTGTTAATTCCCATATAGCCTTTCCTCCGCCTGAAAGTGCATTTTATAGCTGGCATTTTGGCTCCCATTTTGTTTCATAGCAAAGACGCACAGACAGACAATAACAAAAAAACGTATTCCGTTCCTAACAGATAACACTCGTGTCTTGTTACAGAATTTTCAGGCTGTAAATCAACTTGAAAAGCTAATTTAAGGATATTCACTTGCACTATTCGGGGCTGTATAAACATTCCAAATTCCAATTTTTCATAAAGACATATGCGAACATTTAAAAGGGATTTAAAGAGCCATTTTGCAGTTAAGAAGATCTAGCTTTAGCATTTTATTTTTCTCCAACAAGATTATCATGTAATATTAATATACAGAAAAAATATTTTCAGTGCCTCTATGTATTTATGAGGTCCTAAGGGAGCGCAGGATTCTTTTAGCTGAAAGGAAGGCTGGAAGAAACTGCAGGAATGAGACCGACTGTTGAAACATCAAATACATGACAGAATTCGTTCATACACCGCAATTTCTGCCAAAGTGCCGTGGTGTTGGTTTTCACTGTATCTGCTAGTTTAATTGTTTCTGCCTGTTCATTTCTTTGTCCGCCGAAACCCCTAGCCTAAGGGAGATCTGAAAATCAAAAGGTAGGGCTGAGGCTGAGCAGGAAATGAACACTGGTGTTGCGGCGTTATTAAAGCAAAAAGTAAAAAGTTCAGAAGTGGCTCTAGGACCTAGCGTATTAGTAGATGCTTTAAGTGCCATCTCCTTCGCTCCCTGCTCTTTTTGTCGTCGTGCTGCTGCTGCAAATAAATCCGAAAGCCGCGTCGCGCAGCGTCCTAGGCTTGCAAATGTGAACGGGTAAGAATGCGTCCCCTGGAGACTTTCCCAGCCGGCGAGCACCGAGTACCGCTCTAATGAAAAGATCTGCATTTGATTTGGTGCAATCACAACCGTATATTTTCCCTGTGTATCCCTTACCCATGTGGGAGTTTGTGTAGACAGAGAGCTCGAACGCAGAAAGAGAGCAGCGCACGGGTTTCTGCTCGCGGCGGGGGGGCGCAGACCGAGCGCCCCAAGGCGAGAGCACCCCAGCCCGCCGGCTGCGGGCAGCCCGGGGGACCCCCTTAACGAAAATAAACAGAGCTCACGGCAGAATCCGCGCGAGGAGTTTTCTTCCCCTTTTTTAAGTGCACTCTATCTTTCTCCTCCACTATCTCTCTTCCCTTTTCTCTGATCTCCGGGACAAAAGATTCAACAATCAGAGATTCAAAACCCAAGCAAGGAGGATATGTACTTAAAATACCACATGGCCAATAAAACCTATTTTACAACATATCCCACCTTTAACAAGCAAATTGACCAATGTAAGCAAAAACTCTGACCCAAAATCCTTTTATAAAATAGCCCAAACCCCCTCAATTACAGCTAGCCAAACAACTAAACAGTTATCAGAAAAATACTCAGACTTAAAAAAACCCGTAATACCGGGCATTTCAACATATAAATGCGTTCACTAACAATAAAAAGTACGAGGCCACGGATTTCAGGAATTAATTTGGGTTATTTCAAATGGCAAAGATGAGGTAGGCAAAATAACAAGCAATTACCTTTTCCTGCCTTTGAAGAACAATGAATTTGGGACTGGTCCAAGTTCAGAAAGAGTGATTTCACCTTTTATGCTCAAAGAAACCTCCACCTTTTTAACACATACAACATACATATACATACATACCCTCATGATATATAGGTACTTTTTACCTACATGCACTTTTCTGTATTCCATAACACTTGAAGGCTTAATTAAGGATAAAATTCAATTATTTATTACGTAGCCTGCTAATTATTTTTGAAGCTCTATAAAGAGAGCAGGAAAGCTAACCAACACAAGGCATAATTAAGCAGAAAGGCAGCATTTGTGTGGTCACTTGGTGGATTCAACATGCAAAACGTTTATCATTTAACCATTTCCTTTATATTGTGCATCAGGGTAGAAGGGCTTGAAAGCAAGGCAGAATTACAAATTTGACTTAAATATATTTTTGAGGAGGAAATATCTATTTCTATGAGTATCGACAATCGTTTTAGTGGATAATAAGCAATGTTAAATAAAACATGTAACTAAATAGGCATTAAAGGCCTTTTACATACTTGGAAGAAAAGAAAACAGTTTTTTTCTTTTTTTTTTCTTTCTTTTTTTTTTTAATGCTGCAGACTGCAGGCATTTTGGTCTATCTCTGTCAAGTGCAATTCTTTCTTGATGAATGACAAGGTACGATAATAGGCTGCCGTTACCAGGGCAACCAGACAGCAGAGCTGTGTGCCTTGAATTTTGTCATCTGAAAATGAAACCAGAAGCAAAAGAAAAGCTGAGAATCTAGCGACAGATTAACTCGTGGGGGGGGCGAGGGGGGCGAGTGCGGGAGGAGGAAGCAGAAAGCAGGGGGGGAAGGGGGGTAGGTTACAAGCAATTAAAATTACTGTAATATGCGGTATATGTGTGTGTGTGTGTGTTGCAATTTCAGCCATCGTTTGTCAATGGGCTTTATCTTTGTTTCCACAGCCACCGCTCTTTGTTCCAGAAATATATAGAAAGCTTTAAAAAGTACCTTTCGTTTATGGGCCTCCTCCAGCGCGTCCACCTCTAAAATAGGTGTCTTTTCCATGCCGCTCTCTGCCCTGCTCCCAGCAGCACCAGCAGCACCTCCACCCAGTGCCTCCCAGTTGCTGAGCAGCTGCAGCCAAGGGTGGGGCCCTACCCCACTTGTGTGCTCTGGGCAGGGTGCAGCTGCCCCGGCTAAACAAGCCCCCAAACCCACCTGCCCCCGTGGAGGCAGAGCAATCAGGACTAGTGCTGATGGAGGGTCCTCGGTCAGCCCCAGCCACGCGGAGACCGAGTTTGGTTCAAGGGCGCCAAGTTTGAGGGCGTTCAGCAAAAGGCTCTGCCTCCTCGGGGGGCAGAAAGGCTGACGAGGAGCCGGTTGCAAAGGCTCTGACCTGGGATCGGCCTTCGGACCGCGGGATGTTTGGGTGTGGGCTTGGTTCAGGCTGGGGCCTTTTGGAGACGAGCTAAAACTGTAGTTGGCTATCTGCTCGTTTGCACCTCAGATTGGAGCAAAATAGAAGCACAACACAAACGAGCCTTGGGTTTGAAAAAAATAGCTAACCTGCAAAGCTGAAGCACTTGATGCACAGTAAAACATACCCACCAGCCTTAAGACCTCCCGAACACACAGTAACAGTCATAGCTGAGACAAAAACTCCGTCTGCTCAAGCCATATTAACCAAAGCAGTATCAGGTTTCCTCAGCAATGTAACCTGAAACCTCATAATATTCGTGTTTCAGAGTCACCCTCTGTCCCTCTGGCAAAATTCCCCATGATCCCTACGTACTGGGGGTGAATCATTAGGCTTCACTACCTAAGAGGTAGGTATTCCTGCCAGCTGGAAAGATGGGGAACGTGACACAGAGAAATCTTGCGTGAGTCAGGCCCCTTTGAAGTCAATGGGACTCTTTCATGTTACTTCAGCTGGGTTTGGACCAGGCTTTAACCATCTCCCATAGGTCAGAGGAGTGCACCGTGAAAGGGGATGTGGTGCTCCTGACTCACAGCTTCAGGCCTTGATAAGCCAAATTTCGTCCCAGCAAGCTTTCTCTTAATAAAATGATATCAAATGTAGCTTATTCAAGTAAATGAGAATGCACAGAATAAATGTTGCTTGAGCAAATTATTCCACCTTTGCACAGGGAAAAAAAATTCACACTCTAAGCGTGTCAGTCGTAGAGATGACACAGGTGTTCTTGAAATAGGAACTCGTAATCTGTGTATTTCAGTGGGAAAATCAGTGCCATCATCTTAAGGTATCTAAAAGAAGCAACCATCCTTAATGTTGCTCCATAGGCACCCAACATAATGGATTACAGAAGAATGGTCTAATTTGGGGTTTCTTAACTGTCCTTGAATATTTTCCACTGAAAAATGAAGTGATCTTTTTCTCAATATCTTCACTTGGGTGATTGACTTTTTTACCATGACAAGTCCAGGACATTTCAGTTATAATGATTTATTTTCGCTTGACTAGCATGCTATGACTGTGCCTACACGGCACTGCAGAGGGGAACCCCTGCTAGCTCTGGCATCAGAAGCAGTCTAGTTGCATCAGCAGCTTTGCTCCACATGGGCTAATTAGCTTTAGTTTTCAGGCAAGAACATTGCAATAAGTACAGTTACGCTAGGTTTCGGAGCCAGATCATCATCGTCTACATGTGACATGCAGCTTTTGCTCACAGCCTGCACAGGTACGAGGAACCCAGCAATTGCTTTTGCAGGCTGAAGGAGTGATCTGGCTACTTGGTTTGCCAGTCTTGGCAAGGCTAAGGCAGCTGTATGGAGTACAGAGAGCATGAGTACTTATTTTAAAGATGGGAACTGAATTAAGATGTCCATAGTTTCAGAGCCATGTCTCGACCACTAGACCATCCCACTGCTAGTTTATAATCTTCTTTCTGTGTACCTCTGTGTTACCTCTGACTGGAGCTGAATCATTGCTCTTTTTATCCCTGGTAAGTCAAAGGAGCCATGGAAGAGCATCTAGAGTTTACTTGGCCTCATGCATCCATCAGCAAAATGTCAGCTAATTTCCAGTCGTGGGATCCTTATTAGCAGTGATGATGGAAGAGGCACAAGGAAGAAGGCGGAGTTTTCAAAACCCTCCATTGAGTCTGGAGAGGTGACAGCTCAACAAATCACCTTTAGATCTGTGAACTCAGCAGATTGTTTCTGGAAGTTGTTGAGAGAAAATAAATATGGAAAACCACAATGTCATTTCTAAGAGTCACTTCTCAGAGTCTGACCACATTTTAAGTATCTGTTAAGTGATGTCCTTTCTCCTACCATGTTTCTCGCCAAAACCAACGTTGTATCAATCTTCTGACAAAGGGAAGTTTGACACTGGGATTCCAGACACCAAAACAAATAATACCACCTACGGCCCTCATGAGTCACAAAACTCATGCAATTTTTCAAAAAAACTGCTAATTTTTAGTATCAGAGGCTCAAAAAAAGGAAATAACTCAGCAAGGTTTTTCCATTTGTGAATGATCGTGTGTTCACAGGAGGAAATGATTTATAAAATCCTGATGAAATAACACAAATAAACACATCTTTGTATACTTAATGAATTCAAACCCAAAAATCAAGTCTGACCCCTATGACGTTTGCATCTGGACTCAAACGGACTGCAGTCCAAATCTAGACGGCACGGCTCGGCCTCGTGGACACACCCTGGGAGAATTATATGCTTGTGAAAAGTTGTATAGCTTTCCTTAATTTCCGTGGGGTTTGACAGACCTGAGTTCCTCTGCTGTGCTTCAAGCTAGCTGGATGCAAACCAGCTCTGGCCTTCGTTTGTATATCCTGATACGTTAACGCGGCTGCATGGTTTCCAGACCACAGTTGGCTCGGTTTGGCCGGCTCTGGACGCAGACAAGAGAAGCTTCTCTCTCCTTGCACCTGCCTATGCAGGTAAGTCCTCCTCTGCTGCCTGCTATTTGCGGAGAGCCAGCTCAGACAGGTCTCTGCTGGGCAGGCCCACAGCAAGCTCGCTCAAAAGCCCTTCCTGAAAACTATCCCAGGAACGAATGCCGCATCTGTAAAAGCGAGACTGGGGAATGTGGTTCTTTTGGAGAGAAGCAATGCTAGGCTTAAATACATGGCATCTGGATACTCCGGTTATGGGTTCATTAAAATGTATTTGATTGCTGGTATTAAATGAGAGCCTTCGTAGTGCTTCTTACTCATTCAGAGTGCAGTTGTCCAATAAATTATTTTGGAAATGGCTTTAGACTTTTGCAATAATAGGTTTTTGGCAAGCAATGGGACTCTTAAAAGAACCACTTTATCATTATGAGAAGATCATAAATGAGAGTTAACTCGCAGATATGGCCGTTTGCTAACCATCAGAGGTAATAACAAAATATGAGCCAGCTTTAAATGGACTGCCAAGGAGGAAGCTAGGGAAAAAAACCTGCCACCAATCCACAGTAGACCAACAAATGGAGGCAAAATGTACTACACTCTGTAATCCAGCAGATCCTCTTTCTGTCAAATTCTATTGACACGATAATTTTTTTCCTTTGAGAAAAATCATAGGCAGAGAGAACTGTCTTATGGGCCTTATCTCCAGTGGACATGGAGAGCAATTTACTCCTCCTCTGCGTCTGTCTTTTACATAGCTGAAAGCAGTTTTCAAGTTTCACTTTCAGCCTTTTCTTCTCTTGACTAAAAAGAAATCTGGTTCTCTCAGCTATTTTTCCCAGAAGTCATGATTTCCGAGCCCTGAACCACTCTTGTTGCTTTCCCAACAGAGTCGATGGTCCATCTCATTACTGAAGCGTGGATCCGAAAGAAGACACTGTCCTGCACCCAAGGCAGGCCGCTGTTAGGTAGAAGGGCATCGTTACTGCCCATTGCTTTTTTTATGGCACTCCTGTTTATATACTCTGATATGATGAGACTGCTGACTCATACTGAGATAGCTGTGACTATTTATATCAAGAATATGCCAACTGCTAGTCTTCATACGTGAAAAAATGGACTTTCAGAAATAAAGCAGCGTTCAGGAAAATGGTGAGCAAAAGTGAATCATTTGTTCATGAAAACGTGCTGTTCTGAAAGCTAACTCTCAGATGCCAAGGAGACGGGGACTATGGGGATGGAGAATTGAAGCAGTCAGGCTGTAGTGACAAAGGAGACCAAATATTTGGAGTACGACAAGGAACAGCCTATTCAGTCAACTTACCTGTTTTCATAACAGTTGGAGAGTCTCCTAGAGCTACTTTGGGAAGTGGGTGGGGGGTTAGGATAGCTGTCACACTTTGATAAGTAGGCCACTCAGTTATGAAAGATTAAGGCCAACGATGCAGCTGCAGTGTATATGGGACTCCCAGGAGTGAAGATCAAAATTTCTAGGAAAACCATAGTAAAGCATGAAAACCAAACTTCCTACCAGGAATTTAAGCATGAATGGGCCACGGTAACTTTCAGCCTCACGGCCAGAGGTTGAAGACCTCAGTAAAGGCTTTTGGAGGGTCTGTGCCAAGCTCAGATAGCCCTCACTGAAAATAGACAGGAAAAAAGGGGTTCCTTCTCGTCCAAGCAAACAGGATCAGCTTTGCAGGCTGGGGAACTGTGCTAACAAACCAAGTGGAGATACAGCTTCAATATTTCTTGGCATCTTTCTCCTATAAATATGAAGACCACAAGACTTTATTTAAAAAAAAAAAAAAAAAAAAAAAAAGCCCAGAGGGCTCTTGTCTGTTTGTAGCCATGTAAACCGCTGCTCATCAGCGAGTCTTTCTGGCCAAAGAATTAGAGCCGCATTTCCTTCCTGGCCCCATTTGTTAAAGATTTTGTCTCCGCTGCTTCACTACGCTACGGCTGGCTGGGACTTCATAGGATGTCAGAGGTATGGGAAATCCCTTCCACAACAGGGCAATATTTCCGCGCTCCAGCAGCGTGCAGGAGAACCAGGTACACCAGCCGGAGGGTCATGTTCGGTTTATTGCAGCACCTCTGCACATTCACTACTCGAGCGTTAAAACCTATAGCTACTGATGGCATCTTGGCTGCTTTTCCACTGCTGTTGATAGAGTCATGTTATTACCTTAGCCCTTTCCCTCACTCTGCCAACGACTTAATGTGAAACTTGGGGCAAATTATTCAATTTTCCTGTCGTTTGGTTTCTGTGCCTTTAAAATGGGGGTTTTAATAATTATTATATTTACCCTACAAACTATAACACGGCCATTAGGCCCATCTAATCTGAACATCTGGTATTCTATTGCTCATTACCACATTGTAACCATTAAGTTTGTGGAAATATGGTATGTAAGTAGTAGGAACGAGGTCTGGGCTGATGTTCTGGTCAGAGGGAACAATAAGGGGAACACTGGGGAGCTGCTTTGGCAATGGTACTTCTCACTTTTCAAATCCCAGCCTCATTTAATTAACTTTTCTAAAGCATGTGAAGAAAGAAGGGTGGAACATTAAGCTCTGCTCATGGATTTGTTCTGACTGCAGCAGAGCTTTGCTCAAAGACTACTTCCAGCAGCTGCTTCTCATTGCAACTTTCACTGGACGGGCATAGGAGCAGCATCTCCCCCTAAAAATGCCAGCACAATTGCATGCGCTATCACTTCTTAATCAGGGTTTAAAAGTCCTGTTTGGAAAAGACAGTTTAATGTGAAGTGGAGCATTTTAAGCAGGTTAAGAGGAGGCATTTCTCCACCCTCCGTCAGTGCTGGCAGGGTTGGTCAGCAGGACGTAAGAAAGCCAAGTTCTGCCCTCCATTGCAGCTATGCTGCAGAGACCTCTTCTACCCCATCCGGGGGTGGGGGGGGTCACTACAAGTACCTTATCAGTGACCCTCAGTTGTGAGAGTGAACTGCACACAACTGGCTTTCTATAATTGAGGCCAGAGTTTATAACAGGAGACATACCCCTCGCTGGCTGGCTTTCCCCCTTTCCCACATTTTTCTCCTTCTGAGTTCTCGCTCTTCAAGTCACTACCTCATATGATCTTCCAAAATGTCTCTTACCTTGGGAAAAGGAGCCAGATTTAATAGTCCCCCTTCTTATACCCCAGACCTACCTACTGCAAGAGTGCACCAACCTTACCCCCAGGAGTGATTTCAGTTTTGCCACTAGCTCTGCAGCAGTGAGGTGGCCAGAACCAGAGAGGCTTCACACCGAGGTATCCAAGGCTCAAGCATCATTACAGCAGAGAGCTGGGATAGCAGGCCGTGTAGCTAGGCTCAATCTAGCCAGCTCAAGTAGCATTTCAGCCAGGACATATAACACAGCCCTTACCATGATCTGGCTCAGCAGGAGCCCTATATACTTGGTCAAGTGACCAGCTCAAGCTAATATCTATGCCATTTCATTTTCATCCCACCTGTGCTATTGAGAATTACATTAGCACTGGTAACCCCACCCATAATATCGTCACACCTCCACCTGCAGCAGAACCACACCTTGTGAGGACTTTCCAGCACACCGGCCATCCACAGATGTCATCATAGGTGGCATCGTTTTGTTTCCTCCAGTTTTATTCAATGCTCTTCCTCCTCCCATTCCTGCAGAAACCAGTCTTTAACTGGGTGCACAGAAAGATTTCATCAGCAACTTTCAGGAGAGCTAGAATGATTTACATTAGCTGAGGACCGAACCAGAATATGTTTAGCTTTAGTCCCCTGTTTCAGAAACAACAATGTTATAAATAATCCTTTTATGTTCATACATCTTGTATAAATATCTGAAACATGTATAAGACCAAGGAGAAGAGGGAATTCATTAAGGTGGTCCAGGGGAATCTTACTCTGAGTAATAAAGGCCTACTTAGGAGACTTAAAATTATTTTATCCTCCTGCTTTTAGTAAGAAAAGGAAAAAATAAGCTAAATATAAGGAAAATTTTCCAGACAATGATAGCTATTAGTTTGTGGACATGAATTCCTGAGGAACTCATGGGGGCATCGCTGTGTTAGTCCAACTGTCCTGAAACATGCACTACAGTGATTCTTCAATGTTTTACTTAAAAATTCCCACTAGGCCAGATCCAAAGTCTGAAATCAGTAGTAGTCTTTCAATAGAGTTCAATGGACTTTAGGGCAGGTGCCATATGCTCATTATTTCAAATAAATAAAAGGGAGAAATAGTGAGTCAAAATGGGACACTGGCAGTGGCTTTAATAAAATCTCCCTAATTTTTGAGAGACCTGTTTAGGCCAACCTTCCGAGACAAAGCAGTGCATGCATTGAATTTTCGTTTCAGTTACGTCATGTCACACTGATTTCATCTGGTTACCGCATGTTATTGGTGGGAATGTAACTTGATGCAACTCAGTACAGCTTGTGGCATACCGTGATTTATTACAATTTAAATGATAAAGCACCCAAGAATGCTTGGGCAATTGGATTACTCCATTGACTGCATGTTCAGACATCTATTTTTAGAAAAGAGATGTCAGTTAGTGCAATGGAATATTAGCTGGACTGATCCATCGCTACCGAAGGGCAGGGGGAGCTTCCCTTATCACAGAGCACTGCTGCGTGTTACCTCCCAGTTTCATCCTTTTTAAGAGGTTTGCGTAGGCCTGGACATCACGGGAAATCCTCCCTGCCACTGAAATTAAGTAAAAACTCTTTATCTCAAGTATCAGTCCAGATGACTCTATGTTGTCTGTTCTTCAGCGGTTCAACGTTCGGAGTGGACGTAGCTATAGTATGAGCTTTGATTAGCTCACCGCCCACCCAGCTCGTAACGCTGGGAAGCAACCAGGACGCGGTTTGGTGGGGAGAAAAGCCTCGGCGTTTGAAACACTTGAAGGAGCACTCCGATACGCCTGTCTGCTCAGGATTTTGGAAATTGCTCTGGGCCTACTGTGAGAGTTAAGCACAAGCACAGCCCCTTGGCTCTCCTGGTACACTAATGCTACGTCTTCCCTCTGCAGACTGGCTCTGCTCCCTACCCTAAACAGCCTATCACTGTGAGTTATCCCTGCATAACTCTGGCTATAATCATGAAGTCGCTGAGCTGACTAGCTCCCTGCTGGTCATAGATCTCAGTAGAAATCATTCACCATCCAAAATATACCAGAAAGCATCATTGCAGGTGGGTCATCTTTTATCCACCACTAACTTCTTTTCACCCAGAGATGCCTCATGCCATTTCCAGCAGTGACAGCTCTTAGCCATAGGTCACATACCACCACTGAGCAAATGACGGACAAAAGGTAGAAAAAGAGTAAATGTCTTCTAGTTAACCTACTTCTCCAAGTGCCCATGTCTGCGTTGGAAGAGCCATAAAATCAACAGGTCATCAATTCCACTGCATTAAATATGCTTTTTTAAATGTCCACCTGGGATTTTGTTCATTAAAGGTGGGACAAAGTTCTCAACACACTGCTCTGGGTTTAAAGCTAAAGTTTTAAGAGAGGCAGGAGGTGGGTTCTGATTTTGTTCCAGCTTCAAGAGATGGGTTGGTGATGATGATCGCTGTGGAGTACGACCAGGACTAGAACTTGCCTAGAATACACCAACGTCCATGGATGCCATCACACCATCCTGTACACTCAGGCTCATAAATTATTAGCTAGATTCTCAAAGCTGGAAGAAGTTTGGGACTCTAGACAGACAGACGGGAAGTGGAAAAACTGTGTTCCTTTCTTTTGTCTTACAAATATTTTAAAACAGGCTGCACGCCAAAACAAAAAAACCCATGAAACTGGAATAATTCATGAATAACATGGCACAGCAATAAAAGGTTGGGCATTACTGCAGTGGATTCTTCAGTGCAGCCAAGAAGAGAAAGTGCTAAAATCAACACAAAGGGATCCCATTAGACCATTAGTAGATGAAAGGCTGGTTCCAATCTTTCTGGTTTATTCAGCTGGATCTCTTTAGAACCACTGAATGGTGAGACAGGGCCTAAGTCTCCATTTGTTGGGTTCTATGCTGGGGGGATGCTTGGAGGTAGCTGTAAAGCAACTACCAGTTTCCCCATTTCTGCTGTGTTACATGTCTGTTGGCATCTTGGAGGAAGTTAAAACATTTCAGAGATGTCTTTACTGATAGTCCTTCCTCAAACACGACAGCTAAAGAATAACCAAAGTAAGATCTTTGGTCTTGACTCAACATGCTCTGACTTCATTGCTTTTGAGCCAGTTTGACACCAGCCAGAGAAATGCAGCTAGAAAGACAGATATTCCCAGGGAGACAGTTATTCCTGCTAGCGGCCGAGGATAGAAATGCAGCTTCCTCCAGGCAGGATACCTCTGCCTGCTTCTGCCATCGTCTTTGGCCAAATTCTGCTCTCTGCTGCTCTACATCTGGCCTCCTGTAGGATCCCCATTACTGCGCTTCTTGCATTGGCAGTCGTATTCAAACACAGTCTGTGGAAAAAAACCCAAACTTTTCCTCTGTTTTTTGTTCTTAACTTTGCATATGTCACATTAAGGGGCTTTAAGAGTTTCCCTGTTGCGAGCACTCCCTAACTGACTGCCTCAGCGATACTACCCCACCCCTCAGCTCTCCAGTGAGGCCCATTTATTTTCAATGTCTGCTTTAGCTTGTGGTCTTTCAGGTGTTAATCCGAACTCTGTCATTTAAGTTCAATCGGGAAACAGGACAGACAGCGGGGTGTATTGTTATATACAGCTACAATGGGTATTTTAAGGCTTCTCAAGTAATTTAGAGATGGGTATGCACCAGTGCTGAATAGGAGCAGTAACCAGTTACCTGACATAAGAGCTAACGCGGATAAAAATACCACTTTAAATAAGCAGATCTGCTTTTGTTATAATAGACAATTTAGATAAGATTGGCTCAACTTTAAAATGGTATCTGTTTCGTATGAAGCAAGCCTCTGAATATGGCATTAAAATAGAATAGAAACCCAACAGTTATTTGAGGTGGAGAATTTAACAGAAATCTTTCAGCTGGCATGAACATCTACCATTACACTTTCAGAGCAGCCTCAGCTAATGTAAGTAACAGACAGTGAGGACAAAAATAAGCTTTTAGCCCTTACAAGAATGTCTTTTGAGTTGTTTGACACATTAATCACCCAGAGACATGTGCAGAATTAACCCAAAGTCCTGGTGACCAGCATAGGAAATGCCCAGTGCTGCTTAGCACAGGGAGCTCTTTGGGGGGCCTCCAGGACTCTTCCACTGAAGAGGACAGTTATGGTCACTGAGGATCTGGGCTGCGGATCTCCCACCCTGGACTGTTGTATGTGCAAACCTTTTACTTGCTAAATTGATTTGTGAGCTTCTAAAGTCAGATCATGAGAAGAAAAAGTGCCTAAAATGGTGAAATGCAGGGAACTATCACTTTGACAAGCCTTCGCTGAGTCTTGTACCGTGGTTGAAGCTATCTCGTACTTTCAGTGCTGCTCCTGACGCAGAATGAAGGACTATGTGTAAACTGCCCTTTACTTCTAAGTCTTTATTCTTATCATTGTTCTTTTAGCATTCCAGTCATATATGGATCTTTTGGGGACAAAAGCCAGACACGCTGTGTGGCAGAATGGGGTTTGAAAAATGACTGATTTTTAGCAAGGATTAAAAATGGTTTTGCTTTAGACTGGAACTGCTAAAGGGAGGAGATAAAATTTATTCCTATGCCAAAAACCTCACGGAGGACTTTGCAACATTTCAGTTCTGTCCGTGCCCTCTTTTAACATTATGCTTTGCTTAGGGGTAACTGTGAGCCATGTCATGTAAAGTATAAACTAGAAAAGAAATTCAATATGTATGTCTGTGTGGGGAGAGAAAATGACAACTATTACAAAAAGCCATCATATATCAAATTAATCTTTTAGAGGCACCAGTCAGCAAAAGTCTTGTGAAGACTCCAAAAATTTGTTCTTGTCTTGACAACAAACTTCTTATTTTACATGAAGGAATCAGCAACTTCTGGGAAATAGATTAAACCTGGTTCCAAACTTCCTGTTGATACAGATATAAAAGAAAATCTAATAGAATGGGCTTGACTAATCTCAGTAGGAACAAGGCCTCCTGCTGATAAGTTCTTGGTTTAGGGTTTTACATGTAATTTTTCATGTCTCTGGATCAAAATTATTCCTGGTGCAATTCTCTCAGTAACACCAGAATCAGATCAAGAAAGAATTTGTCCCATTGTACATGTGGCTTTTACATCAACCAATGTCCCGTTATTAGGATAGAGGCAAGACTCTGAAGGTGGCGGATATAGAGAAAAATCCAAATCTCGGAAATAAAGAACACATAAGAAGAAAAAGGGGCATAGCTAAGTACTCGTTCTTTTAACCATCTCTTCTTTTGCTTTTGTTTTATCAGGAAAATAGAGTTTGGTTTTATAGATGAAATACAGATGTACCAACAATGCTGGAGATTTTCAGAATTAATTGCCTTGTTAGTTGGAGGGGGTCACTAGGAGGCCTGTTACCATTGTCTTCTCTTTTAGCAGGCGGCAGGGGATAACCAGGTCCATACAAAAAGACATTTGGGTCCTTGAGAGGCAAAAAGTCAGGGCAGACTGCTACCAAAATCAGAAGGTCTGGTTCCTAACGGGAACCCCTCCTACATAAGCCCGCCAGCAAAGCCTCCACGCTTTACTCTGCCAGAGCGGTTTGGCCTGCAGGGTAAGAGTTAGGCTCACGGAGCTCTGCAGGCGCTCCACGGACCGCAGGGGAGCAGCGCTGGAGCCAGTGAAGTGCAAGGGAGCCTAATACCCGATCTCGGTTAATACCTCCCATGACAAAAACCTGCCTTATTTTTCAGCTACCATTTAGCCAGTGTATTCCCTGATTGTGGGTGCTTCTCCCAGCTCCACCTTGTTGTCGTTATGTTTCTCTAAGAGGAGGTCTGGCTCTCGTTCTACCTGCAAGGCAAGGTTTAATGACAGGGAATGTGTGTGGAGTCAGGGAGGGTTTTATCATGATCCACAGTTGTCTCATTCGGGTTAACGGCCTATGTGCGTTCACACAGGAACTCTGTTTTTGCAGAACCATAACCTCGGGTACCACCCACATATCAGGAGCTGACGGGCCCTGTAAACGCATCAGACCTGGGTCACACTCCAGGTCAATTCCCAGGGCCTCACTCAAGCCTGAGCCCGAGCTTGAGTTCAGATGCTGAAGGTAGCGCAGACAGGCCGATACACTCACACCTCCCGCAGAGGCAGAGTCGCAGAGGACGCGAGTCCCCATCCCGTCCCTGAACTTCCAGGTGTGGAGAGCGAATTTCTTTGTCCCAAGACTGAAGCTAAAGAACAAGCAAGTAGCGCACGTGATGGGGGAGTTTGTGTTGGAACGCTAGCCTAGCGTGACCCCATAGATGTAAGACTGTAGCTTCCCTGACTAGGATGTAAAGTCCTTATAGGTGTAAAAGCTACTCAAGTCGTCAAGTGTAGCTCACGCAGCTTCAACATTAGAAACTGCTTTATGGAGTGTGGTAATGCTGGGTAGAGTCAACAAGTCACAGTGCGCTGCACTACGAGCTGCTGAAGGGGCTGCTGAGCCCTCCACCGCTGTATTAGCTGTGCTCGAGGTTTCCTGACAGGCACAGAGGGAGAAGGCTGCAAAGGAAACATTTTAAAACGAAGGATGCATTAGACAAGTGATTGCAGGCACTGTGATTTATAGCTGCAGTAATGGACTGCAGCTCAGAAAACTGAAATCCAATTATCAACTCTGCCATCTCAGGCAAAATGCTTAAGCCAAACTTTCTCATTGGGGCTTTTAGGCTGTGTCTGATTCCCAGAGGGGCTAAGCGCCTCCCTATCCCAGGAGCTCTGCACAGCGTAACAGGTCCCCAGCCTGAAAAGCAAACTCTCTGTGTTTAAGGCCAAACTGCGCTTCCCTTTCCCCAGAAGAAAAGCAAACCAACCCAAACGAAAGGATACTGGATTCTACCACCCTTGATCTATTTTTTGAATAGTTGTGTTGAAAATTATAAGTCTTCCTCTGTGCTATCAGGAAAATTAAGTTCTGGAAAGGAGGACACGGAGGTTAAGGATCCTGAAAATATGGGATTTAACTCTCTGCATGTGATTTCCCATCACGTGAATAAGAGACAGGAACATGTCTATACCCACCTCACAAAGGCACTTCTGAGAGTTAATTCGGTTCTGTGCATGAAGTGCCTTGAGATCCACAGGTGCTGCAGACATGATGCATTGCTAAATAATGAGGTACAATCATATGTGAACAAAACACTCACATATATTGCTCCATACACTTTATAACATTAAGCCCTGCATTGTTTTCCAACAGATAGATACATTCCAACCTGGAGAGGATCGAATGCATCGCAGAATATTTTGTCCTTTTATTTCCAAAGTGAGGCAATATTTCCAACAACAATGTTGCCTCCTTTCGTATATTAAAACCAAAATAGGAATTAAAAAAAAAGAAAAGAAGAAAGGTTTCACACAGCATGTGCCAAAGGAGCATAACTTCTCCTTGGACATCTGTCCCTGAACAACAGAGGAGACCTTGGGTTGTATATCTCAACTGAAAAGATAAATGTGGAAACACACCTCCCCCACTGTCCCACTGCAGCTTCATGTATGGGATGAGAGAGATCCTTCACGAGAAATGTTAGCTTAAGCTTGGGTTCTGCCATCGGAGCCTCCTTTTGCCTATGTACGGCCCCCACTCAACTTGCACCAATTGCATATGCTGCAAGACCATCTGAGTCCTCCACGCAAGCACAATGGAAAGACGCTTGTTTTGTTTTGTGGCTGGAACAGGAGAAAAAAATTCATCGTAAAACAGACAGAGAGGAAAACCTGCAGCAATTACTCTTGCCTTCACGATGTTAGTTTGTGTGCCGTGATAGTAAGAAAAAAAAAAAAAAAGCATTTGGCTGCCTAAAAAAAAAACCCCAGGACTTTAGATACTTACTGAACACTTTTGGAAGTTGCACCAAAACGTCATGTTTTACGGGGGTTTGTTCACTATATTTAACCCATCTATTCCCATATTCCAAATAGAACTGAACAACTGACATAAATACAGCAAGCAGAATACCAGTAATTCAAAATCATGGCTTCCCTCTTTCTCCAGTTATGTTTAAGCATCTTTCAAATATCCCCAAACTACATCCTGGAGGCTAGGTCACATGAAAAAGATTGAAAGGGGATGCAGGACAAAAGGAATGATGCCTAAGCTATATTGTTATTTCTGAATTACCTATGAAATTCAGGAGAGAGAAAAATACAGATTTTAAGAGCTTTTAATGTACTTTGGCCTTCAAGAGCGAGATGCAACACATCCTTTAAATCATCTTGCCCTGCAGGGTATCTGTGAAGTGAAAATACAACAGAACAAAAGATTTGAGGGCAAATTTTGATCAATCTGTGCGTGAGGTAATCCAAACATTGGCCCACCAGCCATCTTCCCGACATGGTATATTTTCCCTGGTCTTCTCCTCCCTCTCAGCCCCAGGAAGAACCCAGCCCCGGGGGGAACGAGATGCTCTAAAAGCAAGGTGGTACCCCGAGGGAAAGGGGAGAAAGGGATGATCAAATGAGACAAACACAAGTAGGTAACTGATTTACAGATTCACCATTTACTGGATTCCTTGGGAATAACCAAATATATTCTTTGCAAGTTCAGACATGATACAGGCACATATGCACAGGAAAACACAGTCCACCAATCATTTTCTGAAAGCTCTTGTCCTTCCTGGAGAAGCTGGAATCCAGGTGAGTCTCAGACTTTACACAGAAATGAGTTCATACACTGAGAGGACTCTTCCCCCGATCCTCAGCTCCTGAAAGTCAGATGCTTCACAGCATTTCTTGCATAATTCATCTTAAAAGTGAAGTTACCAGCAGGGCAGTCAAGCGAGAAGCATACACTGGCCTGTGATCATCGAACACAGCCTTCCAGGGAACAGAAGCCACCAGTTCAGCTTCTTGTAGTAGCCAGAGGGAGCTGCTTGGAGACTTCTCGCAGGAGCTGACTCCTCTTTGGCATATAGGACACCAAAGGGTGCCCCTTCTGTCCCATCTTCCGAAGTTACACAAGAGCAAGTATCAAGTTTTGTTCAGCACGTTGGCCGTTTGAAATGAGTAGCCATGGTCTGAGACTCAACAGCAAGAAATAAATTGTGCCAGAGCTAATCTACTCCTTGTTTCTCAGAAGTCCAAGCCATCCTTGATCACAATACATGTGGCTGGAGACTATCCCTTACTTGAAGGACAGCATGAGAAGCACACATTGCACAGCACAGCCTATGTTTATGCATGTACGTCTTCCCTCTCTTCCCGCCTCCCTTCCCTTTAAAGAACATACAATTTACATCCAATGCACCTTGGTCCACTCTGTTAGGACACTGCTGTAGATGGAGCTCTGTGAGCACAACACAGTGGATCAGGGATACAAGAGACAGCAAGTAAATAATTCTACAAGTGTCAGACAATTCAGTCCAGGAGCTCAGAGATTCATTGACTACAGCATGGGAAGAGTTGTCAAATAAAAACAATTGCAGTACATGGTCTCAGCCTTCCATAGCCACTTTGACTACCAGGTAAATCAGAGACTGATCTTCCACCTTGAAAAATACCAGTATTTTTTTTTATTGGTTGTAATGCCCTCATATATCAAACACAGTTGCCAAAGCATTAGGAACAGCACAAGAATAAAAGAGAAAAAAAATGCATGACTTTCTCATGGAAGTAACACAGTCTTTCGTAATTATGTCCAAGGGTACATAAGAGGGTCCCCTAGCATGTGAGCAACCTCACTCACAGCCTGCACAGTACCACAGACAAAGAGTGTATGCTATTGAGTACAGCAGTCCTGAAACCAGGAGACGTGAATTCTTGCTTTGCTAATGATGAACTGTGTTCCCTAGGGCAAATCTCTACATATTTGGGTGCTTTTTCTTCTCATAATCTGTCTACTTTATATAATCAGTCTCCAACTCTTTTGAGCAGGGAAAGTCTCTTTTTATGTACCAGGGACACCACTATTTTAGGCACTGCAAAATTGCAAGATGACCCTGTAAGTTCCACCTTACACACATAATAAAGAATTACAAACCATAGCGTCTTACCCCACAGCATTACTTGTCTGGGTAGTCCATGGAGTCAATGTGCACCATAACTGTAACACAGGAGTAAAGTTCAGTTTGGGCCCAGAGTAGAAGGAAGAACTAGTGCTGTACCTAAAAGACTGATGTACCTCCCCTTGCGCTATTTAAAGGGTGAGCTGTACACTGACATTTACTTAAAACAGTAGATGTTTAACTGGCTGAGAAAGGCAATTTTTCAGACATTCCTTTGTTTAGCAGAGGAAAAAGTAACCTTGAATATATCAAATATAGAGACAGTAAATTAGAGCTTGTAAATGTATCACATGAACTTGCAAATACGTGTAGATCAAGGAAGTATAATGAGATATTCTGAATAATATAATGAGATATTCTGAATAATATTTGATGCACCTAATTACTGAGAACGTGCCTAACAGATTTTTCCAGCAGCACTATCAATACCCTGCAGGTACTTGTCCGGGCAGCCTAGCACCCCGTAGAGCATCTGTAGATTGCCAACCTGAATGGTGCTCGTGGTCACATGTAGTCTCTGAATCCTGCTAAAAATTCATGCACCCAGAGGAAAAAGGGGTTGCCCATGACCCTAGGTGGCATTCAAGTTATAGCCGTCCTACTGAAGACCTAAAACAACGCCACTCACAACACTGCTGTTCTGGCTAGTTTATACCGCTGGCAAATGAGATCAGGCTCTGGCCTTGAAATTAGAGTCCACATTACAGTAGAGGTCCCAGAGACGTCTCGCCTCGATTCTGCCACGCGCTTCTCAATGTTGAGAAAAGCACAAAACAGGCAATCTAGGTCCCCCATTAGCTCTATAAAAAGATCTCAGACTCCAGCATTCATTCAAGTCCAAATCAGAATGATTCAGCCCTGTCACAAGCAACCCAGAAATGGATCCCAGCCTCATAACTTCATCTTCTTAATGGATCATTTATAATAGACCTGTTTTTTTCTGAAGCTCTGATTTTTTTCCCTCTGTTATTGACTAATTTTGAAAATTCCAGCTGTATATATTCACTTCCTCAAATTACCTAATCACTTTAAGCAGAAAAGATTATCTTGAAAAACAGCCTAATTAAATGTGCACATATTTGTAACCTTTTGTGTTATTGTATCAGGTGGTGAAGCAGCAGCAACACTGGAAAATATGGGATCTTTGGGAAATGTAGCATATTATTAGATTTGATGAGATCCATTTTCTTGATGGCTTCTGAAAGATCTTTGTGCTAATTAGCTAAGAATACCACTGAATTATTTAATTATCTCTACTTTTGTGCAATAAAATATGTTGTCATATCACACACTCTATCTTGCTGTTGCTGTTCATACTTAATGATGCCTTTATAGTTAGCGATTTCCTTTGTTCTCCCCCTGTAAGTGGTTTTTGGTGGTGCTGAAAAAGAGGGGGAGCAGAGAGGGCAGGGAAAGGAAAAATAGCTGTTTTAAAATAAAATTTTATGTGTGGGAAAATCTGTACATGCGTTGCAGTTCCCTATGCAATATGTGAAATGCGTTCCAGGGCAACGACAGACCCACGTACTTCTCGCTAACGCAACGAGCAGTCCTTTCCAAAGAAAGAGGAAAGAGACAAACTATTGCTGCAAAAAAAATTTAAATCAGCAAGGAATGTTTTTTAACAAGGAAGAGGTAAATTATGATAATTACTCTGACTGGTAGGGTCCTTAAGCATTACTAATTAGCATTTATTGCCTGGATTATTGAAACAATGTGTGTGTTCCCAAGAGTGAAGAAGAACTGGGATGCTCTTTCCTTCTGAGCCCTGGGAAAAAGGCAGGGCAGCAGGAATGCGGTACAGTTGGCAGAGAGGCTGCTCTTCCAAGCACCGCGAGCCCCGGGTTGCTGCCGAGCGGCACAGTAACACTGGGAAAACTCGTGCTTTCTGTGAGCCCACATCTAGAACTGCTCAAGTTTATGTTTGCATTCCACCTCACTTGCAAGGAAAGGGAATACAAACAAAATCGGGGCAGCACAAAAGGAGAGTGGCCATTAAAACAGCCAAAATCACTTGACAATTAAGTTAGAGCTGCAGTTTAATATTTACCTTATACCCTGTGCAGTGCAACACTTTCTATCACTATTGGGGTTGGGCACAAACACAGTATGAACAAACATCTTCAAAGTACTGAGGTACGGTCAAAGACTTCACCGCAGTAAAAGGAAAGAGTTAACAAAATCAACAAAAGAAATTTTAGGCCATTTTCACTGGCATTTTGACTAGGTTGATATGACTTTGTGAAGGGGCTGCAAAGCAATTTGCCTTCAACGTAAGCTGCATTTTAACACCCAAGATTTAGAATGTGAATGAAGTTTTGAATTAGAAATCAATTAGAAATTAATCAGTCATCTAATCAGCACTAGCCACTACACAGTATCTCAACTGTAGTCTGGTATCTGGCCCAATAAATCCCTAAGTACTTTGGAAATGATTCAGGAGAGAAAGACAGTAAAAGTATGCTCCATTTTAGAGCTACAGTACCAGGCAACTTTTGGTGCTATTAAACCCCTTGAAATAAAAGAGCAACAATGGAAAGCTGCAGCCTGCCTGTGGCCCTTTCTACCTTTTCCTGCCACCAAACCCCATTCCTTTCAACTTGGGTAAGCAAGTTCCAGCGAAGCTGCAACGAGGTCAAAGTCACAGCGCTAAGTGGTACAGTTGTCGCTTAGACAAAACTCCCAGATGCAAGAGTCCTCAAAATTTGCATTATCTTTTTTAAACGCGATATTCAAAGAAAGAAGATACCTCAGTTTATTTTCTCCCTTTTTAAAATATTTGCATTACATATTGCACAGCTTACTTGGGAATGCGTTATATTAAATTTCATGAGACTATATTAGATATACTTTAGATTGAAAGTAGTCCTAGTCTGGCATTTTTTTTAGTGCTGAAGATCTTCATCCCTCACTAAAATAAGCCTGACTTAGATATTCTATTTTGCAATTCAATTCACGCCCAACATGTATTTTCTCTGCTATTTTCCTCCCAACATATGAAATTGTTTTTGTCATTGTTTCCCCTTATTCCAGTGAAAATGTACAGCTATAGAGACTGATGAAATTATCATCGAAGGAATCATGTAAAGCTAAGGCAAGCAAGCCTTGCAGATTAAAAAAGAGAGCAAAACTCAAAAAAATATAACCCAAACCCCATACCCTCTCTTTTGTCTACAGAGAGGAAAAATGTCGCAGGAGAAGTTTGGGATCGATTTTCATCTGTTTACAAAGCAACTATCCTAACTGGCTATTTATAACGTAATTAAGCTTCGGTAGCGCTGCCGTCTCCCCAGCGCGCAGGGCCGAGCCCGGCTCCGAAGCGCCGCGGAACCTGCGCGCCCTGCGCACCGACCCGCCGGGCCCGCGCTGGCAGCCTGCGGCGGGGGGTGGGGAGAAAATGCGCTGCAGCTCACTCATGACTCCCTCTCGCTCTTGCGGGAATCTTGCCTTTTCCACCAGAAAAGGCGGGGAGGGGGGGCGTCTCGCTTTGCCCCCCCCCCCCCCCGCTTTAATTCCCGCCGCCCGGGCTCTGCGCTCGCCGCGATGGGTATCACCGAGGGCGGCCTTGTCTCGGCGGCGCTACCCCTTTAAAGCGGCAGCCCCGCTAATTGATGTGTCTGGGCGAGTCTAGACTGGCCGTGATTGAGGCAGCTCCCAATTATGCGCCGCAGCGCGCTGAACTTCAGGGATGTGCCCGCGGCGGGACCTGCCGCCGCAGCGCGCCGAGCCCCCGCCGGCCGCCCCCCGCAGCGCGCCCGGGGCGGGGGGGGGGTGGGACACACGGGGGGGGGGGCGCGGGGCCCCTCCGCGGCCGCGCTCCCGCAGTGCGGGCCGGGCGCGCGCGGCCGCCGCCGCAGCGCCGCTCTTGTGCCGCCCCGGCCGCCGCCCGGCAGCGCGGCCTCCTGCGCGGCCTGAGCCGCAAACGCGAGCGAGCGCGGCGGCAGGAGGGAAAGCGGGGGCGGGGGGGGGGGGGGGGGTCCCTCTTCCGCGAAGGTAACAGCCGCGCTGCCCGGCCCAGCGGTGCGTCGTGGGCAGCGCGCTGCGCTGCGGCTGAGCGTGCCGGGCAGGTAACGGGAAAGAAATTCAGCGCAGAGTAACCTTTTTATCTTTGAAATGGGAAGACGCGCAGGATAATTTACCAATGCAGAAGCCGAAGGCTTTGTTGGCATTTTTTTTTCACGGAGGTGAAATAGTCAGTGAAATTACAGTGTCAATAGGAAGGAATAAAGAAAGCCTTTTCCAGTTCAGTGACTATTAAACAACGAGAACCATGAAACACAGCCCGAGCTATTAAATACCAAAATGTTACACCATCAATTAATTTTTGGTGCATTGTGTCTTAAGTTAAAGCATTTGCATTCAAATATCAAACAGTAATTCGGTGCCATAACAAGGTACAGTAACTTCAGTATAAATTGCCTTGCAGAACAGAGATAAGAAATACAGTTGCAACCATAATTAATTTTACAGCAGTATAAAAAATCTAATAAAGAAAAACAGCAGCGGGAAACATTTTTAACATTTCTGATTTGTCATTTACATAAAGTTTTGATCGAAAAACCAGAAAAGTTTTAAGCTCCAAAAAAGGACTAAACCAAAACTTCAGCATTTGCTCATTATTTCTTTTTAGCAATTCTGAACCATCGGTACATGTAACCATTTCATTCCTTAGTTTATTTTTGATCTAACAATCAATAAGATCCAACCCGTCTCCTGGCTTTTTCAGTCTTTTAATTTTTTTTTTATTTTTCTGTCCATAGAGCACATTTCTAAGATTAATCGTTCAGTTTTAAACTTGGAAGCACGAGGCATGCTGGGATTTCAGCTGAGGTCAAGCACCAATGTACCGAGCTGTTACTGTTACGCTCTCAGGGTACTCTGTGTTGCTCTCAAGAAGGAAAGAAAAGAGAGAGATGCTCTACGGACTGGCCTGCAGCAAGGCAAATCTCTCTCTCTCGGTATGGAAACACAGGCATGTATATTGTTATACCTACATATGTAAATATATATACATATCTAGGGTTTTATTTACCTATATACGCAATCGTACACACATATCATCCGTATGTGTCTCTATACACCCACCTCAGTAGCTGTATTTACATGCATCCGTATCGTGTATATCTTATCTACACGCGCACATATAATAATCGCTGTATGTGTACACACGTACACCCCCATATCTGCATCGGCTGTAAAATTCTCTCTCTCGAATATACACACACACACAAAATCTGTCATACTAACGCTAGTTTTAATTTGAGACGAGATTTTTAAGGTAAATGGCCATAACCACCGCCCTACTATTAGCTGATCAACCCTAAGGAGGAGAGAGACACTTTTTTCCCTTAAAAGGTCTACGAAACACTATTGTATGTGTGTGTATATGCCTATATATATACACACACATGCACACACACATATACACATATATAGGATATATTTATAAAATAAAATAAAGATGTCAAAGCACAACTCACAGCTCCCAAGAGCCTAACCCGTGGATTTAAAAGCTAAACATCACAAGTTAGGGTCTCAGGGATTGAGAGGGGCGCAACAAACTATTTCTTGCAAAAACAAGGATCAAAAAAAAAGATAAAAAGGAGAAAGAGGAAAAGAATAGCAGGCAAGTTCGATTCATGGCTCAAGATTATAAAACAGGACACACAGGTGGAAGGAAAGAGCTTCTCTAAGGACCCTCTGTTGAGAGAATACATTCCGGTTTTAATCGTTTACACAAAAATGACAAGGCGCGGCAGGTTCCTTACAGCTTCCAACAAGGTCGCTTGCGACAAATACGTGAAAAGTCTCCGCATTTAAATAACGAAGAGGAAGAAAGAAAGGGAAGTTTGGGGCAGTGACGGAATTATTTTCATTGTTTCAACGAAAAGGAATGCAGAAATAAGAGCAGGAATATGCAGGCTCTCCCTCCAGCCGCCTGGCACAAAGCATGCAGCAGCATAAAGGCGCTGCCTCCCCGCCCCCTCCGCCAGCCCCGCGGCCGGCAGGGATGGAGAGAAACCCCGAGTTGCAAGAAAATCAGGTAGAAACTCACCATTTGGAAGCGGGGGAGGCTCCAGTCTCCGGCGCCAAGAGCAGGGGGGAAAAGCGCGGCGGCGGGGCGGCGGGGGCGGGCCGGGGCCGGGGCCGGGGCCGGGGCCGGGCAGGGCAGGGGCCGGGCAGGGCAGGGCAGTGCCCGCAGCAGCCTGGCCGCCCGGCGGGCTGTGACACCCGAGCGAGCGCGGGCGAGCGAGCGAGTGCGAGCGTGCGGCGTGCGCAAGCCGGGGGAGGGCGGCGAGGGTGGGTGTGTGCAGCTGGGCAAGCCGCTCGCATTTTTAAAACGTTTTTTTTTTAAGGGAATATATCAAGGAAAGGAAAAGGGGGGAAAGGAAAAGGCACCGAATTCCTCCGCAGCTCCTCGCCTGCCGCCCTCCTCCCTCCGCGCTCCGACCGATGCCGCTATTATTATTATTATTGCTGTTATTATTATTAAGAGACGGGGCTGGGGGGCTGGCGAGCTGCGGCCCGCTCCCGACTCCGGCATCCGCTGGAGCCAAGGGCAGCGCCGTGCCAGAGCAAGCCCCGCACTGCCAGCGCCGCCGCCGCCCGCCCCTGCCCGCCGCGGGCCGCCGTTGCGAAGGAAAACCTGGAGGAAAAACCCGCTTCCCCTCGAGAGGAGGGTCCCCGAGCCCCGTGCGCACACACACACACCGCACACACACACACACACACACACACACACACACACACACACACAAAAGGGACTCCATCCTGCACCGACTCCTCGCCAAGCACCTTGTGCAACCCCAGCCAATGGAAATTTACGCCGGCCATAACCGAGAGCAGGATTTCGTCCCCAGCTTGCCACCTCCTTCTCCGCTCTTCTCCCTTTCCCTCCCTCCCTTTCCTCCCTCTTCCTCCCTCTCCCCCCCCCCCCCAAATAAATAATATGGATCCGTACCCTCCACCCATCTCTGGAACCGCTTCAGGCCCAGCGGCACAAGCCGAAACGTACCGCAGGGCCCGAGGTTAAAAATGCAAAATATCCGCCGCTCATCGCCCAGCGCTGCCGAAGGCAGGTCCCCCCCCGGCCCGGCCCCGGCCCCGGCCCCGGCCCGGCCCCGCGCGGCCGCCGGCTCCGCGCTCCCGGCGCTGCCCGCCGCCGCACGGCTGGGGGCAGCCGTAACAGGCACCATTACCAAATCATCGTCATTCACTCCGTCCTTTTCTCACCTCAGGAGTCTGAGCCCATTCACCAAAGTCCTTCCTCGTCCAGGATCTCAAATCTTTTCCTTTTTTTTTTTTCCTCCTTCTGGATCAGCCAGTCCCGACATCATTAAACTATAGTCCTCCTCTTCCTCCTCCTTCCTTCTCCCCCTCTCTGTCTCCCCCCCTCTCTTTTTTTTTATTTCAAAAAGGGGGAGTGGGGGGTGGCTGGGGGGGGAGTAGACATAGCTGCATGAAGTGGCTGCCTTTTAGAAAGCACATTTAATCTTTACTGGCTCCCCTAGGCTTCGATGAAGTAGAAGGGAAAGGAGAGGAGAGGGGGAAAGAAAAAATACAGGCAAGGGAGGCTGTTGAGGGACAGCAAGCATCAGGCTCAAATCAACGACCAGATGAAAATGTACTAGACCACACTGCCCCCTCTCTTCCTCTCGCTCTGTCTCCGTCTCTCTCACACACTCTCACTCCTGGAAAGCTTCAGTGTCTGGTTACAGACTCTTTTGGATCCTTCCCCCCCTCCCCACCCGCGCCCTTTGCCAACTATCCTAGAGATTCCTTGCATGCCTACTTAAATCTTTAACAGAATAAGGACCCGGCCCCCCCCCGCCGCCGCCGCCAGCCTCGCACACACCGGCCCCGCCGCCCCTCCCCAATAAGCTCTTAAGCTCCGGGAGAAGCCGCCGCCGCCGCCGGCGCATCCCCGGCGCGGGCTGCCCCGGGCCCGGCCCGGCCCCGCGCCGCCGCCGCCCGCCGGGCCCGCAGCGCCCGGCGCCCCTTGGCGCCCCCGCCGCCGCGCCGGGGGGGCTGCAGCCCTGCGCCTCGCATCCCTCCGCCTGCGGCTGGGGTTTAAAACAATAAAATCCGCCGCTGCTCCCTCGCCTCCCCCCCCCCGCCGCCCCCCCGCAGCCGCACGGAGGCAGGCGGCGCGCCCGGCTCCTGCCCGCCGCGACTTCAGAGCTGACGATCCCTTCGCCGCCACCCCCCCCCCCCCCGCAGCCACCCCTCCGCTCAACGGCAGCCCCGCTGCCTCTCGCACCAGACTATATTTGCAATATGTGCTAATTTACCAGCTATATGCCCTTGGATTTTAAAATGAACTCATCAGTCACTGCTGCTAGTACCGATGCTGCCTCTCTGCCTCACACACACCCTCCGCTGCAGACACGTTACTCATTCTCCAAGCATTTCCTCTCCCAATGTCCGTCAGACGCATATACACTTCATTGATCAAACCAAATCCCTTGATAACAATAAATAATAATACAGACAGTTAACATCAGCGGGGGGGGAGGGGGGGGGGGACGGGACAAAGATGACGACTAAATCTGCACTGTGCTCTACGAGGCCGGGCCCTGCATCCCCAGGGATGCGCCGCACAGCGCGGAGCGCAGGTCCGCCCCAGAAGACCCCGCGCACCGAGCCATCCGTGGGGCCTTACCTGAGACCCGCAGCGGTCGGAGCAGTGGGGCGGGGGCTCCCCGGCGGCGCCCGAGGCCTGGCTCCACACGGGCTGCGCAAGGCGCTCGGGGGAGCAGAGGGTGCTACTCGCTCTAAGGGAGAGAAAGCACCTAACGCCAACACAGAAATAAATAAATAAGGCGGTTTCTTTGTTATGCTGCACGTTGCACAGATGCTCTAGGACTACGGCGTTAAAGGTATTTGGGCACCCAAAGATCTTGTTAGCTGCATACGGGGATATTCAAAACACCTCCTTAGCTCCCAGTGAAATCACTTTCCTTGGTATTGAAGGCAGACAGCATCTACGCAAGAAACCAGGTTAGGTTAGGAAGCCAGTCTGTTAAATATACCTCCGTTACACGTGCCAGGCATTTCAAGGGCTTTGGTTTCAGGGGGGTTTGTGGCTTTATTTCTTAGTTTTCTGGGGCTGAAACAGGGGAGGGAAGAGAAGCTGCCTCTTAGGATTTGGGCTAGTTAGATGCCGTGTGTGGGTCTGGCAGAGAGAAAGCGAGTGCAGTGTAAGTGTTCGGGAAGTTGGGGAGGGTGGGGCTATCTAGAAATCATTGACTCACTGGGGTAACTCCCTGCACACAGGAATCAAACCATTACTCAAAGCAAGCTACATTTTATCAGCAGCAGCCTTAGAATGAAATTCTGCTGCATGCATGCAGAGTCCGAAGCAACAAAAATAAACATCTGAAAATAAATATACAATCCATAATTAAATTACTGGGTGCAATGCAGAAATCCCTGGGTGACAGAGGAGGCTGAATTATGCAATGAAGTCAGTCCGGGAACCCAAGGATACAAATTTTCTCATTTATACCAACATAATCCTGATTGGCATCAGCCTAGATAGGGGCAGAATCAAACCCTATGTACTGAAGGATCTAATCTTTGGGAAAAGTAGACTGGATTAGAGAGACTGTATCTGCCATCCATCCTTTGACTCCTCATATAGATTCCCTCCTCAGCACCACAGCAACGTGCAAGATTTTGACATCACACAGAACAATTGACATACATTGTTTTTTTCATGTTCCCCTATCTTCCTTCCCCCCAAAATGTTTGATTTTTTAAAAAGTTTTGCTGCAAACACATCATTTCTTTATACAATTTAACCAAGTCTTTGGAGGATACTTATTTCAAGCAGTTAACACCTGACCCCAATTTTTGTGGGTAATTAGTGAGCTAGATAACCACACAAAGTGGGTAATTATTTAGTACCCAAGGGTACTGTACAAGAGGGTAGAGGCTGGCAACGTTAACAAAAGCACATCTCTAATTATTGTATCTATACTGGTGATGTTTTAAGAACAGTTACTCCATCTAATGATCCGTGATAAATCAGTAAACTATTTTGCTTCCCCTAGCATATATGCCTGGTCTAATCAAGGGCAGGATGTGAGGGCAAAGCAAATTGAAGAGCCAGCTTTGGAATACGCACAGGCCCCAAGAGAAACCAGAAGCATCCACTTGGACGAGTTGGTAAGACGGGACGCGTCTGCTCTAGAACAGCAGCGGCAGAACCTAATAGCCATCGCTATCAACTAACAGGTTGGTTGAGACAACTTGAAAAGCCACGTAGGGAGAAGCTTGCAGCATGCCTCGGGGTCTACTTCTCACTTAGGTAACGTGGCCGAGCTGGGGGATCTTTGTATACAACAATAACTGTAACCACGTTTTAACGGAGTTCAGTCTTGCTTATTGCAAACCACTTTGAAAGCTGTACAAATGAGACATTTTGTTTTCGTGGAAGGTGAGAGCCATCATACGAGAGGGTAGCACTGCGAAAAACAAACCATTTGACAAATTTCAAGTATCTGCCATTTCCCATATTTAAGTTTCAAAAACTGCAACACTTCTCCAATGGAAAATATTAGATCCTGTGTAGATTTTTCCATAAATTTTAGAAAAGAGAAGGGACGAGAAATACTTTGAGACTAAACAAGGAAGATTCAACTACATGAACATGAATGCTGTAGATCATCAGAACCATGTGTAAAGAAGAGTTATGTTGGAAATCCACCTGTAATCTTAAGCACAGTGGTCACTATCCATGAACCACTGTTTGCAGCATTACAAACACGCTTAAGGACGTCCTCAAACCAAGACATCACATTCAGTGGCAGAGCACTTTCCTTTTTTAATTGCTTTTATGAATCATCACCAACATCTGCACACTTTATTTACTAGAGCTCCACTACCTTGTTTTTCAAAGACTCACATTCCAAAACCTAAGCGTCTGTAGGCTGGCGCAAAAGAGAGAGGCTTCACCCTCTTTTGATCATAGCCGTGTATTTACTTCGGCTTGCTCTTTTGGGATCATTCCAGCCAGGCGCTATAGAAGATGACACAAATGGCAATATCACTTGGCACTGTGGCTATCAGGAAAGGGAAGTTTAAGCGGAAAAAGCCTGAGGGTTTTCTCCTGGCTTCTCATACCTGTTTTTTTTTTTTTTTCAGGGAACTAAGTGCAACTGAAAGATGCCTGAAAACTGTTCTGTGGTGACCAAAGGCATCTTTGCCCTGAGAATAGCAATAACGTGTATCTACAATAGTCTCACACTTGAAGGGACCTAATCTCTGTAGTCCACTTAGTCCTGAGTATGTCTGTTCATACTGCCAACGTGCACAGGTTAAGAAGAGAAAAAACCGCCAAAGTTGGGGATCAGTTCAGACTGGCTGTGATGTAGACACCTGTCCACTCTGAACTGCAAAGCTTCTTTCATGTGTTACAAACCATTTAATAATCCAGCGACTTACAATGTTTGGCTGCTGCCATGCTGAGGTGAGTATAAATAAATTGGTACCCCCTTCACTAATCCTCTTAGGGACCCAGTTTGCAGGAAGAGTTCTCACAAAAATGGAGTGAGAGGAAGTTTGCAGAGAAAAGCTGGAAAACAGAAAGGAAGAATGAATTTAATCATGGGGCACCGGTTTAAAGGAAGAAGAGACCCCGGTAGCTGCGCGGTTATAGCAGAAAGCAGAGTAAGGGCAAACTATTCTTGTTTTTTTCTGAGACCAATTGGAATTAGCAGTTCAAAGAAGAAACAACACAGGAGAGAAGGGATGCTCAGACAGAGAGGATGCTTTAGGGACTTAAGCATTTGCTATAAAATCACAAGGCCTTTTTGAGACAAGTTCATAACCTCACTATGGACCGACTTAAGCTTTTCATCCTCCTGTGGTAGAGAAAATAAAAGAGGTGATTTTACCATACAGAGATCATTTGTGAGAGATCTTCAAAACAGTACTGCTGTCTGAGCTGCGTGGACAGCATAAATTAGTATATGACAATATATGCGAACAGTTTAAAAATGAATAAAATGTCTGCAGTGGAGAAAAATCTATTTACAAATATGAGTGAAGAACTTCAACAGTGATACGAGGAAAGGCACAAATGCATAGCGTGAGGCACATCTATGGAAAGCAAAGCTGGGCAAGGGTGTCGTGATTTGGGCATGACCAGAACTGAACTCTGTCTAGCAAGCGGGTAGTTTGACAACCAAAGGCTTCTAATGTGAGCATCACTGTCTTGCATATTGTCCAATTTCACAGCAAGCCAGCAATAAAATCCCTTCACTTCCTCCTACCTTGTTTGCGCACAGGTAGAACAGTCACAGCAATGCTTACCATGTCCTTAGAGTGTTTTGAGATCCCTGGAAGAAAGCTGCTATGTCCAGATTACTCTTGATATCCTCCTCTGATGCCCTGTTAGTCAACAGAGAGGATGGAGCGTGGTTGAAGATCATGCAAGTTCCTTTTCATCACTGAAACCTAACCTAACCCACTCTTCCCTTTAACCTAACTCACCCACCAACTCTCACCTCCAAACCCAACAACGCATATTAACGATAGCAAATCACCTCACCCAAGCGCTATCCCCAGAGCTTTGCTGCAGAGAAAGGGATCCCTGTATTTCCTCTCCCTCCCCCCAGTTCTGCTGCCAGGTTTCTCAAAGATCTTTGAGCTATATCAATCCCTGGCAATGGAGGACACCTAAAATAACAGGGTGACAAAGCCACAAAACAATTCAATGCGGGGTGAGTAAAGCAAGCGCAAAGCAAAACGAGGCAGTGCTGCTCACTTCATACCGCAACGGGCTTGGGATTCTGCACCGTTCTGGTGCCCTCATTCAAAACCGAGGTTGGGAAAATGGGAAGAGTTCAACAAAAGGTCAGTGGATGTAGCAGAGGGATTTGAAAAGAAAGGTTACAGAGATGAATTCATCCAATATCAAAGAGAGCGTATGAAAAGCAGGAATGCAGTACCTAGAGTTATGTGCGTTCTGTCCGTGGGGAGCTCACAATGGGCCCTTATCCACGAGCTCGCCCATGCAGTCTGGATTTAACCAAACTCTGAAACTCAAGGTGAAACTCAAATTCATCTGGATGAAGTCGCGCAAAAATACATTACATCTGCTCCTGCATGATTTGCTGTTTCCGTATCGCATAAAGCACCTGAAAACCCTCATATTTC
The DNA here is from genome assembly GCF_036370855.1 of Dromaius novaehollandiae. NCBI lineage: Eukaryota > Metazoa > Chordata > Aves > Casuariiformes > Dromaiidae > Dromaius > Dromaius novaehollandiae. The sequence goes on from NC_088118.1 coordinate 4,521,809, forward strand.
ACATGATTTCAGGTCCACCAAAATATCAAATCAACCTTGATTCACTTAAAACATGAGCAAAGCTCCAAGAACCTCACTAAAATTTTAAATAAATCTAACCTGTTTTGAGTTTGTGACATCGTTTCTTATGATCTAAGGTTTCGTGCTGAAAGTCTGACAAATTCTGAAATACTTCAGGCACTAAGTGATAGAACTGCATTAATATTTTAACCTACGAGGCTGACACATTAGAAGTCAATAGAAACTTTGTCTGGTCAACATTTAATGCTTTTTTAAATTTATTTGAATAGAATCATTGCATGAAAAAGACCGTGCCCTTCAATCAACTCTTCCCCCCACACACAGACACCAAAAAAAAGCCAGTAAAAGTAATACACGCTCAGGCTATTTGATTAACATCTAAACTGCAGGGCCTAGATTCAACATCAGAAACTCCCACGAAGTTTAGATACATTTGGGGAATCATTTGGGGAATCAGATGTGGCAGGAAAAGTAGAAAATTAAAATTAGAAATTCACGTGACTAAGAGCAGAGCTAGAATGAATTATATTTCAATGGGCAAGAAGTGCTAGGGTCTCTCTGGAGAGGCAGAGCATGGGGCAGAGCCTGCTGCCTGGAGTCCCCGGATCTATCCCCAGCTCTCCCATGAATTCACTACGGACCCTCAGTGCTGCAGCCTGTTTCCACCCCACTTGTCCCCTACATAAAAACAACAGATAGGTAACACACCTTTTGCACATGAGAAAGGAGTTGTGATTGTGAGCCTAAGTTGATGTCTGTAAGGAGCCTTGAGAGATTACAGGAACTGAAGAGGCTCAAAGCTTAGTCATCCTTAAATATCCTCCAGATCTCCTGTCCAATTCTCAAACCCTTTTCACCAGCACCAGCTTTCTTTTTAAAGAAAGGATGGAAATATTTAAAAGACAAAAAAACAAAAAAAAAAGTTTTTCAGGTTTTCCAGTACTCTGGCTACGGCCTTCAGCTGCCAAAAAGAAAAAACCCCACACCACAGGGACATACTTCTCTCAACAAAAGATACCTGTCTCAGATATTGCTCAAGAATTAAACCGAAACACAGGACACTGTAACACTGTCTGATGCTGGCTGGTGGGCCCAAACCGCTGATCTCTGCCCAGGGACAGGCAGAAGCTGGCACAGAACTGGCCGGAGGAATCCCAAATCGCTGGTGATGACAATGGCTGAAATCCAAAGGACCTGCTCCTATTCCCAGTTCTGCCATGAGACGTGCCAAGTGGCTTGGGCAAGTCCCTTCATCTCTCTGTGCTTCCCTTTCTGCCCGCTTTATCTGTTTAGACTGCAAGCTCCCGGGGACGGGGACTCTCTTCTCGCAGCGTGAAACAAAATGCCAAGCCATTTGGCCATCGCTGTCAAAGAAATAACAGGCTTGGGAACTTCAACACAGGCAAAGTCTGAACGCAAGCCTAGTCACTCTTACATCTTGTGAAACTGGTCACAGAGGTCTTAACATCCAGTAAGTTGTTTTCGGTTACTTCACTGGTGTCTAGAGTCTTTTAAAAATCAGAAAGGCACATATTGAAAGGCACACGACAGAGAGCACCAGAGAGCGCGCAAGGAAGACGCGGCAACCTCTGAGGACTTGCATTTGGCCCACGAGACACCGCTCAGGCTGTGCATGCCAGAAACAGCAGCAGGATGCAAGCGCAGCAGCCAGTCTCCCCACTCCCGGTGCCAGTCTATACTTCTGCATCACTTAACGTTGCAGTGCAAGCTCTATCACACCCTAGGCTTAAATTTAGTTGTTTTTACAATATAAAGCAACAGCGTAACATTTTCATGGGCTAGAAAATGAAGAAAACAAATACAGCAATCTGAGTATCAGATTACTTGAATTAACTTATTATGATAATAAAATACATTCTTTAAATTGGATTTCTGAAGTGTAATAATATCCTTTTCAGGCTGATTTTTTTCTTACAAAAGCCATTATTAGATTATAAATACCACCAGTTTTACCTCTGTACATCTAATGAATGTGTATGACAGCATGGAGTTAGTCCATATGGAACGTACCTTCGTATACGTTGTGTGCTCACTCGCCGTTCCAAAACGCCATGCAGCATGACCATATCTGTCTGATCAATACATTTGTCTTCCAAATACTCCTTAGGAGGAATAAGGACCTCTATCTTATAGACAGTAAATAAAAACAAAGAAAAATAAGTGACCGATCCAAGGTCCCACAAGGGTGTCTGCAGCAGAATTTCAGAGTCTGCACCAATGGTTTATTCAAAAAAAAAAACAAAACCAAAAAACCTGTCCTGCTATAATAGTTGCGCACAGTCTTCTCTCCACTACTAATAAACCAAGACAGGCCCCACGAGTTGATATGCACAAGAATCCCTAGCACTGGAGAGGGTTTTAAAATTACAAAGCTAAGTCACCTGATGTTTAAGAGAAATTGGAACGGCTGTTTCCCAGGAAAAACACACGCCAGTCACACCAGCGAACACCTATTCCCTGGGCGCCTGCGACTGTGGAGAACCACGATTCTGACCCGACCCACAGAGGAAGCCCTCGCAAGCCGCCTGTACCCGAGCTGCCTAGCTGGCCTCCGCGTCAGGCTGCTCCACGGGACCGTCCGCACGGAACGAACGGCAGCCGCTGGTCCCGGGTCACTACTCGATCACATTGCTGCTGAACTGCCATTTTTGTTACTTGCGTGGTAACAACAAAAAGTCAATCTAGCAATGGAAACCCACTCTTTGAACAACTTCTGCCTTTTTCTTAGGCTCCAACTATTGCTACATAAGCTATTCCCGCTTAATATGGGGCCCTCACAGGAAAGCCATTGCCTGTCTGCTGATTTTATTTCCTACCTCCTCTCTTCCTAAAATGACAATTCAAGTCCCTAAAAGTAAAGGGCAAAAGATCCCTTATTTTGTCTTTATAAGATGACAGTGTTTTTTCCCTTGCTATTTTCTTGTAGGAAGATATATTAACACTACGTTTGCTCCTCCATGCGGTGAGATTTCTTAAATAAAAATGTATGTTATATACGTATGGCCTTGGAAGGGGAACTGCATTAGCCTATTAACTATCCACATTTGCTTCAGACTTGGCCAGCCACCTAGAAAACCTGCCAAGACCTTTCTGGCAGCCTTTTCCCAACGGTTCCAGGAAAACATGGAATATTCAAAGAATTTTAGGGCCTCCCAGCTTTGTTTGTCACCACTCTCCTCGCCCACTTAAAACTAAATCACAAGCAAATTGCTCTAATGTCCTATTAAAGATTTTTAAATGGCCTTCTCCACAATAGGGTATCTGAGGACAAATCTGCGCTAATATGTAACGCAAAGCCTACGTTAATACATAACGTCATGTGGCATCAGGCAGACCAAGGGCTTCACAAAAAGTAGGGGCTGCTTTATGAACATGGAATTTCCCATGGGAATTCTGTCCCGTCTGGAGTTGTTAAAACTCCCTCCGATACCCAGGTGAAGGAGAGAGTCATTCCTTCATCATTGGTACCCTAACAAATTATCATTTAGGTTTCAGGCCTGTGTTATATGAGTAGAAGCAAACAAAAATTTCAACCATTATATCAGAATTCACTACTTCTACAGGTCTCAAGGCACTGCTTGTGCAGTGCTTTTAAGGATATGCTTGAGTCCCATCGCTTAGAGCTTGTCTGTAAACTAACTTAATCAAGGCTTCAAAATGACCAAATGACATGATTCTACAACTGGGATTAAGAGTAGGATCCATGTAAATGGCAAATTGAAGCTTTTTTTTTTTTTTTTTTTTTTTTTTGCAGTCTAAAACAGGATATAACTCCTTTCAAAATCGTGGTAGGAAAAAGAGAAAAATCCTGCTGTCATTTGCATGAACTAAGTTATTACTAACCAAGAGCAGAAATTGGCCCATCTGACTTGCACAGCTTCCTCCCGGTTTTAAAATGCAAGAGAAGCACGCTTTAAATAATTTGAAGAGGCTTTTTTATTACACAGAAAAAGCCTCCCTGCGATTTCAGATGTCAAGTAGTCATCCTGAATTCCTAGCACTAATTTATGGATTAGATGTTTAACCCTTGACTTCAATATGCACTGGAAGTTTCTTGTTACCCAGAGCTGACAGAACTGCCCCCGGAGCACCCCCACATCTTTGCGTTAGTGCGCGATTGCACCAACTCTAGGTGCTCTTCAGCCCCTCTTGACTCAGTTCTGGTGCAGGACTGACTCTGCACACAGACTGTCTGCTATGCTTTCACAGAAACAGGACCTTGCATCCCACGAGTCTCTGAAGTTATCATGCACTCCTCTTTACTCCAGATAACCTTTTCCAGCTCTTCAGCTCACTAGCCATGACAGGTTTGCAATTCTGTACTTCACAGGCATGTGACAATTGAGGCTAAATGACATACAAAATGCAGAGTCTCCAAAAACCAATTACTCCTCACTTTAGCTTCACCAGTGAAGGCACAGATCTAGACAAAACAGTGAAAACTATGAGTATTTCATTACCTCGGTTCTCTTCAACTGTTAAGTGTCCCCTGGGCTCAAGAAAAAGTTCTCTAAGGACAACGTTTGCATTGGTTCCTGTACTTAGGAAAATAATCCATGACAGTGTCTGAGGTAACACAGCTAAAGTACAACTTAATGCAATTACCAGATGTATATTCATAAAGATACTCTTGCCATATCTCCTAAAATATCTATATGCAATTATATATTTATATATCTTAATGTAATATAATTGAGAATTCAGAAATATGAAATATATATGTGAGCATACATATAAAATACTAGTCAGCACCAAGACACACTGTCTTATGAGGTCCTCTTTCCTTCTTCTAAAATCGCCAGCAGTGAGCTGGTGTGCATACTTCCTGAGAGGCTGCATGCAGCTTGTAATGAGATTGCGGATATATATTTTGCAATTTAAAATTGCCCCTCTATTGGATAATAAACAAAACAGAGCATCATAGGACCTGTCACACTAACAATTTCCTCAGCAGAGTTTGGATATTCTCCAGCCTCTTTTATTGAAAGAGGAAGAGAATACAGTTCTCCAATTCTGATGCAAAGTCCTGAGCAGTCACTTTATGAAATGCAGCTACTAGCACAGGGCCATCATGGATTTATTACAGCACTATGGTTATAGCTTCCTGACTGATGACTTATATCCTAGAACCCTAGAAACAGGAATGATTTAGCAGCCTAACGACATCATTACCAACGTAGTAAGCAGTATACATTGATTTCACTTTTTTCCAATAAGTCTGACGTCGTTTAATTTCTCATTCGATAGCTATTCTCATACACAAATAAAGGGAAACACAACTGAAACATCTTAGGGCCCTTATAAAATAAGTACTCCTTTCATATTGCAAAAGTTATCGGAAAGGCAATTTCCAAAATCAACTCATTCCACAAGATTTCTGTAACAGAGAACAACTGTGTCTTCACTTCTTCCCTTCCCAATTCCTTGCTGTTCTTCCTTATTTTCCTCATTCTTTTTTAAAATCCTGTCCGTTAAGCTAACAACCTCATTTATGAAAGGAAATGGAAAGCCAGGGGAAGCTGTGGCATTTGACAGACTGCAAACGCCACTATTGCAAACCGCTCTCTGATGCCACAATGGCTCTTCCTTGTCAGAAGAGATGAATGGACACTTCAAACACAAGAAAAACAAACTTTAAAATACACCCACATCAGTGGCATTGATCCGGGAATGGGTTTGACCTTCCGTTTACAACAATTACTTAAATCTCATTAAAGCCAAGGGATACAGAGGGTCTGTCTACACTCTTCATGGGACTGACTGCAGCAGGCCCGAGCCTAGCGCCAGCCTGAGCTGCCGCAGCCACAGATCTCTGGCCGTACCACGTGGAAGAGCCGGCTCAGGCCCACAGGCAGCAGGGCTGTGCTAGTGCCGTGCTGCACCTGAGCTCAACAAGCCCTGGAGCAGCCACTGACAGCTCGACCGTATCTGTATGACATGCTCTTGCACGGTGAAGACCAGCTCTGACCTCAGGCTGAAAAGTGGGTGTGAAAGCAGAACCAGGTGTAACTCTTCTCGCTGTTTCTGGAGGTTTTATTACTTCTGATAATACCAGGCTTCCAAGTAACTCATTTAACAAAGAAGGAAAAGGTCACAACACACGTTTGATGTTTACATGCAGACCTGCAATCCAACTGGCCTGGCTTTTACACCCAGCCCCTCCAATGATACGCTGCCGGACCTTGGACACATCACTTTGCCGCCCTCTGCTTTCCTTTCTGTACAGGGGTCATGCAATCCTTCCCCATCTCACATGGCAACTGCAAGGAACTGGAGATGGACTGTGGCACTGGATAATTATTACTGATACTGCCGTATCGCGGTTATTCAGTTCGTGAGCCCAAGTGAAGGCAAAACTTTTATCTTCCCTTCATTTTCACCTGTCAGTGGCAAACTAAGTGCTTAATCCTTTGCAGGCCACAGACACAGACTGGATCAGGATCCAGACTTCTCTAATACATCTTCTCCAAGAGTGGCAAGTGTTGGCTGCTTTGCACAATACTGTAGGAACGCAAGCACAGGCAGCTGAGAGCTGTCCTTCCCACTGGTTCTTCCCTCATCTTGAATAGCTGCACTGCATCCTAAACCTTGAAATATGAAAGTCTGAACTCTGTTCTAAGGTTATTAGCATGGATTACCATAATTCTATGTATGGCTGTTAAAAACATAAGTATCTAATCTGTTCTCGACCTGCGAAGTTCTTGGTCCCAGTAACTTCTAAAGGCAATTAGTTTCATTTTTTAAATTAAATACTGGTGAGAAAGAGCTGCCTTTTAAAACACTTTTTATTTTGTTACCATTTCAATTGCATGTCCCCTTGTATCTGCTTTGTGAGACCAAGAGAATTTCTCTAACTCATTTTTTTTTTTAATCATACCCTGAATTTCTTTTTCCTTTGTAATGGAAATGGTTCCGGTCTAGCAGTTTCAGGTATCTCCACGCTTGGGACAATGTTGATGGCACCTTTTTGAGGCACTGTTCCTCTCCTGGGATTTGGTAGTACAGCCCCTACTCTGCATGCCTTACAGGCTTTGGTCCCAAAAACATAGCCTGCACCCACATGAACTTCACATCAGCACAGTGCAGTGGTTCATCCCCTCAGCATTTATAACAGGATCAAACCCTGCAATGTTCATAAAAGCTTCCCACTCATGGCTTGAGCTTTGCATCTTTAAACTGCCTTTAATGGCTCTAGGAACAGCAAGCGAGAAGCTCTAATTCCCTATCAAGGATTCCGTGAGTAAAAATCAGAAGAAGAAAATCTGTCTTTCAGCATTTGCCTGACTGGTTATGGCTCTTTTGGACATTGTCAGTTGCATGTGTAAAAAATGGCCCATTCACAAAAATGCTCTCACACTACAACTGTTAGACATGACATTTACATGTCACTGTTAATTATAAATGACTTGATCCTGACATTTCGTTAATACATTATGAAAGCCATAATGAAACCCTATGAGCAGTATGTGTCACACCTGTAACAAAGACAAGCTTTAGAGAAATCACAGTCTTGTCACCAGACCTTGGAAAAGGTAGAAAGAATAACGGCAGCAGGCTGACTCACACTGGAACTGGATTTCTCCTCGATGGCCTGCGAGGGCAACGGGAGGACCCTGCCCTGCAACATTTGCTCCTCGGCGGAACAACGCAGCAGCCTGGTTACCTCAACGTGGGAACCTACGGGAATGTAGATGGGGGACGGAAATCGAGGACTTTACATTCGCTACATCTACACTGCTCTTAGAAGTGTTCCTGAATAAGGCAGGCTTTTTGCTTAAAAAAAGAAAAAAAGAAAAGGTGGTGGCACACGAGGTGGCTGGCAGGACCCTCGAGTGGCTGCAGCAGGGAGCTTGCAGCCACCCCCGAGGGCCCCCCCGCAGCCTGACGGCTCCTGCCCCACACACAGGTGAGTGGCTTCAGCCTCAGCAGCAGCCGCCCTCCTGGCTTTAAGAAAAGAAGCTGCTTGGAATATTTCTAGCCAGTGGCGAGAACAATCAGACAATCCTGGAGCATCTAACCGGAGAGAAATTTTCCTGTTTTTTTTTTCCTACGGATTTGGGAAGGAAGCAGCAAGAGAAGGGGGCAGTAAGCAGGAGCCACTGCATATAACGCAGAACACTGAATTTCAACCTCTTTCCATATCCGTCCCAGAAACCTGATTCTTGAACTTATTTAACCAAGAAACAGGGCCATGACATTGCACAAAGAGGCTAATTTCACCCTATAGCATGTAAAAGATGATTTGCTCAGGGAGAACACATTTTATATATTGCATATATAAATCCAAATACACGCAACTGGGGCTGCCTGAAGCATCAGTGGGCTCAGGGCAACTAGAAGTTTTGGCTCATTTAATAAAAAAAGTAAACGTAAGAAGTTTTGTTTTTCCAAATGAAACATTTTGGATCTTCCCCTGCTATGGGAAATTTCCAAACCTCGGATTTCCTTTCTGTTCCAGTTTAGACTGGAAGCTTCTATCAGAAGGTTAAATCCTGCTAGCCCAACGCCATGCACATGGGAGTCTGCCTCTGACTGAAGTCTGAATGGATATAGCGACTTACCACAAAAACTCATTGGAAACATTACACTTCAGCTGGTTTCATATCTAAGCCACCAAGCTATGAGAAGGAGAAAAGTAAGAACAAAAAGGAAAAAAAGGGTGGAAGATGCAGATTCAAAACGCTACTCTGGCCTCAGACTGTTCATTTCAAATAGATGAGCATCTGGATATTGAGCTGGCTACACCAGCTAATTCTTTCATTTTCCAATTACACTGTACATTGTGATCAATATCTACATCTAATTGAAAGGACAGACTTTTCCCTCATAGGTTACACTTTTTGACTCCAACACGCACAAAAAGAACTTCCTTCTTCAGTAATTTACAACTTCAAAAGGAGAGAGTAGCAGCATTTCTGCGGCCTGGGCTTTGAATCCCCGTAATGAAATTGTCTTATTTTTAACTGTCTGAGCAGCTTTCAAGCAGAAGCGTGTTAGAATTCATATTAATTTGTGCAGTACCCTATCATCATCATAATTTAGCTCACAAGGTTGCTGTGCTTGGAATTCCAGTTATGACATGAATTCTATACATTTTATACAGATTTATAAATGGCATCAATAGAACACTTAGGGCCTTATTCATTAAACAATGAGTCATTCTGGCATTCCATTCTATTTCATCCCAGTTCTTACAAAACTTTTATGTACAAATTTGGCTGTACTTAATGCATCTGATTTAGCAGCAGAAGTGTTGCAGCATAGTTTCAGCTGGGTGTGGAAACAGATGAAAGGCATTGTTTAAAAAGAAGAGAAAAAAAATCCCTCTAACGGTGAAAGTTTTCTGAGCTTTAGTCTACTTTCTAAGAGACCGGCATTCAGGTCCCAGAAACCAGCCCTTGCCTCCGCACTCTCCCCGCCACAGGTCAGGCCCCCAGGAGAGCTGGGAGGCAACCGGAGACCGGTCGGAAAGCAGCTTACCGGGTTGCAAGCCATCAGGTACCAGCTCTGCGGCTAAGCAGAGTTCCTCCTTCTTCAGGACTGTGAAGCTGGCACCTTTCACAAGTATCACAGCCATGTGAAAACACAGAAGCAGAAGAACATTTGCAATAGTGCACTATTTCAAGTATTTTCTCACTGTCCCGCAAACCAAAAAAAACCCCCCAAATTACTAGTGCATCCAACACTTGAACCCTATCTCTTCCAATACCACTAAAACATATTTGTCAAGAACTACTACTAAACTGCAAGAGGCTTAAAGACTTCAATTACTCTGCACTTTACAACTGTGGCACCAGAGAGCTCTAACGATGGCACAGCACCACAACATGAATTTTTGAAATAAATTCTGTAATAGCCTAGAGCCTTCCTATGGACCGGAGATTTTTTTGTGTGTTTTAAATGAGAAGTGAGTTGAAAATAAAAAGACTAAACCCAAATAAGACATGTCACCTTTGATGACTAGCAGTATGTCTACACCACAAAATATAGGACTATTGCTTGGTAAGTTCTCACTTCATCTAGGCAGAGCATATAAAAATAGCAATGAAGTCATGATGGTATGGGTTTTAGCACGTTCTAGCAACCAGAGCACAAAGTCTCCAGGGTCACGCTGGTTACTAGCCAGTGAAAATTAGAACTGTTCTCATTACTTCATTCAATCCAGTTAGTCCAGGTAAACTGGTATGTGCTACAAACAGCTCTCCATTTTGCAGTCTGGACATCTCTGCATGTATTATTAAATTTTATGTTTGTCCTTTCAACCCTCCTCCCAACTGCACTTTAGCCATATCACGAAAGGTGCTGTGCTTCACTGTAGGAATCAGCCAGTGAAGTCAAAAAATATTAAGGGGAAATTTGTGAATGTTCAAATCGCTGTTCCCTCTGCAGGTCAGCCAATTTCTATAAAGTTTGCCAGAGCGTCATAATCTCGGAAGTCACTGCTCCTCTCTCAAACTTGGCCACAATTAGAAAATGGGCTCAAAAGTTCTTGGAAAGAGAGAGGGAAAGAGAGAGAGAGATACAAATGTACACAAAGCAAGTGAGCACACTGGCTGTCTTCTCATTGGAAACCATTTCAAGATCTCATCATTCTTTGGATGTTTGGAGTTATCTTCATTACATATATTAGCATCAGTGCCGATTTTTGGTCTTTATCCTTAATAAGCCGTGGTAAATTTGGAATCTGTTTCACTATATATTCTTGTACATTAGGATACTGTCTACCTAGCAATCACCATGCCAAGAAAAGCACATCACTATTTGCACCAACTGCCCGTAAAAGAAAACAGGGACGTCTGTTCAAATAAAGCACATGGTCTCGTTTTCATTAGTTCTCTCACCATGATATTTCTGGTATTTCATTTTATGTTATAGACTTAAAGCGACAAAAATGAGATCAAAGTTTAGATTTTATTATTGTAGGACAAACAATTTTCTGGAAGACGAGTTGTTAATTTTTCATTTTACATTCCAATGGACATGTTCTCTTAAAAACAGTTATTATATATCCTACTATTCACAGGTTTATTGAATAAAAACTGGGAATGGAATAGTAGTGGAAGCGAATTAAAAACAAGACGCTTATTTATTCATTGCCCAGGCCGAAAGAAACAGAACTGGCAACTAAAGGAACAGCTCAGGGCTAGTCACCTTCCTTTTGCTTCATCCTCTTTTAATCTACAGCTCTTGAGTTGTTCCTTTACTCATTACAAGAGGTCCACAATTGTAACACTGCCATATTCTCCTGGAAATTTATTTAAATGGCATATGATAGAAGCCATATGATAGAAGCTTAATTACATAGAGGGCATATGGAAGGCATATGACATAAGGACATATGGAAGGCATATGATAGAAGGGCATCCGAGGACATATGATGGAAGTCTAATTAATTGACAATACATTCCTCTCATCAGGGGGAGAGCTGGACTGCTATTTTATTCAGAAGAAAAATATGCGTACTGAATTATGCTCATTGTCAACTTCCCCGTACCACTGACCATGCTCCTGTTTAAGTATTACTCCTTGTTCTTTGGAGAAAGATAGACCATTTGATTTGCATATCCATCTGGCACACAAAGTTAAGTTTTACAGCAACAGATGTGTGTTAGTACAAATAACCATTATTTTTGAACCCTGAGAAGTTCTTTAATACCTGCACAAAGCAGGTCTAAAATGTTACCACCAAAAAGAAAAATAGAATGTTCTTATTTGGGAGCAATTATCATCCATTTGTAAAGGTGTTCCTACACGAGGACCTAACAGGTAAGGAAGGAACCCTTATGGAACAGCTCTCGATTAGATGTGACTCAATGCAGCTTGTGGATTTACATCAGCCGAAAATTTGCACTTCTATCTGCAAAAGGATTTACAGGGGGGGAAAAAATAAGGTACTGCCTAAAATGTGCCCAAAATATTCCTCTTTCTTCACTAGCTGCATATGTTTAATGCATACGCCTTCATGAAACACACAAGCGATGTTGAGTTAGCCCCGATTCTTGTCTTGTCCTAAGGAACTGCAGAGTTATAAAACACGGTAGCCGTATCTGTAACCTCTTTGAAAACAAAACGGAATAAAACCCCACTAATCCACTCTTTGAATCGCTAATACTTGAGCACTGGATAACACTCAACAGCTTCTCTCTGTATTCAAAAAACAAGGGTATGCAGATTTTATACCTTTCAAGTGCCATTTTAACAGAGAAATATTTTTCTAGGTTATTTAGACACCTTGAAACATTGCTAACATTTTCACGCTTTCAGATTAGCCTAACAAAGCACATTTTGTGCCTACCCCTTGCTTTCATTCAGTGACTTATAAAGTTTGCCCACTAGCAAACAACCCCCATGTTATCTATGGGAATTCACCAACCCACGCCAGGATTAGCCACGTCGTCGGAAGATGCAGCAGAGCCTGCGTTCTGGGCCCTGACCACGCGTGAGGGCAACCGTCTTCATCCAGGCCGTCAGGGGACCCGAACCCTGAACACTGCCAACGTACGGATCTTCATTCCTGTGTTCAAACGTTACCAGATATTGGCCGGAATTTTTTTAGTCCCCAGGTATTTAGGCAAATAAAACTGTAGATTTCACTAGCAGCTAGGAATTTAGGCATCTTTCCTACATTTTCGGCATCTAAGATACCTTAGAAACAGTGTCTCTAGCCCATCAGCCCAGAAGAACTGCAGATGGTAAGCCTGCCAGCCCACAGGCAAAGACAAGGACCTGCCTTTCACTGCTGTCACAAGCACGTGCGTTCTCAGTACGTGCCCATTCTCCATACTAACAAATTCAGAGGCAGCTGCACGGCTGCTTAATCAAAACTGCTGCAAGGCAGAAGCAAATCACCTCCACTGGAAGTGCCCAGAGACATCAGCCCTGGAAACACCTAGCTGAACTACATGAGCCTGGAAAAAGCTTAAGAACTGCCATTTTAGCCAACTATAATCACCAATGTATACTCCCTGAGAACAGCTTTCATGAAGACTGTGTAGATTTTGGTACTCCTGCAAGCACCTTCACAGGCTTTAGCTGGAAGCATCAGTACTAGCCTCTGCCCTTCCTGAGAGGCAGTGAGTACGCTAGGTCTCATTCTGCTACAGGCTACAGAACTGTTTTAACTCCTACACCACAGTCAAAGACCAGAGGAAAGGGAAACACACTTATATATCTCAGTAACAGTTACAGTACCGGGTGTTTTTCATGTTACCTTTGCAGACTTCTGATTGCTGACCGCACAGGCAATAACACTGGTATGTTGCCATGGTGCTTTTTAGGAATGTTACACGTTGCACTGTTCAAATGCTAATAAAGGAAGACAAGCATTACTAGTCCACTGAATTTGCTAAACACTCAATGATATAGCACCAATAAGTAAAAAATGCTGAGAGGAGGAACATTTCTGAAGTTCTAGAGAGGCAGAAGACAAGAAAAGGTTTTCCAACTGCATCTTACCTGCTCTTTTCTGTTCCATGTGTCCAGAGCAAACATTGCTGAGGAATTATGGTCGCTCATCACGCCGTTTTGTGCAAGACCCAAGGAAAGCTAGGAGGTTGTACAGTTATCTCCCTTGGTGTAATTCTAAACTATACAACCTACTACCTCAACCTGGATGCATGCAGTCAAAAATGCTGAAAGCTACCCACCATTTCACAGCCGACATAATGTCAGGGTTTCTAGTTAAAAAAAAGTCCTCAAAATTCTCATAGCACTAATTTAGAAGTGATAAATACTTTGCTGGTGAAAAGACAGCAAAGCTCCCCACACTGCATATGTTAACAGAGGAAACACAATAAGCCATGGTTATCACTGCTGGGTATAAACAAGATCATGGTCACTTTTCATACAAGAAGGAATTTTGTCCCCGGCCAAAAAAAATGCTTTTTCCCATCCACAGCAGATGCATCTGGACTACAGCACAGAACACATACGTACGTTCTTCAGAGTGCTTAAAGAAGGTTTACAATGAAAACTGTCCTAACATCTCTCTTCCCTTTTGAACATTTATAACATTGACCTCCGAATACACATCTTGGCTCCTGAATGTTTAAAGGATGATTGGAGAAGTGGGATTAGGAGAACTACAAAGAGGGTAGAAAGTTTTAAGTAAATTTTACCCTTGCACCAATCCCTTGTTAAGATTCATGATTTTTAAATGGAATACTGAGCCTCTATGAGCAGTCAGAATAAAATGATGTCCCCTTAACAGGGAACACATGACATTTTTTCCTTGCATTAGTGCACAGTCAACCAACCAGGATGTTATCATTGTGACTCATTCCTATTACCCACCAAGGTATTACTTAAAGCAGTAGGCTGCCTATTTATTATGGCTTACAAACAGGGATTAGCATCTTAAAATATGCTAGTGGAACTGAATCAGTCCCGAGATGCTGCCTTTCAGGTGAATGCATCCTCCGGCATAGCAGCTCCGTGCTGGAAGGGGATTACAAGGGAATCAAACCCTACGAATACCGAGCTGTGCTGAATAGATGGCATCTTGGTTGTCCGTATTTTCTTAGGATAAAATGACATCGCTGATTACAAAAAAGCCAGTGCCCTACCCTTTACATTCAAAGCCTGTTTAGAAATAAAGGAGGAACATGAGAAATAATGCCACTCTTTGAAATTCAGCTTGCTACAGTGGAATAATATTTGGGGGGGGGGGTGTCTTTCTACAGGGTTTAAATGTACATGATGTTGATAATATCAGCAGAATTTGTAACGACTCCTTATTCAGGAAAGCTTACTTTGACCTGATAGGTGCTATGGAAATCCAACATTTTATTTTAGTTAACAGCACAGTACAGTACCATCACAAAAGAGTCACTGTTAAGCATTTTATTAACTAGAACAGTCATCCAATCACAAAGTTGGATCAGAAACCCAAGGCTCTCTGGCCCTGCACTCCGACCGAGGGGCTTTGCTACAGTCTACAAAGCATCCTGAAACCATCCCAGTTCTTGATGCAACACCATCACTGCATGGAGCATCTGTTCTCAGACATGAAATCCGGTGATGTAACCAATATAGCTCTGTGGAATTCAATGAACCTATGCTGATTTTGCGTGGCTGAAGATGTCAAATCCCACTAAACTATGTGACCTAGGAGACATAACAACCCTTTAGACTTTCAAAAATGTCCTCCCTATTTTGTACTCTGCAGCCAATACAGCATATTTATAAATGAAGCCATTTCAACATCACATGGCTGGGCTACTCATTTTTCTGCAATTTATCTTTGCAAGTACTCTTCTGTATCTGAGTTTTCCCATAGATGCTAGATATCAGTTTTCCCATAGATGCTAGGTATCATATAATTCAAATGAATTAATAATTATTATCTGTATCTGTTCAGTTTAATTAAGGAAAGCACTGTTAACATCGCCATTGCACTAACACAGGCATGCCTTCCAGACCAGGTAGTTACTCCAAGAACTTGCTCTCAAATAAAAGAGGGAGAAAAAGTGTTTTGTTTCCTTTGTATCCTTAACTCTGTAGAAGTCCTTCCACAGACATATTATGATAGAAAATTCCTTGTGATTAATATTCTGAACTTGGGCCTAAATAACCTAAATTTTTCTCAGGTTGGCAAATGTCACCGTGAATGTTTTGCTCCTGACTCTCCACCTCTCCTTGCCACTCTTCCATCACAACTTCACCTTCTTCTCCATCACCACACTTACAAACCCCTGAGCTGTCAGCTCGGTGCTGGCACTTACTGAAAGAGCATTCCCACTCCCTCCCTCAGCACGGTATCACGTAGGGGAGCTGAGCCCTGCTTGACACATGTGCTTCCACCAGAAGGACCTGGACCTGCTCTAATCCTTGGGACAAAGTCCTCACCGAGGAAATATTCTGGCCTGAGTTACCACATATACCAAAGGCCTTTAACAAACGTGATGGCATTAAACAGGCCTTTATATGGACCTGTATGTTACCTATGTCCACTTCACAGCTCCTTTAGTGAGCAATGTGAAGAGACTTTCAGATGCAGTATCTTCTAAACATAAACAGCTTCTGTCCTAGGGTTGGATACTTAACTCACCCTCAGGTCAATTTACAGACACTGCCACAGCTCGCTACACCGACTGTCTGGGCAAGTTTCCCCCACCTATGAGATCTCAGCCTCAGAATTAGAGATATTTTCTTTCCACTACTTTAAGCCCAGATGAAGCTTGGACAGATGAAAGTATATTTGCATCCCAGAGGAACTGTAATTTCAAGCAGAAAAGGTGTCGTGCATCTAGTCACCGTCAATTAGAGTATCTGCTGCTATTACTGACATTAGGAATTAAGTTTAGGAATTGAGATCAAATATTAAAACAAAAATCATCTAATTACAACCACCTCAGCACCTTCGCTACATCTATCAATGCATGGGTATTTGGTAATTAACTGTGTGCTATCAAAGTTCTTCTTTCAGGAGGAGAGCAAGACAGATGCATAGCACCAGGGTCTTAATAGACTTTCTTTTGGTGGTATGAATCCCCATGTTTGTTTTATAGTGATTTTAGTCAATTATGTCTTTACCCAATTAGCACAATTATACCTAATTATATAATTAGGGTAAATATGTAAAGTAATGACAATGTTCAATTATGATATGCAACGATGTCATAAAAGTTCCTATTAAATAAAGTGGTAGGGAGAAGCGCACTACATGGGGAGCCACGCATTCCTATAAAAGTGCACGTGCCCCACTGCCTATTGTTCGTGCATCCTTTTAAACCTCTTGCTTTTTCACAACCACAGAAATGATTTCACACTTTCATGGACAAAAGGAAATCTCTGTCCCAGCCCAGCTAATTCTATTTTAAAGCAACAATATGATCTAAAAAACGGTGTCTTTCTACTCGGTGTAACTTTGATTTCTGAAACGTACACAGTAGCTGAAGTAAACATGTGAGAAGACTGCTCTCTTATCACAGGGAAGAGACAAGGTTCATTTTCAATGAATACTCATTTTCATAAGGAGAGAAGTCTTTATTGCAGCATCTCTTCCCAGCCAGATCCAGAGTTTCCAGCTCTAAGGCTAACAACAGCCCATGCCACCTACGTGAGAAGACCCTGGATCAAGCTGCAAGTTTTAGTCTAGCCTAGAAAGTTATGAAGTGCCACTCATTGCACTGCATGTTCCCTTCCCGGACTTTAGGTGAGTGCAGAATTCAGAAATCTGCTTCCCTACTCTACGCGAGATGAACCCAAACTTTCAATTTAATTTCCCGAGAACGCCGAGAGAATTCAAATCCAGAACTGACTGTTGACAACTGAATAGCTGGAAAATTCCATTCTTTTAAAAACATGCCTCAACGCAAAACAGCAGTTTAGTCAGGATCTGCAGAAAAGCAGGGTTTCAGAGGGCAGAATATCTCCCAACAGCAATGACAAAAAAACAGTGCCTCAAGAATTAATCCCCTGCAGTATAACGCACTTTCTGTGCGTCTACAGACCATTTCTGTTGACTTTATAGATATAAACAAGATAGCAATGATACCAGCAATGGAAATTTAGTACAGATGAATTAAAGAAAGCTGAAATCTCTTCTGTCATTATCATCAGCAAAATCAATTGAGATTTGGCTCTGAATCTTATGGCTGTGAAAGATGTAGAAGGAGGAAAAGCCCACCTTCACTTTTAGGTCCTAGGCAGGCTACTGCACGGCTAGCCAAGGAGGGGGTGGAAAGCAGAAAATACTCATGAAACAAATATATTTGCTTAAGTCATTGAGAAAAATACCATAACCCACAAATGACATTGTTCCAGTTTGAGGTCTGAAATCTTGTTTGCTAAATTTCAGCCTGGAGTGATCTTTTTTACAGCTGACTTTTGAAAACCTCAGACACAAGATGTTACAATGGAAACGCTGACATGATTCCTACTGGTCAGCTCACCCATTCAGCTTCGTTTGATGAAATTTTGCTAGCAGGACTTAGCTGTTGGGATGAGGAACCTCAAGAGCTTCAAAGGTTTTCACCAGCTCAGAGAGCTCTCCTAGAAGCCTGGCAGACAGGCTAAACAGGGCTGCAATTTCAAGAGTCTGCAAAATAAAGAAAAAAGTCTCATCTGGTCTCAACCAAAATCCAGAGCAAGTATAATTTTGAAAGCTATCCAAAATTTTTCAACACATTACAAAAATGGTTTCTGCTTGAATTTTTAGCAAGAGTTACAGCAATCTGAAGATTTACTCGATATTACATTTCAGTATCTGGTACTTTCTAGGGGAAGGGTAGCCACGCTGTCGCCCCTGAACCATATATAGCTTTTGTCCGCGGTTTGAGGGCAGCATCTGCTCTGGGTTAGACGACATGTGACATGGCAGCTCTGTGCTGGGCCCAGGGACAGCGCAGGAATCCTGGTGGGGAAGGAGGCACAAGCCAGCAATGGCTGCAAGGCTCATGGCACTAGATGACTCCAAACCCTAGTTTTTTGCCTAGCCAGGCCTGTTCTGTGATGAAGCACTGCCACTGTCATACCTAACTGAGAACCAACGTCAGAGCTTCTGCTTAGGGCATGTGACGTACGGCTGGCAATATGACTGTAGCGTGAAGCTCAGTGAGCCCAGGCTGAATATTCTTGTTCTCGATTCTGCATGATGAGAGGACTCAGAGTCATGCTGGTTTTGCGTGCACGCTTGAAGAAAAGGATGTTACAGGTGATTGCCAAGAGGCTGTATCGAAACCTGGTGCCACTTCCAGGGTGGAAGAGTGAAGCTGCATTTTGTCATGACACTGCACAAGATCCAGAATAAGTTCTGAAGACAAAGACTCTACGATCAGCTGAAGAGCATCTCCTCCTTCAGATTACTATGCCTAATGCAATTTCTTCTCGGAAACAACTTCTTCACAAGTTATGGAGACTTCCTGGCTCAAGCACATGAGTCAGTCTTGCATTCCTCCCCTTAAGATCATCCTTTTTATTTTCTCCCTTACTGATTAAGAGCAAATAAACAAACAAACAAAAAATCAGATTACTGAAATAGTTATTTGTTTGCTTTTAAAGAGTTTAACCAGATTTGATTATCCGAATAGGAGTATTTGGATAAGTTTCAAATTCCACAGGGTACACAACTACATTCTGCTTATCGTGATTCCCATTTGCCACTGCATATGGTTATTCGCATTATCTGAACGCTACTGTGTGTTCATCTCTGCTGAGATGTGTCCGCTGTGCTTCACACCAGACAAGATCGGGAAAAAGGGGTGCAGGAGAGCGAAACAGTTGTTGAGCCTGGGTGGATACTGTGTAACATGCTTTCTGCAAGGGGCTTTACAAGAGCTTTCAATGAACCATGTCATTAAAAGGAGTGAGAAATGGTCTTGATATTTTTGAGGGAGAAAGACACAATTTACCTAATTCGAACAAAGAGCAGTTCTGTTTGGAAAAGGTTTGCATTGCATCTTCAGACGAGAACTACTACTCTTGGATTAAACTGCAACCATGGCAGAATGAAATGCAATTGTACTAAAACCTTCGCAGATGCAGATACAGCTATGTAGTGCTACAGGAGGCATTTTTTTTTCCTCTTGGGAGGTACTAAAGCAATGACCCTGCCTATTGCTAGAGAAAAGGACTGCATCTATTAGGGTACCAATTTCTGGAGAGGATATAGTGATTTTTTAATGTCCCCTCGGCCTTTCCGGTACGTTCGGTGTGCAGGTGCCTTGGTTGCTTTCCAGCTACAATAACCACCTTCCATTTTCTCCAGTTCCCTTGCAACATCAAACTGGGTAAAGCACTCAATACTTCCCGCCCTGAGCAATTCTGCAGTGTGTCTGTGCACTGTTGTGCAGCCGCTGTGCCTCGGTGACAGATGAAGAGATCTCTGTGCGCTCTGTATGGCACTTAGATCAAAGCTGCTGCATAAATGTAAGCTCCTTATCAAGAGTGGGGAAAAAAAATTTGTAAGAGCTGTACAGGTAGAAACTCCACAGACTCCAATTAGTTTTTTCCATCCTAAAGGGAAGACACATTTCAAGGTTCTTCACATCATTTTGTCAGGCTCAAGTTTCACTCTAAAACTTAATGAAGTGCAGCGAAATATGACCAACAGAAAAGAAATACAAATTAGTGTTGAAAACACAATGCAGTTTCTGTTCAGGAGGCTGAGCTGAAAAACAAAGGGTTGGGGGAGAATACCAGAGGCAAAGGGGGGGGAGGGGTTTAATAAGACACAAGCTAAAGTAAAAAAAACTATTTTGTAAAATGTAAGAGGAGAAGGAGGGGAGGGGCAAGGCACATGAGCCAGGGACAGGAAGGCCGAAGTTGGAGCTGGGCCATCCCTAGTACAACTTTGGCTCAGAGAGCCCAGACTTCAGCAACATCAAGCAAACAGGTACGATGAGGGCAGCTCAATCCAGAGACCCGAACTACACCCAGCATCACGTCAGCTGCTCAGAGGAAGCTATCTTGGTGCTGGTGGCACAAGCGCCGACTCTATCCATGGCAACATCAGCATTTTCCGCAGCAGCCACGCTGCTGCCCCTCCTGCCGTAGAAGGTAACGGCATCGAGGAGGCTTCTCGGGGCATCCTTGTCCTGTCCCACAAAGCAGAGCCGGGGATCTCCAAGCTCATGTCGACCTGAGCTGAGGCACCCTCACCCAGAGGCACCGCCACTCTTCTGCGTCACACGCCAGCGCACACGGCACTAACACGGCTGGCTCGGGCGTCCCTGCTCCGCTCTCCTCAGAGCTTCCCGGGCTGGGGAGACATTTCCATGCAACCAGCCCAACAATCCAGCCTGGGCAGGGTTCAAAAAAAAACAAAAAAAACCCACAAGTCGTAAAAGTCGCGAAGAAAAATCAGTGACAGAGCCAAGGCCTACCGGATCCCAGTCCTTCCCTGCCTCACCAGAAAGCACGCGTAACCTCAGAACACAACGCGACGGCTCTCCTCGCGGAGCAGCCCAGCCCCGCTAGCGATGCCTTTCTGAACTTGGCCAGGTTGGGATTAAGTCTCCCACCAAAAACAAAAAACAACGACAAAAAAGCTGGTTATTTATTAGCAGGTCCCAACATAGTCAAACCGCACTAAAATATTTTACACAAGTTTCTTTCCTCTCCCTTGATTCAAATATGATTTCCTAATCCAAAAGTGTGCTTTCAAGCTGCGCCCTCCCCCCCAGGTCCAGCTGTGGCATGTCACTTTGCCACACACCCGCACACCTCCCCGTCACAGGCTGCTGGCACTGCCAACGCAACGTCACCTGCAGGGCCACCCCCCAGCAACGGCAGGGACCAGTTCCAGGCTCTTCTCAGCAAACTCTGCCAGCAGCCTGATCTCCCCGAATGGCTTACAGGGAAGAGACCAAAAGGCAGAAATATGGGCTATGCTGGGGACTGGGTCTGGCCAGATCACGCCTCCTTGGAGGTTAGACTAAATGAGCTATTAATTCCTTTATAGCCATCAAATGCAGGAATCGGATGCGCTGCATCTTCACAGCGTTTGAGAAAAACCCAGCCTCTCTAGAAGAAACAAACCCCACTGTCACAACTAGATGCCATCTCATCCTGCCTCCATCGTAGCCCACGATGAAACCCTTTTTATTCCACTGTGGCTGAAACGACGTTCACGAGCAAAGCGGAAAAAGGAGGCAAGGGAGTTTTACAACGGTGGGAGCCCACAACAATTTCACAGGTGACGGCAAACAATTTTTAGGGGAGGTCTTTGCTCCAGGTCTGCACGCTGGGGAGTGCCCCACAACCATGCTTCAACACGGCCTTGCACCATCACAGCCGCCCTGACCTGAAAGACCTTTATCCTCCCCTCTCCTCAGCCACACCTTCTTGGCTGTTTTTTCAAGCGCCAAAGCATCAATAGTGGACACGTATCAAAGGCCTTTCGCACCTCTGTAATTCTGAGACCGACAGGCCAGAACGGTGACTCCCCGCTTCCGTTCTGCGCTGTCGACAGAAGTAACGGCACACCTGAAAACCAGCGGCGTTGCACCGCAGCCACGGCGGCCAGCAAAGGGCCTCCTGGACGACATGCTCCGACGGCAGTCGCGGCCTCTGCACCTTGGCATTCGGGAAGGGAGGAGGACACTGACCACCAGTTCCCGCACTCAAACGCACCATTACAGTACAAATTCATATCTTGCCAAACTGTACATTTTAAGCAAAAGGCTAGTTTCAATTCACAAGAAAAACAGACTCAGTTTATTAGCAGAGGCCTTTGACATAATTTTATGCTTCTACAGTAAATAGGAGCACACAGAAAAACCCTGGAAATTCAGCAAAAAAAGAAGGAAAACATTTTTGGACTGCAGCAGTACGAATAAAACCAGCCAAGTCAAAAACAGAGAAATTTAAAAGTGGAAACACAGACCAAATCTTCAGCAGAATTAACACTGAAAGCTGCTGGAAAGCAACAGTCAGACTTTATTTTGAGTTTAGAGTCTAGTTATTTTCATATAGACTTTGCACATTGGGTTTTTTTTTTTTAATTTCTGCTACAAAAATAATTGTTCCACTTCCACAACTTAGAAATGTTACAGCTTTGCACAGCAAGTTTTATACTGCCTCCTTACACGCATTATTTTTTCCTGCTCTACTGATCCTTTGTAGTTTATAGCATGATTTTTTCCCCTTAAAAACTATTTGAAAAGAAAAAAATACCATAAAATTAGAAGGAACAGGATTCCATAACAAACTAATTTTAGCCTGAGAATAGGAGTTGGAGGGCCAATACCCTGCTCTGTTACAGAGCTGTAAGCTTGCGGTATATCCAGTGATTCAAAGTTACTTGATATAAAGGCGAACAGAAGCATCTATTGCTCTCACAACAAATTGCCGTCACTAAGCGAAGAAAGAATGGAGCCACGTTACTTTATAAACGAAACAAATTTGTTACCTGCTTCCCAACAACCTCAGAAACAAACCACCGAAGAACAGCCCCCTTCCCCCCCGGCCATGCCCCACATCCAGACCTATGCATAACGCGTCTGAGATTTCACTTCTTCAGGCTGGTGTCCAGTAATTCTCCCGTCCTGTTTTATCCAGGCACAAATGAGTTGCTGGTTTGTATGAGTGTATTTTAATCCTAACCAAAGCTGAAAACTGATATGATAATCACTGAAGAAGATTTGCAGCTCTTATTTTATATTTCTTTAAAAAAGGGAGGCGGGAAGGGGAGGAGGCATTGGAGAAAGGTACAAATAGGAAAGTCGAACGTGGTCAGGTTAAATGCATAAACGCAACGCTCTGTGCACTTGCCAGATAGACACATACCTATAGATACAAGCTTGTGTGGAATATGACCACAAGTTCGGATCTACGGGTTTGTGGCAACAGGCATTGATCTCTTCGGTTATTTGTTATTCTTTTAAATTAGTTTTTTTAAAAGCAAAACCATTTCTGCAAATGAGAGAGCTGTTAGTAAGTAGCAGCCGTCATTCTCCTCAGCATGTTAAAACCCCCTCCTTTTTGGAGGGTGAGGGGGAAGACAGAGGGGAAGGGTTGCTTATTGACTTTGCTATAACATTTCTTTCACTCCCCCAAATCAGCAAAATAAAACAAATTATAAAATAAAATAAAGCAAGAAATCTGTGTTGCTTTCTCATAGCTACTTAGCTGGATGGAATTACTCGTGATTATAGAAATCTGTGGACACACAATTAATGGACAACATCGGTGGTATATCCATAACAGCGTAACAAATTATTAAACAGGAACGATTTTCTCTGTATGCACAGGCGCAATACACAGGCATGCCCCCACCCCACAAAAGTCGTTTTGTTTCCATTCCAACAGCCCAGTTAAGAGAGACAGAGGAAACAACTATGTAAGAGTTGTTTTAACTTTCAGAGAAGTCATTATTGGTCTAGAGTGTTATTTTAATTCTATTTTTTAAAGAAAAGAAAAATCAACTGTGAGTAAAAATCCTTTCACTTTACCAGCCAGCCTAGAAACCCCTCCTAAACTCCAAATCTCTGCTGCATCTGACTGCCTTTCTACCTAAAATGACAGACACGAACAAAACTGCTTTAGGGTTTTCTAATACGTCTTCCAAAATAGCTGTGGAGCAAACTTTTGCCACTGCAAGCAAGAAGTGTCTCCTCCTTTCCCTAAAGTTTCCAAGTTTTCTTCCCTGCGTAACTAACATTTCCCGTTAATGGAATTTTATTAGGTGGGCAACTGGTGGGAAATTAGGCCGAAAAGCAGTCTGGCTGTAAGCTCCAAACAGAATTTGTGAACAAAATTAGCGAGATGAACTCTTGCCTAAACTGTCAAAAAACCTACACTTTCTACTTCTTTCTTCAGAAGGTAAACTACATTAATGTAAGCTAATATTATTTGTTATATGATGAAACAGCCAACACTTGGAAAATAGTTCTGCTATATGGATGCTCTTAAGAATTTCCCTCGCTTCTTATGCAGGTTCTTACAATAAAGTATTTCAACCTTTCCAGCCTGGTAAATACATAATTAAAATTAATTACAATTTTCCTTTACTGGAATTACTGCTTGGGTCCAATTACCAGAAACTCCTGTTCCATTCAGCAACAGAGATGTTAAACTTTGGTCATCTTTCCGAAGATTATCTAAACTGATTGTCTCAGTTTAGATTCCTATGCTTTTACTTAGATACCTACCTTTAAAGCATCCAGCTTTTCCAGAGTTTTCAGCACCCAAAATTTCCATCCAAATCATACCAAGAGGAGGAGTTGCAGGGGTTCAGCGTCTTTGAAAAATCAGGACAATTTTTATGTAGGATCCTAAACACAATTCAGGAGAATTCCCAGAACTGAGAGTTCTGGCCCTGCAAAGTGTGTAGAGTGGCCAAGGAAACGGGTGGGAGAGCATGTGGTCCTGGACGCCGAACAGAGCCGTATCATGCACACATACATGCTCTGTGCACTTCTTCAGGGGCGAACTGCAAACGGAATACAGCAAATCTTATCCTACCAGAAATAACCCGTGCCCTCTGCCACAAAGCTGATTTACTTCAGGGAAGCAAAGATGAAAATTCAAATTATCTTTTGGCCCTTGCAAGCTTCTAGCCTAATAGGCACATGAGGAGTTAGTAACATTGCTGCTGCATGTACCAGTATTTCTTGCAATGGCAAGGAATATTTCCATTAGATATTTATATGTCACTTATACTGTGATACACTACTGCATAACTGAGAATGTTTTCTTTATGATGGTATTAATTTTGACCCTAATATTCTTTACAGTAATGTACATATGTGAAGGTACGTTAAATGCATGTCTGTCTCTGCTGGCAGAGAAATCTCTTATTTTTTCACATGAGATAGGAAAGTAATGACCTCAAAGAAGTGCACATAGTATACGGAAGTTAAATTTGTACTAGGTTTTCCTCATTCTAAAACTTTATTTTCCCTTAATAGCTCACAATCTCATTTTCTAATTGTTGGGACAGTTCAAGTCCCTGAAGGGAATGGAGAAGTAATGTTTGGGTGGCCCGTACATACCTCCTTGTGGCAGGACACGTGGCCTCAATTCATACTGGTTTGAATGAAAGTTGCAGGCACCCAATACACATCAGCAACTCAACTTCGTTACTGAATTATCTCAGCTCTTTTCAGACACAGCACTAAGCCAGATCTTCTAAGAGCCCACCACATGCTCGTAAGGGCAGATGATAGGTGTTGACCCATAAAGAAAATTTGCCCTTTACTGACTTCCCTAAATGAGTGCCGAGCTCTGCTGTAATTCCGGCCTACCATCTCCTATTCTCCTGCTACCTGATTGGCTTTTACAAAAAAAATGTAAAAACTTAAAAAGGTGTAATGGGTGTTAGGCTCCACTGCCATAACTGCAGCTGTTAAAAAAGGAAAAGGAGAGAAAAAGAGAAAGCAGTAATAGCTGTCCCTAAAAAAACAACTATGCATGCCAAAGCAACACTGTTTATCACTCGAGCAAGTCCCCACAATAAATCTGATGAACCACTTCTGCACTCCTGTGAGCTCCAGAGAAAGGCAGCTTGGTGGCACAGAGATTTCATTTAGTGGCACCTATATGTTGTAAATGACAGGTGTCCAGGAACCAACCTATTCCTATTCATACATTTTGCAAAACAAACTCATCATGGACAATTTTTGACACAGTGAACTGACAGAGGCAGCAGCAAATGAATAGGATTTTGTTTTTTAAGAGATATAGGTTTGGGTTTTCTTGGAATAGACACTGCTTTTTTTTAAGAATGGTTTTCACATATCAAATATATTCAGGGAGATTGAGAGAGAACCATAGATTATCCAAGATTTGAGTTTTGAAACATTTCCCCACATTGATTAATCATACAGCTATTTTATCTTTTGAAATCCTGATGAACATACACACAGTGGCAGAAAATCTATGGCAGGCAAACAAATCAATCGTCTTCACAGTGTATTTGCCTAGAATGTTAAGATTACAAATAAAAAGCTTCAACCTGTACATTAAGGATTGTGTTATTTATATTAAGGATTCTGTTATCCTTATATTAAGGATATTTGGCTTCACTATTAATTTTATAATATGCCAGTGATCATAACATCAACAAGGTTTTGGTTCTAGAACCTGGGACACCAAAAGAAGTAATATACCTTTCTTTAATATTAATCCAATATAAGACTGGCATTTTCTAGATTTATAGCCAAAGGAATATAGAAGGAAACATGTAGAAATAAAGTCTCTAAAGACATAACATTGGTTTTGGTCTGCGGGTGGTGTTCTTGCAAACCACAAAGCATAAATGCCCTGTCCAGGAAAATCGATCATTATGGAATGCATTGTGTGCCCGAGAAAAAAGCTCTCTGCAGCCATTTCATACCTCAGCCATGGAAATGAGACAAATAAGAAACATGACCACTAAATAATTCCCATCCTCTTCCTCTATCCCTTCCCCCCGGTTTTAATTCCAACTTATTTAGGCCTTTAAATATATAAATATATATATATATTTAATATGCATATACACATACACGCACGCTACCTTAGCTTTAAAAACCTCTACCAATAGATTGCTGTACTTCACATAATTTAAAGAAATTGTGAGGAAAAAGACAACACTAAATGGAGAATCTGAGAGAAACCAAATTACCTCAGTAGCAGCACTTTACAAGATTTCTTATCGAATGTGCGCTGCCATATTGCTAGGCCCAACTCTTCAAGAAACGCATCCTGCAAGACAAAATATTATGGATATTTTCATGGCAAATTTTCAAGAAATGGATTCTACCTTTCCATACCCAGAGGCTGCAGCTTTAGAAGCAAAAAGAACAGACGAGGTCCTAAGAGAGAAACTGCTCCCCCCCATACACCACTTTTTTTTTTTTTTTTTGGAAGATTATTTTCCATGTTACACCTTGGATCAACCCACTGCTGCCCTCCCCCACACAATGAGTTAAATCCCAGGAAATAAAACATTTCTCGTAACACAAACATTTAAGAAGTTTGCCAATTCTATCACCACCAAAGCGACTAAGAAACATAAAGCAACGTGGAGGTTGAAACAGCAAATGCATTCCTGGTCAGTTAGTTACACGCATCAACTTCTTAAACTGAGCAGTTATCATCTAGAGATCCTTATCCAATTAAAGTCTGATAAAACAGAATCAAATAGGAGGATCGTTACCTGCTTTTGAGAAGGTTCACCAAGCAAGCATTTTAAGCTTTTTGACTCTTTTAACACTGATACAAGAAATAATTATTTCTCTCTGCCGATGCGATTGTTAAGAGAAGAGAAACCCCGGATTGTGGTGGCTTCGTGGATGCTATTCTTTTTGCACCACAGCAGGATTCTTGGCTGCCAGTCCAAGCTGCTTTCACTTGCCAAGTTTTAAGATGCCGGTTTTGCCTTTCATTTTATTGTTCCTTTCGCAACGTTAAAGACCGACTTAAAAAACCATGCACAGCTGCTATCGAGGAGGGGGGGGAATTATTTGAATTTTGCACAAGAATGGAGACGAGGAAGGAGCGCGCTGTGATGTAACCACAACGACACCCACAGAAATATTCCCAATATTGGGGGGGCCGGGCTCGCGCTCCCAATCCCGGCGTTTCCCGACACCACAGCCGGGATCTAGTGAAAGAGCAGGAAATAATAAAAACGTCCCCATCCATGATCAACCCTCGCCACCTCCGAGGTGGCGGCTGGTCCTTCTCCCCCCTCCCCGCCCCACTCCTCTTTTTTAAATCCCCCTTCTGCTGCTTAAGACTGCCCTTTCTCCGGGAGGATTTCTTCACGGGGGTGCGGGAAAGCGGAGGCTGGGGGCCAGCCTAACAAAGCGCTCCCCCGGCGCGGGCTGCCATGCCCACCCTCGCGCTGCTTCCCTCTGATAGGAGTGCAGCCGTGCCCAAACGTCCCGGCCTTTTCTTGACGCAACGCCGCTGCGGAGCGCCTCGGCAAAAGCGCCCTTCCAAAGCCTGCGCCGGGCTGCAGAGTCTCTCACCCAAAGCATTCGCCTACTGTCAGCAAGTGGGGGCTTTTTTTTATTTGTTTTTCTTTTTCTAAGGACATAGTGCAAAAAGGAAGATGGGAATAAATTTAAAAATCCCCCACTTGCATATATTTTTTGATTTATTATATTTTACTTGATGTAGCCATAAAAATACCGGGACCGGTACCAAAGCTCAAATGCACTTAAATGAACAAGCCACAACAACAAAAAGTTGTTTGTGATCCTTTTCGGACTTCGGCTAGTCGTAAAAGCGATACAGGGGATTCTGCCGAACGGACCCGGTAAAGCAGAGGCGGCTATAGCCCTCCTGTCTGCGGGGGCACGCGCGGGCGCAAGCACAGCCCACCTGTCTGTACAGCTACTTCTTGACACAGATGTTGGAGGGACATATACTACGTATCTGCACAAAGAAACTCTCCCTGTCGGACGCTGTTCCCCGAGTCGCCGACGCAGACCTGCACACACAGAAAATGCACGCAGGACGGGCAGAGCGGCCGAGGACGACTATTCTGCGCAGTGCATAGGTGACTGCTTATATAGTCTGCGGGTGAGAAAATAGAAGCGAACTGTTTCAAACATACAATAATCGAGGGTGAAAACAGCTCTGACACCAGCTGTTATATGTGCAGAGGTTTACAGCTGACTTTACAGCAGAACTAACTGCAACTAGCGGAAGAGAAGATGAATACACCCCCGTATATTCGTATTTTAAGAAAAAAAAGAGACAGACTACAGACGACAAAGTTCCTATGAAAACCAACAGTCTTAAACAAAAGCAGAATGAATTAATACAAGGGAAAGAAAAACAGAAGCTTTGTTCTAAAGTGGAAGCATAAGACGTGAAATTTCAAAATCAGATGGCTTGGTCTGTGATTTCTTTCATTTAAATGAATTGATCTGTTGCTAAACTGCAGCTCTTGTGCCAAGAAACTTTTAACTCTTTCGGCTCAAAACTCCCAATGTTTTGCTATTTTCTTTCCCCTCCCAACTATACTACAATTAAATTAGAAAGCATAAAATCAAAACAAAGGGGGAAATAAAACCCAAAAGCATAAAAAAAAGAAAACCAGGGGGATTAAACCCTTAAACCCACAAGCACATGCAGAACACAAAAGAGCCACGATATGGAGCGTATCGGTGCTTCGTTAGAACTTCTACTGTATAAACAACGTGATTCTTGTTCCTACAATGTTGCTAAAACTTGGAAAGGAGACAGAAAGGCCTTCAACCTCCACAATTCTACGTACAGCAAGAACTCCGGGGCAAACCCACCAGCAACAGGGCTAGCAGCAAGAAAAACAACAGAATCCCTGACCTAATTCATTGCAAACATTCACTTACCGAGAATGCCTTAAGCATTTCCAATAGAACCCCCTTTCCTACACATGTTCGCCTATACGAAAAAGAACAAAAAAGCAAACTGAAAAGCGCTCAAAAACAAACCCAAAGAAGCTGCTTTGGTAAAATTTGGGTGAGAGTTCCTAGTGCTTTTCCGTTTTGTTTTGGATTTGTTTTGCCCACTTTAAAAAAAAAAAAAAGAATAAAAAAATTAAAAATAGGCATGCCGTAATTAGAGATAATTCCAGGGGAAAAATATTTATGAGCAGAACAAAAAAAAAAAATCATATCTATATATCTCCCACTTTGCAGTTCTGCTGCAGTTCCCCCTAAACTGCTGCTGCTTGCTCCAATCTGCTGCCTGCTTAACAACAGAATGACAGGCAACATCTGTTTGTATAGAAGCCAAGATCAAGCCTTCAAAAATTTTTTGGCTTAGTTTCTTTTTCTTTTTTTCTTTTTTCCTACCCCCCTTCCCCCGGAAAGCTGTAAAAAAATAGAAGTAAAAGAAAAAGTAAAAGCGCACAGCAAGATTTTGAAAGCAACTCAAGTGAGGCAGCAACTATTTTCCCTTGAGTTATTTCAAGGTACAGTACTTCGAGGATCATTCTTTCCTCTCTCTCCACCTGCCGTCACCTCCTCCCCTATTCTCCCCACCCTTCAGCCTCTCTCCTGCACCACGCTATTAATAAAGTAACACACAAACTCCAAAAAAAAAAAAAATTCAACATACCTTGATCCCTAAAAGGCCACTCCCTCCTATGGAGGGAGGGGGGTCTCCAGCAGGCAACTAAGACAGACCGAACGGGGAGGGGAAGAGCGGGACGGTGCAGGGGACAGTCTTGCTACAGTCCTCTCCCCCTCTTTTTTTCATTTTTAGAGGCTATAAAATATATGGTGCATATTTTCAAAATAAAAGAAATTTGTTTGAAATAAATAAGATACAAAAAAAAAAGCTAGCCCAGATCCAAATACAATTCAAATGACTAACAGTGTCAGTCTACTGCCAGTTCTGTGGCAAATCGGGAGAAAGCACAATAATTCCACATGCTGAGATGGGAACAACTGGAAAGAAACCAACTCTCGAGAAGTCACAATGAAAACTATTGCGGTGCCCCCACCCCCAGCCCCACTGCCACCCCTTCGAGTCTCCCCTGCACCCTCCTCCCCCAAGGAAAAAAAAAAAATTAACCCACTAATTTAACAAAAGGAAAAGGAGAAGAAAAAAACAACAGGACCAACAAGCAAAGCTATTTAAAAACTCCGGGAATGTTTTATTCGCTGGTGATTTGGGACAAGGCTCCTGCACACACACATACACCCCCCACATGAAAAAAAAATGCAGACAAGTTGCTAAGGAGACTTGGGTAAACTCAGCATACAGGCACATTTCTGGCCTTTCCCCCTATATTCCATCTCGTATTCTGATCACGCACCACTGCGGCACGATTGCACCAATGCACTGCATTAATCTTGGCCTTAAACGGGCTGACTGGCAAAGCAAACTGTGTGTATATATCATCTTTCAAACTTAACAAGTTAAAGGGAGAGAGGGTGGCGGTGGGTGGGGAGGGCTGGGGGGGCGGGAACCTTCGTTCTGAATATAAAATATAGGAGCCGAGCTTAGTAAGGGAATTTTAAAGAGGAAGTGTTATGCAGGCATATATATAAAGCTGCAAGCCTCCCTAAGCTTTCCGAGCGTCTCTCCCGCTCCTCTCTCTCCCACTTCTTCTAACAAAATCCCACATCCCCTGGCAGATGTCTGAAACCCTGCCAGATCTAACAATGTCGGACCCGCGCGCTGCCACCAGACGTTCGGGACCACAAAGTAGCTCATTCTCCCAGCACAGTGGGGTCATATATACATATTAAACAACCATTTTCTCAGTCTCTCATGTGCATGTTCCTAAACCATACATTTGGAGATAATTTTTTCGCCTTCTACTTTTAGGAAGGGAAGAGCGTAAACGACAGCCTGAGCCGTGCAGGAACGGCTCGGGGAAGGTGCCTTTGGCCGCCCAGCCCAGCCCATTCCTCAGCAACCGACGATGCATCAGTCCTGGGCTGGCGGACAATTAAATGCGTTTTCTCCTGTTCCTGGTTATTTCGGTGTAGTAGATGCACCGCTTTTTTTAAGCCCTGCTTGCCCATTTTTTCAGCCCTTGCCCTGCTTAGCTCCCACACTCTCCAGTCCCCTTGCACAGAGGACAGCTCAGTACAACCGCTCACACCTGCCTTCTGCTTTTTTTGTTCCCCGCGTTTCATCAGACGAGGGTTTCGATCCCCACGCGAGGGGTCTAGGCACATACAAGTTCAACAGCAAAGCCCAATTGCAGGGCTACCCTTTGCAGAGTGTCACCCCTCCTGCACGTCAGACTGAGGGCTTTTACTAAAGGTAGCTGGGGAGCCCAGACTTCCCTAAGGAGCATCAGCTTCGCCTCGTACCTGTGCCAGCAACAGCCGCAGGGAGGCGAGTTCACCTGCCCCGTCCCAGAGGGCTCCCACGCCGCAGTCCGGAACGGGGCTGCGCCCCCATTTCAGCGCAACCGACGTTGCTGGACGCTGCCATCCCGCCCAGGAAAAGCGTCGCCAGGTGGTCGGCACGCCAGGTCAAACGCTCCTTCCCTGTCCAAGCGCGTGCTGTTCGCCCGGAGGACCCGGCCCCCGTGCTTCGGCAGTGGGTGAGGTGCACAACGCCATACACCCCATGTGCTTTGTCTCAGCTGCAACGTACAACGCAATGGATGACTGTGACTAATGCTCTTGACAGGGCAAAAAGGAAGGACAATATGGAGTTCAGAAAGGAAAAAGTCTAGTTGGACTCCGAACATCATGGGGAGAAAGGAGAGGCTGGCCACCAAGAACAACTCCACTGGCACCTTCCACTTAAGCTGATGATAGTCTCACTCACAGGAGTATTATCGAGGCACCTGGTGGGGCCAATTCTGGCAGCGTACTTTCCTTTGAGCCAGCATGAAGGCTTTACTAACAGAGGGGAAAATCATAAAGTTCTAATCATTAAATTCAGCCTTCAAAGCAAGTCAATCTGGAGCACTACACGTAAGCCAGCGAATGAAATACATATTTAAAAAACGCCTCTGTGTGGGTTAGTGGTGAGCTCAGGTGGCCCTGGAATCACACTGAACCACACCGGCGGTGCCTAGAATTCCCCCCTCGTTTCTAATTTCTCATCAATAGATCTGCAGGAAGGTGGACTATTTGACTCACCTGGCTGCTCAACTTTGTTTGGGAAGAACCACCTGAAACAACAATACCGAATGAATGAATTAAAACTATTCACTTAAGAGAAAGGTTTGCTTTTTTGCCCTAACATCTAAGGAAAAAAATTAGAATCTTTACAAAAATATCGTCCAGCTTTCTTCTCTGACCTCCTACTGTTCTCCCCAGTTACACACACAGAGCAAACATTTCCCTTTCCCCCAGGCTGCTCACTTCCCTTGTGCAGACGCACGCTCCAAGCACAACAGTGCGTAGCTGGAGCACATGCCCGGAGGACAGCAGAGTTTAGGGCCACATGTTTACAAACGGCTGAAGTGGGCTTTAAGACGTTATTGCCCTTTAATGGCTCGTGAAGGAGGTATCGCTACCACTAGAGTGGAGCCAGGAAAAGGGATCACATCAGAACTTCCCACAGGTGGCAATGCCAAAATCAGTCATTTTAACTTAAAACCTGCAAAGCAGATGGCATTAGCTTAACTAGACATTGCACTGAAGTGGATTAGGGAGTGCTCACACATTCCTTTTCCCTTGGTGAGCTGTAGCATGGAGAGCTGCCTGCAGACATTAAAACCTTCAACCAGTGCAGTTAAACTAAGAGGAGGGCATCTGCCTTGGCCTCTAGCGAGCTGTCTACAGTTCACATTTGAAAACCTCATCCCACGAAGCAGATACATCCAGCTCTGCTGAGGCTGAGTCTTTCATCACTGAGGTAGATGAACTAAGCCCCAAGCAGTCCTGCCTAGAAGAATACACTTAATACTGGGCACAGATCCTGAGTACACCACACCCACGAGGCCTCTATCAAAACTGTACCACGCAGAGAGAAGACAAACATGCACGTATAGCCCAGACACAACTGCAAAGCACGTGCTCCAAGGCACACAGAAACCATAGGGCTCAACACACTAAACAGCTTTTAAATAAACCATCAGGCTCGGTAAGACAGGGTATTTGCAAGGCAGGAATACGGACAGAAAACGGAGAAGAACTGAGGCAAGGCAGAAGAGAGAAATATGCTAAAACCAGTGCGGCCCACGCTTTCTTAGTTCCAAGTCCTTTGGTTTTCAGAGGGATTTCTAGTGCAGAGGTTGACTAACTGGGGCCACATTTTTGTTTTGGTTGCAAATTGGAAGACACTATTTTTATTCCCAAGTCCCCCAAAGCATCTGTTTCTCTCTAGCTATTTAAGACTTCCTTTTTTAAGACCTAGTTAGAGGTATATCATTATTTTTAAATGTTACTCTTTGCAATCACACTCGCGTTTTATCATCATTACATGTGTCATTAGCTGTGTGTTTTAACTGTGTAATTTGAAGATGAGGGGATAAAATCCTTGCAGGGGGTCTAAGAGTTACCTCCCCTTGAGCAAATATTTTGGGATAATACCTACCATTTGGTACAAGCTAGTGCATTCCCCAGGCAAGGAAAAGCAATCCTTTTACAGGTCATGGTTTAAAGTCACCCAGTGATAGAGGACTGTTTGGAACAGAGCAGGCTAAATCCCCAGCAGAGAAGGGAAAGACCCCACTTGTTGCTAGCATGTTAGTCAAGTCACGATCATCTAGAAAATCAGTACAAATATTATTTGCCTCTCAGTGGAAACACTGTATCTGCAGCAAGTTCTGTGCCTCCTAAAGAGTAAAAGATGAGGATGTATTAAACTATTTCATGGTTGGACAGTAAGACAGAAGACAGTATGACTTATTTAATGAGTTACACGGAGTCACAATTACAACAGGCCTGACAGAGTAGCAGTTTTGGACCACTTAAGGGTTGGTATAATGTGACATGAATACAACTCAGGTCATTTAATTTAGCAGGTCTCGTTTTGCGGTTTGTTGTAACTGATCTACACTGCTACAACTAACAGCTATGGGGATTTTTTACTGCCTCCTCACCATTGTGCCCAAGTGACAGGCAAGTAAATGGGATCGACTCACATCTCCTGCTATAGCAGGCAAAACCCACCCTTCTTGTCACGTGATGCAGTAGGTAGATCATCAGGTTCCCAGAGACTGTGCAGCATCGGCAGCATAATGCTGCCACAACACAGGGAGCAACAAACGATCCTAGAGACCAAGACAAGGAAGGGCGTATTTTAGACAGAATAGCAATGTCTTACTGAGAGAGGGAACAACTTTGCACAGTTTGTAGGGGAGCAAAATGGATCTTTTTCTCATGTAATTACTACTACCTCAACCCAGTTCACAGCTGCTTATTCAAAGAGCAGCTGGTACATGAAAGGTCAGTAAGAAAAAAATCAGCTCCAGCATCCTAGGCTGTACAATGCACCCAAGGATTTGCAATTTTGCTTTCAGTATCAAGCTGCCATACCATGCCAAGTGAAAGCTTTTTTAAAAAAGGGTAGAGGGGTACTTCGGACAAGAATCATCATTAGGAAGATGCCTCGGCTAACGTCAGGAGGTGCGTAGGGTGCTCAGACCACAGTGAGCATGTGTGCGGCTTGCCCAGGCTACAGAGCCTCACCCAGAGCTGCCACTGCCTGCCATGCACCCCCAGGGGAGAATGTATGCACACGCCTATACATTCCTTCTGCATTACTCCATGGAAGCTTCATTCCTTTGCCCACCAATTCACAGAGCTCCAAATAAAGCAGCCCTCCAAGAAATGGTATAAAGACCGAGAGCTTGACTTGCATCTCATTGGATTTGAAAGTCAGATAGAAATCATATGAGGAAGACATTTCGTTAAATGATGCTGTCACGTTCTTATGTCTTCAAATTTCAAACAAGAAACACTACACCCCAAAATGGGGCCACTGAATTCCCACATTATTCTGGACACACAAACCTCCAAGCAGGTGTAAATTAGTTCAGTATGAAATACATACTTACACACCTTCTAATACAGACTTCCAGCAACTGCCTTTCCCTCTTCCCTTCCCTTCTAACACCAAGCTGGCAAAGGTCCATATCAGGTACCAGGGAGTTAAACATAGCCCCCAACCAAGTCCTCTCAGTCAGATGGTTACTGTCATTTGCTAAGTCCTTCTCCAAAGAAACAGATCGCAATAATCAGAACTTCTGTATTTGAAACATTAAAATATGACTAGATAAGCATGCAAAATTGCCTCTTCTTGGTCATCCTTTGAGCATTGTTCATGGACATTCCCTGGGCATCCAACTGAACCCAGAGGAAAATGAATTCTACCTTCGTTTGCCGGTAATGCTAACATCAACCATTCCGAACCACACCAGCTCTCACTCTCATCAGGCTGAATAAATAACAATAATCATTGTGCCCGTCAAACTTGTCTGAGCTTTTATGCCTTTATTTGCAGATTTTTAAACTGTTTCTTCCCTGTAACTCTATCTGCTAGAACACTGTTTTAACTTGAAAATTAAGGTTTTCAGATAATAACATGAATCACGGATCAGGAGCTTTCACTATTTCAAGTTCCCTGCCGAAACTGGGAGAGCAGAGCACAACATTCGACAAGCAGAGAATGGAAGTGCAGAGAGAACGAGCAATTTTCAGAAGATGACAGAGGAAGTATATAACAGAGCCTGAAATATATCTCACATCTCTTGGTTCTAGTCCAAATGCTTAAACCACAAGATCATCCTTCAGGCCTAGGACACCGACAAAAAGCTTTAACTCTCATATCCTAAGAACCCTGGGCATTTTTCATAATTGTTTTGTACCAGAGGTGGCCTCCAACTACACAGCCTAGGACAGGATCCTGGTCTGATTGCCCAAGATTCAAGAGAAGGTCAGAGTTTTGGAACCTGTCTTTTGGATGATGGCCCACACAGTTTTTAATAACCGATTTGAGATGCTCCACACTCCGGAAATGACACAGCACTCCACATATTTCTGCCTTAGCTGTTCTATGCCAATTTGCTGGGACCTGAAAACGGTGAAAGAGATTTTTCAGATACACTATCTTATGGAGAACAGCTGTCCCCCCCACCAGTCTTCCCTGCACAACCTCACAGGGGCAAAAAGAGGAAAGACTTTTACTTAAATTCTTTAGGAAAACCTTGTAAAACAGCGAGTAGAATTTCCAAGTAACTTGGAAAGAGACTCTCCAACCACAAACCAACAAGTATTCTTGGAGAAGATTTGTGGAGAGGAAGAAGGGAGAATTTCTACAGTCCAGAAGATTTCTTTTTAGTATGCATACAAATAGTGCAACCCATTCCCCTTCAACACAGAACTAACCAGAAAATGAAGTGAAATGTGTTGATTATCACAGCAAGATTGATGGCTAGGGAGGGAAGGGAGGAAGGGTAAGAGACATGTCTCTACATGTTCAAAACGAAAGCTAGGAGGGTTAAAATGAAGCAGATGTATATCTGAAAGCTGCCACTCTTATTTGGGAGAGAGGGGAAAAACCCTTATGGCCCCTTGTCCATCTCTCCTTGGGCCTGAGACTGCAGGAGTAGAAAGGACAGGTGACACAAATGAGGTCACAGCCTAGCACATGTCACAGAACCCTTTTAGGTGGGAAAGAAAAGGACTTAGCCTCTTTCTGTTTCAAACGACTCAGAGAGAAATTGTTCCACCGCTTAGGCTTTTTGGCTGCGTGTCCCCTTAGAACAGAGCGCAGTGGGCATTTTATCTGATCTCCATTTTCTAAATCTAGGTCACCTCAATCTGTGGCTGTGCTGCTAGTGATACCTCTATGATTCACCACATCACCCAGCCCCGGCTTGGAGTAAGTCAGCAGCGACTTAGGAAATGCTGAAAGGCCGGCAGTGTCTAATTACTAAATGGAGGGGGAGCACGATTGTCTGTGCTCCTTGTAACCTGGTCGCTGCAGAGGCACTGAAGGAAAGGGATCGCCCGTGTTTGGGCGATGAGCTACTCAGAGAAAAGCCTTTGGGGCCACAATCAAAGGTCAAGAAAATTCACTTCTGCTGCTGCTGGACACATCAGCAGGAGAACCCATCATTCATTATGGCTGCTAAAGTGCTGTTCCAGTCTGGCTGTGAAACTTGCCCCTGGTAACAGGAAACAGAGATAGAACTGAGTGGTTCATATACTGTTGTCAAACTTCCTGGAAATGGCTCTGTATCTGTCTTCATAGTCACTTAAAGGTCTAAGACTAGTGAAAGTAGAGTCCAAAACTAGCCCTTGCAGTTCAAGTATTGTCATATTCCCCCTTTTTTCACTTGTGTGGGATTGCCCTTAAAAAAGACCTTAAGGATGAACACCTAGAAGAAGGTTTCATCTGCTACGGCAACATCTCTTGCTACAAACTGGAAGAGGGAGAATCGCTTCAGACCTGCTTTAGATTAGGAAGAGACAGGAGAAATAAAAAGAGCATCTGACAACAAAATAAAACTATTTTGGTCACTGCCATCTCCCTTATTCTAAATGAAGCAATTGTGGGCTACGTTTGTTTTGCATTCTTAATTAGCAGACAGAACAGATGGCAAAGGCGTCACTTAAAGCCACACGTCCGACAAAATAACCCAGGCTGCCAGTGCAATTTTTCACTGGGAACAAGGAATACTTTCCCCCTCTTCTTCCTATTGAAACGTATCCCAAAGAAATGAGGCCAGCAAATGTTTGCATCGAGTAGGGGATTCACCGCAAAAAGGAATCCATTGTGTTTTGGAGCGTGTTGATTACTGGCTGAGTGAGGAGGAAAAGGGCAATAGCAAATGGATTGCTAAGAGAACAAAAAATAGGAATGGAAACTAGTAATACGTTGCCAGCAATGTAACAAGGGGCTCAAATAAACATATACTCTCTCCTTCCTTTAGTCTTGCGGTTCAGGCATAGGCTGGAACTCAGGACATCTGTGTTCAATTTTATAGACAGCTGAATATGAGACTCTTTATCACTGAAGGTTATCTGCTGTCCCACATGCTTACCTGACCCCTTGGATACTAAATGCACTTTTCCTCCCAATACCCATCTCAGTTTAAGGGCACTGGAAAACTTGCTGACAAATAGAAGGAAGACACAAATGTGCCACCCACTGCATGCAGACAGTCCATAGCCACGGCTAGGAGACACCGTCTCAGGGGCAATCTGGAGCAGGGCCGAGGAGCGGGGAATTCGTACGTGGCGCTCCCATCCTATTTCCTCTGCCACAAGCACAGACGAGGAATGACATATCTCAGAAACAAGTGCTGCTAGCTGAAAACATTAAAGCCCTGTTCCTTGGTCTCTTGGATAGCGCTGCGCTGCATTTGGCTTGTGACGCCCAGAATACAGGTATGTGAACATCTTAGAGGGAGAGCTTTCCCGGGGAATCTTTCCTGACAGCCCATCCTGTGTGACAAAGATAAGTCCCTTTGTTAGGTTCTTAACCTCCTACAAAGCCCCAACAATTTAATCGCGGTGAATACCCCTGCTTGTTGGAAAGGAGAAGGAAAAGACAGATACTGATACTGTTTCATTCCTTTTATAGTCTTGTGAGGTCTTCTGACAGCCTTGCTGATGGGCTACAAGAGGATTTTGGCATACCGTTCTGTAAGCACTATGGATAAGTTGTTCCTAGCATGCATGACTGAACAGTATCTGGCCACAGAATGGTAATAATCATGAGCCATGCCTCTCTCACCCTGCAAATGTGCTAGCAATCGTGAGCCTCCGCAGACACTGCAGCCTAGAACCCTCCTTTCTGATACTGTAAATATGCTACTAATCAAGAGTCTTGACCAGCTACTGCAGCCGCAACCCTCTTCTCTCTGATAATGCCAATGTGCTAATAATTGCGTGCCTGAATAGCTATTGCAGCATACAACTTTCCTCTCCCTGCTGCTGTAAATATGCTAATAATAATGAGCCTCAGTAATAGCCTAGCCTGCTCGGCTGATCTCTAGCAAAAGAGCACAGGCCTAGAGAAAGAGCACAGATCTCTAGGAAAGCACAGAGACCTAGAGAATAAGTATATGTTCCTAGGAAAGGGCATAGACGTAGGAAAAAAGCATGCATCTCTAGCAAAAAGTATAGACCTAAAGAAAGAAAACAGGTCCCCACAAAAGAGCACAGTTCCCCAGGAAAGCATTCAGTAGGACCCAAGGCCACTCTCACCACCTCCTCCCTCTGTTCAAAGGCCCTTCCGAAACCAGGAAAGCCTCCTTGCGGCAGAAGCTACTGACTAAGCCCCACCTGTCGCCCAGGTGTCTCCGTGAAGAGAGGGATGGACAGGCTGCCTTAGCCCTCACCGTTGAGCAAGGCTCAGGTTACCGTGATGCTCTGAGGAAGCAGAGCCCTTAGCAATTCTCCCTCGGGGCTCTCCTTCCTTGATTAACCCCCTTCCTTACCCCACAAAAGCAATCCACCACGAGTTACAAACACAGCCAAATAATATCACCAGAGAAGCACTGGTACTCAAATAATATCACCAGAGAGGCACTGGTACTCATGCAAGAGGACCGATGCACACTGACAGAGACATTTCTCCCTGCAAAGCAGCACAGTAACTTTCTTGGGCAATCCCAGCGGAAAATCTCTCCCACACGCTGCTGCCCCACTCACCCTCTACGGGCATAGGAAAGGGCTTAAAAGTTTCAGCCAGCTCCCCAGTATTTTCATATGCAGTTTTCAAAACATTCAACTTTAAACAGAGAAAGCACAGTTACGGTATTTTATGAGTGAAAGCACTTAATACAAAGCAGCTATATTAATGCAAGATACAACTAATTCACCTTCCTAAACAGGGTACCTTTTTGGACACCTTGTTCCCTATCGCCACTCTATATGGGAGATGAACTTTTTTTTTTTAAAAAAAACTACTTTCTGCAGTTATCTCAACATTCATAACTAACGAGTGGTCTGCAAGAAACAGGCTCCAATAAAACATCAATGTGGCTTTCCTTCAGCTTCAGCCTCAAACGACATTTGCTTTTTGTTACCTCCATTAGCCCCAGGGAAGGCCACAAAATCTCCCTGCTTTCTCTACCTGCTCAACCATCCAAGAAAAGGACCCTTGTGCTAAGCCAGCAGGTCACACAGCCCAGGGGCATGGCTTAATACCCTCCAAATTTAGAGCTGGGCATTGTT
Organism: Dromaius novaehollandiae; assembly: GCF_036370855.1. NCBI lineage: Eukaryota > Metazoa > Chordata > Aves > Casuariiformes > Dromaiidae > Dromaius > Dromaius novaehollandiae. The sequence continues at coordinate 4,562,824 of NC_088118.1, forward strand.
CAAATACAGTGGCTGGCATAACTTTAAATATCCAGGAACAGTTCTAAATACGGGCACTGCCCCACAACTGCCCTAGGGCTGTTTTGCATCTCCTGGGAATTCCCTCTAAATATGTAACTGAGAGAACTGCTGCTACCAGTACATTTGCTTCCCCACTTCCAGGGCTTTCAAAGAGGCCTATGAAAACTCTACAGGAGATACAACTCTCCCAGGTAAAATTCCCACTGTGGCAATTCTGCCCCAATGATCTCAGCCTCATGCCACAAAATGACCCAGACTCCTTACACAGAAACCTGGGGTACTGAGGTGCCCAAGAGAGCGTGTCTCAAAATCTCAGTCTCAAACCTTAGCCAGCCGGTATCCTTCCACGCACGTCCAGCTCAAGCTGCTGCACAAAATGCAATGACCACGACCAATCTGATGCTAAGCCCTGAATGTAGATCAAGCCATCCTCCATTTTTGCAGAGGACCAGTGGTGAAAGCACTTACTGAGGATACAGGGGAGAAGAGTACATCACTGCTTTGGGGCTCTCCAGAGCTTGGAGGTTAGTGCCTTAACCAGCTGGGTGTCAGCTGTTTTATAGTGCCAGGACTCACTGCGTGTGCTGCTAAAGCTGTGCCCCTGCACAGAAAAAGATGGAAAGATTCAGTCACTGGGAGACAGAGCAGAGCTCCCTGGAGTGCTGCCTACGACATTCGCCTAGGAAAGGGGAAACCCGAGTTCTGCTTCCTGCTTCAAGGGCTGCCTATGCATTCTGCACTAAACAGTCATCGATAAAAACACACTAAGTGTCCTCAAAGCAATGACCTCAATACAAACAGTCATTGAAATATAATGATTCACTAGTCAAATAGCTAGTTCAAATAGCAAGTTCAAGAAGTGCTTAGGTGAATACCTGCTTTGAGACCTTGCTTCAGTCAATATTTATTTATTCATGCAAAGTGGAAGAGTGCTAAGAGAATGTCTCATAGGCTGGAGTTCAGCACACATTCCTGAAAGGCGAACGTGGGTTCAAATTTCCTAAAGGCAGAGGAGGTAATCGAACCTGGGTGTCCCATATCTGAGGTGACTGCACTAACTCCTGAGCCACTTGAGAAAAAGATGATGATACCATGACTGCTTGCTGCTGCCTACTTCTCCTCCTTCCGCTTATCAAATCCAGTCTTTCAAGCTGTGCAATTTGCCTTACAAAAGCTCGACCTAAACTGGAGCATATTATGCTAAACATGAGGAAAAAAACAGTGCTGGGGTAGGTGTTTCCCTTTTGGGGAAAAAATAAAAGGATTTTTCTTCCTTAATCTTCTGACTCTACCACTGACCTCCCCTCCCACCTCCCCGTCAAGAATAGCCCATTACTTGCAAAATCCAGGAACACATTAATCCCACTGAAGTCAAGGGTAGTTATAAAACTTCCAAAAGATGGGTACACTTTTAATCTAGGTGCCAACAAATTCAACAGATGTCAAAATATTCATGCATGCGGCTTACAAAAAGCAAAAGACATTTGGACCCAGAATTCAACAGCAGCAGAACAAAGCTGGTATGCTTATTATATACACATGCACATACACGTTATTCAGCAGTTCACAAGCCACATTATCATGCTACCTATATCCATATGTGTTATTCACTATGTTACACAGTAGGCATATGTGCATTCAATATTTAATCTGCAACAGCACTTGGGGACATCAGTGAGACATGTGTTACATCTTTTAGAACATACATAAGTAGAGAAATAGAAGGAGATGAATCTCAGTGCAAAGAGGTGAATTCCCAATCTCCAGTGACCAAGTCCTTTACAAATGGGCTGACTGGATCAATTCACTGTAATGAACAGTGCTCATATACGTCTGAAGCACTGGCTATTACATGGTGCCCTACCATTTCCTCCTTGTGGGAATTTTACCTGGTGTGTATAATAAGGCATCAACTCTACTCTCACATCCATAGCATTAATTTTAGCCCATAGGTGAGATTCTCACAAGTGCCATAAAGTATGCAGTTACCTCATTCCTAGTGTCTAATCATAATTTCAAGAGAATGAGGTAACCATTCTCACCACCAATACATTCATTATCAATGTTCAATCCAATTTTCTTCCTTTCTCTTCATTTATTCAATTAAACCTATTCACATCTATGGCCGAATATTAAAGCCATGTATTTATGGCACTTTGAATAATGATTCCCTCAGTGGGAAGCCACTCTGATCTCCCTCTTGAATTCCAAAGCTCCCGCTAGAAAGATACCAACTTGAGATGAGATGCCTGAAGCCAGTTCCCACTCACGAAAGAAAGGGTGTGTACTAGGACCACCATCGCAAAGGCTCTCGGTAGCTTCTGCAGAAGTGCATCACGCACCTTAGCGACATGGGCCAGGAAAGCAGAAAGTCTCCCAGGCTTGCTTTTTCACAAGGTCCTTCTCAGCTTGGGCAGCTAGGTTGAGATGCCGTAAGAAGGCCTAATTTTTTTTATTATTATTTTTTATACAGGAACAGTTCTCACGGCTTCCTGAAAATCAAGCCATTACTGACTTTTGCATTTTTGAGTATGTCAAAAAGCCTAAGAACTGCCTATCACCAGCCATATCACTTTTGATAATGAGACCGTGATCTTGCCCCAGGCTTGCAAAATACAGATAAGCAGGTACCCCGATCCCAACATCAAGACTTACTTCCTGATATCCAGTTTAAGTTTCCTTTGGCTTTATTTCTTTGTGTTACTATAAATTCTTGCCCAAATTTCTCAGGAGGGCAGAATTCAAATCCATTAAGATGTACCCATAAATAAAATAACAGTTAATAGGTTACTTAGATAAAGGCTTTCCATCTTAGGGCAGAGGCAAATATTAGCTAATTAATCATCAAGTTGGCATTAACTTATCTTTTGGCACCTACCATAAAATGTAAATCTAAAATGAGCAGTAGGGGGGAACAAAGAAATAAGAAGCCAACAATAGTTTTGGAAATGGATGACAAAATCCAAATGTTCTGCCTCACTGCTGCTAAATTAAGCACAGTGTTATCAGTGCAAAGATTAAAAAAAAAAAAAGAGATTTTCCTCTGAACCTTAAGTCACACTTCTTAGCTGCACAGGATATCACAGCAGCAGTAAAGACAAGAGAATTTACTCACCCTGAAAATGAGTGGAAATAAAAAAAGGAATCTATGCAGTTCTTGATTTCCCCAAAAGCAGTTCTATAGAGCAGAAAAAGGAAGAAAGAAGGACATTAGTTTATTGTAGGTAGCAGTCAGAGTGATCCCCCCCCCCCAACTCCTTCACTTCCTCTCCCCTTTCCAGGCACCATCCAACCCACCTTTGCCTTGCTCTGCCTGCAGCCTTCTCCCCGTGGAGGGCACAAGGCAGGGGATGATGGCTGACCGGCTCTTTCTCTATACTGCTGAGTGGGAAGAACCCGAGCAAGATCCTGGCTTTAGCAAACATTTTCTAGGAATTATTTTGGTGCAGGAAGGACAAGAAAAATTGTTTTCCCAATTTCCATCAGAGGGTCTCAAACTGCTGAGCAAAGATGAAAGAACTTCACATGGCATCGACTTTTCTCCAATTGATTTTGGTTAGCTTCCCTTCAGTAAAACCCACTCTTTCAGAGAGAGGCAAGTTCCAAAAACACCTGCATAAGGTTCAATTTATGCATCAACATGAGTATTAAGGGATGCACAGTTTTCTCATGATTCCTTTACACATAGCTGAATTCCACCTTCTGTGCCTCTTGCTCTGCACATTAGTCAGTTAGGTTCCCGCTTGTTCTGTCACCATTTTCTGGGATTTTTGCAGAAGCAAAAGAGATGTCTCAACACCTCTGTCCATATGATACAGCAACGACAGCACAGAAGACATCCAAAGGGACCTTATACTCTCCCAGACTTGTTCTCCTTGAAAAATCATGATTTATTCTCCCAATTAACATTGAAGCGTGAGAAACCTAGGCTTTAATTTATAAGCTACTCCAGGGCTTTGCTATTGTTTTCTCCTGCTGTTGATTTTTGATAGTGTTACTAATTATTACTACTGCACAGCACCATAAACTGGAAGCTTCAAGTTAAACAGATCCAAAACCCATCCAAGTCAAACTACCTCTGCTACAGACTTTCTGTGAGATTTTGGGCAAGCCACTTTCTCTTCTGGTGCGTCAGTTTCCCATCTGTTAAGATAAGACAGAAAACTGCTCTAGCTCATGGAGATGCTGTGCTATGGGGTGCTTGAATATTATGGACCTGGAAACTATCTAATCATTAAGATGGAGAGAGATGTTTTGATGAATCAAAAGAGAGATCTGCTGCAACGGTTTCTGGATTAGACATTTAATCCTAGTTTTCACCATTGACTCATTCTTGGTAAAAATCACTTAATCAACCTATTCCAGCACATTTTCTCAGATAAACATGATGGCATGTCCCCTACAGAAGGGAAATAGTGAGAATAATTAATGCTTTACAAAATACTGTTAAAAAAGATAAACATTACTTTTGGCAGTTTTATCCCAAATCCAGATGAGAACCAACAAGAAAAAAGGGAAATGATTATACACATACCATCCAAAACTACAATTAATAAACACGCAATTCAATTTCAAGTCAAACTTTTTGCAATCACTTGTGGGTGTTCATTTGATCAAAGTAATCGTGCTCCTTCCTGCCCAGGCACAGGCAAATAACTGCCTAGTAAAAGAGATGGAAGGAAGAAAGTGCTCTCTGCACCTCCTGAAAGCCATTTTATTACCAAATGAATGGGGAATAAGGGATGGGTAAAAAGAGAGCCTTAAACTATATTCATTCCTCCTTTTAAACTGAAATATCCTAAACTACCTTTGTCTACAATGACCTCCCAGGACTCCTACTAGCATCCAAGACTCTCTAGAGTCTCTGTAAACCTGGCACTGGCAGAAAGCATGAAAGCACCTGATACAGGGCAGTTCCAGCAGCCACTTGATACCTGTGAAAACTGTGGTATTCCCCAAAGCCAGGCTCAATTACCAAAAAAATCAATATATTTCTAATCAGCAGGGCAAGCAGACTACTTAGGTATAGCATACAATCCATGGCTTCTCAGAGAGCCCCTACATCCCTATCCAAAGGAAAACTTGTTATTTTGCTAGATCTATATACCATCCCTAACATTTTCTTTCTTTCTCTTTCTCTGTTGCCACCGTGATATGAAATCCAGCAATTCAGCATGTTGTGATCTAATGCACGAAACCTACCAAGACCTGAGTTTAGCTGCATCAAAGCCAGTTCAGAGGCTGTGGTTTTTCCTCCAACTTGTCCAGCCACAGTGACTCACAAATGAACAGTAAGGAGGGAGGAAAAAGTTGCTGGATCTCTAAAACAGTTTTATTTTTATTTTTTTCAAGGAATCTTGCATTCATTAATTTCATTTCAAGAATGAAGTCAGATTTTTTTTTTTTTGATGTGGCTGGTTATTTGACGAGTGAAGCATTAGATTTGTGAGTTGTTCTGCAAGCCAAAACATGCTCCCTTTCATTCATAACACTGAGCTGCTCTGCGTTAAACAGTCGATTATCATGAATGAAGTGGGTGTAACTTCCTTGAAATCCTCCAAAGACCTGTCAAAGCAGAGCTACTGCAGCTCAGTTTTCTCCTTGAAGCGTACAGATCATTGGTTTAATTGTTCCACAATGATCTTGAAATATGCTTTCTTGGTTCAAAGCATTAGGCGGTATCATTTTTTGAGGAGGAAAGGGGAAGGGTGGAGAATGGTGCCTCGGGAGAAGAGAGAAACGTGGGTATGTGTCTCAACCATCAAATTTAGATTTTCCTTTGGAATCTAAATCGAGCTTCATCCAGTTAAAAGACAAAACCTTACAAAACAAAGCCCTGGCCTGTTTTGCATGGATAATCAAGAGCCTCTGGCTCTTTTTGTAAGAGGAAATGTTTAACCCTAAAGAGAAGAGGACTGATCTTATAGTTAAAAGTGCTGGCCAGTGACTCAAAAATTTGAATTTGATCCCAGCTCTGCCATTTTCCATCCCATTCCAAACCTTTCGGTGCTGCCCCACAATTACCATTTTACCGAGTAACACGCCGCTGTTGGCAAACTAAAGTCATCTGTGAGCCTGCAGACTGCACATACACTAATAAATAAACGTATGACAATCTGTGCCTATGAACTTGTTCAACATAAAGATCCTTCCAAGGATGGCTGCTATCCTTAACAAAAAGAGCTGCTGTATCTCAGCTGTTTATCTTGTCACATTTTAGGACACCAATGGATGGATCTCGGCCTGAAATAAACTGCAATAGTGTCATTAACTTTAGACTTCACTGGACCGACTGCATATCTGATCCATGTCAGATCTCTTGCCTAACATTTTTAAAGGTTGGCAATCTGGAGATGACTACAGGAAACTCAGTAAAGAAAAACAAAAATACAAGCACTAACACACTCAGAAGGGTTAGCCTCAGGAAACACTGGGGAAAGCAGCACCAGTAAAAACTATTAAAATTTCTATATCGCAGCTCAATTTTTCTGCTAAATTTCATTATCTCAGCCACAACCAAAACAACAACAAATCTTGACAGTAGTTTCAAAATAACAGGTTTTAAACGTCTCTTCACAGTTGCAACACTAATAAAGGCTGGCACTTTCGAAAAAAATATATAACTGGCCAACAATTTGGAAATCTCAAAACCGGTAACATTTTTCAACCAGCACCAGAGACAGCACTGCTTCCCACCTGCTCCCCACTCCCTTATCACCTCCTCTCAATGAGATACCCATCTAGGAGCATTCAAATGTGACTGAAGACTGGGCTCTATAGAAAAGCATTCCCCTCTCCTTAAGAGCCCAGGGAAGTGAGCTAACCCTACCCAAGGCAGGGCAGGTACTCTGCGGGCTCCATCTTGTCCAATTCCAAATCCCTTCCTTGCTTATCAGCGCTGGGAAATCACAAGGGCAGTTCCTGAGGGATCGTTCTGCTCCCATTTAAGTGAACAAAAATTTTGACACTGGTTTAAAGAGCAGCAAGAGCTGACTGACGTACAAGCTGGTCTGACAGGTAGCATTTTTATTCTCATTACTATTACGGGCCTGAGGATTCATTTCTGTATTTATCTTTAGCTGGCATTCAGTCCTGGATTTAAACCGCATCTGTGGTTGCATTGCTGTGAAATGTATCACTGCTTATGACTCACACTGAAAAGGACACATTTGTAAACTGACCCACCATTGACAAAATCCTCTCTTTCTTCATTTGTAGGAGGCGAGATGAGGCATAGGTTCCTTGTCTGATTCATTTCCTGAGGAAATTTTTACTCTATGCATCTTTTTCAGTCCTTATTCAGTCAGAGAGTAGTGAAGTGATTAATACAAAATCCATGCTTGACACAGAGTGGAAGAAGGATTCAAATTCTTTTAAAATCAGCGCTTAATTAGTCGCTTAGAAAAACAACCCATTGCCAAAATGTGGGGGGTTGTATTTTGTTTTTTTTTCCCCCCTCCTACTTGAGAAAGCTTTTTCAGTTGAAAAACTAATTACAGGCAACAGCACGCAGAGAAATGCACGAAGCACAAATCCAGCACCTTTTGAAATCAGCCCCTCGGAAGCAAGAATTAGTAACCTGGACAGAGCTCCAGGCAACTACGGCTCTCCTGCGTCTGGTACTCAATCTAATTCATTTACAGCTAGCTCTGGTCCTTCCTCACGACACAGCAGAAGCCCTAGGAGAGCTGGATATCTAACACCTCTGACGAACACAGACAACGACCAGAAAATTAAAATTGTCAGAAATAAAGGTTAACACATAGAGAACCTTGAGGAAACTGCAGTAAGTTTCTTGCCAATTTTCATCTACCTGATTATTCATATCAAGACAGTACTAACCAAGTCCAGAGCGGGAGGTGACTGTGAACAATCCCCCGGGTTTGGAAGGCTGCTCAGAACTTGGCACTCGGGATCAGGCCCATTGCTGCATCCTATTAGGGTGGACAACGTTAGCCTACAGAATTAAGGAGAAAAAGGAAAGTGTCCCTCCCCTTCATTTCTTCCCTCTCTCTCTCTCCACATTCTTCTCCTCTTGTCTTTTTCCCTGTGAGCACTGAATGATGGGATTTTTGACATCAGAGGAAAGTCATCCTTTCTCCACTCCCCCAGCTCCTCTCTGCTTCCTCCTTACACACGTCTGTTCGTTTGCATACTATATCCCTACTCAAAGAATGGCATCAGCTGATCCGACCACAGCTCCGTCCAGCTAAGCATCCTAAATCCTGCCCAAAGTAGACCAGACTGACTGGTTCATTCACTCTGGCAGCCTGCTACCAACAGGACTTTAAAGCACATTTTGTAACTGCTACATAGCTGGCACCGACAATAGCAAAGTCATTGTTTAGTCAAGGTAAAGTGACCTCTATTTACTCAGACAGCCCAGCTGCCTACAGGGAATAGCTGGATTTGAGATAAGTGAAAATTCGCTGGGAAAGTTTCACTTTGGCTGTGCTGGCGCTTCCTACAATATGCTGAATGTTTGGTCAGTTCATGCCCTTCCTCCCGCAGTTTCTTCAGCCCTTTGATTTATTATCTGAGACTAGACAGCAGATGACCCCATCCTATTTCAGTGAGTCTGTGGTAAGCCAAAGACAGAAGAGGGAGTTATTTAACTCAGTATATTTTCTGATCCCCAGTAAACACCCTGTTGATTATCATAACCTAGCAGGCACCTGCTGTAAGCTGTTTACGCATATACTACACAGAATTCACGTGGCCTTTTTTGTTTGTTTGCCTGTTTGAAGTGCAGCTCCTCGAAGCGCAGTCCAGCCGCACTTCGGGCTCCAGGCGGGTCGGGGTAAGGGCTGGCGCGAGCTGACCACCACCCCAGGAACCCCGTAACACGGTGACTCAGGCATGACTGAGTCACGGCGCTGCTCCCGCTTCTTCCTTTCTCCGGGGGGCGGAGGTAGGAATTTCCTGCTGGCCTATCCTTGTAAATCTCAACGTCCTGTTGCAGCAACGCTGCTGGGAGGGTCAGTGAGTGGGAGAACTGGAGCAGATTCCCAGTCCACCTGCTCTGGTGAAAGAGGGGCAGGCCGCACAGCCCAGCTTCGGCACACGCAAGGGGAAGACTGCACAGAGCCAGAGTGGCAGGTCCCTGGGCCCCCTCTGCTCCACACCATGGTCCAAGACACAGAACAGCCCTGACCCCTTCAGATATCTGACAACTGGCCTAGTCCAGCAACCCAGGAACCCAATTTTCCTCTTACAAACACCTGAATTACCCTGATATAATCCTGTTAATTTTGCTGCCTTCTTCAAGACAGGGGCATAAGTGAGAAGAGAAACTGGTCCTAGATAACTGAACTGCAAACCCTATGCCTGTTTGGTGGAGGTCCTGGGACAAATCCAACCCATAAATTTCATCCTGCAAAAGCTTTCCCAGTTGTCCTTCTAAGTTCAACTCAATTGCAATTCTGGCTGGCAGGATTTTGTTATCACAGAAAAACCCCAACAACATGGATGAGTTGTGCTGGCATAACTGTGAGACGAGGCAATGTACGACTGCGAGAAAACGGGCCATGAAGAAGGGGAAATGTATTAACTTTGTGCAGACCTCCTCCTGATCTATTAGCTGGTGAAAGGCAAGACCAGTCCTTCGAGTAAGAAGTTGAATGATGGAAAGGACGACAGCTGCTGGCAGCGATTCTGTGCAGAATTCCTGCTTATATCCCAGGGACGGTGAGACAGGACCAAGTTTAGCTTGCACACAATACATATACAAGAGAAAAAATGAGCTCACTAAACCATGAGAGACCATCCTGCCTTTGGATTCTGCAAACACAGAACCGCACTGACATACAATACTGATTTACACTCCACAGGCTCACCTGATACAAGGCCATGTTGCATGCTGTTTAATCACTCTACTTAGAGTAACTGTTTAGTACCACAGAATGATAAATAGTATTATACAACAACTTCAATGGTGTCTACCACAACGGGATTCTATCCCTCCAAATATCCTGGCCCAGTTACGTAACTTGTCAACAGTATGGACACAGTACGTGGGATTTTTCAACCTATCTGTATATACTTTTAATCAGGCACATTTACATCAGTATAACTTCATCCATTCCAGAGCTAACATTATCTTAGCTGTTGTAAGGAAAAACATTACAGTGTTCAGCCAACGTAGCCACAAAGACACCTGCATGCAGGATGATCACCACTTCAGACTGGAACAATTAACAGTATTTTAAGTCACTGATATTGGATGGGGACTATGTGGATAGTCAGAAAAGAAAGGTGAGGGTTCTGAGAGAGATCAAGTGGTTCCAATCTGACCTTCACATCTTATCTGGAAGATGACAGCTCTTGGAGCATCTTTTGGACCACATCACATTTGAGCATCAAAGACTTATATCTACAAAAATTTCACCAAGAGAGCTCTTCAGTCTACAGATAGAAGTATAACCAGATGCAATGGCACAGAAATTGAAGCTAAATACATTTACGCCAAAATTAAGACACTTATTATTAACAGTCAAAGGCAATTAACCCCTGGAAAAGCTTCTGAAGGACTGTGGGTGTTTCTCCATCACTCAACGTTTTTAAATCAAGGGTAGACTTTTTTTTCCCCTGAAAGAACTGATGCAGTTCAAATGGGAGAGTCTTATCAGCAGTGTTGCACAGGTCAGACCAGATTCTGACAAGGATCCTGGCCGCCTCCGTAACATATCTATCCATTCACCTACCGATACCCCAGCACTGTTCTTACAGTACATAGCCTTGCTGTTCATAGTCGGTCTGTTTCCCCACACATGACCAGACCTGACCCTGCTTAGATTACAAAAGCCAAAGGGTTCAGAAGCGAGGAAAACAGGAAATCCAAACACTGAAAATCTCAGCAATAACGTTTCCTAACAAAGACCTTCAGATCTCACTCTTGGCCAACAGCTGTCTTCGTGATGTCCAAAAAGGATGATTTTTATTGCAGTGAAGGCTGTCTTTCTGCCACTTATTTTTACCCTGTTTATTTTTCCTATACTGTGACATTTTACCTCCTTGTTAACATCTTGATCATAAATGAGGATAGTAATCCAGACCTAGGAAAATATACAAAAATGCACATATTCTGTATGTTTCAAAAACATGGCGCTTACAGGTTGTAATTCATCCTACAGAAAACCAAACCAATACCTGTGGACCACATAAATTCCCCTCCGGGACACAAAATGGGATTGAGCACTGCAGAGCCTTTGCATTTGAACAGAAGTGAAACGACATGCTACTGCTTTAACTACAGGCTTTAAATTGCATCACGAAATCTGGGACTGCAGAGCAACTCAGAACATTATCCCTTGGGGAAGCGTGAGCAAAAGCTGAAGAGGAGAGCTTCATTTTGAAGAAATACACCATGCCTGTTTGTTTACTGTTTTGGTTCTGGCTTTAAAACTTAGCCATATTTCCTGACTTCATATCATGCATATGCAAACTGTAAGCATGGCTGTGGTGTTCATGTGAGCTCTGGGGGCCCAATCTGGATGGTGTAAATTTGGGTAGCTCCTACGCCACTAGGTCGTAAGTGAGGACCTAGTCCTAAGTCTTTACAGAGAGTGCTAAAGGAAGTCAAGCAGGCTGAAAACATATTTTCTTTTTGAATGGCTGGAAGTTGTTTTGCATGCAAATTTTAAATTTCATCCACTTTTTAGGTGAAATTTGACTTTTCTCCCTGGCAATAGACAGGGCACGTGTGTGCCATTACACTGCCATCTAGTGATGCGAGCCTGCAAGGCAAACAGCTGGCTAAAGATGGCTGACCAAAAGCAAGTGCCTTCGGCACAGTGGTATAGGAAAGCTCCAGAAGAAAATAAAATTAAACAAAATGAATTGCAAAAGGCATGCCCAGTGATGGCCCTCAGTCACTTATGGGAAAGACAGGCATTACGGTGCATAAGATGGCAAAAGCCACAAAAGAAAAAGGGCTTCAAAGAAGCTCATCCATTAGCTAGCTGTTATCCATGGGGACATTTAGGGCATGCAAGTTTGCAAATACAAATCTCAAAGTCCAGACGCTCAGCTGATACGAGCTAGCACTGCTGTACTGATTTATAACTAACTGCTGAGCTTAAGTGCAAGCAAAGCCTGCACAGATTTTCACAAGACTCGCCCTCCTTCAAGAGCATACATGAAATTACTTTGGCTCTGCTTGTCCCAGCTCTGCTGGATAGGTTCTTCAGTGTAACACCCTCCTGCACTCAGCCCTCCTCAGCTCAGCTGTACCAGACCGTCGGGGCCAAATTTATTCCCTTGGTACTTGATTTCAGTGGTTTCCATCACAGACCATTCTGAGAGTCTCTATCCACAGCCATGACTACGATCAGTCGGTATTCAAAAAAGGATTTACTAAGCACCACGTCACATTGCCTACAGAAAATTCTCCTTATAATCCTCATGCTCAAGGACTGGGCAGCAAAGTTAAGGATTAATTTACGAACCTGAAATGCCCTGACCTTTATGAGTTAAAACCCCAGTCCTAATGTTTTACTCATCTTGAGGATATTTGTCCTCAGCGGTATGTGTGTCAGAGGGCGTGAAAGTGAGAGTGCCTTGAGGTTAACAATTGTTCGTACTCATAGTGGATGAATCATATGATAACACCACAGCAACATCCTGTATAATTGTCGGGAGCCTCTATTTCTGGCAGTGCGTCCCTAGGCTGTCTCATGAGTAAATGTTATTTGTGCTTTACTATATAAAACCAAAACCAAACAAAATTATACAACGGGACGCTATTTTGCAGGCACTAGCCAAAATCACAAGTGCCTAATTGAGCCTTCAGTTAGCCGGTTCAATGACGAATTGCGCGATGAAGTTAAGAGGGCCGAGATGGGTATCTCTGCTCTTCATCTGATTAATACATAAGCAACTCTCCGCATGTGAGTAACAATATTTGTGTTTCCTTAGCCACAATTGAACTCAGTGGGACTATCACATACGTAAAGATCTGGGACATCGCTCGTGAGGCAGTGGGTGCTAAGGGAGCAAGCACTGCGTTGCAGGTCAGAAGATTTATGTTTTCCTTCTGGACGACTACAAGCAAGTCACTCCCCCCTTTTCTCCCTCCCTTTTGTCTGATTAAACCTACAGGCTTCGCTGCTCTGTGAGCAACAGTGCTGCACCAAGAGCACACCCAACCCTCCCTGCCAACCTAAACACACACGTACCTGCAGAGAGCAAAACACAAGACAGCGAGCAACGCCAGAGCATCCCAGCAAGTCAAGGAGAGCGCAAGCTCCTCAGGACGCAGTAAAAATACCAAGTACTTGTACCACCCTTATCACAAAAAGGCACCAATTTGGGCTTGGATCCCCTCGGTCAGGCTCACAACTCTACGCTGCCATACGCCGAGCCCCACTGCTGCCCTGTGGCGGTCCGTGCCATGCCTTGTGCCGGGAGGCTGGTGCTGGGACGGCACAGCGAGCGCACTCGGCTCTCCTGGGAGGTCCGTGGCCACGTCCTGCGCTCCTCCATCGGCAGAGGTGTGCTGCAGGCGCTCCTGCAATACGCACGCTTGGGGCAGAGGCCGCTTCTTTTCTCTGTCTGTAAGGCGATGGCAGGATTTTGGCCCATGGTTTGCAACTCTGGTGCCGAGGCACTAATGAAACAGCTCAGTGGCAAACACAGCCAACGTCTTACTCGTAATCACAGCAGCTCTGACGGAACCACAGTTGAAACACCTTGGCAAAAACCAGGCCGATGTTGCCACAATTTTGTTTTGGATGGAATAAAGCTAGGAAAAAGCTGTCAATACTGTAAAACTCTCTCATCCAAATTTTGCAGTGTTTTGTTTTTCTTTAGAAATAACTTTTTACTTTGACATTTACTAGTTTTATTATTATATTTTCATGTATTAAGGAAAATACAATATCAACATAGAAACTTTTCCATCTTTCTATCTCGAATACAAACTGTATTTTAAAAACAGAAAATATCCTGATGAAAGAGTAAATTCTGTTCAAACAACTTTTTTTTGAAGGAGGAGAGGGACAGGTAGAAGAAAGCCTTCCTCCAGAGAACTTCTGAGTATTGGCTCTGTTTCTGAAAATAGCTCCGTTTGAAATCCTCCGCAAGAACTATCTTCCACGTAGCTCTAATAATAACATACATTTAAAACGTCACCCAAGTTCACTAAAAGATTGCTGATGCTTATTTTAAGTGCTTTAACCACTATTCACAGTAGAAATTTACAGGATATTCATACTAATAAGAATGAGATTTTTAAAACAATCTAGGGGATTAGCCACACATCTTCCATTAAAATTAAAGTACCCTTGACTGCTTTAAATTCTCATGAGATTAATTTTTAAAAAGTCTATTTAATATTAACACGGAATTGGGCCAATATTAGAGTCTGGAATTTGAAACCCTTTTCATTTCAGTGGAAGCAGATGGGAATTTCTGCACATGCAGCACCCAAAAGGCACTGCTCTGGATTCTGAAGAGAATTAAAATTATTTAATTCTGTGTCAAGAAAACCAAGCAAATTAAAATCAAACAAACAAGCAAATGAGAACAGCAGCAGCAGAAAGCGAAAACACTTTACGAGGTCATGTTTACTGTTTGGGCTTCAGATCTTTGGATCATTTGCTCACATTTTGCTGCTTTCAAATCCCAGCCCTCAATCTGATTCCGCTTCAAACTCCAACCTGGTGTCTTGGTCTAACATAAACCCAAATTCAGACACTGCCTCCCCAGGCCAAAGGTTTCAATAAACCACTCGCTGCAAGACAGGGAGGCCTGAGCATTCCCTGTTATGAAGGGAGAAAAAAATCCAGTCCATTTCAAAAAATATCTTCGCTGCTGCCTCCTCATTTCCTGGCTTCAGCCGAGACCGGAAATAGCTACATTTCCTGAGAAAGGCTGTTCTCAAGGGAACTTGAGCCTGTCTGCAATAAGGAACTACTGGATGTTAGGGCTGGACAAACTCATCTCAGTGGATTTTAAATTTGAGCTTGAATACCAACATTGCAGCATTAATGTATTTAGCAAGGGACACCTAGGGAGATAAGGCGAGGAGGGAGGGAGGGAGGGAAAGGGGGAGGAGATATAAGTAACAAAGTAAGGTGGAAATAGGAAAGCATTAAAAAAGGGAGAGAGGGGAAAGTGCTAATAAGTCTGTGTTCAGTGAAATCAGGTGTAATTCCACAGCCTCCACATTTTAAACAAGAGCCTCCTTAGCCTGTATTCTGTATGTAGGTTACCTATATGGTCCTGATTAGTTTGAACGGGGTCTTTTCCTCCAAAGCGTAATCACGTTCAACAAGCAAAGCAATTTGTTAAGACAACACGAAGGTTTGGGTTTAGCAGGGTGGGACAGATTTAATAGCCTGGAGGAAGGGAGGGGGGAAAGAGGGACAAGCACAGACTCCTTGGGAGAGCTCCGTAAATAGGTGGAGCAATTCACAATCCAATAAACCCCGCAGGGAAAGCCTTATCTTTCCTTCCCGCATTGGAAATCCATTCTTCCTTGGCTGCTTGTGGCCAGACAAGTATCTAATTATTGAAAGAGGTGTACAGTCCAAAAGAGTCCATACACCATTCAGGTAACCATCTTAGATTGCACTTGTCAACAGCAAATCAAAACAGTATTTCAGCTCCTACCACATTATCTTTGCAATGCTTATGGGAAAAGAGGGCTCATGGTTAGAGGCAGAGAAGACTTGGGTCATATTCATCTTTTAACTCTAACCACCTAAAAGATGAATTTCAATTCTAATCTAATTGGTCGGGTGCTTTGTAACACAAATAAAGAGATACAGGAATCCTAAGGGGGTAAATCAATCCATCCCAAAGCAGAGAGAAATGACAGACACTAGTGGTTACTCTTCCGAGTAGTACGGAGACACAGCTCAGTCTAGACACCTGATTTCAGATGGCTAAACTTAGTCAAGAGAAATCTCACTCCTGGAGACAGTTTAAAGAAAAAGGAAAATATATATATTTTTAGTCTACGCCCTTTCTGAAGAGGTATGTTTTACGGATGCACAAGTGCCTAACTCCCACTGAAATTAAATAAACCTCACAAAGTGGCTGCTTATGCCCTAAGCTCACACAATGAGTTTGCAGTGCTGATCCACAAATTCCTGAGAAACGGCCTACTAAGAAACAGGCTTGGACCTGACCTCTGCAGCATCCTACAAAGAGGATGTCAGCTGATAAATCTGTGCCGAGTTTAATTGTTGAAAATATCACCTCAACCTGACCAACATATAATCCAATCAATCTGCTGAGCCTTCACAATTTTTACCCACAAAACGTCTTTGCTTTGGTAATTATCAATCACCCTTATGCAGAAAGGTTCCTCCAATTTTTTAAACTCCTCAATCCTTTGAGAGACAGATGAATTTTAATGATTTAGGTTATTAACCTAAAGGTTGATCCAGACTGGGAGGAACAGAATAATTTGTTTAATCATTATTATTATTTATAATTATTTAACATAGGGGAGAAAAATATCACCTTAAATGTCATCATGATGCTTTTTAATTGCCTCAGATGAAATTCAGAATAATCATGGCTCTGTAAATGTATACAGATCTAATTTTAAATACCCTAAGATGCTGGATATTTATCTGGAAAATGCAAAGAATGTATATTCATTACTGTACAGAGACTTACAGAGACAGAAGAGAATTGATCAACCATTTATTGAAAATGAATTCTTTTCCCAATTCACAACTGGGCTGTAATTTGACATGAGGCATGAGAACAAGCTGAGCCAAGTAATTTTTTCTTATTCCTTCCTTCCAGAACTTTAGTATGAGTCCTTCATGAAGAGCTATGTTTTATGGATGCATAAGAACATACTTCTGTGCGGTTATAGTTTGTAACATGTATGTTGTGCATAAGTGTACAGTTACTGGCATTTAGAGTGGTCACATGCGGGATGCATGGTATATGGGAAACTTCTGTATATGAGAAATACGTACATGGGCCCACATGGGGAGGACGAATACACAGGAAACACGTGCAACTCGACAGGTCCGAGGGCATTTTTTGAGTGCACGTCACTATGTGGGAGGGAGATGTGCATGCACACATACAGTAGTTCTTAAGATGAAGGGCATCTCTACATAGGGCTGCCATCACAAGGGAATGAATAGCATAAAAATGGGGTATGGGAAAGGCAGGTACGTGACTACCTGGGGAGGTTCCACACTCATGCTTGTATGCACGTGCCACAGTTTAGTGATGATACAGCCAGTATGCGTTACTACTCAATTTAAGTGAAATTGAAACCTCCTTTTCTCCACATTGAAAAGAAACTACTGTAAAAAAAGCCTCAGAAAACAACAAACAAAAAACATGAAGCAATGATCTTTTCATATTTTAAGATAATGGCAAGCTTGGAACATAAAGACAGCCGTGCCAAAGACCCAGCTAGCCCATAATTCTGACTCTAATGTTGAGCTGATGCTTAAGGAGAGAGTATAGGAAAGGGACAAGCATGCATTTATAATTCTTCCAACATATCCTCTCAGTTTCCAGCATGTGACAATTTAGGGACTTACTGGGCCAGAAAGTTTTTTCCCCCTCTTTTTTACTATTCAATGGTTTTTTTCCTTCCCTGACTTTGTCCAGTTGGCTTCTTAGATGTACCTATCCTTTTGGCACAACACTCTGTAGCAACCACTTCCAGAGCCTGGTTATATTCTGGGTGAGAAAGGCCAACTTATTTGAAGAAAAGCTGGTGTTTTACCTTATTTCTGAGAGCTGACCTATAGTTTACATTGTCTACAGGACCATCAAACTGAACTAATTCAGAAATGATGCAACCAGCCAAGATACAAGCAGAAACAGTGGGTATGCAGATAGTCAGTATTAAAAGGGGATGGTGCCTAAGTTTCAGGACAAAGGAGCATTAGGTTATGTCAAATAGACAAGAAAAAGATCTTATTAAGAGAAACCACTTAATACTCTCATCAAAACTCCCAGTTGAAGACAAACTCCAGCACCTTAGCAGACACAGTCAGTGTCTGATCTACCAGCCCCAATCGTATCCCCTCAAGCCCACCCATAAAGTCATACGAGTCAGGCTCTACAGGACTCAAAAAGGCTATATTTGCCTGCTGTCAATTCTCCAAATATATCTTTTTCCATCCGGCATAACAGACTGGGGTCTCTGAGCAGCAGGGAGAAAGGGAATGTAAATCTGGCTCCAGCGTGAGGCGGAATAACCCTCAAGATCAGCGGTTCTAGGCTACGGCAGCATGGACAAGGAAGAGCTCAAAACATCAAGCTGGGTCAAACCTCTGCTGCTTCAACAACAGCTCCGCCACCAGGCTCCAAGCCAGTGAACACAGACACAGCTGGTATCTTCCAGCCCATCCTGCTCATTCCTCACATGGGAGCAGGAGCCTGGGACTAGCCTGTAACCGTGGTTTCCCTGCAGCAGGACAGTCACCAACACCAGAATGTGCTGCCTAACACCACCATGTCCACTGGCTGCAAGGATGCACTTGATGACAGCGTCTCTGTACTTGGTGAAATAACCTTCTTTCTGACACACAATCTTCACAATAAAGAATTAAACAAAAAGAGAGAAAAAGAAATACCAAGCTCCCCGTTAAATTAGTGAAAGGATCCAACTGCCCAGTGCAAGGAGAGGGGATAATGGATTTCAGTACAAAAAAGCTCCTGGTTTTGAAGCAATTGCAGTAAGTTCCACTGTATTTTGCCCTGCTCTGCCTTGTTCGTGCTTCATTTTCCAAGGCTCTTTGTTTTCTGAGTTGAATTAGATCAAGGCCTCCCCGTTTCCCATCACATACATGTCTCCATGCCCCTGCTGCTGCTATCAGAGCTGGGGCACAGGCACTCCAAGTGCCTCCGTCTCGGGGAAACATTTGCATTTTCATTGGCACAGGTACAGCATTCAGAATTCTTTCAGGCCAGGCCAATTAAAACAAGCTGAAAACTGCTGAGGGAAGCAGTTTCAGCAAGGATCTGCTTACATTCCCCCTCTGAAAAAAGCAGGGGGCCCACTTTCTGTAACTCTCTCCCTCTCTGCACAGTGTGGGTTTTGCTTTTTTCTTTTTTTTTTTTTCGTTTCTTTTTAAGGTGGAATAACTTGTGCCCTTTGCACAGAGGCTCCAAGAGATGGATGGCAGAACTCGGGAATGTAGCTTCATTTTAAAACTAGAGCCAGGTCTCTAATACTAAGCTGAAGCATGGGAAAAAGCAAAACAAAGACCAAAAAACCTGGTAACTCTCCAGATTAAAACACTTTTCCTCCCTCACAAACCTTGCATGGTATTTTCTTAAAAAGGAATAGAACCACATAATTAGCAATCAGTTGAAGCCTAAGGCTTCTTTTTTTTTTTTTTTTTTTTTTTTTTTTTTAAACCACCACAGAGACTATTCAATGCCTACTGGCTCTACTAACACACTCCTATTACCCTGGTTTTCTTTTCGGACAGCCTCTTTCAAGCCTCAGATGTGTTGTAAATGCATACTGACAGGTTAAAAGACACCATTTTTACTCCCCTGAGGAAAAAAAGATCCCATCCTACTAGTGCTGCTCTATTTTACATTGATGATCCTTAAGCACTAGATCGAGGCACAAGGTTCTAGGACTGATGAACCATCTCAGAGTGCCAGGGAAGGACACGCGCTCCAAAGTCAAGTTTCTCTATGCACACCCTCATCCTTGGAGGCTGCCGAAAACTACTCATGACAGCAGCCTTACCGTGGCCCAGCTGTACGCGTCATGTTGGCCACTCTTCCAAACACCTGTATGCCAGGACTCTGTGCTAGAGACAGCTATGACAGAGAAAGCACCTGCAAATGCTCTTGCATCAGTGCATGGTCTAGGGGGGAAAAATGGCTAAACCAGAAGAACAAACCACAGCGTGTGTATTTGCATTTGTTTTCATCTCTCAGAATGAGGCTGTGTCAGTCTTAGACTCTGGCTGAATTGATTTAAAACATGTATTGCATGTAAAATTCGGAGCCATTTGGAGTAGATCCGGGATTCAAACCACCACAGAATCTAGGGGAATTTAAATCAAAAGTTCTTTCTGCCCAGTTCTACTGAAAATGATCTCGCCTTGATAAATAAGCATTGAGCTTGTACAGCACCTGCCACAACGTCGTTGATATCAACGCCTGAGCACCCAGGAGCTACTACAGTATGACTAGCAACTAAATCACAATGCAGGGCTGACACATAATCCGCTCACCTAATCACCACAGCATTACTAGTATGTTAATAAGAGAAGTATAAGAGAAGTATAAGAGAAATCTAACAGGTGACAGCTGGAGTAAACAGTGAAAGATTCAAGACAACACAAATACCAGATTTCTTAGATCCTCCCCGATAGAAGACAATTCTCTTCTGTTCATTTCTGTTTGCTCTCAGAGCCATGTTCTAGGAAAAAGCTGGCCCGAGGGACTAGGAAACTAGGATATCATGACTATTCTGGCTCAAAATCTTTTCCTTTTTCAAAAGCCGACAGGATGCCCTCTTCAGTTATCTTGAACAGCTCAACTTGTCACCTGCAATACAGGTGACTAGGGGGGCCACATATTGATTTAATTAGGGCAGACAAAGGAAAGACCTAATCAATCCCTAAACTACATGGAACAGACAACCAGCATCCCGTGAACCAAGCTCTGCCTGTTTGGAGAATGTGGGATTATTGATTTTAAAAGGTTGGAGCTGATCCTCAACTTTAATAATAACAGATAACAGTATCTTACATTCATCTGGCAACTTTTATGTTGAAGTGTCCTGAAGTACTTGAAAAGACATGCAGCTACACAGCTCTCCTTCCTGTTGCAGCTCCTCCTCCAAATGGCATCTCTTCTCAGATATCCTGCAGGCCTGAAACAATCCCCATCCCTCTTACCCACCAACAATAATGCTTTTTTTTTTTTCCAGAAATCTTTCCTATTTTCTTTCCCTTAACAATGAGCCTTATTTGCTCTCCACTTGGATTTATCTCCCCACAGAAAAGCAAACAATGACAAGCAAATGTATATTAAACAATCTTCCGTACAGTGAACTCCTCTCAGTGCATAATCAAGACTGGATCTGGACTAAATGGGTGATCTTCAAGGGAAATCCAGGTACCACAGAATACTACAGTGACTGAGCTGTTCTGATGGATCACGACTACCACCCGGCTGGGACACTCCATTTTTCAGGGGCATTTGCTAAGGGCATCACCCATGTTGGGATTCTCCCAATCACGCCCTACCAGGCATCTTTTCTTCCTGGCCCCCAGGGGAACAAAAAAGAGAGAGGGGATCAGGAAACACTCACATGGTTGTGTCCTGAGCAATTCCCAAGATGCGAATGAGCTGAGGCTTCCTCCTGTCCCCTCAAATATGTTATTTTCCACTCCCACCTTTTTTCCTCCTACTTATCTCCCTCCCCCCTTGCCTTCCGAGGCTGACTGAGTCAACTAGTGCAGATTAGATGCCAAGCAATGCAGGCTCTGTACAAAGATTCGACTCCCACAGACAGGCTAGGGAGATAAAAGCAGTCTAGTCAAACACTGTCCAGAGACAGCGCAGGGAAAGCTGGGCTTCCAGTGCCTCTAACTGGGTGGTGTGGCAGACTGGTGAGATTCCAGCAACTGAACTGCAAGCGCTAGGGGCACAAGCATGAAAGGCATAAGCACTTCTTCTGGCGCCTATGTTTAAATACAAATGAAAACTCAACATTTCCAAAATAACTGCTCTTTGGAGATAACCTCAGCTGCTGGGAACCGAGGTTCAGACTTCCAAGACCTGCTGCTCAGAAGTGCAATGAAATGGCCCTTCTCTTTACACTCCTTTATTGGGACCCAATACTCCTATTCAGACATTAACAAACAATATGCCAGGTACGATCATGGCAGGAACATTTGTATTCCCTTGCTGTTAATAGTTATATGCACACACACGTTTATATAGTGATAGATACAGAAAACTATTTCACTTGCCGTTGAAACGTAAGAATATTTAAGGTGCAAAATGAGGACCGTCCAACAGCGCATGTCAGCACTATACAGAACCATACAGGACAGGAAGTAAATATTATTGTAGCTATTTGAACTCGCACAGAGAACCTGCGGCAGTTTGGAAGGTAATGTCCCACACAAAACCTGGGGAGAACCTACCTCTGTAAGACCTACCATAACACCACACGCTGCGGGTAGACAGTCTTGCACATCTGTAGTCATGCCATTCAGTCTACCCTTGTAATGCTCTCCTGTCGTTTTGCGCAGTATCGTTTTCCCCGTGAATGATATACAGAACATCATGCATTCGTCAGGGGTAAACAATTCAGTGACAAAGTGCCTGTCCCATCTGTGGACCTCCAAATGACCCTGAATGCAGAGGTACAGAAAAGCTTTCCACATTCATTTGGCCCATCTCTGGTTACACGATAAGAAATGAAGTTGACACAGCAATATAAACATTATTACTGACAACGTTAAGATAGACAGTGGGCATGGGTCAGGGCACAGTATCCAGGGGATACTCTATAACAGTAGCTGTCATATTTATCTCTGACTTCTTCAGAGCCAGTTTTAGTAGTTGGAGACAGAGCACACAAAAGGACTATTCAGTGCAATCCATGGCCTGAAATAAAACAGATGCATTGTGGAAGTTTGCAAACTCCCCAGCACAGAAGGCTGGCAGATCTCTGCTCCGTAACTAGGGCCCATCTTCTTGGCAGCATCAGGAACCCTTCCACAGCCCTGGTGCCAGTGGTACTGCTCATGCTGTTTAGATGGAGGACAGTGTAGAGGACAAAGCCCTTACTTTGGCAGTTAACGAGGATGAAGAACTGAACCAAGACCCAGGGGCCACTCAAGTTTCTAAATTCTTCCACCAATTTTTGCTGTTAAGGTTAGGTTTTCCTTTTCTTTTTCCTCCTTTCTGGATATCAGTAAACTGGGAAAGCACGTGGCAGCCAAAGCCTTCCGACTTACTACTAGTTTTACTCTAGAGTAAAAACCTGAGAAGGTGAAGGTGCAAAGAACTGATACAGACATCAGATTTCAGAGACTGCAGTGCAGCCCAAAGCAGTTTTGATGATCTAGTGACAGAGGATACAGCAAGCCAGGTAAAAGGCCAAGAAGTGATCTGAGCAAGGTAAGTTTCATATCTGGAAAGCATAAAGGAACACTCAAATACTTTAGTCAGGACAAAAAGCCATCCCAGATTTGCAATAAAATCCATACCCACTCTAAGACCAATCCAGAATGCTTTTGTTCATAGCTGGTATTTCAGGAATGAGTACAACCAAAGGCACCTGGTCTGGTTTTACAGACTGGAACACTTTTGGAAGGGAATCAGATATGATTTGGACAAAAACAATGGAGGCCCAGACACAGAGGCTGCCCTGGGAGAGTATACCAGCTGTCTGCTCACTTTCAAACCTCTAATCATATTCTTGGAGAGAAAGCAAGGGGACCTGTTAGGGGCTGCTGAGCTCAGAGCTCAGGGCCAGGTCCAGACGGTGGAGCCAGCGAGCATGAGTCCTTCTCACGCAGAGGCAGCTCCATCGCCTCTGACTTAAATTTCTGGCACCAGGACAGCAGCAAACGAGGCTGAGGCTCTGCACAGACACCAAGAACTGGGAATGAGGCAGAAGGAGATTAAAAACAGTGACATGAGCGAAGATGAAACACTGAAACTCAGGAGAAGAGCAGCAGGAAGCCTGACAATGCTCGGATAGGCAAAGCACCTGCTGGCACTGAACAGAGAGCACTACATCTAGCAGGCAATGGGTCCCATCCTCGGCCAGCATAAACCAGCCCGGCTACTTGCTGTCAGCCTGGCTGTGCTGAAGCACAACCATGCTAAGGCCCTGCTCCAGCGCTGATGGCTTGATCCTGCAAACAGTGGCATTTCATTGCCTGTATTAATGCGACGTACAGAATGGATAGCAGGGGAATCCAGGCTAGCATTAATGGGAGAACTGCCTCAAAGCAAAATAAATCCTCAGAGAGAAACATATAAGGCTACTACCATTCCCTCTTTCAGCTCTTTCCAAATGCTCAGCCCTGCCTGCAAACTACTCAACAGCATTCAACCAGCTGCCGCACTGTAAGGCCTGTTCACAAATCATTTCATCAGGACCTGGTGTTCTTCCCCTCTAGTTATTGTAAAGGTTGCAAAGTTCCTGGGGCCATAGATTGTCTGTGATGCGTGCATATCACATATTGGCTTAAATTCATCAAAACAAGGTGCAGGCAATTAATTGAGGCCCCTTGTTAACAGCCTAGCCTTCTTGGGCTCGATAGGAGATCAGCAGCATTTCTAAAGGTGATTCTTCTCACCTCAGTGACTCTTAGGAAATCCTTGAGCAACTAACTTAGGTGGTGGTGTTAAACACCAAGAATGAGGTGGGGAGATTCATCCAGGCTTGCAATGTGTGGTTCTGATCTCTATATACGCCTCTTGTTGCTGCCACCGAGTGCTAAAATGCCAACTGTGGCTCACACAAGTTCTCCCTCATAAGGTGTTTTGTCAGCTCCTCATAACTTTAAAAAAACCCTTTAAGTGCTGGGAGGCACCCTGGTTTCTAATTAGGCTCGGTCAGATTTTGTGGTCTCACATGCATATTTAGTCAGTTAACCTGGCTAGCTTCAAACACACGTATCCAAGATCAGTTTTTCCACTTAGAAGATAACCTCTACAGTTTCTTCCCCTTCAGATAAGCCTAAGAAGAAAAGAAAATGAAGTAATGTCCTTGCCACCAAATACACACATGGTTCTGTCTCCCACCTCCACAACAGCTCCCAAACCAGAACACTTCCTACAGAGACCCTGCCTCTTCCTCTACAGCCACATTCTGAAGCCTGCATGGCAACGTCCTGAATCTGTGCCTTCTCAGGCCTCTCCCAAGTTGGAAGCCTTATGCTCTGCCCTGGGCTGCCCTGTGATCAGCAGAGAGAGAAGGGCACTTTCAGAGCACAATTCAATCTGCCTGAAGTCTGAGTCGCCTTCTGCAGCAGCTTATTTCTCTCCACTGACCCCAAAGGTAGCCCGGCAAGCCTAGGACTGTAAATTAGGTGACCCAGGCACACACCTAATGTCACACAGAACAAAACAATGACTCGTACATAGAGTACAAGAAAGAGAGAAAATGAAAATTGCTCTGGAGCATTTACACTATAAAGCTCTATGCGCCTAAGAAGTTTTTGGGCTCAAAGCAAGCCACAAATATGAGGCGTGAATGGTTTATACTGGCACCTGGTCTTCTCAGCAGCTGCATATGCATAACCCATGTTGAAGTCAACTAAAGGAATGAGCAAGGCACCCGGAAGCTATGACAAAACTGAGTCCTGGTTATGGGAACTGTAAGGAACTTAAAACATCTGTGCAGGAGTGTGAGTGAGTGATTTTTTTCAGTTTTGCTCTGTTTGAGGTTGGAAATCTCTATACTTTGCTTTGGATCTGCACTGGGAAGGTCAAATCCCAACTGCCGGATTAGGGCTTCTATAAACAGGCATAGCTTCTCCTGAAGCCAGAGACATAGGTTTGCACCAGTTGCAGATCTGGCCCAATTCGAAACTATTTCAAAGAAAGTAAATTGCATCCAATTGCTTAGGAACAGCCCCAGGTACTTAACTGCACGTTACTGGCATCCAAAGACAGGAATCAAAGCACAGGATACTTCACAGGGTGAATTAGAGAGCAAAAAAAAATCCAGGATTTCTAAGCCTCAGAAAAGGTTTCAATAAGCTACTATTCATTACAGCTATTATCAGTATTATTTGTATTTTCAGAGCTCTCGAAGTGTTCTCAGGACATTCCAAACACCAAGGGAGTCAGAATTGCAGCTTTTTCTACGCAACCTACCCATTCAGGTTAATGCAAAAACTCAAATGCCATCCAAAAGAGCAGAAAATCCAAATTTGACTCAGTCTGCCTCATTAGAAAGTATTTTCTGGGACACTTTCTTTTCATCTACCGTTTCCTTACTAGAAAACATTTGATTTAATACAATTTTTAAAACCATTCAAGTCTTACAGCTGTGTAATTCCTTTCTGATACAAGTGAATTTTAATTGTGCCTTTTTTTTTTTAAATCACTTTTAAATCTATATGCAGGGCCTGATGCAGTTATCACAGATGCTACTCACAGAACTCTGACAGTGACTCCAGGGAAGACGTACTGATCCTCAATAGTGGTGATATGTACAACGTACAGCACTGGTATTGCTTTTGAAGACAACTTTAACCTTGTCTCAGTGATGCCTCTTTTGTGGTGGCATTCTCTTCTCATCCAGCTGCCGAAAGGAGATCTAAAAAGAATATAATAAACATCCATCAGTTATGGCTTTTTTTTCCTGCTAAGCATCCAAAAACATATCTTTGATAAATAAACAAAGCAAAACACTTGGCCTGAACCAAATCCTGACTCCAAACAAATCTGGATAAGAAATCTGTGATTGGGATCTGTCATACAACATCGAGTAAAGTAAATCTACCTCACGTGTGTTCGTTACCATGATATCTGGACCCCAGACAGTATGGTGGATTGGGTAACATCTTTGGACGTGATTCTGGATGTGGTCTGAGGGTATGTCTGAACAGTGGGGGCAGGGACACTCGAATTGTGTCAGAGAGCACTAGTCCAGACCTAGAAACACTGAGGAGCACAGAGTAAGATGCACTTGAGTTGGTTTTACATGAGCAAGCCAGCTTTCAGGATCAGAGCATCTGCGTGACACTGTGCCATGAATAACTAAAGGCAGCACTGCCTTGAGGATCTGTTTCTCCCCATGGATATGCCTTCAGGCATGGAAATATCTCACCTAACTTTAGGGACCTACCAGAGGTACCTCAACTGAGAGACATCCCTCAGGCACTCGCACAATCAGTGGAGAGAGGTACCTTTAGAGACACTTATCTCTCACCATTAGCTGAAAGGTCTAAGCTAGTCAGTGCCTGAAGTCAGTGCCTCAGATGTGGCTCGTCCTTTGAGCCTGGTTATCCTGGCTGCTGTTTCATTCACACCCAGAAATGCAACGCCTTGGAGAGTCTGCATCACAACTCCAGCTTTCCAAACAGCATTGTACGCAGAGCCATAAGGACTTGCGCATTACTTCAGTTCTCATACAGCATATCTTTCCTACCTGTAGATTTTCCATCACTCTTCAAACTCCAGGAAACACAAGGGATTTATTGTGGCCTGTGGGACACAGGGGCAAGGCATATTGCTAAAATGGAAGAGGGTGAGAGGCTGCCGAATTCCAAATGGGCTGCCTTCTCTTTGTAGTTTCCACTGAGCTCAAATTTTGCCTAAAAGGGATTAATTAACACTGGACAACCCCACAGCGATTCCTCATCAGCTCTGGAGTAGAGGAGCCCATCACTATGGTGATACAACATTAAAGGGCTGGACTCAAAATGTTACTCTGGCAGAAAGATGCATGCACAAGGCCAGAATGCAAGATCCCGGGTGAGCTGGTTGTAACTATTGTTGAGATGCTCCAGGCTTACCCTGGTGTCCCTGAGATCAGATCCTGGCCTGCAGCCTTTAAGGAGAGCTCCATCCTGTCGTGCAGATGGTTTGCGTTCTAATTTGGAGAGGCTGAATGACTTTTCAAACCTTTGATTCCTGACTGATGTATTCACTTCAGGAGACACAGAAGTACAAAATCTCAGCATGGAGTGATTCTCCTTCTTTCTTTTCCTTCCTTTCCTCCCCCCGCCCCTTGTCTTTTCTTTTATTCTCTCCCTGGACAATTTTATAATTTTGGCATGTGGCCAGCATGTCTGTTCTTATTAGCTTGTGCTGGCTGTGAAACACCTGCAGCCCATTACAGGCAGGAGGATGAAAAAACAGATTGTCATAGGTAAAGTAATGACCACTTATTTCTTTGTTTTAACATATTAAAAGGACAATCTGTAAGAAAAAAAATAAGGGGGGGATGTCAGTTTTACCATCATGTCTGCCCTTGACTGGAATCAACTGGAGGCATTGGGTCAGATCTTTATCTGATAAGTGACTCCAATAAATAGTTGTCACTTCACACCAGCTAGGTTCCAGTTCATGCAATATGACAAGAGCTTGCTGCATTTGAATAGTGTCTTGCACACCTTTTCTTTGATTTATGTCTTTAGTATGAACTAAACAGGGATTAGGAAGAAACTTCCCTCTCAGCAGGTTATAACTAGACTGCCTACCGGCATATCTCTCTAACATCCCAGCTGCTACTGGCTGTAAACACTGCCAGACTCAACAGAGCCTCCATAATGGCAGGGCGAAAGGAACTTAGTATGCGACAGATATGTCCAAGAACCAGTGGCCACTGCTATCAACGAGAAGGACTGCACATCCCAAACAGTGACTGAGGTATAGGGGTAAGGATGCTGAAGCAGTATGCGGAATATCATTGGAGCTCTTGGCTCTGGAGCTATGTATAACATTTTACAGTATATACACAAGTTTCCATGATCCAGGTACATGATGACGCTCATAAGCAAATCTTTCTGACTATTCACCAGTGAGAGGCAGTATTTGCTCCCACATCTCCCAATCTACAGTACTGCATCTTATCCCAAAGGCCAGCTAACTGTACTTCTACAGGACTATCCATCCAGAGAAGGAATGAGCCCTATTTATGATTACAAAAATCCTGCTTCAGTCCTCCTTCAGCATTGTATTGGTATATAAGGATGGCTGTTATTCAGTTAAGGTAGTTGGTGCCTGCTGATGTGTTGACAGTGAAGAGATGAACACGTCCTTCAGATACCCTATTATTTAGCATTATCTTACCATAAATATACCTGGAGTGAAGGAAAGGCCACAACCAGACCTCCTGGCATAGATGCCTAAGTAAAGGTGCATGCCTCTTCCTACGAGATGCCAGACAGTTAGGGTCTCGCAGGACAGCTAGCAGATCCTGATCCTTAACTTTGACAACATAGCAGGCAGCCTAAATGCAGCTTCAAGAGTTCTGCTACTGAAAGGAGATTCACTCTCCAAGGACAAGATAGCATTTCAATCCCAACAGCCCATTCAGTGAAAATGCCACAGTTGGGATGTCAAGAGACCCAGGGTTCCTTCCAAAACTTTGCTGTGCTTTAATCAAAATTCCTTGTCTAGCTGCAAGGCAGCCGAGACATTTACCCCAGCAGCAGACGTTTTTATTTCTGCATCAAATGGAATGCAGCGACTTAAAAAAAGCGGGGGGGGGGGGGAAGAAAACCTTGTCACCACAAGGGACTCTGCCAAATATTCCCACTATTGTCCTAGAGCATGGAAACACAAGTCTGTTGCTGCACACAGGTCTGACTATTTGCATTTTTAATAATTCAAGAGTTTAATTAGTATCATGGCCTTAATCAGACGCTGAAAATACAGCTGAAGTCAGAGCTTAATTAGTTTTTTAAAAAAAATTCTGCAGTCTGAGAATGTCTTTGCTAACATGAAGGTAAAGGGCCTCTGGGGTTTCTGGAAGAAGAGAAAGGTGGGGACTTGGATTCATTCAAGGGTGGCAAGAACACTGCTGTCTAGTTTGAGAAAGATCAACAATGGAGCAACAGAGTTCCAGATTGACTCTTTTTTTCTTAAAACGGATCAGTGACCAAAGAATATGGGCAACTGCGACTCAGAAGACAGAATTCTTCTTCCTGCCTCTGCCACTCATTTGCTATATGGCCTTTGGCAAGTGAAAAGGGATTATTCGAAGGGCTAAGAACACCTAGTTGCAGTGTTATTCAATGGAAAATTGGGGTCAAAGATTTCTGAAAAAAAGAGCATACCAGAAAAAAGAAACATTGGCCTAAAATGCTCTATGCTTCAATTTCTACCTCAGTAAAATGGACTGACTCCTCCCACTGCTTGTAAGGTTCAACTTTCGTCAAGTATTTCACAATCCTCAAACTATACCCCGACGTACTTTTGCAGGTCTGCACAGTGCACTTCAAGGTGGCAGCTGCTGCTCACTGTCTGTCACAGAGGAAGATGTTACATGCATGTTCCAAATCCACTTCTGGACAGTATCAGATGAATTAGCTAGAATCACACTGTGCCTCCCGGTGAGGAGCAGTAACTCCCTCAGTCATCCCAGGGAGATCTTCAAGAGCAGGCTGGTCTGAGATGACATTCTAACTCGCTCAGTAAGCTAAAACTCCGTTTCTGAGGCCCTGAAATACTCTAAGTTTTCCAAATGCCACTGGCCTCTGCCAATTTATCATACACGTGGCCTCTGTCTGGCCTTAGCTTGATGATTTAGGGTTCACATGAGCTTTTATTCGTTGCTTCTGATTTCCTGGACCAGTACATCTCAGAATAATACAAAATCCCCAAACGATATTAGGTCAAGTCAGTGGGCTTCTCCCGGATTCTCCTACAAATTTTTCTACAGCTTTCTTTATCTGGACTCAGAAACACCTGCTCAGATTGAAGAGAACTTCTCACATTAATCTGGGTTTGTCCCATAATCTTAGCAAGATCATCATCAAGTTTCACTGGCTCTTCAGTAAGGTCAGCAGGAACACAGTCCGAAGGAAGCCTTAATGCAGCACTAACTACGTACAGCCAGCAAAATCATCATTTAGTAGTCAAACCACAGAACCTGCCCCATGTCGGAGCTAACACTGATCCCTTAAAGTTCAGAATGGATGGTGAAGCACAGGAGATCTGGTGCTACTTCCCTTCCCCAGCGCTGGACGTGGCCTCAAGGGAAGTTATCACAGATTTGGGCTGAGGGAATCCGAATCCCTGGCAACAGCCATCCATTTACTCACCAGACAGATTGATAGCATTGTACAGGACATCCTGGACGAACTTCTTCAAACAATACATGATTTAATGGTGGGATTCATCACCACCCAGTGTTGTGGAGGCCAAATATATAAACAGGTTCAAAAATGGATTAGCAAAATTCATGGAAGATAGGTCAATCACAGACAATTAAATATGGTAGTCCGGATGTAACTTCCAGTTCAGGAAGTTAGTCAGCCTAATGCCCTTCCACCTTTGATTTACTTGCAAAAGAAAGCCAGAAAAGTTCTCCCTAGGCCAGAACTATCCCTTGGCTCCAAGCATTAACTAGAATCACAATACACTCTTTTTTGGCAGGGGGAGAGGGGTACGTTTTCTTTCAGTAATGATATTACAGCAGGCTATTTATCTCCCTCTGCAGCTTCTGAACCTCTGTGTAACCTCCCATCTCCCTGTCCCCTTAGGAATATCACAGATAAATTAGTGAAACCTACTGGAAGGTGATAGCAATCACAGATACTGCTAAATTCCATTTAGCAAGGAATTAGGAATCCAATCACTTATGCACATAGGAAAGGTCTGATTGGATCATACTGAAAACACATTCTGTCCTTGAGAGTACTGGACCAGAAGAAGCTCCTGGAAACTCAAGATGAAAAATTATGAGTTGGTTTGTTCACAAGGAAAGTTTCTTTGTAACCCCAGAACAGTTAGTGTTTGATTTATTCCCTGACACATGCATGTACAGGGGGTAATTTTTTGTATATCATATACTAACACTACATTTCATACTATCATATTATGTATCCCAAATCCCTTTGAATCCTGCTAAACTCTTTACCTAAACAGCAGCTTATGGCACAGGCTATCTATCTGCACCTAGGAGTTTTTTTCTTTTCCTTTTCTTTTTTTTGCGTGGGAGGAAGAGGGAGGGAGCCATCTTTTAACCCTGCTCCCTTGCCTTCTTACCTGCTGCATTTCTATCCATTGTCCCTTTTTGAGGGTGTTTAGGGGGGTTGCTGGAGAGTAGAGGACAAGATGACAAATGAGCTAACACATAGCAATGGAATTTAAGTGAGTCTCAGCTATTTTTAATTAAGAAGCGATGACAGCTGACTAAATTCCCTGACACTGCAGTTAAAGGCTCCCTGACCCAGACATTATTGGACACACTCCTAAGACCAATACATATTGGTCCCGACGGTGCTTCTATTATTGTCCCCGCTGTCTCGACAGATGCAGGACTAACAAAATCTATGTCTATTATCAGCATGCAAATAGTGAGATAAACGTGTGAATGCTTATGAGCTGCAGGAGGCAGCAGGTGAGAGGAGGGAGGACAACAAAGGTCATTTTCAAGGGACTACTGAAAGTGTCAATGTTTGGCTTCCAATAAATGTTCAAAAGGTTTGGGCAAATTTAACTGCCATTTTCATTTTCAGTTGGTTAAACTAATGATAGACTGACTACGAGAGAGGCAGAAAGACAGAAAGAACAGTTCCTACGGTAAGGCAGATAAAAGAATAAGAGGGAAAGCGGCATGGGGCCTTGGATTGACTTGTCCCAGGCCAAAGATCACAGAGATTCCTCGGCTTAGAACGCTTTCTTTCTAATTCCCAGGCTAGAGAGCCTGGCAAGCTGACCATGCAGCCTCCCAACGCTTTGTGCGGTGAGCACAAAGACCCACAGCTATCACCCATCCTGCACAGGAGAAGTGGCCTTCACCCGATTCAGTGGGTTTTGCCTAGAGGGAACCCATCTTTTACCCTGGAACTTTTACTACCACTAGACTTCAGAACCAGTGCTTTTAACTGCTTGCTGAGATACAGGGGTGATCTGCATTCTGCAGGCTAAGGATTCACCCAGGTTTATATGTGGAATCTTTAGCAAAGGGGAGAATACACTCAGGATGGCCAACTCCTACTAGCAGAACAGACTGCCTTCCTTGGGATGTAACAATACACTTTAGTGACTGAACTAGGCTGGAGGTGTCAGTTCTGCAACGCTTTATCTGTCTTGGAAAGATGTCAAGAGGAAGATACCAACCACAAAAAGACCATACAAAACTCACTTTCATTCTCAGCGCTTGCACAGGCAATGAATCAAGCAATGGATCGTTTTACCTGGATCTCACTAGTTGGTTTTAGTACGACAGATGAAGAAAAGAGGCCCTTCTGTCCTTTCTAAAGGATTATGGAGAAAAGAGGTAAAGTAGCACATGTCGCAAAGTCAAACAAATCACGTACACACTTGGCACGAGCGAGACAAATACATTAAGGAACATCATCAGGAACTTTCCAGTGTGGTTGCACGGTGGGAGGGGGAAGAGTTGCTTTCTGCTGTTGCTAAGACAGTTCCCCCACCCTTGCTTTCTCCTAGCCCAATCCACAGGCTTTCTCATCTCATTGGCTCGCCAGCTGCATCGAATGATCATGACAGGTTTTCCTCTTCCTTGCCCTATTGGCTTTTGTCGATGGCCTATTATCAGGGGAGAGCAAATCAGACACGTAATCAATAGTTTGCAAGAAGGAACAGGGCTGCGAGATGCTACATTTGCATTACATCTCTCACCGCCTATGCCTCTGCATTCAGATAAGCACGGATTAGCCGTACTGGCCACGCTTGCAGAGGTGAGCATAGATGGCAGACTCATAGAAAATCAGCACTGCAGTAAGCTGTCAGTGAAAGGCAGCCACCACACATGCTAGCCCTGAACTTCAAGGCAGGCTCTATTCAATAAGGTGCTCAGATGCCTACTTTATAGACAAGCCAACAGAAACCAAAGACCATCAGCATCCTGCTGATCACCAATCCAGCTGCACAGAGCAAACTTCTTTTCTGATAGCCCACCGTTACTAGCGTCCTCAACTTGGGTACTCCTCAGGTAAGCAGGCTCTGAAAATAAGGAAAAGTTACGTGGCAGGGGAGAATTTTCTTTCCTTCAGTGGCATAAGAGATGCCCTATCCAGACAGCTTTTAGCAAGCTGCTCAGTATGAAGGCTTCTGGAAGCCTTCTAGGACAGGCAGACAGCTTGGAAACTCTTCTGCAAGGCCAGAGAAAACTTCTGCAGCTTCAACTGGGATGGCTGCTGACTAGTCAGCTACCAACAACGGTGCTGCTTCCTCACTGCCGTCCTTCAGAGATTCGGGAACAGTGGTTCCTTTGATTTGTAGCATTTCTGTCAAGTTGGTTCTCCCTGCTCCACCAAAAAACTTATCGAGCAGACAACCACAGTAATGACGGGATGGCTCCCACTACAGACTAGGTCAGGACCAGCAACAAGATGCAGAGGAGATGGAGATGAGTTGGAACAGGTTTCCAACTGTAAGCAGAACTGGCTCAAACTGACCGCACGTGAGTTGTATCTATAAAAGTCATATGAAACACCAATGCAAAACAATTAGACATTGCACAAGGCTTTAAAACCAGCTTCGAAATGAAACTTAGTTATGAGAGATGGGGACCTCAGGAGATCAAGAGCACTACCAGTTTAAATGTATATAACTACTGAACTGGCCTCAGGTCTTAAAGCTTTGCTTTAATTTCCCCAGGTAAAGAAGCTGATGAATATCCCTAAGCATGCTGGGACACTGGTGAAATAGAAACCCTTTGGCTGTTTTCTTTTACCACACAGGTGAGTCAGTATTTCAGATGATGGAAAAAAACATGACGTTTCCTTTTCTGTTAAGGACTGCAAGCGACTAGCAGCCGGAGGAGCTCGGTCCAGCTTCTACCCTGTTCCTAGCAGACACGTATACAGGCTAAAAGAGGTCAACGAACCTAGCAAACCAAACGTGCAGCTGGATGTACGTGGCTACCGAGTTCCCTTCTGACCCCTAAATACCGTATCTTCCTACCCTAGACAGTCTACTTGCTCTCCATCCTTTACATTTGGTTTAGTTAGGAAGAGTTTGGTTACAAAGAGTTTTAACTTAGACTGTTGTAAAATAATGCAATTATGAGGCAAGAAGCAGGAAAATTTTCTATGGAGATTTCCACAGCCAATCTATTTGTTTATTTGGGGGGCGGGGGAGCGGTTGGACGTAAAACACTGGGTCTGTTAAAAAAAAATCCAAAGGGTCTGACCTGAATACATCTGTTTTGAACGACATGCGAGGGGAGAGTTTCTTCGATGTAAGATGCAACTTCAAGTTAGAAGGACAAAGAGAGAAGAGGTGCATAAAGCTCAGGTTCAAATCCCTGCTTGGCTTCACTGGATAAGGGCCTTGAGTTTGGTCTGCAATTGCATAATTGGCTTAAAGTATTCTGGGATCTCTCCAGTGTGAATGATTAAGTTCCATCCCAAAGAGGAAGAACGTTCTTAACTCTCAAAAACATTCATGACTTCAGAAAAATACACTATACCCTGCTTTAAAAAAACCATGTTCTCCTTTTGATCTTATGTAATAGTCTAGATATTTGTGTTTTGATTTCTCCCAATTGTGTTCTCAAACTAGTACAGAGCTCCATACAGGAAAATTAATGGACTGAAAGGAAGCCTACACTTTGTTTAAATTTTAGATAGATAGACAGATCTAAAGCATGTGCCTCCTTTCCGGTTACCTTTACAGAGAAGAAAAGCATGCAATTTAGCAACAACCAAGTTGATAAAGATCAGCTCAAATAAGAACTCCTACCAAGAGCTAAGCCTACTCCAGCCACTCAGGCTGTAGAGCCTATGCACGATGCTTTGCAGATCAATAAAAGCCTTTTAAATAAAATGAAAGCTTTTTAGACTAATTCAAGAAACAAACTGCAGTGGAAGAGATTCCGTCTTTGACAGCCTGGGATCAAACTTGTTTTCTACTTGCTGTTAGTGCCTACCCAACAACGCTTATCTGGACCTCTTAGATTTGCTCTAGATGGAAAAATAATTAGATTCTTACCATGAGCGTGTGACAAACCAAAGGTGGACATGGTATGTTATAGCCTATGCTGCTACGACTGTCACGATGGACAGTTAACTTTTGACTTGTCACTTCACCACCCAGGTAGGAATGTTTGCTTCCTTACCTGGAAATACATTTTGGCTACTAGTCCTGAATGACCATGCTGTACCTGTCCTCAGCAAGAAAAGGAAAAAGGACAGGTGTGCACTTCTTCACCTCCAACTCTCAGCAGGAACAATCTAGGGGAAAAGGAATGAGAAATATAAGAATACAAGGAATAATATGCTGGATGATCTGGCAGGAAACACAGGGAAGGAAATAAAATCTCCGTGCCTTTCCCAGGGAATCAGTGTGCTCAGACAGTTTCTGCTACCTGCTTACCCTGGGGCCATACTGACCCACTAGATGGCCCTATGGGCTGTACACAGTGGAGTTGACCAAAGAAACTAAGCTGGAAGTCAAGTGGGAGACAAGCTTATGTTCATGGCTGTGTCCCCTACCCCGCAATTCTGTTATCGTGATACATCCACTCCCGGGCTCAAGGCTTGGACCTTGGGCTGCCATTCACCACCGGTCCAGCATAGCTGATAGAAAACACAGAGCCAAGAAACCCAAGAGCATCATTTCTAAGCCAAGAGCCTGTGTTCCCAGATTAAGTTTTGTTTTCAAATTTTCAATTTGAAATGTTTTCATAATTGCCAATGTATTTCTTTCCAGATTGCTCTCACCTGAAGAATTATTGAAATGTCAGTCTTCTTGCTGCTTTTGTTACAGAGAGGGAACTATTTTCCCTATGCATTTCAGAATTTTCATGAAAAACAAAATCCAAGAATACAACCACCTTTTCTTAGCACATTGTATAACTCTCTGCGAAGGGATTTGAGCTCTGTCTTTATCTGCTTCTGGTTTGTTTCCCAGCTTCATTTCATTAACGCAATTTCTCAAGGACTTTACATCACTAATAAAGCCAAGCTGCAGGAATACTTCTTAGAACTGGCGTATTTCTCTGATGCTAAACACTACTAAAAGGTCATCGAACTTCAGTTTTATCTTTAAATGCTTCTACGCAAGGTAACTCAATGTTACTAGTTCCATTTTACTATTAAACAGAGGCACAGAAGAGTGATAACGGTCCCGAATTATAAAATAAGTAGAAAAAGAGAACCAAATCCTGAGTGCTGACCCACAGTCTCTTGCTCTGTCCCAGTGGACAACATTTTTCTCCTGTCTTACTGGAAATACTGGGGTCCTCTGCAAAAGAGAGCAGGCTGCCAATTTTGGTGGTGAAATGACCAACCAAGCAAAGGAAATTATATAGCTGAACATAATATTATCAACTTCCTGGAGTATTGTACAATAAACAGTTAAACAACTTGTTTCCCAAAGACACCTGTATTTTAGTAACAGTTAAGAAGTGACACACATATATACAGTCGTATTTTCCCTAACTGCACATACATGCATATCTACATACATGCACCCACAAAATACATGCACATACATGTGTATATATGTCATACAATCATATATTATTATGATACATATCATACAGTTATTAAAATTAGAAGGAACTTTGATGTCTGACTCAGCATGGTCTGAGAAAAAAAAAATGCACATAAGGATAAGAGCCAGAAAATTTTCAGTTCTAACCCAAGAAATGACTCACCAGATCCTCAGGAGCAACTCAGTACTTCTTGCTGCCTTGGTTTCCCCACCTGTAAAATGGAGCTAATTACACCACAGAGCAGCTGTGAGAATGAACTGCCTACTTTGCGTGCAGCGCTCCAGGCACATGAAGTACAAAGACCTATTTGGATGACAACACAAAGCCAAGACACTTCCCTCAAGTTACTTCTTCCTCAGCCATCACACCTATCACCTGCCCACAAAGCTGGGCTTCCTACACCTCCGTTGGTTCAAGCTCAACCCCTCTTTCTGAGCATGTGCCACCCCACAATATTAACTCTGAACCACCACAACACTTGGCTACCTAACAATTACATTTTTATAATTGAAGTGCAGATACATCTAAATAAGCCAGGATGTGATGGCTGGATGCCTTTGGTATCAACACCAGCCCTCTCATGAATGCTGACTCTTGAAGCAAAACAAACAAAAAAGAGCAAGTAAACTAACAAGTTACTAGACTCATTTGTTTAGAATGACAGATCGACAAACAGTGGTTTTTTTTTTTTTTAATATAAACAGGTTTTTATAACTCACAACCCAAAATAAGCCCTGACCCAGCTGCAGTGCCATGTTAAACAATAATTACTCTATATAAGGCTTACCAAATGGGAATATTTGTGGGCCAGTGGAATGAAATTATTTTAGGACTTACACAAACTTTCTCTGGGAGTGGTGAGACTAGCTGCGGGTAATGTGGTGTACCTAAGAAACAAGCAGACACAGGAGGGGGGCTTTTTCTTCTTCTTCCAGGCCTCTGTTAAAACTCACTAGCTGACATTATATAGCTTTCCAAAATTTCTGCTCAAGGGAAAAGAAAAAAAAAAAAGTAGTAGTAGAAGTGAGATTTGTTCACCCCTCTATACAAGAGTCTTCGCTATGCCACTGTACACACATTTTGAGAATCTCCCTCAACCTGGCTACGTGTCATGCCCGCTAAACCACACCCAAACATACGGCAGAGCATAAGTAAGCAGAGATGCACAGCAGGACCCCTGTAATATTTCATTGTACTGTGGAAAAAAAAATATCAAGCCTCATCTCCAGCTCTTACACACCATTCAGATTGCTTCACCATGAGCTACCGTGCAACATCAGCCATTGAAACGTCCCTCATCAGGCATTTCCTGGCAGGGACTGTTACTAGCATCTCTCTTTCAGCCCCCCCACATGCTACAGAGATGGTCCCTAGCCACTTCACAGCCACAAACGCAAACCCTTCACAGAGTGTGCCTTGCGGCAAATTGGACTTGTTCACTTGACCTTTGCTTGAAATGATGCTAAACTACATCAATACACATTGCAGAGGAACTCTTGGTCCCGTCTACACTAGGGATGCATTCCTGTTCTTTCATCAACATTTGGGCCCACTGAAGGTGAGTCAAACCACTTAGGTTGTTGAGGTTAACGGAAGAAGAGCCCATAAATCTGAAACACCCTCATCCTCTTAAATACTGAGTGTGCACCATTTCCAAGTGCCTGAATTTGAGGCAGGAGAGACAGCTCATCCTTCAGAGAAAGAAGCTAAACTCCTGGAACCTGAAGCTTGTCCTGCCTGGTAGGAGGGTGGGGATCTCTGTGGGGAATCCTAGAAGAAGAGGCTGACAGAGCTTTCAGAGAGACTTTTCAAGCTTTTCAGAGCTCTCAGTTCAAAAAACTGCAAAAATTAGTGACATGCCATTCTGGTGTAAATGGCAGTTTTCCAGTTTCCAAAATATCCCTCCTTCTTATGTCACAGTAAAACAGGGCAAAAATGGAAAGTGGTTTAGTGAGTAAGAACATTTCAATTCAAAATAGAATCGGAGAGGATTAAAGCAAATACCCAGACTGTTCTAACCTGTGTTTACAGTCCAAATACTGTACCAATTCCTGTTATTTTCAGGGGTTTCTTCCTGTGTTGTAACATTCTCTTTGGGATTAAACTTGGCCCGTGCAACACATGACTCATCTGACTACAAGTCCCTGGGCATGTGCTGCAGGGTTTGCAGATGCTCATCACTGACAATCCATCCTACAACCTCAGAGCCCAAAGCAGCATGTCACATGTGGGTTTTTACTGGAGGGGTATGAAGAAAACGATAGCATCTGCCTAACACTGAATTTTCACCCTTAATTAAGAACTTCAAAGATGAGTCCATTTTCTGAGCAGGGTGGTGGGTGTAAAATAAAATAAAGCCAGTTTTTAATGACTTCAGTGAAAGACAAGTCCATTTTCTAGTTAACATATACCCTGGCACCCAGGAATTTCAAGTTAAAAATTGGTTGCTATGGAGCTGTTATCTGCAGCACCAAGCACGGATAATGGCTAAACAAATCCCAGGAAGGACTCCTCTGCCTCCATTGTTTCAAAACAGACTCACTGTTTTCAGGTTTGTCTTTCATTCTACCTGACTTTCTGCATTTCAGAAGATAACTTCTTCTTATGCTTCTCTGTCTAGTTCTTACCTCCATATTATGTGATTATTCAACACTGAGTCCACTTGGCTGCTCCTCATTCTCTTTAAAGGACCCCCACAAGTGACTGCACTCCACGGTCACTTAGAGACACAGCAGTGCCTGTGAAGTTACAGTGTGAAATTCACAGGTGAGATCAATTTTAGCTGCAACAAATCACAATATGTAGCAGGAGATTAATCTAAGAATAAAATAGTGAAGGAATAAAAAGAGAGAAACAGAAAAAAGAGAACTATACGGAAGCAATCAACTTGTGAGCCGAGCAACAGGCTGGAGAGCTTCTGAGCTCTCAATTATCAATTCAATTCACAATTGGAAACGACCTCTTTAATAGACAGAAACAGAAAGCCAAACACTTCAGTTAACTAAAAGCTGAACAACCCACCTAAAAACAATTCTCTCTTAGGCTGCACGCCAGTGGGAAAGAGCAACCATGAATTGGGACAACAGCTTCTGTTGTCTGTAGATCAGAGGAGAAGGGACTTCACCACCACTGGTAGATCCTGAAAGAGAACGGAACACAAATTCAGCAGTGCAATTAGATGCAAACTCTAGATTTTCCTGAGCCATCAACCGCTGGAAAGCCAAAACTGAGAATACTGTCAAAACGTGACTCTTAAATTTTGCTTTCCCAGATGCCCCTGTGTAATGAAAAAACATGCCAGCTGCTTATTTTCCAGGGTAACTGGACTTTCTATACCTGGATTTTTAGATTTTTCTTGTACTGGAGACCTCTTTTACGGTATGCAAATATCATTTGGGGATTGGTTCCTGTTCTGGTGAAGGATTTCCAGGAGACTGAAGGACAAAACTATCAAAGTGGGGATATCAAGCCTCGACAGACCACATTCACCTTGCCCTACAGCCGAATGATGAGTCAGTTGATCTGGAATAACAAATATGTTACATATATACATACGGCTAAAGTATTACTTTGTTTTGGTAATTTCTCTACATCAAACAATCTGTTGTGCAAGAGCAGGGAAAAGAAATCTGTTCTTTGTAATTGGTTTCTGATGGTGAGGATAGCTCACGTTAACTTTTCCTGTAAAGCTTTTGGTATCAACGAAGGTTGCAGGTCCTTGGCGATTTCTTGTCAGTTGTCAGTACATGCTCATTCAAGGTCTCCACTGCAATGAAAGATTTCGGCATGTGGCTAACTTTAAATCCATGTGTACTTCCGTTCAAGTCAACCGGACTGTTCACAAGCTGAAAGTTTGCCGTGTGCTTAAATAGATCACTGAGTCCAGGCCTGGAAAAGTCAGGTATTTAAGCACATTGCTAAGAGCATGCAAGTCTAGCTAACTGCAGCAGTCACGCTCATTAGTGTAAAGTTAATCATGAACTAGAGTATCTTGCTTGAATTAACAGCCTGAGGTCACAGCGGACTGGGCCTTCTCCTCCAGCGTTTGTCTACTGAAGTCTCTGAAGTTGCATCTACCTCTGAAGTTAGGTAGCTGAAGGTACGTGTCCTACTTTAGGCATTGACCTTCAGTGCGTAAGCTGGGAGCCTTGGTTCCCTTTGTAGCCAGTGTAGAGCAAAGAGAGGTTCCTAGTGCAGGAGCTGTGAGCCATCACCTGTATCCTCTGCTGGCTCTCAAGGCAGCCAGACTCTCACCTTCGGCACTGTGATTCATCCTCTTCAGGCTCCGCTAACTAAGGATAACACCACATTTATGCTTCGACTTTCATTGCCTAAGATCAGATCCTGGTGAGTATCTTCCTCTGTCTCTTATATTTTAGAGATATATTTTAGAAGTCACAAGATAATTGAATAAAATTATGGAAAACAAATACACTTACGCTTTATTCCACTTGACTGCTTTAAAGCACAATGCTCCATTTTACTACTTCTCCCCCTCTCTGTCATGAACATTTCCACTACAAGGAAGAAAATTAATATAACTTAAACTCAAACATTATGTCTAGCTCCTTCTAATCAGTGCTGAAACTCCTATATAGATACTTTATGCTGCAACTCCAACTAGGGCAAAAGTGTCAAAATCAGGCACGGGCAGTAGACCTGCAACAACCGACACCAGTTACAGAGCTAGCATATATATTTGGAATTATATTATAAATAATAAAACAGCAACTAAGAAACTATCAGAATTCCACAAAAGTTATTTAACTACCCAAATCAAAATATTCTTTGCAGACTTTAAATTTTGGGGGGGAGGAGGGAAAGGGAATTGCCAAAGACAAATTGCCAATGATGGCAACTCCTGAAGTGCAAGTATACACTACAATCTTACAGCACCTTTGTACAAATACTGCACAAAACTGTACAAATATTCATCACTTAATTTCTACAATAACTATGTCAGGTAGGTGGCTCATTAACATCGCCCCTAATTTTACAGATAGATAGGCTGAGGCAGAAGGGTAGAGAGAACTGTCCAAAGAGAATGAGTAACAGTGAGAATTCCAAACCATCCTCCCATTCTTAAGTCCATATTGAGCTTATTTTTAATTTAAAAAAAAGAAAAAAAAAAGAAAAAGATTGTTGGCACAGTTTGACCCAAAGCCAACTGAGTTTAAAGGGTGGGGGGGGGGGGGAATCATCAGTGGACTTCAGCTCCCACCCGAGGATCATGGCTAATGAAGCATGTTACCCTTAATATATGGCTTAGCTTAAGTATCTGTTTTTAGCTATCAACTGAAGTGAAAACATTAATTCATGCAAATCAATATTCCCTAAACAATAATTTGCCTGTAGAACATTTCTCCCTTTTTTGAACGTAAACTCTTATCTAACTCAATCCATTTAAAGTATTATAGCTGCAGAGTTCAGCAATTAGCTGTGTAAATTGTTTTCCTTGAGTGTATGGAAGGTTACATTACATACTGAAATGTAAAGTGCATTCTATGGTGAATGAAAACCTTTGAATGATGATTATCTTTCAAAAAAGCTGGGATAAGGGCCAGATTATTAAGATGAAATTAAGACAGCTATTAGAGTTCTACTTGTACATCCAAAGACCCCAGTTATTTCATGCAAGTATTATCCACTTTCAGTGCAACATCAAGGGTTTGTACATGTAATTGTTTACATACGGTGACCACAGACTGTATCTTCTTGAAAATGTGGCTCGAAAAATCCATCCGAGGAAGACACGAACAAGGAAATAAATGCAGAGAAAAGCATGAAAACAGAGAACGGACGGCACCTGAGACAGTCCAATGAAGGCAACAGATGGCACTGAGAGCACTTTCAGTGTGCCTGAAAGCTAGAACAAGGATGGAGAGGCTACATCCAGTCTGTTCCACCATGCCTATAATTCCAGCAAACCTTGTTTAAAGCCCTTAGTACCAAAAATGCTATTATTACTCTTACATATACCAGATAAAGCAAGGCAGAGACACTTCTAGGAGAACTCTTCCCAGCATCAAGCATTAGTGACAGAGCTATGAATACAATGTAGGAGTCCTAACTCCTGGTCTTCTGTGTTAACTTTTAGACTAAATGGCCTCTGAAGATGCCCCAGAGGGAAAAGGGAGACGGGTGTCCCTGTTTAGGCTGCTTCTT
The DNA here is from genome assembly GCF_036370855.1 of Dromaius novaehollandiae. NCBI lineage: Eukaryota > Metazoa > Chordata > Aves > Casuariiformes > Dromaiidae > Dromaius > Dromaius novaehollandiae. The sequence goes on from NC_088118.1 coordinate 4,606,094, forward strand.
TCTACACGCATGCAGAGGTCTGCTGGGAATGGATTCCAACCACACAGGGCCAGATGCTCAGCCCATCAGCATCGGTGGAAACCCACTGCCTTCAACAAAGCTATGACAAGGTACATCAGTTGATGATGTAACCTATATAATGCAAACGAGCTTGAAGCAGCTACGGAATATAACCCTGATTTATTCCAAATACATTATACTTAACACTGTCACTTATCTTTTACATGCCAACATACCAGCTCAGGAGACAGACACTTTTGGATGCTCTCAGCTGGGAATCATGTTCTTGCAACACTCCTAGATGATGCACATACTGTCTCTATTTGTGTTCACCCTTTCGGATGGCACGGTGCCCACAGAACAAGCTGATTAGCACTTGCCCTGGGCTATCAAGGCAAGGCAATGGTATGTTTAGATCGGCAAACTGCATAACAATATAAATGTCATCTATTCTACAAGAAGCTTTGGCAGTATTTGCATCTTGTGCTTCATTGCATGTATGTGCCAAAAAGAAACTCAGAGACTTGCAAACGGAAGACAGGCATGGGATTTGCCAGCCCTCCTGGCTGCCAAAACATGCTGTATAGCAGTGGGTGCCTCATTAATCCCCAAAGACCATCTACCGGGTGTCAGATTGTATGTAACATGAACACTACTAGTACATATATATATAGCCTTTTTTGTTCAGCCAGGCTCATAAGCAGAAAACGAACCACAAACAGTGCATCTGGCACAGTTCAAGACATGATCTGTACACTTGCCCAGAAAAGATGGCAACCAGCCTAAACAGAATAGCCCTGGGTGGTCACTAGCTGCTTGTGCAACATCTTTGCTGACGGGGCAAACTGTAGCAATACCTAGCACATACAATGGAAAATGGGATAAGGACACTCAATTGAGGACACTAGCTGGAATGCAAGCCAGGCCTCTAATGGCCTGGTAGTCATTATCATTTGATTGTTACTGGAGACCTGTAAGACATGAAATGATGGTCTCACTCCAGTTCCTGGTGAGTAAACGTCAGTGCCATCATCACAGAGAGCATCCATCTTAGCGGTCTTACCAAAGCAGCCAAGGACTGCAGGGGAAGGAAAGGCTGATGTATGTCTCATTGTCAGCAGAGGGGACTTTCCAGGACAGAGCTGGGGAGAACTAGCAGGGTTCAGAATTGCTGCTTTTATGAGTCCTATTTAATTTTAGCAGATGAAACAGGGTGTAAAAAGAGGAGATATAATGTAGGAAAGAGGGAGAAGGCTGTCAGACAAAGAGAGGAAAGACAACTCTGCAGAGATTTCACAAGTCCTTCTCTGTAGTTCACCTTTTGTTCATACACTAGGAACCAATAGCAGTGCCACAGGTAAGCCAACCTTTCTATGTCAGCTAACACAACAGTCAGAGGCTAAGCTCTCGAGAGTTTGGAGCCTTCCAACACAGCTTCCTCCTCCACTAAACCTAAGAGCTTTCTACATGGTTTGTACAAATTCACAAATGCTTTATCTTCATCACTTACTAGTGACTATTACTGGCTTTAACAACGTTTTCTTTTCATGACAAACACAGAAACAACTTCATTTAACTGTTATTTCCAACCACAGTTTTGAGATGAGGTGTCCTTTCTCTGGGATACTCCTTCATTATTCTACATAGCTTCATGGCATTTCTATTTCTTTTTATAATTCTTTGGCCAATGATAGAACCATAGCACAGACAGTAAGACTGAAGAGCGACTCTCTTAAGGAGATTATGCAAAATGTCACTTAGCATTAAATTTCTATTTGAATTTTTATTCTTATGCTAATGAAAATGAGAAAAGATACTCTGGATTTCTAAGATTAAAGTGCAGCCCTTAACTTTTCAAGATTCCTTAGTCACGTCCTCATGCTGCTGCATATTCGTCATATTTACTCTACTTTACGTTAACAACTTCTTTCATTTCTGAAAACAGAAATCTGTCTGAAATGCTTTTGTTTCATGAGCAGTATCCAGATGCATTTAACTCCTATTGCATAAGAGGATTTGTACTTTGTACTTAAGTTTATGGGAGAAAGATATTTAAAAGATTATGAAATATGCTTGTGGAAAAAAAAAAAGAATGTTGGAACATGTCCATCAATATTTCAGTATAAATTGTTGAAGCACCAGAATTACACGGTGCAATTATCTTTCAGAATGTATAGCTCCTAGCACTGATCTTTCTGTTTAACAGAAAAACTGGTTTAATACTTAGTAAATGAATGCTAATTAAGACACTGGGAAAAATTCTGGCATAATTGAATAATGAAACTAATGCATCTTGTGCATTTGTTTAAAAAGTCTCTGCCACTCTGACTATATCAAGTATAAATGGCCTTTTATGTGATACACTTGCCAACACAAATCTTTATTCGAAGTCTGATTCCTTCTGACTATCGACCAAGGATCAGATGCGGGTTCTCACAGCAAGCAGTGCCATCCTGTATATGAAATCTTAATAAAGTCAATGGTACTTAATATGAGCAAGACAACTGGAGTCTGGCTCCAAGAAAGCATTACGTAAAAGGACCCTTCTCTCAAGGGTTTTTTTTACTTCTGTTAAAAGAATTAGAGGCAATTCTGTAAATATGTCATAGAAACTTTTTTTTCTCCTGCTCTCCTCTCCTATACTGGACCTTTTCATGGAAATAGTTTTTAGCTGCCTATCCACTGATCTGGTTATTTCCCAACACAGTCAATGAATCAGTTTGGGGTTTGATCGCATATCATGTCAATACTAGGGGAATCCATCTATGGCATGTATATTTAAGATGATAAACAGGGCAGGTTTTGCAATGGTAATGTGGAAGATAAGAGCTCAAACAAAGAATACCATTGACACAGCTGTGCTTTGGATCAGGCCCACCATGAATTTGAAAATGGAGTAAAGTAATAGCATAGCTATTCCCTTCCAGTAAATATGCGAAGTTCTCTTCTCACATACAATGGAAACAGTTTTACGCTGATGTAGATCGTGGTCCATGGATAATCAGCCCACTATTCACTTCCCCAGTTTTGCGGAAGCGTAATCAGGAAAGCATTATGAAGAAAAACCTGCCCTGCAGGGATAGACTTGCTTTAATAATGTTTATGACTTGTCCATATTGTATTTATGTCTGGAAGTTGATTTCTTGGGTTTTCCCACCCTTCCTCCACCCTCAGCCCCAAAGATAATTTGCAAGCTGAATCCTTGACCAGGATAAATTGGGAAAGCTCCACTGGGATGGACAGAAATCTGTTCTCTATAAACTCAGGATTAGACCCAGAAACATGCCTGATTTTATTTGACACGCAGGTCAGAGCTCACCTTTCCCTGAAGTGACTGGTCCAAAACAAGCCCATGCTTCACAAATAAACAAGTCTGGACCCCAAGTCAAACACTAACTGGTCAGCTGCTGGCCTCCTGTCGCACTTCTCTTGAAAACAGTCCAGGCCCAGGCCACAAATAGCAACAGTAAAAGAAAATGACTGAAGACTTCCCCAGCACCTGCCAGGCTCACAATTTTTATTGAGCCCTACAAACGTGTCATCACTGCTATTCTTTTATTGCCAATCTTAGTCACTCAAATCCATCACAGGAACAAACCTCAGAGAGGAACCAATCTTCAGAGCAATTGCAGAAAGGCAAACTGTAGGAAAACTCATGCAGAAATGTGCTTAGTCTATGCACTCACAGACACATTCTGCAGGCAGGCATCAGCTGAGTCTGTTTTTGCTCTGTTATTCCACTTTGATTTCACTGCCCACTTCGGCAAGGCCTGCCTCGAGCTTCCCAATTTTCCAATACCTTCAAAAGTTACCCAAAATTAAAGCTTGATTTGGCTTGTGTGGCAGTTAAAATCGATGGTGTTCAAAGGCATAAATTGAAATGAAATCTTCAGGGAAGCAGACAGATGTGCTAGGAGTTTCTTGGGCTTTTTGCTACATTTCACTGTTGTCAAAATGCTTGGACTAACTTCGATGAAAGGTCATGAAAATTCCCAGGTATCACTGATTTTGTGGTGCCTGTTTGCTTGGATCCAAAGCTGACCGTATCCATGGATGGTTCAAGTCATCAGACATGAAACCTTTCAGATATACCTTGCATCCAAAGGGCTAACCTCACTGGGACTTGCAAATGCTTAGCACTTTGGAAAATAGAGCCCAACCTATTTTAACATAAACACCCCAAAATGAGACATGGCCACTTCTACCATTTTTGGACCTAGCCCATGCTGAAGCACAGAGTGTGTTTGGGCTCCGCAAGCTCCAGTCTGCCCCACAGCTCCTTCCAAGCCCCAGACCAAGCACCTGCTTGCACATAAGCACTGTGGTGAGCAGGCAAGTCTGATCCTGTGAAGCTGAGCCTGGGAGCACGCTGAACTGGCAGGGCTGACATAGCTGCAGAGGTCACAAGCAAAAAGAGAATGACGGCTTTTGTTCGTGGCCTCAGGGCATTCCCTGACTCCGGCAGAAGAGATGTAGCAGTAACAGAGGCTCGCAAGGGCTCTGTGGGCCTCTGCTTGCAGCAGGTGTGTGCATACGACCAGAGGCAAGGCTGCAGGGAGCACCCATGGCTCTTGTGGCTCACAGCTCCACCAGACTTAAACCTCTGCTCCATTTTATAATACTAAGGTTCTTCCATAAGACATAAAATACACAAATCAGTCATGCTTTTCCTATCTCCTGCTCCACTCGGTGCACATATTTGTCCACAAGAAAAGCCCCTGAAAGCCAAAATTTTTTCCCCCCTCTTTTATCTTTCTTCATTTTCTACAAAGGAAAGTAACGCAACCTTCGTTTAGCATAAACTAAGCCAGAAACAAAAACCCTCTTCAATCCTCCTCATTATAAATGGATTGTCAATGTGCTAAATAAATGAGTGAAAATGGAAATCCAAAAATAAATAGCCATCCTGCTGTTGCTATGACAACCCAAATTTTTTACCTGGACAGAGATTTTGTGTTTCACAGTTAGTAATCACCGAAAAGGAGGGTCACATTTTTTTAATTCTGACACATCTCACCACCTACCCCCAACATAATAAAAGAGATTATTTTTGGTTACTGTTTAGCAAATGCGGGAAGATCACAGAGAAAAGCTATTTTTCATTCCAGACAGGAGACTACATACACATGCCATTTACAACATAGCTTGTAACATCTACTCAGCCCAGAAAGGACAGAACATAAAATTTTCCTGTAGCAATCAAAGGCTTTAATGTGGCCCCGTTAGGCTAAATGCAGGGCACGTATAGAGTAAGATTAACATAATTTAAAACCATATTTTGGCTCCTATAAGAGGGCAATTTTACTTAGGTAAAAGGCAACATCTCAGAATATAAACAGGAAGTAAATATTTTACAACTCACGCTGCCATTCACACTAGTGAAATGTGTGCATAAATGACCCAGCAATCCAGACTGCACTATTAATACACCACTGTATTTTCCCCAAATGGTAGATACCAACCTAGTTCCCTGAAAGTCAGGGCAATTCAGGCCCTTTGCTACAACCCATGGCTACAGAAGGCCCAAAGCAGCAAAGAGTCAAGGCCCGGCCATTACAGGGGAATTAACTCTTGGTTTATATCTGCCATGTGTTATGGGAAAAACACTCTCGTCCTCTGGGATGGCAAATAAATTCAGCAGAGGAGAGAGGTGAGAGCCACGAAAGGGAGCTCAGGTGCCCCAGCGTTATAGACCCATGTCACCTGGGAGCTCCTCATCCAGCCAAGAAAAGGCATTTAAAGTTCTTGTATTTCATCTTACCTTTGGGAACCGGCCTCACAGCACCTCTCTGTCTAGAGGCTGGTAGGTGGATTCACTAAAACAGTCAGCTCAGGAAACACCATCGTCTTCTTCACTAATAAACAACAACAAAAAAATCTGTAAATCAGTGTTTCCTGGACTCCGAGGAGTGACAAAAAAGCCAAAATCTCAAAACAGTTCAGGTATTCAAAATGCAGTTAAAAAAATTTCTTAGAAATAGTATCACTTCAGCATGTTTCCCCTGGCCAATTTCTTTGTAAAATGTTTACAGCAGCAAGATAAATTTTCAAAATTGCATAGTCTCGACCATTACATTTTTCAGTTTGAAAACCTTTAAAACATTTTTGTTGCAACTTTGTTCTAAAAACAGTTTAGAATGGGGGGAAGCAAGTGCGGAGCAGCACAGAACCAACTGCTTCTTAGGAAAAGTCTACAGAAACCAGCATTTTGTACAAAAAACCTTTGGTCAGGAAAAGCCTCGACCAGCATTAAAGTGAATTAATCTCAATCAAATCTAGTCTAATGGTGGTAAAACACTAAATACTCACTGAATTATACACAATATACCTGGCCACAATAAATATTTTTAAGAATCAAACGTTTGAACAGCTTAATAGTCTTATGTTCCTCGTAGCTGAAGTCTGTATCAAGTCCCTCATATTTTATATAGATTTGTACACAGACATACGCACACACACTGTGACTGTGAAAGTGCTCTAAGCAAATATGGGTGTTTGCATCCTGGCTTGCCGAAAAGCAAAGCAGACTTCAAGCAGCAGTCGGTGAAAGCAAGCATTCAATTCTACTCAGAGGCTCGTTTTCCTCTAAATGGGCCTCAGACTCAGTGACAACTCCTAGCTGCCTGAGAAAAAACACTAGAATTAAAAAAAAAAAAAAAAAGAAAAAAAAGAGAGCAAGGGAGAGAGAGAGAAAGAAAAAAAAGGAACCTATTTTCCAGTGCAAAGTAATCCCTGCTCCATTGCCATGGCACCAGACATCCGTCTCTTTCTTTCATTGACCAGACGAGGTCCTCCTCAGCCCTAGCTTCTTTAAAAAAAATTTTTTTGTTCGTGTGTGTGTGTGTGTGTGTGTGTGTGTGTGTGTGTGTGTGTGTGTGTGTGTGGGTACACACGTGCGTGTATGTGCCTGAATTTGTTTCCTTGGTAGGAAAAGGAGTCATTAAAGTATTAGTTTAGGTTGATTGATTCTTTGGGGAAAGAGGAGGGCTCTGGAGCTTTGCAATCTCTGACATGATCTCAAAACAGAGGCTCTTCAACATGATACAATATTGAAATAATAAAAGGAAGATGCGGCTTGCCCTTTGAAAAGCCAAGGAGCACAGTTTATAGGTTCTAAGTCAAATCCCTTCCAAAAACTTTGCGATTTCAAAGTATAGTGAATATTAATGAAATAAAAGAGGAGTACAATGCAATCTTTCTTCTACCTTTCAAACAAATTATTTACAAGGCAGGATCCTGAAATGCCCTTTACCTCAGTGGCAGCTGAGAACCTGGCTGCAGATTGCAGTAAAATGTAAAAAGAGGACAAAAACAAAAAAAAGTCAGTTTAAAATCAAAAGGGAAAAGACAAGAAGAAATCTATGCTTAAAGAAATGCCAAAGTGCTGAAAAACATACAACGACTGTTGAGGTTACCAAAGCCACCGTGGCTCTGCCCCCACTTTTTTGGGTAACCTCCTGTCTTCTCTTCCTTCCCCAGCAAGGGAAAGCCGACACATTTGCGACTTCTGGGGAGGAATCGAGTGCTCAAAAGTGCTGGCTCATGAGTCAGCATCTGTCGCTTTGTTTCGGGAGATTATTGTATTGGTTAACCTTAAAAGATGTATCTAATTTCATGTCAGCAGTTCTGGGAAGCTGCAGTTCTCCCTGTCCTCGGGGGATACTGCAGGTGCTTGGCTCTTTCAGCAGTGACTCAGCACCTCCACAGGATCAGGCTCTTTGGTGACAGGAAAACAAAACACCCGTGCAATTAGCTGTGCTATTTGCTCTGACTTGACTTTTCTTTAAGGCAGAGAGAACCTGCGCTAACTGATGGGTTTTGTAGGAAAAAACAAGAAAATTTTTCTTCCTCCCATAGAAGTATAAATCTTTGGCTGCAACCTATGCAGCTCTTTATTAATGAATAATTCTACATAACCACCCCGTGTGACTTCCCTCCGACAAGAGTCCTGACAAGACAGATAGCTCTGAACTGCCTAATGCCACGGTTCACCTTTTTTATTTCATAAAAATCAATTTTCTGTGGCATCCGCAGGCCAGCGCGAGAGGAGGCAGAGAAAGGGAACAAATGTATATGCAGGGCACACAGACGCCTCGACCGCGCTGGCGACGGCGCACGCGCAGGCACACACGCACACGCCAAATTGATTCCCTGTGGCTCCTGCAGTCTGATCAATTTTGCATTCAGTGCAGACCTAGAGTGAATTTATTACTCTTCGGAAACTTTCTAGCGGAAAGGGAGATGGATCCATTAAGACAAAGCCCAGGGTTTCAATCAGACATCTCCTGCAGTCCCCTGCTTTTTTAGACTGTCGTCCCTTGTCCCAAGGCTTCCCCCAGGGTAAGAGGGCACCTGATGCAAGACCACGGGGTTCGGCAGCAGGCCCCCCGCTAGCACTCTGGTATTCACCTGGGCACTACCTGGCATGGAGGCCCCTTACGCCACACGTACCGAGAGCAGGCCCCGGCTCCACAGAACTTAGGTATCTAGATGGCGAGACGGCACAAGGAGGAAAGGAAAGGGAGAAACGGAGAGGTGAGGTGACTTAAAACATACTAACGACAGCATCACCAACAAAACTCTGACAGTGAGCCTGAATCATTTATCACCCCGTAGCCCATAACCACCACCTCCTACCCAAGGACAGGAGGACGGTTTTCTTGGGTACAGGGGACAAAGTATCTTGCCACGTTCCAGGTGCCTTGGCATTTACATCTCCCAGAAATCCTCTCCCACTTCATTAAAAAATAATAATAATAAAGTAAATTGAGCCAAGAGGGAAGAAATGAGAGAGGCAGGATCATCTGATCACTCTCCCTGGAAAGGATGGACACAAGTAAGGGAATGATGCTACTTTCTTAAGCTGGGGGGGAAGGGGTATGTGCATTAGGAGCTCTCTCTTTGCTTTTAGTTCTCTTTTTCAGTTTAAACCCAGTTTGTAATTCAATGCATAGACCAGAATATTTTCCCTTAAAATGTCCGGGTAGAGGTTACAAATTTCAATGTGATTACCACTGCAAAAGAAAGAAGAATATGATGGAGCGACATGGCAGATGTTAGACAATTAGTCAGGAACATGTCTTTAGCTCAGTGACCTTTATGATTGGATTCAATTCTGGAAGATGAAGTTTGGATTTTGATATCTAGTTGGCTGCTGGCCCTTACCTCTGTTTTGAGCCAAACAAAATCTTGGTAGCCAAACCCAGAAAAAAAGCAGCAATTCTCCCAACGCAGAGATTTCCACCCTGATCTCCCATTTCATTTTCTTACCCCCACCTACTGTGCTGAATTTGCTCTTAACCAACAAGACAATATGTGGCAGGTGAATCAGGCACCCGACGCCGATTTTTGTTGCCGTGTTGCCTGTTGTCCTGTCATGCCTCACAGGACCCCTTCTGAGGATGCTCTGGGACTGGCTCTAAATCTACGCATCACGATTTTTATCTAGACAAAGAAAATTTAAAACACTACCAAATCAGAATGGGAGCATTTCACACTTTGACTTCTCCTAGGCGTAAATGCCGACGCCAGGTGCCAGACAGCGGAGAGCCAGTCTCACCCATTGTCACTGCTGCAAGACAGACTAAAAATAGAACCGCACCAAATATAGCCCAGTTGCATTAAGCCGCACACATATCCAATTCTGCTCCTTTCCACGGCGGGCAAATAAACACCAGCTTCACTGCAGGCAAATGAGTTATACTGGGGTGAATTTGATACAGAGCAAAATTATACTCTGCCATCTAAATCCAAAAAGGCCTTTCATCAGGAAAATGAAAACGATACTACTGCAATTGGATTTGCCGAAGTCCTATTGTTTGTGCTAGTCTGCAACACTTTCCTCCGTGGCCAATTCCACAGACTACCAGAAGAGGGGGATCACATATAGTACTGACCAAAAGGTGAGTTTACCACCAGAATCAGTTTTCCTTGAACAGATTTTTTTGTTAAATTAATTTTGCCCTTTCCCCCACCAATTCCCACTGGCAACAGAAAAAAGGTAATAAAAAGCCCCTCTTTTCCAAGACTCCCTGTGCCATGTGAACAAAGCTGCAGTCAGTGGGGTAAGGTGATAACAGTACTATATTGTGATTTTAGCAGGAATAGCATGGTTTTAAATTAAATCACACTACATTAAATTGAATTGAAAATATTTAGTTCCTGAGACGAAGTAATGTTGGATCAAAAAGGATTAATAATGAGAAGTAGCGAGCCTTTGACCAGTGTTTATGGACCTTATTCAGGTTCCACGCATAAGGTTGCCAGTAAGTAGTTCGTACAATGAGGACAGAGTCTGGCTAGGAAAATCTGGAGCAGAATCATACATACTGATCTTTTCCTTCATTTTTTCATGTTTCGGGAAGAAACGAAATCAAGCACATGAAAGACACTGAGCAAAAACTTTACCAGTACTACCTGAAGTGGCAGAGTGCCGGATTGCTGGATTGACCCGAACCTCACAGACCTCAAAAGCAGCAGAAGTCTTGCACTATATTGCTGGAGCAAAAGAGAAATCCTACAACCCAAGGAAAAATCCTGAACTCTTATGTGCAAAGCCATTAGTAACCAATGATGAATGTATCAGCTTTTCACTCCCCAGGTTTGATGAGCTGTTCTTTCGGTAGGCTGAAATTAGTTCTCACTCCTGCTCTCCTGTCTGCCACCTGACCCTATTCTCCTTTTCCCATCTCACACAAGCCAGAAAGCTGTGCAGCAGCCAGATCTCTGCTTTTCAGAAATATCCCGAAATGCTCACTACAGCAGGGTACCCACAAGGTACTGCAGTGTCCTAAAGACAGCCTAAGGATTGCAGTCACACTGACAGAGAGGGCTCTCGCTTTGGTTTACAGGGATGTATCCTTTTTAACTCTCAGAGGACAAATGCCTACTTCAGTGGATGCTGGTGTAAGAGCGAAGTGAATCAGCACCGAAATCCTGTAGGCTGCTGTGCAAATCCCTGTCACAGTCTGTAACTCCTTCCCCATTCCTTCGAGCTGGTCACTGCAATGTATTATCATGCAGCAGATGAAAAAAAATTTCTTTAGACATTATGGGCCAGATTTTCTGCTGATGTAAATCAAAACCAAAGAGGGATTTATACTGATTTACTCAAGCCCAGGTGCTTCCCAAAAATCTCAACCAAAAAAAGAAAAAAAAAAAATCTATTTTCACTGGCTTGCTTTCACAGAAGAAAGAAGCCAGCTTCAGAAATAAGGCAGCCAGACCCCTAGGGAGAAGAGGAAAAAAAGCAAAAGCGAGCCAGGCTTTTTCTGGTGCTCACAGCCGCCGCGATCGAGCCTGGGGGCGGGGAGGCAGGTCTGGTCCAGGAAGGCGAGGGGACCCAGGACACCAGGCTGAACAGGGCACACCCGCTAACCCCCGAACAATCGGAGGAGCAATCCTGGGCAGGAACAAAAGACATCTGCTGAGTAAAACAGGAATTGACTCTGAACAAGGACAAAGCCAGACAGTATCACATGACGCGCCAGTCTGTTCCAGCAAGATGCCAGGGTCAACGGCAACTAATGCACCCAATAAGTCAAGAGGAATCAATAATGCTAAATAACTCAGCGTCTTCTATACGAAGCAAATCAGTGCAAATGCAGTTAAAACGGGCTCTGCGCTCCGCGCACCGCAGACTGCAACCTGATTGCAGTCTGTCATGTGACACGCCGACATTGGCAGTCTGCACTTCCCACAGCTGTGGTAAAACGTCTTTTCAGGCTTGATACATACGCAAGGCAGGTTTGAATATGGATGTTTGCTTTCTATCTTTTTTTAGGGACCTAAAATGGGAGGAGAGCAGGGAGGCACTGGAGTTTTAGAGACACATACGTATTACCCACGCAAAGAGGCTGTTTAATAACAAACCCCACTTCCAAATACCACCCCCTCACCATTAAAGTACACTCCAGCTTCTAAATGCTGTCTGTGCACTCAGAAGCATATATTCACATATGCGCATATAAAGAAATGTGGCTAGCCAAATCATCTGTCAATAAATAGCCAACAATACAGATGTTAGAAATCACTATGCCAGGCAGAAGGACTCAGCCTAAAATTCAGAAGGGCCTTCATTCAAGTCCCTGAAATGCCATCATGCTCCATTTCACTTCGGGTCAGGTCACTTAGCCCTTCTGTGCCTCAGCTTCCCATTTGTAAAACGAGGCACTATCACTCTATTCTGCCTTTGGGATGCTATGAGAATAGTACATAGGAAATAGGACACACCCAGATATTAGAGTAATATAGGCCAGACAAGAACCTACCTTTACGTCAGCAGAATTATTATGCGGTCTAACCCAATTACTAACAAATCATGTTAACTAAATCAAGTTAACTAAATCAAAGTTAACTAAAATTCAAGAAACTATCAGACTGATATTAGCTAATACTTCAACAGGTCCTTCTCTGCCTCCATGGGAGAGAAGGACGTGGCACCCAAATGATTCTGTATCATCATTAGGCAAGATGACTCACTTATTTCTACCTCTTATTCTGAATTGGCATGAGATAGCTTAATCATTGTCCTCAAAGCTAAGACTAAGAACAAATTTTCCCTCTTTACTTTGGATTCAAACTTAGATTATATTCCTCAGAGAAGCAAGCTCAGCTCCTCACTTAGTAACTTCTTTGACCCCGCCTGTAATTCAGCACAACGATTCCATCTCTGTAGATTGAGAGAAAATTAACATTGATTTTCCCCTAGCAAATCTGGCAAAGCTGCGGAAGGACTGTCTCCCCCTTAGAAACATTCTAAAAGTTCTAAAATTTGTTATGTTTCATACTTCAACAATTTTTTTTTATTAACTTTTCCTTTTGATTAGCTTTTCCACACTTGCTCCAATTAAAGTAAGTTTGCAAAGACTATTCAGAAGTCTCAGTCTCTACCTTTTCTAAATCCCTTCTCTTACATACGAAAGACTGGAAAGTGCATCTCTCTGTGCATGTTCAACAGTTCTCTCCACCTTGGCAATTCCTGGAACCATAATGCAAATTTTATTGCCTACTTTCTTCATAAATTTAGATAACACAATATGAGCAAGAGCACTTGGGTCAAGTACCAGTCTGAGAAACATCGTGGGCTCCAGCACAGTAAGAGGAAAGAAGGTTATATGGGACAACAGGGTAGGGAAAACTGAAGTCTAATACACATGAACAAATTTAACCAACTCAAACCAAAAAATACAGGAAAGGAAGGCAATACAGAGGTTGGCACTCCTCTGCAATCCACAGCTAAGAAAGTAACTGAAGTAGTCTGAATCAAATAGTAATGAAATAGCATCAGAGTACAAGTTATCACTTTCTCTGACTCCTCTCAGAGTCACCTAAATAATTCATTTAACCTGTTCCTAAGAGGCACTGAGGAAGAAAATGCAAGTTTTCATGCAATTGAAAATGAACGCATGACTCATTACTTAAGCAGGAGGATCTCAACCCAAGGCAGCAAATGAGTTAAAAGTAAAACCGCTAACTTTGCTCATGGTTTTGCTGCTTATCTAAGATGACTACACAATGAACAGCATAGAAAATATATCTTCAATATATTAACAGCTGCCAAAAAGTCATGACTTGGCCTGAAACAGTATACAAGTCAATGCCCAGGCCTGCTACCACCACAGCAGCCAAATACAGAGAAAGAGATTTCTACAGCCTCCAGCAGAAAACCTCCTGTGGGAGACAGCATGCATATGATGAAGTACTGCTGTCAAGAGGAAAAGGCAGGAAGCGCTGGGATTTCCCCGTGGCATTTCCTCCAGAACAGTCCATTCTGCAGTTATCCGTGGAACAGATAGGGCCCCTGAGCGTAAAGCCCAGGAGAGAAAGTCCTGACCCTATGCCTCTTCTCCTCTGACTCTGTGGAAGAGCAGCTCCATGTCCAAGCTTAGAGAGGGTCTCCCCAACACGGCTTTGTGCGGATGGTATCACCACACCTAATTCCACCTTATTTCACAGCCAGGAATCCCACCCTCCCCATAAAAGTCAGTTCCTATGTGACATTCCCCCTGTAAGCATGGCTATAGACAGGGGGAAAAGATTCAGACCAAGTACCCTTCGCACTGCTCACAGATAGGGCCATTCTGGGGGACATTTTTCAAGTGGCACGAACATGGACAGCGTGAACAAAATTCACACACCTTCCCCTGCACGCGCACTGTATCCTTTGCAGCTTTCTCAGCAACATCATTCATCTTCTCTCCCCCAGTTCCGCTCTCAAATATCACAAAGCATTGCTGGTCTTGGTCACTCGTGCACATTCCTCTATCTCAGGAGCAACTGAAATTCAGGCCTTGGACATGCAGAATGGCAGATGAATGCTTCTTTACACTCCAGACATAACAAAGCACAAAACACTGTACAGAAGCTTTTATATAGCAGGGGGAGGGAAGGAATTAGGCAAGCTAATACCCAAGAGGTCCCACCACTGCTTTAAGCTCTGCAAAGCAGCCTGGGCAAAGTATTTCAAGATGAACAGGACTAAGCGCAGATATTATTGTTATTATTTATTATATAACATCCCATATTGCTGCATTTTCAATTCACCTACAACCACCTCCTGGAGCACTTACACTGTCACTCTGTTCTTATGTTGCCCTAGTTTTCCAGCTTTCCTCTGTCTAGGTAAATATATGGGCCCCATCTCTGAAGCAGCTGAGTATCTATTATATCCTGCTGTTTCTCTCTCGCACTTATCCTATTATGCTATTATAGCTGGTGTAGGGTCGTGTGTTTTCTATTTTGTGACATAATATTGTGGGCCCAATTCTACCACTGCTAATATACCATATAATAAGAGTGAGACACACAGGAGTGCTGGTAAGAGCACTTCATGTGGCAGGAGTCAGGGTTACAAATGGCTAGACTGCTATCACTCTGCAGGAACCAGGATCTGCTCATTCCCACAGCTACTGTTATGCCTTCCATTTATATATAAATTACCATTTTATACAAAAAGACAGTGCCAACCTAAAGTAACAACCATAGCAAATACAGACAGTTAATACGAGCAAACAGAGACATCTTGGATGCAGATCACAATAAATAACCTTTCTCTCCACCCACAGAGGAAAACACCGTTTCAGTACTTTTGTTGCGTTATCTCCTTCCACATTCTGCAGCTAGGGTATCTGAGCAGTGCCCAGCATCACGGGACAAGATCAGTGCCAGTGGTACGTGGGTCTCTCGTCTCTCCCATACTCCTTGTACTATGAAGTCCTTTATAATCTCCACAGATATTTTTATTGTTGGAAGGAAGTCAAAGACGTGACCTCAGTAGACACTTTGCAATGGTCACTGGCTCTGGCTAAAGTTTGTCCTGCCATTTTGAGCCAGTGTCCACAAGGGTTTTGAGCCCACACATATGGTGCAGCTGAGGATAGGCTAAATTTCAGCCAACTGCCTGCCCAGCCCACTGCACATGCTGGAGGAGAACAGCTGCCTAGGAGCTGCTCCAAGCCAGACTAAAAAGCCCTAAGAAGAGACAAGTTTAACAAATTAGACACAACTCTGCACTAAAACAGCAACAGCATTTTCAAGCCCAAGCTGGTGTCTGCTTGAAATCGGGTCAGGTAGAACAAAAAACTAACTTCTTGATGTATTTTGAATACCTAGAAGCAGCAGCTACAATAGCAAACAAGGAAAAGCCAGCAAGGACTGTATCCTGGTGAGCCCAAGTACCACGTGGATCAGGGTGGGAGGAGTGAGCACAGACACAAGATCTAATGACAGCGGAGAAGGTTGCCGTCTTCTGTCTCTGCCTGAACAAGATACAATGGAGGCAATGAGGAGGACCTACAAAATTATCACATAGTCCCTGCGACTCATTCCATAAATACCTGTTTTTTATTATTTCCTTTACTCCAAGTAAAACTAGGGGCTAATTTCCTTAGCTCAGTACCAAAGAGTAAAAATCTTCAAAAGTAATGGGAATTAATTGCCACAAATTAAAACCATCTTATGAGCAGGAGCTTAAGCTATTTTTAAGAACAGAGTAGGTTCCTGAGTCTCTTTTCCAAAAGGCTGCTTTTAAGGATTTGCCTGTCACCACAGAGGAAAGCCACTGTAGTGCCACCATATCCAGCTCTCATCTGTCTCGATTCCAACAAGAGCAAAGGTCCTGCACCAAGACTGACATTATGGAAAATGAATAATGAGCATATTTTTATCCTATTTAAAATTATAAAATGATGGCAAAAATAGCATAATTATCAATTCGGTAAGGCCTTTTGTCATAGTCTTCATTTTAATGAGAATATAAATTATATTATGCTATGTTGCATCCATATCTTCTGTTATGGTTATAGTTAAAGTCCTTCTTATTGGAGGAAAAGAAAAATAGATATGCAAGTTGAAGAAGAGCAAATTCTGCTTTTGGGATCCTTTTCCGAATTTTAAAACAGGCTGCTCTAATCTGTCTCTAGTGCCACTGAATTAGGGAAAATAAAGCGGCGAGGAGGAAGAAATCCTGAAGAATATGGAAGCTACTGAGTCAAAGACGAGAAGAACATCAAAAGAAACTCCAGAAGAACATTAAAAAAAAACTGTAAAGGGGAAAGAGGAGTAGTTGTGATGCTCAAGGACTTGTGCTCAAATCAGCACCCTCCCTGAGCACAGGGGATTATCTGAACGGAGAGTATTCTCTAAACTAAGTCAAATAATAAGGAAGTCCTTCATCATTTCAGTTAAGTGCTAAGTGAATTAAGGCACCATCTGTCTGGACCAGACTGACTCGGGGAATATGCTGAGGTAATCCCACATTTCTTCCTGTGAACGGTACCGAAGACTAAACCAAAATGTGGCTCAACATTCAACACTCTAGGAAAATTCAATAGGAAATGAATGCTGTTGACCTAACAATGAGTTTCCCGACACAGCTGGGATAGGCTCACTGACTAACAGTGATGCAAAAATGCAGCATCAGTTTTCTGAGAACTAGTCCAAAGAGTTCAGTGGGTCTTAAAATAATGAGATTGTCATAGTGAGTTCACTTTTATCTATCTACTGCAGTATTTGGTGGCTGATCTGATTTTGTCCAGCAAGATCTGGTTCAGAGGGGCAAAACCCCACCATAAATAAGATAATACAGGATAATCCACACATAAGGAAGACCTTGATGCAAAATCCATTGGAACGCCTTAAAGGCTCCTATTGGCTTGCTGGCTGTTGAATCAGCTTCCATGAAGTTAAACCCATCTCAGTTAAGATGCTTCAGAGGGACAAAATTTCCTTTTTTTTTTTTTTTTTTTTTGAACTAAAGATTGACTCTTACTAAACACACCTGGATTTGGGCCAAGATTTGACTGGTTTAAAACATATTAAAGCTCACCTCAGTTGTTGCTTTATCCAGAACAGTTCTATCAGCAGTGAAACGTATGCTAAATGCAGTCTTTCCCTTCAATCACCATGTAAGCCACACCATCAGCTACTATTCTTCCACTACTTCGATCAAGCCATCCTGGGTGAGGATTCAGCCCAATATGCTTATAGTGCAACTTCATTTTTGCTATGAACTACGTAATCCTATTGAAACATTGTGGCTTAACGAATTGCACCTTACAGAGATCATGACAAAAATTCCCCGTTCCTTACAATTGGCACTTCTTGCCAGTGTCAGTCCACTTTTACTAAAGCTGAAGTCAGTTCCCACAAACACACCAAGCTTTGGACTTCACTGAAATCCAGCCAGGAGTCATCAAGAACATAGAAAATTACTGTAAGTTATGGGTAAGTTCAGCATCTTGTATTTTGTTCAGGGGGCAAGCGCAGCCATGTAACCTGAAGTGATTTTGGTTAGCAAATCTCAACTGCATTTTAGCTGAGTTACTCAGTGATAGCAAAAAAACCAAAGTATTTATAAAACTTCTGCTTGTTGAAAGAGCAGAAATTAAACCTCCTGTCTTAGGCAAGTATCAGTTTGAATAATTATCCTGGCAGTTTTTGATGCTCTCTTTATTTTCCAGTTACCTACAACATTCTCAAAACTTTCACTGTGAACCAGTTTTCATAATATCACACATACCTTTGCAACCACTCTAATATTCCTGTTTTATAGTCTGTAATGGAGAATCCCACCGAACTGAAATTATGCTACTTTTAGAAACAAAGCAGTGGGAGATGAGAATTAGGTTTACTGTTTCTATTTCCCTTGTAATAAAGTCAGTTAGCATCATAGTCAATGCCCATCTTTATGGCGGATTAGTTCAGGAAGATACCTCAAATCACCTCTTCTCTTCTTATAGTTACCCTGTAATTTCACAGAAGGGAAATTATATTAATAGTTTTTAAGCCTTTTATCTAGAAACATGCAGTCTATGGCTTGCTAGTTTGTCACAGCTACCTTGTCCAGCTATCCTGGGATTGCACGCATGACCTCCAAAGCTAAACCAAAAACTCTTTACAGCCTGAGCTGCAGGGTCGAAGTCTAAGAGCGAAGAAAGACCCAGTTCCTCTGAGGTTTGGTCACTAAAAGGATGCACAATGCACAATGACCAGACTGTGCCCTTCTCTGAACAGAGGAGTCTGGCCTGCAATATCCAATACTCCCAGCACTTCAAATCTCAGTTGAGCCTCCAATAATTATGACGACTACAATGCTGGCCAGAACACACAGCTTATTAGCTTGACCTAGAGCTAGGGAAGTTAGAGTAAGTCTCCATTAGGCAATGCCATGCCACTTACCTGAGCTAACTCCAGAAGAACCTATTATGCCTCTATATCACAGCAATGCTCCAGGGAAAGAGATCAGCTCAGGTCCTCAAAATATAAAGCCACATTAACCTGGTATAATCAACCTCTGCATCAACTGGGCTGGTCCTGATTCTAGCATCTGAACTAACCTGTCTGCGGTTTATTCTCTGTGTGTTACAAACACCTACAGAGTGCAATAGACAGCTGGTAGGTTCAGCGCCAGATCCAGTTCACGAGGCAGAAAATCTGGTCCCCAGGGATGCTAGCTGACCAACAGGCCAGCCAAACTAGTATTTCTGTGTGCCTGTTTAAGTGCACAAAAGGGCACAGACATGGGTCAGTAGCACTTATTAAGCTGCCAGTCAAATGGAACATGTATCGCACACCTATCAGTGGGTTACGCAAACATGTGTTTGCAGAACTTGACTCACATGTGTAGTTTCAATGACTTCAGTTAGACTGTTCATATGAACACAGTCACACGTGTGCAGAAGTCTGCAGGATTAGGGACCAACTGTATGCATAGCCTCCTCCCATATGATCTGTACATTAAGGCAAAGATTAACATTTCAGTCTGTTTCAAATTGTAAGCAGCCCTGCTGCAATTAATCACAGCATGGTTGATAAAGCATACTGCACTGAAATGACAACATGCATTCTGGGAAACTAACACTGTCATCTTTAGCCGCAACAAGTTTATTTTAAACCTCAGAACAATGAAGGTTTGTCACTGACTTGCTTGTCTAATCTACTCTTCTAAATGCAGCTTTTTAAACAAGAAAGAACCAGATGGCCCAAAAGATCATTTTCCAGGGTTTAGGTTTCTCTATCACCTTCTGGAAGGAGGCTTCCAAAACAGGGATCTGTGTCCTTGGAAACAGATGTATTGTTTTAATGACTGAAACTATCAGGCCAATATATGGAATGTAAACACTGAAGAACACCCATTTGTGCAGCACTGAAGGCAAAACTGATGGCAAAACGTATATCCTATGTGATGTGTTCTCTTTCTATGTGCATTTAATTACTGAATACTCACAACATGATTTTATTAACTATTGAATTAAGCTATATACTGGATTAATTACTGCCTTCAAATCATGTTTGCATTTCTTCAATTCTCTCTCTCTCTATTCACATTTTCCTTTTACAAAATTTTAACCACTTCACCTGTAATCGTTAAGTTCAGCTCATAAAGTACTGAATCCTCTTCTAGAATCTAGAAAATCATTTCTCCTTTCACGCAGTTTTTTCAGGTGTAAAAACTGGCTACAACAAGGCTATTGTAATAAGGGCGGCTATTACAATAAAGACATATTTCATGATCTAGACCTGTTACCTAAAGTCAGTCTTTACTTCAGATATGTCAGATTTATAAAGCTGGATTCTTCCACAAAGTCAAATCCAAACGCTTTGCTTCACAAGCACCGCCCAGTCACGAATCACAAAAAGAGATTGAGTCAAGTGGTTTACACGAGCAGTCACAACTCAGAAAAGACAACTTGACACATGCAGTCTCGTGAAACTGCCTCCCCATCATGTATTTTGTCTCTCAGGGGAACAGGAGATACTGGCGGGACTTGAGAGTCTGCCCATACAGACTGCTAGCCCTTATGCTCCACTCTGAATTGCTGTATGCGCAAGCACGAAGCTCTAGTCCATAACTGGAGCAACCTAGCTGAGCTGAGGGAACTTCAAGCACTGCCTAGTAAAGTGTTTCAGCTCCTACCTTAGCACCATTCCAAATACGCATCCTCCCTGCCTAAGCTCAAGTGCCAAGTCTGTAATATCACATGGGCAAAATGCCTCCCAGTCTGCCTAGGCACCACCAGGACTGTCACCATGGGACTGCCACTATGCTGTGAGGAAAAGAATCAATAGTACCACCAGAAATAAGAGTACAGGCAAAAGGCAGCTTCTGCAGCTCCAGCTACTGGGAATTTAATAGGTAGAGCTAAAATAAGATCATGCAAGAGAAAAATAGAGCAAGTCTCCTGGAGAAGACATGAACCTACAGCTTGTCCTGTAGGGTCTGTAAAAGAGGTACTGCAAGATACTTAAATGTTTGTTAAATTATTTATCAGATATTATCTGTTGCCTGATAATTCAAAGAGGAAACCAGTATAGAAACGATGAAGAAAAAAAATTCCTAATAAAAAGACAAAATATGCAAATAGAACACTGTATATTCATCAGATATGCAAATAGAGACAGTGTGACATATACGTGCAAGTCAAACTTCAGGGCCTTTAGTGTTAACAGATACAAGAATATTGTCCAAAAGGAAAACAGACATCAAATTCATCAGATTACTCCTCCCAGCTTGCTCTCAAACTGTCTCCATGGTACCTTTATTGTTCAAGAATTGAAGTACTGTTTACAGTGATACCTCAGATGTATGAAAGTTCAGCTTGTGGGAATGTGATGTTGCATGAATTTCATGCATATATCACATAGTACGTGTAATTCCTGCTGTTAATAAGATACTAGTTAGTAAAATACACAGATTTAACAAGAAATTGGAAGCCTCACATCCCTCCATTAACACCTGCCAATGAGGTTTGCAAGTTCCCAGTCAAGATAAGCCACAGACATCACAGCATCAAAGAGCTAGCTTGGCCCTGCTCCCCCTGCACTGCAGACATTCAGGGAGAGGAAGCAGCCTCGTCTCAGCCAGCCTCCCACAGCAGAGCCCACAAGAGCATCACCTTATCGCCATGTCCATCAACCTGCAGCCTAATGGATGATGGGTCTCAGAGCCAATTTAAACCTCACTTCCACTGGTACAGCTGAAAAGCACCCTCTATCCAGATCCAACATGCAATGGCAGCTGTATTAGTCTGACCATACCAGACATGAAGCCGCTTCTCAAGACTTTCCTTAATATCATACACTGCAATAACAAACAGTACAATACAAGTACAGTGCTCACAAGTGTCGGCTTCTTTAACAAGGCACATTTCGAAGACTTGCTACTTCCACAGACCTCAGTTAAATTGTGCATGCTCATCATTTCCCATCATCGGGGCACCTTGATCCACCAGGATCAAAGGATAATCCAGGTCGGAAGGGACTTCAGGACCTCCCACTCAACACAGGCTCAGCTTTAAGGTCACACGAAGCTACTCAGGGCTTTATCCAGTCCCTCATCCATCATGGTGTTCTCAGGAAGACATAACGCTCCACTGGCCATCACGATCACTGTTTGATTTCCATGGCTTGGATACTCAGCAAACTCTGTGCTCCTGAATCTTTATGCCAACTGGGCACTTTTCTGAGCTGCTGCTGAATTCTACCTGACTTAATTTTTTCTTAACCACTTAATAATCACACAGAATCCAAACAGTATAAAACGAGGGCAAATGAAATCAATTGATATGATGTCCTAACAAAGTCTGAGGTAAATTCTGTAGTAAAGACCATTACTTGCAACTGGTTTATTGCTCTCTCAGCATTTAACACTGACACACTCATTAGACACTTGGGGCCAGATGACACCTGTGTTCAATGTCCTCCTGTCTGATTCTAGCTTCTCCCTACACATCATGTTATGTAGTCTCTTAATATTGTTCCCTTATCAAAGTAATACGGTAGGATGAAGCTGGACATGACACTGAAAACCTCAGAAGGATGAGAAGACTTTTAACAGTGCAAAGGCAGACTTTCACCGCAATAAAAGCATGAACAAGCCTCTCTGAATCTTACAGATAGAACTGCATACTCTGTAGCAACTGAAAAAATAGACAGGTCCTAGTAGATGACAAGCACCTTCCATTAGCCTTCAGTTTCTTCTCACACCAAGGGTAAAAAGCTTGAAAAAAAATGAAAAGAACAAGTAGCAGCTAGAAACACAATCAGTGTACTGCCATTTTTAACCCAAAAGCTCACACCCAGGTTAACTTCTTCAGCTTCTTGTCATCATAGTCAAAGTCAATGTCCAAAATGTTCAGCACAGGCAGAATAGTTTCATCACGGACTACCCTGACTCAAAAAACTGTCATCACATAAATAAAAGTGGGAATTCCACACACAGGTTGGAGAAAGGACCTGACTAGATTTCAATCATACAAATAAAATCGAAGTTTTACCACAAATAATTTTCCTTCTAAAAGCACCTTGAGGCATAGTGACAATCTGCAAAGCTGAAATGATGTTCTGAAATCTGAATTAAGACTGATATTTGAACATGAGGCATTTCTGACACAATATCAAAATACAGCGATTGCACTGAGTTAAAAAGCAATTAGTAATTGTTAAAAAAATCTTCTCTCTTTCCTGTCACATGAAAGTTTTCGGTTGTGTGGACTAACAGCTCTCCAAGTTCTGTTTTCGTTAATCCCTGTCACATGTTTGGAATAACGAAGAGTCAAATCTGCCAGCCCAAAACTCTCCCAAAATCCAGCAAGACTAGATCAAGCAATACAAAGTCCCTGGCAGCGTCAGATAGGCACCTCAATCTGCCTCAAACCTGCACTTGAAGCAGATCTCCAACTGCTCTTCAAAGTTGCAGCAGTTTTCATCAGACAAGCATCTATCCCCTTACTCTCTCTGTATTCAAACTCTTTTCATTAGACATAGTCAACCACAGATTTGCACTGATTTACTGAAAACCAACAATCCTACCCAATAGTAGAATAATTACTCAGCTAGTCTTTCACTCCATGTTTCTTTCCTAACTTCCCACGCTAAATGAGTTGCTTCAAGCAACAGTGGAAGGTGGTGTAGTCATCGATGTCAAATTACAGATGCCTCCCCTTTTAATAGGGCTGTAGCCATCCTATTTTCTACCTACAAAGCCAGAACCACTTTGCTTCTATTGAGTAACATCTGATTCTACAAATGATCACATGGAAACCAGTGAAGCTCCTTGTTGAAGATGCTGCCCATGGCATAAACCCTACCTGGACATGAAATTCACTGCAATGGCTCAATTCTGGTGGCTGCTGAAACCCAAAAGGCTACCAAGTGCTTTGAGTTGCACAGTCAATGATTTAAAGCGATAATGTTCCATATCCAGTTATCACTTAAACACCACAGAGATTTGGGATTAGTAAAAGGTGAGTATTCCAACGGTCATTCGGGTCTCCCTGACACGGCTCACTACGGGCAGCTTTTCTTGTATGCTGGACTGTCTAAACCTACCAACTTCATGACCACGCAAACTCACGTCAGCCTGTGGCAGTGTGTGAATATACACATCAGCGAGTCCAAGAAGCGGTCCTCAGACACGCTACCAAACTTCACTGAAAGTTTACGTGGGTGAGAAGAGCGAGGACTTCTGAAGACTCGCCAGTGGAGCTCCAGCCAGGGCAAAACGATACCTACCTCAACCTCAACGCAGGACGAAGTCTCTAGAGAAGTGGCGGTAGGTGAGACTCTTCCCGTGTCATGGGTAGGTCTTTCAGTGGGACTTCAGCCCTGACTCGTCTCCAGAAGAATGCAACGCAATGCAGGTGGCCCTTTCTTCTTGTTTTTGAGCATTTACATGCCTGAAGTCATCAAGTCACTCCTGAGGGGGGGAAGAGAGAGGGGGGGAAGAGAGAGGGGGGGAAGAGAGAGGGGGGGAAGAGAGAGGGGGGGAAGAGAGAGGGGGGGAAGAGAGAGGGGGGGAAGAGAGAGGGGGGGAAGAGAGAGGGGGGGAAGAGAGAGGGGGGGAAGAGAGAGGGGGGGAAGAGAGAGGGGGGGAAGAGAGAGGGGGGGAAGAGAGAGGGGGGGAAGAGAGAGGGGGGGAAGAGAGAGGGGGGGAAGAGAGAGGGGGGGAAGAGAGAGGGGGGGAAGAGAGAGGGGGGGAAGAGAGAGGGGGGGAAGAGAGAGGGGGGGAAGAGAGAGGGGGGGAAGAGAGAGGGGGGGAAGAGAGAGGGGGGGAAGAGAGAGGGGGGGAAGAGAGAGGGGGGGAAGAGAGAGGGGGGGAAGAGAGAGGGGGGGAAGAGAGAGGGGGGGAAGAGAGAGGGGGGGAAGAGAGAGGGGGGGAAGAGAGAGGGGGGGAAGAGAGAGGGGGGGAAGAGAGAGGGGGGGAAGAGAGAGGGGGGGAAGAGAGAGGGGGGGAAGAGAGAGGGGGGGAAGAGAGAGACAAGAATTTATTCCTATGTAGAGCAGGACTATAAGGGTTGTGCTAAACTTTTCCCTGTGGGATTTCAGTGAAAGAGGTGCCTCAGTCTAGAGCTATTTCTCTGCATACAGAGTGTGTAAACCTCCAATTACAGGGGTCTGGAAAAAAAAAATAAGGACTTTTTTTTATTAGTATTAAAAGCAGCATGAACACAAGTCAGCTTGACAAGTAAAGAGATAAAAATCATTAAAAAAATAAGCACAGAATGAAGTTTTCCCTTTTTTCTCCAAAACAGTTCTCAACCTTAATCCCAGGACTGTAACAGTTCTCCAGTCTCTCCCCTGAACCACCCTTTCTGAAACAAAACACTTCTGTGGGTCCAAGTGTTGCTGCCTTTGCTCTAGGATAAATCTTTCTCCCAGGCAGATCTAACATCTCAATCATTAATATTATGCTCGCCCCGACGCTGTGGAGAAGCCCAGACACTCAGATTTCCTCCGCAGCGCTTGGGAGAGGATAATACCTTCCTACCTAGACCTCTCTGAAGAAAACGCATCAAGTTATTCAAATATTTGTTCCTAGATTTCAGCAGGTCAGACTCTGATCTCACTTTAGCGAGCGTGAGTCTGGAGTAACGACTGAAGTTCAAGACCTACACCCTTGTGTTTGGAACCAGAGTGAAGGCACTCAGTGGGCATTGGGCATCTCCCGTTAAAAGTGAAAAATCAGAGCTCTGCATGCAGAAACACTGCATGATAAAGTCCACAGTCTCAAAAAGCAAAGACGTGAATCAGGCCTGATTCTGACACTGCATCAGTATTCAGCAATGGTTTCAGTGGGACAGCTCCTTATTTACACTAGAGTAGGGAAAATCAGGATTAGACACCATCTGTCTCAGAGAGTCAAGCGACCAGAGCTGCTCTACGCGTTTGAATCCTCTTCCCCATTTCTTTAACGTCTTGCACATTCCAGGTTTTCCATTCAGCTCCAGTGACAAAAGATTTTACAAAATGACAGTCCAGATTGAGAGAACAGAAATGACAACCTCTGACAATAGAGATACCAAACTTTTACCAATGATAAGTGCTCCTTGCACACACACACTGGTCTGCAGGGGTAAATATAAGGCAGATGTCGAATGGAAATTAAACATTGTGCTCTCGGGGTGGCCTCACTTGCATTCAGAGCTTGATTTAAAACAAGGCCAGAGTTCTTTCATCATTTCTTCAAAAAGTTTCAATTCTAATGATATTCCAAACAGACACATACTTGACCTAAAACTTGGCAATGCAAGGCAATCTATGTGTAAAAAGATTAATACGGAGAATAAAAGGCGAGGCAAGTTGTCTGTGGCTAAGAGAATTTGTTCATCAAATCACTTATACTCCAGCGTTCTGTAGTGAAAAGTGAATTCAGGTGAAATATCTTTGCCCATTTTTTTCAAAGCAAATTCACAACAAACATTAATCATTTCGGAGACTGAAACAACTTGATATTCTTAAGCACAAAACAGGAGCCTAGCTATTCAGTTTAAGGACTATTTCTCTCCAAACTTCTTTAAGGCTTAAACCACATTTACATTAGCGAACGTACTCTGCCCGTTGTTATTAGGCACGGTAAAATACTACTACACATTTGCAACGACTTAGATATTCCGACTCAAGAAACACATATGTGAATGCTCTGAAGTGTTTTCTTTCGGTAATTTCTGATAATAGCTCTGTCAAAATAATGTAATAACAGACTTTTAAAAACAAAATCCCAAGACTGGGATTCTACAGTTAGTCTGGTAAGTATAAATATATGGGATGAAAAGATGTTCATAGTTACAAAAACATTTAAAAGCATAAACCAAATTCCAATTTCTTTTCTTCTTTTTTTTTTTTAAGACTAAAAATACTGAAAATGAAATTACTATATTATTTACAACTTGATTATTTAAATATACTTGTACTCTTCCTGGAAGCCATATTTTAGAACTAATTTCTTTCTTTTTTTAAACAGCTTAATATCAGACACAGTAAAACAAAAAACTTCTGAGGCCATGACTTTGTAACCTCCCTAAAGTTCTGAACACCAGAAAAGCTGGCCTGTTCACACCAGACAATCAAACACATACATAAATGTCAAGTAAAGTCCTGTATACATTCCCCCCCCCCCCCCCCCCCCCATGAAAGGAAGAAATTGTGACAAGATTTTACTTTTACATGACCTGACAAACCAGCACTTTCTGGCACAAGGAGGACAGTTATTTCCCCTTCATTTTCCAGCATAAGATTCAATCACCTGAAACACAAACCTCACTCTACCACTGAGACATTTCCAAATAAAAACAAGCTGCAAGCAGAGTCTCTCTGGCTTTTTTAAAAATCATTTTCAATTCCTTTAAAACAGAAAATATAGATGGATGGATGAACGGATGGACAGCTAGAGAAATGCCTTCAGTCATGCTTCCCCCCGCCCCCCCGCCTTAAAATTGAAAAGCATCAGTATCCAAATAGCAACAGGAAATTTTTACCTTGTGGCTAAATAGCTCACTGTTCACTTTGCAGCTGCCTCTATTTTTTGCTGGGCAAAACACCAATACAAAAGTCTTTCCTAAGAAACCAAGCTTTTGACATAAGGGCAGCGACAAACGCAAACCTACAAAGAATTTTTCCCCCGTCCCGTCGTTATAATTCCTAATTTTGTGGGATGTATTGCTGGGCTGTTTATCATAACAGTGTGCAATAAAAAGGACGACTAACTCTTGCAATTTTCTCCCTACTCCTCCCCTTGACAGGGGCCACTGATAGGGAAAGAGGCTCGGAAAAGCAGAGCAGTGAAAGGCTAAGAAACAATAGGCAACCATGGCTTTGACAATGCAGCCCTGAACCCTTTTTGCTCCCGCTGTGACACTTGCATTCAAGAGCAAGGGCGGCTGCCATCATAAGAATGGACAATGGCATGAGGAATACAAGGGAGAGGGGGGAAAAAAAAAGGAAATCAGATGAATTCAGAGCTAAGATGGCAGAGCTCTCACCTTTTCCGCTTTTTTCGAGTAATCTGGATGGAGACGTCCCGCAGAGAAGAGATAAAAAGGGTGTGCTGAACTGTTGGATGGTTCTGAAGACTTCTGCATTTGCAAACGCATTTTAGAACTATTTGTAGGGGTATATATGCTGCATGCCATCTCTCTGTCTCTGTGTGTGTGTGTGTGTGTGTGTGTCTCTCTCTCTCTTCTGTTTTATGTCCTGCTATCTCCATCACACACCTCTAATAGTATGAAGACTTTCTGCCCGTGTAAGTAAGTGAGAGTGTGTGTTCCTTAATGTTTGAATCAAGACACACGTCTGCATGCATTTCTAATCTAAGGAGCCTATAGCAGTTACTACAACTATCAATTAGTCAGCAATAGCTTGAGATCCCCATGTGTCTGGGTGAACAAAGGTGAGAAACACATGCAAATAGTACTACAGCACCTGGGTCACGTACAGTAACTTAGCTGGCAACAAATAATTGCATCTGTTTCTGCCTTTTTGATGCTTCTTGCTCTTTGTTATGTAAAGTTACAGGTTATTAATGTGAATGGTAACACAATTAGACATGGCATTGTATATTTTCATTTGAACAACACAATAAAAGGAAATTAAGCTTGACTAGATGGAAATAAATGGTGACTTAAAGGCTTTAAACAAAAAGATTTTCTGATCTGTGGCACTGCTTCCATTTTTTGATCAATTGTTCTTGAGTTAAAGATGCAAATGAAGTAGATGTATTTGCTCATATCATATATATTAGGTAAGAAACCGATTATTCCAGAAGAGACTAAGAGAGGATGCCTTATCTCCTGAAGTGAAGTCCATAAAAAGAGAAAAAATCTGCTACTATTTTTTTTTTAATTAAGCCACTGTTATTTTTAAGAACATTTTAAGGGTTTATTTTACACGTTTCAGACTTAAATAATTAAGAAGAAAGATACAGTACCTTTTACTCTCTCCTTCTTCTTAACCTCAACAAATAAGCCTTACCTTTTAAAAACTGACAGAGTCGAAATGGACTTAAAAAAAACAGAAAAATGATAAAATAAAAAAGCTCCAAAAATCCAACACCACCCTGACTCCACCTGAAGACGAGACAGAGCTGGGTTACTATCCACGAGCAGAGAGCATTTCAAAGGTGAAAACATATTCTGTGAACGAACGCTATTTACACTGATTTTTTAAGCGCGACTACAGATCCAGATTGCAATTTAATTTGCAGAAATAATATCCCACATTTTGAAGAGCATAAAAGTTTAAAAATTAAGCAATTTGACAGAAATAGTTCATTGCTGAGAAGCAGGCATTTTTTTCCTCATGCATAATATGCTCAGAGAGTCCTGCAAGGACATATGCTGCCTAACCCTATATAATTAGCTCTCTTTCTACTTCTATCAGATTCCTTGGGAAGCTAATTAATGACACCAAAGGAAAAACAGTCTTCCCAATTTTGCACTCTGAGAAATTGTCAATTTATTTAGATTTGCATGGCTTAGAGAAAAAAAAAGTCCTTGAAAATAAAACAACAGAAATACGTCCTTAACGAAATAACTCCCCACTCCCTCACCTCTTAAGAACAGGCTAGTGGCTAGGAGATTACAGCTAGCCACCGCTAACCACAGAGCAGGTGGCCACAGTGAAGCAAGATTAAAGAAAAGCTGCAGTAAAACAATGTCTTTTACCCAGAGAAGCCCTGAGCGCAAGCATCCCAGAGCTGACCGTGTAGCGTAAAATAAAGCAGTAACGGGCTCTAAAGGAAATGGTGCTAAATGGGTGTTGTGCTGACCCGCCATGCAGTTCATTTCAAAACTTAGCTGTTGGGAATTGCAGGCGCTTTGGAGACAGAAGGTTTCCAATATGCCGAGCGCAGAGTTTATCGTAGGCTCTTTGCTCACGGAAAGAAAGGCACCGCGTATGGGACTAACACAACGAGAGCAGCAGTGGCGGGGTTTGCAGCTCCGCTAGAAACAGCCCTGCTCACGGTCCCTTTGCCAAAGGTCCTCTCAGGCAGACAAAAGCATAACAAAAACTACAAAATAATCTCGCCCTTCACCGAACAATGAGACCTTAAAATATACGTGCGTGAGGGTATTACATGCAGAACAGGGGGGAGGAGGGGCGGGGGGGACGAGAACAACATTTCCCATCAAAGCATTTTATTCCTTCGCGTCTGAAAAGGCTGTTTCCCACTTTAATGTGAATTACTCATCTCTTTTATCGGGCCAGTCTGTTGCCCGCAAATGTACATCTCAGGTGAAAAGGAGCATTTGTTTAGGAGCTCATACACAAACTAATCACTCAATACTTATCTGTGGTTGAAAAAATAGTTAAATGGAATAGTAAAGACTGCAATCATTATGGTGGCTCTCTCTCTACTAACACCACTTAGGTAGGTAGATCAGTAAGACAGTAAGGTAGTTAAACCAGAAAACTAGGTATTTTCATTACTGTATTTCATGTCAAATTCCTCTAGCTCCTAGTCCGATTCCTAATGCCTTTGCTCCTTCAAACACACTACATATCAATAAAATAAGTAAGTTTTCTTACAAAAAAAAAAAAAGATGAATAGATACCACTAATAATATGTAATGTAATCGAATGCGCTTCATCTAATCTGTCTGCTCTGCCTAATCTAGCTATTCTACCAACTCCAGCATCTGTAATAGCCAAGACTGATTCAAACCTTGTATAATATTATTTTATTCTCAAAGGAGACTGCAAGTTGGGTGGCTATTTTGCATTCAAAACTCTTCATCAACTTCACAAAAGATATCATGTGTAAAGCAAAGCTGAACTGCACCTTTGTACTACATTTTAATTGTTACATTTCATAATATTGTAGGCAATTCCCAACCGCATGACACAAATTTTTAAACAGACAAAAGAGCAACAGGAATATAGCAACAGAACTGTGCAAGATCAACAACAAAAAATGAAATCCACAAAGCTGTCTGATAAGATTTGCCTTCGGAAACAAACTGCAAAGAGGAACTCTTTTCAGCATACAACCACACCAATGTATTTTTCTGTTTTCTAAAATGCAAAATCATCTCCTTAAAACCAAGCATTTAAATAATGTCAACTTAGGTTTTCCCCAAACAAAAAGAACCTCTCGCCTAATGTTATAGGACGAGTGGGATTCACAGATTAACAGACAAACCAGTCTGCTAGGTAAATGACAGCAGTTGAAACAAAACAAACCAACCTTCCCATACAAACAAATATATTTGAATGTAATAAAAACGTTGACAACAGTTATGTGATTAAAGCAATTGTTTTTTCATTTAAGGCCTTACCACTGGAATAATTTAAAATTATGTGAGAAACACCAGCCCCTTGGGTTCTGCAGAAGAGATTTAATTTGCAGAAATAGTTTTGGGTTTTTTTTTTTTTAAAACATGGCTATTTTCAACATTGCAAGATAAAGCTCTCTTTTTTTCTAATTTTATTTTAAGAATAGACCCCATTTAGGACTTCACATTGTAAATCTCTCTATGTCTGAATGCTGTTACAAGGTTTGACAATGAAAGAATAATTCATGTCAGACAAAAAGAGCCCTTCAATCAGCTTCATGCAGCTTTTCTCCTGCAGGGCTATGCCAAAACGAATGTGGAATCCTGAACTGAACCATCCATCACATTTCCCGAGTCTTTCAATTAATGACACTGCAATCAGATCGATGGCGTGTAATAAGAAAAGAGCTTTGCATTTCTATACCTATTAATTCGCTGAGTAACTCCAGTGGTAAAACGTGACCAGAAAGGGAAAAGAAAAGAAAATTTCATCCTCCAAGCAAGATTTTGGGGGCTGTTTAAGCCACTCTGTGCAAGTCTCAGTTCTACATTCCTGTCTCCCCCCCCAGTCCCGAGTGCTCAAAGGAAAAATCGTCTAGGCTTTTCTTAAAAGCAGGAGAGTCTCCCTTCCAGACAGGTATTTTTTCTTCTGCTGCTAAGCACATGGAGCACTACGGGTTTTCTAGGTAGACACTCTAGATTATAAAGAGTCCATTTTTCTTCCAGACTCAGACCGGTCAACCCCCATTAGACTCATGGCTAGCCAGAAATGTCCTACATACAAGTCCAGCCACGGAGGAGTGCAGTCACTTACAGGGCAGGACTCCGCAGACTCTTCCTCCGGTGGGAAGGCAGTAATTAGCAACAAAATTTCCAGATCAGAGAACATGCCAAGGATGGAGTTACCTCACGCAGTGATTAACCTCCAACAAAACAAGGTGGGGGAGAGAGCTGGGCAGGGGGTGAGGGCAGACGGGACAAAAAAGTCTACCAGCAACCATGGAATGAAATTAGAGTGACCTCACGTCAGTGAACTGGCATAAGATTTTGGATCAATGACAGAAATTATCAAGGCTTCGCAGAATGGAACTGCCAAGCACATTTCAATGCCCTTATAGCAAGTGTTGTGGGCATTGTTTGGTGAAGCTGAACACTACAGGAGAGAGAAAACTGCAATGAACCAGAACATTGTGTTTATTAAAGGGATTAAATTTGGATTTGTCTTTCCTTTTTAAAGGTAGCTTTTCTGCCTTAAAATGCCTGACTTAAAAATACCCTCTCCATGAATATTATGCAGCTGTTTCCTAAAAAGCTACTCAGTCTGTCCTTTCTGGGTCAGCCGGGGAAGTTAGAGTTCAAACCAAAAGGCTTTAACATCTTGCGGCTGATGCGCAGTGTAAAAGGAAGGAACGAGTTGGAGGATCTCCCGGGAGACGAGCGGCCCAGTATGCCAATCCTCCCTTTCACAGCTTCCTAGCAGTCTCAAAAGAGAAGCCAGGCTAGGTCGGAGGAGATGAGAGATGCATCTTGCCTGCAGAAACGATCCTGTTGTGCTGCCTTGGACAGGAAGCTGGATGCGAACTGCCCCTGCCAGCGTTAACCCCTTCCTGTGGGTAAGATGAAGCCTTCAGTCTCCAGCGCTGACATTTATTTCACCAACTTTGGCAACGGCACCTCAAAGGAAAGAAGCTGCAGCTGCGATAGGAGATGGACCCAGGTCAAAGCCTACAAAAAGATCTTCTTTTGGGAGCAACAGACTTTGAATAAGGGTCTGTACTTTGGAAATCTTAAGAAATGGAAAGGAAAGCTTTACGTGGAAAAACAACAAATGGAACAACAGAAAACAAGTGAGGATTTTACAGTTCATTTCACCAATCTTTTCAAATATCAAAGCAGGCTTTTTTTTTCTGGCTTTGCCTCTTAGCATGTTTTATGGTCAAATTTCAGAAATTTCAAATTTCAGCAGCACCGCCAAAACAGACCTTTTTAATACTGCATCTGAATGTATCCATCCATGTTACACAGAGTTAGACACAGTCAGTAAGTTAGCGGGTCCAGGAGGAAAACTAAAAACACTGTGGCGATAAGTGAAATGGGACAATGCCCATGAGCTGACTTGCAAAATAACTGCAACTAAAGCACAGTGAGAGATGCCCGTTCATTGGCAGACAAAGAGAACAATAAATAAATAAATCACACAGAAGCAAAGACAACTCATTTACAAATAAAACATGAGAGCTGAATGCAGGCTGAAGAAATAGGAAAAAAGAAGTCTAGGAAGAGAAACCTGTGAAATTAAAAGGAAGCTTTGAATAGGAAGCCAAATGTAAAATATTTATATTGCATGCTGTTATACTTTCTCCTCTCTATAGGGCATATAAATGCACGCAACTATAGCTGTCTCAGGATCCCACCGCATTACAGAAGAGCTGATTTCACAGAGCAGTGGCGGCACATATACCTCAATGACCCCTAAGCTACAACCAGTCACTCAGGCTAGCATCAGTCTAGATCACTTTGCCCACAGAGGGGTGGGGGGCATATTTCCGACATTATACAAGACTCTCACAGCAAATACAGGACTGGAGATTTACAGCTCTGTACAGTGCCCAGGACCGTCCAGTTTCAAAGCACAGTATGTTTTGCACAGCTTAATAATGTACAAATGTCCTGTTTGCTAGCAGGTCAGGGAGAGGGGAGAAAGGGGAGCCACCTCGAGCCATGATTGCAGCGCTGGCTGCCTTCCAGGTGCTCCAAGGGCTTCAGAAGGAATGGAGAGGCTCGCTTACATCTGCTTCCTTCTGCTGGAGCGGCAGACAGACTTACACACCATTTTACTTCTCCTCTTCAAATGAGTTTGGACAAGCTTTCAGTAGGATTTTTCAGGGTTCTTTTCCTCATCTCTCTCGAAGGAGCTTAGAGAGCGACCACTACAAATGAATTTGATAAAGAGAAGGCTTCTATAATTGTCTGTCCTGTTCAACGGCTGGGGCAAAGGCAGCATCCGGCCTTGTGGTAACACCTCTGTCTGCAAAAGCTGTTGAGCCTTTGTTAGCCCCTGTCAACAGAAAAAGTCAGTTACCTGTCTGGTTGTAGCACAGACAGGCATACAAAATATCCACCTGGACCGACCAAAGTCACGGCCAACTCTAAGCTTTGGCAATTACACAGTTTGCCCCACGTGGTAAGATGCATCTCTTGAAATTCAGCTACAGAAACAGAGCTTCAGCTAGCAAGGTCCTGGATTCAGTCTCTGCTGATCGCAACATTTAAATAATGTCATTATTCAATTTCCTTCTTTCCGTTCAAATAGTAACTAAAAAGATACCTTCACAATGCTCCTGGTGCTCTAGCACATGATTAATACTACAATCAAATTTCAGCATTAAAACAATCAATTCAATAAGGATGCAGCTAGTCAGCCGCCACCTATAAAAACTCCCTTGTGTCTCCTCCTTCTCTAGGAAACCTATCCTTAGTCATCACCAAATCCCCCAAACTGTAGCACTGCAATTGCTCCTTGCAGCTGAAATAAAGGTAGGTACACTTTAGTATCCACATTTCACAAATTATTACCTGGGCAACACCACACTGGGTGTAAAAAAAAAATTTTTTTTAAGGAAAACCTTAAGACAGTAACACACAAATAAGAATCTGACATGAAAAGATTAAGAAGGAATCTTTATAAGAAACCTCAGCCTTCAGGCTTTAGGACTTCAGCAAACAACAGCTCACAAACAGAAAGGAACAAGCTTTCTAGCTTCCTTATAGCTGTCCATTTAGAAGACCTAAATCTACTTTTGAGACTAACATTCTTTGTTCAAGAGTCAGCTACCAGACCAAACAGAGAGGGCGGATAAAGACTAGCATTTTCCAAGTATCTAGTAGAAACAAACTAGATATTAGCTCTTCAGTACTAGAACTCTATTATTTTTTGACTCAAAGTCAAAGATAGGCCTGTAAACCAACTCCTTATTTCAGCAGAGCTTTCCATTAAAACATAGAAAGAAAAAGTGCACATGTATATTGGCCTTGAGATATCCTTTGTTAGTCACACCTTCATTCCCGGGAAGTACTCTGATGGTTACCCTTGTAGGAGAATCAAGCAGAAATAAACTAGTCAATATTTGAAAATCCTGGCATTAAAAGGCAGTGACAGGAAGCATCATGGCTTCTTCCTTTTACACAGGGGAAAACAGGGGTCCTCAACAAGATCAAAATACTCATGGCCAGCACCAGGAACAAGAACAAAGGGCTCCAACCCCGTCCGCTGGCACGGCATTACAAACTGATACCCACATCCAGGGCAAATCTAGGGCGCTGTGTCTCTCCAGGTCAGCACTAAGTATTGGACTGCCCTTCTTTTCAAAAGCAGAGCAAAGTGTAGAACCAGGGACACCCATCCACCCAGGGCTGGCACAGCGCCGAGAGCCATGTCACCCAGAGAAAGGCACCTGCAAGCGACAGGAATGCCGGAACTCAGCAGGATCTCATCCTCTGCACAAAGGCAAGCTCTCACCGGTGACCAACTACCCCATGCAAGGCAGCACCTGATATACTTCTCCCAGCACACTTTAACTTTCACTGTGAACAGAAAAACATCAACCTTGGCAAAGCTGCTGATCCTAAAGTTCACTTTGCCCTCAGTCATCTCTGTCAAGGGAGAAAAAGCACTGATTTTTTGGG
This sequence comes from Dromaius novaehollandiae, assembly GCF_036370855.1. Taxonomy (NCBI): domain Eukaryota; kingdom Metazoa; phylum Chordata; class Aves; order Casuariiformes; family Dromaiidae; genus Dromaius; species Dromaius novaehollandiae. The sequence goes on from NC_088118.1 coordinate 4,641,829, forward strand.
GGAGTTTTAGCTGGCCTCACTAGGTAGCAGAGGCCAAATTAATTGTGAGAGGTACTCCGAGCCTAACCTCTAAAAGATGCAGAATACTCACGTTTCCTATCAAGCATTATGGTCGTGCACACATGAAGGCTCGCTGAAAATCCCCCTCAAGCCTTAAAATCCCAGGCCAGCTCTTTCTGGTCTGTCTACCAACTGACAAATAGCAACTGCACATGATAAAACCAAGAGAAGTCAATGATAGGTGCAATACCTACTTAAATAGATTCAGTTTTAATACACATAACTAGCCTTTCAATGATACCAGTGACTACTCCGGTAAAACATCATCCTTATTCTGGCTATAAAGCCAACCACACTGTTCAATAACATTATTGGAGGAAGTGACACTCAGAGAGTAGTGCTCAGAAGGAACTAACCAGCACAAGTGCATAGATTGTTATCTTCCTGGAAAATAAGAATAATATAAAGGATCCCCAGTGTTTTCTTGGGACTCAAATATCTCTTTCAGAAAGAGTAGCTGTCCTGGAATGGAAGGTTTGTCCTAAATCAACAGCCTAGTTGTATATTATAATGCAAGAATAATATAAACATCAGTGTAATCATCTGCAACTATGCCAGTCCTGTTACTGCTGTATCCAACCACCAGTCTGTTAGGATAAATGCGGTAAGTATAGAGAACACTAATGTCAGTAATAGATAAATTATTTTTAGGCAATGCTGCAATATAATAAAAACAGGTTCTGGTGTATATCCAAGTGTACAGAACAAGAAAATATTATCCAAATTATGCTCAAATAACAGATGATGTCGAACAGCTCTGTTTAGCAATGTAAGTCATCTCTCTCCTAAACCCCAGGTAACTTTTTCCCTATTCACCTCATTGGATACCTGACATGGCACCTCCCAGCCCTTCTCACTCCTTTACAGATGTGTTTTCTTTGTTAAAGCCTTGGGGAACAGAGCACAGCGGTTCGACCCAGTGTCCAGGTGGGCATGTGGGTCACCCATCAGATCTGGAATACAACCAGAACTTCCCAATTTCCTGCTTTCCTTTCAGGTACTATTGATCCAGGATACCACAGGGCATCCCTCCCTTCCCCACACGTAACACACGGGAGCTGCTGGGTGCCAAGGAGGAACACAACTCCTTACAACCTGAGAGAGACTCATCGAGACCAGCGGAAGCTGCCAGAAGAGCCAGTGCTCTTCCTCACTGTTTAAAGTTAACTCCAAGGATTGCTGCAGGGAGAGCTGAATTAAGGTAAACAGCAAGATCAGGCAGATGAGAGCAGGCAGACTTAAGATGTCACAAATCAGGATCTCACGCAGTCCTAACCCAAACTCAAATAAGGGTGGGGACTTCCAAAAGAGGCAGAAATGCGTATTGGGATATTGCCATCATTCTTGCTTTCCTGAACGCGTAAATGAGACAGAGAGGCACAGGCTCCTTTTGAAAGGGCAGTGTGTTGTTGCTGGTACAGAAAAGTTTGAGGAGCATTAGCTTAGGAGTCATGAAGATTGCTGTGGTGTGCCATGGGTGTGTGTGTGTGGGGGGGGGGGGGCGAGGCGATCCCAACTTCACCTTCCTTATGATGCCATGGAATAAAAACAGAGCATCTCAGTATTTTTCTGGGCTCTCTCCCCTAACTGATCTCATTCTCAGATAAAACAATAGAATCGCATATACCAACATTGGCAGCACTCAGCCTTGTTTTTCACTGCGAGCCCAAAGGGCACACGGCAGTAACACTGCAAGCTCTTCTGAGCATGTCTAATCAGCTCTGCCTGCCAGACTGTCAATCTCTGGTGGCCAGTTCTGTTCCCAATTTATACAAAAATGCAGCTTCTGGTATGCCTGATGTTCTAAGGACAAGCTGCAGTCCTCAGGCCCAGCTGAAACAGGAGAACACCACACACAGAGGGAGCAGGCACAGAAAGGACTTGATTAATTGGCCTCTCCATCTCCCTGATGGGATCCCCACTCAAAGCCACCAGGCCTGGCAGGAACAGCTCCGACACGTGAACTTTTCCAGTGTGCCTCCTGGAGGTGTAACACCAGACTTGAAACGGAGGTGTAACAAGAAAAGCTGCACAAGACTGAATGACATCAGGACTCCAGGCTGCTCCAGAAGTCAGTGAAATTTTGAGGCTGCTTCACACTAGAAAAAACAAGAACCACCCTACACACTCTTCAGTCCCATCCAGCTCAGAAAGGAACAGACAATAGTCCATCATCACTCAGACAGAAGCAATTAGCTCTTATTCTGCTTTCTCAGTCATTTACTTAACACCAGTATTTCAGCAGGGCCAAAATGAGATGTTTGGTAAAGTCTTTTAAAGCACATTAAAAAAAAAAAAGAGGAGGGGGGGTAAAGAGTTGTGTAGTTGCCTACAGATGCTATAGATCTAAGGATTTTCAGAAATATCCAATGAATGGGCTCCATTAAGAAAAAAAATCCACCAGGCCCTTATCTGCACCTTTCAACAACCAAATTTTAAAATGTCAGCTTTAGGCATCTAGACTTGACAATATCCTCATGTAACTTTAGACATCAAAAACCCCGTTGCCTAAACTACTCATCTAGGCTCTCTCTGCAATGAATAGAATGAGCAGCACCTCCAACAGGTAATTCATCTCTTCCTAACACAAGATCTAAAATAGCTATCTTTCACTTTCTGGAGACGCCTCCTTCTCTCCACTGGCTAGAAAGGGAACCTAAATGACCAGTGTAGTCTTAAACCACTAACTTTAAATATCTAACAGATAGACAAGATTCATCTCCTTCAAATTGTCTACCTGTTGTTTATCTAAGGCTGGGATTTCCAACAGGGATGTAGCAGCCTAAAATTGATAAAACTTTTGAAAATCCTAAGTCATTTGAAAATAACATATCACAAAATCCGTAACCAATATCCCAGCTGTCCATCATGACTTTTTGACATACAAGCTTATCTCACTCATGCATTATTCCAGTATCTGAGGAGTGGAAACTTCTGCTGCTGAGGTTATGGAAAATGTTATTTATGCTACTAAAGCAAATCCCATCTTAATTTCAAGTGCCTAATCATTTTCTTGTGCCTTGGTTCTTGCCTTTTTATTATTCTGCCACCTCCATTACACTCACATGCATACACACACACATATATTTGGTCTTAACAGATATGGAGATAACTCTTAAAGAGGAGCTTCATCTTAAATAATGCAAGGATACAGAAAAGAAAAAAAAGAATTTATTCTTCTGTGAGATGGGAAAGAAGACTCATTCACTCAAAAAACAAGAAGCAGGATAATCTGAGATACTATCAGATGCCTATCAGATTTATGCTGATGGCTAGAGAGCCTTAACCACAAACAGTCTTATCAGTGCTCCTTAAGTCAGCTGTTGCCCATTTTAGAGGGAAGTCACCTTCAGTCATTAGAATATGTTAGCTATAGGTAAACTGACGGACTTGAAGAGAAAAAACTTTTTGGATGGTCATAGTAGTTACCCTATGGCCTAAAACATGAAGATTTTTTTTTAACCTTATGTTAGCCTGTAAAATTACTGAACTCAAAACTCACCACTGGTGTTTCAACTCGGAAGACTTCCGCAGGAGAATTCAACAGGCTGACTATGCAGTAGGTACAACTCCTGCCTTCAACAGCAGAACACAAGGCTTATATACCACTTTTGGCTAACTGGAGGATTTATGTGAGTTTAAATAGCTGCTTATTAGAGTTCATGAGAAGTAGGTTTCTGGTTCCCCCTTCCACCCCAAGCCATTTTTATCTCCTTTATGGCTTGAATGAGGACATAGAATTAAAATATCAACTTTTTTTTTTTTTTTTACAAAATTTAATTTCCAATTAAATAAGTTCAATCAAATCTATTTCAATTTTTGTTAAATTTTCTACATTTTCATCCTGACCCTTTTCAATGGGAAATATATTTTGAAGTAACTTTGCTATAAAAATACCACAGATTGCACTCAAGACAGTTGAGATGGACAGAACTGTGGTTTAAAGAATATGTCCAAAGACTGTTACTGAAAAACTGCATTTGTCAAAACTTTAGTTTAAGCAAATTTCCAGTAGAATATCAAGTCTTCTGAACAGTTCTGGGTGTCTAAGCTCCTACGCAGAGACAAGAACCCTACAAAATGAACATAGTCTTAACTTTTCAGTTTACCTTAAGCCCTTAAACTAAAACCAGAGGCCAAACACACTGCAAAAGGAGAATACAACTTGTTGTCTGCCTCCTGGATACTTTCATCTTTTTACACAATCACTAAAATTGGCTACTGGCTTATAGTAAAATTTTTCAAGTTTTACAATCCAATTCACCTTTAGAATGTGAGATGAAAAGATATTGTAAACTTTCACCAGTTCATAGTGTTACCACTGAGTTTGTTCAGCCCTCAAAGAAAACGCCCAAAGAACATCTTGCAAACCAAGTTTAGCCTGGTATAAATAGATGTGGTTTCACTAATAATATTGGAGGTTTGGCCCATTTTTGTCAATTGAAAAATCAAATATAACAAGCCTTGCAAAACGGAAAGACATATACAAACCCTGATCAGAGACTCAGGTTTCTAAACTGTATCAAGGTTGCAAAAACAAATTGACATCAACATATGGGGAAAATCTGAAGTTGCAGCAAACATTCGCATATGTGAGAAACTCTGGCATGTAAGTAGTCCTATTAAATTCAAATAAATCGCACACAAGATGAAAGTTATTCAGAGGCATTAGTGTTTGCAAGATCAGGCCCTGAGATGTCTCTGTGTAGTAGCAGTACTTTACGTTTAATCTGTTATTGCATTAATATCTATAAAGAGCATATATAAATACAAATCAGATGGCAGCTGCAACCTTACAGCAAAAAAAACCAAAAAGATTCAGGGGATGCGGGGAGAAGAAGAGGGGACTGAAATTTCTGTGATGTCTTTAAAATACCATCTATTTTGGGTTTATCATCCTGCTCAAACTGCAGCTATTTTTTTCCACACACAATATACACAGGCATACACACACACACACACGAGAATGATGCAGACAAATGAATTTCAGAAAGAAGAGGGCAATGATGATGGGAATAAACTGCTTCAAAATGGACAGATTGCCCTACACAGGAGCAAGTGGTAGTCTTAAGTGTGGTAACCCCCCTCAGATTTCTGTGAAGAGCCTGATGTGCTCTACTTAACACTTAAGAAAATTCACTTGGGAATAATGGCCTCTAATTTATTTTGGCTACAGTGATCTTCATCTGTGCTTCTGTTAATCTCACTCTGAAGATTTCAGGGTACTTTTTAACTAGAGTGAGTCATTCTCTAGCTGCCTAGTAGTTAATCTGCTCAGATATTCCTCCAAATAACCATCTGCTCTACCTTGCATTTGTTTCACTCTCTGACTATCTTAGTTCTTGGTCTGTCCTGCTGGCTCATTCAACACACTTTAAACTTCTCCTCTGGCCTTATGTCTGGTTGCTTATGCTTTGGACAGACAATAGAGGTGATACAGGCCATTATTCATGAGAAGCTTCAAGTGTAACGTGAGAAACATCTCATCTCCTGACCCCTGTTAGCATAAGAATTGCTGATAAAATTCTGGACTGAAAGAGAAGAATCTTCTGGGAAAAATATAGGCAAAAGTTTCACTTGAGAGATGTGTTTTGTAAGAGCAACCCAGATGAATTCTCTGCCTAAGGACCAGATCTAACTCCCAGTGCAGTTACTGGGAATCTAGAGAGGTAATGGGGACAAGACCTTAGACGCTCGCACAATTTTAAAGAAAAGGGTATTCTTTATTACACCTACAGTTTTGTGCTCTTGCATTTTATTGCTTTTATCCAGAGATCATGAAGTGATTTGCACACTTCAGTGAATTAAGCCTCACAGTACTCTTGGAGAGTGTGTAAACGCAGTCTTATTGATTCCATAGCTGGATGTCATAAGTTAAAGATCGAAGAAATCTCCTTGAATCATGCATTTTGATACATCATCAAGTTACTCTAGTTTTGACTAGGTATGATTCAACTGATTTTAACAGAGTTACATCCAAAAGAAGCTGGATTGCTGCAGTGGAAAAATCACACATACTGAAAATAGAAATATAGTCTCTGTCAAAGGATCATCAGATACTAAACTGAAAATACATTTGATCTTAGAAGTAAATTTTGGTACCATTAAAGCACATACTGGCAATTTAGAAGCAAAGGCAGGAACCAGCCTACTCCACTGTCTTCTGACATACCATCCAGAGATGGACAGATGCATTTGTACTGACAGCAAGAAATACCATGTCACAGTACACCTACAAAGCACAGGGAGGGCCAAAATGTTTCTACTAACATTTCAGAGCCCAGATTTTATCCAATTCATTCAATTTATAGACGTGTCAGTGGCTCCAGCTATTTTGCATCACATTTGCTAAGGAAATTAATACTATGTGGAGAAAAGCCTACTACAGTATTCAACTTGAGTTCCAGTGGAGTAGCATACACCTTAACCAGAGCAATATCAGATAGCACTGACAGGTAGTAACATCAATGGGACAATCTTCAGTGGAAAAAAGTGCTATTCTGTTCACTGAGACAGGATGAGACAAAGCATTTAGGAATAAGGCATTCCATCCTGCACACCCTGCAACTGGGCTAAATTACTGACTAATCTTTTTCCACATATAGCTTTGGTGATTCTCAGTTACTTTTTCCTCTTCTTCAGTTGTTTAGAGAGACTGTGTCAATCCCAAGTAGCCTCAAGAGCAAAGTATTGGTGCCGCTTCTCCTTCCACTTGGCATTATTTCACATCAAAGTTGTGACGAGTAGCTTCAATGGGGTTGCCTTAGCAGGAGTAGAGCATTGGGCCTACTAACTTCCTTTTATTTATACAAGGTGTACATACGAGGTAACGTGTTATATCTCAAAGCGACAAGGAGACGTCCAGTGCTGTCAATCCACACCCTCAGCTTTAGCCATTGGAGCTACACAAACTGACATGGAGATGGTTTACGTGCCGATTCACCGCCTGATAACAGACTGCAGGACATTCCTAGGACTTAAACATGAACCTTGCTGAAGATCTCTCACTTATTGCCTGCCCCATGAGAGCACAACCCTTCAATCCACTTCTGTCCTCCACAAATACTTAAGGGTTGATCATGCATCCAAACTCAACAGGGTAAGACCTGGCACAGATGTAAGTGATGCTAATGAGACAAAGTAACTTGCAACAGATGGCCTCACTTCCGTCTCACTGCGGCCCAAAGGGCTCGTCATCCCGCGGCAGAGGCGTGCGCAGGATTCAGACGGCAGGTGCGCTCCCTGGACAGCCTCTCTGCCTCTCCTGCATGGTCCCACGGATCAACCTGGGCTGACTTGCCCAAATTTCAGGTGAACATGGGCCAGCAACAGAACGAGGTCACCATCACAAATAAAGCTCTGAGCCAAGTGCTGGCAGAAGTTAAAAGTGTCATTTATTCCAATGAAATGAGGCTGATTCACATCAGCAAATAAACTGATTCACCTTGGGGTTTTTTGGGTTTTTTTTTTTTTTTTTTGGACAAAACTGTTAATATCAAAAACTGACTATATGGCTCACTCAAAAATTAAAAATTACGTTGCTGCTCCTGTTGCTAGATACTGACAGCTGCACATGACCAGCATTAACCAGCCTGTCAAACATAATATGCAAGTTCCTTTCCACTGGAGGGGGGGGGACAAAAAACCATTTGCAGTGTTGAAAGTTTCTTGATTTTATTCCATCCTGGTCTTGCAGTGACTATGCTGATGACACGGGACTGTCATCCAAACTGGTCTAAGAAAGGCACTCCGTTCGCCACCGCGGAGCCACTGCCGGGATGCCATGCACCGATGCTGTAACTGCAAAGAGCAGTCCCACACAAGACCACAGTTTGGGATGTTTCATGAAAAAACACTTGCTGTCTACACTCATTCTGTATGAAGTTCAAACTGCAGGAGGAAAGTTGGAAACAGCCATGGGTAAGTACTGACAAAGGGGTACATTTTCAAAGGCATCGGAGCCCACTTCTGACAAGCAATTTAACTGCTTAAGAGCACAAAGTTGTGAATAATAATTCACACATTTGAGAACTTAAACAGCTCTGAAATGCACCAAGCTCTGCTATTAATAAAATGCAAGTCCTCCAATTTTAATATCATATTGTACCAATACTATTTAAATCTTATTACATACACAAGTGGGAGGTGCTACTTTCTCCCTTTTACAGTTGGGAGAAGAGATGCAGAAGCACATAATTTGACCCAGAATATAAATCACATCTGCAGCAGTCACAGACCACAGCAGTTCTCAGTTTTCAGCCTTGTGCTCAGTGCATTAGATCTTACTGGGTTTAACTAGTGTACTTGATTTCATGCAAACTACTCCAATACTACTTTAAAGTATTAAATAAATGGCAAACAGCAAACCAAATGGGCAATTAATATTCTTGGATGGATTAAAGGAAAAAAGCGACATGCACATATTTGAACTATTCCAAAGCAAAATCTAAACATAATGAGAAATGTTTATAGATGTTCAAACTGCTAATGGCATGCAAGAGGCTTATATTTCAAATATCATAGGTCAACAAAAAGGAATATGTGAATTTCCAAATGTTCCTTGCTTGGCTGATCCATCAGTATGATAACTAATGCATACTTCAACTCCTCAATGTACTCTCTGGAATTAAAGCAACCAGATAGCACAGAAAGGGCTTAAACAACCATTATCAATGGATTTCAGACAAAAATCAAGACAATTTCAGAAAGATCACCCAACACAAATGAAATAGCTTTGGAAATGTGTCACGGAAGTGTGAACTGGTTAAAAGCTTGATGAAGCTGGTCCAGGTTATGCTCCCTAGTAACTGATGAAGAGGGAGAGGGAAAAAAAAAAAAAGAAGAAAAAGGAAAACCAACCCTCCAGTTAACTAACAACTTTCTACTTACCAATAGCATTCACGATGGAGCAGATGTGTGCCCACAGACAGGTTCGGGCAGAGGTTGCACCTCTTCTCTTCCTGTTCTGGGGAATCAGGAGGGGTTGCAACCCACACTACTTATTTGGTGGTCCCTGGCACCTCCCAAGCCACACACTGGACACGCGCAGGGCACAATACACTCCCCTTCTCGACCCTTAACACGTCACCAAAAAGAAACAGCATAGGGCCAGTGCCGCTGGGTATCCTGAGGTCAAGCAGGGGCTAACAAGAGCTCATGGTGCTCGTAGGGTTGTTGCCTGCACGCCCAAGCCAGCCCATAACAGAGCAGTGTCACTCTTGACTAAGATGTTTTGACACACACTGAGTTAGCAAGGCTGGCCACCTCTGCACTAAAGCTTAAGGAGAGGGTGGGGGGGAGAGCAAGAGAGGGGAAAAAAAAGTTTATACAGTTTAAAAGGTGCCACCAGTTTAAACACATTTAGAGTCCTGAAGACAGTGGTAGGAACCTCACAGAACTTTCAACTGTGCTGAAACACTATTCCCATTTATTTCATGAGATGTTAGACACCAAGTCTTTGCTTTGTTGGTTGTCCAGGGTTTTCTCCCTATCCATGCCTTCATCAGCTCAATACTCTCAAATTCTGGGCCTTCAAGACTCAGATCTCTCTCTCCAGACTTAGAAGCCCAAATCATTTAGATGCTTTTACAAATGCTACTCTGCTCTCAGCAAAGTTAGAGGAGAATCCTGGTAGAATACAGTATGGAAAAGAAACTCACAGTATGGGAGAAACAAAGGAACGTTGTCAAGGAACAATATGGCTACAGATATTAGTACCTGCATGTTCAATGCAGAAACACTTCCACTTTCCCTTTACAAACAGTGTTACTCTTTTAATTCTGGTATTATCCAGGGGTGCCAACTGAAATGAGGCACCCACCACAGTACTGACATACTCCCCTAACTCCACAATCCACATCCTCAAGAAAAATATCAAACATTACTGAACTCACTGCAAAAACATGCAACTTAGGAGCAGTGGAAGAGCAGGCTCACTAGCTAATCCAAAGGGAGGGCATTTCAAAACAAGACAATTCAAGGCATGGGTCAAGGTTAGCACTGAATTCACACACATGAAGTTTGAGAGGAAAAAAATGCTTCTCTGGGTGTCTCTTCCTGTTCATCTCGTTGCAGTGCTGGCTGCCCAAGTCGAGCCTCGTTGTGCTTCTCCCTCCTGGGCGGAACCCTGCAGCTCTTTGATTTCCTTTCATATTTGCAGTTATGTCATTTCTGGCTGACCCTTCTCAAACCTCGGATGTTTTCCTCTCAGAGCTGCAGGAGCATTATGTATGCTTATCCACAGACAGGCCCTGGAGCGGGGCTACTCTTAAAGCCTTGAGGATCCTCAACACCTTTTTGACAATTCTCAGAGGTTGGAGAAGCAAGAGGAAAACTGGGAATCATTTTCTCCATAACTTTAGCCTTTGTTTTGTTTCCCCCTCACCCACACAGATAACACCACATTTCTTCGTAGCTGTAGAGCCATTACTGTCTTGTGTAACGCAATAGTTGCTCATAAACTTCAGTTACTGAAAATCATGTACAGAGTCGGCCTGTCTCCACTTCTTTCTCTTCTCTACCCGTCCACACACACACACACACACAGTCTCGTGTAAAAAGAGAAAGCTTAACAACCTAAAAAGGTTGTTCGGACCTAGACTGTTTGGTTTAACCTTCTCTCACATTTTTTTTTCCTACAAGAGTGCAGCATCTGGGGACTTACGGGAGCTATCAGGATACCTTTTGGTTACTGGGTAAGAAATCTCCTGATAATCACTATCCCCACAGGGTATTTCTCATCCTTCCCGATTCCAAGTACCATCTCACCCGCTACTCGCTGAAGCATCACAGCATCCCATTCTGCCTGTGTCTGTGCAGCACCGCTGAACAGCATCTCAGCAGTTTCTGCGAGTATCACACAAAAACTTAAACGGGAGACACAGGCTACGCAGACCAGAAGAAAGGTTTTAGAATCCCAGACAGAACCCAGAAATGGCACCATAAAAACCTAGAAGTGCCTCATTTTATAAAAATGATAGTTAAATGCCCTTTGTAAGTGCTATAAAAGCTTACTCATTTAAAACATGGCACGAGCCCAATTGTGCTCAGAAATCTACCAATACAGTGCAAAACCATTTTTAGGTGTTAGCTTCTTTGAAGGGGCTGCAGCAACATAAACTAGTGCTAAACATCTTGGGTCTTCTGACGAAAAATATTTTCATGAACAGAATGAGGAAAACACACTCCCAGGGCCCCTCAAAAGTTCTGGCACAGAAAGGCACGTGCTTCCATTGAGTACATTTCAGAACAATATTTCCTGAGGCACTTCTGAGGGGTATTGATTTACATGCAAAAGATTAAGTCTGCAGCCATGCAAAGGGACTAGACCACAAAGGTGAAAGGCCAATGCGTCCAGGAGCAAATGAGGACCTTTTTTCTTCAAGTTAACTAAAACAAAGTAGGTCTGATTCTCTTTGAGACCAGTAGGATACCATTCACTGCTAAGGAGTTAATCCTGATTTACAGCAGCAAATCAGAGTGATATGCACTAAGCATATGAGCCGTTCTAAGTTGTAATCAGATAGAGACTTCAGAACAATGCTCTCTACATCAGCAACAAACTCGGATCAAATTTTACTAGTCACCTACCTCTTTTCAATCCATTATGCTGACCATTAAGATAATCATATGAATTTGTAAGTCTGAGATGGGGGAACCATGCGAGCCTCCATGGTTTTGTTTCTATGGAAACAATTCCCTTGGCATCCTCAGTCCACATTCGGTATTCCTGTCTCACTCTTTCATTCACATACTCAAAATTCACATCTTCCAAACATTCATTTTCAGCAGGGCTATGTTTTCTTCTTCTTTATTAATCCAATGAGCTGGATATCACAGGGATGATTAGATATCTGGCAGGTCAGCGTGTCCCAAACCTGACCCAGAGAAATCAGGATGAAATCGACAGAGCAACGTAGCCTCCACAGGGCAATTTAGCACATAGCCTTTTTGCTGCAACTGGCAAGACTGAAAGTGAGTTCTAATTAGGTTTTAGTGCTTTGGACACTTTCATCCCTCAGTCAAGATCACAAATAAATTACGATAGGAACCGATATCTCCAGTGACTTCCATCCCGAAGCTCCCACACTCCAACCTCCTCCTCTGTTCTCTGGCAACTTCACTCATCTCTGAAAAGCAACCGCTCACACGTGAAAGGTGGCAGCTTCTGAACTCCACACACGGCCAAGCCACACCACACTTCAGCGCCAAGGACAGAATAACTCCCTATCCAACTAGAACAAGGGGAATAAGAGAGCCAGAAATTAACTTCTTGGATAAAATTTGGCCACGATGCTTCAATTAACACTCCATCTTTACGAAAACTACCACATCTCAAGCAACAGGGCCCCCATCGCTTCCCTTCTGAGACTCTTTCACAGTACAATGGGCTTCACGCTTAATTTCCTTAAGAGTCAAGTCACATTTTTGATTGCTCAATCTCACTGTAATTCAACCCCCTTGGACCACTGTGAACAATTCATTCCTTGTGTCTGCGCAGTGGCCACCATCTTGACCAACTCAGCAAGGACTGAACCAAGGGTTTCCAAGGCTGAAAACATGAGCTGCTATAACTTGTACCAACGAGCTACACTTGCTAATTGGCGTAGTTACAGACTTCTCTGTGCAAGTGTTGCACAGGAGGCAGCGTGTCATATGTATACACCAGTGGATTAGACCTGTAGTTTCTCTGTACTCCCTTTTAGCAACATCCATGTCTCTTCTGGGTCCACATTAGACTTCTCTCTACTGGCTTAAAGGTTTGCAGTATTTCTGCGAGAGCAGGTGAAAAAAACAAAGTATCAGAGGTGTCTTTTCAGTCCATTCTTTCGTCAACATTTAATTGAAATATTTAAACAAAACTTTAAACTTTCTAGTAATGGCTCTGCCTGATAGCGCTCTTTCCCCAGAACAGGCATCAGCAAAGGTAGAGGTGATACAGAAGGATGCCAGAATACCTTCTGCATTTTAGCTATTAGGTATTCTAAACATAGCACGAATTAACTTGCAGGAGGTAAAGCACCAGTTGCCTCCCTGTACTACTGCTTCCACTCCAGCTGTTCCCAGTTTTAAAAAAGCATAAGGGCCACATTTTTAGACAGTGTAATTTGGCGTGCATCCATTAGCTCCATTGTTTTCACTGGAATGGCGGTAAATTACACCAGATGAGGATATTGCTCTAAAAAGTTTTTGCTTTAAAATAAACAAACAAAAACAGGTTTAGACAAGACCAGGGATTTTGAAGCTGCATTCCTGTCTCCAGAAACTTCCAACGACTTGCAGTAGTCTTTGCTTCACCAAGCCACAAACTTGTCGTGCCTTTAATCTTTCCATGTTAGTCAGTTCCTCTACTCCTTTAATCGTTTCTGTTGCTCTTCTCTGAATTCTGTCCAGTTTACCACACAGTACAGAGTACATTACATCTGAAAGGCCAGAAGTATGGTGTACAGAAGCTCATTTTCAAATTCTGTGACCTCAATTCTTGGGAGGATTTCTTAGACCAGACACCGGGCTATAAATGAAGTATGCGTGCCCATATAGCTGAGTAATTTAAATGCATTTTCTGTGAATAAATCTACTCGGTACTTTCTTGATCTGTACAATCTTCTGCCATAGGGGCCTAACATAAAAATACTTCAAAGGCTCTAACAAATTCCCTCAAGATGTGATCTTCAGCATTTCAAAAGCTGAAAGACACAGACAAGGTTTGAAGTGATCATGATATATTTTCAAGGTAACACTCTTCAGCAACTCCTGTTCACCCATTTTTTGAAAGTGAAGTTATATCATCTCTCACTATATATATCTATATATCTTTTTAACATATTTACTATTTCCATGAGCAATGTAAAGCTGAACTGAAATTGATTTTTGTTTAGGGTTTACTATACCTCATTATCTTTAAATGAAGCACAGCAATGCTTCCTTCCTTCACACACCTATTAGACAGTCCCAAATGGGCATCCTGTAGCCACAGACCCTCACTACTTTCCTTGCCTCTGCAGCACTAAAAATTTAGATTTGGATTCAAGTTTCAGCCCCAATCTCTCTCCTCCTACTGAGCTGAAGCAAGACCCTCTTGTACTAACACTTTTGTGAAAGATTATTTTTATGTTATACCTCAGTCCCATCTCTGATACCAGTTATACAGTTTAAGTTTTAAGCCAAAAGATATTTTGAAACTGATGCTCTTGGCTGAAACCAAGATTCCTCGTGTCCTCCAAATAGTTTTATAACTAACTCTCCTAGACTGCAGCATATTTAATGAGAATGCAGATGATCAACTGCAGCCCGCCTTGCACGGTTAACTCAATCAACAAACTACTAATGACTCCAGCATGTTACAGCTTTTTTGGCTAATGAGAACCGTATTGACCAGATTTTTCCCGTTCTCCCAGGATCAAACGCCAATATGGAATGAGTTCTGGTACAACTGTAACATTAGCCTGCAAGCAAAACACTGACCAGCAATAGCAAGACACAGCCGGAGTGCCATTAGGAAGCAAAAGTTCCCCCAGACTCACGGGCCAGCCAGTCTGAATCCTGCCTTACCAGATATCTGCCTAGAGAAACAAACCCCAAGAAGCACAAAGCTGCAGTCGGAGCACAGAGCTGCTACCGCAGTGCACAGCACTCAGCCGGAAAAGGCTTCTGTTGCCCACAGCTGACGGCACCGCCACGTGCCCACCGTTCCTCCTCCTGCCTCTGCTCCGCTGCCATTTTACTGCAGGATAATTCGTAGCAGGTGAGAGGCAAATACACTCCGCTTCCTTTTTCCTTCACTTATGTGCTGTGTGTTGCTGCAGTTTTCCCTCATCTACACTTCCTCTTCCCTCCCCTCTCAAATGGAAATCAACTGACCATTTTGTGTACGGAAATGTAACAGCTGACCATATGCCTAGTAACGCGTAGTCAGAGCAGCTGACCAAATGCGTAGTAGTATTTATCACAAAGCCCGAGAGGTGAGGCGGGAAACAGTCTATCAGGCATCATCTTGCCTGCTACCAGCCACTATTAAATAAAGACCTACTCCCACGGAAAGCAACGGAAAGAGTTTCAGTGACTTTAGTCATCTTTGGACCAGGGCTTTGTTTCCTTACAAAATAACCTTCAGTTTCCGGTACAGTCTGATTTCTAAAATGACCTATTTCTAAAACAGACTCTCCACCCCGTACCCTGGAGAAAAAGCCACAGTTTGATCTCTCTCTCAAGAGGAGACCTGTTTCCATTCTTGTCTCTATCGCTGTTTTCCTGGGTGACTTCAGACAAGTCACTTCCTTTCTCCATGCCTTCAGTTCCCCCTCTGTCAAACAGGGATAACAACATGGAGTGCTTCATAATCGAGGAAGTAAAACCGCTACAGAAGAACAAGGTATTATTTTCCTGTTGATCAGCTTCATGCTGTACCTTCTGAAGGCCGTGCACTCTGCCATCCTGCCCTTGCCTGGCTGCGAATGGACCAAAGCAAAAAGTAAAAACTCACCAGGTAAAGAAGGGAGGCAGAAGGACTAATTAGGACTAGCATATCATTTGGAAAACAGTCAATTCTCCAAAGCTTCTTTTCAGACCCAGCTGGTTTGCTAGTATCATTCTGAACAAGAAAGAAATCAGGGAAAAAATGTGCACTGTTCATCAACAGGGCTTGTGCTCCTTCTTCTTTAAGAGGTGCTTTTATGCAGTTCTCTCCACTTTAAAAGGCTTAAATATTAAATATAATTCAGCCAAGTCATAGTAGGGGTCCACGCTTGACTTCGCTCGTCTTTTAACAATGTCCTCAGGCCAGCCGCCAAGAGTTCAGACACTTAGCTTCCCTGGGCTGAGAACTCTTCATCTCAGAGGAGCTCTCCTCTTATCTACAGTGGGAAACGTTCCCATTCATTTCATGCTCTGTTCTGACCACAGTGCTCCTTGCTCCACTGACTTTCTCCTGAATTATTCTTCGGGTTCAAACTTTCCAACCTCACCTGCAGGTCCAAACACACCCCTAGTCTGGTAGCTTCCTACCTCCTAACTTAAGACTCAGTTTTCATCCCAAAACACCTAACCCCTTAGTTCCCTCCTCTTACCCATGCAAGGGTTGCTCCACAGAGCTCTAGCACTCTGCTATTATGACCACTTCTGATCAAGTGTCTTTTACTCAGCCTTCTGGGCTTCTCAGGAGAGAAGGATGCAGTTCACCCATCTTGCAAGTGAAGAAAAGGTAGCAAATAAGGAGTAAGAATGAAAAGCAAGAATGTTACTTCTCTTGCCTTTGTGCTCAACCATAACCAGGAGCCTGGGGAAACGGGACAAAAGAGCAAGCTCTTTGCTGTACTAATACTGGGAACCCTAAGAGGTAAGATGAGACATTGTGCTAAAAACCCTAACCAACCCGTTTTGGTAGGTCTTGCACTAACACGCATCATATTTTTCTCCTTCTCCAACCACTTCATACACTCTTTCCTTCCCCCTTTCTTCTACAGAATACGAGCCTGAAACCTGGAAATGGCCACTGGAAATGTGTTTTCACTGATATACTCAGTTTTAGTCTCCTTCCTTCCCCCCCTTTCCCCCCGCAAAAAAATTCGCTAAGAAAAAAAAAAAATCCAGAACAGAGGCCAAAACTGTGTGCTTTAATTCCATTCCTGTCCACCGCTAGCAGATATGAGTCATTCCCTAACAGCATGGCTTAAGAAATGTGCAAGTCACTCTTGGCTTTATTCTCCTGGGCATCAGGAAGCCAGTTCTTGAAATGTCTGACTAGCAACTCCTAGGAGGGGCTGTGGTCTAAAGCAAATTAAAGTTACAGTAACAATAAATTCTGCAACTGCTTTTGGTTTTCTTTTGTAAATAGATCAGGGCATTAGCATAGCCACTTTTTATACTATGGGTCTCCTTCAGCAGATTGCTTTTGAATTCATTAGGTTCCAACTTCAGGGGAAAAAATGGTAGCCTTTGATTCACTGGTCCAGGGGAAGAAGGATGAATAAGCAATAAATCTAGTTAGAGTGATGTTACTCAAGCTCACTGGAATCCAGTCGCTGGAAGCTAGCACATCCAGATTCCAATCCAAGATAAGCACATATGTCTGATGTGCAGGGGCAAGTCTTCCCCTTGCTCTCTCCTTGGCTTCCATACTCAGAAAAAGAGACAGTAAGAGTCACGCATGCAAATATTAATTCTGTATTTCACAGAAAAATATCAAATCAGGGTGGTTTTTTTTTTCCCCTCATGAGCAAATCCAGGGAGACAGTATTATCAAGTAACACACTTCTACGTGAAGCATGTCTCTAGGATATATATAAAAGAACCAGCACGAAGGTGTTAGTACAGTCTTACAATATGACACAGTCTTAGCCCTTAAGGTATTTTGTTCTGTTACTGACTCTGCCACAGACTCCCCATATGATCTTGGGCAAATCATTAGATCCCATGTGTACAACGGAAGAAGAATCCATCCTTCCTTTTTTCTTCTTCCTCTCAGGGCTATTGGCATTACAAGCTGTTTGGGACAGAAACTGACTCCTTCTGGATATGCTTGCATAACTGATCAGATAGAGCCCCAAATTCAGCTGCTGCACGACCAATGCAAATAAGGGACCCTCAATACATGTGATAATGGATACAACCAGACTTAGAGGCAAAACCGAAGGAAACTGCTCACCCAGAATGGATTTATGACTTCTGAAGCAAACACGAGAAAATTAATTTTGTTTTCCCCCATGACTTTGCCACCTCTTGCCTTCAGAGAGTGGATGGGTTTCTTGGACAAATCAATGAAACTAACATCAAGCAAATGACCTTTCCTCAGTGCCTTATAAATATCTATCAGCTTTAGGAGTGCCACCACAGTTGAATGGAGAGACTTAAAGCCAGACTATTCATCAGACAGCAAATTATTATTCCAGAGACTTTAATGAATTGGCTAGTGGCCAGCCTTCCTTACAGTTTAGGTACCACTAGTAAAATGGAAAGTGGCTAATTGGTTTGCACGAGAGCCAAAGAAGAAAAAATGGTCTTTTAAGAGAAACAAGAACAAGGCTGTTCCACTGGCCATGGTCTGACACCCTCACAAGATGGAATAGAGTGAGCAGATACACCGCATAATCAAGGAACCAAGAAAACAAGCAGTCTGTAAACACCAGAGATGGCCTCTATTTTATGGTATCAATAACAATCAACCAACTAACCACACTGCAATGGATGTATTCATAACAAAAAGGCTGGGAGGATGTCTCAATAACTCCAATTTTCTTCTATACAGTAGATGCACAGACTTGCCATATGCAGTTCTAAATTAAAAGCCAAATTATCTTCTCTGATATAGCTCACATTTGCGTTGAACACCAACATTTCCAAGTAGGAGCTACCAGCATCAGGATTAAAAGTCTATGCACAACGGACAGAAAATTGAAGTAAGAGTAATGAGCCCTGCACCACAGCTCATTCCAGTTCCCATCCAAGCTCTGCAGCTCCCTTTGCCACAGTGCAAGCAGCCAGGGAGACCCTTGAAATGGCAATACTGAATTTCACTTGCCCTTCTGAGGAACCCTAAGTCAGTTCCGGGCTACTCTACAAACAGACAAGACAACTTTACTCACTCCAGCCTCGCCACGAAGACAGCAACTTGAATTCTGTGCAAATCAACTTTCTATCAAAAAGCACCAAGCTACTTGGGCAGACATCTTTCTTAACATGCTTGCTGGTCTGTAGTCCCCTCCTTCTTCCCCACACAGCAAGACTTTGCAGATCACAAAGCAAGTAGCACTTTCCCCATGCTCTGTTCTTAATGTCTTAGAGAAGCGTGTGCTTCAGGTCCTCCACATTTCACGTGGCTGGCTTTCCTGCTTTCTGATTGTGCTATCTCTGTAGAGGTATTTTTCAATTCAATACATTGGAGAATAGGAACTTGTGCTTATAAGGTCTCTGACATATGCTAACTTCCCCTTTGTTTTCCAAGAGGTTTATGCTACCACATTCCTGCCGCACTTCTATTTACTCATCAGTTCGTTTGAAAACTTACTGTTCTCTGGGGCATTAGGGGAAGTTCGTGGTTACTTGTGGTTTTCAAAAAGGAAGGGTGCATTTCAGATGACACGTGGTAAAACAGTCAGACCAGGTGTAAAAATAAGATTATACTGCACCGGCCGTGGTTTCAAGTAGACCAGCTTTGCCATAGATAAGGCAGTCTGAGCAGGCTTAAGATGCAAATTGAACACTTTTTCTTCAAAAACCAGCCAGTTGCTGAGGGTGCAAAAGGCAGACTTTTAGGATAAGTTTTACGGTGCAATTTGTTTCCATCAAACTCTGCTTATAATGACTTAGCCGTGTGGATCCAGAATCTGTTACAGTAAAACAGGTCGAAGAGGATATGGAAAAAGACATTTCCATTCTTCAGAGGGAGGAAAACAACTTTTCATCTTTTCTGACTGGATACAGTTAAAGAAGATTACAGCTGGTATGATTGCTTTTGGCAGCCTAGTGTTTGACCTATAATTCTGTAAAAATATAACTAAGTCCTCATATATTGACTGTCAAGAATTTTCCCCCACATGCTCTGTTCTTCTCAGTCTGCTTTACATAGAAAATTTGCGGTATTATAGATCTACCTATGAAGACTCCTTGGGCCTATTTCACCACCAGAACAGATTAAATTAAACAGAATATAACCACAGTTCAAAACTACATCTAGTCATCTTCACTACTCAAGAAAGCTCCTTCAAAACAAACAGAGTAAGAAAAAGACAACAAAAGCAAAGATGGTGTATTCTCCTCGTATCCTATAGCTGAAAGAGTGTCTTCTCCACACCTCAGTGGCCTGGTTGTCAGAAGATTCCTAACAGCAGCGGCTCCGAAGGACTGCAACACACATTCACCACTTCCAAAAATGAATACATGGCAACAAATCAATCTGCACGATCCATCTTTTGACCGAAGACAGCCCTGTTCCCTGAGCTACTACAGCATGAGGCACAACAGTACCAAAGAGAGCTGTCTTTACACAGGGACTTCGAAGATGAGGGAAACATTTGTGCAGTAGCCTAACCTAGTGTGAATGTGTTGACAAAGCTCAGAGAAAACAGCTATCCTGCACAAAGGATTTTCTCTCCCACTACAACAAAGACCAAGAAAAAAATGCAGACTCCGAAGGCTGTTCCCCAATACTCTCGCTTTGTGCAGCTGTAGCAGCACAGAAAGGTAAATTAACCCTCTCATGTCTGTGATATAAGTAAGAACAGATAAAGTCCAACAGTGACCCTACACATCATACTAGATGCAGCTTCTGGTTTAGGGAGTGCCTAAAACATGGATAGCTAGAAGCTGGGAAGATACAGATGCCCTGCTTTTATGTGGTCTTTCTTTAAGCATGTGCTACTTACCACTACCAGAGACAAGGTACAAGGAAGAGACCTCTGCTTTGACCCAGTACGACAGTCCTTATGTTATTACTGCAGTCACCACTGCAACACAGAGCAGCCTCTCATTGCATCCCAACATGCCACAGGAGAAAGACACAAACAGTCCCATTGCCCACTGAAAGTCAAGGGAAGCTCTTCAACGGTCTGAGCTGTACCAGGTCCCACCCCAGTCCAGGGAAAGGCATTGCTGTTTTCTCAGCCACCAGGGAAAAATCCCCTGCTCTCCTCAAAAGGTCTTTGTTTACATGCAGAGCAATTGCAGCTTGCTCAGCTCACCAGAACTGATGGGAACTCAAAGACCACATGGCAGACACAAGAATTCCTTTGTGATTTTTGGTGGAGTGTTGTTGATGACAAAGATCTTAGCATACAATGGAAAAGCAAGGCTAACACAGCTAAGAACAGAATAGGCCCTACGCAACTCCTTACTTGCCACTAAGTTTAACTTTCTCTGCTTACTTTCTAATTTAATGTATTCTTTTGATCTTCCTCTCCCTTCTCTTGTCTTCCCTCAGTTTGCTGACACAGTAGTAGCATGACAAGCTCAGACAAGCTAACCTACTTTTTCTTTTTCTCCTGCACATGTTAACGCTCCCACTCTTCCACCTAGCATATGAAAGCATACTGCAAGTATCATTATAATGATGCTTCCAATCCCCCCATGAAATAATTCCCCCAACTGACAGGTGAAGAAACTGAGACACACAGAGCTCTTTAGTAAATTACTTGCCCCTCAAGCATACAGAGCAAGTCAGTGGCAAGTGGAAATGAAATGGAGCAGACTTGAGTTTTTCTTGGTCCCAATCTATATAAAATTATTATACCAGTACCCATCACAGGACTGTCAAATGCCCCAATTCCTAAATCCAGTTGCGATAGCAAAACCTTATATATCCATGACACAGACTTGCACATTCCTATGATTTAACTGCAGCCAAGGAACACTCATTGCCATGCCCTACGTGCCTTCTGTCTGTACTGTGGCCTGTTAGCTCAGGTTCAAAGGATCCATGCTGCTTTTGAAAAACCAAAACTCAAGGTATGAGCTAACAGGAAAGGGCTATAGCACACCTACTTTCTATACCCCAGTGCGCATAGACTGCATGGAGAAGAGTGTCTTTACACATTAAGCTCAAATGCTCAATGTTTTCCTTTCGGGCTGAGCTTCAGATGTTCTCAATTCTGTGTGTGCTCACGTTTGGGAGTCTCAGATTGGTTCAAACCCACACCTGAAGCAGCAAAGGTACAAGCAAAGGTGAAGCAAACATGAATTGGATTCAGACACATTTTTCATACCTCAAATGGCTCTCAGGCTTTCTGAGGGTTTCTGAGAACCTGTAGTTTTCCTCTTATCCAAAAGAAGAAAATTCCCTCAGCAAAGTACCTCCTCAGTAAGGCACTGCCATCACCACTGACTTCCAGAAGACGACAAGCACATTCCTACAGAAAACTCACGGCAGCAAGCAAAGCTGCAACACCAGTTGGTAACAGACTCTGAAATGACGATGCTCATAGTGAATTGAAAAAGCTAGTTCTTCCCACTTAAAATCTGTCCATCTTTCCCACTCCACTAGCAACACAAACGCTGTGGATCAGGTACCTCGGGCCTTTCATCTGCACTGTAACAATTAGTGCATCTTGGTCTTCCAATTTCCAAACCTGTTTTATATAATCTGGGGTGGGGGGAGGGAGTGCCATAATCCAACTCCATCTCTGTCCTTCGGGTGCTGTGTCATGCGAAAAGGAAAAAAAACACAAACAAAAAAGGCCCTAACAATGCTAAGAAGCTCAGCCTCAGCAGAAGCCTGTCTTCTCAGCAGAGACCATCCCACAACACCCTCTACAGCAAAAAACAAGGACATTTGTCAAGACACAGTTTTCATGGAGACACAGACGCACGAAAATTGCCAAGGTGCACACATTGATTTACACCTGAAAAACAAAAGCACCTTCAGTCAAACATCAGATTTTGATGGTGGAGACACAGAAGCAGAGGAAACAGTGAAATCCTACGGTTTCCCTCCATGCTATAAACTACCCTATATTTTTACGTTTCAATTAAAAATGCAACTCTCATGTGGAAAAAGTAGAGAAATAAGACTTTGGGTGACTCTTTCCCACTGTTTTTTCTGCAAAAACCATGAGGCTCGTTCTAGTCAGTTAGTCTCTCAAACTGTTACCGCTGAGAGATAAATTAGGCCCTAAGGCATTGTGCTAAATCGCATGGGTAGGTGCTATCATTTTTCAGTTAAGTGTTTGTATTTCTCTCTTTCAGGTTTTCCTAGGAGCCCAAGGAAACATTTACAAGACTAGAGTCTTTTCTGTACTGGAACTGCCTTTCTTTTCCTCTTTCTGTTTTAGGAGAGTGGCAACATTATGAAAAGACTGGGTCTTTTTTACTTTATTGCCATTAAGGACAAAGTAAAAAGAGTGAGATCTATAAACACAAAGATGTCAAGATACAAGGCTACTATGTGTTTGAATGCCCAGCCCTAGCTCCCTTTTTCCATGAGTAATAACCTGTATGTTGACAGAGGTCATATTTGTATGCTTGCCACAATACGGAAAGAGGATGTGCAAAAAGATATACTTAATATCAACAGAGCATTTTGTTTCCTATGGGATACAATCCCTCTTCACCTTGCACAAAGTATAAACCTTTTCAGTCACATTTCTCCTCCAAATTCCTATCTCCTGTTCCGCTTTTCCACTCTACAGCTGTAGGTGCTACAAAAACGCTTCTGAGCGATTCACTGTAGAAAATGTTTGGAAAAAAATTTATGACTGTGCAACATGGACCCACTGGAACCAAAAGCACGTGGCAAGTAACAAGATTTAACTATAAACTTTGAATTCATGCCAGACTGGTTGAAGTTTCACTAAATTCAGTTATCCTGGCCTAATTTAGTGCTTTCTGTGCTAGTGGCTCCCAGCTAAGCACCTGGAATTCTCATACGCTTGAACTCCAGAGCACTTTGCATTCCTCTGAAGTTTGACCTTCCCAGCTGGCTTTACTGGCCTGACTCACAGCAGTAACGTGATGCCAGGTATTCCTGGGTTAACCATTCTGAAGCAAAAGCCCTAAATTTTCAAGGAAAGCAGTAACTTTGCTTTATGTTTTGGTATAGCTCCCTAAAGTTGCCTCTCCTCTTTGCGAGCTCTAATGGACTCAGAACTGAACACCAAACTTCAGTCTGAATTGCAGAGTTTCAACCAGTCAGTCCAGAAAATCATTCAATAACACAAGCACCATACAGTTGGGGACCTAAGGTTCACCCCTCTCTCCCAAAGTTCAGAGGACTCAGCGGCCATGGATCACAAGCCCAAGCAGGGTGGAATGAGAGGAAGATCAAAACAGAGCATGTCCCAGTCCCAGCATCCAAGTGCTCTGCATGCATCTCCAGGACACGGTAGCAGGCTGAAAACATTTGCAGAACAAGTATTCCCCAACCCACTACAGCACACGATGCTTAGCCTTTCTATGGAGGAATTGAAAGCAACACGTTTGCCCTATAGAAATCCTGTCCTATTGATGAACTGCATGGTGGCGGGAAGGGGGTGAGCAGAGAGACTTCAGCTACACAGGCAGGTCATGAGAGCAAATACTGCTTATTTCAATAGAGCAATGAAAGGGCCCAGGTGTTTAATCTGAGTTTAAACTCCTGTACTTACGCATCATTTAAATTTTGTGTTACTGTCTATAAAAACTGGACAGAAGAATAAGCTAAACTTGCTCTCCAGATAATAAAACGTAAAATAAAAATAACAAAAAAAATCCATTGTACCAACAGCATCAGACAAAATGACTTTTCCACACAAAAATAAAGTCTTTGTCCCTGCACATTCCACAACACAAATTTTAATAGATTAAAGCAGCAGTGCTCAGATCCAAGACAATCTTAGGCTATCAAGGTGAGACTTTTGATTCAGGCTCATAAATTAGGACATAAATGTAAATGGTTGAGAAGCCTAGCAAAATTTTTATATACATCCCAGTATGTGTGACCGAAGGGATTATCCCAGAATGGCTCACCTGATTAGTTATACTAATGCCTTTTTTTCCTCCTCCTTTTAATCCAAGACCATGCAGAATGCCAAATGGAAGAATGGAGCAGGGTATGTACTGGAATGTCTGAAGGCTACAGACTTTGGATTTATATTCCATGTTGAATTCATTGTTCTCTCTCCTACCCCGCTGCCCTCTAAAAAATGCTGCAGCCATGACAAAAATAAATTAGCCTGAGGTACAGGTCACACCTTCAAGGGCAGTAAGCATTCTGGGTAAAATCAATAGAGAAGATGGGAGTCTCTAACAGCTGAAGCAGAAAGAATGACGCATTGATAGCTTTACATATAACCAAACAAAGGCACTTTGGAGCAACCGTAGTCCCTGCCGCCTTGGGAACACAAAGCTCGTTTTTTCAACCACCTGAACCCCAACAGCAACACAGAGGCAATTCAGAAAGGGACCCCTTTCTTGGGAGCATTTGCGTGTCGATGCAGAATACTCTGCTTGTTTGCCTCTCTGCTAGGGAAGGAGCTTCAGATGCTGAATTTTGGCCCAGGTTTCAACTCCCACAAACTTTTACAGAGGTCAGAACCCACACTTAACTTCAGCTCAAGTTTTGCAGCACTTTACAGCCGCTCAAGTGACAGAACTGAGGTCTCAGATAAAAACTCCCCCAAACTTTGGTGAACGCAATATGAGGCTAGGGGACACTAACAGACATTGATACTGTGTATCACATTAACCATTTTCATTTGTGCTTTTAAAGCAGTGGATAATTTATTCAAAATCACCCACATTCATTGGGAACCTTAAAATCAGGCTTCGGTACTTACGAAACACAGTTCCTCTGAAATAAGGTGATACAGATTTTATAAAGATACTAGATATATAAAGATTCATACAGAAGCCTAGTGTTTTTTACAAATGCCTTTGTGGTGAGTTAAGCACTAACTCTCCTTGATTTTCACTGGGAGTGAGGCATGTAACCTGTTCAGACACTTGGTAGATCCCATGGGGTTCCCACCTGCATTTTCAGGCTCCTAAAAGCTTTACAGCCCAATTTAAGCACCCACTATATTTCTATAAATAGGACTTAGACTCCTCAGTCCCTTGGGAGGTTTTGAAATCGCTACCCAGGAGGCTTCTCAACAGACGAGCTAAAAGCTTTTTTCCTGTTCTGTCCCTCCCAGTCTTCCCCAAAGACACTTTGGCCCAAATACAGTATGATCTAAATCCAGATGGACCCTGATTGTGCAAAGGTAGCAAGGGAATGCCAAATACATAGCTTTCCCCTACCCTCTTTCTTTGCATTTTTAAATCTACACATTAAGATGTGCATTGTTCTCTGATCATTAGACTCGCACTTCTGCCTATGCTGAAACACACTGCAGGTTTGAACTATGTTTGTACTTACATTTATGGAGACTGTGAACAATAACGTAAAAAGAATTGCTTTCATCTCCACTGCTACCTGTAAAAATAAATGGGAGGATGGGGGATTCATCATTAATACCAATGCTGCACGACAGGACTGTCTTTTGCTTACAGTCACCGTCCTGTTTTACAGCCCAAACAGAGCAATGATGCGGCAGCACCTGCAGCATATCTGCCTTGCAGGAAAAAATGAAAATAAAATCAACACCTCGAGGAGAAGCGTTATTCCAAAATCATCCTTGCCTTGCTGTCTTCTGCTCTGAAAGCCTTTACGTCTTTGGATGGCTCTTTGAACCCAGTGCACAGACAGAAGAAAGACTGCTTCACTGTGGTCTCACGGGCAGCTGGGCATAATGCTTTGACTAGTCACAGAGGGGGTTAATGGTGCTGCCTAGCCTATGTGATTGCCTCCATGGTCAATGGAGAGGAGGAGACAGCTCCAACGAGTGGGGTGCCCAGTGCAGCTACTTCAGGCAGTAGTTAGGCTCTTAGTTCAGGCCCTCTGAATGGCTCCCTGGAAACACCTCTAGAAGGCCCTTGGTTGCTCTACTGGCCCTAAAGTAAGCCTGACCAAGATCACCTGCCTCAAAACAAGCACCAAATAAAATGACTTATAATGACTTGCTCTGCCATCCCTTCCTTCTTCCCAAAGACAGAAGCACAGAGAGATAATTGACATTACTGTCCAAGATACCCTGACGTACTGCCTGAGTTACGATTACCAGCTTTTGCTCTGCACATCTACCCTAGACATGAAAAAAGACATTTGTATGTTCAAAGATGCAGTGCATATTCTGTGTGGCCTCAAAACAGATGCAACTTGTGCAGCTTCCTCTAAAGCAAATCATCCCCTACTCATTTTATACTTCACTGTGCTTAGAGGTATGGCAAGTCCTGCCCAGTTTCAGAAACCAGTCCAATAATCACAATAACAGATTATCTGAACAGATCTCATTTAGCATCTATGGGTCAAGAACAACCCTTTAGAGATACACCTATTTGGGGCCTGGTTTTCTAAAGCAGTGCCGGATACTTGCTGGCTTGCTTTACTGAGTGACTTAGGGTGTTTCAGATGGGTCTTGACATCCTGATACTCAGAATGATCTGAGCCATCACCATCTTCATATCAGACCTTAGTACAATGTCTCTATTTAAGCACTGAGAAAAGGAAGCTACCACAATTAACTGCTTCAGAAACCTGACACCATTGTGTTTCTGCTTGCCACATCCTGGGACTAGAACAGTCTCACAACACTGGAAAATTGCTCACCGCCAACAGGATATATCCCATTTCTGCATCTCTTGCTTTCGCTATTCACACCTCACCTCTGCCTGTTGATTATGGCTGCTTTCAAAAAACATGCCTCCATTTCAAAGAGCAAGATCACAGACTGAATCAGAGAGAACTGCATTATATTTTCTTCCCCATTTAAGTTGTTCAACAAGCCAGGACTCGGCATGCAAGTGAAAGAAAGACAGAACAGTACACACTGGAGGTAAATGAAACCTTAGAAAGGCTTGGGCCTTTCCAAGACCTATCGAAAGCCCTCTCAAAAAACAAACAAACAAAAAATCCACAGGATTTAATTCAACCAATGAACAACTGTGGATTTCACTTGGGAAAACCTAGAAAGACAAAGGATGCAAATAAACTTGGGTAAGAGGCTAAAGGCTTATCAGTCAAGATCTGGCTGATCCTCATTTGATGAACTTTTTAAAAAAAGATATTATACATCATAGGCAAGGTTGTTAGATCTGGGCTCCATAGCCTAAGAGTTGTTTTCCATTTGTAACTTCTGCAAGCCTATAAATTACAACATCTTAGCTCTAGAAAGGAAAATGAAATAATCCAAAGATATTCCCTGTCCCTAATTATATTTTGCGTGTGGCTTCATACAAGACTGCAAGAATTTGGAAACCTGAATATGAACAACAGCAAGGTGAAGGCCAGGTTGCTTACGCCTGGATGAGGCTGACATTTTGCCTGTTCTCCATCACCAAAGTGACCTCCGCTAAATTTGTGGCCCTGACAGGTCTGAAAGTTGGCACTCTAAACCCCATCTCAGGTTGCATTTTTGCAACCTGGGCTTTTTCTTCAAAAAGCATGCAAAGAACCTTACTGAAGAACCTCCCAGTTATCCTCCCCATCTCACAGCTAAGGAAATGGAGGCATTGCATACAAAGAGGAGAGAGATCAGGCTCTGGACACACTGAGTCCATGTCCACCTGCAATAGAACCCTTATTGCCCCTACAGTGCTCTATAGATTGCTAAATCAAAGAGGAAGAATAATCCAAAGAAATTTTCTCAGCTTTCTCTCATAAAAACACTCGTAGCATCTCAGAGGATAAGAGTAATGAAAGACCAGAGAGCTTCGGATTCCTTCTGCTTGGCCTACCTGCTCCTCGTCCCTCCACATAAATGCAGCAGGTAGCCCTGGTGGGAATTAACCAAAAGAACCAGCATAACCTAATCATTTCTACTTTCGCTCCACCCTTGCCCCTTGCAAAAAGGAGATGCTGAGTTTTTTCTGCAGAGTTTTCATCTGTAGGTGGTGAGCAGCAGCATAACCTATTGTAACTTTGCTAATATACTATGTACCTCTAATCCAGTAACTAGGAGTATGCATCATGACTAACCTGTTAACCTTTTTCTCACCGAGATCCTTGCATGGAAAATTACTGCTAAATTTAAAATGACCAAATAGTAAGTACAAAGCTCTTAAACACAGGAATTTTACATTTGTAAGTATATTTATTTCTTCAATTATCTCACGTTTATAAAATTCATATCATTTGAATAGTGAATGCTGCATATACTTTTCATACTTATGAAGTTAAATGCTACATTTTGATAAACAAAATCATTCTGAAGAACATTTGAGAAGAAATTTTAACAACAGAATCTACCAAATATTTCTGACCTACTTCAAACAATCATTAACTACAAACGGTTTCTCATTATTTGAGCCCATTTCACTTCTTATTCAGTGGTCATTTTCTCTCTTGACCATTTGGCCTATGTTCAGAAAAATTTCCATTGGACAACACAAAGTATCAAAAGAAAAATTACTCTTTCCCCTTCCTAAGGTTTGGAATGTTTCAAAACCTCTCGAGATAGTAGTTCTAAATATGTTTTTAAAACCAAAAAGTAGAAAGCACTTAAAATTTTTAAAGCGCAAGAGTCTATTACATTAAAACATGTTGTTATCAAGTAAAATTGCTTTCTCTCACCCCTCTGCTAACAGTTTTGCAATTCATTTTCCAGAAAGAACTGCAGACGAATTAAAAGACAAAACATCTATGCTCAGACTGGAAATGATCACATGAACAAGCCACAAGATTTGCTTGATAACAGAGTTTATTATTCAAGAATGAGTCTCATTTTCAGCTCTAAGGGAGAGGGCAGGGAGAGAAGGGGGAAACAGTCTTAAAACACACACACGCACACTGGAAGCAAAGGACTGCATTTATAGGCACCACTAAAAAGAAGAAAGAACGGAAAAAGTAAAGAAAACAAACCTCTATACTACCAGTAGCTCAAGTTTTCAGGAAGCTCAAGTTTTCAAGCCAGCCCCCAAAAATCAGGTTTGCCTTATCAGAGAAGCTGAACAACCAGAAAGCTGTTAAACTTTCTGAAAGTTAAATTCTGTAAAAGATGTGAAGGCACAGAGTAGGGCAGGAAAAAAAGTCAGCCAAAAGGAGCTGGAAAAGTTAGTTTCTCTGCACCACCACCACCCCCCCACCCCTTACTGACCTAAGTAGTCTTCGTTTCACAGGTAGCAAAGTTGCTCTTCCTTCTCCACCGCAAGAGTCACACTTGTGTGCAGGCATGCTGCATTACTGGGAGTGTGCTAATCATCAAAAGAATATTGTTTCCAGTCTTCTGGTGACTAAGGAAAGAAAGAAAAATGCAGTCCAGTCAGGTACTGTTTCTTCGTGAAAAGTAAATCCAGTATTCTGGAATGAGTTCAAACATAGGGCTTGACAGGCAAAGGAGAAAAGCTTTTTCACTGAGCATGCTTAGTCCTGCACTGCCTGCACACTTAATGAACATTACTTCCTTCCCAGTGGTTACTCCTAGTAGAAATCCACACCCCCTACTCTTTCAGAAGTCAGGAATGCAGCTGAAACCAAAGTCCAGAAAACATGCCCGACACCCAGACAAGGCCCCACAGATCAATAAACTCAGGTTGTGACCTGCAGGTCAGTTTGTCAAACAGGACATCAGGGTGAGTTTTTTCTACACTTGGTAGAGTTTGCTTTATGCTTCAGCTAATGCTATTCCCTCCCCAGAGAAAATAAAACTGCACCAGCTTTTAAAGAATGATTAAATGCTTCAGTAACAGATGGGAATTCTCCTTCAAATCTTGTCTTTCCAAACCCACTTTAAAATGAGGAAAGAACCTTGCACAAAGAAGTTTTTCAGACAAAATTAGGTCATTAGATTCCTGAACAAAAGTTATTTCAATTTGTCATAGGTAAGGAGTATCTGGTGACAAAAAAAACCCTCCTATTTATTTAGGGCCTAATTCTGTTCCGTTTGCAATCACGTGGAGTTCTGTCATTACCTTCAATGGGAATAGTGCTGGGTTTTAGATTACAAATGCTTTCAGGCAAGAGCTGTGTCTACTTCAGTGACCTGTACAGGACAGACTGGTTTTGGCACTTCAGTTTGCAATTTACAATATTGCTGGGTCTGAGTGCTCAAACACTGGGCAGCAAAAATCCCCCTCCTTAACAAAATTCACAAGAGTCGCTGAAGAAAAATTATTCTGAGAAACTTCATGCATGATGTTTAAAGCTTTGCATTATATTCTAAGATTTTCAGTTGCTTTCCAATTTTTCCTTGAGGTTACACTTAGCTCATACATCTCAAATGTCCTCCACATTAGGATAAGAAATTAAGCCTTTGTCTAATGCAACCTATTCTGGGCCTGACTGCAGTGTCAAAGCTTTCATAAGAACACCACATATCATGAGAATTATAATGAAATAACAGAAGACATAATATTGTGAGAACAGAGAGCACTTATCAGAATTAAAACTGGAGGGGCCAGTACCACTCTAAGACCTCTAGAATAATGAATTATCACTCTGCATTTTAAAGTAAGTCAGAATCCTCTCCTGACCTCTGCATGTGAGTAGCTCCAAACTTCACAAGGCTGCAGGTCCCAATTTGAACAGGAAAGACCATGACAGAAATTAAAGCTCCGGATTCCAACTGGTCCAAACCCTTGAAATTTAGACCCATCTCAAATTTCAGTAGCACACACTGGGGCTGTACTCACATGGATATGCTTCAGAACCACTGTGGGTCCTTCACTCCTAACTGCAACCAAGTTAAAAAAAAAAAAAAAAAAAAAAAAAGTTATTTTAACTGCCCACACATCCCTGCTCTTTCTGGCTTAATTCAGGATCACGAAAGGAAAAGTGCCAAAACTGCATGACAAAGCAACCTATGCTGTATTTCTAGTGTGCTTAACTTGAAGAGATACTGGAAAACCCCAGGGACTGTTCCCATAGATTTGGAGAAGGAGCTACATTCAGCTAATCAAATCCGAATGCCTCAACCAGAAGACTTTTCCCATCGGTATGCTTCCACTTCATGTCACAAAGCTTTCCTTCAGCCAGGAAAGTCCTTAGCAGGACAATAAAAGCTGCAGCTAAACTGTTTGGGTGCCTTTTTTAAAAAAAAAAGAAAAAGAAAAGGAAAACTCATATCAGGACCATCTCTCAGACACTTTTCATGGCTATCCAGGTCAGATGCCCAAGAGAACTAAACCTTTCAGGTCAGCAAGCCCTAGATATCAAAAGCAGGTAGAAAGTGCTTCTTATTCATCAGTAACCGGAATTACCCTAACGCACTGACAACTGATGAACCTAAGGCTTAGACGCATGTTCACTTAGCAAACAGTTATGGTGATTTTAGACCCTGTCTGTCTCAGCTGCCTGTTACCCCTTCTGCAGCACAACCAGACGAACAGGACATGGGCTTGCTGCTACTCCGAGGTCAGCCGCTTAGTCTGAACTCCCACTAGACAAGGTGGGAGGCAAATCAATAGACTTGGCACGGAGGAACCTTAGGAGCATGTGCACATGCACCATCCTCTTGCCTCCGCACCAGGATGGCAACTTTGGTAGAGGGATGGTAACCTGCTAGAGAGATAGTAACATCTGACCACCACAGCTGTTAACAAAATGAACGTTTCAGTCCTCACCAGCACTAACAAGGGAACCGTTGCATGAACTGCCTCAGATCTTCAAGCTCCAGCCACACACTTTGTCATCACAGAGCTCTACTGGTCCCGTAATGCTAATTACAGAGTTATTGGAGTACCTCAAGGCTGCTGTATGCTCCGGAACCATTTTCTTTGCGAGGGCTACAGCGCTGAAGCCCTGGAAGCAAAAGGCACATTGCAAATATGCAGTCTGTGAGTCACAATGGAGGGAGCAGACTGCTGTGATTCCCTTCATGCCTAATTACCCATAAGCAGTTGGCACGATGATTTATTTAGCACAGCGTTGGCCTAGCTTTCAGACGAGTCCTCCGTCCAAATGGAAAGCATTCCACCTCCAGCTTTCTTTTCGAAAGAAAAAATCATGTGGAACGTTCAAGTCCACAAAACTATTCCCTCCTGTAAATTATCTGAAAACTATGCAGACCCCTATATCCCAATGGTATGATGCTTGCATCTAGAGACAAGCTTATCTATGTATGTTCTGTTCTGTTCTGTCACAGCTGACTTGTTTCTTTAAGGAAAATTCAGACCTGCCCTATCTGTAAGTATTCAGCAGCCTTTCAGCTGGGACGGCAGGGCGACATACCAGGTAACAGTCCAAAGTGAGTTTAACTCCAGTTAACTTCCAGTTGGACTGGAATAACTGCAAAGGAGCAGAAAAAGGAGACTGTTGTCCTATGCCTAGAAGCTATTAGGTGACTCCCAGATAGCGTGTTAGTCTGAGAAGTGATGGGAGAACACTGACTGGAGCCTCCTTCAGGCATCCCTGAGTCAGGACAAGGGCTGGGGAAAGCCTGGATAAGTGAAAAGCCTATACGGAACCATACCTCCTTTGGACAGAGAAACCACTTTGCTTTTGGGATGCTGCCCGCATATTCTGTTTAACCAGTAAATTGTGCCCTGAGGCCCAGACCTGAAACAGACTTTGGCATGGCATCAATCCTTCGCGGGGTGAATGAGAGCGCCCACCAACGCACGTTCAGCAAGACCCAATAGGGAACTATTGTTACTTCAGACATTGCCTCTCCTAATGAGAGCCAAATGGCTGCTCCTCCCAGAGCTAACAACTCCAGCTGGGGCAGCTTTGCTTCTCTTTTCCCCCTAGCACACATAAAACGCGTTTTTGCTCTCTTTCCTGACACCAGAAAAGCCTGGATCACTTCCCACTGTACTGTGAGAGCTTGAAACTTGGCCATACTATTTACAGCATCTTCTTTGCCCGGAGGAATTGGAGCCGCATCACGATTTTTCCACCATATGCAAGCAGCAGGCACTACTGCATGTGCCAGCACGACTATATGGTAGCTCAGCCCTACCTGTCAATGCTTCCTCGTGGCTACTCCAAGTACTACAGGAGGGAAGAGGATTTCCCAAGGGAAACTGTCTGCTGGCAGTCATCTTCATTGTTCTGCCTGTTCGGATGCATCCACCCTTGAACCCTTAGCGGGAAGGGAGAAATGAAAGAAAGACTCTGAAGGGTGGGGTTCCATTTCTGGTCCTCTTAACAGTAATATTAGCTTTTGGCTGCAATATTTTTTTCAAAAGGACTTAAGTGACTCAGAAGCCTCAAATGTATTGGATTTTAGCAGGATTTGGGCTTCCAGGTTCCTTCTGGAGCTTTAAAAGAGCCTGTTCCGCGTGTAAGCATTTGGAGAAACAGCCAGCCTTGCCATATCTCCTTTAACTGCCCCACAGGAGACTACAGGCATTTGGGGGCATGCTGGCTGACAGGGTATATAACTCAGGGGTGACTTTTAGAGCCTTTCTATGGCTGCCTGCAGGGAAGTCAAGCCTTCCAGTCCAAACTATAAAAATGTGACACTTGAGCTCAAACAGCAGCAGTTCCCAGCTATCTCTGCGCAGGTCCTAGCACGCTCTGTGGAGAAGCAGTCCTCTACAACCCAGTGAGCCTGAGCTCCTACCTACTGCACCGTACAAGAGGGAAAACACCAAAACAAAAAACAACAAAAAAGACATCAGATCAACGTAGCTCTGTAAACAGAGCAGCAGTAGGGTGGTGTCAAGCATGTATCACATAACAGCCGCACTGGAAAGCCCTCAGACAACAAACCACAGAGACCTGCACTGGCAGAATGAGCAGATGTGGGTTTCCCAAAATGTGTTGCTTCTTTGCTTCCCTTTTACTTCAACAAAGCTTATTCCTACCTTGCAGTGAGAAAAATGTGACCCAGGAGACCTCATTATTACAGACACTCAGCCAGCAAGCAGACAGCCCACACAGGTAGAAGACCTCGGCTTGGCTTTAGATAACTCTGTGTACACAAACATGCCCAAGAGAGGTGCCTCCAGGAGATCACGTCAATAGACTAAAGGTACCAGATAATGGAGCTAAAGATGCTGAAGGAGGAAGCTTCGGCACTGCTATCAGATGCAGTCTGTCTCAAAGGGAGGGTGATACAACACTGCATTTCTGCCATATTTTTCCCCTCAAGATAGACCACAGTAACATTTAAAATCCATGTTACAGAAGGGATTTTCACAAAGGTGCAGTGAAAGCACTGCATTTCAAACTTGAATGAAATGCTAACCTATTTTATTAACACTAACAGTCCCAAAACATCAGGATATTAAGACTACATATTCATCTGAAGATCTGTTTTGGTCAAACCCAAGTAGCTGGATTAAAAGAGAAAAAACTGAACAAAACTGTATAATTATATACAAAGATTTGACCAAATTGTCTAAAAATCTCTTCAGGACCTATGAAAATTGGAGACAGAATCATTGCATTGATTTTTTTGATAAAGTACTGAGCAGTCTGCATATCTTCCAGAATGCAGCAGGTAGCTTAGACGTATTAAAAGTTAAACTGCAAGAAAGTTTAACTGTGAAGATGCTGCAAAACACTTGCTTTGCTAGGAGAGGAAGACAGCGTGGCTACTACAAAGTCACTATTACTGCATGGTACTCCTGGCTCTGTCACGGGGTTTCTGCCTAAGTTTGGGCAAGACACTTCACATCTCTGATTAAAAGCTGTCAAAAGGAGCTAGATGAAATTATTACAAAGACTGCTACGATAAATCTGAGGCAGCGCTCTGCCATTGCTTTTGCAATTGCAAACAAACTGACTGCACGCCTCTTTGCGGCAGAAACATTTCCAAGCAAGTGTTTCATGTTAAGGGTTAGAGCAGTGCAATTTCAGAGAATTGTCTCCCAGCAGATCAGAACGCTACCTGCTAGACGTGACCCCACCACACATGCACCTCAGCCTGGTACAAAGGGGGGCAGTTCTGCTGAGATCTAAGTGATCAGCTCCAGTTGCACTAGCTGACCCAACCTGCAGCTGGTCATCTCACATTTCGCAGGAAGTTGTGGTTCACATACAATGACAACATTTGCATTTCTCAAAAGTTTGGACTGTTTTCTCCTGAGCTGTAGCACTCCCCATTTCTCCTGCATTCAAATGCAGTTTAGAGTTTAAAGTTTAGAGTTTTGCTTCTGATCAAGTATAACGAAGAGCCATTATATCTTACTGAATGGGTTCGGTGTGTTTTTGCCAACGTAAAAGGACTCCCCATCTTTCACATCTCTATAGAATTCATGGGTCTGCTGGTACCAAATCCCAGCAAAGCCAGCAGTCTGATAAAGATGTCTCAGTTGAGCAAGGCATAACGCGGTGAATATCAACATTCAAACTTAAGTTAAGAGCAAATAATAACCACCAGGAGCATTGCAAGGGACAGGACAAAATACAGAACTTGTTCAGACATAGCAGTATCATAGGAATGAGACCGGATCCTAAAATCTAACAATAGCTCCTAAGAAATCCAGAAAAGGTCCTGTGTCTGCTTTTCTGGTCTCCTCGATCCAAAACCCTTAGCAAAGATGGAACATTTCTTTGAAGGGCAACTGCGCCATTCCTCTGTGCCCTTCCAACATAAATCAAACACCCATGGGGCTAGCCAGAATTAGAAACTCGGTCTACCAGTTCCCACATGAAAACCTCCAGACTTAGCACTTTCCAGGAGCTTTCCAAGAGCTAATGGCAGACACAAGCTTTGTATCTTGTCCATAAACATTTCTGAGCAAAATGACAACTGTCTATGTGCACAAAAACAGAGCCAAGACATTAAAGAACAAGGCAACATATCTGTCTCCCCAGCCATCTTCTTCAGCTAAAAACCAGTACAGTCTGCCTTAAATTTCAGCTCCTAGTGCTTTTCACAGGATACACATCATCCTCATGAAACAAATGGATCCATTTCATTTTTTCCACTGAAAGTCGCTGGTGAGTTCAACTTTGGCACGCCAACAAAAAAAGTCTTCACTGCCAGCATGCACAGTGCTCTGGAATGGGAGTGGGGTGAAAGGAGTGGAAAGTCATTTATAAAGCAAATTTTGCAGCAGCGAGGGAATTACTAGGTTTTAACTCTGGATTATATATAGCATTTCTTTATGTAACATTGTGTTTAACTAGTCACAGTCTGTGACAGAGGGGGGAGAAAGTTGAAATTTTCTCACATTTTCATTGAGATTTACAACAGCACCTTTTTTTTCTCTTAAGATTTTGCTAAAGTTTCCCCAAGTTTATGATTTTAACAGGTGGCCTCTAGGGATGTCACTGGTTGGCTGAGGGTTCCCCTAGTACTTTGCAAAGGCATAGACCAATATGAATGGCAGAAGACTTCCCCTGAGGAGCATCTGTGATTTAGGGCAGTAGCTCTACAGCAGCCATACAGCATCCCTATGAGCAAAGGGGTTCCAGATGGAACATTTCAAGAGTAGCCACCTTGATTTGGGGAAACTTAGTAAAATGTAACAATATTTTATTCCACAAGATTTCCTTACTTAAAGGGAGGTGACCACAGTTTGGCATCTTGCAAGCTACACTGCAGTATACGCTCTTACAGAGATATTTAAACATCACAAAGTTGCTTTCTTATTCCACTGCTCACAATGGGCCTATCTGCTCTCCTTTGGAGGTTTCTTCACAGCAATTCCTGCATTTTGGAAACCCCTGACTATGTCTGCCACATCCCCCCTTTGGTCTTTCAGGGCTCATCTGCACACTTTATCCCCTCTTTACACTTAACTCTGTTTGCATAAGATGCTTTCCTATTCCCTGAAAAATGTCTGCATCTTCTCCCCCCTTTCCCCTGCCTTTTTACACTAAGAGGAAAATTAAACTTTTTTCTTATATTATTCAGGGGCAAAACCCAACATACTTTACCTTCCTAAAACAGCCAAGAGCTTGGCAGCTAAGGCACTCTCAATTGAGAAAGTATGATTCTTTATCCTCCCATCTGGAAGACCTTCTTACAGAAAACATGATTAAAACTGACACTGAAAAGTTTGATTTGGAATGTATTGGCACTTTCCTACCAAAATTTATGCAATCAGAAACTCCCAGTCAGCTTTATTTTGCACCACTTACTTCTAACTTTCACCTGAGACCATCTGCCATTGTTTTTTCCCTCAAATACACATTCCCTTCCCTTTCAGACCACTGCCTGATAACTGCTTTCTTCCAAGATTTATCCTTTGCTCTTATTTCCCTCATCCTTTCTTTGGCTGTTGGGTAACTTCTCTTAGCTTATCCTATTTAAGTAGATTGCAGGGTCAAAGTGAGTGTCATGGTACTTTTGTCTTATTTCCCATGTCTTTAAAAGTACCCTGCCTGCAAATGCTGTTGTCTATATATGTGGCTATCACCATTGCTTTAGCTTTGCACTATACCACTGCACATAACACCTTTTATTTTGATTAGCCTCTTTAGTGATTTAGTAGCTTTTTGCATGTCTAGGCGGAACCACATATCCCCCCATCACTACAGACTTTGAAGTAACTAGGAAAGTAAAAGCCTTTCTTTCACTTGTTACAGAGATAAAAGCAATAAATACATATGCATCTCAGTAAAGCTTTCAGGCAAGCAGGATTTGGCCTTGTGTTTACTTGGAAACCACTTTAAAGTGTGCTTCTCCCATAAATATATAATTGTAAAAAAGTCAGCAGGACTAAAACTCTTGGTATTCAGTGCTACACCTAGTGGTAAGTTTTTGCAGAATTTGTAGCTTTTTTGACATTTAAACAAGTAATTACATAAAGAATGGCATTCGGAGAAACAAGTCATAAAACTAAGAGCAGGAGAGGAAAAAACACTCCAGAATGCTTCACATACTTAAGCAGGGGGTCTATTCTTCCATCAGCATGCAAGAAATTTATGCAATTAAATTCTAATCATTAATGAAATATGCCTACAAACATGACCTATACAACAGAAAAGCCTACTATTTAAGGTGCAACTTCAATATAAGGAAACAAGGGCAATGCATGGTGCTCTGCTATTCTTGTTCTACAGTAGAAGGAGATGCTGCATGGCACTTTGTTTACCTGTCTGACACTTCAAAATGCTTAAGGTACCTCTGATGCTAGGGGGCATGTGGAAGAAAGAACAACTTACATAATACACAGTACTACACACCTGTGTGGTTGAAAGCAGATTTCTATCATAAACTTCAGCAGAAATTCATAACTGGCAATGAAGAGTTAATGTGAATTTTAAATATAGATATTTATCACATGTATTTGAAAGCACAGTATGCTTAATTCACCAATGCTTGTTTTTATTTTGCATTAAACAATCATGGGACAAAACCCAGACAAAGTCCTTAGAATAGGGACTGGGACCTGCAATCCTTCTCACCAAGGGAGTGCCATAGCACTCGGCTTAAGAGTCACGTTCCCTCTCTCTAGATCAGTGACCTTTAAAATCTCTTTTGCAGAATATAACACCTTTAGCAGGCTGAGGATAGAGTCAATTTAAACCAAAATGAAACAAAACAAAACCAAACCAAAACAAAAAAAGAAAAAAGGAATTTGAGGAAAAATCTCTGCCTTTTTCTGTTAGCAGCTTATTTTCTTCGTTTGAAACTTCCAGGGCAAAATAATTCCCTCCTAAAGGAGTCTTCAACTTGAACACGCCTTCTGTGTTGCAAGATCAGTGCCCACGTGCCTAAGGCAGAACACAATGATGCCTCTTCGGGTACAACACTGGTTTTACCTCTAAGTTGTATCTGCAATTTGCAGATCATTGGCCTGCTCCACAAGCCTCACTTAAAGTCTGCCCTAAACACTTACCACCTCCATTTGGGTAACTAAAGCATGTGGAGACCCAAGACTCCAATTCCTGGGGATGCTCAGCCTAGCTATCTGCCCCTCACCTGAGCTGGTGGAGCACCAGGTGCTGAAATGTCACTGCCTGCGGTATGGCATTTCAGCGCCAGCCACCAGCACCTTTCGGTGCTTGACTGTTGACTGAAGTGGTTCAGAGTTCAACACATACCAGAGGGCTGGGGTAGAGGAGTAAGCAGACAGCTGGGAGCCTTCACTTCAAGACCTCCCAAGCTATTCCACTCCCACTCACAATGAGAGCTTGCAGCTATGCGCCCAAGGTTATGTGATGATATTAATGGAAAAGATGAGAGCATAAATCAGGAGTCCCACCTTCCACCAGTCAGCTCCGCACACTAAGTTCCATCATGCAAGGCAGCATACACGGTCAGGATAGGACATGTGCAGGAAACAGGCAGAGAGGCCTGAAACTTCTCTCCTTTCTCCCTTTTTCCTTACAAAAAGCAGAGTAATTGCTGGAGAACTCAGCAAGACAGGCCCAGCACTGTTATATGGTTAGCAATGATCACTTGCCAGCTGGAAGGAACAAGTTTCAAGGGTCAAAACTCTTCAGTAACACTCCTGCTTCCAGCACACGTCCCCTGAGATGCACAAATACCATCTAGCTCACTGTGGGCATCATTTCCTTTTTATGTTTCTATTTTCAAATTACTAATACAAATGCTTTTAACAGCCATTTCAACATGCTTGATGTGCTCCAGTTTCTAAAAAGATCTTCTAATAACCCAAGCTTATCTAAATCATTTATTGTTGATGTCATTAACAATTACAGGTTAAGAGGTTAAGTATTTGATCACAGGGGAAACAACTGTCTGTTTGGTGTCTGATATGAAATGAGCTTGCAAGTCTCAGAGTACCGAATGAATTCATGTCCATATCACAAAAGAGATGAGGAGCAGGTTTTTTTGTGGTCTCCACAGAAGCCACGGCTTGGGTAATCACAGAGGATCATCTCTGAGCACAGAGAACTGGGCTCTCTGCAGCTTGCTGGGACACTGTCCTTTTTATGTCCTACAGCTAGAGAACAGCTACATTTTATAAAGCTCCATGTGTAAAAAATTAATATCCAATGAGTAGTTCATTAAATAAGAATTGCTATATTAAGTAGAAAGGAATTTAGCAGGTCAACTTGTTACTTATAGCTGTATCTGATGTATGCT
Source organism: Dromaius novaehollandiae (assembly GCF_036370855.1). Lineage (NCBI taxonomy): Eukaryota > Metazoa > Chordata > Aves > Casuariiformes > Dromaiidae > Dromaius > Dromaius novaehollandiae. The sequence continues at coordinate 4,682,280 of NC_088118.1, forward strand.
AAATGCTGCCATTTACTATTCCTATTACATAGCACCTGTTATCCCACTGTGAGAGACACTGTCCAACTACACAATTAAAAACAGAATAGGAGTTCTTTGGAGCAGAGACTGCCAGTCATATTCACATTGCCTCATATGCACTTGCTGCTTAGTACAATGTCTCTGAACACCTCTGCTTTCAGGTGTCCAGAGGAACCTATGCCAATAGAAGACACAAGGCTCAGGGACTTTGGTGACTGGACACGGTCTTTAGCATGAGCAGGAGAAAAACAGCAGGGAAGACAAAGATGATGACAACATATTTAACAAAGCGTAATTAGAATAGGGAGGTATCCAAATACTGTTTCTGAGCACAGTCCTTATCTTTGTAACGGGCAGTAGCAAAGCACAAGCTCTTACCTTTTCAGCCCAGGGACACTGCCACAGACTGCAAGCACAGGTGTTCCTGTACCGCAGCTCCTTCTCGTGCCATTAAAAGCCTTCGAACCTGAAATATTCAGCAGAGGCCACTGCCGCTTGAGTTACAGGCCTAAGTGCACTGGCCGCTAACCCATAATGCGCCATTATTCCTTAACCTGACCAGCCAGAGGCAAATACACTTCATTTTTTGGCTGCATCATTTTTTCTTATTGATAAAGAGATTAGAGATTTAACCAAACTTTTTTCTTAACCTCACATTCACATAGAGTTTAAAAATTAAAGGAAGGTTTAGTGCCAATATTATCCTGACATATCTCAGCCTAATTTCCGGACATCCTATATATGAAAGAGACCAGAAATCATTTATGATACCACCACCAGTGACATTTAGACAGCTGAAACTTTAACATACTTAGGAATACACAATCATCACTTCAGACAGTCAAGTTTTTCAGGCAATAAACCATGATTTGCCTTGTCCTTCACCTGCAACAGTAATTTAATCCACTTCACTCAATTTAGCCAGCATCCTCTAAAAAGGAGAGCTAGAAACCCAGGTAATTAAGAATAGAGCTTGAACTTGTATTGGAGAGGGAAATTAATCCTAAGTAGCTATACAATATTATTTTAAATCAAAAGTTTCTAAACTGCATGCACTACAATGCTGGGAAAAAGCAATCTTACTATAAAGATGTTCTGGGACAGCAAACATTGTACATATACACAACACACAAATTGTGTAACGAGATTAAGCACTCCAGAGTCAAAGACTTCAGAGAGATAGTTACTCCCATAGTGTTATTTCAGCCATTTTTTTATACCTGTCTTCCGTTAACATCATGAATAAATTAACACACTAAAGTTTGTATATCATGAGGCAAGGAGGAATGGGAAGCATCATATTAATGACACAGTTGATTTAAAATTGCTAGAATGACAGTAATTTTCAGTGAGGTCCCCCAGTCCCTTTTTTGCTTTGTCAAAAAGGGATACTTCTCCGAAATTTCAAAGGAACTCCAAGAACTTGGTCCAGTTCTAACAATGGAAGCACAGAGACCACGTGAATCTCACGTAGGCTGCGTGATTGCTCCAAAAAAATTATATCAAAGCAAGGGAGATTCAGACAAGTTTCACATGGAGTTTTTCAACCCCAACGGTCAACCCACTGTAAGGAAAAAAAAACTTGTAAGCTGGAGCAGTGGAGAAAGCTGCTGAGATGTCATCTTGGGCTGGTCCATCCTTGCTCTTCCACTGCAGATTCCTACCTAGTTTGCTCTGCCTCACCCTACTTACTTACAATGCCCAGAGCTGAAGTGAAGAGAAGAATCTGAATTGACTTGCAGATGGGTCTTTCAAAGGAAATGCTTTCTCTCTCAGAGTAGGTGACAAGGTGCCAGTGCTTCTGAAGTCTGCAGTGCATACTGACAGTAGCTCTGGAAGACAAAACGGAGTACATTAGGCCAAGGAAAGTCCTGCCATGCTGCTCACTGGGGCTACCACTACAGAGACTTTTAAATGGAAGACTTACAAATCATTAAATGACTGTTTTCTATATGCAGCACATCTGGGAAGGGTTACATTACTGTAATGACAGAAGGCACAGTCATTGCAAGCTCTTCAGAGCACCTGCCTTTTTTTAAGTACAGCTGTCCCGTGTGTAACAGAACATGGCCTCTTTGCTCCGTGAGAGGAACTCCATCTTGGCCTGAGAATTTAAATTAATATCTAAATATTTAGGGATACATTTGCATACAGTCGCTCTTGATTTTCTACAGGCTGGTCTCTGCACCACAGAGACACCTGAGCTGATCCCCTGCAGAGCCAGCACGGGGCTGGCAGGGTAAAGCCCAACGCGGGGCCGAGCGCAGGTACAGGGCCAGCACTGGTCTGGTCTGGAGCAAATCAACCCTTCTCGAACCCAGGCTCCCAACACAAGGACATTCGAGCAGCACCACTGCGGTGCCATCAGGGTCTGGTCAAGCTAGTGGAAAATCTGAACTAATAAGCTCCCCTGGACCTACCTGGGCTCTGCGTGCAGCCATTCATGTATTTCTGCTCTATATCCATCAGTAACCCTAGTACCCAGGTTGCCCTATTGTCTGGGGTGTCAGTTGTCCCATTATTTCAGACAACGGGAAACAGACTGTACTACGGTTACCTTCCTTGCCATTAACACCACCCACCCCTTTTCCTTTCTCTTGAAAGCAAAGACAGAACAAAGTCCAAAAACTAAAACTAAAAACCAAAGCTCGGGTTCCGACCCCAAGCTCTGACCTGCCCGGGCCGTCCGACAGCCAGACTGACTGATCTGTCAGAGACGAGAACTAAACAGAGAGAGTGTGTGTGTAGCTTTTATTTACCAGGTAGTTAATTAATATTTATATAAACATATACACCTCTTTTCTAAAGTTTGGTACGTCAGCACGGTTTCTCACCGCAGACGGCTGTAGTCTCCTCCAGACTTGGCTCCAAGAAAGCCCCCAAAGTTCACGAGTGTCTCGCTATTGTTCCCCCCGCCGCACCGCCCCGCTCGGCGCAGGAAGAGCCCTTTCATGCTCGAGCCTCCAGTTGTTGCCTGGTAACTCCCCCGGCCTCGCGGAGTACCCGCACAAAGAGTTAAAATTAAAAAATAAAACCGGAGACCCCGTGGGTCTGACCGCAGTCTTTTCTTTAGGGTGATGGCTTCAAGGGATATTAAGCAGCACAACAATAACCTTTTGCCCAGATTAGTCACCCAAAAGTGCTGATTTTTTAAGACAGAGGGACGTTTGTGCTGTTCCGACAACTATTTGGCTGAAACAGGAGCACAAAGAGAGCGGAGACGCAATGCAGAGCACTGGTAGCCAGTGGCATAAAAATTACGGTGTGGAGCTTTGAACCACTTGGAGACAGATCTCGCTGCCCCTCCCGTGCCACCCCCTCGCTGCTGGAACAGGGCTCCGCGACAGGCACCGCACGGAAAGCTCCTGAAGGATTTCATCTAACAGGCAGCAAGCAGCACAGTGTCATTAATTGGTACCTTGCAGGAAACGTTGCTACAAAGAGAAGCCCATGCTTTCCGTATTAAAAAAAAAAATTTTTTTTTCCTTTCCTCCCTCTCCGTGCTCAGACGAGCCACCGCTTGAGGCCCCCAAGTATCTGCTATTATCAGTTAAGTCACGTCTAGTGCCAGGCAAAAGGTCATTTCAGGTCACTCCGGAGATGAAAGGAAGGGGTAATGTATGTGAGAATGCCTGAGCTGGCAAGCGGGGAGAGAAAAGGGCCGGGGGGAAGGGAGGAAGGAAAAAGAATGAGAGAAGAGGAAGAGAAGGCTGGAAAGAGGGAGGGAGAAGATGAGAGGATGATATCACACTCTAAAAAGGAATGTTATTTTTGCCAAGAAACAAATAAAAGACCAAATCATAGCACCTCTGGTGACACACTGTATGAACTTGTTTCCTCATCAAATAAAAAGGCTGCCACATTTTCCGAGGTCATCTTTTTAATTCATTCCTTCAATGAGGCTTCCCCCCTCCCTTTTTTCTTCTCTTTCTTTTCTTTTTTCTTTTTTTTTTTAACCTTAACTGCTGAGAAAGGCAAATGTTTAAGGGAGAAAGGACTACCATTGTCTGGGGTGTCTGCCTCAGCTTTCTTTGTCTGAGAATTATGAAAGAAATACAGGCTCCCTTTTTTTCTCCCTTTTTATGCACCTAAAAAAATCACTTTTGCATTTAGTGGCAACAAATAAAATATCATGATGCTACAGCAGACAGCCCAGCCCTTCTCCATTTGCCTTTTTTCACTTCTCCCCCCTCCCCTTCTCGGCCCCTCTCCATACGGTATTAGTCAGATAAAAATTTTCGGCTAAGCCCATCAGTCATTCCTGAACCCATTCCAAGGCTCCCCCTCCACCCCGACTCCTTCCACCTCCCCCTGCTCTCAGCTCCGGCTGTACTTGTCTAACAAATCATTTTTGTAGGACAAGCGACTGGCTCACGCAGAGATTGCACACATAACCCAGGCACAGCCGACAAACTGTCAGGGGAGGAAGAGGTGCATTCTTTTTTTCTGGCTCCTTTATTTTTAAAAACATTCCTGTTCTGGGATGCCCTCCACCAGCCCTCTCGCCTCCCAGCCACTCCAGCCTCAGGCTGACCACATCGATTTTGCCTGAAGCTTAAGGAGCATGCCAGACCACGGTGGGAACTACATCGCACAAAATTATCCTTTTATCATCAGCATGTGGCAGCGTGGCAGGATCCCGTCAGTGCATGGCAACCTCCCCCAGCCTAGGAAAAACATCCTCTTTTGTGCCCCACACCTGAGAACTGGCCTTCTGGCCACGCGGGCGAAAGGTGCTGCTGCTGGCCCCCTTCCCACTGCACACGCGCCGATGCGGCGTTGCTGTTCGCAGGGCATCCGAAAGCTGGGGCAAGGGGGGAAGTGATCCGGGGAAGGGCTAGGGGCTCCTTGGTTAGCAGCAGGACACGCTATTTATTGGATTGTGCAAGACAGGATGGTGGTTAAATTACCTGCAACTTTTGGAGGGGCAGGGGCTGCTGAGTCCGGACTGAAGGCCAAATCAGCGCACGAGGCAGCTCTGTCCAGGCACACGGTGGGGAAAGCTGTTGCCACCCAGCGCTGGCGGCCTCCTTTGCTCCAAGTGCCAGAGAGACTGATGGCAAACGCGCGCTGGCTGCAGGATCGGGGACAGCAGGCCACGCAGACAAGCCACGGGGCAGGCCGCCGCCAGCAGCCCGGCTCCCACAAGGAAAAACATGGCTATTTTAAACAATCACAAGCTATTTAAAGCTGTAGTACTAAAATAGCTCTGGAAACGCAGAAAAATGGCCAGGTGAAGCCTCTGGAAACTGCTGATAATGGTAACACTCCCAAACAGGGCATATTCAGAGGGCTTTTTTTGTTGTTGCTCTGCTCTGGCAGACATTTGAACCAATCAGTTAAAACCCAAGATTTTGTAGTCAGAGTCTGAAGTCCTCAGATACCAAGTGACTAGTTACTAGAACACCTTGGAATAATTTGTCTATGTATTCCCTGAAGTTGAAGGTTAAGACACTTCATAATGCCATCTGCCCCCTCTTAGAGCTCTTTGCTTGGAGAAGAGAAAAAAAACACACAGAACTTTCCCTACCTTGCTTAGGTGCCAACTCCCAAAATAGAGGAATAGAAGAGATTCAAATGCCCCTTTATACAAACATCATTCCAAATGCAGAGATCTTTCTTGCTTATTCCCAGTCTTCCAGCTGTGGCCATTCAAGGGTTATAGTGGCACATTTGCAGACCAAGACAACGTCGCAGGTGTTAGTGCACTAAGTGGATAACCAAGCAATAATGAAAGCAAGAATAGAGGACAGTGAAAATGGGTTTTTCCATGAGATGGAACCATTGCAAGTGCAGGGTTCTGTCAATGAAGGTAAAACCAAGACAGAGTTAGTGGCTTGACACTGCCCCTTGCCCCACATGCAATTCCCAGTGATCTCAAGGAAAGCTATGCTGCCAGTGAGGTCAGTTATATACAGTCCCTCATTTGCCACCTTTCAAAGTACATGGTCTGCAAATCTCCTGATCCATATCAGGGTCTACTGCACAACATCACCTTGGGCCCTGAGCCCAGCCTGAGCCTCCCAGCTGAGAATGGACCTGCACGTTGGGGATCAAGATGGAAGAGCACATCAGAACTTTTCAAAGCCCAGAAAAGAAGGAAAAAAATGTTGGCAGTGTGGCTTGGGTATCAGAGCGGTAAGGAAACAAAGGTAAATAGCATTAATCCTCATAAGCAAGTAGTCAGAAATGCCAGCAGGGGAAGATAAAAATAAAATCCCAAACGATAGTTCAGTCCAAGTTCATTTCCTGAGGCCTGCCTGAATTAATGCAAGAATCGAAACAAGAGCAACATAATTCAGCACACTCAGTGGTAACCACCCATGGCCCTCTGAGCTTTCAGCAAGCTAGGTAAGAAGCAGACAGATACAAAGCAAGAGTTAGTACTACAGCAACTCCTCCCTTTTGCTTTTAAAGCTCAAAACTGATCACCTTTAGGGCAGAACCTACTGGGCTAAGGCAACTCTTCCATTATCATCCACAGCGGAAGAGCCCCAGCTGCTTTCTCTCGAGTTCAGGGTACCACAGTTCTCAAGAAACAGGTCTACTGGAAAGAGTGAACATGAGCACTCAGAGGCAATGTCTTGAAACTGTGACACACAAGAAAAGAGTGAATGACTTATAGGTACTTTATTTAAAAGGAAGGCTGAGAGTCAGCGGTGGAATGGGTGGGGAACAATTACAAATACCTAGAAAGCTACTGCAGAAAGGAATAGACTAATCATCATTTAAAATAAGAGTTTTATTATCATCAGTACAGGGAGCGCTGGATTTAACCGCCAGCGGATGCAGTAGGACCTCCGGCAGAACTCCAAGAACAAAGCGGACAAGCGTCTGCCAAGCGGACCACTCAGGCCGTGCGCTCCTGAACTTGGAGAACAGTGATGGACTGCTAAACTTCTCCTCTAACCTTATGACTATGAGGCAATTTTAAACTGCTCCATTCTGCAGAAGTGGTAAACTTCGGTACAGACAGGGGAAGTCACATGCCTATAGTCACACCGAGTCCCCAGAGGGGCTCTCATTATGAAACCACTGGTTTTTTTCTCAGATGAATATTAAATGGAGCAATGTGATCCTAGCACAGTATGTGTTTGTCATGGCTAACAGGGACTGTCATAGACTTTTAAAGCAGTAATAGCAAAGAACTTTTAACAAAATTAAAAATGTAAATGTACTTTTATCAGCCTCAGATTCCTCCTCCCCACTTCCTGAGAATTCGTGCACAAGCCTCTGCAACCAGATTTCCAAGATAGCTTCCTGTAACATGGCTGGAGGCACAGGCCATCAGCACCTGAATATTACTTTGTTGTTAGGGACCAGCCATATGTTTCCTATTTAAAAAATTACTTTATATCACAGGAAGCCACTTTTTCTAGCAACAATAGCACAGATTCTTGTAACCATTTCACCCACAAAGGGAAAAGTGAGGACTAACCACCAACTACAGCAGCTCTATCAAAGTCGCAAGCAGAACCCATTTTTTCATTCTTCATATTCAACAAATCAAATGTTCCGATTAATTTATTCAGTTAAATGGTGCTGTTGCAACAGCAGACAGTGAAAATCCAAAGACTTCAGGATGTGAACAACATGTTGGAATAGTGTCAGCTTCCTCAGTCACTATACCTCCTGCCTCCAACCGAAAAGCGTTACACAGGGAGAGAAACCTTCAAATCTGACAGAACTTTTGGGTCTTGGACAAAGAAACCCCTTTCCGTCATGAAAGCCAAGACCAAGTCATTTGACATAGAATATCCAAAATCATATTAAAACTAGTTTCTGATACTACACCAAACCATAACATGGAGTATCTGGAATGGACAGCAAATGAGAGTTTGCAAAAAATTGTATTTTGCATTTGAAAATGAAAGTTGCTTTCTAACGACGTTCCTTTGAGTGCCACTGGTGATTCTGCCTCACTGAAAACATGCCGACTATATTTCAGTTTGAGAGACGGCTGCATCGCCCCATGCCCTGTGGGCCGCTGCCTTGACTCTGCTTCCTGAGGACATGCAGCATCCACCGCTCCTCCCCTCCCACGTGCTAAGACAGGAGGCCAGGGAGCACTGCAGGAAGGAGAGCACAGTGTCTCCCATATACAATGGGAGCAAGAAGCATTGGAAGTGTAGTTCATGAGACACCGTGATATCCTATTTCCGGAACCTAAACCATTTGGGTTTTCAGCTACAATATTTAATGTTTGATTTCTAGCAGGAATAAAAAATTTTTCTTCCTCAGAAGCACTTCTGGAAAAGCTCCACATCCCATTCCTCCTTTGCCAGCTGGCCAAGCATTCAAGTATGGCACTAAGCAGCAGTTGCTTGCGGGTATTTATTTTTCCCTTATATATGGAGGTAGACATTTGCTACGTCTCTTGACAGAAACTGAAGGTGTAAAAAGTCTTTTAAAAAAAAAAAAAAAAGTGAAAATGGTAAGGAAAGCTTTCCAAAGACAGAGGGTCCAATCTTCCAGAATTTTCAAGGTATTCTCAGGGTTGCAGGTACATCTTCCACCCACTTTATAAGAAAGCCATCCGAGTCTCCAACTCTGCTTTGTTAGAAACAAGTTTATCTCACATTTCATTCAATTAGACCCGGGAGTTTTCAATCGCCAGCGTGAAGAAACTTCCAATGAGCTGCAAAGTACTAAAGCTGATTTGTCAAATTTAGGTTGTCACAACATATATTTGAATTTGAGTTAAAGATACTTTTGGAAAAATGAAAATACGTGATAAACTCTGCCTTGTTCTGAACAGAAGCATTTTAGGTTTTATATCCCAGCACACAGGGTCTATCCTGGCCTCATCACACAAATTCAAACTTGTCCCTCTGAATTTCACCCAAGTGCAGAGTCAGACACAAGATTCCCTTTCCTTCAGAGCTTTGGCTAAGTTTCTCTCAAGATGTTTTGATGTTTCCAGTCCTAGATGAAACCACACAACTCCCAAATGTGTGAAAATTAGCAAACAAATACTCAGGGTTAAAAAAATAATTTTATTCTGCCAAATAGATATTTTGGACAAAGATTCTGGTTGGCTCTGGGTTTGTGTGAACTGGTTCAAATTGCCATCTGCATTAGCGACAATAATGGGATGTGATTGGAGCGCAGACACAACACGGCAAAGGCAGCTCTCCCTCGCTCGCGCTATTGTCTTTCGGCCTCTGGGAGCTCTGCCTGCATCTGGCAGAAAAGTTGATCAACTTGGGGTAGCTAATCAGGCTGCGGCAATTTCCGGCCCTTTCTTTCCCAGATTCCTCAGATCAAAGTTCAAGTCCTAGAATTATTATTCCCCAAATGCCTAATGAGCTCCAACTGAGGGACACCAAAGGCAAAGCTAAAACATTGACCGTGCACTTCATTGAGTTTGGCCAATGCAGTTAAAAACAAGAGGGTGGGATCCATAGCATGCAAAATCACTGTATATAGGGATGTGTATTTTAATCCAATTAAGATTCCTACGCTTGAGCAGGAGTGGCAAAGTGCTTCAGTCACTTTGTAAAGGGATGTCTGCTTTCCTCATATTAAAATTTTGTGAAGGTAAAATTGGCCTTGTCGTCAATCATTTCTGAAGAACTCTTCTGGGAGAATGACAGAGCCCCACAAGCACAAAAGCCTCCTTGAAGACTGAAGTTCAGGATGTTGAAATGCAAAAGTCAGATTTTGCCAGGAGGCATGCTTTCTGAAGCCAGATGATTCCACCTCAGATTAAGTTATTGAAGATCTTTGCATGCAGAAACATTTCTTTGTTCTGGCAAGCACTCCCCACGTTTCCTATTCACAAACCTGACCCCTCGGAAAGCCAGCCAAGATTCTTTTGCATTATCAGGTCAGAATGTTCAGGGCCCAATTATTTTAATAGTTATTTAAAAAAAAAAAAAAAAAAAAAAAAAAGGCCTGACAATGGTTCAGTACACCAGTGAGAATAGTATTCAGAGATTTAAGTCACTAACATCTGGCGTGTTCTTTCGAGAAGACTAAACACATGGAGAGTCTTGCTTCAAAAGTCAATGGAATGGAATGATAATTGCTTATTAGAATGCCTCCTCCACAGGTTATTTTTAACTTTCCCTACTCTTTCTAATCATGGTGCATGCATCAGATGATACTGAAAAGGGTCAGTGCATAGGTTTCTCCTCTCCAAAAGCACACTTATAACAAAGCCTTTTTATGAAGCTAAAGGTTCACATGCCACACTAGTGGCACCTGTTTATTTTTAAGCTACATGCAAGGGCCCAAACCAAATGCCAGATCCAAAATACTCCCACAGCTCCGTGCCAACAATCCAGATGGCAAAGATACTTGAGTATAAAACCATCAGCCTTCTTTCAATCTATGATGCAGACAATCCTCCCTCTCCCGCAGGCACAAGAAAGCCATGCATGGGAAGAATCTAGGATGTTCACATGCAAGTACATTAGAAGACATAAGACATGGAGAACAAGGACAGACTCCTAATATCAGGGGCCCAATGTCAACAAAGCAATAAAGCAGAAGCCACTGTCAAATGAGGCAAAACAACTTTTCATCCACTTTTGAAGGAAGAAAAAAAACCTCAGGCTGAATTTCCAGTGCATTTCACCTCATTTTTTCCCCCACAATCAGGGGTTGTAGGTTCTCTGCATTCACAAAATCAGTGTTACCAGAGCCTACTCATGAGTAGGTAGTGAAGACACAGCAAACCCATCAGGTCCTCATGCCGTTCTTGAAAGGATGAACCGTATTATCCTAGCTTGGCAGGGATGCCTTTATGTCCCCAACTGTCTGCTCTGGCTTTCAGTCAGTGGAATGCAAAGACAGCCCAGCTTGGCCCTGTCTTAATGCGTTCAGATCTTTTTGCTGAACCCTTCACCATAGCATCTGAGCCTTTGTAAGTGACACAAAAACTGCTTGCATGGGTCACCCCACTTCCTCTCAAACCTGTTACATAAAACTTTTTTAATGGGGGTTCAGCAGAGCATTAGGAAAAAGGGGAGATTCTTTGTGGTGTAACATCAAAGACTGCGCATGAGGAATCTTGTTCTGTAGCCTCTCACCAGGAAAAGCCAAATGAATGAAAAGCTCACATCAGACACAAGACAGCAAAGGCAATGGACCTAGAGGCACAAGGAAAGCCTAGATCCAACAGTTTATGGCCAAGACTCAGGAGGCTGTGTCCTTATTTCATGCTTTCTAAAAGAGCATAGAGCTGCTTGAAGAGGAACTGAAGAACGTGCTTATAATGGGCTATAATTTGTTTATCTGTCTGTTTTTAATGAAGGAACCACAAAGCCTACTGGTGAATATTTGGGTTTCGCTTCTGTCACTGTCCCAGCCATTCTCTAAGAGCACTGTGACCACATCAAATAGCTGCCAGAACTCACTAGGAATGAGCCTGAAAACATGTTTCAGAGCACTGATCCCTGGAAGAAGTCAGTGGCTGGACGCTCCTATAACGTGAATCTTCTTTCAACAATCAGATACAACCCTGACAGTAGCCACACAAGCATCCCTCACACCTCCTGTACCAACCTGCCCCTGGACCACCCTGGAAGGATAAATTGCAGGCTGAGGAACAGCACTCAGGCATAGAGGGCTTTTCAGCCTTGATAACTCCAGGGAAGCTGCCAACAAGCAGGCCACCTGTGCAGCAGCAGTGTATAGTGGGATGTTGGACAGCCTCCACTCCAGCTGGCCCATGTCTGCCAAACCACTTCACCTCTAAACAGCTGTCTGAGGCTGCAAGGCATTACTTGGGCCAAAAACAAGCCAATGATCTAGAGATGCAAGTCTGCAACTCCCAGGACCAATTCAGACCTGAGCCATCTAGCGTCTGTTCCTAGCCCCCTGGTTCCAAAACAGCATGAAATCCACACTGCACTCATTTTGCAGCTTTATTTCACACTTGTTAAAAATTCTTGTTCCTTCCAGGAACTTATTCCTTATGAGCACTGGCACTTGTTGAACACAGAACACATCCCTCAAACAAAACAGGGTGGCAAACTACCCAAAACTGCCCAAGAGGAATTAACCCTCTCCTCTGGGTCAAGTTTTACCACAAGGCCAGGCTGTCTTTCTGCAGCCATATCCACAGTGCAACACTGACCTCCTGTGGCTGGTCCTCCTCAGACATGACCCAAGGCAGCAAGCAGGAGGCTGTTCCCTTCTCCCCCAGCCAGGTATTACTTAGATTATCTAGCAAAAGGGGCTGAAAAACTCCCTCTGTGCACGTCTCTACTTCCTTTGTCTTCCATGGGTCTTTCACCACAGTGAGGATGAGGGGAAAGCTCATCTTTACTCAGCTCCTGATTTGGCATTGCTCCCAAAAGAAAACCTACCTTTAGGAGATAAAACTTGTCCTTGACAGAAGCACAGTCACATATTGCTGCAAAATAAGGCCTACACTGTTCACAGGCCTTGTGAAGTCACCTGCAGACAGCTGAATTCCACCTGTATTTTAGCGGCACCATTAAAGTGATTCCTTTTTTTTTTTTTTTCTCACGGCTCCCTAAATTGAAACAGAAATGGCATCTTGCCTGTGTCAGAAGGGGGTCTAAGGCAAGCTGGAACGCAGAATCATTCCCGTAGATACCCCTCTTCTGAGCAGCAGAGTGGGAAGGCAGCTTGTTCAGGTTTTCTATGGTTGTCACAGTTACCAGGTGTTGAAACAACTTCCATAGTGTTTTCTCTTCCTACAAGCCTATGTTCTTTTACCACAGCCAATCCGAAATTCCCCTCCAGGAGACAAACACAGATCGTCCACAAGTTTCCACCCAAGAAATGCTGACCTGCAGTACAGCTCAGAGGTCCCAGAAGCAAGGAATCCCACAGCAAACTTAAGTGCTTTTAAAAGATCACTGTGGCAATGACTTTCAAACTCTGAGCCCTCCTTGAAAAATCCTTGGGCTGTATTCAGGGTACTATCTGCCTTAGTTTTGCAAGCAAGCTTGCTCCTGGAGAGTTCTGTTTCCAGCTGCTACTGCCACAGAGTGTCAGGAGCGGGGAGACCTTATCGACAGCAAACTAATACCCCCACGCAACAACGAGCCCCAAGACGTATGCCTCAGCTATCTGAGGGCTGAGACAAATAGGGCTCTAGAATCACCTTGCAGGAGGAAGGTGACTGCAGATCCCCAGCACATTTCTCCCCTCAACACTAGGGTAATGCTGGTTATGCATCTGAGCCATACACAGCCAGGCAATGCTGACCTCTCCTATCCTCTTGGTTCACTTTTCCAGGATGCTCAGCAGCCCCCTTCACTGGTACAGCCTCCCTCCCCTACACACTCATTCTCAAGAACCATACTTTGACTATCCACAAAGCACACTATTTCCAGATATCCCCAGACATCATCTTTTGTTGCTATTCGCACTTAGTTTCAAACATTTTAGGATCCTCTTTAAAAGGGGCTTGGTACTTGAAGGCTTTTACATTGAACGGCAACAACACATCACTCCTAAAGGCAAGCAAAGCAAAGCTGTACCTGTTTGGTTGCTCTAGGCACCTCAACAACCTCACAAGTTCCTGCAGTTACTGGCCTGGAAGCCATACAGCAGTAACGGTCGGCTGACAGCACTAACCCGCTGCAGTGAAAGGCCACTTTCTCTGCTGCGCCAGCAGGAAGGGAGAGGGAACTCAGAACTGCTGCCCTTGCCAGAAGCAGTTAATCAGTTGGTTTTTGCCCCTTTATAGAGCAGTGGCTCCTGCTGAGCTGAGAATTATGAACCTACATTTCTACTCCCCACCCACCCCAGCCTGCCCCTCATTTCGAACACTGGGTTGTAAATGATGCATAACCCTTCCGGGCCTTCTGCCTAGGCACAGAAACTTTCTCATATCGAGGGAATTAAAAACTAGGTTAAACATACTTGTCACTCCAATAAGTTCCTTAAAGCAGATGCAAAAGACTTCTTTGGTCACTTCTCATTAGAGCTTTGTGACAAGATTTCCTGCAAAGGCTGGAGGTGTTAGAACATTGCTGAATCACAGCGGAGACGTGCTTGCGTTGGCTCGTCCAGACAGCCAGCTCCATGTGTTTAACTGTCTTGTTCTCCGACAGCTATCAGCCATTCCAGAATTTATTACACCAAAGCCATAAAAATCATATACGATATTAAACTGTCGGTATTCCTGATGCACACAAGAAATCATCCACCCAAACACTGGATCCTTAACTGAGCATACTGTGGCTCCACCACCCCTAAGAAAAGCTGGATAGCAATACTACTACTCAGACGTGAAGCATCCCAAGGCACAAAAGATTGGGTTACCACGTGGGGCATCTTCTCTGCCACCTCCACATTATATGAAGACAAGGTAGAAGCATTCAGATTCTTTTTTAAAGCCCTGTTCTCAACACATGGTATACATGTCATTGATATACAATTAGCTGCATGTGTGCAGTGACGGAGACATTGGCAGAAGAAATGTATGTCTAAAGGAAAAGAAAAGCAAAGAGACATGCCGTGAAATGTTATCATTAGGGAGTCATAATTTCCTTCCTGTAGTCATACAACAGCTGTCACTAGCATCTTGAACACAGACCATGTATTAGAATACCATAGCAAATGCCTTTTCAGGCAAAAGAAAGAGAGGGCATGTTAACTGGGTGAATAGCAGGAAGAATATTTTGACAGCTTGAATGCATTAACCTCCCCATAGAACGCCCACAACCTTTGCTAGAACTTGGTTTGGTAGATACCTTCTGAGGGCCTGGCTGCAAAGAGGGAACCGGCAGCACTATCACAGGCACACCCAGAGACCTGAGGCGAGTTCAGGGCCTTGTTTTGCTAAGTGGTGCGTTTGCCCATAATCACCTTTGGGGAGCATCTCTATCTCCGCTTCCTCAGTTCTCCGTGGTAAGGATTCACACTGCCAGCTTTATGCTTTTACCTTGGATACAATTCACAGGGGCCAAAATGGATATCTAAAATAGAGAGTATGAATATCCTATCTTGGAAATACAGGCAATGATAACACAGGTCAATCGTATGCGCGAGGAGATATCCTCTGGCCTTATCTTCAGGAGGAGGAAAGGCATTTTCTTAACTTCCCCTAGCTGAAACTTTGCTAACACAGAGGTCCCACCAAATGTGCTGTATTTGCCCTTTCAAGAAGTAACTCAGCCTAAATACCTAGACTTCTCACAGTCTCTGTCTCAACCCGGTAGCTTCTGAGAAAGCTACACACCACTCTTCAATAGGAAAACACCTTTTCTTAGCAATACATGAGCCAACACATTTTAAGAACGCATATTTCTCACCCGGATGATGTCCCCAGAAGTTGCTATGATGCGGACATGCAAACACCTTGAACGTTTGGCATAAATAGTTTATCCAAGGCAGACTGATTATCAAAGCTTTCACTGCTGCTGTTCCAGGAACTGTACCTCTCATTACAAGGCAGGCAGCAACAATTCAATCTCAGGCAAAAGATAATTAATCAGCACCCAGAGCTGTTTTGCAAATACAAAGCCTGGTTGAAATACACCAAAATGAGAGAGGGGAAAAAAACATGACAGAGCTGTTGGCACTTGCCAACTCCTCTTGATTAAACTTATTTTCACCTCCAGGTGCATACACAGGATGAGTTTTGTTAATTAAACCTGCCAGTCAACTCATTATGCATTCAATTAAAAAAGCCTGATGCCTTGATTTTATGCAGCTGGCAGGCTGCAATGGTGACAGACTCACAGGCCTATGTTGTTCTAGCGCATAAGTTCTAATAGGGACAGGAGAAGAGAAACTCCAAAATAAGGTTAAGTGCGATATTTGCTAATTGGACATCCTCTTGGTGTTTTTCCTTGGGGGGATGGGGGGGGAACAGACAGGAGTGTTGATCAGACATATAGCCTGGGTCATGTAAAGTGAAACTTGATGCAGACAGCAGAAGAGTACATTCATCTCCTTTGGAAACCTATACAGATGCTCAGAATATTCATGATAGACTCTGGCAAGGTTAAGAGATGAGGAGAATGGCACCTAGATGCCATGGTGATGAATGCTGTGTGAATAGATTAGACAAAGGCCCTGAAGCTTCTATAAAATTGTGGGGTTTTAATTTAGATGAAAGATAGCTTTTATTCTTAAAGCGTCATGCTGGGAGTCAGCAGATCTGGATGCAGGGCCTGGCTCTGTTACAAACTCCTTGCATGACCTTGAATAAATCCCAGAGGACCATGCTTTAAAGGCATCTACAGTTATATCTTTCAAGGGGCAGCCCTTAGCCAGCCCGCCCACCCACCCGCTTCCCTCACCAGCCCTGTTCCTCAGCTATCCACCTGTAACTGAAGGGTACTGCTTCTGCTTTGCCTACCACTCTGAGCTATTTATATTCCTAAGAATAGACAGTATCTCTTGTTTATGCACTAGAAGAAAACCTGTTACTATGGTTCTCCAATCTCACACGACAGACAGAACAAAAACATTCGTGACAAAAGAATTTGCAGTTGTACGTAACAGTTTTACAGTTACCTCACATCGGCATTTCTAAGTTGGCTTCATGCTGGCCACAAATATGGGACATGACCTACAACAGAGGTGACCCATCTGTTGTGCTCCGAGATGGAGAATTAATTTCCTTTCCACTGTTTTTTTTCCTTTAAGTTTGCAGGCTTTCAACACAGCTTCTTGTATATACAAAGGTATACTATTCCAGCACTGTTTTTATGACATTGGTCCTGCTAATACTACATGCACCCTAAATGTAAGTTACCCGACTTCTGTTCTCACTCAGGGGCCAGGAAAGAATTTCTACTTGGGTGCTCAGTCTAATTTGCCTCCTGGGGGACGAGGCATTTCTCAAGCATTAGCATCCGGGCAGAGCTAAAAACAAGACAGTGGCACACACGCTCCTAAGGATAGTATGTTCTCGGATGACTGCTCTACACTGTATTCACTGCTGAACTGACAGCCAGTTTCAGACCATGGAAGAATTTTCTCCCCGGCTCAGACTGCCAGAGACTACCACGTTTGCTTTGCCCTCCATCTCAGACCATGCTCCAGTTCTTGTGATCATCTGGGAACTTTGTTTAATATCTCACCTGAATATATTGTATTTACAGAATATTAGCTACTCCAAAAATGAAAAATGAATGGATAATACCTATATAGAAACACAGAGTTTAAAAATGGATGTGGTTTGTCATTATATTTCAAGGAGTTTCGTGAAAGAGTCTGTCTAGGAGTGGATGAGGCACATCCTCCAAATAAAGTTTTTTTAGCAGCCATGTCCCTCTCATCAAAACTAGCAAGGCAGTTACTGGCTGGCAGTAGCTATTACAGCTGGTCTGAATTTTTTTTTATTACGATTTTTGTTGAGAAACACTAGTTTCTTCAAAAATAAATAAAAGTCCTGTGAAGGATGTTGGGTTTGATAATCTCTGCTGGAGCCAAATCCCAGTATGGGCCACAGTCTCAGAGAGACACTGAGCTCCGTCCAGCCAAATACCCTTGTAACCAACTCTGTTATTTGGGGCTTGACATGCTTAGGTGCAAATCCATTTTCTGACTCAGATTTTATCTTGAGTCTTCCACATCCAGAATGAGAACCTGGCCCACTGGAATAGCTGCTGCTCTGTTCAAGTGGATCTTGTTTCCCTGTGGAAGTTTCCTAAAAATCATGGTTCTGTCTCACACCTAGATGAAAGAAAGCAATAAACCTTCAGGCTTTTGTAAGCAACCTGCCATTCTTGAATTCCAGCCAACCACAGATTTTATTACCTTTTCCAGTAGATGATGGTTTGCAATTCCACCCACACATGTGAACAACTTATAAACACATCCTACCATACAGAGACCAGCAGCAAGTGCTGAACGATCCTAAGACAGGACAAAATTTTCTGCTCTGCCTCAAACTTTCAGTACAGGAAAATAGTTAGGTTTACATGGAAGATATTTGCCATCTCTCCTATCAAAGAGTTAAGGCTGTTTCATCTGAATACAACCTAGATCTGATTCTGTATCTGCTTCTCTGCGGAAACACAATGCAGGCAGGGTAGGGGTACATGTTTGCACACACACACAGACATCAATAACTCATAACAGTATAAGCATGAGACCTCCTAAGACCAATAGCCCATCTAGACCAGTGTCCTGTTCAACTGTGGTGCTAAGGAAAGAGCACAGGAACAGGACATGCAGGAGATCCTTCCCTGCTGTCTCTCTCCAGCCTCAGATACAGGCACTTTAGGAATTCTCAGGCACTTTACAGATTTTGTCAGCCAGAGATTACACCAGGTTAAAACTAAAGTAGAACATGCCAAGTTCTTGCATGGCTGCATATGAGTGACCAGAACACAAAAGAGAGCAACCATCCCCCCTTCCAGCCACCAGGGTAACTTCAAGCCATGACATCTCACTCTTACATGGCTCCAGGGGTGAGGGAACTCCAAACCCTTGCTCTGCTGTACGATTTAGTGAGCCCACAGATTTCCCAGGCTTCACCTTTTACAGATGCTGAAAAAAACGAGAGCAACAGTCTTGCTGTAAACATATTCCACAAAAACTCCTTATCGACCAAATCTATACATAAGCTCCTGCTAGAAGAGAGGTGCTTTTGCTTTCCAGAAGATTTGAGACAGTTGCCAAAAAGATGGACTCTTGCATTCACCAGAAGACAGGCTGTAAGCAGCTATTACGTCATCTAATCCGTCTTCTGCCCTTTGAACTGACTTATGTTATTGTCAGAATGATTTGCTTGGCTCCTTCCCAGGACTTAAAGACTAAATGCTCATGTTACCTCAAAGGAAATTCAAAGTGAATATAAAATAAAAATAAAACATACACCAAGAGAAGTTGGAAAGCCTTTTTTCATCCCATCAATGTAATTGCTGCTGTCCTCTATTCACATTTATTGGCAAGGATAAAATAGAAAAGAAAATTACTGATCTATGAATAATTGCTTTCTTCCCCTGACCCAGAAAATAACAGTTTGCATTTCTATAGCTCCTTTCAGCCAGAGATCTCAAAGCACTTTGCAAGCGCTTATTAATCACTGCTTTCAGATTCCTACAAGGTAGGTAACTGAAGTACCAACGAACTGACAAGTCTGAAGATGCACAGAAAACTCATGGCACAGCCACAAATACAAAATACAGGATAAATACAAATACAGGAAACGTGGCCAAGTCTCTTGCCCTGAACAATAAAACTACATTCCCAGTCAAATTCCCAGACACGGGCCCCATTCTCATCTACTCCACTGCTGACTATGGAAATGCAACAGGAGCAGCGTGTCCTCCCTCCAGGCTGGAGCTGCTCAGCACTGTCCAGACTCGCGCACCCGTGAGAGCAGCTCTGTGCCACGGCCTTGTAAAGCACAACAGCTCTAGCGAAACACAAGCTACACATTCTCTCTGCTGCTGACCTGCTCTTTCCATCCTGATCTTGCTCTCAACACTGTGGACTAGAAAGTTGGGTGCTGTGCAAGTTTTATGTCACTTCTGCAATAAATGGGGACTCTGTGGATATGTATAGCATGCCTTCCCAAGAACACAGCCTTTGGTAGCCCAAAATAGAGCTCAGATCTGAGAAGAGAATGGCAGGACATGTCCAGGGCCTACATACAAATTAGTCTCATACTCTAAAGACCTAACACTGTTGTTTTGATCCTCCGTTCCTCTACGCAACAATTGAAAACGTTACCCTCAGCACAGTTCACTGTCAGCAAATTACTGCTTTCTAAAGATGAGGAGGCAATGACTTAAGTAGCAAGGAAAGATGACCATAACCAGGACAAATTCAGAGGTACTGCACTTAATACTGGTAAGTCCTCTTTCCTCTAGCTCTTTCTTGAAACACCTTTAATGCCCTTGTGGTGTATTCTGTCCAATTCTTAACCAGATCAAAAGCACACCTGAAAGAAGACTATCTATTTTAGCTTATTAAATTAAAATAAATAATAATTGTTCCCTTACCATTCTGATTTTTTATTCAAAAACCGCAATCATATTTTATATGTATTAAATTAAGACTCAACCTCTGTAAGGTAGGAAATACTCCCACTTGGTGGAATCAAGAGACTAGGGATTGGCCACTGTACACAATGATACACAATCTACGCACTCTGCTTGGGAGGAAATACGGCCGATTTGCAAGTGTCACCAAGTCATCAGTAGAGCAAAAAAGTTTTCAAAAGCACCTAAGTGAACTAAGAATTTCAGTTCTGTCTTCAGAAGCGCCTCAAGATCTCACAGTTCGCATTACTTTCCAGCGAGAGCTGTGTCCTTAACTTACTTCTGAAAGTGTATTTGTACTCCTAACCCACACAACCACCTGTAGGACAGTCACTACCCTCAACCTTTGCTTTAACCATTTTACCATACTGATATGTGCTTTCTTCCTAAGAAAATGCAGGTACCATCTAAAATCCTCACACTCATCTTCAAGTCAGAGGACATCAACCATGTTCAGGCCTAAGCCATTCAGTACAAACTGAAGTCTTTGGCCCTGGAGCAGAACGTGTTCACCAAATTCCTTGCAAGAAATATTCTTCTCTCCACTGAGGCCTGAAGATGATTTCTCTCTCCCGGCAAATGGCAGAGCTGTCCTACAGTTCACATCCTGGCACCACTAAAGACTGGCCTCACCAGAGGTATTCTGGAGCAGAGGACAATTATGAGCTTCATAAAGAAGTTTGGGGGGGACTGCTGGGTCAGTGAAACACAAGGTGATGGGGATGAGTCTTTAGGGCTTCAGTGCTGGATCATTAACAGTAATGCAATATACCGAATTCATTTCTAGAACAGATACAGTATTGCAGACGTTAAGCACCTCTGGCATCCCTAAGAAAGCAAGGCTACTGTTGTGCCAGCATTTTAACACTTCACTCTGCATCCAAGAGAGTTTGCTTAATGAAAAAAGTCCTGGAAACGTCTGAAAGCTCTATCTGTACATAAATGCCAAGAGCAGCCTCATCACACAACCCCTTGGCATCATTTAAGCCACAACTTGAGCAATTCTTTAGCGCTTGCTCTTTAAAGAAGGGTCCTTCTCCAAGTGAGAAATAGCTATTCTGAAAAAGAGCCCAAAAAGGGAAATACCTCTCTAAACCATCAGACCAGGGAGAACAACATGCACCACCAAAGCAACAGTCAGGCTACGGTTACAGGCCAGGCTTCCCCTCCACCCACCTCTGCGCAGTTACTCAGCAGTGCGATTCCTGCGCGACTCTTTGTTTGAGTCACAGCTCTGCCCACGCACGGCTCGCTTCGGAGACAGCAACAGCTCCTGCCTGTCTGGGGCTCGGCCAACAACCTGTTAGAGATCAGCAGCCTGACCAGCAGAACAGCCTCTAAGCTGGCACAAAAAATGATGCTGGGTTTTCCTTCCTAGAAGACTTGCGAAATTAGTCATGGCTGTTTATCTCTGACCTACTGGCCTCACCGGAGTCCCGCAAGCCCTTCAGTCTTTAGCAAGGTCCTTTCACAGCACAAGAGATTTGCTTCTCACCAGGTAACTGATAACGGCAGCAGCCCTGGAACAGCTACCCCATCCAAGCTGCCTCCAGCAGAGGCAGTGACTGACAGCAAAAGGCCCGTCATCTCCCCTTCCTGTCAATCACCAGGGTCTCCTAGGACTTCCTAGTTCCTCCTCCACGGGCCGCATACTCTCGGTCCTCAGCGGCGGTAAGTAAACATGACAATCATGTCTCGTGTGACCTCTACCAAGGCAGAGGGAGTCTCAGAGCTCAGCTGTACCTTTCTCTTAGCCAAGCGGAAGTCGGTGACAGAGAAAGGCTCACACACCCCCTGCTCAGTCAAACGATCCCTCTCAGCCAAAAAACAGTGATCTGCACCTGACGGTTCCAATTCTCTAGTCTCCGCTGCAAGCAGGAGGGCAGGGAAGGGCCCATAATACCTGTCCATGGATACAGTAAGCCCTGTTTTCCCTACCTCTCCTCGCCTTGCCTTCTGACGCACTGTAAACCCTTGTGTCTTGAAAAGCAAAATACATACAAATGTGCTAGGTACAACATATCAGTGTCTCTATCATAGCAAGGTTATAGCCAGAGCCAACAAGCATTTGTCATATGAATGCTCTTGATTCAAAAAAATCCACTAGAGAAAACTCTTCCTCTAAAATGTGTTGGCTTTCAGATGAACATGTTTTAGGCTCTGTAAATGTCCTTTTGTCTTGCTGTTTTCCTGTTTAATACCTATCCTTCCCAGCTGCCACCCTCACCCAGAAAACCTTGAAATTTCCAAGCTGCTCTTTTTTCTAAATCTCATTCTGCCCAATATGTGCCCAGTCACTACTTCCTTCCAATAACTAATGCCTGAACTATTTCTCTGTGTGGGAACCAATTCTCTCTATTTAAAATACAGAAGTGCTGCTCATAAATAGCCACAAGGCAAAACTAAAAACAAGGACTGGGAACGGCATTAGTAAGCTGAATGCTGCAACCGAAACACTAGTTCCAACTCCAGTTTCAATACACAGTGTATCCACTAGATGGGGCAAAATGCTACGTCCTGTTAAAAAAGCTCTCCAGGCTGTTGTTTGACTACAGCATTTCACCTGGACCCTCAGACTCAGGCAAGGTCCAGGACAGAAGGACCCCTGGATGCTAAAGTGATTTTTTCCGTTTTAAAAATATGCCAAGTTGGAGCAGATCACTGCCAACAGTGGTTGTGTGCTGCTTAGTTCCCCATCCTACCTGCTCCATAGCACAACAGGGAATTCAGATACCTACCAACCTTAATCTTGCAGCAGGTTAAATTAGGTCCTAGATGCTACTGTGAGGTTCATTTGCCTTTTGGAACTAGAAGATTACTGGACTCTGGAAGCTATGTCCTGAAGTAGAGACATCCAAGCTGAGAGCAAAAATAGCAGCACTGCGCTGGCTTTAGCCTTAGAAGGTGAACAAACGTATATGCTGACCTGTCAGCCCTGAATTACTACAGTCAGGAATTACATAACCAAACCTAGACTCCAAGTCAAAGCTGCCACTTTGGAAAGGGTCCTCTGATGAGGCTGACGTGCAGGGGGCTCCTTTGTGCCACCATGACGCTGCAGAGGAAGGACGGGACAGATCCTTTGAGCAAACGTGCATTCACCATGCAGACCTGCCCCAACTGACAGCTCACAACAGTGTTGTGCCATGAACCCCATGCCGATGCTATAAACCGACAGCTCCACAGAAGATGAACTTAGCAAGGAGAAAGAGGAGGACCTTAGCTCTTCTCCCGTCAAAACTTTCCCTCCTTCACAAACATTTGGCATAGTTTAATTCGCCAAACCATTTGCTAAGGTCAGACCACTGCCTTGGTTTTAAGGCCCTGTTCCTTTGGTCATATGAGAGCCTTTTGTCTAGACACGTGTTGACATTAGGAAGTGTTTTTAGGCTGGGTTCTGTGCTCAACTGCATTGACAGCATGGGGAGTAACTCTGTTCACCTCCGTGGAATTACACCAACTTCAAACTGAGTCACTGAGCAGGGAATCAGGACACCTGCTTTATAAGCAACTGCTTTGAAAGCTGCTTTTCCCCCATTTCACCATCACAACTGTGTCCAGTATTTGCCTTTCACAGGATGAGCAAGATATTCTAGTCAGAGTGATTTTAGGCACACAATAGGAGCAAATTACATATATTCACTACTGCTGCACTATCAAGCTGCCAAACTAAGCAAGCCTCCTCATCTTTTACGCTTCTTGGATGCAAAAGTTTACACACAGCAATGTTAGCAAATCAGGCATTGATTTAGCGAGGCCACAAACGCAGAGCGCGCAATCCTGATCTGAAGTCCATTAGAAATCATTAAAATTACAAAAGAACTGCTACTGCTCTCCCATGGGCCATCCAGAAAGAAACTCAAAGTTGCTGACACACTGGAAAGGTCATTTTCAAAAGCTCTCTTGAAAAATGCTCAGAGGAAGAAGTTCAGGCAGAAGACAGGTGCCACCTTTGCAGGCTGAAATGCTAGTAACAATTCACCCTAATTCCAAACCCCACAAGCCCAGACCAGTAGCTCGTTCGGCATCCAGCAACCAAGGCTTTACACACACACACACTCATCCCACGTCTCTCCTCCTAACAACTCCTGCAACAACAGGAGTGGACATTAGATCCTAGCCTGTACTTAACAATCTAACATGCTAGAATTTGCAATAACCATGCCCCACAAGTGCATTTTCTGATCACCACAGCCTCCTCCCCAACAGAAAAGCCATCAACCCACACCCAGAACTGCCAGCTGATGAATGAAATCTTCCCACCTCAGAAAGCTTCTTTTCTTCTTTATGCTTTAATGACACCAGGTTATAAGAAGCAAAATAAAACTTGGTCAAATGCTGAGAACAAAAAGCAAACAGAACCTCATTTTGAGTTACTATGTACTTCCACTCTCTGAAGCCAAGAAGATCTGATTCATCAAAACAGCTGCTGTGTACCTGTAGCTGTCTTTATAGAATATCCTTGGCTTCTCCCAGGTGCCTGCTTGGACATTTCTTGTTACACCAAACACCTGTGCAAAAGCTGGCAAGAAAGTTTCCTTCAATTTGCTTCGAGGCTTTGCCCCCTCCTGCAGTGACTCATGACTTCCAGCAGACTACTTAAAAATGATCCATTCATACAGAAAAGCCTGATTCAGCACCCAAATTGGAATGACTTGACTCACTGTAATTCTGCGCGTCTCACTACCGAAATGCAGCTGCTCCTGATCAGAAATATGCTAACATTTTAACAGGGATACATCTAGGGCAGGAAATAGAAATCTTCAGCCTGAACTCAAAGGGACTAACAAACGGGCATAATGTTAACTCCCACACTGAATCAGAGCATATATGAGTTAATAAAACCGTTTAATTTAACTTGTCATGCCTGTTGATCCGACTGTCTCAGGGTTATTATTTCGATGCTGAAAGCTCTCTTACACCTCAAAGGACGGCAATTCGTTGCTAACAAGCTGCAACCCTTTCTCCACCGCTAACAAGCACCTTACGGTATTCTGAGAGCCAGCATTTGGCTCACAATCCTATTCTGGCTAAATATACAAATGCAGTCCCATTATAAGTCTCACGTCATGTCTGAAAACCTCATCTTCAATCACACACTTGGCCTGCAAATACTGTACTTTGCTTCATGTTTTCCCCTCCTTGTTTTGCAATAAATAATTGCCAGGTTCTCAAGGAGGAGGATAAATGGAAACAAGTCATTTGAGGCTTTCATTAAGATCAAGTGCTCTCATCTCTCTTTTCCTGACCTGCTGGAAACTTCCTCTTCGGCCCTGCTCCAAACGAATAGCCGAGAGCAGCACGGTACAGGCTGAACGGCATCATGCAATCCTTGCATTCTATGGTAAGAACAGAAAATAAGTTCACACTTAAATGTCCTAGGTGAACTTCTGCCAGACAGGTAACTGCATCTCACCACGGAGACAGCTACACTTCAGCGGAGCAATTCTCAGTCTTTTGAAGAGATGGCTGGAGAATCTTCTCCTATTCAGTATTAGAAGGCCCTTTGAGCATAGTTAAGTAAGGGACACTGATCATAATTCCTACCTCTGCCCTCCTTAGAGTGTCATAAATCCAGAGCTGAGGGATAAAGATGGGCATCTGTCCGTATTCACACATCTGGGATGAGAACTCCTTAAAATGCATAGCATAAGCACTGCAGATAGATATATTTGTAGAGTACATGAATTTAAAATCTTGGATCTGAGATCCCCCAGACTTCTGACTGTTTGCAACTGGCTTGGTCACTGATGGAGAGTAGGTAAATTTACAGTATGCCCTGTAGCCCTGCTGTCACTGTCAGCAAGAGAGATCAGAAAGTTTGTCATTTCCTTCCCTCTTCCACCTTACTCTTGCACATCCTTGTTTCCTTCAGCAACTGCTCTGGGTGTCCAGGCATGGAGGAAGCTTGCCTGTTCCCACAGGTCCCCCAACAGGATGACCAGAGAGGCCAGGACTGATGACCAGCTGAGCACCAGGAACCGTACCAACCCCCAGCATAAGGGTGGCCATTCAGAGCCGCCATGTGGAATAGGCCGGTGTAACTGCAGAACTGCTTCACTCTGCAGTGAAAATGCTTTTACAGCTAAATGCATACCAGGGCTTTAATCACCAGGAGCGAATACCAGGGAGCGTTTACCTTTCCAGTAAGCATTTCTAATTCTACTTAATAAAAATGCATTATAAGGATGCCTGATCTTATGCTGCCCATCTGCTATAAAACTGTGCGTTCGGATTTGTTTTTCAATTTGTCAAAAAAGTGCACGCACGTTGTGCAGAATGCAGGGAAATCTTTCAGAGCTAAAACTCGTCAGCACTCTCTGCTGCGGTATTTTTAGCTATTGAGTACAGTCCAGCTCTGGCTGTCCTTCACTGAGCAAGCTTTTTTCAGCTACTCTTAAGAAGAAAATCAAGGACGGGGAAACAAAATCTGTCCACCATTCTCAAGCTTCAAGGGATCAGGGTTTTGGGTGACACTCCTAAGGTGTGTGAAGCTCACTGTTACTTAGCGAGCACGCAGCTCGCAGAGCCGGGAGGAAATACAGTATTACCAGCAAACACAAGAGGGAAGTGCAGCACCAAAATCCAACCCGTTCTGGGAAAGAGCAACAGGCTATAAATCTCATCCCAAAGGTTTGTGACCACACACTGGGGCACAATGGTAGAAAAGAGTTGGCTCTTTTCATGGTAGAGCCTTTTCCCCTGTTCCTGTGTCCAGATGCCTGTACCCATGAAAAATCTCATTTGCTTTACATGGCTTCAGGTGGCCATTTTAATGAACAACATTGCAGACTCCTGCTGTGTGCAAGACACGTTGGTAGCCATAGTCTCCAGTTCAGAAAACTGCTTAAGCAAATGCTTAAGCCCTCAGTTAAATTCAGCTGGACTAGTTTTATTTAAACTACCTTTCTATTTATCTATATTTTGCTTGTCTAAATTTAACTATCTAATCTACTACTTTTTAACAGAATGTCTCTAAAAAGAGGCCCTGGAGCAGCAGGCAGAATCCAGCCACTTGCGACTTTGTCTTTGGTATTTCAGTGGTTTACGTGGTAACCTATCAGATTTAACACAGACAGAGGGTTTTCTGACTGTACTTTGAACATAGCAACAACTGTTCTCACTCCTAATGATGCTACAGAATGACTGAAAATCCCTTTGTCAAACAAAACTTTCTGTATGCTTATAATTGTTTAGTTATCTTTAGGTTGTAAAGAGGATTTCTGCAGGATCCCTCTTCATTTCCAGA
The DNA here is from genome assembly GCF_036370855.1 of Dromaius novaehollandiae. Lineage (NCBI taxonomy): Eukaryota > Metazoa > Chordata > Aves > Casuariiformes > Dromaiidae > Dromaius > Dromaius novaehollandiae. The sequence goes on from NC_088118.1 coordinate 4,709,484, forward strand.
AAATCCAAAGGACTGGTCTCTAGCTCTAGCAATTCTCAGAAGACCCCTTCTCTGAAGACGAAAGTCTCTCATGCTTCATTACCACATTTTCACTGAAGTAGCACATCTCTCTAGGCAGAGAAATGATGGGGTGACTGCTGATTAGGTTGCTGAGGCTGAAAGCTTCTCAGCAGCAATGTCAATAGCCCCAATGCATGTCCATAATCGAACTCGGGACTCTGCCCTGACCCCGCGCACCTGATCCGGCTGCAGACCCCTGCTACAATCACGCCTCCATTTTCTTTTCTTTCTGCGGGCCTAGCTTCCAAGCAGGGCTGCGCTTCGCTGAGGTATACAGTAAGTGCCAGCCCCTGCACCAAGGAACAGTTTCTCTATTAGACAGCTGTTTGGAGCTCGGTCGGGATTACTCCAGGGTTGCTTTTAGCCCAGCATAGCACCAAGGATTCCAGCAGGGCCACGGTCCATTTACACAGATCCGAGTGAAACAGGAATCCAGTTCAGAAGGAGGAAGCTCAAAGAGCTCATGTAGACTTTGTGTTCTTCAAAATGAGATGTATACAGTGTGGAAAGGTTCCCCGGAGTCAAACAGAATGAGAAACAGATGGGAAATTATATGCAAACAGGAACTCTTTTCTTTTCTTGTTTGCTTGCTTTGTTTTGTTTACCCCTCAAAAGCCTAACAAGAAACACAAGTAGGATAATACAACTGCAAACTACTTCATGCTAGCGTCGCTGCATAAACAAAACTGCAAAACACTGACAAAGCTCCGCATTTATTTTTATGTGATGTGCTGAATAAGGCAACAGGCCTTACCTTGGGCCCAGTCCAGCGGATGCTGATGCATGGACTTAATTTCATTGCCGGGAATAAAATGAGACTGCTAAGCAGTAAAGTTAAATATACATGTACACTTTTAGGACTGTGGCCTTAACTAGTAAATCTTAATTACTTTTTTTGAGGATGGCAAAAGCAAGTTTTATAGTGAGTATTATTAGTAGCGATTAGAGTTTTGACTGAGGGGACAGAGCGTATTTAATTTGCTGCGTTGTTCAGTCAGATAAAGACAGTAGCAGCTGAAATGGAGGCATCCTGTAAATTTACGTTCTAAGCATGAATGTAAAATTTTAGTAAATGATTGCAAGGAGTGACACATGGAACCACATATGGTGGAATTTAATTTACGGAGAACAGCCTCTATCTTTTAGCCGTTCCTATAATGGAGGTTTAAATACGAAATAAATTGCAAACACTTGCAGCTGAAGCAGGATGTTGGATTATGTTCATTCATATTGAAATTACATCTTCAAGATCCCCTCAGGCTACATAAATGTATTTATAATGGACATCCACGTGCATATAAAACAATCCTTTTCTGTAATACAAGGACGTGTTTTATTAAAGTGCTGTTTTCAAGATAAAATTCTTATTCTATACTTTAAAAATTGGTCTCCTATGTTCCTAAGCATATTTGATGACTACATTAGAAACGTTTTTTCAAATATTGCTTATCTCTGCCATTAGCGTAGAGAGGCTTTACTGCATCCTGTTTTATTGCTGTTTTGTTTTATTACTTCAATGTTTTAGTATTTCAATCAACTTTCTAAAACCTGATTAATCATTTTCACTTTTGCTTGCAAGCACTTTCACTCTCTCCTCCATTCAACGCCTGTTGCTGTCTCCAAAGAAAAGAAAGTTAAAAAAGAAAGTTAACTAAGGAAAAATGGGAGAGGGAACCAAAGCACTTCTTAGTGTCACTCCACTGATTTTAGTTTATTGCCTGCCTTTGAGACCAAGCCAAATCACCGATCTTTACATCTTTTCAAATAATTCTGTAAAAGAATTAAGAAGATTTCAAGTGACCATAAGCACCCCCTTCCCTGCCTTTCCAACATTAAATCAAACAAATGCATTTCTATTGAAATACTCTGACAAGGACCCCTTTAATGATACAAGACTGTGGCTAAACAAATCGTAACAAAAATAATAATTACAACAAAAGCAAGAGTCAAAAAGAGAGGTCTTTGCAGAAATGCTGCAGACTTTGTACAACCTCCTGCAGATCAGCATATTTTACTGTGTGTGGGAGTTGGGGAAATCCCAGCAGCTTTCTATTGTATCTCGTTCTTTCTTGGCTCATGCCCAAGCAAATAAATAATCATCGTAATAAACTAGATGCATATGAGTGTAGCAGAAACAGACGTGAAATCCAATAGATAAGATAGCCAATGTTCAAGACGTTTCTTGCACACAGGCTAGAAGCTCAGAGCCTATTAATCTCTTTTGTTAAATTTTCTTCCGCTAACAGAGACCAGGATTATACAGAGCAGACCATGAGAGGAACTAGCTAACCATGCTTCTCAGCCCCGGGGTAAGTGGATTTGATACTGATATGCTAATTTACTGGAGGCTTTAGTTCCCTTTGAGAAATCCCACCTATGTTACTAAACAGACTCCGAAAGTATTTTCCATATCACACCAAACATGCACTTCCTCTTGCTCAGCTGCACCGCTGCAGCAAGCAGGTCTGCAAAGAGAAATTAAAGGGTGGACTTCCCGCATGCAACTCTTTGCTGTATACACAAACGAACTCGGTGCTGCACAAGTCAGGAGAGAATAAACCCTGCCTCTGCATCGCCTCAGCTACTCACGCCTCATACGTCAGTATCTGTTCATTTTTTAATGACCCATGAACGTCCACTGCGCTAAGACTGCCAAATGAAGCTGCCATACCGCCCGGCAGGCAAAGTCTGCTCTCATGTGCGCGCAGTATCCTCACTCCAGGGAGGCCACGGAACCCGGAGGAGAGCGAGGCTCCAGAGGAAAAGACCTGGCACAGTAAGTTATTTCCTATGCACAGCCAGCGAGAAAGCCAGGAGTCCTTCCTCACGCAGAATCCCCTGTTGCCTTCAAACCAAAAATAGCTCGAAGCATTTTAAAACACGTGTTATTTTATTTTGCTTTTAAAGTGAGAACAGAAAGTTAGGCAAGCTGCACTAGATGTCATCTCCTACCTGAGCGTTCTGCACATGCCTGTGCCCAGTATCAAACTGAACTATCCAAAGCATAGTTTGCCTGTCGGCTCATAGCTGTTGGTCCACCTCCACTCCACGGCTCTATGCACAAATGGCAAGTTATGATGAAATAAAAGTAGATTTTATTTGTAATGAGGAAAATGTTGCCCAAACTTGAAAAAAATCCAAGCTAGAAAAGCAAGATCTCCTGTCTCTGTGGCCAGCTTGGATTCTCTCGGCCCAAGCCCCAGCTGCTCTCTGTTGAAGCCAATAGTGCTACGACAGCCATGGACCTGAGTCTACCCCCACCTCCACGTCTGCAGCAGAGTCTGGAGTTACAGCCTCAAGGCAATAAAATCTGGTGATGGATAAAAAATCCCTGGTCTTCAGGGAGCATTCTGCAGGCCTAATGAATCCTCCTAAAGCCCAAATCTCATGTCGGAAGTTTGAGGTTAGGTAGATACAGTGAAGGGTGAGAAAGTCCTTTCACTGCCTCCTGGACAAAATGCAGAATCCTGTTCTCCTACGAGCCAGCTGCTCTTTCTATTTTTAAATACACTGCAGGGACTCAAATATTGCGGTCACGAGAGAAGAGGAGGCTCACATAAGTACCTAGGCAGATGGATGCTTAGCAAAGGAAGGAAACTATCCCTGCAGGACAGAGCCCCAAATAAATGCTCATTCCAGCTCAGCTGCTGAAAGGCAGACAGGTAGAAGATATGGACAAAGATGTTTTAGGCTTTAAGAATAACCTGCTCTCAGGAATGTCGTTCTTCCACTTTGACACATGCTCAGCAATTGTTCCAAGCATGCTCAGATGGATGTTATAAGACAAAACTGAAGCAGTCACAAAACACTACCCACAAAGCAATTACGAACTACACAGGAAATGGAATAAAGTTTGCTGAAGTTTCTTCGGTCTAAACTTCATTTAAAAAGTCTGACTAATAATTTTGACTCCATTTTCATGCTGTTTTGAATCAAGCATGAGGCAGCTGTTCACTTTTTTCAGTGATAACTCACTGTTTCTTGACATTTGGAAACTCAGGAGAAAAAAAAGAGGGAAAAAGTGTTCAGGGGGAACTTCATTTTGTTTTTAACACATTCAGATGCTCAGCCCTGAAGCCGTGCTGACACCACTTCAACATACAGACAAGTAATCGAAGGACGGACTTGCCAAAGCTAGCTAAGGGGGAGGAAGGCTGCAGGCCTCCTTCCCCTCCGGTATTGCTAAGGGAGGTGCGTGTGCGGAGCCAGGCGAGGGGAAGCAGCCCCCTTCCTCCATGCAGACTGCAGCTGCAGATGGGCCTAAAGCTGCTATGAGGAATATATCTGTGTATGTAAAATGACTTGAGTATGCAAATAATTGCAAGATCAGGCTCGAAGAAGTCTAGGAAACAGTGATCTTGCCATGTCCTTTACTGTTCACCTTTACTCGATGTTTGCCTTATGGCAGATTTCTTTTCTCTTTTTCTTCTCTGGAAGGGAGGGGAGGAGAAGGGCCAGTCTTTTCCTTGCTGCTGCTACAAATGAGGTGCTGGCCTAGGAGTAGCTCCGCATCCTGTCCCTGTTCCTCCCGCCACCCCATGGGCAACAATACAATGCAACTGGTAATAATTCAAAAGCAGACTCTTGAATAAGGACTTTCTGAAAGCATCTGACCCCTTTTTTTAGGGAGGAAGCTATAAAGGAGGAAAGCAAAACCTCTGCTCTGTTTCCTGCTGTTGTGCTGTTTATTTCACAATATTTCCATTGTTAGCGAGTAAACCCTTTGCATATGAACACAAGGAGGTAACATCACGCTGAAAAGATGGGTAACCTTGTCTCCAGTTCCTTAGGAGCCTCATCTCTTCTTACTGAAGTGTCTAACAAAACTCCCACACAATGTCCAGTGAGGCAGTTTTAATGCCCGCCCCCAAATGACTCTGTTGCATTTTTCCACCTCTGAAGGAAGCGATATAAATAATCCTCTGTGAATGCATTTTCCTGGAGGTAAGGAGATAATACTGGAGTTTCACTGAGGAGCACAGTAAAAGAATATAGACAACACACACGAGCCGGTTTCTGCAGGAACTTACACTACCTGCCTAGCTTTGTGCACCAGGAAGCTGTTGCACCGAAGTCAGGAAAATGATTAGCAGCAGTAAGTTGAGCGCACTCATAAATTTATAGGATCAGGCCAGCAGAGAGAAGGTCATGTGAAAAAAAGGGAAGGATTTTGTGTGAAAACTTGATAGCATTTTAAAACAATCTTCATATCACAGGCTTCATATAGGCACCAGCTTTTCACAGATTTCAATCTTTTTCATTAAAATTATTGACAATTTGGGGGATACCCCATTTGCAGGGTGTTTGCTTTTTAAATTTGCTTTCCTTTTTCCTGTTTGATCACTAAGACAGCTTTCATTTTCAGCTTTCAATCAAAAAAAAAAGGGGGGAGGAAGCATTATTGCAAGGAACATTTAATTGTTGAAAAAAAAGACTGCTTCCCAATGAAACGCTCTTCACACAGAAAAGCGCAGCCAGACAGGACGCAGAGGCACTAGCTGAAGCTGCGAAGACACGAGGTGGTTCTCTCAGCAGAACTGAACAATGCTTTCAAGCCAGGTATGTAGCAAGTTGAACTGATGGACTAGGAATTGTATACTCAGCTAGCCTAGCTGTGTAAACATCCTATTTTTGTTCCTTCTTGTTTATTGTAACAACTTTGATGTTTCCAGTGGGGTTAGTTGTAGCAATTCATCTTCAAGTCCAACCAGCAAAACAGATAACTTCTGTGATGCGGATTTTTTAAACTGATTATACGAAACTGTAGCAGCTAGAGGAAAGGGATTCTAATCCGGGCAAAGTCTCTGGAAACTACTTCCATAACAAATTATATTTTTATTGTTATTTCCTGATTGAGTAATACAGCTGGAGCAAAGAAAACGTGCATAAGTGAAGCATATCAGGCTAAGCTACGACACAACAGTCTTTGCAGATTTCTGTTGGCTGCTAATTCCTGTATGTTGATCAGATTCTCCTGGAAACTGCCTGCTGTTTTCATTTGGGAGGTAGGAGCGTGGGTCAGCGTTAATCTGGGCTGTTAATCTTCCCCTTTTACAGATGTGGACACAGAACTTTTTTGCATTTTGTACTGCACCTAGCACAGCGGGGTATGGGTCCATGATGAACACTTCTGGTGGTTCTGGCAATATACATTTTAGTGCAAGTATTGTTTTTAATAATCCTTAACTGCATTACTTATTAAAATGCAACAGATTGGCTGCCTGATCTTGATCTCACAGTTGCAAAATGCCAAACACGGCTGAAAACCATGACTAAAGTCTCCTTGGTTTCACCCACTGACTTTAATGAAGTTCTTGTCAATTAATAGCAGGGGTAAACTAAAGAATCAGTGCCTCAGGAACATCAAAGGAGTTAAAAATGACTTCAAAAATGAACAAGTAGCGCTTTGTGTAATGTTCTCCTTGAGCTTTAATTTTCATGGTGCTTGTTGGTTCAGCTAGAGCAAGGGTGACTTACTGGCCTGTTGTCACTGTGGGAACACAGGCTCCAGTGTAACACGGGTGTGCTGACTGCAGCATGTGGACGTTTCTCATCGTGCCTTTGGATAAAGTGGCAGAAAATAAACAGCCAGGCACCAGCCCACACTGGCAGAGAAGGGGAATAAGCGGACAGTTGGGGGGAATTTTTTTCATCTCTTGCTTCATTGATACAACAAATTAGCTGTTTGTCGTCCTAATGCTCATATTATTAATTGTAGTGATAGATTTCTCATTGCCAGCTACTAAAAAAGTCCCATGCTACCCTTCCCCGACATAAACATAACCTATCATTTTGTAAAATAAATACCTCTTAATTGCTTTTAGTTACTTGCAGAGTTGTGATTTCATGCTGTTCTCTACAACACTGTGGGTCGGGTCTGCTCAGAGAAGATCAGTAGTGGTATCTGCTTGTCTTAAAAAAGTGAAGGGGAAAACGGCGAGGCTGTGGGGAACGTGTGTGGTGGAGGAGGGAAGAAGGGGAAGCTAGAAACAAGAAGACAAAGGAGAGATGGGAGGGGAAGGAGGATGTCTCTCGATAGGAGAGCACAAACACGAGCCCCTTGGTTTACACCCCAAACATACCAAACTGAAATCTGAACTGAAACACAACTAGGAAGAAAGGCGCAATATTGTCCCTCCCACTCTATAGGAATGCGCAGCTTTTTGGGGAGGGAAGGATGTGGGAGGAAGAGGGGAGCAGGGAAGAGGAGCAGAGCCCTGTGTCACCGCAGGCCTTAAACAGGGAAGGGCAGCCCCTGCCCAGAAACAGAAATGCCTTCAGGCCATATATTCTATGTGATGGCCTGGAGAGGGCTGAGAGGATGGAGAAACACAAGATCAAGGTGAAACATCAAGGCGCAAATTTTGGAGGACACTCTTCCACGACTAACTAGATCTGTTCTAACCACTGCTGCTACCACCCGAAAGCTTCATGGAGCTGAGGACAGCGCTCCTGAAGCCCAACTGTTCTTGTGCAGTGCTCTCTAGCTCTTCTCAGCTCTCTGGCCCTTCAGCTCAGGTCAACACCATGTAGAGCTTATCCTCCAAGAAAACCAAAGCAATTGTTTGGTTTTGTATGTGTGTGATTGTCGCTGTTATTTTAAGTAAGGCTTAACTTCTCCTATCTGCTCCAGCAGTGGCCTTGCTCAGAGCAGAGCCCGTGCCGGGCCAGGGTCTCCCGAGGTGGCCCGCGCCAGGTGGGCTACTGCAGCGCCCGGAGCTCCCTTCCAAACGCGGCTTCCCCCGCGCCCGACGCTCTGAGGCCGGGGGGGGGGGGGGGGGGGCTGGGTGCCGCCCGGCTGCGGCGGGAGGGCGGGGTTGGCCGGAGCCGGGCGGCAGCCGGGCGGCGGGGGGCAGCGCAGGCTTGGGGCGCGCCCGGCTGCGGCTTTAAGAGCGGGGGCGGGCTGTGCGCGGAGCCGCGGCGCGGGCGGGTTTCTTCTCGCCGGCCGCGGATCCATTGAGAAATCGCTGGCGGCTGCAGGAGCCGCGCTGGGCGCGCACGTGTGGCGGCGGCCGGGAGCGGGACGGGGACGGGGACCGGGGCCGGGGCGGGCCCGGCTCTGTGAGCGGCGGCGGCGCGGAGGAGGGCGCAGCCTGCGCGGCCCTGCGCGGCCGCGGCCCCCGGCGGGGCGCTCGGCGCTGCGGGTGTGCATGGCCGTGTGCGTGCGGCCATGGCTGCGTGATGGCCCAGCGCGGCCAGCCCGCACCGCACGCCATGGCTGCCAAAGAGGAGCTGTACAGCAAAGTCATCCCCCGGCGGAACCGGCAGCACCGCGCTGGCACCATCAAACATGGCTCGTCGCTGGAGATCCTGCTGTCAATGGGCTTCCCGAAAGCCAGGGCGTAAGTCGCGACACGGGCCGCTCCCCGCCGCCGGCACCTTCCCCTGGCTCTTCCCCCTTTCGTTTTACAGCGGCGAGAAGGGACGTGCGCCTTCTCCTTTGCCGCTCCATCCCGCGGCGAGCGGGCAGCGCGGCGCCTGCGGGAGGCAGCGGGCAGCGGGGATGCCGGCCCCGCCGGCGGGACGATGCGCGCCCGGGGAGCGAGCGGGGGATGCGTGGCCGGAGAGCGAGGGATGTGCGCCCGGAGCGGCCCGGTCCGGCCGGGGATGCGCGCCCGGGGAGCGAGCGGAGGATGAGCGGCCCGGAGAGCGGGGGATGCGCAGCCGGAGCGGCCCTGGCAGCGGGGGACGCTGTGCGGGCCGAGGGCTGCGGCGGCCCCGCAGGCTCCCGGCGGCCGCGCTGCCCGGGCAGGGGCGGGCGAGGCGGCAGGTGCGGCGCCGGGCGGGCGCCCCGCTCGCCCCGCCGGCCCGGCCCGTAGGAGCCGGCGCGCTGCCGGGCCCCGCGCTGCGGGAGCGACCCCCCGCCCCGCCCCGCCCGCAGGCATCGCTGCCAAGTTTGGGCTCCTCACTCTGATGCAGCCAGGGAGGCAATTTCTACACCCCGAGGTGAAATCGGAGCCCGGTGTTCCTGTGCCGTGTTCTGAAAAGGAGTGGTCCTTAGCACATCTGCCTTCACTAAGTCAGTCACCCAGGACATCTTCTTTAATCCACATACAAGTCAACAAAACAGGAACGAGTGTCTAAAAAAACCCAGTAGTCCAAGGTGGTAGGCTTTTCTTGCCCAATTTAGCAATGCCCTGGTGTAATCTCCCAGCATGCGCTATGCTTAAAATTAATTAGGCAGGCACCTAATGATAACTTAATAATGACTCTCCCGGTTCCGTTTTAAACATAGTGACTCCTGAAGTGGGACTGCGTGCTTTAGGATGTAAATGAAACCAGCAGGGATTTGGATGGTTCCTTGATCTGCTTAAGGTTTTCCTTTTGTTGTTGATACCGATCAAAATTCAGTGGTTTTTCAGCTGTATCTCAGTGCAGTTTTCTTCCTAAGTACAAAGATATACACATGCCGTTTTAAGGACAAATGTCACCTACAGATTCATGAGACTGCTGCGGCTCCACTAGCACATACACAAAATCCATTATCCTACCTACACTCTTTGTTTGTCAGTGATCTATAGTCACCTACAGAAATTGCGATGATGCCTCCCTACAAAGATAGTAGGAGATGCGTGACTTCATGCTCTGATTTGTGTGCGAAAACAGATGTGCACCTTTCAGAGCAGCTAGAGGAAAAATGGCTTGATACTATGAATGAAACTAGTTATTACGTTTACAACAGTGCCATCAAGGCTGGCAGTCAGCCCTGGTCTTAACCTGTTGGCTGAGGAACTAGGTAGATATGGTGTATATTCTTGCCTAAGCAAACTCTAGCACTTGACAAAAATGAAACCAAAGCTTCAGAGTAGGAGGTCGAGAAGGTTAAACACAGAAAGCAAGCCAGAAAAAAAGAGGAAAATATCCTCAACTGCAGAGTACTTATTGCAAATGTAACTGGATAGCAGGACAAAAACTGTCTTAGTACTAAATTCCAGATACTGTGATGTAGCCCTGTTTGATAATTCAGCTTTCTCCTGGGAGGGGGACCACTTTCCCTACGTGGAGTTTCTCTTAGTGCACTATTCCAGCCTGCATGAAATACTGCAAATAAGTCATCATTAAAATGCAAGTAAGAAGCAAAACGAGATAAAACCAAACAACGAAGTGCTGCCATGTCGGGTGTGTGACGGAACGACACACAGGCTCAGAAGCATGGGAGACATGGCAAAAGGACAATTCCCCAAAGGCCACTGTTTCCCCAAAGCTGCCTTTTAACTCACAACATACTACTCTACAAGTAGGAGCTAAGGAGGTTGAGATTACTGAAGCTGCCAAGGTAAAAAATGCCATGCCTCCCAAAGACACGACTGAGAGTACCATACCCTCACTCTTAGGCCTCACAGCCCTTCTGAGTTCACCTACAGTTCTCCCACCTCTGCTTTCCACCCTAAAGCCACGGTTACCAACCGGAGATAGAGAACTCAGCGAAGCAGGGGACTGTAGATGACTGTAGATCTTGTGTACAAATACAAGTCAGGCTGATAGTTGAAAGTGGTGACCATCTGTTTTGATGGCTTATGCAAAACAAAGCTCTGAGTTGTCAGACTAGTCTATCAGGCAAGTCACAAAATGCCATCACTGCCGGCATTAATGGGCCTTCTGGCCTCATATTAGAGCCAGGGGAACGCAGGGCTGCTGAAGGCGAGCTAACGCACACAGGAGCTACCTGAAGGTACCTCGAGAGCTGTTTTCAGACGGCACCTGTTCTACTGGTACTGCGGCAGTACTGAGGTGTTGGGGAGTATTCACATTGCCTAACGTACATTTTCTGGAGCTGAGTCAGAAGCTGGATGTACCCCACACTGCTAGCAATGGACAGGTCATCTTTTGTCTCTTCAAGACAGAACACACTGATTATTTGATCATTCCTTTCCATGCTTACAGTTTGTAGCAGCAATAAAAGCTCAAATGGCCAGCACGACCCTGGGTTTGCAATGCTGACAAGGGCTTAGGATTCTTGTGTTAGTTTTATTTTCCCAGCTCTGTGTTACTTTTGCCAAGTTACTTCACCCTCTCACCTGTTTCCTCCTTATCAAACAAAGATCATCCTAAACTGTAGTCTACGTTGACTGTGAAATATTTTGGACAGCCCTTTAAATATTTGACAACTGCTTATCAAAATACAGTCCTGGCAGATTTCTAGCCATTTCCACCCTATGCATGCTAAAATAGTCCAAGGTGAAAGGCTAAATACGATTTCCAAGTAAGTATTATTAGATAGTTAGTATAGACTAGCTCAGTTAAAGGTTTCAGTCTGGCTCATCCAATTTTCCACCAAGAGACAATGTCATAGACATTTAAGCCTCAGGTACTGAGTGCTAAACTTCCATGGATCTCTTTTTCAAATCAGGACACTATTAAATAAGCCTTTATTTGTCCATTTATTGGGGGATGCAAGAAAAAGGAGTCCGTGAGAGAAGGACACGATCCTTTCCTTTCTGTGCTAAGATAATTTGAGAGCAAGTATTGAAATTAATAGTGCTCCACTGATGTAAATGTCATGAGCAACAGAACCGGCCGCAGGAAGCTCTCCCCACTCCCCCACTAAAGTCCTTTCCGCGCAGGTAAAAGAGCAGTTCTGTGACGTGTTCCTGGCCAGACTTCTCTCCACCTCTCTGTTTTCCTCCTTCACCGCAACAGTGGCAATTCAGTGGGTCTGCTGTAAGGTACATAGTGAAGCAGCGATGAGACAAACCACCTTTGGATACATTTACCTATGAACAGCAATTGCTCAAACTGCTGCAGTATGTGAGCATTTTAAATAATTACTGTGAAGCTTTTTTTTTTCTTTTGTCGGCACAGAATCATTACTTATTATTTTGTAATTATTCCATTATATTACGTACTGTCTAGCCACAAAGGAGGAGACTGTCCCTATCCCAAGTTGCTTCTGATTTAAATAAGGAAGGAAGGCAAAGGTGATGTTATGATTCCCATTTTGCAATTTGGGCACTGAGACGAGCCTTTTACCCAGCGTCACACAGAAGTCTAAATGGATCACCAGTGTCTCAAGACCTTAAACACAAGAACAACCTTCCTCTAGAACGAGAATTCACACAACTGTCATTCCCCACTTGCCCTGAAATATTGTATTTTGTCTTCTTGTAAAGGATCTTCTCCCAGTGGTTGCACCCACAGATCTAATCTGGCTGCCAGCACCTCTCATTCTTGGGTGATAATCTCTTTAACAAGCGCTGATAGTCTTCCTGAGAGTGAATACAAGGGGAAGCGCAATGTAATTTACAGGCTGTTGAAACCACAGGGGATCATTTAAACTATTATTCATGTACAAGTAATTTAAAAATCTATGCATAATATGTGTCTCTGTAATGCTAAACATCAGAAAATTTAGTGGTGGATTGTAAGTCTTTTCAGGATGAAAGATGGCCTTTGACCAAACATAAATTATTAGAATTAATACAGGGATAAGCAGCTGAAATCCTCTAGCCTGCACGGCGCAGAAATCAGAATGGCACTAGAATCTGTGAGTCCAGCGATTCTCAGTTTTAAAGTTTCATGTCCGAATTGAAACTCCTCCAAAACAGAAAGTTAAAATTTTAGTATGAGTAGAAATTTTGCATTTCTTCATTTTAATGCTGGGTGTGTATATATGTGCATGAATATATACATATGTAAAGTTTTAAATGTTACCTGTGTTTCTGCATACAATTCTGAATTCAACCCATAGCACCATGGTACTGTTTCAGGAGAGATCTGGACCTAGAAGTTAAAAGTCTCTGGCCCCTGTCATTACTCAAACTGGCAAAAATGATAAATCCTTAAACAGAACACACAAATTATGGGCATCATGCTTTCTTGGTTGCCATCCTCTGTGTGACAAGCGTAAGAGATAAGCACTGTTCTCCACACAGGTGGCAAAGCTTCCCAATACTACGCTCACGTTCCTTCCCATAACCCCAGCCCGAGAAAGGGGGGCTGCCTTCTACAGACAGGTCTGTAACATAGGGTGGAGGTATGCTGTGCTCCTTGGTGGATCTGCTGGTGCTAAATGTAGGTGCACACGCTTTGCCCTCATGGAAAGGGCACAGCCAGGAATATCGTGCAGTTCACAGTGAATCAACTTCACCACTTCCCCTATGCTACACATTTCCTTCCTCCCTCCCACAAAAGATCACCTGGATCTAACTCAGCATTCATGGGTATGAAGAGGAGTTAATCTACAAAGCTGTACCACATTTTCCCTGGACCTGAGTAGAACCAAGATGGTTTGATTTTGATTTTCTTTCTCCATAACTATGAGAATCTAGGAGTATGAGAATTTCATTATTCTCAAAGAAAAGAAGCTCAGATTCAGTTTACAAACAGTAAAATCTTCTCTTGTGTTTTGAAAATGTTTTCTAGGCTGCTAAAACATATTTTGCCTAGTAACAGACTTAGCAACATAGCAGTATTTCAGCACAGAAAGGCTGTGAAGTCTCTCATCTCTCTAGGGTTTGAGCTAGATTTGGGAGAATACAGCAAGGAAAAAAAACTGCTGCAGATAATCCTCAGATTTTGAAGTGATTTCTGTTCCTTCGCCGCCTTGCCTTTGGGGTATTACTTTTCAGTAAATACTATCAGCTGAATTCATCCTACGATAAAGGACTAGCCCAACATGTAGGGATCATTTAAGTCCCACTTAAGCCTAAGCTTGCGAAAGCTTTTCATGGTGCACAGTGACTTGTGTTGGCCTGGGATATGGAGGGAAATTCCAGCCCCACTGAAGGCATAAATGGATGCAACAGTTTCCAAAAGCAGCAGTTTTGAAGGGTACATTGAAAGTGAATTTCCAAGTCTGCAATACTATTGGAGGAAATCTTCAGCTACTGAACAGAAAATCCTGGTAATGTAGCTGCAAGGGCTTAGGATAAAAGCTTGCCCTGATGCTCACTCTGTGTTTATCATTCAGGACAGTGGGTTTCAGTCCTGGATAGAGCCACGGGACCATCTAGTACAGAAAGTGTCTAACCAAAGGCTTCCATTTCCAGTACTGCATATCAGCCGTTAGATCAGTGGACATTTTTAAGTAGGAATTTTGTAGGAATAATTTGTGACCTGCTTACACTCTATATATAGTGAGAGAGGAAAAATGTAGTGGAGGCGCAGCCTTTTGCAGATGACTTGGACAGATCTGCTTTTCCTGCTGTGGCCATCCCTTTTCATGTGCTTGTTTAATGCTTTTGTGAGAAGTTCTGAGGCATGCAATTATTTGCCCACACCAGGGTTTAACGGATGAGATTCTGTGTTGTAACTTGAGCAATTAACTGGTCTAGTTCATGTATTGCAATTCCTAGGTTCAGCACAGAGGCCTCTGAACAATTTTGTACATCTGTGCTGGAAGGGATCCAACAGGTCTGTACTGCACAGTGGAACATGGATACTGCACTTGAGTTAGCAGCTGCCAGGAAGGTACACTGGAGAAAGGCTTGGGAAAACATACATTTGGGACTGAGTCCCATGGCTCCTCTGCATATGGATTTTTCTTCATTGGCTTTACTGCAGATTTCTGCTGCGGGACTGAGAGATTATTACTGCCATATTTGGACTGTTAAGTGCCAACAGCTCCACTGCATTTGGGATGGGGGAGATTTCTGTCAAAGAGAGTTCCTTCCTTTAAAGATCCAAACCGACAAAACATAGAGGGCTCTTTGTTCACACTGTATAGTCTGGAAACTGAGGCACAGGGAAGATTAGATATACACATCTGATCTGCAGTTAGGCTGGCACTTGCATCTAAGTCCGCAGAGTTTCAATCCATTAGCTCAATCACAAGATTTAGATATCTAATCTAAGAATAGTATCTATTTCCATGACATTGTAGAAAGTTTTCAGAGTGAGAGAGACTCTCTCTTATTAGAGGCTGAAGAAGCCAGATCACAGCCTGGAAGGAGAGCAGCAGCAGTAACATGCCGTATTACCTCGGTGGTTTGGGTACCGTGCACATAACTGACATCAATCACATCTCTTCTGGCAGCCGGGAAAAGTAAAACAGGTTCTGTGAAACTGACAGAGAAAATGCGTCTGTCATAAATATCAAGAAACCTTTTAAGAACAAAACATCCTTATGCAAAGACTGCTCACAGGGGAGCCAAGGTCAGTGAGTCATTGCAATACTGGCTGCGTAACTGCTCACTGCTCAGAAAGCAAGCTTCCATGTTTTCAGGAAAAAAAAACCTTCACAGTGCATTCGTGTATGGTGCTTTACTGGAATGGCACATTCAAATATGTGAGTAGCATCACCATATGCAAGGAGTTCCTCGTTCAGTGGCAAGTCAGCCGGGATAGAGCAACTTCTGGATTTCCGAGCTGCATTTTTCAGGGCTACCTAACTTTTGCAAATACCGTAAGAGCTATTAGCAACTTTTCCAGTCTCTGTGTACTTTGTTCATTTCGGTATAAAAGAGACATAGCGACAACAGAACATTTGCTTGTACTTCTGTCTCTCTCTTAATTTGTCTTGGAGCAAAGGGCCTGAATTTGCTCGCACTGTCCACACTAGGGAGTAAGGCAGCTTCAAAAAGTGTAACCCAGATCCTATGTGTCACCATTAGAGCCTGAAAGTTCACTTGTGCCTTCCCTCCATCAGCAATGAGAAACCCACAGAGTTAGTAATGTCATCCTTAGTATGCAATTCCCTTTCAAGCCACATGTCAGTTATCTAGTGACACAGAGATACCAGTGTTACCTTGTCCTCTTCTGTCCCTTTTTCTTTCACTTCACAGACCTGTACCTGCATGCTGCATTTTGTATATGGGAATATCCCTGATTTTACTGTCAGGAGCCAGTATAAATTCCCTGATGAGATTCTAAAGACAAAGACTCACTAGAGTAACTGATGCTTTTGGATACCAAGCATGGACCACTTGAAAGGAGCCTTGTTTACAGAAATGCTGATCATTCCTCCCCCGTGGAGGCTTGGTGACAGCAGCAGTGGGTTGGCCTGTTTCTGTAGAATTCTGCAGTGCTTCCTCACAAAGCCATCCGGGAGTTTACCCTGAGATTACTTCTGCCACTTTGCTACGCAAGAGCCCATTCTCGAAGGGTGCTGACAGCGCTTGGGACTTAACGAATACATAGACAGAAGCTGGGGGGGAATTCGATCCTTGGAAAGATGATGAGCAAAAGTTTCAAAAATTCTTTGCTGCCTTTAAATGCCAAGTCCTAGGCCTGCTGGCTCCTGATGGGACTTCGGCTTTTAAGTCAGCTTTGAAAGTGAATCTTAGACTCCCAAGTCTTGTACACACTTGAAAATGTTGCCCTAGGTTTTAACTGGCACTCATAGTGGATTCACAGCATGTGCTCTGCAATTGCAAAAAGAATAGAGACATCCATGTGTGTGTCTGTACTGCACCAGTCTAATTATCCTCAACAAGCAGAGTCATCAAAAGAGCTGTAGTTCAGCAGCTGACAGCATTTTGGATTCCATCACCAGGACTCACTGCAGGCTTTGTGCATTACAATGGTGTGCACCACAGCGTCTGTGTCTTACTCACCCACTGTATAAACAAACCTGAAAAGAATAGGCCTTGGCTTGGCTTTGCTTTATCCTGTCCCCACCATATCCTACACTACCCATTCATGCACAAAGACTGAATCTAGAGAGCAGGGCAAAGCACAGGGGAAAAAAGCAGCTGCAGGAAACACTAGGATGGGTTGAGGGAATTGCTCAAGTCACCACAACAAAACAGCTGAGAACCTACAGGAACGGTACTTTAGACATCTTGAACCTCTCGTCTATGTTCATAAGACAGGTGCTGCCCTATCAGATCCACTCTTCCAAATATGTCTCTTCAGATTGTGACAAGCCCCAGCTGGAAAAGGCACTTTTTAAGGAATCTCCCAAATACCTGGAACTCACGATATGCAGCCAGGATATGCTGATCTCACACAGCTAGGGGGTAGAAGACTCCTCTCCTCCATTCGCGGGGAAGCTTTAGCCTCCCCCCTTTTAGAAGGATTCCCAAAAGAATAAAGATCACTAAGTAGAGCAGAGCTGCATGTCTGTATATGACCATTTCCTGACAGGTTTGTCAGGACGTGACTGATTTCTCTCACCCACCAGGCAGCAGTGTAAGATTTAAACAGAAAGAAAGCAAATATAAACTGGAAGCTGGAATGAGTGACAGGAGATGTGTTTGTTTTCCCCAGACTCCAAATTCATGACCCTGGGACTGAAGCTTCCTATCAACACCAGCATGAACACCTTGCAGGCCAGTCCTTGTCGTTAGGAGATTAGCATGAAAACGCCAGCAAAAGGTTATACAGGTCGCTGAGCAAACAGCAGACCAGAGTACCTGTTGGAATATCTGTCTTCTGTGCTAGAAATGCGGGGGCATACTCAAAGGTACATAACTGCGATAAACACCCTGGCCTTTAGCAGTTTGACACCGAAAGAGGTTTTAACCGTATTTCACTCACACCTTTCACCTCACTGTTATTATCAAAAGCAAGGCAAGTGCCATTTCTTCCTTTCATGTCTTATTAGCTAGGCACTGCAGTTCATGATAGTTCAAAATTAATCATTTGCAGACAGTGATTGTGAAATAATTGCCAGAGTAGAGGTTGGTGTGTTTCAGAGAGATTTTTCATCTCTTGATTTGTAAAAATGAGTATTTTCTTTACTGTATCTAATGAAATACAGCAAGTTCTTACACTACAGAAATCTCATTAATGGCCTGATTCAGCAAAGCACTTGAGCACGTGCTTCTCTTGCATGTCTGAGATCAAGATGCTCTCTACATTTCTACTGATTATGAAGGGATGTGTTAAGTGACATCGGAGATACCAAAATGTATACAGTGGCACTGTTGTTCTTCTGAGATATTCTTTATTCTATTGAGGGTTGTTGAATCTGTTTCATGTAAATTTTAAGCCCTGGGTTTGTGCTGACATAACACACTAGTATTGCTTTATCCTTGTATGACACTGGAGAGTAGGAGCCTGATTTTTATGGACTGCAATCCTATTGTGCTAGAGGCTGTACAAACAGAATAGGAAAACATGATCCCTGCTCCAAAGAGCTGGCCATCTAAATATGAGTCAGAAAGAGCAAATGTCTCTAGGGAGGGATACAGGGAAAAGCCACATAGGAAAGCCATCAATACCATCTCCTGCTGACAGGCAGTGATCTCAGCATTGCCCCCAAAATCCTTCATTGCTGGTTGTTACCCACAGTTACAGCGAGTTAGAATGATGGGTGAAATTCACCGCTGTATAAGAACAAACCTGTTATGAACGGCTATTTTGAAATCAGTATCATTCCCATTCTGCAGGCACAGAAATTTAAAAATAGACAACGCATCAATCTGCTCGATGCCAGAGAAGGCACCTTAGTTAACATTTGCTAGCCACTTGAGACAAAGGGCACTCCAGAATTGCAGACTGTAATGGTGTCAGTGATGTCCTGCCCCCTTGTACTACTATTATATTGAATTTATTCTTCACAGTCTATATTTCTTTCTGTGAGTAGCTGCCAACTCTTAGCAAGTGTCAGATCACAATATATTGCCCAGGGATAAGCTGCAGTCAGTTCTCCCAGGCACAGTTCAAAGAGTTCTCAGATTAAACAAGAATTGGATCTAATTCTTATTTATACTAGTCCATGGGCAACGGAAACGAGCCTTGAAGTGCAAATGTAAATTACAGTTTTACCTTAAAAGATGCATTTATATTCCCTTTACAGTCTCTTTAAGCCCCCATACAGTAGCTGTATCATAAATGCATACATGTTCTCAAGGACAAAGCCTTCCAGTAGCATAAATCAGCCTGGCACCATTTACTTTGTTGGAGCAATACTAACACACACCAGCTGAGGATCTTATTGAGAAATAACCTGACTTTCATTTCTACAAAAGCTTCCTCTACACTACCTTTAAAGAAAAAGATTTTTTTGCACCATTCAGGTACTGCAAAGAGCCTGTGCATAAGTAAGAATCAGCACCCTGGCTTCTGGGAGAAAAACAGAAACCTAGGTGTTTCTCCTCATTCACAACAAACTTGTATGTTGGGACTACAGAGTCTTTTATAAACAGTGACTCTACTTTGTGCCTCAGGCTGTTACGAGCACATCTACTCACTGCCCAATCACCGTGGGCAAGGAGAGCACCCAGGGGCCTCCGAACACTTTCAAGAGTTGCTGCCTTACTAAGGAAGCACAGTGCTGTTCTCACAGCCAGCGCCTGTGCGGCCAGTTTCCCAGGTACCGGTACTGTTTGGGTCTGGAACAGGTGAGCCAAGTGCAGCAGGCTGGGGAGAGCATGAGTCAGGCTGGATCCAAGGGATCTGCGTCACTCTGGCTCCCTGGAGCGGGCCGATAGCTCCAACTGTGATGTTACAGAGCATCTGACGCCATTTCCTTCCGATACTGCAGGGTGATCACAGGTGTCACTGCTTCGTGAGCATCTATCACCTACCCTATCTACCCTCCTCTCTTCTCAGCATAAGCCCCATTGCATACAAGAGGCCTCCCACGTGGACCGAGTTGCATGACTGGGACCCACCTGAAACAGCTATGTGGGTGTTTTCTTAAGCCTCACTTTAATTTGATAAAAATAGTATAATTTGGGGGTAAAAAGCATGACCCAATCCCCCTGTGGTATTTTTCTCCCTAAAGTAAAATATCCTACTGACAGATGGAAAGATCAGCATTTATAAGAATTCTCCATTTCTTCATCCAGCTTCCCAAAGTTCATCAGATGCCATCTCTGAGACAGGAATTAACTTCCTATAAAGACCTTGACTTTTTGGGTCAACATATCTTTCTGACATAAGCCATTTCCTGCTCAAAAGCTACTGATATTCGTCTGGACAAAGTGTTTTAAATCCTTGAGAATTCTGAAAAGGAAAATCACGTTTTAGAAATGTGTGGCGCTGCTGTGTTTTTGTTGGCTTTCTATGTCTACCAACGGTCGACAGCTGTCATTCACATGACCTTTAACTCCTCTGAAAGCGCATCACATGGACAGAAACTTCTGCCAGCACATCGCCTCTGTGATTTTAGTCTAGGCTGTGTCTTAGCTGCTCAGAGTGCCTGAGAAATGCGTCTTGCCATGATTCTTCTATGAGTCAGCCAAACCAAGGTCACTGGGCAGCTTGCTGTGATTCTTTTCATGTTCTCCTAGGAAACTCCTGTGAGCAGCTGCTGATATCTTTGCTTGGGCTTGGTGTTTAGATAGGCCCATCTGCTGCAAAGTGGACTTGTAAAGGGTAGAGCCAAGGCTGCCCAGCTAAAATATGAAGATGAGCAAGAAAAATTAATAGGTCTTTTAGGATGATGCAGAAAAAGGCTGCTAGGGCCTGAGGCACAGATCAGTGGAACTACATTTCAAGGTAGATACTGGGATCCTTCAGGCTTAGAGATCCCTTAGCATAGGAAGAGGGTTTCTGTCTAGAGTGGTCTCTCCTCCCTCTATTCACCCTCCACCTCTGCTCCACCAGTCTGCAAGACTGTGGAGCAAATGGAGATAAAATTCTACCATTGTTGCTGCCACTGGCTCTTTTCAACCACAGGACCAGGAGCCTTGCAAGGGTGTCATAAAAAAGATTTTCTCAAAGACAGCTTAAGAATTTTACAAAGCTGCTGTCACCAGGTTGTTCTAGGATAAAATGATGGCAGAGATGTCATTTTGGTCCTTCCTGAGTGGCCAATGGGGTCGGGTCAGTATGGCAAGGGATGACAGGAGTGTACGTTAGCACAGGCAACAGCAGTCGAGCACCTAACACCCTTTCTTATCTCTATGGGAGTGGGGGGTCAGTGGAGAAGACACAGTCACCAGGTTCCGTTCATCATCCTTTCTGACATCTAAAAGGTCAGTGAAAAACCTTGTGAAATATAACAGGAAGCTCGAGTGAGTAGTACAGTGAGCGCTGGCTGAGAACCAGGCAGTTCGAGCAGACAGGCTGCTGGCTTAGGAAAAGAAAGATTTGCCTCAGTTCTTTGCACCGCGACCATTTTCATGGGCAGACTGCTTGCTTCTTGTCGCCTCAGGTGCCCATCAGTGGAGGAATATGACAACTCCCTGTCTCACGGGAGTTTGTTAGGATAAACAGGGATAAATAGTTTGTTAGAGAATATAAAGGTGACAGCTATGACAGTGATGGGGCACAAGGGTTGCATACGGACCACAAATAGGCCATGATTCCCCCTGGAAGCAAAAGTCTAAAAATCATTACTTAGCAGTGCACAGAAGAACACTGTGTTGATGGGTTTGGGGTTTTTTTTCTTTTTTTCCTTATGAATGAGAGTGGATTCACCAAAAGATTTGCTATGAATCTTGAGTGCTTACTCCCTCTGGAAACCAAACTCTTTTCAGAGGTCCAAAATGGATTACCTAAAGCCAAAAATCTCTATGGAAAATCATGGCCGACCAACACTCAGTGTCTCTGAAAATTAGACACCCACATACACACATAAAAGTATTATAAGGCATTCACCTGAGGCCACAAAGACAGCCTCTTGCAGTGCTGGGTTTAGAGCTCGGTAATTTGGATTTGCCATCAGGCCACAACTAACACAAAAATGGACTCTCTGTGGCAGTCAGATACTGTTCCAGGC
This sequence comes from Dromaius novaehollandiae, assembly GCF_036370855.1. Taxonomy (NCBI): domain Eukaryota; kingdom Metazoa; phylum Chordata; class Aves; order Casuariiformes; family Dromaiidae; genus Dromaius; species Dromaius novaehollandiae. The sequence continues at coordinate 4,731,097 of NC_088118.1, forward strand.
ATCTAGCTCAACTTTCCCGCTACAAAATAGTATTTCTATTTTGCTGCATGTCCCCAAGTCTTACAGGACCTTTGATGTGACTTCCATTTTAGTAATAGAGATGAAATTTTGTGGTTTCACAGGTTGGATGTAATAATGGTAAGGAAGAAATCTTTTGCTTTTTTCCATGCCACTTCATCTTTCCCTTACTTGTAACATGTTAGTTTTGAGTGTCAGTAACATGTTGTCAGTTTATTTGTGGAATCTTTCTAATCACAAAAGTATTTGAAGCATGTGAACAATTATTTGAGATTATGCAAATGAGATTGAGTGTTGTGACTAGATAATTGTCCCTTTGCTTCAACGTATGTGTCAAAGCAGGAGACAAGTTTTCAGCTGGAATGAAAATCCTGAAAATTATTGCTTTTTTACTCATTCGTTATTGTTATTGGTGGTCTGGCTGAAAACAATTGGCAAATCCTGGCAGCATCCCATCTAAATCCTGCAAGGTCTGGGCAGATTTCTTTCCACTACTGAAGAGTTATTAAAGTATACATAGTGTACAAACATCCCTTGGGCTTTGAATGTTTAAGGGGAAGTTGAGCTTCGAGCGCTGCACTGCGCAGAGAGGGGAATTTCATCCTGAGCAGAGTGCTCTGAAGAATCATACAGATTTCCACAGGCTTCCCCACCGGGCTCCTCTTTCAAGGAGAAAACTGGCATGAATCTGGGTGCCAGTCTGGCAAAGGATTTAAACGTGTTCCTTAGACTCAAACACATGAATAGTTCCATTGGTTTTAACTGAGATTACTCCTGTGCTTAAATGCAGGGCTAGCTCATGGCCTTTGCAACAATTTTGTTTTTAAATACTGCGAGGCAGGGTGGAGTTTTGCTGATAGTCCTTTGTTGTTGTTGTTACCATAAGCTAACTGACATCCCACATTAGAACTGCTCAATTTGGTTATCTGGATTAGTGTCTCTTTAATTTCATTTCCTCTTGGTTTTTAATCAACAAGGTTTTTTCTCTTATGTGTATATGTGCATCCTGTTTGTTCTGAAAGGTGCAATTCCATTATTTGGCTCTAATTATTGCTGTACCCACTGCCCATGCTGTTGCTCATGTCCCTAATCTAGCCCTTGTACAGGAACAGTTTCAAGTACAGATATTGCTCTATAGTAACTGTAAACTTTCTGCCACCCACTGCAATGTAAAGATGGCAGAGAAATTTACGGTGGCTTGCTTTGCCATCTCTCAGCAAGGTGGTAAGTGTTATCACAATCCCCATTTCACAGATATGGAAACTGTAAGTACAGAAGGATTAACCTTCTATTTTCAAACTTTCAATTTTCCGTTCCTAAACATGGAGAAACGTGTGTGTGAGTGCTCGCACATCCAATCCCAGATGATATGTGCTCATCGTCTCTGAAAATCAGACCCCATGCACATCTAAAATGGAAGCATCCAAAATCAGCACCTGCTTTTGAAAGACCGATTCTAAGTAGTGTGTTCACAGCCAAGCCATCAGTCCAATTTCCATATGCAACTTTGGTATAACATTTCTAAAATAATTTCTGATTTCAGTTTCTATTTTCAAAGGTGATTTGGGCTAGAGCTTCAAAAGTATTAAGGCATCTAGACATGCAACAATTCCATCTCTCTCCCCGCTATCTTTTTAAAAGGAACCATGGGTACTAACCAGTACCTGTACCACTCTCCTAGCGGATCCTTCAGACAAATCCCAGCTTTGTGTAGCAATCTCCTCCTGTATGTGTAACACACTGGATGCCATAATACTTTGCTTTTGTTCCTAGGGAATGGGTTTGCGTTTTAGCTGACGTTGTAGAGGTCTGTGAACATTCTCCAGAGGCACTTTGGGGACATTAACGTAGTGAACAGGAAAGATGCTATTAAATATCTTGAATTCTCAAAAGCAAAAACAAAGGGAGGAAGTTAGGATGATATTCATTTTCTATAACGGGCACTGCAACCCTTGACATTTGCAAGGCCTTTTATCAGTCTTTCTTCAATGAAGTTAAAAGACTCCCAAGTGCTGTTATTCTTACTTTACGCCAGACTAGACTAAGGCTGAGAAATGACGGCTGTGACTGTCCCGTCAAAACCTGCAACACCAGACCAGGCAACAAGCTGCAAGTCAGCCACCATTCTTTCTTCTTCAACCTTGCTCTGAGCAGGGAATAAAGGCCACGTTTTTAAAGACATTTAGGGGCCTACAAATCCTGTTGAAGCCAATGAGAGGCAGGTAAATTTGCAAACCCCACAAGGTGGTTCCTAGCCTGTAAAAATTGTCTCAGTTACTTCATCTGCTTTACCCAGAACAACATTATCTCCACACGTAATGGGCCAGCCACTCTGATGTGCTGGACAGGAGTGAGGACACCTCCCCTTCAACTCCAGCAAGCGAGTTCTGCTCTCTTCTGCAAGGCTGAGTACAGTCGTGCTATTGTCCCTCTGTACCTGGGTAAAAGCCAGCGGCAAGCTGCTGTTCTGCTTCTCGCAGGCGACAGGCAGGAGTGTCACAACCAGCACGGCTTCCCTCCGCCATCTGCAACAGTGCTGTAGGGACTTAGCGCTGCCCTCTAGGCCTATTTTCAAATATTCTGATCTGATCTCTTCTACTTCTAGAAGACCCTCCAGAAAGGTGGTCAGCAGTGTACTGTGGAGAGAGAAGGGGAAGTGCCTGCCAAACAGATGGCCTTTAATTCATGACAGGATGGAAGGTTTTGGACACAGGTCTGTGGTGCTTGATCTCACTCTGAGTCAGAGGTCAAGCTCAACTGCTGAAAGGCCTGTCCGTGCAGACTACAAAACAGTCCCTGGCAAAGCCACGGTGCTGAACTGGTTACTATCTCAAGAAGAGAACAAGCACCACTACTGGCTAGGGAAGACCACACACAAACAGATGCACCATGCTTCCTGGGTTCAACCATTGCCTCTAGGTTTTCTCAGCAATGCTCTTAGTACCGTGTCAGCTTCTACCGCATAGCATTCTGCACTTTCCTGGATGCCAGATTCTGCTGTAAATCCAAAATCACTCCAGTTTTAGCAGGGGTGTTATATTGCATTAATATGGCATATAAACAGGAAGAAAAAGAGGCTCACATTCTACCTCATTCGGGTTAACCTTTCTTTTTTAATATTAGTGCCTGGGATCTTCAAACCACATGAAGACAGGGAGATCTAAAACCAAACAGATGAGCTTTCTTTAAAGATGCAGATCACATCATAGGAAATGAGAAGCAATAATCAAAGGAAGTTCTTCATTCTCATTATCAGTTCTCACCGTCTCATTTCTCGCAACAGTGTACTTCTGTATATCCAGCACAGCCATACTCAATTCTGTTCATTAGAGACTGGAATCAGTCTGCCTCTCCGCACTGCAACCTTTCCACAGCCATAATCACCTTTCCCAAGTCAGCAGGGATTCTGCCCTTACTTTTAAACAAGTCATTTTCCATCTTAGCAAAAGATACAGCTCCTTTCTCTCACAAACCAACTGCTGTCAAAGCTTTCTTTTGCCTTGCCTCATTCAGAACATGCTGACTTGAAGAGGAATCATTCCCTTGGATTCAGTAGCCTTTGAATCAGATTGTAAGCATTGATTTTCCTCCCTCACTTCTGTGCTAGCGATATCCAAGTCATCTGTAAATGAGCTTCAGTGAGGAAACATGATTAGCTTGGGCAGTGAGACTGGCATAGCTTCAGCTGCTCAGAACGCAAGGCTGAGACGAGATGAAAACATGTAAATGTTTGCAATAATTGGTGTCAATGAATCTGCTATGCTGATGGCTGAGTGGGATCTATTAGGACACGCAGAAGAGGGCATTTAGGTTCCCGTTCAGCAAAGCCCAAAACACATGCTTACATCCCATTGATTTCACTGATTGGGATGGACTTAGGTGCACAAGTATGTTGCTTCCTCCCTCACTGTGCATTCTAAACACAGAGGGCAACCTGTCAGAACAAGATTTTCCCCCCACTTTGCATGTGTTTAAAATGGTTGCATAAAGCAAATGACAGTAGGAAACCCAACCCATCGGCTTTCAGAGAGCTGTGTGCTTTAATGATTCTGGTTAAAGTTTTCAGAAAGCACTGAAATAACTTAAAGCTTCAACTTTGAGAAGACTTCTGAATCTCTGCGAGTATCTACCTCGGTGCCATTTTCATCCCACCGTGCTTTCTGTGCCAGTTGACAGTTTTATGGGGAGATTTGTCTCTGTAAGTGAGGTTCGGGGAAACAGAACAGCAGCTCTGGAGACGGCAGTAGCCACTGTGACCTCCCCTCCAGCTGCAGGGTGTATCCCTCATCGCCTTCCCCCTCCCCAGCAGCGGTCATCCAGCATTAGTGTGAGCACGCGGGAAACCTTTCCTCCTGTCCCTGCTAACACTTTCCAGGCATGTTCCACAGACAGACAGGCCCAGGTCTTGCCTGCGCTGTTGTGTGTATTTTTTCCCACCTCAGTGTCTCTGCTTTTGCTGAACCTCATTCCTGTGATAGCTCAGGACAAAGCAGCACCGAATGCAGTCCAGAAATACAATCTCTCACTTCCTTTTTTTCCTTTTTGTCTCTTCCCAGAAGTGTGTGTCTGACAGACAGCAACACACGACTGTCCGTGAGCTGAGAACACACACACTCTGGACAGGAAATAAAGGTCAGAAACCTGAAGCTGTAAATCTACCACCAGTGGTCTTCTCTATTTTTAGCTCCAGTTACAGAAATACACTCTGGTGACAGGTGATTTCACTGGCCACCTTAGGGGAAAGGAAATGTTGAAATACGGGATTTTTGTCCCTTCCTCCCCCTTCCTATTCATGATGCATTCAAAGGAGAGAAACAATAACTCCCCTTCTCCAAACTGCAAGTTTTAAAACTGCCATGATTTTTAAACAGTCATATTCTTTTGGTTTCTTGCCAAGGCCAGGGCAGCCCCTGGAGCACTTCTGACTTTTACCCCTGTTTTCCATGATACAAGCCATAATAGAAGAACAGAGTATCTAAAAGATAACGAAGGCCCCTTCCTGCAGCCAAACACTGATTCTTCGGTTTACTCCCTGGTCTGGCTTCCCTACCGTCCTTAGGTTTACTCCCTGGTCTGGCTTCCCTACCGTCCTGAGGAACTTGTAGTGATGCAACACTGATATTTTGTGTCTCCTGCGCCAGAGGTATTTCTGAATGAGGAAGTGAAGGAAAGGGCTTGTTCTACTTCTGCAACCCTTCTGCAACCATCCAGCTCACCCAAAGGCATCTTAAGGCATCTTAAGGCAATTACACATCTACATAACTCCAAGCGATCACAGAGATCTTATCTATAATGCTGAAGATCCCAGAGATTATTCAGGGCTAGTAGATGTAAAAATACACAGCAGGAGGTATACCTACTAACCTATATATCTACTATAAATGCATATACAAGCATATACACAGATTTATTTACACATATACAATACACTCCTACAGTATATACATACAGTACATGAAGCATACAGGATACATACAGTTGAAGTTAGACAGCAATTTGTGGCTAGTGTGTGGTTTTCTTTCTGTTTTTTTCCCCCCTCCTCTATAATACAGAACAAACCATCAGAATTAGCAAGAAAAGCCAGAAGAGCTTGTTAGTTCAGAAAAGAACGTGGAGCCTGACTTGCTGGACACCACTTGTAAAAGCTGAACTAACATCCCAACCAAAGGGCTAACTCTTGTGGAAGTCCTGCAGTGTTAACAAGTGATTCAGACCACAAGCGAAGTATGTGCAAGGGCCGGCACTTGAAACGCAAACCTGTTCTACAACATACTACTTCTCATTAGGTATGCCTTCCTTAACACATTCATAGGAACATGATGCCTGATTAATAAAATATTACATTTGCACAATATCTTACATTAGTATTTCACCCACACTTTGTGAATTGTGACCTGCATTAGTAGCATGGTATTTGCCAAGGAGTGTATAGGACAGAGCTTAAAAAGAACGGGACACTCGGCAAATCACCCTCACACTTTTACCCAGATGAACAGTGCTTTGGCAAAATGATGTGTATATACTGACCTGCAAGGCCTCAGCTTCTGTGGTTTCATCTAAAAGATGTGCACCATTGCATGGCTGAACATAGACAGGATGTGAGCCAATGGTTTCAGGAAATGAATGGGCTTAATTCTGATCACATTAGCACTGCGATAAATTAGCAGTCAGACTCCCCTAAAGCCAGTGGGGCTCTACCATGGTTATCACACCGAACACAGTCATCAGTCCTGGCCTGCTGTGATATGAGAGGCATCAGCATCAATTCTTCCGTGCTGTAAAGAACAAGGGCTTGCTCTTCCTCTAATGCACACACATAAATAAAAATGTGAGACTTGCACAGTCCATCAGATGAAAGGTTCATCTAGCTTAATACGCCACTAGGCAGGCAGATTTCTCTTTTCTTCTCTTAGTCCATGCCAATCAGCAACTTGGAGATTCCCTGAGCCAAACTTTGCATTTGGCCCAAAATATTTGAAGGTCATCACCGCGCCTATCCTAACTTGTATTTCCCTTTCTTAAAGCGTTTATCCTTTAGCCTCCATAACACTATATGACAGTGGGTTCCACTGCTCTGTCATGTATTGTGCAAAAAGGTACTTCTGTTTATGTTTTTAAGCCCAAAAGACCTTGATTCTTCTAAGCTCAGTACTGGTCTTGGGTTGCCTGAATAACCCTCTGAATCAACTACAGAGGGTGCCCAAGGTTCTCAAGCATTTATTTTAGGCAACTCAGTTAAACACATCAAACGCTCAAACCTGAGTTTAGCAAATGAGGGTCAGCAGAGAGGACTGAACTGTCCTGATACAAAAAGGCTAACATCTCTCCTCCCCACTCTCCCCAAAATATACCTAAGCCCTTTATTCCTCAGCCACTAGTGTGGGTGTTGCTGGTATATTTTAAAAATTGATAGATGGGCATGAGGGGGAAACATGGACAGGGCATGCCCTTAGTCTCTTTAGATGCATTCAGCAAAACTTAGCTATTAGTCTTAGTCTAAGTTTTGACAGAACAGAATGTATTGGGCGTTGGGTCAGATACATTATAGCCTTCAGATACAATATCCAGCCTTCAGCGGATATTAACCGTTCCATAGTTCATCTGGGGCCAGGCATGTGCTTCCTGTAACTCCATTAAGCACTAAACTGAGGCCACTATATTTTATGGAGAGGTTTCAAAGACAATATTGCAAAGCCACATCAAAATCAATGGGAGCACAGTTTTTGACTTGTAATCAAATCATAGCTAATACAGTTTAGAAGAGTCCGATCTTACTGATTTTTGAAGGAAATGGAAAGAACCTGAGGCTGTAAGTTACTGCAAGAGTTCACACAAATAGATATTGCCAGGTATTATTTAGCTGCTCTAAAGGGGAAGTAAATAAGCATCCAGTAGAAGTGAGCAATCTCCCTTCTCCCTTTTAGATAAAAAAAATGAACTTAAAGTTTCAGTGTGAGAATCCTGTCTCCCGCCTGCTCCTTGGAGCTCTCCTACTACTCAATCTGCAACCAGGGTTGGTCAGTGCTTTTCTGTTAAAGCATCCTGAATCCAGCCTATGCTCAGCACCTCAGAACTCTGTCAGCCAGCACAGAAGTGAGCCGTTACCAGCAAGGTGCTTGTTTCTCTCTGAGCCAGCTCTGTGATGAAAGAATTATAAGCCAGTTTGCAAAATCATGTAAGAGTGTGATGTAAGCAAATCCCAGTACTTAATTTCTGTGATTCATAGCTGAGCTTATTACAGGGTGAATGATAAAGACTAATTTAATATAGGGGGAAACCACATAGGAATAGCTGGAACCAAAATCTGCCCCTTTATTCTATGCAGAATTTATCCAGAAAAACGTAACAGATGTGTGCTTAAGTCTGTGCAACCAAGAAACTGGAGGGACCTCAGAATTTGTCCTGCAGTTGACATAATCTACAATTTGAACACGAGCCAAACTGTGAAATGACTGGGATCACTGCCATTTGATTTCCTTAGACCTGAAGGTACAGGCCATAGCCTTTACATTTTAAAAGTGACTAAGTTTAATAAACAGCTGGGCCATCTCTTGGTAGCACAAGAAGGTCTCATTGTATCTGCTGTGTGGGTGGCAAAACTCCGTATTTCTATTTGGTGGCTCTTTTGTCTATTCATTCATCTCAAACACTTTACAACAGAGCTCATTCTGTAATCTGCAGCTTGTCTCCCTAGCAGTTCGCTGTCTAGGGGGCATGTTACATGGCTGTCTAATCCACAACCAGACCTATAACCCAGCTTTGATCCAAGTTCAAGACTAAACTCTGCTACTGCTGTGAAGCCAGGACCACCTCTTTAGTCCATCCAGGGATCTAACCTTCCTGAAAGGTTCAGGTATAGTTGCAGGGCTATTGCGATAAGGACTCTACCCAGAAGAGTTTGGGCCGAAGCACTTTGAGTGAAAAGTGAAATATGCACACGTACCATGAGTGAACCTTTATTCTGCAACCAAGTGCACACCAGATGCTGGGATCAAAACTGAAACCTTTTGCTACAGTCCTGCGAAGGCAGAATAAAATCTAAAGATGGGCCACTTCAAAGCTCAGCAGTGTCTGAATGCTACTTTGCTGTGATCTCTGGTGATTCTGCTCCCAGCAGGTGCAGCAGTTATACTTGAGAGCAGATCCAACTGCTGACAGCATGGGACAGTATGGGAACAAACAGGTCCCGTTTTAGTTTTGCAGCTAAGCAGAAAGTCAAACGAATGGCTAAGTACTGGGTAGTTTTATAGCCCTCCCCAATCATACATCCTGCACACATCTTAGACTGTGGGGAGGAGGGTGTCAAAGTCTACAGAATTACAACTTGGGGAAATAATGAAGGGAGATAGTAAGTAGTCCATTGACTTCGGTTACAGCCTGCAGCTAGAATTATAGAACGCTGCATTAAATATTCCACTCTCTTAAATTTTCATGCTGAGAGAGGATAAATCTCAATATCTGACATACAAAGTCCCTCTATCCGTTGATAATAGTAGAATATTCCATTGTTATAATTGTCTTTATGTAAAAGCCTCAGAGCATTTTACCCTCCTGTGTGGCAGATAACTAGCTGTATCTTGACTTGCTAACTGGGCAACTCGTTCAGGCAAGGGAAAGAGAGACGTAGCACCCCTTAAGTCTATGCTTTTCCAGTCTCAGAGGGCTCTCTCCCATCTCCAGGGTTAGTGAGTGCTAGCTCCAGTGCCTCTGGGCGACGCAGGGTGTGTTCAGAGGGACAGCTCTCACTCACGGCAAAGGGCAAGAGCCACATCTGTGCTTTGTCTTCGCAGCTCTGCCCTCAGATGCTTCTTTCTGGGGTTGGCAGAGCTACAGGTGGCTCCGACCCCTTGGTGCTTTCCAGGCCCCTGCACTCTGGGCAGGGTGCCCGGGGCTAGCCAGCCCCCTGTGCAAGGACAGTGGGATATCCTGTATGAAAGCTACCTTCCAGGCACAGCAGTTCACCTCCCTAAGACCCCAGCTGCTGTCCATAAGAGTGCCGCAAGCTCCTTTTTGCAAGCTTTGCTTCGAATGCCTTGCAGCAGTTTAGATTGTGCATCTGCATATCAGTATTTACCTACTGGCTGGCTTGTCGGGCAGCTGAAACTCCAAGGAATAGCCAAGGGCTGTGCAAATTTATGTGGGAGGGAAGACAGAGAAGGAACTGGAATGCTAGTGCTACTGCAGAAATTACACTTATTTGTGAGAGAAGAGCTTAGTAAAATTTGGGATGAGACCTATGCAACACACTGACCCTCTCCCTCTTTGATGCTAAGGAGTTCCCAAAGATGAGGTATTGTTTACCCTATTGTCTGTCTCCTCTGTTTAAACTGTGCATACATCAGGGCAGGGATTGTTCCTTAGCCTTTAAACAAACAGCAGCTCCACGCCTGAAGAAAGTTAAAGCATCTCTCTCAGCCTGCATATTTTAGCATGCCTGAGGAGCCTGGCTGTGAAAGCACTGGGGGATGGCATGCTGGATTCAACCCTTGAACTAACAGAATACTCGGAAAGAGAGAAAGTATAGTAAACAACACTAGGTCATTACTGCTTATTCAATAGTTTTGGGGGGGATGTAGGTGGTGCGATCCTTTTTTCAGTCAAATCATGGCTCCTTGACTATTGGGTTGTGCTGTGTTATAGTGAGAATTGATGGTTTGTTCCTGTAGAAATAGATGGAGCGTTCAAAGAAACAACACCCTATTAGTTATGAGCAAATTTAACACCCCTGCAAAGCTACCATCTGCCACCAAGGAAGGGAAATTAAAGCAAGATGCCTGAGATTCAGACGGCTGCCAGGGTTTGATTACTCCCTTGCTTTCTGCTTTCCCTCTAAGCAGCGATTCGTTCCGGGTAAGCATTAGGGGAAAAGAAAGCTGAATGTAGTTCAGGTACTGTGGAATTGAAACAGCATTTCTACAACTTCTTGAAAATGAGTAACTGTTGGGTTCGTTTGGGGTTTTGTGTTTGTCACTGGTAATTGTCAGCCTTGAGGCTATAATTAGCTTTTCTGTACCACATATTTATACAGGGGAAAACAGTGCTTAAAAGATCATGATTTTCTTACTGTTAACAAAATGGTTGTACCACATGCTGTTTGCTCTTTGCTGATCCTTTTCAGGGTTCAGATGAATGCAAAACTAGCAGTACAGTTCATCTCACCCCATCAATAGCACAGGAAGTGGTTCTCTGAGTATTTCCTAGACAACTATAACAAGGAAGTACTCACCAATGCTGCTCTTACCAAATGTTACACCCTGGTTCCAAACCAAAGGGCCGGGGGGAATTACGTACATGTGGGGGCACCCACGATACATCACGGTATTTTGCCAGCTTACAGACAAGAGCAGTGCCTAGTCCCTAGTGGTCTTAATCTAAGCACAGAGGCAGAAAAAGGGGGCATGAATCAGACTGCATTATAGAAGTCAGAAGAATTCATTGCTGGCAGAAAGCAGAAGAGATACTTCGGTCTCTGTGAAGTTGTGCAAAGGAATTGGTGTGAGCAGGAGCAGCGTTTGGATAAAGAAGAGAGGAATTTGATAGGACTCTAGGAACCTTGCATGAATCTACAAATAGCTGTGAGCTTAGACTGAGATTCTTTTATGCATTTCCATAGAGGACTGCCAAACTCCGGCCATCGCTGGAGATTCAAGGACACATCTGTGGCACTGCACTGGGACGTTATCTGTGCTGTGATACCGCTGCGATGCCTCATTGTGCTGGAACGCAGCATCCTAATCTGAGGGCACTCAGCTCTTTCAGGGGGACAGGGAAAATGATGCAGGAATTACAAGCGCCGGGGTGTATGCCTTCTTCCTTTTCTGGAGATGTGCTGTCCCCAGCAACCTATAAGCACAGAAATGACCAGCCAAGATTGTTTTTTTAATTCCTTTCCTCTCATCAAAAGTGGATAACATTGTGTGGTAAAAGAGCAAGCAAGCCAGAACCTGGTTTCATCAGCTCTCCTGCCTGGTTGCAAGGTGAAAAGGATTGGCAACAAAAAACATCCAGAATTATTCCCACTCCACCCCAATAAAACACAAATTAATAGCTACAAATGTACTAATTTGCCAATATGCTCAACAAGTTAAAATCAGAATTTGCTGGAAGCAGCTGGACCAAACTGGCTACGATCAAGGTGACAGTCCTTACAAAAAAAGGATGAACGATTCCACAAAGATACGAACTATTCATCATTATTAATAAAATTTATAAAATGACTCAGCCAGATGTTTTCATCTCTAATGAGATGATTCCAACATGAAATGTTAGTGTATATGATTCCTTTTTCCTTCTTCCTTTATATAAGATGTCCCTGCTAAAATTGCTGCATAACTGTTTGCCCCTTAAATCCCTGAATATATTACTAACAATTCTTGCACTAAAGAGTTTTAAAGACTATTTAGAAACAAAATGTAGAAATTTGAAGCAACGAACGATGCAAGCACAAAGAAAAAAGAAGAGCGAGATTTTTTCTTCTAATGTTTAGGGAGCAAGACAGGGGAATTAGCTCACTCCTTATTCTCCTTCTCTCACTGAATTACTGTGTTCTAAGGTTAGTTACTGAACCCACTTGTGCCATGGTTTTCTCTCTGTAAACAGAGCTAATGACTACCTGAGAAGGAACCGTAGAGTTTAATTGGCAAATACCTGTAAAATATTCTGAAATTCTCAGAGAATAGGGTGCAGGAGTATTGCTCACCTTCAAATTATGGCAAATTCAAATGTATCCTTAACTGAAATGCTGTCCCTTTAAGTCATTAAATATGTAACTGCAATACAGACACACTTAAATAAATTATTTAAAGTTATTTCTAGTTGCGTGTGGGAGGTAGGTGGGAGATGAAGTTGACACTTAGTGGTTAGAGCAGCCTTTAGCCTTTATATTTCTCTCCACTTTTGCACAAGCGTTTTTTTTCATTTTAACTCCTCTGTCTGATACAGACTAATGAGCTGGCTTTGATCAAACTTTTAGGGGGTGTAAGACTACAATTTTAATTGTAGAGTTTTCTCAGGCTCCTTCATGTAGCTTGAAAATGTCAGTTTTCAACAACACAAAAGCGGCATCTCACTTTCCTGTCAGTGACACGATGAGGGACATGATAAGATGGACTCCTCACTCTTGAGATGGCTTTCGGGCCTCTTGGCTTTCACGTTCTTTATTCAAGGATTAAAACCTATCATTTTCATGTGATCCTAACGGCTTTTTCATGAAACCTCATCTTACTATAACCAAAATTCAAAAATAGTTCTTAAGCCCGTATTACAACACTGGGAGTGTTCCAAATTTCAATTCAACGCAAATTTCAATTTCAATTTCTCGCCCCAACTATCACACATCTAATCACTGAGGTACCCAGGTACAAACATTCCCGCTGCAGGAGACAAGAGTAAACTACATAAACCTCAATACTAATTTTTTCTCTTTTGCCATGCTCCTTTATCTTTTATTTCCTCTTATTAAAAAATTGTTGGTTAGGAAAAACTCTCAGCAGAGAATGTGGCATTTTTGTTTTTAACCCAAAAGAAAGGAGTTAAGCCACTGGATTTAGTATGAAGGGGATTTAGTTTCAGAGAAAATGAGGCAAACAGCAATGCTACAAGATGAAAAGCAACAGTTCTCTGAAATGACCTGATCAGAGGGATTCAAACAGTATCGAAAAATACAGTTGCAAATGACTTAGATCCGGTTTGAGAACGAACTACACAGACTCATGCACTGCGGGAGACAGACACATACGCTGCAAGCTGAATATTCCTGTAAACGGCTGTTAGGCTGTCTTTGTTTATGAGTAGCCTCCTTCAAACTTAACTTAAGCCCAGTATACATTTTCTTTCTTTCTCCACAGATATAATCTATTGTTTACCCATACAGCCTGACCACAATCATATTTTGTCAACTGGACATAAAAAGCGCTCACCATTTTAAAAAAACAATTTCTCAAATGTTTTACTAAGAAAATCTACTGAAATTCTGGAAATGCCAGCATTGACCAGCTCTAGTTTAGACACAGCAAATACAAACGAAATGGCTTATTTATCCTCACAGACCTTTACATATCACGGTATAAGGGAAGAAAATTCTGGTTCCTCACAACTAGTTGTTATGATACTTGCATTAATAATGCATATTCTGACAGAACCAGAAGGCCTCCCTCTGACATCAAGGTCACAGGCTAGTAAGCGCTCTTCATACATGTATTGATGCCCCCTCCTCCAAAGAGTTCCAGCTAAGTGATGGAGAGGTGACACTGGGTGAATGCAGACAGACAGGCAAAATGCAAGGAAAGATGGAGACTAGTGCAGACAGAACTAGAACCGACTTCGTTATCATACACAAAGATGGGGGCTGCAAGGCAAACTGCAGTGTAGGACTGCGCCTTGTCTACCCTTAGGCCTTCCTAAAAGGATTGAAACATTAGTCCTCCAGTAACGCAGTACCTGCATAGCGCTATTCACTTCCTTCTGCAACCCTGCAAGTTACTGGCCCCACACCGAGTCATGTTTTAGCTTGCACAGCCATGGTCATATATGAGCTTTCATGTGCAAATTCTTTTTGGGGTGGGGTTTTCAGAAGAGGCTAAAGTTGTTAAGCAATCAGACCTTTTCAGAGCAAGCTGTTTTTAAAACCAAAGCTGATTTGGGAGGTTCAAACTTTGGGGTGTCAAAGCTCGGGTGATTCAGTACGCACAGGAACAAAAACCCATCAAAAACTTTACTCTGCTGAAGTACATACAGCAGAGGGATATCGACAAAAGCAAGGAAATTCAGAGAACTACAATGAATGAATGGAAGGAATGAAATACAGGTTGGCTGCGCTGAATAAAAGGGATATGAATCTCATGCCTTGCCACAGCATCATACACTGGTGAAGTGGTCGGTGCGTAGGAATAACAGTCCAGCACTGTCACCAGTTAGTGGACACGCTCCCTTGATGTAACTGCCCAAACTCTATGCTCTGGCTCTGAGGATCCTGGCTTCAAATCCTGCTTTCAGTCCATGACAAAAAAGTCCTTTCCTAAGCAGCCAGAAGGAAATGCAATTAAGGTTGCCTCATGAACTCGATAAAGGGTAAATGAACAAAGCAGGAAAATGAGCAAAGACAAATTACGGTGGGATATTAGAAAAAACATTCCTAATTGTAAGGTCTGCTGGCCTTGTTCCTTGGACGGCTGAATACTAACCTGAAGAAAGCAAGTGAGACTATACTGTCAGGGAGATGGGCAGGATGAGTAATATGGAAAAGTCTTTTCTACAAGATAACGTACTTCTTCAGTTGTTTTCTAGAAATCCAGCCACAGTCCTTTATTTATTTCTTTTATAAACCTGCATGCATGAGAAATATAACCCTTTTCTGTTGTTGCTGCAAAGCTGTTTTCTCTCTAACTGGCATGTTTCCTTGGCATAGTTAAGGATACTAGCATGAGTGTTTTACTGATTCAGGAGAAAGAAGAATCTCCCATCCTCAAACTGTCAGTTGCTGCTGGAATTAGTCTCCAACTCATGTTAACGTGTTTGGCTCTTCTTTTTGGTTTGTCCTCAGAGTTTGGCTGTGACTTGAGCTTGAATTACAACAATACCACATGCACACACTGAAAAAAAATTGGTCTTCCTGCCACGAAGAGCCGGATATTCTGCCTCTTCTCGCTTTCTCTCAAACAAGCTCATGCAGGCTTGGGTGGTTGTTGTAATTTAGTTGGAAAAGGGAAGACTGGAAGACCATCACCCTAAACCTGCCGCCCGTCTTGCCACTGTGTTGGATCCAACCCACAGAACTTCAGGCACCTCAAGTTAGAAGCTCCATTATTTTAGACTTCTTGTGGAGCAAGCAGAGACGGGGATATGTAGAAAGTGACTCAGATCTTATGTGAGCCCCAGGCAGGTCACCTTTTTCCCCATGTCTGTTTTCCAATCTGTAAAATGGGAATAGCTGATTAGTAACCTACCCACTCTAGCAAAACACAGCAAGCTTTTTCGAGAGAGTATGTCTGTGGGAATTAGCATATTTGTCACAAATGAAGCAGTGATTCAAACTGTTTCAGGGTTCATTCATCCCTAAATGAGGAATGTGCAGAGAATAGGAATAGGCATGTAAATTTGTATTTTGTATCTCATATCTTCCAAGAAAGCTGGGGGCAAGGGGGGAGGATGCAAATGGACAAACAGTAACATTATTCTGAAGTATGTGTGAGTGTATCTCACACACTCATACGGAGGGGAAAAATCACAAGATGGTGGTTAAATAAGTCTTTGTGTAATTTTTATCTACGATTTTCCACTATGAGTCACCATAATTTACATGTTATCTAACACTGAGAGTCCCAAGTTTATGCTACTTTCTATTCTATTCAATGCTCAGTGGGAGAAATTGACTTTTTGAGGCTTATACACCCGCTTGGAAGATGCATTCCCATTGCTGAAGGAGTTAATGGTTTGCTAGAATAACTGTCATCAGACAATGGTGTTATAAAGAGCAGCAGTTACCAAAATACATTTTCGCCTGCAGCATACAAGAACAATACAGCCATTGTATTGTAACCACAGAACTTGGCACACAGATAAGCTTGAAAGGGAATCATGTTTTGTTTATTACGGAAGTGATGGAATTCATTGAAAGGTTATTATTTGACTGCTTTTGAAGCAAATTCCATCTCTTCTGTGAACAGTGTTCACAATCCTTGGGTTAAAGGCAGAAGTTTATTCAGTGGTGTTGCCTTTTGTCCACCAGAGTGAGTCTGGAGGATAACATAATTAACCTGCATCCAGATAACCCTTCAGAAAACTCTATAAAACCATAATTTCTATCAAAGGCAATGAAAGGCTAAAATCTTTAGGAAGTTGCTCAGTAGAAGATCAGTTTTCTATTTTTGTCAGAAAACTCAAACCCTAAAAATAAATCTTCATTTGAAAGCAGAACGTTTTCAGCTCTTTTGAACAAAAAATACAACTTTTCTGCATGTTTTAGTTGCAAATATGTAGTTCTCAGACAGAAAAAAAGAACAAAAGGTTCATTTTCAGGCTTTTAGAGACCAAGGTACATAAAATGCTTAACCCTCTTGGAAATGGAAAAGATAGGCGGCTGTCACTCAGGGGGCTTTCATCCGTCACCTAGCATAACGTGTTCCGATCTTAGCGAAGGTCCTTCATCATTTATCTGTAGTTGCCTAGCATACTATACTGTCAGCCTCAGTTACAATTTTGTATATTCCTTTGGCCGTGAGCAGTGTAAGAGGCTGCATGTGGCCCACAGTTGATGGGCTGGTGCAGCAGGCAGGTTTAAAACAAGCTCAAGGAAGAACCTCTTCACCCTGCAAGTAACTAAACTGTGGAACTCCCATGACAGGATGCTGTAGAGAAGAAAAGCCTAAGTGGGTTCAGAGGTCATTCAGCACAGTCATTCAGATCCACCTTTTGACTCAAGAAATACTTAAATTACCGATTTCTGAATGCTGGGAAGGGGCAAGACTATGGGCAGACGAAGGCTCTTTCCATGTGCTGGATATTATACTGGTTTTAAGTACTCATTGATGGCCACTGAATGGAACAAAATAATAGTACATGGGTCTTTGATCTAACATGACAGCTGCCAAGTATCGCAAAGATCAACTGTTAAAAACTTCTTTAATTAAAAAATATCAACAGTGGTTTAGAATGCTCACAGAAAAGGCTGTTATTCTGCAAAAACACACTTTGTTGCCTTTCCTATGTGAAACGCTTGAATTAATTCAAGCCACCTTGATCTGGGAGAAGAGAAGAGGAAAATGATGGGGACTTCAATGCAGTAAATAAACTTTCAAATGGTAGTGGAATCTCCCCCAAAATGCTTTCACAGGTCTTCCTGCTAAAGCGCTTACAGGATACAGGGATACAGATAGTTAGTCACATCCTCACCCTAACTGCCATATGTTTCTCTCATTCCTGTGGGGAACTGCCACAAGGTTTGAGGGGTGGAAGAATTAGAGTTTCTGACCCCCTTTTCTCTCCATCTCCTGCCTATGCCAACAGAGGACTGCAAAGCTTATGACTACAGACAGATCGTGAGATTGGCTTAAGGACAAGGAGATTTAAAAAACAGAACAACAAAACCTGAGAGTTCATATTTCCTTGTGGCTTCTAAGGTTTTAGGATACACTCATGTTGTTTTTCAAAGCTCTTCTCCCCAGTCAAGAAGGCTATAGATTGACTTTTTATTAATGAAGCACATTGATTTTGAACTAATCACTTGATTAGGAGCTCTAGTATTAAGAAATTAAAGAGCTTTTTAAACTATTCAAAGGTTATTATGCCCTCAACACTTCGCTGACTTTTTTAAACTACAAAATTTCATTTCAGTCACTTCCCTATTAATTACATACTTTAAAAGCTGCTGATGTTGCCTCCAATACTTAGAAAAACCTCCCATTTTAGACTTTTTTTCCATCCCCAAGTGCATCTCAATTTTACTTCGGAGGATACTTCCAGGCAAATAGGTTTTTTGTTTTTTCCTTGGGACTAGCACAGACTAATTCAATTACAATTAGCTATCATGTACAATGCAGAGTAGTCTTAAATGTTCAATTCTGTGGGTTGTTTTTCAGCAGAAGGTTTATTTTTCTGTGTTTTAATTAACTTCGGACTTGGAAGTACCAACTTTAAGCCAGATTCAGTAGGGAGCAGTGGTATTTCATATACTGCGGGATTTTATCCAAAATGCCTATATCTTTAGCTAGAAATATTAAAGCTAAAGGCATTCAGGTTTTGGACTGTAAATTTAAGCAGCAACATCCTTACAAAGGTAACAAAATAAAAGCAACCTGGTTGGACAAAAATACTTACTGCCTGCAGATCCTCAGATCTTTGCAACAGATTTAAAAATCGAGGTAATTTTTTTTAGGTTCCTATTCATGAATTTAGATGCTTAGCTTTAGTGACTGACATTTGAAACTTTTCATCCAAATAATCAAAAGTCAGTGTGCCTTGTGAAGCCACAGATTATAAAGCCCTCCTCCCTCTTACAGGCAGCGAAACCACATGCAGAGAGCCAGACTCCTCTGTCCGTGTAGCCATGCTGAACTAGGGCACACATGCAAAACAATCCTTTAGCCCATCATGAAAGAGTCAAACCTAGTTACACAGATGTCTCAAAGGCTTTCTGAAGACACTAGGATTTTCTTCCATGGGTCCCAGTAGATTTCGGAAGAAGTCTATGGTAACCTGAAGAATAACAGCAGTGGCCAGCTTGCACCACAGCACTTTTCATCCATGTACCACTGAACTTCATATTACTGAAACCTCCCCACCCCTGTTTTTGGCACAGTATAAAAGGGGCCTGTAAGTTAAAAGATTTGTCAACATCAGCCAACAGAACAGAACTAGATCCAGCACTCGATCTGGCTACTCAAGCCTGCTCACAATTTTTAATAGTCCTATTTCTCCCCAAGTTTCACTTGGCGTTCCTTCTTTGCAGTGAAGAAGCTCCTCCATTAGCAAAACAGGCTACTTCTAATATCTCCTCCACCCTTAGTCCACTGAGGTATCACAGAGCACTGTGGTTTCATGACAGGGAATTGATGAGATCTCATCTGTATTGGTGAATTACTAAACAATAAAAGCTCTGTGTTCATGTGAACATCCCAGAGACAAAAAAAAGAAAACTCAAAAAGAAGTATAAATGTGTTTATATCCAAAATAGTCTGTAGAAAGTGTACTTTATACAGTTTTATTATTGTTGGTTTTTCCCCAGAAGCATCAGTAGTTTCTTAGCCACGTAACTTGTCAGAGGCTAAAATCTAAATTATGCATCAAAGAGGGAGAGATGGAACTTGAGAGTAATAATGCATTTCAAAACCACCTTTGAATGCACATTTCAGAACAGCAGCCTATAGCTGGGAATGAATGCCCAGTCAGCAAAGGAGGCACAGGAGTAAAAATGACTCTTCTCTTCCATACATAAAAAGCTGGTAGAGATCTTTAGTTTTAAATTTGGCAGTAGCAGGGCTAGATCCTGGAATCCTGAATCAATCTGAAGGACCTCTCTGAGGGGCTTATTCCTCAGCAATGTACTACACAAAATTGAAAAAAAAATTCTTGTATGCAGGGCAGTCAGGTTTGCAGTACTGAATTCCTCCTTCATATGTGACTGACTATCCAAGAGGACATGGCAAATCAATACAGGAACTATGAAATCATATTTCAGAACTGAAAAGAAAAGAATCCTGTCTGTTTCACAGACATACTGCTTTAA
Source organism: Dromaius novaehollandiae (assembly GCF_036370855.1). Classification (NCBI taxonomy): domain Eukaryota; kingdom Metazoa; phylum Chordata; class Aves; order Casuariiformes; family Dromaiidae; genus Dromaius; species Dromaius novaehollandiae. The sequence continues at coordinate 4,750,835 of NC_088118.1, forward strand.
GCCCAGGGTAGACTTTCATATAAATACAAATCCTAAAGCCATTACTTTGAAATCTCAAAGAACTTTGCAAAGAATAGATCCCTTTTAGTCATTCGAAAGCTGTTCATTCAAGCTGTTCTAAACAAACCTAGAGCTGAGATATAGTTTTCTACTAAACTTCACTGAAACCTAGAGATGGGTGATCTTTTGTTAATAATTTCTAATAGGCTTCTTACAAGGGGTATTTAGTTGAGGATAAAGAAACTGTGAGTCATATGTAAAAGTTGCTTGTATAGCTTAAATTAGCAGAACTTCCCCCTCAGCTCTTTTGACAACATAGAGACCGCACTGTGAATAGTCTGTCTCTCACAACTGTTTTTTTTTTCTTTCTCTAAGTACTAATTGGAAAGTATTGTACTGTTATTCTTGCAATGGTACTGCTGAAGGATCCCGACATGCTGTCACGCTGACGTCACAAATTACAAGAGTCTATAGTGCCATGGAGATTTATAATCTAAATATACAGGAGAGAAGGACATAGTATATACCAAAAAGAGACAGAGAATGGGTACAAAAAATAGAGGACAGGAGGGCTTTCAGCGTAACCTTAGATGTCTGCAGCCTATGCCCGTAGCCTATGTCTGGGCTAGTAGTCTCATCTCTTTTTCCAGGCAGTGGGGAGAAACGGGCACATCTAGGGCATGAGTCATGCGACCTATTTTAAATGCCTGCCCTAGCTGAAAGTAAACATACCCTAAAAATGCCCCCACTGACTGTAAAGACGAGTCTAGATGGAGGTATCTATACTGTGGATAACTATATTTGGAAAGAAGGATGCCACCTCACGTGATTCATTCACTTTACTGAAACTATCAACAAGATGAGCAATTTAAGATGAACCAGTTTTGTTGGTTTTCTGGAGCAGGCCGCTCTCAGCCTTTCCATCAGGGAAAAGTCCATGCTTACACATCTGTCATGACTGCCATGTCATGAGCCTTTTTCAACTGTCCAAGTTTAATGCCAATTTGCAATGCTGAAATGTGTAACAGTTAGTAAGTAACAAAGCTCTGTGCTCCCAGGTGGCCATTTACACTCTCTTGGTAGAATGCGAAAAAAAAATCTTTTTTTTAATTTGGGAGTGCTACACGCTGCTAGAAAGCAATGGCTCTGAGGTAGTGCACCTCCCCTTACTCTCATTCCCACAACTCTACAGGGCAGATGACGAGGACATGTAACTTCTTATCTCCCAAGCTTTGCTTCTTGACAGGGTTGTGTTGTAAACGAAGGCCCTGACTTCATCACAGTGAGCAAATTTTTATCCTCCACTGATATCAGGGCTCTCTGCTATCAGGGATCCTGATGTCAGGATCAGGGTTTGAATTCATAACAGATTTTTTTCTTCCATCTTTTACCGGCATATCTCATTTTCCTCCTGTGACTAAGTTTACTGCTCCCAAGGAACAGCAGTCACACTGAAATACTAGTTGTAATGTAAGGAGATACAACAATAATCACTGACTAAACAGGAGGAATGAAAAGAACAAGAGCTAGTGGCAGGATTGCTAAATGCTGATCAATGCTGTAAGACAGCTTTTGATTTCTTTAATTAATTATACATTCCCTCATACTTTGTACTGCTGTTGATCTAATTGGACTCCTTATTTTTAGACAACTACAGCAAGAAGAAGATAGGCTGGCAGCTTTCAGAAGCTCAGCTCTAGCCTAATTCTGCTTCGTTCAATACCACTGGGAGGAAAATTAGGTTAATGCTGAGCTTTTTTGAAAATCTCACGCTCTTGATGCAGTTTAGCACAGTGAATGTTTATTTTTCTTGCGGGATGGAGCAATATCTGTGCAGCTCCATCTGTCCATACAAGAATCCATGCATAACTGGGCTTACCATTTGCAAATATCCCAGAACCTTAGCACAGGAAAGAATAAATACCGAGCAGCAGAAAATGATGCTGACGTCTGTCACCTATCAACAGCATTTGCCCTTACATTCAGTTCAGCCTCACTCCATGCCATTTATTTGCACCCCATACAGAATGTCCACCAACGGGCCTTGCAGAGATAAAAGTGTTAAATGTTAATCTGCATAAGAGGCAAAGAGGAATGCACTGAGAAAGGTCTGTTTTCAGCCGCAGTCTGAAATCATATATTGCCCCAGATGAAAGGGACACGGGGAGACCGAGGAGAATGCTCCTGCATTCACACAGTAATTAACATTTCATGGAGCTTTCTTATCTGTGCTTGCCAGGGTGTTTTGTGAAATAGTTGAGAGGTAGGAGCAGTCAGAGGTTAGCAGAAGCAGGTCCGTTCAGAGAACAGAGAAGGACTGAGGCCAAGGTTACTTATCTCACTTCCCTGTACACACACAAAAAGGCAGTCGCTAGCATTCAGAGCACAGGAGCCTGTGGATCTGGAACTAGGAGGCCGTTAGTGAAGGCAAGGGCAGCACTGCCAACTGTCTTGTCATATTTGGTGATTTTCTCTAAACCTTAGCTCCTGTAGTCATGGGACCCCCAAGACATGTACAACTTGTTGAAACACGTGTGTTCTCCTCTTTCAACTTTCTCAGGACAGTCACTTCTGCAAAACTTTCCCACTCTATCTGCAACTGTGGCAGTACGGAAGTGCCTATGGTGGTACAGGTTATCCACTTTCAGATCTAAACTCTTCTATAGTTCTAATCTCACCAGGGTTTTCACTGTCTGCATAAAAGCCCTGCCTGCCTGGATAGATCTATGGCAGACAACTGTATAGAGCATGCCTTAGCTGTCTTTGAACCTTAGGTGTCTCTGAACAACCAGCTCCAGGAATGCAATAACTGACAAAGCCTAGCTTTGGGCAGATGTCTTCCTGATGGTTGATGCTTTTCTTATGACTGGAGCATTTCTGAGGACTTGCTTCTGTGAGGATCCTCCGCTGTCTAATAACAAGTAAGCTCACCTCACAATCTTTTCCAGCTGGTGCACTGCTAGGGTTTCTTATGGCTATCCAAGAACCTATTTTTACAGAAGCTGCAAGACATAAAACATCCTTGATCTCTCTACCTCTTTGTCATGCTGCCTTTAAATTTACTAGTAGGTTTGGAAGCTATTGCAGGGAGTTGGAGACACTCACGGATACACACATACATGCATGCGCACACACATACATATGCAGTACAATCCTATAAGCTTCAGTTCTCTTGAGAACCAGAAAAGAGAAAAGCTTGAAATTCAGTCCCAGGATATCCCCAAAATCTAAAACCTAGAAAAAATGCAAGAAGAAATCACAATTTATTCTTTTTGAATTTTTTGTAAAGTAGTCTTTAAAAACCAAGGGAACTTCAGAATCAATCCTTTTTCACTCTTAGCACCTGTCACTCATTTAATTTATAGCTCTTTCTTATTGCAGCTCCCAAGAGCCCATTCTCTTGGGGGGAGGAGTCATTGTAAGCATAGCTATTATTTTGCAGTATCAACACTCCAAGATGCTTTTCCTGGGTACCGCTGCTGACGTGCCACACTTGCTAATGCCGCTGTTAGTGACAGCTGTCTGGACAGCAAGCAGTCTAAGTAAATCAGTGACATACAGCACAGTCCAGGTTGCCTAGTCAGCACGATGGAGAGAAAAGCTGCAATACTGTTAGGGTTCCAACTGCATTTAAGAAATAATCTGCACTTCTTAGTGCGCTTTCAAGATATCAGACACTCATGCAAAATAGGTAAGATGGGGATCAGTTGTAAAACACTTGCATCATGAATAATTTTAGAAATACACCCCCACATCAGTACTTATACTTCAGAGCGGGGGAGAGCTACACTGTGAAAATGAGGTGATGCTGGTATGTATGTGTGTCTGTCTGTCTAACGATACTCGCCTGAAAAGATCAATCTGGATAACAAGGTCTTCAAGGCAAGCACTCAAAACTTGGCCTCCTACACAACCCTAGCAATAGGATGAGGTGTGCCTCCACATGGGAGATACCCTTCTGGGAAAATGTTAAGGCGAGGTGCTATCTGTCTTTGGTGACTGTTAAGGCAAAAAAAAAAAAAAAAACCTTCACACTCAGACAGCACATCTCATCTGAGAATCCTTATGGTTAAAGTTCTTTACAGAAGGGAAGCCCCAAATCTCCCAGCTTTTAGGTAACTGAGCAATCCGAAACATCGGTAGTCATGTTGGCCAAGCAGATGGATAGAAGCAAGAGACAGGCCAGGCTGTGTCTCTGACCCTCTCGTGTATGCGCTAACACAATGAGCTTTCTCCAGGAAACAGAAACTAGGACTATGTCCGTATTGCTCTCAGTACCTGACTTCTTAGCTCTCAGAAAATAAAATGATAATGGTGAGAAGAGGAAGGAGACAGAACTAGACTCTGGGACTCACTTCACATTGATTCCCTATGTGCAGGGGGATACAACAAGCAGGAGCTGAGCATCTTTATGGCCAGCCCTGTAAAGTTGGCAGGTTTCCAGCAGTGCTTAGCCCCTGGGAATTCCCATCACTTGTGGTCAGATGAAACTGTGTGCTGAGCACTTTTTAAGACCTGACACTGCTTCTGTTTACTCAGATAGCTCAGAAGAGACTGAAGTGATTGGGGGTGAGACATGCTGAGCTGATACTTTATGATCTGTACTGTGGTTGTGCCCTACTGAGATCTGAACCCCACTGTGCCAGACACTGGAGTGTACTGTAGCTGCAGAGAGCATTTTACCATGTTAAACAGCCATCTCAGAGCACAGAAAGGTGAAGTTATTCCTCCACAAACATAAGCAGAGCTGAGAACCGAGTGCTAGAGTAACCAGTATATCACAATACCCCCTAGATTTGGGAGCCCTTAATTCAGGGCTGTGAACTGGGTCAAGGAGAATGCCAGGGCTGAAATGGACAGTTGCATTCCTGGATGCCTCAGCAACCTGTGTTCACAGAGTGGGGCCATGTGGATGATGTGCTGTGCTGTGCTGAAGGTTGTTAACAGACCATTGGTGAGGGTTTTTTTTATTAAGTACAGTTCTGCTCTAGCAACTACACATCCATTTGTTACTTGTTAGCATCAAAACCCCAAGTCTTCAGTGAAGTGAAAAAAATTACTTTTACCTTGGCAAACGCTTGTTCTGAAATCCCTAGAAATTCCACTGGAAGAAAGAATGTACCCAAAGCCTTGCTATGGGTTAACATTTCAGCACGTGCTTTGCAGAAGAGCAGTCAGCATGTGCTTATACCTCATTTAAGTCTCTAACTACATGCTTGAAGCTAAATATATGCATGAGCACTCCCTGGCATAGGGATGATTACTGAATCCAGGCCTCATTAAGGTCTTCCAGATTTGATTTTTTATCTTCCTTTTTGTAATTCACTTATTTATTCTGCAAACAGTAAGTCCTGTAAGTAGGCTCTGCTTTGTGAGCTATCTTGTTCAGGTCAGTATCATTAGATACAGGAATAAAGACTATATGCATTGGTAAGAACTGGCAAGACTGTTTACCAGTTCATCACTGGCTATAAGAAAAGTATGCACGAAAATATTCCCAGGCTGTGATAAAGTTTTCTCATTACACTCTCAGATCCTTCTTTATCTCAGTGTTTCTCAGTTTTTCTCCTTATCACCACTCTTCATTTCCTGTTCCCTTTTAGACTTCAAACATATATATTTTTAACATGGCTTTTTTTAACCCTTCCACAGTTAATATTTAAACCTTTCAGAGACTCTTGGCTAGACTGTGACCTCATGTGGAAATCCCAGATAACTTAAATGGACTATAGAGGGACATTTTTAATATATAATCTTGTATCTCACTTTAAAGCCTGGCCAAGTTAAAAATTTCTCCTTGTAATTTATTTTTATAACAGCAAAATAATTGTGCTGTGCACTTCTATAGTTTCTGCCACTTAAGGTTGGTAAAGTGGGATAACTGGAAAAAGGCGGATACTAATACAGTAATACTTCATTCAGATTTCGATCTCCCACATTACTTCCATGTGTAAGACTCTCAAAATCATCTAAATTGCCTAAATATACTCATCTTGCAACAAGAAATAGAAGAGACAAACCAAAACAGAGCTAATGGAAAAATCTACACCAAAGTGTCTGATATAGCTGCATTTTACCAGAGCTTTCCTGGTGTCCCGATCTGCAGGAGTATGTTAGAGAGCTCACAACTAGAAAAGACAGACAGCAGTTTAGGACTACAGAGAGGGATCTGAAGGAGACCAAATACAGTTACCCCCATTGAAACTGGGTAACCAGAGCTTGCTAGCTAACTTTTTTTCTAATGGAAACTTTGATATTACCTTTAACTTGCTTGTTTAACCACATACTTCAAACCTCTGAGGTAAGAAACTGAGACCTCTATGTGGTGTCCTGCGCAAAGACGGAGCTTCTAGTACCATGCTGCTCGCAGCCGCCAGCACTGTTCAGGGGTGCTGTTGCAGCCCTGAGTCAGTGAGAAGTGTGCCTTATTCTTTAGTTCATTAACCCTGCTTTCCCCCATTACCTACAGCACTTTGGGTTTCTTCCCCAGGTCTCCCATACCAACGCTGATGGAACTTGAACCTACTCAGATGGCAAGAAACAGTATGCAAAGAAGATTTCTTTAAATATTTTCAAATAGTAATGCCACTGTAAACAACAAGGCTTAAAAATTTTCCTAAACAGCTGTCTAGAGCAGAAGACTATTTTGAGTCTCTCTTTTTGCCTTTAACCCAGCTATCTGAGCGCCCCACCCTTCTTCCTTCCACCTTCCTTAATTTCTTAGACTTCCTTCTGGTTGCTTTGTATGAGTCTATTTTAGGTGTGAGATCATGGTTAGCTTCTTGCTGGGCATCCACTTCTCATTTTCTGTTTCTGGGGTTTGCCTTTTCAGCAAAGTTGTGAGCCCATTTGTACATACAACACATAAGTTCCCTCGTGATAAACAGACGTTGCCCATAAGGAAGAGAAAATAACTCCTTGAGATGAAAAGAAGGTGTTAGAGTGAATATACCTAGGTTCTCTGAAGAACAGGAAATAATGCAGACTGACTAGTGCAAGGCATACAGAATTAAGCTGGCTGAGTCCAACTGTCAGATATGGGTGTCTTAACTCTTCTGTCTCTGGCATGTAGATGTTCAGACTAATCTCAAAATGTCATTGCTTTGATATTAACCATTGTCTTTAATACTAAGTTCCAGATACTGCCAGAGTGAGGATCATGAAGCCTTACTGTGAAGCTTACTGTAAAGCCCACAGATGGATTTAATTGTGATATATTCTCTTAAATCTACCAGATGGAAATGAACTGAAACAGCAAATGGTTTGGCTACGGGTTTGGCTATGCAGGCCCCAGCCTGATGCTCCACCTTCTGCAAACAGCCTTTGGGAGTGCTTGTTGTACATTCACGTCCAGTTTAGCACAAACTTCACTGCTGTCAAGTCAGAGCAAGCCTAGCCAAACATTCAAACTCTCTCTCTGACACATGATATGAAGACCTAGACTCTGATCTAGAAAGAAGTTTGGATCACAAGCTTCAAACTGAGTAGCTCGATGCTTTGTTCTCAGGGTTTAGCTATGCCATCTTGATGTTGACCTATGTTATCTTCATCAGTTTCCAGTTTCCTCTCTGCTGGCCTGGGAAGGCTTCCCCATAGTTGGTTTACTACATCTCTGTGGAGTACAAGTCAGTGCTCCATTGGCAGTCAAAAGGAGCTAAAATCACAGGGCTCCCACTACTGATAGTGGGAGCAGCGCATCAAAACCTCCTCCTATTACATTGAGACTTCATCCCAGAAAGTCAAGGACTTGGTGGCTTGTGTAACTGAGGTTCCTGGCACAGCCCAGTGTGACCGACTTCATAGAACAACAGCTTTCTGGCAAATTGTGCAACTGCACCACCCCCAAACTTCCTGTTTTGAAACCCCAAGAAGCTGGAAAATGTTAACATTGGCACTTTAAAGTGCTAGTTGTGGCAGTTTTTTCTCTTCTTCCTAAAGATCTGCATAATAATAATAAAAAATTCTACATACAAAAGAGTACAGTGGGGCTGCCTTAAGGAACTGGGGGCACAGAAACAAGTACACACCTCTCTGAGGAGCCTCTGAGCCAGGCAGAGCATGGCATGTTAGAGCATCCACAGCAAAATCTTCCCCTCTTCCGTGACTTTGTGATGTTAGACAGCTCATTGTCTCTCCACATCCTAGCTCCCCTTCTGTGAATTAGGGTACATGTGACATGCTCCACTGCTGTGACTATTTCTTAGTTTTATGGCAGCAGTTCCTAGTGATTCCAGCTGGAGCTGTGCTAGGCACTGCAGAGATACCTGATGAAAAGACGGTCGCCAAACACACGAGCCATGTAATTCTCGCGTAAGGGGAGAGAGGACAGATGGAGAGGCAGGTGCACATGAAGTGGCAGAGAGACAATTGTGATTCACGTGTTGAACAGCATTCACAGGGCACCAAGTGCCACAAACTACCACCTGGCCCATCTTTTCACTCTGGCAAGCTGTGTGGCAGACTGACACATTGTCTAAAAGCTGCCTGTGATGGGGAAAAAAGGGCCCTAGCAATAAGAGGACCTTGGTACAGAGAACAGAGATGCAGCAAATTTCTGTTCTATTCCAAGTCATTTCTGTATAGGAAGAAGAAAAGTTAGAAGGAAGAAAGCATCACGTTTGTCTTGAACGCTGTGAGGGAACTTATTTATTTCCAATCAGCATGACAACTGCTTCCTTTTCTGGCTGTCACTGAAACTCCAGATGGTACATTTGAGCATACTTAAACCTCTAACTTGGCTCCTTACAAAGACATTGTCTTCCTGGTTAGCTAAAAATGTACTAGCAGTATTGGAATAAAAGCTCTTGCTCTCCTGCACTGTACTAAATATTTGAATAATAAAATCTTGGTCACTCTGCAGCAGTCTGGCCAGTATTCAAATTAAGTATTTGAAGGAGATGAGCCTCTGCTGTATGTGCTCCATTTTTAACCACCTTCTATTTGAAATTATTTGTATTATCAATATTTGAGGATTTTTGCTAATATTCAGAACTCTGCAAACCCTTTAACAATGGCAGTCATTAGCTGTCTCCATTATCCCTATCACTCTTTTCCAGTGCTTGTTCTGCATCAAAATTTTGAACCTTTGTGAATCACCCAGCTGAGGTGCTGCCTACTCTTACGACTTTGTTAAGGAATTTTGAGATGTCACTTCCTTACATCTCCCTCTCCAGGAGTCATGTTATTTCAGAGACTGCTAGTCTTCATTCAAGTGGAAATACATTTCTAGATTCACATATATGTAAAAAAGCTTAAGGAAGTGAACTAAGAAGCCAGACAACAAGTGTAATCCAAAACAAAAACTGCTAAGAAAAACAATATAATGATTTTAAGCAAAGCTCATGATGTTTTTTACCATTTGAAGCTGGGCACTGCGGTGACTGAAAGCAAATAATGGTAATATCTATATATTTTTGTAAGAGCCATTAAAGGTCCCAAACTACTCAGAGGCCTATTGAGCTACAAGTTGGGTAAATACCTGGAGAGCTCCTATCTCAAAGACCTTACAGTATAACTAAACAAAGGGAGTTTTATTTTCATTTTAGAGTTGAAGTGACAAAAGAAGGACAGAGGAATTTTGATGGTGTATGACCAACTCAAATCAGCCAAAATACCTGAGTGCCATTCATCCTCCATCATGCAGGGACCTTGTGGAGTGGCTAGCAACTGGGAACTCAAGACTTAAGACATTTCAGTCCATGCCGTAAAACGCTGTACTATTGTTGTTTTAAAGAAAGCAATATCCTGTTTCCTTTTTAAACTGTGTATCTCTTTAAAAATGTTAAGTGGCTGCTACATTCTTCTCTTTGTCCTGGATGCTTTTTACGAGGCTGTACTTCCCTTTTTTTTTCTTTAACAAGCTGGCTAAGCAGAGGATTAAGGAATGACTTAGTGCACATGTGCTAAAGAAGGGAGAAAGAAATCCGCCTTCAAAAATCTTACATAACTGAGAAAGAAAGAAAGAACACATAAAACACAGACACACGCTCAGGCCCTCACTCTTTGCACTCAAAAACAGTTGTCATCATCATGTGGCCAGACTGCAGTTTGCCAGCTGGACTGTCCTCTGAAAAAAGAACTTTTTAAATTTTGGAAACAAGAAATACACAACAGCACACTTCCCAGACTTCTTTCTCACAGAGTTTCCCATTTCTCTCTCTTTCCTATTACTTGACTTTGGTATTCAGTAATTGGGAGTAAGCAGCCACCACTTGGGAAGGAGGAGGAAGAGAACTACTGAGCCTTATCATGCTGTCAGGCACCTTCTATAAATATTTATGTGACCTACAGGATATGGCACAGTTTGAAATCTTGCAGTCTCTGTAGCCACTGTGCAGTCATGCAGTTCCCTGTACTCCTCTGTAAGTTTTGTACTTCAGAAAAGACCTAGGTCTTTACATAGCTGTGATCTGCTTATAGCATTCGCTGACCTAAATTGAGGATGTTGTACCGAACTGCGTGTTCTTAAGTGGATCTCAGCATATAGCAATCAAGTCCTATTTTGCGGAGGATGTAGCTGCAATTAGAGTCACTCGGCTAAACGTGAGGAGGACTTTATGTACTACATCATGTGTGAAAAGCAACAGAATAAGCTAAGGTAATGTTTGAGGGATCAAGCCAAAGCTCAGTGAAGGGAAGAAGAATTATTTCTCCTGCCACGCACTTACGTTGCAATTGAGTGGTTTCTTCCTTGCAACAATACCTGGGTACTCTTTTTTTTCAAACTGCAGAGAAGGAACACACACAACCCCCACCCTAAACAGGAACTCAATCCCTAATGATATCTTCAATGTCCTATCCCTATTTATGGAAGTCAGGTCACCCAAATGAGAACAGAAACAGTATCTCATGATTTTTGGTGACCAACTGAATTCTGAGTATTGAGTATTCAAAGGAACGCATTTGAATAACCCACTTCACACCACCTGGAAAGAACACCTCACCACAACCAAATTTGCTTGTACAGCACGTAAGCGATTCTTGAGACAATCAGTAAATTATGCGGAATTTGATTATTTTTCCCTATATCAAATAATCAAGCAATTAGATGGACAGAAATTTTGCTCGCAAAATTCTTCAATGTGCAATTGTTTATTTAAAGCCTAAAATAGACACAGTTCCACTACTGTGCTGTTAATGGGACAAACGATTTGATGAAAACTGCAAAAATATAGGAAGCTGTAAAGGTCGTTTGGCGGATAATTTGGCAACAAGCATACACAAAAAAGCTGGGAAATCTACTGCTTGCAAAGAATTTATAACAGCTTGCCTTCACATATTGCTATATGACAGGATTTGAATTCAGGACCTTCTGTACCAGTGCTGAGTCTGACATGTAAGCTAAAGGGGTAATTAACTATTAGGCTTCCAACCTGTACCCAGGCTGAAAAGCATGCTCCAAACAGCAACCAGAGCTGCATCTAGAAAAGACCTTTTTCCTGTTGTCATTCCCTGGCATGAGCCAGTGTTTTGATTCTGTTCTTTTACCATAAACCAACATAGACTGAAAAAGACAAATTTTAAATAGATATACCTATTTAAACATATACTTACATAAATACATATTGAAAAAATATAAATACAGATAAGCAAGCAAAAATAAAAGTGACTATTTTATAATCCTAACAAAAATGTTCTACTTCACAGCACTCCTCTTTCAAACAACCTAATTTGGCATAAAATACGATCCATAATTCCTATCTTATCAAGTCAGGCAGCTTCAAACTGAACCTAATGATGATGAAAGCCAAGTTCTTCCATCATGTTTAATGCAGTTTCCAACAAATCTTTATTTACACAGCTAAATATTTTATGGGCCAAAGATTTAGGGCTACTTGAAATGTTGAATTCATCCCTCCAGGGAGTTTTGTTCATAGATAAGAAGTTTGTCTAGGCTTGAGGCACATAATAAAAGGGAAGATACAGTCATTCCCTTTCTTTCTTTTACAGGCTGCCTCCATCCTTCCATTCCTCATTCACAAATCCCTTGGTGCCTCTGTAGGAAGACAACTCGTAGGTGGATCTGAGGTAGAGACTGCTGTTAGCATTTTCTTTCGCCTCTGTGAGCAGCCACGTACAATGCAGCAAGCTCCTTCTTACGAACTTAGGGAGGTCAGTCGTGCTGGCGGCAGGGTATGAATCTGCTTATTACAGCAAGAGAAGAGCCAATGGAAACAGGGAAATTCTGTTCTAAACAGCAGCCAGAGGGGCCAGCTTTATAGGAATTAAATATCACTTCTAGATAACAAACAGGCTGTCTGGACCCGAGGGTTCAAACCAGCTGTGTGAATCAGCCTGTGTGTATTTGAATGTGTGAGGAGCGAGGTGGAGAGGAGGTTGCCTGCAGCGGTAGCAGCATCTCTGCTCTGTGTGTACCTAGAGAGCCAGCTCTTAGGGCTTTAATCTCTCCAGCAGCTGCAGCTAAGACTTGCCCAGGATGGAGACTCAGAGCCCTGCGCAGCCTTAGTGCCTGGCTTCACCTCCAGTCCAGGGTCATGCACAGAATCTGGGGGGGAAAACAAGCACTGATCTTCCCCATCCCATCCCAGTGCCTTGCACATCAGCCAGAGATCTCTCCCACTGCATACTTTTAACCAATAAAATGCAATGCAGGTGCAGAAAAGAAATATCTCACAGTAGTCCTCCTCTGGCCCTTGCTCTTGTACTATTAGCTTTTCCATGTGGTGGTTCATTACCCTGCAACTTACTGTACCATTGGCAGCAATACACACCCTCCTTTTTCTTTTTTAATTGGACTAGAATAAAAAAGCCGAGCAATTAGAGAGGAAGGATTTCTACGTGGTGCTACTGAGACCGAAGGCTCTCTTTACGGTTAATGCATCATTCCCCATTACAATCATTTCCTCTGAAGTAAATGGGATTTTGCCAGTATACTTTATGTTTATTGATAAATATTTCCTCAAGCTGAATTGGCATTCCCCTGTTGCCTTTTTCTCTACTCTCAAATTGCAGGAAGCCAAAAATCCTTCAACAGTAATGAGTTAAGTTCTGTGGCATGCAGAGTTGTGTGCACTTCCATGAAGCAGGCTCAGGTTAAAATGGGCACCATTTTACTCATTAATATGTATTCCAGGGCAGTAACACTAGTTCTGCTGTAATACCTCAAGCTCAGAGGTCACGTGTTTAGCTGGGAGGCTTCCTAGCAATATTTTGATACTGTTTAATTAGTGATTTAGTGGGGGAAGAATTCCCTTGTGCCTTGACATTGAAGAGTGTCACAGGGAGGCCTTTGAGGCTGAAGAATCAAAAAATACCATTCTTTGTGGTGGCTGGAATTCCTGCAGTGCTTTTAGAAGACACTGCTAGTAAATCCTCCATATCCAGACCTGCAGTTGCACATAGCATCTCCCTCACTTTCTGTTCCAAATTGCTGTTATGTATTTATTTAACTACTGTTAAATCAATGACCTGTACTTTATCTCAGAGGCAGCAGCAGTTAAGAGAGGCAGGAACTGGGTTGGTCAAGGAACTAGCAACGTCACACAAAGCTTTTCACCTTCTGTCTCAATCCAGCCATAATTGCTGCATGACCAGAAGTGTGTGATGGCAGTTTGGTGAATTCTGAAAAATAAGTTATTTTCAGACTTTTTTCCATTCTGGTACATCTGTGTCACAAAATCACTTCTTAACTGCTAGCCACAATGCTAAGGCCAACACTTGCTATCCACCATGAGTAAAACTGAGCAACTAAGCCATAGCTAGTCACATAATTAAGTGACCTGGTTTCCTCAGGAGCTGCATACCTTCATACCACTGCAGTGGCAGTCTTCCAGCTCCCACCGCACTCAGTGGTTGTGAAAAACGGGCCACTTCTTTAAGTGTCCAAACATAGTTGCGACTAGTTTCAAGCACTCAGCTTTAAAAACGTTGGTCTTGATCAGGCCTGGGAGCTGGAGCACTTGGAGAAATGGTCCTCTCTACGTTCTGGCTGGGGCATACAGAAAAGGCATTTGGGAGGGATTCTGCGCATGCCCTATTTTGTGACTGACTAGAGGCTGTCTTCATCACTGTGCTCAGCACTAAATAAAAAAGAGAGTCTTTTAGCTTCAAGGCCCATGATAAAAATATACCTTGGCTTTTGTTAGCATTATGCAGTATTTCCTCCTTGCAATGAAAATTAAATTGAAAAGGGAGTTTCTGGTCCCCATGGAAGAGATAGGCACCTTTTGAAATCAGTCATGAACAAAAGTGCATGGAGCCCAGCCTAATGTTTTCTAACGCCCTTTCGCCCTTTCGGGGTCCTGAGAGTACAAAGACAGCAGAGAGCGAGCTGCAATCAATTCCAACAGAGCTCTATTGTGCTATTTGTTCCAAGGAAACATCAATTCATTAAGTGAACAAGTCAACAAGGGTGGGTGGCAGAACCGTCTGTCCTGCTAGATTGTGCATGACTCCTTCAAAGATCCACTCTGGGGTCTGGAGAGAGTAAATATTAAGTGAGAGACAGCTTGTCTGCCCTCGCTTTGCAACAGTAGAAATTGCTCATTTCAAAGCCAGGGCTTTACCGAGAGTGCGTTTTTAATTCACTACCTTGGATTCAACACATATAGAACATTTCAATGGCAAGATCTATGGTTAGGAGAGTCAAATTTTAATAGCATTTTAAAGAGCGTAAACAGCCTATATGAGAGGGGAGGTGAACTGGGCAAAGGCAATGTAATAGAAATGGAAGGATGAAAGAGGGCTAGGGAAAAATCCATGGCCAGACAGTCAGGTGAGGCAGCTCAACATTGCTCTGTTCAAGAAGCAACCGCCCTGGAAGATTCCCAGGCTGTGCAAAGGGAGAGCCTTTTGGGGGATTACTTTTCAAAGCAAAGCAGTGGCTGCTGGCAAAACGCATCTGAGGCAGACTAGGCCAAGGTCAGCAAGATAGAACAGACCAAACAACGATGCTGGCTGCACAAGAAACATCCTTCTAAAAGGCAGGTGCTTGGACTAGCGCTCCACTGATCTCAGATGAATGCTGGCAGATAAGGGCAGCAAAATGCTTCAGGAGGAAGTATTTTCATAATCACACATTTGCAACACAGCCCTTTTTTGCAGCATTATCTTTCTGCCTTCCTCTTACTCTCAAAATGAACAAAAATATGTATATTCAAGGGGTGGGGAAGCAAGAGCAGAGCTGAAACACAGCTGAGTCAACAACACGTGTCTACTCGCAAGTGGGTAACGTTTCATATTCCCGCGTGGTTATCAGAATGCCTTCCAAAGTCATCACTGCAGGCAGAACGGGAGACAGAGGCACGCTAAATGTACTACGCTACAGGCAGAAACAAGTAATGCTGAAAGGTCCCAGCTGCCCTAATCCTAGAGCCACGGATAAGACCCTGGAGTCATGACTCCCAGCCCCTTGCAGTCACTTGAACCCATTTCCTTTAACCGACCCAGCAACATGTTCTCGCAGCAGATAATACAGGGTGTAATACACTGATCCTGTCCATTTGGTCAGACCCATTCCCTCCGGTTTAAAGATGTCAGCAAGTCTTGACATCGCTATTAAGCTGTAACATACCATATTTAGTAAGATTAGGTTATGGGTTGAGCACGGCTGGTGCAAAGTACAACTTTCCCTGTCTTCAGTCAGATTTTCTGTTGCTACCAGCCAGCAGGCAGCTCTGAGACACACTGTGTGACCCACAGAGCAAAAGGGAGGCAGCTGCTTAGGCCAAATGAACAACAGGAGAATAAAACTGGCTGTTGCCTTTGTCAGTCCCTGGACTGCATCTCCGCTCTTGCTTAACACGCAGAATGGCAGCCAGCTAGCTCGTCTTTACCCTCAGTATGAAGTACACTAGTGGCTGAATGTGTTCCCTGTATGCTGCTGTTAAAGATTCCTCTGCTTGCAACTGAGGTATGGTGGGTTTGTAGGATGTAGATTCTCTTCTGGCACTGCTAGTTTGTAGGATCCCTTCCTCTTCTCTGGCTTCATGTGAGAACTACCCAGAGATCCTGCTGTAGCCTTTTCCAAAGATTTCTTCTCAAAAATCTCTGCCCTTCAGACCTTCCTCTACCCACCCCATTTTGCATGAGCGTGTGCTGAGGGGTTATCTGTTGTGAATTAGATTAAACCAACATCCTGTACCTCCTGCTTCCTACTACACCTGTAGCACTTACGGGAAAGCAATACTCCCCTTCCTCCCTTGAGTAGGAAGCTATGAAATAATTTGTTTATGGGAAATTTTGCCTCCTGACGCCAAACAGAGGGGCTGACTTTTGCCCCAAGACCCTAATGTTTCTATCCCTTTCTGCCTCCCTCATTCACAATTTTTGCTATATAAATATTTATGCCTTTTGGATTCTGGGTGAATTTTTCATTTTGGCAGTCACTAGCGTTACAAAGCTGAGCTGATCCACAGCTGCATGTCAGCACTGATGTCTAGCATTTGGGAAACACTATTTGGATAGAAAGGCACTGTGTCCACAAGCTAAACAGCACTCCACTGGTTTGTTCTGTAACCGAAAAACTTGCTTCACAGAAGACTTTAGTTTTCCTAGCTGGAATGAAAAGGGATATATAAGCATCTCGAAGGGAAGAAGGGAAAAGAAGAGTACTTCCAATGTAGCAAGGTCTGAACAGAGCTAGCAGTTTTGGGCAGGTTATTTCAACACGAAAAAAAATCTTTGCCTTATGCCCCCTGGTGGCAGCTGACTTTTTCTCATCAGTGCTACTGAGGTGTCTGCACTTTCTGATCTAAACCTTTAGATTTCCATGCTGAGCAAGCGACTAGTAAATACATCGTTAAATGCTAATAACTAGGGGTCTGAAATAAGGTGTTTCACTATTCAGGAAAACACCAAGCAGGGAAAAAAAACAGAGGTTCGTATCTCATACTTTGACTGAACAGGTTGCATGACTTTGTTCCTCAAATGGTTTAAGGTACTGTACTGGTTTCCCCTTAAAGAAGTTCTGTTCATAAAGGACATTGATTGGACAGGTGGCATGTCTGAGAGGCAGCCACAGGGTAGAGGAAATCACTCTGGAAAGCGTATTGCTTCAGCTTCTAAACACACCAGTACAGCTTTTCCCCAGCAAGGGCCCACAGAGCTCAGTGAGACTGGCTCCTCGCACTAGGAGGAAATAACACAGCTGTAGTGTTGCTGACTGCAAGCTTCTGAAAACCACGAGCCGGTCCCTCACCTCATAATCAGATCACAAAAAAGAATCCTGAAATTAGGCTAAATAAATACAGGACTAGTTTCACACTACAGGACATGCTTGGTTTATACATTCAAGCCCTTCTCTTCAACTACAATTGAGCTCAGATTTGCCGAGATGAACATGGGACTACAGGAACAATTCTGCTATTGTCCTGACATTTCGGCTTTGTAGAGGAAGTTCCTTCATCCGAGAGTCATCCCTCCCGCTCACTGCTGTTTTACAGAGCTACTGGCTTAGGCATCTTTTGAGTTTGCTAAGGCTCATTTCTGCAGGACCTGGTGTGCCCATGGCATTCCTCACAAACATGTCCTAACTTCTTCCCAAAGACCTCTGTGGGTGAAAACTCCCCTCTCCCCCTCCCGAAGCAGTCTAATCTAGCGTTTCACTATACATTATCTTATGAACTGTCACCTACTTTCTAAACCTAAATCTTTCTTGCTAGAATTTAGGCTTATTCTTTCTTATCCTATCCAACATGGACTTAGGGAATAAATTACTCCTTTTTTCTCTGCCGCTGCCTCTTATGGCTTCAATACAGTGGGTAGGTGTATGGCTGTAATTACTTTAACTGAGCCAGGCTTCACCCCAAAATTTGACCCATAGCTTTTCTGTAAGTATTTATAATATATAACCCTATTTAGAAGTAATTAAGGTAGAACTTCACTCTTAATTAATGTGAGGTTAAAGATGTCTGTCTTGCTTGATTAAAGCAATAGATAAAACTATATCCATCTAATCCAGTAACACTGAAATATTCTTTTCTTTTTATTTTGCCCTCTCCTCAGACAAAAAGCCTTGGCATCCACAGGTGGAAGAAGTGTTCAAGCAGCATGCGACTGGTTGGTATGAAGTAATAAATGTTTAAAAAAAAAAAAAAAAAAACAGTGAATTTTATGTCTTTAAGATATCAGCCATTAGAATGTGAAATGTTATTACAGAAGCTGTGTTATTTGTTTAAATGGGGGCAATACCTGAAAAACACTAGCAAAATTAGTGGCCTGTTATTTGAGTGTCGCAAATAAGCAACCAAGAGATAAGCCTCGTCTGGGAGAGTTTGTGATCTCAAGTAATAGCCAAAAAGGTGAGAGAAAGAAACTATTATATTCTCCACCCCACAGGCTAAACAGAAAACTGAGAGTTGCCTTTTCAAAGATGCTGAGCAATTTCCAGTGCTCTCCCCTGTTTTGTACACTGAAGGTCACAAAGGCAGAAGCAGTGACCCACGTTAGATCTTCAGAGTCTCTGTCTGAAACTTGAAATCAAATTTTCGTATCAATTAGTAGTGGTAATGGGCTGCAAGTGACACCGCCATCTCTCCTCCTGACCTACCAGAGCCAATTTTTTGATACAGGGTAAAAGAAAGGGAACGAGGAGAGGGAAAGCTGATTTTGCTGTGTGTGTGTGGGGGGGGGGGGGGAAAGCATCTCTAAATGTCAGTCTGACATTGCTTTCTCTTTCTCAGGCTGTTCTCCCACGTGGGTGACCCATTCCTTGACGACACCCTGCCTCGGGAGTACGTCCTTTACCTGCGCCCCACCGGACCCTTGGCTCAGAAGTTGTCTGAATTCTGGCAACAGTCAAAACAGATCTGTGGGAAGAACAAGGCTCATAACATTTTCCCACACATCACCCTTTGCCAGTTCTTTATGGTAAACTGGAACTCCTCTTTCTGTTGCTTTTATGCGTGCATTCATGAGCAGCCCTTGCCAGGTTCACACCAGATATGTTACATACGTCATCCAGTCACTGGAGAAGGCTTTGTGCTTGGGAGTTCATGGGGGTTTATTACTAGAACTGCCTGATGCCTGGGCTTGTTGAGAAGGTAACTGGTTTTTAAGCAAGTTGTTTTCAGGAAAGAACAGCAGAAGACCAAATTCTCATAATCTCAAGTGATCATCAGCATGGGAATAAACAGTGTGGGGGAGATGAGGCTAGGAATGTTACCTAGGGGTAGCCAATCCTACTTTTAGGACAAGGGATGGGCAGATGACTTCCAAAGGTACCTATTTCTCCCCTGTGCTTTTTCATACTGCATGATAGGAAAAGTGGACATTTCATGCCCACCCTTCCAAGCCTTCCATTTCTCTACTGAGTACACTACAGCTAAGTACAGGTGTAAGGAACAACTTCTCCACCTGAGAAACGCCTGTCCCGCTTCTTTTGGCAGTGTGAAGACAGCAAGGTCGATGCTCTCACTGAAGCTCTGCAGGCCACTGTGATACGATGGAAATGCAAATTCCCTGCCCCTCTGCCTTTGGAGCTCTACACATCCTCAAACTTCATTGGGCTTTTTGTCAAGGAAGAAAGCGCTGAGGTGCTCAAGAAGTTTGCTGCAGACTTTGCAGCAGAGGCTGCTTCTAAAGCAGGTGAGTGGCTATGCAGGCAACCACTAAATGTTCACAGCTTGGTCAAGGCTTCTCTATCATACCCTTGCAAAGAGGTGCAAATGGAACAGCCTCAGCAAAGGTTCCAAGAAATGCTCCTCACCAAGAAAGAACCACACCAGAAGTGGCTCTCCTAACCACCTGATTCTAAGAAAGAAGGAGGGAGAACAGAAAACGAACAATTTTCATTCTAGAAGAAATATTCCCAAGTCAGGCTGAAGCACATTGGTCATGAAGCACATTGGTCATGAAGCACACAGTAAACATCTGTGTCATAATGCTCCTTTTACTCATGTTAAATTTGTCTCTGCCACATCAAAAAAATAATTACTCTTCTTACAATCACCTGCATTCTCCATGCATTGAGATTTTATCCGTGCCAAGAAAGTGACTTATAAAAAAGCCCTTTTAAATGACCAGTCACACAACAAATAGCAGTATTTGTCCAGCTGTCTAATTTAATTTGAGATACCAGGGACTGCAACACTACATTTCATTAAACTCCACACTTCTCTCTCAGTAGACTATTCAAAGGTTGTCTTTCTTATCTACGGTAGGCCTGACATTTCACCATGACTATGCAAGTGGATAGTACCAGATCAATGCAAGTACCCACAGGAATTTGAATGTTAGGGCTGCCCATAGAAAAGCAATACTATCTGCAGGCTAGAGAAAAGGTTAAGAGTAGGGACTTTCGGGGTTGTTTGTACCTGAGAAAGGAGGTAAGTAATGGTAAGCCAAACTCAGCAAGGCCAATGGTACTACTCAGACGCTTGCAATAAGTGAGATGCTGTGGCACCTTCCTCAGTCTGCGGCCTCGTTAGGGTATACATTATCCTCTTTGCACACACTGTTCAATACTGGATGAGGGAGGAATCAATTTCATGCTTGAAGAAATCCCTTTTATTATTTAGCCCTGGCCACTGTCAGATAAGTTATCAGCTTAGATACTGTTCTGCTCTGCAACAGATTTGACTTTGCTGTTAGTTACCTGAGCAGCGTTTTCAGAAACAAAAGCTTTGATGACATCAGGAAAAAAAGCTCATGAAGCTTATAAGTGATTCTTTTAAAAAGCAGCCTGAAGGCTAAGAACACCAGAGAGGAACACCCCAGTGAGTGCTTTGGTTTTCTGTGCTTCTTCAGTTCAAAGATCACCTCACACTTACTCTCAAGCACTATCTCCTGAAAGGGAAGTTGACATTTGGTGGTTCCTTAACCTTTCATATAGACGCTCCGTCTATGAGGCTTAGCATTTCCTGCTCAAGTCACTACCTCAAGCCACTCTGTCACAAAACTTTCCTCTGCAATATAAAGGCTGAATTTGGTTTTTCACTGAGTTTCTGAGATGTAAACAGGGTTCTGTGAGGAGACCCAGTGTCCTGACAACAGAGACAGGAACCTTCTTGAATAGCTCTCAATCTCCTTCAAGTTTCTCGGTACCAAGGGAACTGGCTCCTTTATCTGATCCCCTACCATTTCTTGTGCACGGAACGCCTCATAAACAGGGAAGGGGAAGATAACCAAAACACGCTGTGCTCTGACAGTCTCTGCTGCTGAACTGGCTCTCAGGGTGTCCTCTGATTGTGTCCACACTTGGAAGTCAGAACAGAGCACTGGAGCACTGTAATAGCTCCTTGACTAATCCTCCCGCCCTCAGTTGCTGTTGCACGCAGCCTGGACTAGTCACAGCACATCAAATCTAGCCCTTGATTTTCACAGGCTTATCCTGGAGTTAAAGTGCATCAAGACAGGGCAGTCCCAGAAGTGTTTCCGTGCTAGACAGGCACCCCTTAACACCATGTAGAACAGCTACAAGTCTCTGCCCTGGGTTCAGAACAAGTGACACGGATGTGTCATAGGTTCGCTATGCCTCTGTAACACACTGTGTTTAGCTAGTGACCTAGAAGTTTTCTTCCCTTCAGAAACAGAGGAAATGGCTGTTATCTTTACAAGTGCACGTTCTGGAAGGCAGCAACAAGCACAGAGATATTAGCTCGGTCCAAGAAGCGCTGCAGCCATGTGAGAACAGCACAGGTTTTCCCCTGAATAGTGCTGATGTACCCTCCATACCGACACAGTTAGAGAGGACAGTTCTCACCCCAAAACGCTGATCAGAAGAAAAAGCATCAATAGCTTCCAGCAAACTTCTCCCCCTGAGACTGTTCTAACTAGGACCAAATTGGTTGGTTCTTAGGGGAGAAACGGACTGCTGCATTGCAGTCCACAGAGTGGTCAGGTTATCACATAAAAGTGGCTGGGGCTCTTTCAGAAATCCAGAGTATATTTTTTCTTGCTGATCAAAAACAAGATGAATGACTTTGAAAAGCTATCCCACAGCTGGCAGTTAGAGCCAAGTCTCTGAATAGCTGCAATTTTGACTGAATAGTCAGTCAAATTTAATTGCAATTTTTGGTTGAATAAGCAAGAATAAATTACACACAAACAATGAATCCCATGATTTCTATGTCTACTGGAACAGTTCCAACATTTCACATACTTTCACTTTTCCGCTTTCTTAAATCTTTCCCTAATATAGGTTCTCTCTGTGCAGGATCAGTTCAAATCACTATCTTATCAATTGCAATTTAAACAATTTTGTAGTACCTCATACTTGGTGGGTGAACCAGTAATGCAGCTAATGTCCAAGGAGAAATTGTGGTCAACTTGCCTGACCCTGTAAATTCCATGGATTTGTAATAGCCACTACAGGAGAATGAATAGAGAAGGGAGAAGAAAAAATATCCATTTTTACTTGCTTATTTTGGAGAGATCCTCAGCTCCTAATGAAAGGGGAAGGCTATTACATACCTGGAAAAGTGCTTAGCAGAAGACCCTGGGGGTTCAAAATTACAGTAATTTTTATCTCACCATGTAGAAACCCCTTGTTTGCTGAATTTAAACAAGTTTTGGCAGTTTGGCAAGGATGTCCTGACTACCACCTTGGTGTGACTAAAAGCTGAATCAGACCACAAATCTCTAGCAATTTGATCCAAGCTATGCCATACATGAGGAACTCAAGTTTGACTTCCCCA
The DNA here is from genome assembly GCF_036370855.1 of Dromaius novaehollandiae. Lineage (NCBI taxonomy): Eukaryota > Metazoa > Chordata > Aves > Casuariiformes > Dromaiidae > Dromaius > Dromaius novaehollandiae. Next base: position 4,773,430 of record NC_088118.1, read on the forward strand.
AAGTCTTCTTAGAAACTGGCCTATGTTTTGTTCTACTTAAGCTATCTGAAAAGTTCTAACTGCTCCTGGTCAGAGGTGATAGGCACTTTTACGCCTTCAAAATGAAGGGGAGAGACTGCTGCTAATCTTGACAGTCAGTTGTTGTTAACTGACATCTTTCTTATTACAGATGTTCATGTAGAGCCCCATAAGAAGCAGCTCCACGTGACGCTAGCGTATCACTTCCAAGCCAGCCACCTGCCCACGCTGGAGAAGTTAGCACAGAACATTGATGTCAAGCTAGGCTGTGACTGGGTTGCTGCGATATTCTCCCGCGATATACGCTTCGTTAATCACGAGGTAATTTCTGGAATTTGTTTCAGCCCCCCCCCCCCAAAAAAAAAAGGAGGATCTAGCAGAATTGCTGACTGTTTTAGTTGCCTCCGCGGCTCAACAGTGCTTACAAGCTGCAAGTTGAATCAGAGTTTCCCCGTGCCGAATGCTGTACAGACACACAGTGCAGGCTACGCATACATTAAGGAATTTGCCTCAGGTCTCGCAAGTAGACTCAAAACATGCATCTCCCACATCCCACCGGTCGTTTTAACCAACAGATTGTCTTCCCTTTTTGTGCTTTTTACTCACACTGTCTAGACTTGCCATGTCATCAATCTCGCTTCTTGCGGGAACAGGTTTTTTTCACTGTTGGATTAATTAATTCTACCACTGACTCTCCTGTTAGCTCAATATAAGTTGGTCTGACCTCTCAAGAATCAGGCTAGTACCTTAAGCTAAATGTTGGCCATCTCTCTGTACAGACCTGACATTATTATTACTCGTAGCTTTCAGTCTCATCATTTAAGAAAAGTTTACCCTTATGGCATATATACCTCAACTACTCATGGAGTCTATGGCTGCAGTATATAATTGTCTGACTGTATTATTCTTAATATTGTTATTGTCCAACACAATATATAGAAAGAAAATATTTCCATTTTACAGACTGAAAGCTCGGAGACAGAAAAACTACCGATGAGATTCACCTCACCTCTCTGTAAATATCCTCAGGTTAGACATCTGAGTCTGAGTCAGTCACCTGAGGCTCCTTTTGAAGTCAGTAGAGAGAAACAGGCACCGCCAGAAAGTGAGTCATCTGACCCATCTAAGATCTCTATCGCAGGATGAAATGAATCAATTTCTGGAGGAGGGAACCTCCAGAAGGGGCCTGGTCTGGCTCAGATGGCTAACTAGACTCCTAAGATTGGGGTGATTAATCCCACCAAAATGCCTCATTCAAAATCAGATGCACAGAGTTAGTGGCAGAGTGAGAAAAAGTGATTTTGGTCCAGCATACAATATGCCAAGGAGTAAACTGACAGCCAGAACTTCTAGAGAGCTGAAATGTCTCACACGCAGCATTCAAGCCCAGCCCAGGCCATACCTCTCATGTGTGACAGCCTCCATTCCCCTCTACAGTCATCTTGCCCTCCAGATGCTGCAAGCAGTCAACAATCTCACGAACTGCAAAGGGAGTAGCTGATGAAAATCAGCTCACATCTTTGCATATCTAACTTTAGACAGCCATGTGTGAAAGCCTTAGCCTCGCAATACTAGGTGACAGAGACTAGTTTCCACCCTCCTTTGAAGATATCACGAACAGTCTAGTAGAATTAGTGAGTAAATGGGCTGACACCATCAGATCAGAGCTGCTCAGAAGATCATGGTTTTTCTTTGCATGATGCCACTGCAGAAGTTAGACCTGCCCAGGGACAAGAACATGTTTGTTCTCCTTTTAAATAGGGGACTGCTGTAAAAATTTCCAAAGAACATTTTCATAGACTTTTAACACCTGAGGGTTCCTCATGCTTCAGTGAAGAGAAGATTACAGAATTATATTCACCGATCTTTCCCCCACCTTCTAACCTAATCCTGTTTATTTTAGGAAATATGAAGAAAACAAGGTGGTCACATCCCGGTATTGCTCATCACCTGTGTTTTTTAATGTGTTCTCATGAACAGTTTTGAGAGCGAGCTATCACAGATTCAAAACTGTTATCCCATGACAGTGTCCCTGCCTTGACTTCAAAAGCAGTAGCAACACAGACAGCCACTCTTATTTCAAGCACAAGCGGGTACATCAGCAATGGTCACTGACCACCAGAAGTGGGTAAATTCCATGACTCCTGAATGATATGGTTACGTTTTTAATAGGACACTTAAATTTAGGCACACGCTGAAGTTTTTGCGCAGCCTAAATAATCATCCCCTCCTTTCCATCCTGGTTATCAAAGTCATGACTGGAATCAAAGAAGGAAGAGAAAGTAAGTATCAAGCAAACTTTCCAACAGCAAGGAGTGGAAAGTGGCAGGAATTCTCTAGAGTTAAAGCCTTCCTGGATAGTGCACAGAGTGATGCATTATAAGGAGAGCTGTTTACACCTTGGAAAGGTTAAAGGTCTGCTATGGAAGTTTTCCTGCCCCACTCTGCTAAAGGTTCCCTTTCATTAACAACACTTTCTTTCATTTGTGCTTCTTTTTCTCCACCAGACTCTGCAAGTGATCTATCCTTACACTCCCCAGAATGACGATGAACTCGAGCTGGTCCCAGGGGATTTTATTTTCATGTCCCCAGTGGAACAAACCAGTACAAGTGAGGGCTGGATTTATGGCATTTCCCTTGCAACTGGCTGTTCTGGGCTACTGCCTGAAAATTACATCACGAAGGCGGATGAATGTGGGACCTGGGTGTTTCATGGGTAGGTAAAGCTGCTCAGTCCAATTTCTGTCACTGTAAAAAGGGGACTCAGCAGCTGGGATTTTGCCTGGGCAGTGGGGTAAATGAAGAGTCTCTCAGGGCTGCTGAGGAGGTCACTTGCAGGAAACGTACTGGCACACAAAGCCCCATCTCATAAGCAAAGGAAGAGCAGATGCTATGCCTGTGCATGGGTTAGAGGACAATGTGATTTATTTAGCTAAGATGTTACAGCAAGTATTATTCATATGATCGTTGCTGCTGGTTAATGGAGCTGGAACAGATGGCTGCTGTAGAGCCACTGCTGTGTAGGCACCTCTGTGATGGGACTGGGATCAGGAAAGTTTTGAGCATTACTTTGGGTAGTGAGATTTTTGTGTATAATTCCCTGGGGAAAAGGAATTGGGGTTCAGCAAGATTCCTAAGATACTTAGCAAGATTTTCAAAAGTGCTTATTTGTCTGTCTGCTGTTGGCTTCAAAGAGGATCCAGGCCTCAAGTTTTGCAGAAGCTTATGCCTTATGTCTCTCGATTTTCACGGGCATTATTTAAACACCAGTTACAACCTAGTTCTTGGGGGGCAGAGGAGCACTTTGTTTGTGACTTTTCAGCCTTAACACGTGTGACGTGGTGAGTGACAGATGGAGAGCATACACAGGGGAATCTTAGCTTGCAGGCTGGCTTCCAGATGTGACTGCCAGAGACCACTGCCCTTCTGCACCCAGCCCTGACTTAGCTCTGAATCCTCCATAACCCAGAAGTCCTTCAGGCAGGGACAAGCATAGCAACAGATCACTTATTTACCACCCATATCTCTTGTCACAATCACCTACTCTTTTTTTCACCGGCCCTCTGAGAAACGACCACTAATAAAGGGCTTTCACATGCTAGTCAAACAGAACAAACCTATCTATCCTAAGTGTGTCACCATCACACCTCAATTCATCTTCCCTTATAAGAAAAGAAAAGACCTCCAGTTTCCAGGGCTTAAAGAAATTAAAAGACACATGAGCAAAGTTAATCAGAGAGTTTGTATAAAGGCAGGACTTAATTCAGACCCACCTGTCTACAATCAAGGGCCCAAGCAGCAGGACTGTCCTTTCTTCCCCTAAAACTTGCCAGCCAAATGCACTCAGGCCCACATATACTGCAGCAGTCTGCTCCACTGGATTTAAAAAAAACAACACAACACAACACAACACAACACAACACAACACAACACAACACAACACAACACAACACAACACAACACAACACAACACAACACAACACAACACAACACAACAACAGTGCCTGGAAAGGTTTTGAGGCCTAAGCACTAGCATGTGAAAGCATTATTACTACTGCAGCAACTAAAAGCAAAGCCAAGCATTTTGTAACTCCAGCACCTCTTTGTCTCCAGGCAAGCAAAGAAAGGAAATGGCCCTTCCCTGATTACCACCAAAGGGTATAAATCACGAACCAGAGCATGCAATATGGAACATGCATCAGAAACATTATTACATATCCGGAAACAGCCTCACTTTACACAACAGCTTCCCACAGGGCACATCAGGTTACAGAATGTCATTTGGTCACAACAATATAGCAAGCTAAGGACAACCTATGCCCCACTGCAGTCTAGACCGAGGTATTCATGGTAAGATTCCCATGGTAAGCGAAGAATGGAGAACCGGTACCTTCATTTCACAGATGTGAAGATAAGCATAGTAGTACTCACTGTGATTGCCAGAGAACTGCCACAACGGAGGAGATGGCAACCCAGTTCGCAGAGCTGGGATCGAGGCTTCTGTCAGCCAGCGATGGTCAGATTCTCGAGGCTGGTTTGTTCTGTCTCTGTATACCTAAGCGCATCCTATTTCATCCCTGCAGCAGAAAAAAGTAGTAACAGCCATGGATCTTTTTCTCCTAGTTACAACAGACCATGTTTCAATGAAAGCTGGCATTCTCTAAATGAACATCACAGATTACTCAGATCATCACTGAAATACAGCTCACTTTGGGCTGCAGCACCCTGGCTATCCCACACAAGAGTTATTCTGGGATATTTGATCAAACCTTTAATCCTGCAGAGCAAGACTGTTAATATCTGCACATAAACTGGCTTTTGAACATCTCCCTGTGGCATTACTCAAGTGGGACAGAAGCTGGATTCTGGCCTCTGCAGGGCATGGATTTTTATGGCTAATACGCCAGTAATGCCTCGAGAGCTCTGCCTCACACACAGACCTTCCTGGCTAACATTGTACAAACACAAAACAAGAAGGTCGCTGCCCTATAGTAAGTTCTGTACCTCAACTGCAGACCAACAGGTTGTCGTCATGAAGAAAGACAACTTGACAAAATACTTAATAAGAAAGAACAGGCTTTGCTTTCAGAGGCAGAGTTACTGCCTGCAAAACCAGGCTGTGTCTTGAGAGACTCCAGGTTTGAATCCTTTCCCTGTCTTCTAAAAATAGGAATGGAATCACTTCTAATCCAGTAATTCTGCAAACTCCAAGGATTTTCTGTACACCTAAACTATGTTTTGTTGCTGTCTGTGGCACACCCTTTCATGATTTCTTCTCCTGCCAGGGATCAGACCTGCCAGGGACAGTGAGGAGAAGCATTTCATCTCTGATCAGTGCTACAGGTTGGAAAATAAATTAAAAAATAACTTGCTTCAGCTTTCCACACAACACAACCCAGATTCTCAGCCTAACTCATTTTTTGCTATCCCCATCTAAGGCTGATGTTAAGAAGAATTACATGATATCTAGCAGTACTTTAAGGCCCAGCTTTAGAAATGATGTGGTTATGCAAAAAGGACAGCTGATTTTTGTTTTTCAGAGTTGTGGCAGAAAAGCTTCAGAAAGTGAAAACGAAAGGCACAAATTCATGATGCTCTTTTGAAAAGTCTAGCATTCATTCTTCTCTCGTTTACTTTAAATCTCAGGATTTAGGAATGGAGTTTCAGTACAACTAATGCAGCAGGTAACTGCTGTCAAGGCCCTGAGTGCACCTGCTCTCCTGGAGGGCTGGCTGCTGGCGCTCAGGGCCAAACTAGAGATTAGCAGCTGAAGGCTGCCTCCTTTCCTCCGGCAAGGGAGGAGAGAAGCTGTGAGATAGCACAGTGGGGAGGCCTCAGCCAAGGCCAAACCCACTGTCTGTGGGAGCTGTTTTAAAGCTGACGACCGAGCACTTGGCCCAGTGTGAGCAACAGGTCCAGCTGCATCGCAGCTGTGCCCGAGCCTGGCCCCAGCCTCTGTATGAGCAAGGGCAGAGCAGTCCCTTATCACAGACAATGACAGCCAGAAAAGAGCCCAACAGAAAAGAACTGGCCTCCCTTCTTCTGCTCAACCAAAGTAACTAACGTGTGCACTGGAGTTTGAGAGTCAACAGCATCTAACTGCTGCTCTGTAGCTAGTTCCAAGTCCCACCAAGGAAAAATAACCTTTCTGAAACACGACTCCTTCTGAGAGAAATCGGCTTTGTTTGTATCGATGTCACTAAATTTGTGCTGAGCCTAGGAGGGGACCTGACCATAGGTATGTTAATAAAAAAAAAAAAATGCTTTTCCTCATATATAATATCAAGGTAGAAATCCTCTTCTGGTCACAGGAGTAAGCTACTTGGAATGAACCTGAACTACAGATCCATTAAAAAAAACCACCTTAAAACCTCCCCAGAGAACCGCTCGAAGGGTATTCTTCTGTTGCCTTTTGTGCCTGTGAATTAGTGGGCTACTGAGTCAAAAGAAGAAATTCTCCATCCTGAGCACATTGAGCCCAGCAAGGAAGTGGGAAGCCCGGCTAAGGTAGAAGAATGTAGTTTCCCCACAAGAGCCACAAAAAACAAACATTCAATACCATGGGTCCCTCAGATATGCATTTAAAGGCATATGGCAAAAGAAAGTGTTCTATCTTTGTATCTGTGGACCCAGTATCACCTGAAATCTAAAATCGGGGGGGGGGGGGGGGGGGGGCTCCCTGACTGCTTTTCTATTATCAGCAAAGCCAGAAATGCTCTCCTCCTCTGCCCCAAAATGGATAGAAGCTGCGCTGCAGATACTACACAGCAGTCTATTTCAGCCCCTTTTAAGAGGCCAAAGCCATTTCTTGCCCCTTTAATAAGCCTGAGCAATCAGACTTGGCAGAGGAAGCAAGGGGAAGAGAAGCAATCCTAATTTTTCAAGGTGTATTTGGGCCTCAGTAGGTTTTTCCACTCTTTTTTCCTCTCACTTTGCAAGAATGGCTGGTTCATTTTCCCCAGGGATCCTTCTCCTCTAAATAATGATGAGTGACAAGGCAGAAGAATCTTTTCCTACACAGAGCTGGGCACCAGCCCTGCTGTGCCATGATGGAGATGCTTTCTCCATCCTCTGATCCAGCATCTACGTTCTTCAAGGGCCCTGCCTGACTGGGAGGACAAGGGCACACATCCCCTCCAGGGGCACAGCAATATTACCGAGAGTGCAAGGAAGGCAAGGCGTGTCCACTGCATCATCCAGAAGACAGTAGATGATTTTGTCTGCACAGGGACCTTCAGTCTCTGTTTGTCAAGCCGAGGAACCACAAGCCTTTGGAAACAGCTTCCAAGCGATGCACTATGCTTAAAAGATGACTAAGCTGAAATAGCTTCAGTGGTTTCTGTTTTCCAGCAGCATAAAGGAGATACCACTGAAGTCAGGCTGATGGTTGTTCTCCAGACACAGCAAGATAATATGCCTTTGCCTCATCATTCCCAACCAACCCTAGCATCTATAAATAGACAGTGCAGTGTCCATGGCCTTTTAATAAGGGTTCAGAGAGAAAGAATGTCTCAAATTGTGCAGCAGCTCCTCAGGGTAAAAGGAAGAGGGGTAAGCAGACAAATCCTCAGCATTCTCTAGGTCAGTGTCCTTAAAAGACTGCCATATGGGGAAAGCAGGAAAAGGCTGAAAAGGAAAGAAGGGTTGGAAGCTGTCACTGCTGTCATTCCCATGGGGTCTTTGTCCAGCCTTTTGGCCCACACAGGCACAGAACACAAGGCAAGAGGCTCAGGCTCAAGATCCACTTTGTACAGTAACAGAAACGGGGCCTAAGACATGCAGATTCTTTTTATGTTGATATATTCAAGTTTTTGTATCAGTGAAGATACATCTGTGTGTGGGCATGATCTAGCTTTGCCCACACTCCAAGCTAACCACTTAATACAGTGATAAGTGTTTGTTCATGCTCCCTGCTCAAGGCTTAATCGCCTGGGCTTGGCACACACTAATCATTCACGCAGCTTTTGGATCAGTTGGCCTTATTCTGCCAGCTAGAAGTGTGTTCGTAGTTAGCGTACTTCTGCCTGCAATATATGGCATGGATGTATTCTGAGGAGGAAGGTTAGACATGATTTCTCACCCCAGCACCTGGTAATATTTCCCTCAGCCTATCCACAAAGCTCTCCTGCCTACATTTAACTCTTCCTCCAGATCTACCACCTCCATTATGCCTTTGAGTCATACTGTACATAAGTCATACTGTACATAAGTCACACAGATTTACCTATCTGCACTTGGACCCCGAATTCCTCAGAAAGAAACAGTCCCTTGGAGCAGGCCCAGCCCTTGTTGGGAACCCACCATGACGACAAAAAATACCTTAGTAACAATCTGTATCCCTAGAGGGTTCCCCAGTGCTCAGCTGTGGATCTCTGCATCAGAGCTCAAAGAGTAAGAGCAGGAGGCTGAAGAGGTTAAATGCTCCCTCAAGGTTGCATCCATGATCATTCCTGCAAGGCTGCTATCGCATGCTGTTGTATGGGGATTGGCAATGCTGTCCCAAGCCTGATGATTCCCACCTCCCATTCCCCTTGCCTGCCAATGCTTCTGTGTATGGTATCTTAACCCAGTACCTCAGTCTTAACCTTACACCCTAATTCTACCAGATAAAGGACCAGCACCAGAGCTAACAGCATGGTAGTCTTTTCTTCTCTAAACTGGTACAAATTATATGATCTCAAAAAAGATCAGTTTGGTAAAAAAAATTTAGATGACCTATTTTTTTTTTCCATTGGCACTGGCACTGGTGTTATTTTAACAGCTATGAGAAGCCACTCAGAGATTTTATCCTAACTAGGTGCTACTCAGGAAACAACTTCAGACATATTTAAGGCACTTAAAGTGCAAGCAAAGACCACTATTTCTGTCAAAGCAAATGACTATACACATTAACTGACACAGTTTTTTTTAATGACTTCGCAAATGTAACCCGTAATATGTGACCCAGTCAGCAGAGGGTCAGTGGAGCTTCTATAATGTCTGTCAGAGTGTACTCCCAAGGGTATTGGTCGAAGTCCTTGAACATCTAGGCATGATAGCTTTATTCAGAGGGAGCATCATTAGATTAGCATTTTGAGAGGGAATATATGATCTACTATATCCCTTTGAATGCATTTAACAGCAAGCAGTGGTGAGAATAAATTCCCACCATAGATGGGAAATGAAAGAGACAGTACTGAAAAAAATGGGGAAATAACAACATCCAGATTGAATATGCCACATCTCTACCAGGTGATACACGCTCTTTTATGCACAGAAACCCCAGAAACTGCCCACAACGATGAGCAGGGCTGTGGTTCAGCTTTCCACCGTATCCTCTAAATTGAGAAGCATTAGAGTTTTCTTTCCTCATGCCACCCAAAAATGAAAGAGGCAGTTCAGTTGATAATCAGTGATTTTGCATGCTGATTCTCGTTACACCGCTGCCTGTATCTTGCAAGTATCAAAAACGATGTTCCAGCTCTATTTAACATTAATAGTGGTCCCTTAAAAGCAATCCAATAGACTGTCAAATTATTAGTTGTATTTCATATTTATACTACAGTAAGCCCAGAGACAGTAACTAGATCAAATGCTGTTGTACCAAGCGCTATTCAAACGTAACAAGTAACTGCTCATGGCATGAAGGTGAGTGAAAACCCTGTAATCACCGGTTCCCAAACTGTAGTCTGCAAGACCACGGTAAGTAATCTGCAGCTGATCCACAGACAATGTCAGTGAGCACCCTGTGGCTATGAGGAAGGTCTTCGTATTTTCCATTACAACATTTGAGATCTGACAGAGCCTAGCAGTCCAAAAGTTTGGGAACTGCTGATCAATGAAATTGTTTCTAAGGAAGCAGAAAGCCCTTTGAGACACCACCTAGGAAGGTGCTTTCTAAACAGCACTATAATGCAAATAGTAATTTAATAACATGAACAACAGTAATTACCCGAAGTTCCCAAAGACTACAGAAGTGTCCTTACTGAAGCCTGAGGACAAATCTAAAACATTCCCAAAGATGACCTCTTTCTGGTTTTGGCAGGTCATACTCAATTCTGAATACTACACTGTCCCCATCTCTTCAAGCCTTCAGTGATGGAGCCCTGGAAAGAAGACAGCAGGAAGACCAAGGACCAGGGGATGCAGGGCCACTCACTATCATCTGCCAGAATGTGCAGGTAGGGACCCCCCCCACGCACAAGTCGCACACAGTTTTAATGGCAAGTTTCCAGTAACTGGCTTTTCCCTGACAACTTATCCTCTGGTCTCATTTCACTGCCTGTGCCAGAAGCTTCAAGTTACAATCCTCTATGAGCTTTTAAACGGTACCATAAAACACAGACAAAGAGGAGATCACTGTCCACAAACAGCTTCTTAGCAGGGGGGCAGCAGGGCCCCATCCTCTTCTCACTCAGGCAGCTTTATACCAGCATAAACTAACCAACTTCAGAGCAAGTTTACAGTACCCATATTTGCACTAGGGTAAGCGGCGAGACATCCGGTCCTGACTCTTGTTAGTAAATTAGACCTCAGAAAAACACTTGCACTTTCATGACGGTCAAACATGTTGCAATTTTTCTTCCAGACCCTGAGAATAACCAGTCAACCAGGGCCTCAGAAACGCTGCCTTTTTGTCTGCAGACACGGGGAGAGAATGGATGTTGTTTTTGGGAAGTACTGGTTGTCACAGTGCTTTGATGCCAAAGGTGAGTCAGCTCCCATGGGTCTTAGTCTCTAGGTTTAGATGAAGAAAAGATAGTGACAACTGCATGGAGCAAAGTTTAGATGGAAGCTGGGGTTTCTTAACACCAAGTGTTGCTTTACTATACTTGAGCATTTAGGAGTGGCAGAGCACCTCGGTGCAGAGCACTGCAGCGGTAGTGCCTCAGAAGCACAGGGCTGGTTGGACAGCTGGGGAATAAATGCTACAAATGTTAATACTGGGGAAAGAACTGCAAGATTAAAGCAACCCCATCAAAGAATATTTTGATTAGTAAATGAAATCATGATTTTAGTAGTCAGTGTCCAATGAAAACTACTAGAACCAGGAAAAGCCTCATTTGCACAGCTGGCTCTCACTTCTAAATGAAAATACCATGTCTACTAGTATGGTTTAGAGTGCCTTTCTGGGCACAAATTGGAGCCTGCAACCCACTAATACCATAAGGAGGCACTGAAGGCTGAATTTGGCATAAGCTCCAATACATACATGCTTGATACCTTCATACAAGTCAAGTTACACATTGTAACACTCAGCTGGCATTTGAGCTGACCTGAAATTTACCTTTTAGTCTTCTTTCTATTCCAAAAATGTCAAATCTTATTGCAATGCAAATCATTGGGAAAAGGCTGATTTTTACAACTACTTTCTTTCCAAGTTAAATTTTAAGAGCGTTGTCATTTTAGCCTCCTGCAAAAGTGTGAAATTATCTGGGGTTTCACTTGTTGTGAGATGGAAATTATTTTCTTTTTGGAAATTAAATTTAATATAACCATAACTTTAAAACATTTGTAACATTCCCTGCTGATTTTGAAGTGATATATCTGCTTAACTTAATTTTGTCAGATTCTTGATACTTTTACGCCACACGGGAAAACTGTTTGACAGTCAGGTCTAGTCAGCACCAAAAAGGTGTGGACATTGCGATGAAAGAGGATGTAAACAGGCATGATGCTATGATGCTGTCTGCCTCTCTGTGATCTAACAATTCCAGCAACTGCTTCTAAACTTTCCCTCACAGGAAGGTATATGCGTAGTAACCTGAACATGCCTCACAGCTTACCTCAAAGAAGTGGTGGTTTCAGGGATTATGAAAAAGATGCACCAATCACTGTGCTTGGCTGTACGCAAGCAAGACTTGTTGGTAAGTTGTCCTCAGCAGACAACAGCTTCCCCAAAAAGCTGCGGTGCCTTCCTCCCACGCACCCAACAAAAGAAAAAGAAAGTGCAAGGCAGAAAAAATGAATCAGGTGCCCTGAAATAAGAGGATTTAGACATTTCAAGAATCTTTGCAAAGTCTCAACTTCACGGGCAAGCCCCTCTTTTACAGAAAACCTTGTCTCATTCTGCCCCTACAGCTGAAGAAAAGGCAAGACACAAAACCTAGGGCATGGTATAAAGTTACAGCCACTAGCAGTACAACTGCTAAACCATTCATTACTGCCCTGTAAATGTGCCACACTAGAAGATGCTGTTATTAAAAGCGTCACCGAAAAATGCAACAGCGAATGAGACAGTCACCTCATGCAAAATATGGTCTTTCTTTGATTTTGAGAAACTTAAATTTTGCTCTGCAGTTTGTAACACCATCAACCTGTCTGCCTTTATGTTTATGTGGCAAAACACAGTTCAGTGTCCTCCTCCTCCCCCCCGCCCCCCGCCATCTTTTTCCTTGTCTCCTGAGCCTGTTGATATGTGTATAGGGAGAAAATTACTGGGTAGTCAAGGAGCAGATCTGGAGCACTGTGATTTGGGGAGCCCAGCCTCTTAAAGATCACGCGTTGCAGAGAGCAGTACTTAGCATTTTCTCAAATTCAAATCCTTTAGAGCACTTAGTGTCGGTCACACTCAAACTAGGGCAGCTAAAATTATACTTGCTTTCTAGACAAAAATAAATCACTGTATGACAAAAGGTTGATCAGACTCCAGGCCACGTGGCATCGGAGGTCACAATACATGTGTAACAGAAGGCTAATCCGGGAGCAATCACAGCACACTTTGCTGGTATCATTAAATAGGTTTGAGTATGCAACTGTATACGTGACCTAGGCACAATCAGCTTGTCAGCATCATTGCAGCATGCCAGCCATCTGCAGGCAACAGCTCCATATTGCAGCCGCACAAACTTGACCTTGACGAATCCCGGAGAAAAAATTTCTCAGACAACTATAGCAAATGAGCAGCTTCAAGGTGGCAGAAGACTGTCATGCACACAGCTCTTTCTAAGGTAGCCTACTTTTCTCAGAGATTTAGAGATCAGTTTGACATGACTACAGTTATCACTAAACATACAAAGTAGAGGTTAACAACTCATTCTTGCTCCCAACCTTTTTGTCCTGCCTCTTCAAATACAACAAAAATCAAGGTCTCCTATAAGTCTCTACAATGCTTAGTAGAATCCGGTTCTCATTTGGTCCCCTTTGGCATTGCAAGAATATTAACAACCCTAATGGCGGAGCTGATTCTTATCTCATTTTCAGTGATCTTGCACCTATGTAATGAAATGGTAATTTAAACTAGCTAAGAATTGAGCCAACTGAATTAAGCTGGCTTTGAATTAAGTTGAGTTATTCTGATTTATGACATATAAATGAAATGAAATTCAAGCTCTACACATTTTCTCAGCATTAAGAGCTGTTTGTTTTTTGGCTAAATCTGAGAGAGGGAAAGAGTAAAACGGAACAGAAGAGAACACAGGGTAGATGATTCTCTTCAGAAAGATGCTGTGCCTCCTTTGCATAGTGGTTAAGCACCTAAACGCACAAAGAGCAATGCGCACAGAAAAATGTATCCCAGTTCCACAGCTGTGTATGCCACAGTATCTAGCACACCACTGAAATAAAATATGATGGTACCTGCATTTCCCAAAACATGAACAGTGCAGCTGTGGAGCTTCTTCAGCTCCTTGCTAGGTGGCAGATACCCTGCATGCTCCTGTTGACATTTACTGATTTTTACTCACGGGTGTTCAAACTTGCTTACAGGTGAAGCCTTGCTAGAAACTAACACCACTGTAGACTACATCTACAGCTCCCCATCCCTACGGTGTGTACAGACAGCACACTATATCCTGAAAGGTAAGAACCCAACAAGCAGGAGAGGCTGCATTCTTCTCACTTTCTGGGAAAAACACTGCCAACCAGATAAAAGGGGAGCTGGCATGGGAAACCCAAGTAAATGGTAATTCAGGGTGAGGATTATTTCCATGGGAGTGTACTTCACATTAAAGCAACGCTGTCCGTAAGGAGCCCTTTTCTTATTGCACGGTACGAGACAAGTGCCTGCTCAAATGGAGTGCTGGCCCTAATGCCAGCCATCGGTTCAGAGTTGGGTTTATTGCCCCTTCTTACAGAAGCCAGATGGGCGTTTGAAGAGAGTGGTTACTTCCAGCTCAGCACGCCCTGTGCCTTTGCCCACTCCCAGTCTGTGTGGCTGTTCTTTGCTATGCACTTCCCTAGTGCTTTCACAGCAACTATAAAACACAAACTTTCTGCCACCAGTAAGAGTAACCTCACTGCAGAAACTGGGAAGGGAAATAGCGATAGGAATAGGAGACTCCCTGGCACTGGAAACAGTCCAAGATACAGTCACACCTAGGTTCACTATATTGCATGTTACAGCAGGCCAGAGATCTACATGCCTTGGTATATCATATGAGTGCCTTCAAATACACAATCTTTTCATACCTAGTATTAATCAACTGACTACTTAGAGAGAAATGAACTAATTTATACTCAAACTTAAGTATTAAAGCTGCAGAGTCTTGCCTCCTTCCTCCTCAGCCACTTTCATTAATATCTACTCTCTTTTCTCTCTTTTTCAGGTATGCAACAAGAGAACAACCTGAAAATTCGAGTAGAGCCAGGCTTGTTCGAATGGACCAAGTGGGTCTCTGGTAACACACTACCTGCCTGGATACCCCCTGTGGATTTAGCTGCAGCTACTCTAAGTGTTGATACAACCTACAGGTAGTAGAAGGTGGGGGGGAGGAAATCTGTTTGTGTTTTGGCTTTGTTTTTAACGAGTTACACACTGATGAATTTTTAATACAAAGGAGTGACCAGAAGAGCTGCTGAGGCTCCCAGAACAAACTCAAAGCAGGCTAAAGGTTGCTCTAGTTAACATACCCTAAGAAGGCTCACTATCGACCAAATTTCCCAGACCACTTGCAAAAGTCCAGTTATATTGCTGACCACAGAGATCCTTTTTCCAGTACTCCTCCCTTCACTGTCCATTTTTTAGGCGCCCAGCAAACAAAGGTTTTTTTAACCTTTCTCCTAAAACAGGGAGTTTGGGCTCGGGTTGAACTATGTAGCCCTAGCTGATCTCAAGTTTGCAGGAAACAACAGAACTAGTTTTGCTAACTCAGCTCACTGACCATCATCTTTATAGACTGCACTGTATCATCCGTTCAGTCATACCTGCCCTTCCCTTCCACAGAGGGAAAGCTTGTCTGCTTTTCTATTATGATTAGTATGGTGGTGGATCTTAATTGTAAATTTTGTGACATGCTGGGGAATATGTTTACGTCTGTTGGGAATTCAGGGTCTCCTGTGTCATCAAAATTCAGAGATTTTCTATCAAAGACCTGAATACCAAGCATTTATCACTTCTCAGCAATTACATCTGAAATGTTTTTAGTGGAAAAAACTGCAGATTCCAGACTCAGGTTTTCCTGGTTTTCAACTCAAAAACTGTGGGTGAAAGCAAGCAAAATAAATGTCTGATTAGAAGCATCTGAATGGCAAACGGGTCAGCACCACTACTCCCCACTTCTCAGAAAAAGGAAACAGATACAAAGATGTTACTAGCGTGGCTTCCAGGGGCCCTGATAGAGCTGCTCCAAAGGCAGATGAAATGAGCTGGCTTTTCAGCACTTGGCATTTTTGCCAATCACCCCAAGGGTTGCACAGGAGATCCGTCCTGGTGCCTGCGTTAGTTTCCATATCCTGAGCGTCATGGCCTTGCTGCCAGACTCTGCTGCTTTCCTTTTATCTAGACACATGTCCAACCTCAGTGTTGCCAGTATCATTGCAAACAAATACCTGTTCACTGCCAGGCTGCTGGGAGCAACCTTCAGTCTGAGTCTAGAGGGAAACTCAGATTCACTCCTCCGAATCTCCAGCAGTATCTTAGCTCCTCTGCCACAGTGCCCTCCAGCGTATCATACAAATGCTTTTTACTGTAATCTGCACAGAGAAAAGCTAAAAAAAAAAAGAAAAAAAAACAACAAAAACTAGCCAAAATAGTCATGTGATAAAGAACAGACAAGATTATCTTCCTGCTCTCAAATTTATGACTCATTTATACAAGCCAGACTCAAAGAGTCTCACAAAGAAGGAAACTCTAAAAAGGTCACACGGTTCCAGTCCTCCACTATACCTCAGTGGTGAAAAATCTGTGTAATTATGACTTGTTGCAAAGAGTAACTCTCTCTATTTTAGTGTGAAGCTAATCACAGGCTGAACAATCTCAGATAAAAATGAAACTTTTCTAATACATGCATAACATACACAGGAATTCCACCTAAGTAGGCTCGGTGACAAGTATTTTGTAGCTGGATTTTGTGGTTTACGATATCACGGGAAAGCCAGTGTTTCTCCTTGCCCTAGCACACCCATTTTAGAATGCCCAAGTGGAATACACAGCTGAAACGTTAAAAAGAAAAACGAGAAAAAAAAATGTAAAAAGAAACCCTGATTTCTTTCATACCTAATTATATCATAGAATCATTTGTGCTGAGCCCTTCTGGTCTAAAAGCTAACTTTCCAAGTCTCTGGAAAGTTAGTCATTGGGCAGAGGGTGTCTAAATAGAGGTACTTACACTGTATTTATCCTGGAAAAGGTATCACATGGCTAACACTCAGCAAAGCAGCTGGACCACAGCAGAGTCTCTAGCTCAGAAAATATGTGCCTTCTGGGAAGACCACAAAGACTATTCTCAGCGTAAGAAAAGAGCCTGCTCTTGTGTGGTCTGCTGGCTAGATCATGGACTGGGAGACAGATCTCCTGGTACATGCCATTGCAAAAGGAATACATTTAAAATAGGCATGTTATATGCTGCCTCCAGTAACAGGTCCACATGAGAGGAGTTTTTGCCACCATTTTTGCCAGCTAAGTGAGGTATCTTACTGAAGGAATAGTAAAGATCTGAGTACTGATGTTTAAACATTATCATTAAAATTCCACTAATAACTTGCAGAAGCGGTCCTGACGCAAGAAGTGGCTCTGGAGATTTGAGTAATTAGAAAAGTTAAAGGAATACATACTTTCAGGTGCATCATAGCCAGGGCTTAAGTAACTTGTATTTAAAACTTTCTCTCAATTTACTGTACTTGTTTTTCTGTTTGCAGACCTCATATTCCTGTCAGCAAGTTAGTGGTTTCAGAATCTTATGATACATACATAAGCAGAAGCTACCAAGTAACAAAAGAAATCATCAGTGAATGTAAAGGCAAAGGTAAGTGCCACAGACAGCTCTAATACTCCAACTGTGATCAAAAGCAAGACAGGGTATCTCAGATGTGAAAGCTGATGTTCCTGACCAGTCTTTCTGTCTTCAAGGAGATGAATCCCCATACCTGAATCTTCTGGCCCCTCTCCCACAGACACTGGAAACTCCAAGTTAAGCTCTGTATGTGTCAGAACTATCAGTTCAGACACACTCAGGGTACACAAATGGTCCATAAACTTAAGTAGCAGAAGTATTTTAGGGATCCTGACACAATGTAAGATACGTATGTTTCTCTAGCTTCTATTTTTCATTCACAGCTTAGGGATAAGTTGTTTCTAAATTCTGGTGATCTCATTAATTCCATTTCACTAATTCTTCTTCACATTCTGGACCTTTTATTAGTTTGCCCACAAAAATAAGATAGCTCTGTGAGACACCTGTAGTAAAGTATCTTGGAAATAGGAATCTAAAGCAATTGCTGTGGAAAACCAGCAACTGAAATTAGTGATTGTTTTACCAAAAGTATTTTTTGGACAGAAGAAAAGTATTTGCTTCACAAAAATGCAAAGACAACAGAAATCTTGCTGGAATTCTTGCTTTCTTCAGAAAGTAATTTTACAAATAAGTAAGAGTTAACTGTAATCATCTCCCAAACTGAGAAATGCTCTATGTTAATAAAACGTGCTTTTTCCACATACACACAATTACATGTGTTGCCATATGTTAAACTGAACCTATTTTGAACATCTTAAATGATTAACCTGATCCTGGGCACCAGTCCCTAAAGCCAGCTTCACCTCCCTCCTCATTCTGTTTTTCTTGCTTTGTTTCAGGAAATAACATTCTGATAGTGGCACACGCGTCCTCTCTGGAGGCTTGTACCTGCCAGCTCCAAGGGCTCTCGCCGCAGAACTCCAAGGACTTTGTACAGATGGTCCGAAAGGTAATTACCAGCAAGGAATAAAGCTTGCTGGCTTTAAAAAGAGGAAAGAAAATTACAAGCTCCTTAACCAGGCGGAGGACACTTTGTTCCTTTTGTCTGATTCAGCCCATTATTGAGTTCCATCCATTTCAGAAGTCACGAGAGTAAAGGAGATCGGTTTAAGAGGCTTAACATGTCACTCTTGTAACAGACAGCATGGGATCAGATGCTCACCTACAAATGGGCACACAGTGCCACTGCTTTAAGTCTGTAGGTACCAGGGGCTATACAGAGACTCCCACAGTGCCTCTAGTGCTGAAAACACCCTAACCATAGTTAACAGGGCATTTCTGATGTACACTTCTTTTCCTTTCTCATTCTACTCTGAAGAGCTGTTAGTAGTCAGGGAAAAGGTTTGAAAAAAATGATAATGTGCCTTTATTGCTTTTCTCCAGCTCTCGACAAGGAGATGATATTGTCCATTGCAAGCCTTGCAGACACATCTGGGACAGTCATAGCTGACACCTGATCTGAGGATTCCTCAGCCAGAAGAGCACCCATATTTCTCCTCCATAGCCGCACTGGCCTTCAGGGCTGTCAGTCAGCATGGGCTAGACACATTTGGTCTGAGCTGGCCCACACTTAAACCACTTCACAAAGTTATAATCTGTCTTCCCCAGTGTTTCACATGTACAGTGATGCACTTGACAAAGTTTGGCTGTCATGCCCGAGTCCTACAATCATCTTCTGAAAATGGGCTGGGGGGGGGGGGGGGGGGAGAGAGAGAGAGAGAGAAAGAGAGAGAGAGAGAGAGAAAGAGGGACAGACAGAAGAGTCAATGGTTTAATAGCACAGGGGGGCGTTGGCCCTTAGGCCAATTCCTTTCTTACCACAGCATGATCCCTGCTTATGGCCTTCCTACTTTATTTCTGTATCTCTTCACACAGATTCCATACCTGGGGTTCTGTTCGTGCGAAGAACTGGGAGATACAGGTGTTTGGCAGCTTACAGACCCCCCCATCCTCCCTCTCACACATGGACCAACTGGAGGCTTTAACTGGAGAGAAACGTTATTACAAGAATAGGCAAAGCTACATGACCAAGCAAACCAATGGCCTTTCCAAGCACTGGAGAATGTCTCTTCTTTCTTGTGTTTATTGACAGTGGAAAAATAGTTATCATATGTTAAGTGGATCACACAAAAAGCTGTTCTAGCATATCTCTTACACAGCCATAGTCATGCAAAACTTCTCATATTCAACTAGGCAAATACAAAAGAGCCTGATTTGGGGGAGGAAATACTAAAATATAGATTCAAGCTCTTGCACTGCAGGGAATCTCTGTTTAGTCAGCAGCTCGGGTAGATTTTTTCCACCTTGAATGGAGCTCTGATAATACCAGTAACTTTCACTGCCTTCTGCACCATGACAGTAACTACTAACACTGTGTGAAAGTTGAGCATTCAGGATGTTTTCCTCATTGCTGTTTTTTGCAAAGCATTAACAGGCTTGTTCAGGTCCATGTGTTGATACCTTCCTCACAAGCAACCCCCAAACTCTCGTCACCTTTCATAAAGCTTATCATCACTCGCTGGAAAAATGAGAGTTCAGCATTCCCTCCCTAGGCAGCATCAGATCATTCTTCTCCTCTGTTTCAGCACTGTATTAGGTGCCTGTGTAACTACCCTGTTGAGCACGTTGTGGATGCTAAGACTGTTTGATGCTAATCTGCATCAGAGGAGAATTCTGAATTTCACAAGAGTTACAGATGAAGTTTGCACATCAAAAGACAGCACTGTTGTGAATGAAGACCAGGAGCAGTTTCTCTTGAGCAGAAATGAAACAAGCCTTTTCCAGCCAAACCTGAAGTGTTTAGAAAGGCTTTTCTTTATTCAGATTATTGAAATCCACCCTCGTGCACCGACCAGCCTGAAGTGTTTCTGTCATTTAAATCCCCTCAGAAGACCTTCAAGAAGGGTTTTCCCTCTTGCACTGAGATTTTGTGCTGGTCATATACACAGTGGTGGCTTTCTGTCCCTTGTGAGCTTTTCTCTCAGCCCTGGGGAGGTTCTGCAGTAAGCAGCTTTCACCAGGGGGTAATGACTAAGTCAAAAAGATATGCTGAACTTCAGCCTTGGCTGAATGTTTTGCTTCCTTCTCTTTAATTCCTAAGTGCCATCTGTCATATAGACAAAGCAGAGCTGAAAAAAAAGAAGTACACTGTAATTTAAAAGCAACATGCTTTGACCTATTAAGATGCTATTTATCCAGTGGGAGGAGGGTTAAGTTTTGGGGAGAATGGAAAGAGAAGGGTTTCCATCTGGAGCTAAAAATCTTTAAAATCACAAGAACTGCTGTGGCAGGCAGAACAGTGGTCCTCTTAGTCCAACTGCCTGCTCCTGCCAGATGCCAATGCCAGCTGCTCCAGAGGAGAATGCAAAAACTCTGCAGTGGGTAGCTTATGGTATAAGCTGGTCTCCGGGCAGGTTTCTCTGAAACACAATTATCTGAAATCTTCCGCCCTGGATCATGAAGTTCCTGCAGCCATTTGTACTGGTCTTAATTAGTGTAGACTCGCTTTAGGAAGGTACTTATAAATCTGCTTAAATGGAATGAAAGAGCATTTAGGTATGGCTTGGGCCATAATTCTGAGTACTCCCATAAATCATATCAAACAAAAGTTCAGAAGTACCACAAAAAAATTCTGGCATCCTAGGATACCTCTCTCCTTCCCAATTTTCCCTCTGCAGAAAGTGTTATTATCCTTATTTGAAAGGTTTATATGGCACAGAAGTTTATACTGGCCAATTTTCACAAATGCTTGTTATTCATAGCAAAGTCCAGGTTTGATTTGGGGTTAGTTTCTTTTAACCTATCAAGCCTTTGGAAGGACTCGTGTTACCTTCAGTAGGATATGATCCAGCTACACATTCAACACTCAGAACAAACAAGAGGTGATAAACTGCAATCCCTCATTCTTAAATGAGGTAAAACACTCACCAGCTCCAATGTACCAAATCTTAAAGGGTCTTAGCTCAGCTTTGTCCTACAGTTTTAACTTGCTATATGATCGTGAGCTTGCCAGGGAAGTACAGCAGATACTGTACAGATCTTGAGTCAGAAGACAGATCATCCTGTGCAATATGTACACTGACATGATTCATAACAGTAGTCCATTATTTATACATTTATGACTATGTAATACACAGTAGGCCATTCATAAGTGCATTATTATACCAGGGACATATACTGAAAAGTCAGGGAGATAACTTAAGAGATGACAGAAAGAAACTGCTCCTGTGCAGTTATACTGCTGTCACATTCATTTTTAACTATAATTTAAACTATTTTCAGCTGTGTACAGACATTCTGAAGGGCATTTCTGGCCTGTTTTCCTCCATGCTTACTCACTGCAAATTTGCAAAGTTCCTTTAAAACTAAACAGATGACAATCACACCAAAACTAATTTGCTTACTGATGTATGCATAACTCTCTGGCTGGCTTACTGTTTCATGCCATGGGCCAGCAAGATGTAACTTTGGGTAGGAAATACTGCATATAGAAAACAGTAGAGGCTGCTCAGGTTCCACTGCAGGTAAGCAACATTAGAACTAATTTATATAGGCAAAAGCATGGAACAGAGAGGGGACAAAACCCAGATGCACATAATTTGAATATTGTACCAGCTGATCTTTGCATATAATAAGCATTATAGAAAAAAAAGTGTTCTGTTTGAGAAGATAGAAGACATTAGAATAGTCTCTTCTTAAAAAAGTATATTTTTGGATGTTTGGGAAAGTATTTTGACAATTGTCTTATCTCATATTAGATTTTTAAGGTGTCAAGAATCTCAGAAAGAAAATCTTATTTTCTTTGAGCATTTTGATTTCCCTTAGGGGTTTTGTGTTAAGTAATCTCATGCTCATGAGGCTCATTGGGGAAAAAAGGAAAAAAGATGTTCCTTTGAAGCTTCCCATTTGAATGTTAAAAATATAAAGGGATTGCTGCTTCACTTTTATTCCATTGCTGCTCATTAACATATTTAACCTACCTTGAGTGTTTTCTCCCAGAAGAACATTAGGCTTGCCCTATCTAAAATGAGTGTAAGTCTTTTCCTTATCTTCACTGTGAGCTGCATCATATCCCAACAGTCTAATTACAGTATGGAAGGCAAATTACAGTTGCTAAATTTTTCCCTCTCTTCCCAATTAAGGAATAAAGCTGCAAATATGCCAAGAGTAAAATATTCTTCCAGATTTCCAGAAACTCTAACTTCAGGGTTGGGTTAGAAAATATAAGAATCAACAGTCAAATTCTAGCACAGCAATAGCTGAAGGAATGACATGCAGAAACCAGAAAAAGCAAAAATAAGGTATTTGAAAATGATCCCTTACGTGATCCAAGAGTTTGACTAGGCCCTGTATCCCCTGGGCAGTAAGGTAAGTACACTCTGGCCTTCAACTGAACCTTTTGCCCAATCTTCCTACACTGAAGTGGACTGGAGTGGATCGCGGCACGCAACAACCCTCATGACTTGAGCAAGGTGCTGTGTCAGTCTCCGTCTGTGGACACCTTGCTAGTTTAATCATGAATTTTCCTTACATTTAGTGCAGTGGTAGCAACAGCCAAATGCTTAAATCTTTTGAGCATGGCGACAGGCTCTCAGCTAATGTAAACTGACACTCTTTACTGAAATCAATAGAGCCTGTTTTGACAAACTAAGGAGCCAGGACATAACTTCAGGAAAAACATCTTATCTTTTTACTCAGTCTGAGCAATTTTAGAAAGAATACCCAGCTGATGATATCAGTTTCCTTTTCTCCTCTGTTGTTAGTTTCTAGTATTAATATTAAGTGATAATCTACATAACCAAAGAAATGGTTGGTGAAAAGTTTTACGTGAATTATTCTTAGCAAAGACAACACAAGTAGTAATTCTCCAAAACCAAGAGGACAGAAGGGAGTCTAGAGTACTGTTTTCCTGTGCATTATTCTGTGTCCACAACCCTGAATCCCCCAGGCAGCAATATCTTAGGCACTCGAGTGTTGTAATCTTCAATTGTGTACTACATGCAGCTCTTGAAAAAAGGTCAGAGGATGGGAAGGGTGGTTGTGGATAGCAGTACGACCAGCTCAGCCTTTTCACTTAGCTACCTATTCTGATACTGCACTGGAGGTGAGGGGTTGTAGATTTTTCCCTCTGAGTGCCTTAAGTTTCTTACCGAGGTGCGATCCAAAGGCCATGGAAGGAAAGAAAAAGATTTACCATGATTTCCACAGGCTGGCGATGAAGCTGCATGAGGCCTGGTCCTACTGTGTGCTGCTAACCCCTATCTACCTTGACTTAAAGATGAATTCAGAGGACTCTTTATATAAGAACAGGGTTGAGCCCTTCCAGTCCTGATTTAAGAAAATGCTTAAGCACATACATAAATCCCACTGATCTAAGCAGAATACTTATTTAGCACCAAATCAGGATGTACATGAGCATTAGGATTACACTTGTCTTGTCTGGAAAATCCCAGGGCTCCTTGTGCCTTGATTTGAGGCACTAACTCAAAAACCTTGATACCCTGCTGCTCAAATGCATAATTTAGAGGAGATGATGAACTGCCTATCTGAATTTGTGCTAAGTAATGAACATACCTGAGTAGAGATGAACTACAGTTCATGTCTGCATCATTTTGAGCAGTGGCAAACAGTATACACACTGCTGTGAACTTTACATTTAAAAGGCATTCCTATAAATGCAAAAAGAGTATGGGATGAAAATATAAATAGTCAGCATGGAGAAGTAAGGTGCGATTTAATGTCTGATTATAGTCATGTTCATTTCAAAAAGAGGGACGCTAGATAGTTGAGTTAGGCCATAGCCAAATAGTTTTCATATTTAAGCTCAGAGCTGAAAATATATTTGCAGTACTTCACAACTTAAAAAGTATTGAAAGTCCATATGAAAACTGCTGTTTATAAAAGGACGCTTAGTACTGCCAAAAAAAAAAAAAAAAAAAAGCCTAAATGTAGAGGAAACTATTCAAACTTTATGTATATATGTGAAATTATGGTGGTAGCAGACATGGTTAAAATAATGAATGAATGAAAAAATCAACCCATAAGTGAGACAGGTTGCATCCACTCTAAATTGCTATTTAGTTCCCACCACTTCCTCAAATACACATTTCCCCAGGGAATATTCACGAAACCTACAAGCAACATAGTAGAAAATACACAGCTAGTTCCTTTCTATTATTTCCCATTAGAAGGTATTTTCTGAAGTTCCTCCCTGTGGACAGTTCTTAAAACTTCATGTTAACAACGGACACATTTTTTTCATTTTAAACCTGTTGTATCATTATTATGTTTTTTTAGTGTGAGCAGATTGTATTTATTTGAGAAAAATGTTTGCTGTTTAAAAAAACAATAATTGTATTGCCAAAAATAGCTGTAATTACCTGTGACATCTGTATTTTTTTATTTTGGGGTGTTGGTTGGTTGTTTTTAATCTCAATTTCAAATGCTAACAACTGTTGAAACAACCACTGCATTTTAATTTGCTTACCACGTTAAATGGACTTCTCAGAAGCCTGACAAAAATGGCTCATACATGATTTAATAAAGATGTCATGCATCCACAGCTTGCCCTTACTATTTAAATTTTCCCCTCAAGTGTTGAACTTCATTGGAATGACTATTCTGACACAGCCCTTTACTGAAGTCTCTCTCTTCACAGAGAGCCAGCATATGGCCTGTGCATCAGCAAGTTGCACTTCAGACATACTTGAATGGCTTGAGTGAGATTTAGGCATAAAACACCCATGTGGGCATGCACCTAGAAAAGAACTGCACTGGGACCTTGAAACAGAAAGGGAGTCAGGGCCGTTTCTCCTTTTGGAGTTGCAATGCTGTTTTCACTGTCTCACCTTTTGGGATGCCCGGCCCTGACGGGTAGAGACCTGCCAGTTTTGCTCAGCTGGTCCAGCCTCAGAAGCACATCTGCAGAAGCCAGCTAAGAAACTGCCTCCTTTGACACAGCCTCTCAGGGACAGGCTGTCTTCAGTGAGAAAGGCAAATTTAACCTAAAATTTCTTCCCTTCATTAAAGGTGAAGTTCACTTATTTGACAGCAGATGGCATAAAACTATCTCGAGTTCTGCTTTCCTTCGACCGAACAAGGATGGGTTTCACTGTTTTAGCTGGAGGTAGGTGGTTTCTGTGTGATTTCTATTGCTCAACTGCTTTTCCCCAGAAGTTATTTTACCGTCAAGTTTGGATATGTGGAACTGGAAGCACAACTTTTAAGCCAAAGCAATACCTAGCTTTACAATATGTACCTGCTTTCTTGCTCTGGATTCTTCCTGCAGCAGTAATTTTATCAGCCAGTAACACTCTTTTCTTTCAAACCAACTAATTATATTAAACTTTATGGCCTAAAACTCTGCTTTCTGGTAAAGCTGATTATTTTATGACTAACGTAAGAGCCACAGTTTTTACCAGTCAAACACAACAACAGAATGACACACTTCCACACACCTAGAAACATAAAGGAAACAGGTTCTAATAAATTACAATTTTAATGCATAATGTATTTATAATTAATCATTTTGTCCAGTTCACTCAAACCTGCGTCCTATAAATGCACATTTTTGACCATATTTTATATCTTATAAAAAGTCAGCTCATTTTGACAACATTAGTCATACTTGCACTAAATGTTGGGCAGTTGCAAAAAACTGCCAAAAAAGGATCTGCTGAAGCTTTTTTGGAAATTGCACACCTGGCTGCATCATAGAAAAAGGCTCTGCCTACAACACGCTTGGATAAATTTGTGATGTTACTGGACATCACTTACTCAGAAGAAACAAAAAGCTTTGCTATGCCCCAGACTGCTTCAGGAGCAATCAGGCCTGTAAGAGGACTCAGGAAACCCAGATGCTGTCACTTGTCTCCTGGGTCATCTTCACCTAGTCACTTCCCCTCCCTGTGCTTCAGTGTCACCACCCGTAAAATGATGAAGGAACCAAGCTCCTTAATGAACAGCACTGTATCTGAGCTAGAGGATTTGTTTCAGCCAGTAGCAGGGGATGCAGCTCTGAGAAGTGCACAGTGCCAGGACTTCTAGATCCCTTTTGGTGCAAGTGCATGGCTTTTTCAATCAAACATTTTGCTAGACTTATGAAATAATCAAAATAATATCAAAAACAGTATCAAATAATGCCTCTCGGCTGACATCACCTTCAGAATAAACAAACCCCTATGGCTTTCCTATGCAACCCTTTCCCACAGGAGGAGCTGGGAGCTCCTTGCTTTCTTAAGCATTCAAGAGATGCTGAGCATTCCTAAGCTCAGTCCCCATTCAGTCCCACGAAGTCTCAGTCTAAACCTTGAGGACCAAGCACTGCCCCACAGTTGCGATGATCAGAGGGCCCTCCTCATCATGAGTACTTCACACGCTAATTCCACGGGTTTCCATTTTGAATTTAAGGGTGTCAGGAAGCAATAGCCTTGCCTTTTTTACAGACCTTTCACAATTCTTTCACCAACACTCTCTGTTGCCCAGCAAGCCACAAACTGCAGAGTACAAATTACCTTTTTAGCTTATCTGTTTTGACAGTACTCCGACAAGTAGAGGAATGCAAAGTCTCCCATGCAATGATCATGGGATCACCGCTTTTAACAGATGTGATAAAAAGATGCAGAGTGACTCAAGACTGCTTTTATCAGGGAGTTAAACTATTCAAAATGTATAGCTGCATTTTCAAACCACCTTGCAATTACTGTGCTCTAGCAGTGTCAACCTAGTATGCTCTAATTTCCTGGGTGCCTCTCTGTCCTTGCACACTAAACCATGCACAGAGTACCCCAGTAAGATCACCTCTGTATGGGTTCCTCAGACCACACTTTACTGTTGCCTCATCACTGCCCCACTCTTTTCTTAATCTTTAGCTGCTTCCCTCCACATACGCCTCTTCCCCTCTCCCCCACACAGGCACTGAATGAGACAGAGCTGCAGGGGACATAAGGTCAATGTGTCCCACTCCTGCCACCCACTGCTTTATTTTAGGGCACCTATGAGATGAGTTATTTCTCAGCAATCGCCAAGACACAGGAAAGATGTGAGAAGCGGGGAGAAGAGTGCAATAGCAGGAGGGGGGAAAAAAAAAAAAAAGGCACAGACCCTGGTGGCGATGAAGTCATGGTAAATCTGTTCCCCACTGTTGAAAAGGAACCTGCTGCACATCAGCATCACCAGAGCGAAGAGGAAGTTTGCACAGACAGCCTGCGCTGACACCACAACATGACTTTCACTCGGGTGCTACATATTGCAGCTCTCTTACTCATGCAAGGTAAGTGACATGCATTGGATTACATGATCCTCCCTTTGCAAGGAGTCCAGCTTTGAGAACTCGATTTCCAGTGCTTCACTGAACTACAGGCGAGAGCACTTTGCTGTTGTTGTTTTCTTAACTTATTAACAATGCTGTATTGTCACCCAGTTTCCAAAGAGATTTGCTGAAACAGACGGGTTGCTGTATTCCAGCTAAATACAATTTTCAGTGAGGCCAATTCACCTCCTGGCATACTCTAGGTGAAAAAGCACATGGAAATCAAAAGATCCTCCCTTTAATTTGGACAGTGGATCACTGCCTACTTTTCATGGCTTGGATATCTATGCGTGTCTTTGTTCATGTATTTTGTAAAAAGATGCTAATACAAAAACACAGGATAATTTAGAAAGTGTTTGCAAAGTACTCTGAAAACATAAAACACTTTAAATGTCCAATCTCCTTACTCCTGTTAGAGGATGTAGCTTCTACCTGTTCCGCTAATCTCCTCTCTTTCATACACAGCTGTGAGATCCACATTTGACCACATCAAATATCAAAAGACCTGAGCAGGAAAAGTAGTAAGACAGCTATCTACAGATACGGATTCTTGCAGGCTTCATTCCTGATCTTTGCAGGAGGTATGCATGCATGAATCTGGTGCTGGCCCAAACAACAGTTCCTCTCCCTTCTTAACAAATGCTGAAACAGAAACTAGAGAGTGCTGTTCTAAGAGTTTGGTAACAGCCTCATGCACAAATAATAGAAACCTCATCAAATCTCCATGTCAAAACAAAGTATTTTATATTACAGTATGCGTAGGATATTTTATTCTTATTGATTGTGTTTAAGAGAAGTCAGGCCTTAAAAACGTGTCAGTTATGTCCTAGCTGGCATAGTTTTTGCACTGCTCTTTAGACTTACTCTAGATCAGCAGCTTTCACTCCTTTTGGGTGTACAACCCCTCTTCCCACAGTATTGCCAGAGACTCCTGCATGGTGAATTCGTGCCTACTGACAGTAGCTAGCTGCTCTCGGTTATCTTTCACAGGACCGTTAGAATTAACTCAGATACACAGGTCTGCAGGCCACAGGTCTGTAGCAACAGGTTAAAAATAACTGATTAAACAGGATGTCTCTATAGACTATAGTTTTAAAGGTAACAGTGCAACAATGTAACAATTTCTGAGTTTTTTTGAAGGCTAAAACAGTAACAACCGGAGGCATAAGCCATTCAGCCTATTTGAATCTAGCCATTTCTTGTTTCCCTGTGTTGCAAACAAGGTGCCTCTAAGTCCTTTACAGTCATGCTCCTCATCTTGTCCTAGAAAAACAAGTGGAGAACTGTTGAGTCAAGGAGACAGGGGAAGAGTTAGGTCCAGGTGTGTATCAGGGAGCAGGGAAAGCCAGAAGTACAGGTGGTCCAAGGCTGGTCCTCCTGAAGAGCAGAACCTAAGCCCCAGATAGCTGAGATAACCCACAGAAACTGTTTCCCATTTCCTGCCTGGCCAAGGAGAACACATTTCATAAAAAACTCACAGATTTTGCCTACCTATTATTAATAACTTCAATCATAGGATACAGCAGCATATTTCTGTGTAAGATCTAGAAATATATGACCAGGAGACATTGATGATCATGGGACTGTGCTGTGAGATTCACCCCACCCCTGCACTTGACAACAAACTAGTTTTATCCAGGTATCTGGGGCATCTGGGGATCTACAGAGTAGAAGATCCTCTGGCTGTGGCACCACTGTCCTCTAGAGCTGGCAGAGGAGCATCTCCCACCCCTACATGTTTGTACTGCAGTGGGCTACAGCAGCTTGAAGGCCACAGCCACGTAAGACTGCCCCCCATAAGGGAAAGGAAATTTCGCCCATGAGTCATGGTCGCACATGGAAATTACGAGTGTGATCAGTTCTGGGGGTTGCTCTTTTCCCCTTCTAAAAAAGCAAGCAAAACCCCCCACCTTTTCTTATTCAGAGTCTCGCTTCTCTCACCTCTAAAGGTGCGACCTGATAGACTCCACTCTGCGGCTAGTTACAGGAAACAGTAAAAATGCAGAAAAGCCCTGTAGAAAACCACAGACAAGGCCCTCTTAGCTACTTTAAGAACATGAGCCTTGTGACACACGTTTTTATAAATGGAACTCACGCAAGGAAGTTTTCCTTATGCTACCACTCCTTTGCAAACTATCCCTGTGTTGCATGAGCCCTGAGAAACCAGTAGAGAATCTAACCCTAGGAAATGCAGGTGAACCAAGACAAAATACGTCAAAGCCACTTGAATGAGAGATTGCTGGTGACAGACACTTGAAAAGGAGAAATCTCTTTCTAGACCGTAATTTTTATGTCATTTTCAGTTGGTTTGTTTCTTTTCTAAGTCTAATTGCTCTGCAATGGTAGCAACCTTGTTAATATTATCCTGGTTCATTCTCCATTATGATATCAGAAAATAGTTCTTGCACTTCTAATCAGCACTATCAATATACTTGTTACATGAGAGCAGCTGAACTGGTAATGATACTAGCCAATGGCCTAACCGCCTATTAAGAAGTCAGCCAGATTTACTGAGGCACCCAATGCTATTTTGGAGAGGAAAAGGCCACTACCAGCCTTCTCAGCCAACCTCTTACATGACATAGGATGTGTAACTTCTCTGAAGAAATTCTTTGCCAAGACCAATGCTTCTAATTGGATTAGAATATAATGACAGGTTCTCGCTGACGTACATGATGGTAAATCAGATCAAAAAAAGAAAAGATCCCTGATGTATTTGCTACCTGTGAAAATACTAGGCTACATCACTGACCATTTCTCCATGCAACTCCGGCTCAAGAAATGCCACATGTACTCAAGTCAAGGGTCAGGCATGCCAACAGATCCCCTTGGGAACATCCGAAAATATCTTCATTTCTGTTATTTTTTAAAATGTTTTTAAGAAAATTAAAAGCCTTCCTGAAGCCCATAAAGATTCATTTCCCCAAACTGCAAGTGCTCATGTACTCAGTAGGAACTTGCTGCAGACAGCTATCTGAAAAATAAAATTGAAACACACACACACTCACACAGGCACACACACAAAAAAAACAGGAATGAAAAATAAAATCCTCTTACTGACACATACTTAACTCTAACCCAGGCATTGCTCTTAGTAATTTCTCCATGGCATGCTTTTACTGGAGAAGACAACTCATTCCAGCTCATAAAATATTTTCACAAAGTGTATTATATATCTCAGAATGTCTGAGAAAAGAAAAACACACTTTACTGCCTGTCTGAAAAATGAACTGGGAGGAGAGAGTGAAATCACACTTCAGCAACCTGTGTCAGGCCAGATTGGTGGATCCTGTCTTCAAAAGCAGCTCTGTGACAGTTCAAAGTGACTGCAGTGTTACCCCTTGTGAATAAAAAAAGGCCTAATTTTCAGAGGTGCTGATCATTCACAGCTACTCTTCAGTCACACATGCTTGCAAATCAGGTCCAACAGCTCCAAACTGGAACATGGAAGAATGAAAATTAATTTCTGTGTTAACATACAAAGAAAACATGTTAGCTAAATGGATCTGCTATCAATTCTTCATTGACTCGTGTGAAATAACAGCTGAAGACTACATCTGGCCATGCTGGCAGGTGAAGCAGCATCACAAACCCCCGGTACAAGTCTTAGCAGACACCAAATTCTGGATAACTCAAGCATCATGCATCAAGCTATAGCCTGGTGCATGGCACTTAAGACTTCAGAAACCTGTTTTCACATCCCAGATGGGCGGTTGCATAACCTCAGGCTAGTCATTTGGTGTGTCTGTCCCTCCATTTGTCATCTTGAAAACAGGCCTAATTGAGAACAAGCACATCAACCCATGGGTGGAATCAGAGCCTTACTGGCACCAAAGGCAGATTAGAGGAGAATGTCCACAGATAAAGTAAAATTGCTGTGTAGTGGGCTGTTATGTTTCTGCCACACTGCTGGCATTCATTTCCACTGAGAGTTTCTGCACCACAAATATTACCAATCTCAACTCTGCATGCCAACATACTTCATTTGGAAGAATATCTTTATGGGGAATTACAGGAGTCCAATGACTGCGATTAAGTTATACCAATACAATCATATTGGTAAGATTCCTCACAGAGAAAAACCTTTACCACTCAAAAAAAGCAAAAAGTGCCACATTACTTGGCAAGAAATGCTGTCTCTTTACTTCATGTCACATTTTAATGCTTGGGTTTGGGGTTTTTTTTTTTTCTTCTTCTTTGCTGGCAGGGGATTTTCCAGAAGTTGACGGTGAAACTGTAACTCTAAAGGAAGGCGAGGACTTAAACCTCCACTGCAGTCTTGGCAGTGACGATAGTTCTGCCCGGCAGTGGTTAAACCCTCACGGGTTTGCCATTTTTCTGAACGACCAGCGGGGTAAGTGTGAAAACTGAATGCAACAGAGTTTCCACTTGGAGTTGGAGGGTCAGTTAGAACTGGGCTTTCCTAGCTTCCACCCAAGGCCAGGTCTGACTCACTTGCTACCCAACCACTTGATATTGTTTTACATTCAGTTTCTAGCAGGAAGTTGATGAAACGGAAACCTCACAAGAGTGGTCTGGCAGCAGAGCTTTTGGAATGAACTGTGTTTACTACCACTACCACCAGGTTAGCGCAATGAACCACTCTCGCCTTATAGGAGGGACATGTTCTGTGCGCTTGCCTGAAAGCCCTGGGTGCTCCTCTGCTCATGAGCAGCATGAGAGTTGTATATCAAGAGGCAAATGTTTAGAAGACAAGCAGTGGCTTCTAATTTATACCAACAAACCCACAGTTGCAATTACGTTGTTCCCTTCCACTCTGCACAGCTTATGTCTCCCCATTCTCCTTTTTCCTCATCAGTCCAAATTCAAGAGTTTTGAGAAAGTGAGGACTGCCTTTGTCTTCCCCATTTGTTCAGCACCTAGTCTGTATCCACACTTGATAAAGCCGTCAGGCTGAAGAACAATAATAATGACTGAGATTTATCCAAATGATACGGGGTACCTGGCTCCCACTGAAACTGTGCAGGAACCAAGTGTCCTCTTCGGTTGCTCTCTGGAAATCCCTGACACAAGATCTTGCCACCTGCATCAAACCTACCAAACAGCATTCCCAGCAGGTTTTGACAGTATTTCTAAATGGAAAATGTCAAGAATAATTGTTGCTCTTATTTATTCGGTTGCAAGAGCAAGTCAGATGAATGATCATTAGAAATTTAGAGTCTCATAAACGACTCATACATCTATATGTTAGGAAACTGTTTCCTAGGTAATCCAGGATCCTGAATTCAGTATTCTGTGCAACACATATGAACCATTAGATACTAATGGGATCCAAAAAAGCCTCAATGCTGAGCCACTGACAGCTAATCAATAAGGAAACAGTGCTAGCTCAACCCCCACTGTGCTGCTTACACGTCCAGGTTTTGAGAATCACAGTGGGCTATAGTAGTTGTTTTTCTCTCCTGTTGAAGTCTGTTAGTCAGGTCATGCATCTAAGAATTGGAAGACCTAGGAGTAATGCCCCTCTCCATCATAGTTATCTCTGTATTTTACATATATGCATGTCCTCTGTATTTTACACTGAAGGAGCAAGCAACAGTACCAACTAATCCTTTCATTTACACAAGTCCTCTATGGCCTTGCCTAGAGTCACAAACACTCTCTTTCCATGCAAACAATTTTGGACCGAGGCACTTAATTGTGCCCAAATACTGTTTTAAGCATCTGTATCTTTTAATGGAGGTAGCCCCTTTGATGACTTTTAAAATTTTCCTGAGTTGACACAGCAGTTTAAAAAAGTTAGAGAAGGAACATATCCACCAGCGTCTACAAGATCAGACCCTAAGCCAAATGAACAAAATGGTATCAGTGCTAAATCGCCAGACAATTCAACCCAAGGTTTCAACACACTATGATTATCCTTCAGTAAGATGCATGACATAAAACCAACACAGACTAGAGCTTGTAAAGTATTTGGTTCCTTACTAAGTTGAAAACATCAGAATTTTTCCTTTTAAAAAACAATTTAAAAATCCTCATTTAGAAAGGAACTAAAATTGACGCTGCACATGGACATTTTCATTTTTTATTCTGAATGGACACAGTGAACCTTTGTCACACTGCTTCTCCAATAAACCACTTCACGAAGCAGTTTCCTCTAGTGTCACTGCAGCTAAAAACATGGCAAACTAGCTACAAGTCTTACATCACAGTGATTTCAAAATCCATTTTATAATATGTAATTACTTCCATAAATTATAGTACTGCTGTGATTTTTTCCCTAATCTGTACTTTTATAAAATTCCGGCTAAAAATTAAAAATAGAAAAAAACGTTTCTAAGGTCTTTGTCTCCCTAACGGTAATTCACATCCTCAGTTTCAGTTCACTTTAAAGGCAGATAGTTACTTTCTGTGCTGTGATTGCTGGAAAAGTCAATGTGACTCTCTGGCTTGATCCACAGATTCCTACAGGTCATCCTGCAGGAGGAATGAAGGAAGGACTAGAAAGTCTACAGAGAGAAAGGGGACTGCACAGCAGGGCAGAGATATTCTAAGAGAAGGTCTCATTAAAATTCAGTTATTTAGACAAGGATGGGAGAATAGAAACAGCCTGCCAATTAATATGCAGTTAATAAAGAGATGGTGTGGGGTGACCTTAAGCGTTCATTTATATACCATGAAATACACCCAAAGAGGTGAAGTGAGTCGTTCAACGCCAAATAATGAGTTAGGGAATGGGGAATGAAAAATGGCCCCCAATTCATATACCTTGGCTCTGTGTTCTATATTCACAGGTCATATCACTGCTCTGACCATGTATCATGTCCTCACACCCCAACATTTACTTAAACTTATCCATCTAGGTATTTAAAGAATCCAAACCGCTGTAACAGCTAAGAACACCCGAATAAGACCCACTGAATGCCTAGAGGCAGGTCTAAAAGGATGGAGGGAAGTTAGTGAAAAGGAAACATAAAAGGAGTCAAACAAAGAAGGCTTTGAGACTTCAGCTCCACGACCCTAGGCAAACGACTTCAATCCTCATGCACCACCCTGACTTGGTCTGTGCTACTCAGGGTCACTGACTGTTTCTTACTATGGAAAGATATGTAATCATCTTGTGTGGTAATCCAGGTGTCAAATAATGCTATTATTCCTTTCGATGGAGGAGAAACTAAGGCAAAGAGAGTAAATGGCTTGCACAAGATCACAAAGAAGCGTAGGTCAAAGCCAAGGACTCCACTTCGCTTTCCTGACAACTGGAAAAACACCCTTCACTTGCCAAACTAAACTTCTTTCCAGGGTTTTAAAAAAATTCAAAGTGGGGGAAAAAACATATTGCTTCCCCGCCTTGACAGCATGCACATTCTTCTTTAGTTTACTGCTGTCTGTACTATTGCAGCACCAGCTAGAAATACTTTGTGCTAGAACTGCCCATGTCAAGTGTTCATGAATAAAAAAAATTCACTAAACAAAAACAGTCTCATTCATTCATGCTTTGATTATCTGTCTTGCTCTTATGTACCAACATACATAACATGCTGGGCTTTTTTTTCCTCCCCCTTACAGGTTTAAGAGATCAGAGGTACAAACTTATCCATTATTCAAAGGAAGAATTATCTATCCGACTGTCTAACATAACAGTGCATGATGAAGGCATATATAAATGCTTCTACTATGGCACCCTGCTCAAAACCAAGAACAGAACTGTTAAGGTGTTAGGTAAGTTCATGTAAAGAAGCTGAACTTACACACAGACCTAACAAAAACCTATCATTCTCCTACAGCAGTGCTGCTGCTAAAAAAGCCTGCCATTCTGTTTGGGAGGAGAGAAAGAAAGCAGCAAATTTCTGAAAGTATTTAGGCATCAGTCTGCATCTTTCAGGCCATTAATACCTTTCAGGATCTGACCCAGCAATGCTGCAGTACCATTACATGCTAATATGTGTCAGAGCTTAAAGAGTATCCTGAACGCACAACAGTGTAGATAGCAAGCAGGCTGTCTGTTTCATCTGGCCTCAGGCTGCAGAGGATACGGCTTGATGCTGATTTCTCTCTTTCGATCTTTGGAGACACAAGGGAGGAAGAGTCCCAGGAAGATGCTAGTCAACTCTTCCTCTTCTCCTCCTTATTACGGCTAGCATAAAGGGGAGAGACATGCATAACCAGGGAGTTCTAATCCCTTCCTGGCATAGAGTCCCTTCGAGCAACTGAAATTAAGAGCAGTCACAAGAGCTTTGTTACGGCTCTAACTTGCTCTGGGACAGAGGAATAAAAAGACAAAGCCAGTTCCTGAACTCAAGAATTGCATTTTTGCATGCAGCTGTACAGTGCTTAACACAATGTAAACCCGGTCTTAGCTCAGGCTTCCCAAATAATATGAGATATATACAGGTATTCATAAAAATGAGCAGAAAAATATACAACTGACTGTAAGTCTTCTTGCCACAGCTGCTCCTTCCAAACCAGTAGTGGAAGCATCTCAAGATACAGAAAAAAGCCTTACACTGTCTTGCTACACCAAAGGAAGCAAACCGCGGCCCCGGATTACCTGGCTGTTGGACAATGGGATAGAGCTTCCTGGTAAGTGTTAAAGGACCGTGCACTGGTTACTAAAAATTTCTTCTTATCAACCTCGGACATGTTTAGAGACACCAAATGGTTAAACTCTTTCTACAAAGAGTACCACTCAACCTCCATTCATTTAGTGTGGCTCAGCCCCTGGTGATACATTTTTGGAGTAAAGTCAGTACTAAAGTCTAGTGGTTATACAGGGGAGAGAAAGCTCATGTGATTAGCTCAAACTCAACTCAGAACAAAAGCACTTTGCACCAAAATCCTCTGAAGATCTGAACTGAACGTCCACTGAAATAAAATGAAATCAAGACTCTGGAGGCACAATTTCCAGAACCAAAGTATAAAGTCAGTTAACAAATCTGTAATAACTATTTCCATTTTCAATATAGTAGACAGATTCTGTTCAGTTTCACCGAGCAGCTCAGTCACCCCAGCAGCCTTTCTCTCATTAATCTGCTCACAGACAGAGAGCAGCAGTTCACCACCAAAACCAAGAACAAACCTCAGGGAACCCAGCCCACAGCATCCTGCTACGTTCTGCCCATTGATAGACCTGCATACACCTAGGCAGACAGAGATGAAAAGGAATAGAGCCATCAGGTAGCTAAATTTCACTTCTGTACAATATAAAAAGTTGTTTTAAAGACCGAGTTGTAATAATAGCTACCTTATTAGCTATAACACATTAGAGAGGAAATGTACATCCTCACTAATGAGTGAGGAAAATACCCATAGATGCAAATTATTTTCTTTCACCAGTTAACGAGCTCCAGTTTGTATTTTGTATCACAAAGTAACATATTCAAAGCTTAGTCTATAATCTTTTTTCTAAGATGGCTTTTGTAACTAGGATCTCTAGGAAACAACAGAGAAGTGTGCTGGCCTGAATATAGCTAGAAATCAAGACTAAAAAAAGAAATCCAAGCTGCCTGTTGTACAAGCATTAATGCAACTGCATAAAGCTCTATGCTTTAAGGAACTAACTCCATGGAAGTAGCGTGCCTGCTAAGTGAGCTACATGAAAGGAAGGGTAGTAAGGTATCTGTAATTTCAGGAGGAGAAGGTGGTCTGTAGTCATGTATGGATCTTGAAAAAGCACACTCTGAAATCATATGCATGTCTGCAAAGAGCTAGGCTGTGTATGACTTGGCAGGGATCTGGGAGAACACCACCTATAAAGATACGCAAGAGTCTGGGGAAGCAGCACGTCAACTCTAAGCTTTTAGACACATTATTCTTGTTGTTGTTCTAAAAAAAGGGGCTTCCTTAAACTTGAAAGAATCTCGATATAAAATATATTTGTAATATTACAATACACAACTCAAGAGACACTAGACACTTTCCATAACATGTAAACCCAACCATGCATTTCTCCACTTAGTTCGACAAAAACCTATACTTACTTTTATCTCCTCCTTGCATCTTAGATTTTTAATACTGGTACCAGGCAGGTATTAGAGCACTTTAAACCAACAAGAACTACCTGACCTTCAACCTTATATCCCATAGGCATCTGGGAAGTGTAATTAAGCAATGGAGAGCCTGTGTGTGTTTATTTGACTGGTTTAATTCCAGGTGGGTTTTGGATGAGAAATATTTTTACAAAGAAGTGTTGATTCACCATGTGGTCTGTTTGTGGCAGATGCAAATTAGCATATTTGAAAAGAAAAAATAACTGTCCTAATTCTGTGTTTCTCAAGCTTTCTGTATGTGCCATTCCTTTTCTGCAGGTGACTATCATTGAGTAACACCCTTTCCTGTCCCATTCATTCCCAGCTTTAATCACTAACTGCAAATATTTATAACAATCAGAAAATAGCTAATACATTTTAATTACTGGCAGCACCTCAGTTCCACCATGGCCCAGCAGGAGCAAACCAGCTGTAATTACTGAGCTGTTGCTGGTAATTAAAGACTATTTCCTTTCTAGCAAAAACACTCTGAAACCCTTTTGCATCTCCTTATATGACCCCACAGGAAATGATTAGAAGGTTGAGAAATACTGGCCTATGTGATATAGCAAGTTACCTATAAAGTCTAATTTGGAATCAAGGTATTTCTCTTATTTAAAGAATACAGATGTTACTGAGGGTAACAAGTCAAGAGAAAGCACTACTAATTCATTTCAATAGATCAACAATAGGAAAAGGTAGTACAGATTATTGTGTCATGATGGACACTTAAGGTAAAAATCTGAAAAAACTCCCTTTTCCACCAGAGCTATTTAAACATGTCTGGAATTTAGTCATTTATCTCCTAGTTTCACACGAAATACCTCTTTATTTTTCCATATAATATAAATGAATAGAACTTAATATGATCAAGAAGACTAAGAACTAAACAGAGATGTAGGAATACTTTCCTTGTTATATGGCTCTCTGAATTTACTCTGCCAAGACAATTGATTTTTGTGTTAAGTTCCCCCAGCTGTAAAATGGGAAGAATCAGACCTGTATGGTAGAGATGATGGAGAACGGATACAGGAATTAAGAGCTGTATCAATGTTTATTTCTTGCAAATGTAAATATTGTACACCAATAAAAATTTAACAGCTTCCCTGTGTTTTGGGTTAACAGTTTCACAGCTACTTAGAAACATATCCAATGCCCTTGGATTATCATGTAGGAGAATCAGAACTTTGATCTCTGTCGTGCTTCAAAACAGCAGGTCCTAGCCTGCTAGACTCCAAGCTGCTGGCCATCTGTGGCTGTGGCACACAACTAAGCAATTTATTCCACTCGGTAGGGACCAAAAGTGCAGGTGGATGTTCGGACATTTTGCTGCAGTTATGCAACGCAGCAGTGCCTGTGTGAGCAGTGTTGCAGCAGGAGATTTTCCCCTGGTGAGTCATGAAACAGAGTGGAGGCTTTGGGTTAAGTGGAAGAGGAAGGAAAAATTACCTTGTTGTCTTTGGGCTCCCATGTAATCCATTTGCACAGTGAACCACTTGTGCCTGGTAATCAGGTGCTGCTTTAGCACAGTGAAGTAATGTAGTTTGCACTTGTAAGGTTTTTCATTAAATTGCTCTTGACTGGAAAGTACTTAAATGTTTTCTTCCAATGGTTGTATAGGTGACACTAAGCACAAGTTAGAAGCCGATGGGAAGAAATGGACCACAACCAGCACGCTGACAGTACTTGCGTACAGGCCCAATTCAACATCCAGTTGCATTGTTCACCATGAAGGGCTAAGAGAAGAGAAACTGATTGCATCTTTCCAGTTTGAGAGCTTCACTAGGACTGGTAATAACGTCAGCACTATTTGAGCAGTGGCTCGTCCATTTCACTCCTCTAAAGTGGCGAAAGTTGTGCAGATACACATGCAAAACAGAAGTCCATGCTCTACTGTCCTGTGTTTTCGGAATCTGTTTTTAAATGACAGTTTTATCTGGGGCAAAAGAATTCCAAACTAAGATTTGGGGGCTTTTTTCCTGCTTAACTACCCTAAAATTCATTGAACATTAAGCCACAGCAGCCCAGTCAGGTCTGATTAGCAGC
Organism: Dromaius novaehollandiae; assembly: GCF_036370855.1. Classification (NCBI taxonomy): domain Eukaryota; kingdom Metazoa; phylum Chordata; class Aves; order Casuariiformes; family Dromaiidae; genus Dromaius; species Dromaius novaehollandiae. The sequence goes on from NC_088118.1 coordinate 4,812,942, forward strand.
CAGACTGTTCTCTGATGCTGCTGCCGGAATTCTAGTGCTTGTCCTAAAGCTTTAAAGATAATTCAAAGTGTTTATGTGCACAAAAAGCTGTGAGATTCCCATGTCTACAGTGTATTAGACACACCCATGTGGAAAGCTAGTAGGGTGTACATATTGTAAATTAATTCTGAAGCCTCTTGCCCAATAATTCACAGAGCAGAATTTTCCTTCTGCCCATTTACTCATCTTCAGCATGGATCTAATAATCCTTACTTGATTTCTCCTTAAATTTATTGATTCAACAAAAGCTTAGAAAGTGCTCTCTAAGTTGCACTGCTGTTGGTTTTTTTCAGCGATAACTACAAATCCTGCCCCAACTGCACTGGATGTAGGTACAAGCATCTCCGAGAATGAGCACTCAACAGGTAGGCCTTAAGTGCTTGGCCTTTCTTTAATTAATACACAGGTCAGATAAACACAACATCTATCACAGAAAATATCTTAGAGTATCTTTATTTAGAACTAGGACTGTAAAAGAACAGTTGCTGTTAGCACTGAAGAATATCTGCACAGTGTTCAGAACTGTTTCACCTTTTTCCCCAGTGACCACAGCAAAGTCAGATCTGAACAGCAGTCCAGCCTTTTCCCTAAGCTACCCACAGTATAATGTTGAGTTTCATTTCGTCTTAATTTCATAGCACCTCAGTTTATAACCAGAAGAGCAGACTAACCTTCTCTCTTTAGATGCAGAAGAACTATATATGTTACAAGCAGACAAACTGGCCACCGCCTGCTAAAACTGCAAGGCGTTGAGCTGAGCCTCAGATTTCTCTGAATGGTTGCACTAGGTGGCAGTGTGCAACAAAGATCATCAGTGCATTTAGCACACGGCAAATTTTGTATTTACTCAACTGAAGAATTAGACAATTCTTTGCAAACAGAAGAGTGAAAAGGTCTGTTTCTTTTAACACGGTTTTCAGCAGATGTGCGTATGTAACTGATAAGGAAGAAAATCTCTGATGTAAAGTTTTGGTAGACGCGATATGCAAAGTCATTACGAATCAAGGTTAATTACACAATGATACATTGTCTATGTGCGTAAGAAAGTCAGAACCCATCTCTCTGTTTCTACAGGGTCAGAAATAACACCAGCTGCAGTAGGAGATGAAGAATTCTCCAGTACTTGGAGTTACAACATCCCCAATGGTATGTTACATCATCAGAAGTGACACAGTAGTGTCCGTACAACAGCATTTCTCAAACTGTGGGTGGTTGGACCACTGTGGACCAGGAAGACAGCAAAAGATAGTCTGGGACAGGAATAGAAAGAAAAATATCTACTTTAAAGAAGAAAATATCTGCACATTCCTGTTTTTGCAAGCAAGCAAAGCGAGCTGAGGAAGAGGGAGCAAGTAGAAAGGACAAAAACAAGCAGCCAAAGCCGAGCTTAATTTTAATTTGGCTGTAAACGGAAACCACAGAGTTCAACACTGTAAGAGGTTCTGAGGATTTTCTGTTCATAAAGCTTAGGTTATTTTTTTATTTAAAAGAAACACAACGTTAAGGAAGTGAGCACAGAGCTTTAAGTCAAGGGTTCCAGAAGTCTATTTCTGCTGCATTACCACAAGCCCATGACTTCAGAGGTGCTGGAAAAATATGGGTTTCTTAAGCATTCCTTTGCCCTTCAGAGAAATAGTTTTCCTTTTCATTTCCCCAGGGACTGAGATGGCATTCAATGGAACAGTCACAGAAGAACTTTACAGGACAGAAGCCTCACCACCAAGTGAAAATTTAACTGGGATTTCCACCATCACCTCCAGTAAGCCCTAGTTAATACTCCTCAATGACAGCTTCCAAACATGCAATAAGCTTACGTAAAATTAAGCTGGCTCTCTCTGACCAAGTGTCCACTCCAAACTGCCACAGTCAGTACATTTAGGATAACGCCAGCTAGCGCTATCGGGGAGAGACTACAAAAACGAAACCACTTCTGGCATCTAGAAATAAGCTAAATTGCCTGCAGGATGTGGCAGGGCACAATTCCACTGATTTGAATCAGTTTCGCTTGTTCATACCGACAGAAAAAAATTTGACCTCATCTCCCTAAAGTAAGTCCAATCAAGTGACTTCTGCATGGCTACCATTTTCATCTGGCCTGGTCCGGGACAGACTGTTCTTAATTACCGAAGACTCACAGGTCTAACAACATCAATGTACATCTGTCTCTTTTACAGAGCAAGATATAAAATCTGAAGGCATGAAAAAGAAGGAGAACAATCTTCTGCTGCCAGTCTTGGTGGCTGCTCTCATTTTTGTGCTGCTCATCATAGTCTTGTTTTTTATGAGGAAGCTGAAAAAAGCTCACGGATTGTGGAAGAGAGGTGAGTGATGGCACTGTCAGAATAAATGCTAATGCTGGTTATTTCAGAGGGAAAGTTTATTTCAGAGGATATGAGGGGCCGGACAGCTGAGGGGCCTGTTATCAGGAAACAAAAAAAATACTCTTTTAGGCTTCTGGTTAAACATCCTTCTCCTATAAGCAGTCACTGTGATGTGCTGCAAACAACTGTTGAAGAGGCCCTGTAAATGATGGCCTCAGGCCAAGCTTCAGCTGATAGCAGATGGCAAAAGCCAACAAAATTGTTGTTTTAAGCAGTATCTTTCTCGCATGCTTCGGAATGAGTGAACTGTCATTTTAACCAGTCTTTCAGGATTTTTATGTTCAAGGCAGAGAGGCAGCAAGAAGCATGGAAAAAATTCATCATCTTAATTACATTTGTTTTCTGCACAGAGAATGATACATCAGAGCAGACACTGGAGAGTTATAAATCCAGGTCTAATGAAGACAATCCAGGCCATGAGAAGAATGGACAAGGTAAAAAGCTTCAGCCAACCCAAACTAATTCCCCTTAGATCACTGCTACTGACTACTGCCAAAGCACACTGCTGTTACTCTTATTGTATGCAGGTATTTGCAAATTGCACATTTTAAATCTGAATAGTCTAAAACCAAATCTTTCATACCCATGTCCACCTCAGATACCATAGCTTCAACAGGAATGATGTAAAACTGTGCAGAATAAAAAACACTGCTTTTTATTCAATGGGTCAGACTGGATAATCACAATGGCTTTCTCTACTTTCTGTATTTCATCTGCAAAAATGCTATTAAAAACAGTATGTGTAGTACATACTAGGAATTCTACTATTTAACAGTCCTAAATGCCTATTGTCTGATTTCACCAACAACACCTCGATGTTTCATCGGTTCTGTCCTCAGGCAGTGGCTACAGATGGAGGCAGATCTGTAAGCCTCCTCAGCTGTAATATCTCTACTCCACTACTGGACTCTGTATAAACAAAAGCAGCTTTTGGCAGGTGAATAGGCCTAGATGGCAAAAAATGAGGAAATTTTGCTAACATCTTTAAACATGGGTTTACAGCAGCACAGAAAAAGGGGGGAGGGGACTGGTAATTATTGCCAAAGCATTTTTTAAACTTTTCTTCCTTTTTCAAGTATTTTGAAATACGATATGTTTAAACCACTTCTAATACAAACTAGTAACTTGACTATTCTGTAACCTGCATTACATCACATCATTTATATGTATATATATACACGATATTACTCTGTACAAAATCAGTAATAAATGTGTGTTTATTTTTCAGTTGTCAATCAGAAGTCCAATCTGCAATACGTAACAGAAGGATATGTGGAAACAACACAGAAGAATCCAAGAGACAAAAACTTTGCAATACCTGAGAAACTGTTTGCATGTGGAAAGGAAACTGATATATAGCACTGTGCCCTCTCTGGCAAATCTACGCTATGTACAGAGCCACTATTTTTTTCAAATATCAATATTACAATGTTCTGATGTCAATACGATTTCTGGAAACAGAAGTGCAAATGACTAGCCTCAATCCAAATTGGACCACTTTCTTTTAAACAGTAGGATAGGTAAATGGGACAGGTGCTCCTACAAGCCTATTAGCAATGAATGCTCTGATGTAGCTGTAATCGTCAGAGGATTTGGTTAGCGGCTGCCAAAAACAGAGCTCATATATCCCACCACAAGTCTTAGCAGCAATTAGGGTCCTGGCAACGGAATACACAACAAGCCCTGAAGTCCGCAAGATATGATGATATTCATGTAATGCTTCTGCTACCTCTCTTGCAAGCACAGGACTAAACAGGAAACCCTGGCAGACGCAAATCAATTGTCTTCAACTATCTCAGTCCGATGACCAAAACTGGATATCCAGCTATATTTAACCAAGCAGAAAAACATCCTGATGTCAAAGAGGCTAAAAAATGATTGTTCCTCTTGCTCCTGCCTCAGTGATTCACCTGCCTCAGTTGTTCACCTGTAAAACAGTAACATCACTCCCTGCTGTGCAAGACTGAATCAGCACTTGTAGTCAAAGCATTTTGGTACTACACATCTGTACAGACCTTCATGTTGCATAAGCTTCTAGAGATATTACTGAGAATGAAGTCTCAACACAAGGAGGCTGGCAAAGGTGAAGAGGAAACACAGTATTATACAGTACATGGACTCCCAAAATCCAAGGACCGACTCACTTGGAGTGAGGTTTTTTTTTGGTGGGGTGGGGTTGTTTGTTGGTTGGTTTGTTTTAGGAACCACATTTTGTGGTTCTGCAAAATAGAATTGAACTCCTAAAATGAAGGAGTTGTTGTACAAAAGAAAGCTGTATATATTTTTCTTGTAAGAGATGATTATTTCTCATCACAAGGAAGAAAAATACTGAAAACTGTCCTGAATTACAATGCATGCCTTCTAGAGACAACTAGAAATAATTTCACTTTTACGTAGAAGCGATTACATTCTGACACAAGGGTAACATCAATATAACACTGCCAGCCCACAGCTATTTTTCATATTGCTTTAACAAGAAAACTTGTATTATTTAATACCTACGCAAGCCACAAAGAAACATAAAGCATCCTAACTTTTTCTACGTTCAGCTTGTAAGGTTTGTTTAGTGATCACAGGTATTTATGGACAAACATATTTTGTACTATTAAATGTTTTATATGAAAATGCAAACTGATGTGCCAGTTCCTCTGACACATAATATTTCTGTAACTTAAAAGTTATAGAAACACAGTCTGAAATAAAGAGTGTGAGATAGGGCTTGTCAGCAGCAAGGTCTTTGAACAAGCAAATAGTTAAAAAGCAACTGCAAGTATTCATGGTGCATTTACACATGTTAAATGTACAAATAAAATATATTCATTTATGCTTCTATGTATGCATTACTTATATATTAAAAAAAAAAAGTATGTAATCTCTGTATCTTTCAGGGAACATTAAAGCTACCATCAACTGAGAATTTGTTTCTACTGGCCCCACATCTGGCATTTTTATCAATATTATAAGTTTTCATGCTTGTTGCATACCCTGAATTGGTGATCAGATCTTGCCACTTAAATATTGTGTGTTTCAACAGTGACCATTTTATCAGTCTCTCCTAAGACAGTAACTGTAGATTTAATAACCAGCTTGAAATTATCATGTTGCACTTCTCTTGTCTCTCATAGAATAATCCCATAGTGCCATGTTATGTGCCACTAGAAAAGTGCACTGATCAACATAAATAAAGAAGAAAAAAAAAAGAACAGAATCATAAAGGAAAAAAGCATTTTAACTACTCCAACAAAAAAGTCAAGACATTGAAGAACTAGGATTGCATAAGGCTTGTAAAAAGTATTTGAGTACTTCAGCCAGACACAGCACAGAGAAATTTAACAAACAATTGTCAAGTAACTATACCAGTAGAATACAAGCAATTAGGTACTTCTCAGTGATGAGACCAGACCCCTTCATTATTCATATACCAGTCATCATTCAGAAAAGAGGCCTTCAGGTCACTCTAATACATTGCACTGACCAATTAAACAGCTAACTAGAAATACCTTAACAGACAAGACTATCTAGGCGTAGGTATCACGTTTTTATAGCGGCCAGCTTCATCATTAGCTGTAGAAGGAGCGCCGCGCCATTACGCCAGCGACCCTCAAAATGGCGCCGGCCGAGGCAACGGTTGCGTGCAGCGCGCGCACCTCCTGCTCACGTGGCTGGTCCCACACACGTGACTGGTCCCACACAAGATGGCGGGCCCCATGCCTGGCTCCAACGGCTGGACACGGCGGTCGGGGTCCTGCGACCTCCTGCGCGGGGCTGAGACACACAGCGAGAAACCCCGGCAAAAGCCGCGTTCTGCCGCCTCAACTCCCGGCCGGCCTCAGCTACACCGGCGGCGTGAGGCAGCGAAACAAATTAAAATATCCATCGCGCGTCCATCCAGTGCCCCATCGTCCTCGTTACCCGCACTGCTAACCACCGGCAGGTTTGAACTAAGGGGCCCGCTAATCTCGGCCAACAACATAATCTCCTGTTACAGATCCCCTCTGAAGACATGGTAATTTGCCATCTTCTTAATGGGTTTTTGATCTCGTTGAGATGTAATTCTGTTTCCACAATGCCGCGCCGGCCGGCAGACAAGCCTCTTCTGCTCTTCCTCGTGCTTCATTCATGTGCAAATTGCCCGTCGGAGCCGCTAATGCGTTTCTCCCTCCCTTCGCAAGCCAGCCGCCTCCCTCCGCCTCGGCCCCGCACAGCCGGGCCCGCTCCGGCTCCCCCGGGGACGGCGAGCGACGCTTCAGCAGAGGAGCGAGCGGGGAGCGGCGGCGGGGCGGAAGGGGGCTCCCGCCGGGCCGCTTTTCCCTCTTTCCCTCCTTTTCCCCCCGTTTCGGCCCGGCCCCGGCAGGCGCCACCCAGCGGGCCCGGGCGGCACCACGCTCCCCGCGGGGGGACGCCGCGCTCCCCCCACGACCTTCCCCGTTGGTAGGAGCCGCGCGGCGGCCGCGGGGCAACGCCATGGCGACGCGACGCCGCGGGGGGGGCGGCGGGCGGCCCCGGGGCTGGCGCGGCAGCGGCAGGTGAAGGGGGCGGGTGGCGGGCTGGGGGGCGAGGCGAGGGCCTGGGGGGGCCTGCGGGGATGGGGGTGTTTGGGGGCGAAGCGAGGCCCTTGGGGCCGAGGGGGCTGGGGGTGAGGCGAGGCCCTGGGCGGTGGAGGGGAGCTGGGGGGGCTCCTGCCCGGGCCTGCTTCCCTCGGGGGGCCGAGGGCCTGCCTTGGGGCGGGAGAGGGGGCTCCCCACGCAGGGGTGACGAGCAAGGCCTCGCCTCCGTTTGCGGGCACTGCCGTTTCCCGCCTAACCGAAAGGCACTTTCGCTTGCTAAAGTGAAATTCGGGGAACATAAATATCTGTGTTTATGCTGATTGCTCACACCGAATTACCCAAACGGTATGAGCTGTAACCTACTACTCATTTAAGTTTCTTTTCAAAGACACTGCCTTTTCCTTTCCTCCCAATCATTTAATCCCATGTGTATCCAATGGTGCAAGTAGCTTATGAAAATTTGAATGCAATGAAATGAAAACAAAATGATTTCCTTCCTAGATTAGGAATTGTTTCAAGATTCTTCCTTGTGTTCCCCTCTGACACCCCCACTTTCTCTCGGATAGCTTACATGTCAAGGTGATAACAAAGTAGGATAAAGAGAACACACAAAAATCTTTATTACCTCTTAGAAGTTTTCAGATAAAATTCTGTTACTTTGTCTTAGCTTTATTTTTTTTAATATATATAAGCCACTGTATACATGACTAGTTTTGCTACCACTAATATTTCAATTTAAGGCACAGTTCGTAGTAGTAACTTATGCATTTGCAATACAGAGACCTTGATATTAATTACTCAAAGGAAAATGAATATTCATAGTAACAGATGAGAGTGAAGAATTGTTTTAACTGTAGAAGATCAAATTCTGAGCTTAAGCCCATGATATTACCAGCCATTCCAGCTTTTAACAAATATAATCATTATCATACAGTGAACAACAACTTTGTTTACTCTCCTATTTTCCAAATGCAGGACTGTTGTATACCATCAGTGCAAAACACTGAGTGAATTCTTCACATAGAAAGTATATTTCAGTTTCTTCTCCACACATTTGCAGCATGAGTGAAAGTCATTCTCCTGGAAGGGTATTCATGCAACCACATTTTTATCCTGCAAATTTGAAAAGACAATCTGTAAGTGAAGGAGACTTAGCTGCAGCTCTGCGTGGCTCTGAAGAGTCTGATGGTGAAAGCCTTGCTCAGGAGAGACAATATCAGCTAGAACTCCAGCAGCGGATTCGTGAAAATGAAGAACTCGTAGGACTGTCTTCAGATGAGTTGGAGAGTGACAGCTTAGAAGAAGATAGCTTGGAGGAGACAAGTTTAAAAGAGCAAGAAGGAGCTAAGTGTGACACAGATCGATATACAACTGGAATGCAAAAGAATGGTAGTAATGGAAGGTAAGGCATAGGATTTTACTAGAGGGGTGTAATAGTTCTGACACTTTAAAGCTAAAGCCTACATTTCTCAGAGCGTACATTACATCTCCAAGACCAATTTTTATGGTCATGGTGCTAGTAAGGACCCCTAGGGACTAAGTGATACACAAAGTTGTACCGTTTCTTCGTACTCACATTCGTAATTATTACACCCATCTCTCCGACATTGCCCCAATTGTTTATTATCCATGCTAAAACACCGCTGTAGGAAGGAAAGGTGTAAGCGAGAACATCCCACACGTACCTATGCAGGCTCTCCACATCCTGGCTCTGGACATCACATACAAAGGTGATTGCTACATGCCTCTCTGCCTCTCAGAGAGAAAGGCAAGGAGGTAGGAAGTCTTGAGCTGATCTGTGCTAACCCTTACTCTTAGGCAGCGCCAGTAAGCTAAAGGTGGAGCATTTGACTGGTCTCCTGCTGGTAAAGGCCTGTTAAACGTAGATCCGCTCTTATTCCCGTCTGCTTGATTGAGAACCCACTGCAGTCAATGGAAGGAGTTCAACAACAGTAATGGGCTGTGGATCAGGAACTGCAGTATTTAGCGGTGTGTGCTGGGTGCTGTCTCAGGTCATGGACTAGAAGGTTCCTGAACCTGGGCTGTGAAAATGAGAGAAAGCGAAGACCGGTATTGACACATACTTTCTTCATTCCTTGCAAAAAGACCTGTGCGGAGCAAACTAGGCCACTTTGCGTAGGAAACTTACAGGCAAAATTGTTGGGTTGAATAAATGCAGTTTTGTTCTATAACTACATACATCTAAAATTAAAAATTTCAGGGTTACCGTCACCCTTAAACATTCTTTGAAAAGCATTAACTTGGTACATAAAATTTAATTTGCTGTCATATGCGTAAAAGGTTTAACACTGTTAAATTGGAAATAATTCTCAAGTTTAAAAGGATTAAATTAAACCTGAAGTAATAATAATGTGCAGTTTCAATTTAATTGTCTACTTAAAATAAAATGGCAAACAAATGAAGGCTAAATGATTAATAGCATGCTTTTATTCACCTCCTCAACAGGCAAAATGGTCAGTTATTGAAGATTTTATTGTGAGTACAAATGATGTTAATTGTACTAGAAACATGCTCTAATTTTTAGTAATTTTTTTGACTGAATACTATGCTGAATGTGAGGCTCTTCATTAAATGGAAATTTGATTTTATTTTGTTTGAACTTAGCCTAGTAAGTACTCAAATCTAGTCCATTAACCAGAGCAAATATCACGGCATATGCATATGAAACCCCCTCTCTACATCCATTACTAACCTCGGAATTTGAAGAGGAAACACTGCATCTGTTGTCTACATACAACACTTTTGTTGATGAGCACAGAGTCCATCTAACCTTTATATCAAGTTGGGGGGAGGAATAAAAGGTGCACTTTTTGTCTGCAGATGATTAGAGATGGAGGAGCTCTTCACACTCATTTTGTTCCAGCACGGTGACCTGGCCTGCGTAATACAATTGAGCTCCTGTGCACACATTTCAGCACAATAGAACTCTTTAAAATTATACTCTGCTATTTGAGTCATTACAATTATATCACATATTTCTGTACTCATTTCAAAAACATGGTCACCTATTTCTGTTTGCCTGTGGGTATCACAGCTATGAATAACAACGTTTTCACTGGTGTAAATCATCTGGTCTCTAATACACAGGATACCAGGGCACAGATGCTTACCTAGATTGATAGAGAAAGAGATTATTATTTAGGTGCCACTTACAATATAGGCACATATGTAACTACTCTAGAAAGGGTCAATAAATGGTTTATGGAAGTGTTAGTATGGTTAACTATGTCACAGTTTGGGGAATATCACTTTGAAAGGCTCACCATTTGTCAGTGCCTAAGAAACCAGGGCTATACTGCAGGTCCAGTTAAGCAAAAACAGTGTTAAAAGCTTTTTCCCCTTACTCCTGCCTCTACCCTCCCATCTCCTGGCAGCCAAGCTGTATATATCTGGCTCAGACAGCTGATCTTCCTCCTGTTGGATCAGATCACAAGTCATGAACAGACTCAACTGTGCTCTTTTAAAGGCAGCCCATCTTTGTTCAAATAGAGTAACAACAAATTGGGCATTTGTTTAAAAACAAACAAAAAAAACAAACCCACAAACCTTTCTGATTTGTCATTTTGTACCATAAATGCAAGGCGTATTTATTGAATGATTACCTCAATTACAGCCTGGTTTTTTTATGACAAATTACTTGAAATCTGTCATAGAAAGTTTTATTGAAATATCAGACTCTATATCCTGATGTTCCATAGAAATGAGAAGAGAGAATATAAATACAGAGCCTTAGGTTGCTCTCGCTTAGGCAGTCAATTCTGTTGAGATTTGGGAGAGGGATCTTACCACGAATACCACTTTTATTTCAAAGAGCAGAGTCTCTGAGGAGAGAGCAACACATATTATTGCGTAGATTACATCATTTTCAAGGACACAACAGAAGCGATAAGATGCAGTCATTTCGGCTTTTAACTGATTCTGTTAGTGCTTATAATTTCTCTTCTGAGTTTATGATAAAGATTGTATTCCACTGTGATCTGAATGTTAGACCAATTTATCATTCACTGATAAGGAAAATTAAAAAGGAAGAAGAGGTTCAGCATAATTTTTTTACTCAAAAAATGTTTGATAAAGTGGTTTCGATCCTGATCCTGCAAATGGTCGTACAAAAATGACTTTATACACTGAACTAATTCAGTTGACCGTGTTTGCAGGGTGGTTGTCATAGTCTAAGTTGTACACTGAAAAAAACTATAATTTATGCAATTTATACATAACTAATTTTGAGCTTATTTTTTAAATAGGAAACAGCAGTCTGTGGACAAATATTTCAATCTAAGATACGATCCTAATTGGAAGAAAGACATAGCAGAATTTTCTGAAGCAAAGAAAGCACATCAAGTTCCTAGAAGAGGCAGTGTGGAGTTTTCACAAGATCCATTTTACCTCCTTTCCAATGGCTGCCCAGAAGAAGAGAATCAACAGATGGCAAAATCACAAGATACATCCTTTGAGTTTGATACAGAAGTATTAAACTTTGATGAACCAAATGCCGTGGTCAGGAATGAACCTTTTAGGTTATATGTTAAAGGGAAGGAATCTGACGAGGACTATCATTTCAAAGATAGTCCCAGTACGTACAGCAGTGCTTTTTCTCTTCAGATTCAAGATCAACCAGAAAGAGCAAAAAAAGACTTTGTGGCAAAAAACAAACGGACTTTAGGATTAGGTAAACGCATGAGAAATTCTTATCTTCAATTACACAGTAAAAAGCAAGGAGAAGTTCTTCAAGAGCAGGTAGGAGATTTCCACACATTTTCTCATTAGTATAAACTGATCTACTGTCTGTGGTTAAAACAGAATATCTGCATGATCTTTCAGGTTTGCATGACAGGTAAGTAGATTTGCCATCTATCCTGCAATGGATAACTCACGATTTCCCACAAGTGTCTCGTCCGCCCTTTATAGAAGAATTGACACGTCATCAGTTACATCAGCCAGAGCAAAACTTACGTTTTGAATCTGCCAGTAGATGCTAGTAATGCACAGTAGTTGGATTTGGAGAGCCTAGTAGTCTTATGTTTGATTTATATTAAAAATTAAGTGGAAAGGTAGTTCAAGTTCCTAATAAACAATTTGTACATGAGTTTGTTGCTTTTACTTGCTCTGCATTATGCATAATGGGGGAAGGTGGAAATAATTGAATTATTACACTGAGTTGTAGCACAGAAAACTCCTAATTTACAAAACTGCTGAGACTTTGTTTCAAGTGACACATTCTTGGAGGCTAATGAACAGTTGACCCAACACTAGAGGGCATCTGCTGACTACATTACAATGAGTGCAACAGTGGACAAGCTCTTTTCTCGCAGAGCTATTAAGAGCACTTGTTTTTTTCAGTTATAATTTAGTTGACGGTGAAAATAATTAGTGTAGATTGATGCTAATTAAAGCTATGTTGATATGATTATGTTTACTATTTGGGGAATTCTAAAGATGTTTCATATGTAAGTATTGGAGCCAGGGATCAGAACTTCATTGCGTAGACACTATGCAAAGATACCTAATAGAAACAACTCTGTTAAAACCGGAACAATGTTATAAGATTCCCTTGCTGAAGTAGCCATGGAGACTGAATCCTAGTTTTCACATTCCTTGCTGTCTCCAGCAGAGCTGTGACAAAACAGGAGCCTTGCAACACATGCGTACAGAGAAGGTGTGTTTCTTTCCTCAGCAAGCTGAGATGCGACCGACATCAATGGTTGCTGTCAGCTAGCTTAGTATTCGCTGGGGGTAGGCAGAGGAAGAAGTAGTTTTCTCCGGTTCTTAGTCAAGACAGCCATTGCCCCATCTTGTTGGAGGGGTGAAGGAAGGCCTGATAGAAGCATCCTGTTGACCAAAGCTGGCCTGCAGGCCGTGATGTTCCGTTAGCAAACGCTATACACCACTGTCAGCTTCTGTGAGGTCATATGCACAAGCATGCACTGGAACTGAGACTTAAAAATAAAAAAATAGAAAAGAAGAAGAAGAGGGTGTGAAAAGGGATTTGATCAATCACCAAAACCCTCTGCTGCTGTCACCAGGAAGCACATCAGTGAATTCTTCCCAAACCCAAACTGTTCTTTAAACTAGTTAGTATAGTTGCCCCTGTTAAAAAGGACTTTCAGTATGTCGCTCCTCTAACTATCGGAAAACCAGCTTCTAGGCTAAACTCATTCACAGCTGGTTTGCTCTTGAATCAACACTGTCTGGGTGAAAGTCTAACAGTATCAGTGTGACTGGGAAGGGAAACCTCTTGGGAGACAGGAGGAAAAATACCATTCATGCTGTGGGTGTAACTGAAGAGGGAGTTTTATAAAAGGTCCTACAGCATCACGTATAGCTGCCTTACAGCAGTGAGTCCACAGTCTTAGTTACTCTGTTTCACTTGAAGTGAAGGAGAAGTGGTGTCCAAAGCCTTAGGCTCCAACAAGTTTACAGACCAGGAGACAGCAAGCACTAGTGAGGGTAACATGGTGCTCCCATGAAACATAGTGGCCCATCGGGGTTTGGGGGGAGGAAGCCATTTAAAAAGTATTTTTAGGTGGTTGTTGACAGCACACAAAGAAATCCAAACCTTGTCTCAAGGCTCATGATTCTCAGTTCAGCAGTTAAGTCTTCTATGTTAGGCCAGTTACCTCACCTGAAAAAATTTATCAAAAGTGCAAGTATGCAGAAAAGCAAGCAAGTCAGACATCTGCTGGAGCACTGGAACACATTCTGAATGCTCTTTTTCCTAAACTGGATTATTTTGAGCTTTGCAGGATGTTGAAGCTCTCTCTATTGATAGGATCACAGTTGGCTGACAGGTATTGTGGTTATGAAATAGTGTGTACATTAAAGTAAGTAAGTAGTTTACATACAGCTTTATTTAACTAACAAAGCATTGGGTAAAATATTTGCAGGCTTGTTCTTGCAAGGTTTACAGCTATTAGAGACTGCTATCTTTATGCACAGAGGTATGTACCAAAACATACCATAAATGTGTGTTGATCTGTATGTTTACTAATTTACACAGCATTTTATAAAACATCAAGTTCTTTGCAGTGTTGCCTGATTCTTTAAGAACCTGGTGATGAGTTTCTTTGACAGAGAGAGAGATAGAAAGAGAGAGAGGTAGCAGCCCAATCTAGCTCAGCTGTACTCAATATGAGTTGCTTTCCTACCTACAAGCCCCTTACTTCAAAGCAAGGAACATAATGTACAATTTTTTAATGGCTCTAGACCAAGGCACTCAGACTCTCTGTGCACTGCGCCTTACCTCAGTGTAAACACCTAATCAAGATTGCCTGCGCTTCAACAATAGCAGCCAAATGCAATTCGAGAAGCACAAGCCTTTGAAGTCCTCACTGCAAAGGCCGGTTTTCTAGTCTGGGATAATGACATGCCATGATTGCTGTCTTTGTTGTATCTTTTCAGTAGAGAAGCAATTATGGGCCTCAATTTAACAGAATAGGCATTACACAGCTTATGATGCTCAAAATGCAATTTCATTTGATCATTTTCTCAATTTGATTGGTATTAATAGAATAGTTCACAAAAAATGCTGGCAGAGGTTGTGTCCTGTTCCTCTTTCAAAGAGATAATGTAGAAGTATGCTTTACCTGCCCAGCAAACTATCAATACAGTGAGTCAGTTGGTTCCACCAAAAACATCTTCCTGACTGCAAAGCTGTGTCTAGCCACAGTTCAGGAAACCTATGTAGGAACTTGTGAGTTGTTAAGTTTTCTAGAGACCAACAGAATCTGCATCACCATTTGGTGATTTAGGGTTTAGCAGTGTGATTCACCTGAAATGTCTGCAATAAACTCTCCCTACCTTTTCCTAGTTCTCCCAGCCCAAAGATGTTAAGCTCAGCTCCCCGAAAGGATTAAACACTTTCTTCATGCCAATTTCACCATGATAATTTTCTGTTAATAATTCTCTTGGTCACAAATATCTTCTCAGTGTGAATTCTCCTGTGTTAGCCAGTGTCACTCTGCAGTGATGCATATATATATTCCTACCACAAGCATTGGCTTAGCACATAGTTATCTGTAGTCTCTTTATCATGAGGCTGTCTGACTGCACACAGATTTGAGGTCATACCTGCTGTAGTACTTAGCAGGATAATGTGGCACAACAGAAGGGGGGAAAAAGCATTCTTTTTCATGAAATTGTATAGATTGAAAAAACATATTGAAAAACTTGAGTCTCAAAAAATATTCTGCATTTAGTCATATTTACAAGGGTATTTATTGGCTTCAAAATATGTAGTGTCACCAGCCACCCTTGAATAATTGCTCAGGTTTGATTTCTAGCCATTGGGCCACCACGACTGTGGCCATATAAAGATGTTGTTCTTGTATGTGGGCTTGCTGTTTTGCACAAACTGTTTGATATTGCTGTCAAGCTATATGCATTGGATGTTTTGTTTACGTGGCTACTCCGTATACCTTTCTACCAACATTACTGTGTTTTGCCATCTTTTTCTTCCGCATGACTCTGTTGTTCAAGACCTTGCTATGGTGTATATCATCCATTAATGCCGTGGTACACTGGCTGATTGCCTGGACAATGGCAGTTGTCTGGTTGCTCTTTTGTTAGTAGGTACATCTACTGACTCCTATATAAATTGAGAAGCCCAGACATTTGAGAGTGTCTGTTACAAGTGGATTTCTATGCTGCATGCTTCCTGCAATTTTCTTTTCTTCTATTCCCTTTAAAAGCAGAAGAAATATCCCCTACTGCCATACTACTGTTACTTGTTTTTCTGCTTCTTTTTCATTTGATCTTTATTTAGCTATTCATTTTCTTCTTATCTATTATTTAATGCCTAACTTTACCATTTCAGCTTTACTAGGATACAAATTATTTCTCTTCTTCTTCCCCCAAGACTTTTAAATACTTTTATCCGGCCGGGCCATCTTTGTATGAGGCCATAAACATTCTTGCTTTTTTAGGCTGCAGATGCTAAAGCTGTTGATGAAGAACCAGTTCAGAATGTCCTACCATTTCAGAACACGAAAATGGATCCTGAAGACAAATGGTATCTGAAGTCACAGCGGCTCAAGGTTCCTTTTTGATAAAACATGATTGTTGAAATATATATGTAAAAACGTATCAGTTTGAATATTTCAGTCTGTAGGGCTCATTTCTTTTAAAATATCAATTACTGAATATGAATCCTTAGAGAATCACTCACTCAGATAATCCAAAAAAATTTAAAGCCTATGCTGCTTTATATATTGAATGTTTTAAAAACAGAATAGATCTCCTAATCCCAAGAAATTCTGAGCTTAAAGAATGGCATCTACCGAGGACATTACTTGGTTAACAGTAATGTAAAAGCGCAAAGTAGTACATGGTCATTTTTGATGGTTCATGAGGATTATGAGCTAGAACTTAACTACTCTTGTATTGCTTGTCCCCTAAAAGTCCAGTGAACATCAAGAGGTTACCGTAAAACAGAAAATGTTACAGGTAGAAGGACTTGTGGTGACCTCCTGCTTACAGTTAAGTCTATAGACCTGTTTTATGCTTGCCTTTCAAACCAATACAATGGATAGTCTTTGGAGCAGTAACAGAGGAGACCAGCTCTCATCACTGGTGAAAAAGCAAGCACTTCAGAACCAGAACTTCAAGCCAACTAGAATTATTATTAGCAAACCTAATTGTTATCTTTGTATCAAATGTATTTGAAGTAATTCAGGCAGACTGTTTAAATTCCCTGCTGTTCACTTAAGACTGGAAGCTGCACTTCTTGAAAGGGCAAACAAGATTTTATGCTGCTATTCATTGCAAGAGATTTGCTTTATATCTGAAATCTCAGAATGAAGGAGGTATTTTACAGGGCTGCTCATTCCATCTGAATGAGAAAACGTTGGCCTAGTCTCAGTTTGGCAGCAGTTCATACTTTCCACCGGTGGCACAGTATGCCAGAGCACTAATCGTTACTGCAGAGGTTGAGCTAACAAATCATCATCTTGGCACCAGGAGTCAGGATTCCCCAGTGCTAAAGCTTTCACCAAAACATTCTTCTCTATATGTGGATTTAATACCTACCATTAAGCAGTTATTCTGAGTGTGTACGCTATGTAGTGATTGCAAGTGTTGCTAACAAAAGAACCCTAGAGAGACAGGAGGATGAAATGGAGGATTTCAGTGCTGACAAAGATTAAATGGACTGGGAATGGGTTTGTACATTACCTAGAAGGAAAGCCATGTCTTTCCTGCAAAGGGGCAGCACCTGATGTTTTAATTAGAAAGTGATGCTTCTTAAACAAACTCCAGATTTAGAGTATATCTGTTCAGCTGAAGAGAGTAATCATGTTGTGCCTAAATTCTTAGTTAATTCTTAATTTATTTCTTAATTTATTTCTTATCATTTGGATAATGTTTTGCAGGACCTGCAGGGAGGAGTGCTTGGTTTAGAAATGAAATCATTCAAATCATTGACATCAATGTGTTTCTACTGTGTTCCAGTCTAGCAGAGTGTACAAACCATCTCTTTATGAAATTTACTACAATTTATTTTCATTAGAATCTAAGAAAACAGAACTGATGTGATTTTTGAAACATTTTCCCCAGGTGGTTGACAGTGAACTGCCACTTGTCTGAAGGATTAGAAATGAGTAGTCCTGAGCATTTAAGGCTGATGTACTAGCTCACCCATTTTTGCACCTCGTTCAGATAAAGCTCACTTAATTGATATTGCCAGGACATCATTTATCAGATATGGTCTGCATCCGTAAGGAGCCATTTTTATAGTGTTCCACTGCACAATTTATCTCAGGCCATCGAGAAGTCCCGATGCAGTATTATGCATTGCCTGTGCAGCACTATCCACTTGTGCAGCACCTGAAGAGAA
This sequence comes from Dromaius novaehollandiae, assembly GCF_036370855.1. Taxonomy (NCBI): domain Eukaryota; kingdom Metazoa; phylum Chordata; class Aves; order Casuariiformes; family Dromaiidae; genus Dromaius; species Dromaius novaehollandiae. Next base: position 4,830,758 of record NC_088118.1, read on the forward strand.
TCTGTGGTTCTGTTCTTTACTAGCGTATGGTTTTCAACTTTGGATTAACTCTAGGCCGGGCCATCATCTAGTCTAGCCATGAGCGTAATTTACTAAGTCAGGGTTAGATACGACCTGCCTGGAGTGAATTTGATGGCTCTAATCAGCCTTGTGCAAACTGGCCTAAGTCATGACCAATGTGCTAAGGAACTGTTATTTTAGTTATGAGGACCAATGCCCTACCTAAGTCTCTTTCAGGTCCTTCTATCAGGGCATGTTTTATTAATTCAAAACCTAAAACTTTACAAATGGCACAAAATGAGACTGTTCTCTGTACTGCACTAGACTTTGGGGCACAGAAGCTTTTCCTTTTACACTTCACTCTCTGCTAAGAGCTTGCTTTTAAAACAAGTTTCCATCCCGAAGCTCGTTCAGCCATATAAAACGTCACCGTAACCCCTTACTAGCTGACAGCGTAATGAGAGCATAGTTCAAACAGGTCTGGCTGGCTCCAGACATCCCAGATTTTTAAAAGCACTAGAGATTATATACTCCAACCTCTTCATGCATGTTCAAGGCACCACATCAACACATGTTCAAAGTTTAGTACATGTTCAGAACTCAACTTCACTGTAACTTATACAACTATTAAAGGGCCATCTGAAATAGGAATGCTGTCCTGAGTTAGAATCATAGAATAGTTTAGGTTGGAAAACCTCTTCTAGATGTAATCTAATCAAAACTTTAGTTAATCAGGCACAAGGTTGGCAGAATGCTGAGAAATAGCTACATGAAAGGTATTATAATAGGGAAAAATTACCCATACACTTGCAGATTGTTGATTTTAATGCACATATACAATGGCAACCGCTGAAATTCACCATACTTTTGATAACTTGTTTTAGGATCACCAAAATAAGCAGCCTCAGAGAAATAAAATAAAATCCAACCAGAGTCTCAAAGGGAGAGCTTTCCCAAGAAATGATAGCCAACAGCCACCAGGAAGACCAGCAGAATCAAAGTCTTGGCACCACAGACACCTCCAAGTATCAGAATTTCAGACTGCTCCCACACAGGCAGCAGAGCAAGACAACAGCAGTGCACTGCAGAAATGGCTATGTCCAGATCCTTCTATTGGCCCTGGTACTACTCATTTAAATAATTTCCCAAATTCAAGACATTTTGTTAATCAGGATTTTGTCACATCTACCTATCCTCTTCATCCAACACTGCATAGATTTAGCCCGGTAGAGTTCATGTTTCCTGCATACACCAGTGGGGAGAAATATCATCCTGGTCCTCCAAACAGACTTCCACATGATCAGCAACATTTATACAATCATGCCATTTTACCACTTTTTCCAAGAAATGACTGTACCAGTAATCTAGCACACCCAAATCAGAGGAATAATTCATCTATTTACAATGCTAATTTTCAAGAATTGTTAAAGGATCAAGTGTCACCTCAGGATTGCAAAAGACACATTTACGCGGATAAAAACTATCACAACTATGCTATCAGTAGTTTATGGTAAGGATAATCACAATATTATCATAAAGCTATGATGCCCAGATAAATTAGAGATGGACAAAAAATAAGTCCAAAGTATTAAGGTCTTACGTGATATATCTATCGCTATAGATTATTGCTAACTTATAGATTCATTATTACTATTTACTTTTAAAATATGTTACTGGAAAATAACGTTTCTATATTCCATGCATTCTTGCAGGCAGAATTTTCTGTGATTGAAAGTTTCCCTCGGAAAGACTAGAAGTGAAACTTAAAAACAAGTTCGTAAAGAGACAAGTGCATAAGCTAAGTCTAGTGCTACCTGCAGAGAGTTATATCAAAACCTGCCTTCTGGGGTGAATGTCCAGAGTCACTCCAGTGCCTGTTCTGGGTTGCCACCCAGGTTTTAAAAGTCATCGACCTTTGCCATTATGGGTAGCCAGAGGTGTTTTTACTGGTTTGATAGTCATTCTAGGCATACCATATTACCATAGAAGTCAAAAGTTTTTGTGCAAAAATTCTGAGAAAAAAGTTTGGACCCTCTTGACATGGAAAGGGCATGAACATCTAAAATCAGTTATGCAGAATTTCACTTGCCCTGATGAAAATGAAAGTTTTATTTTAAATAGGCAAAGAATTATTCCTTTCAACTCTTAGCAGGTCTGATCCAAAGCCCTTTAAAGGCAGTTTCCATTGACTTAAGCTAGCTTTGCATCAAGCTGAAAATTTCCCCATCTATAATTTTTCCATTTAATTTATACAGTCTCCATGCACTTGGGTGTAAGCAAAGGAAGTCGTTGCGAAATTCCCATGTTTCCATCTTCATGTTCCCATTATATTGTCTGAGCGAGGATGATTCTATATACAGATTGCCTGTTGAGCTATCAGGTATTAACAAATGAAGATCTTTTTTATGTCTTTCTTTTTTGAGGCCTTCCCTCTCTTCTACTTATAGTTCACCAGCAGCCCCTTGTCCAGCTTCCCAACTTATGAAAACCATGGAGCAACACCACCAAGAAATCACTTACTTGACAGAAGCTCACTTAGCTGACAGGCACTTCTTCAGCCTACTTCCACCTATAATCCCACAGCTGGAAAGTGGTTCAGAGCTAAATGCAGAGAGAGGTGAAGGAAGTCAAGTGAAAATAAGCCGAAGCAACTCGGAAGGATATCTGATGCAAATGGAAAAGCAAAAACAGCTTAAAGTCAACAAGAAGGTAAGAAAATAGACATGGATTGGAAGATAGTTTTACATTTGTTTCCTCCTCTGTTTAATATTTTTCTGTAATAACCCAAAGGTCTTCACACAAAAAGGAGTAGGGACTGGGAACTATTTTGTTTTCATAGAGTGCAAACTGACACACAGTAACTTGCCTGGAGCACTGAAAACCAACAAACTACGGTGGAAACAGACACTGAGGTTGAAGGTATTTGCTAGTAATTTTTCTGACCACATCATTCTGATCTCGAGAACGAGGCAATTCACCATCGCCTCTTCCAACATCACTTTCAGACTTGATTAGCTCTAAGAACACACAGAGCAGTGTTTGTCCTTTAAGTTATTCCAGTGATAAAATGATTTAAAATAAAGCTATTTGTATAAAGCAGCAGGTAGCCAGGCCTCAGATCTGAGCAAACCATTATCCTGGTCATGCCCATTTGCTAGCCAACTCAAATCTCTCGGTTTCCAAGGGAATCAAACTGAACAACACCAAACTTAGAGGATTTACAAAGCTAACAGCATAAACATTATTACAAGTCTGCTGACAATCCCAATGTGGTCCTTATTAAAATTGGATTCTTTTTGTCTTTTCTGTGTGTCCAGATTTCATACTGTACCCAGTTAACACAGATGCAGTGGAGCAGCATAGATATATCCCTGTGTGTCCATGACAAATTAAATGTTTAAGAAGTTAGCTCCATGTCTCAGGGCAGACAAGCTAAGCTGGAATAATTACTCATGTGCTTCATCTAGGAGGCAGTTTGTGTATTGCTGCTTGAATGACTCTAAGAAGAATTAGCTGGATTATGATAGTAACTGCAGGGCAGATTTCCTTCCCTTTCTGCTTCCCTGAGTTCAAACCATTGTTTCTGTTCTGCATTTTCAGTAGGTTTCTCACACTTCGTATCTGAGGAATGCTATGGAGAATAGGACTGTTTATGTCTCACAGAACGATCCAGCTTTTCACGATAAACAAATGCACCAGTCATACTCATCGTATGCACATTTTGGCTTCCAAAATACATGAGGAGTGTGAAAAGCCTGATTTTGTTGTATACAGCAAAATGATTAACTCTCCTCAGGACCTCCAATTAAAAAAAGAGGTGTAAATATATCACAAAATAGGAGGGATAGCTGACACAGTGAAACATCAAATAGAAATTTTAGTGCATAGATTTAGCTTCTTTATAGTTGAGTTTATCTTGAACATGTCCTTTGTTTGAAAAAAATGCATTTTTTTATTTGCACATAGATGTGTGTGTGTGTGTGTGTGTGTGTGTGTGTGTCTGCACTACTTCATGATTCTAGTGACATCACCCATCACTCATCTTCCTTTTTGCCTACGCAATTGTAAAGCTTTTGCTATGCTGCAAGGCAGGTATTTTTCAGCTTTCTGTGAGCAACTGTTTTCAACTACATTGCAATTTTGAGAATGAAGAAAGGTTATTATTACAATAATATTTCCCTGTTCTTTTTTTTATTGCCAAAATCAGGTATTTTTCCCTGCTTCTCTTATAACAGTTTCTCTGGAATTTCATTCTAGTAAGTGTCAAATGGGTCCCTTTAAGCTGCTTAAAAATAAAGCTCAAGGAAGGTCATTTTTGATGGAGAAAGTATTGCTTTGTAATTTTGATGACTGGCAATTATCTACCTAGTTTCAAAGGAAAGATGTTGTAATTTGATTTTTGCAATTAATTCAATCTTTTTGATCACTTACAGTCCATGAAATGAAACAATGCCAGAGCCAAGGTTGAAACTGGAACTTGAACTCTTCTGTTGGGTGTCCACTACAAGACTTGTCTTAATTATGCTCTCTATGAAATCATATAGAGGAAAATCTCACTGCTGTTTGTTTTTCAGCCATATAGTTCAAAAGCCCACGGGAATCTGAATGTGAAACTTGGAGGCCTTGGACCTGACTATGAATCAATGAAAGAGAAGGTAGGTGGTCCCCGTGATATGGTCTGCTTTTCAGTTGTGCCAAGTGACATTAGATAGGGGAGAAAGGCAGTGAAATCACTGCTGAGACAGTAACTTGTGTTCGTCTGGTACGTTATGTCCTTGACTCACAGTCTAGCTCAAGTTCCTAAAGGGAAATTCAAATAGAAGGAAAGACGACTGTATTGTGGAATAGTTTCAGCCCTCTAGTTTTGTAGTCCCAGAAACAGGGATTAGTTCACAGAACTCAGCAGAACTAATTGCAGATCATGAAATCACATACACAGTCATGTGACTGAGTTGCATTATCATTCCCAGTGCGGAAGTTAGCACAGCCTAACCTTCAAAGTGAAAGCGAAAAAATATAAAAGTAGTGTAAATGCAAGAGGTAAATAGCTGGATGAATTTTACTTACTGTTAAGCAAGTGTCAGGTATTACCCTGTTGAAAAGGAAACGGATTGTTCAGAATGAGTATCTGAACAATTAGCATCATTTGACCTGTTCTCTGCTAGTAAGGAGGTTCTGGTAGCAGTTGTTTATCTGAGGTGTTACCAGTCATATCCTGCATGCTTTGAGACCCTAGTCATCAGACAACAGGTGCTTTAGATGGCATTCTTTATATAAACCTCATAGGACAGCAGGAAGCAAAAATGATAAAATGATCATCCTGTTGGAGTAATTGAGAAACTCTTGTGATTTCTTCAGCCTTGCAGCAAGTGAAATAGATTAGACATCTCAAATTGGAACGGATGGAGTGGTGCATAGTGCATGGTTCTGTGCATCTTTAACACTTTCGTAACACTTATGTAGCCTGTCATGTCAACAGAGTACTACTGCCTTGACAAGAAAATAATTGACATTCACTGGTAACTGGGGAGAGACAGAGCACACTGCTGAATTTGAGCACAATGAATAGTTGGAAATATAAAAAGATAGGATATCAGTTAAATAAACAAAGCAGGTCATTCAAGGCCTTAAAAGAAAGTACAGAGATTTTAGAAGTCATTGCAGAAGTGGACATAAATTAGCACAGCCATTTTGGAATGAAACTGATATACTGAAGCAATCACCTGAGAATAAAGATGCCATCTGCTGCATTTCCATCGAGCTCTATCGTAGATACAATCCAAGAAAGAGCTCTTGCAAGTGAAGAGTGACTCAGAAAACAGTGTTATTTATCAGAAATTTCCTGATGTGTTCTGCTGAGGAATGATCAATAGTATAGCCAGGTTAAACAGCAACAGGGGGATAAATGGAAGACTTCCGTGGCAAAAGTGTTTCATTGATGGATCCACTGAGACATTTAATTAACTGTACACTTTTTCCCTTTTGTCAGAAAGAGAAGTTAAAGCAACAAAAGGAATATGCAAAGCAAATTAGGGAACACAACATGAAAAGCCTTGCTTCTGTTCAGAGGTTGCCTACAAAACCCAAGGTTACATCCTCAGTGTCAAGACAAAAGGTAAGAAGAGGGTCCTTTTAAAATGCGTGCAGGGAGAGATCCCAGACTTTGCATAAAGAAAAAGAAAAGCAAGAAATGTAACTCCAAGTATGCTAACATCGTTTCTCCATTTTGATTTTTCTTTAAACAACACTAGGGACTTCTGCTTCCATAGGACATTCGCAAGTACTCATCTCTGCCTCTCTTCTGTTATGGGTACAGATGTTTATCAAGAACTGCGTATTTTTTCTGAACACAGCAGCAGTGTTCAGTCCATGCAGTTCTCCATCTGTGCTATCACCACTCAACTTGGCCTAACTAGCTAGGTGATATTTTCCAGGAGGAAGAGGGGTGTGGAACAAAGAGGAGCATGATCTCCATGAGCAAGTACAGCACATGCTCTGCCTCACAGCAGCAGCAAAGGCCATACGACCTGCAGAGCAGAGCAATCTTCTTGTTAGTCTGTAATCTACCTGCCTGTCAGTCCCACTCACAAACTCCTGTCACTTCAGTTGCATAGCTACAGTAATTGGTCTTATTTTTCAAGCCTGTACAATGTTGCCTTCGCTTTCACTGCCCTTCAGAAATAGCCCAAACGAGTAATGTCTGATGACATGACAGTGCCATACATAAACAAAGGGAACACTGTTTTGCCTTTTTCAGACAGTAAATGGCATATATTCCATCAGACCAGTTCTTCAGGAGCTCACCTACCAGGTGCTGAAGGCACACTAACAGATATTTCTCCACGGGGATGAATGAGAACTGCTTACCTCAGAAAAGAACAGTTTTGGAGTTTAATAACAGTTTAATTATTCCATTACTTGTTCAAACCTCACATAAACCACAGAGAGATGGAACTACACTCTTCAGATGTCAGAAGAGCCTTGGATTTTTGATTTGTTCAGCCCCTTCAGAAGACTTGCCTGACTGTCTCTTTCACCAAGAACATGAGATAATGCAACATCCACTTGAGACTTTACAGGTGTCTCTCAATATGTCTAGCTGAAACACAGATACAGAAAGACATCCTAGTTTAAACCAAGGTGCTGTCAGTTTCAGGATTTCTCTAAGACTATTCCCACTCCCTGTGCAAGGCAACCTTGCAGGTTTCATACATCTTTCCACACTATTTGGCAATCCTCCAGATATCTGCTTTGCGTACCTCTTTCTACATGGCTCTGATCAGCTTCAGTGAGGCACAAGTCAGTTCTAGATCAACCATTTGAGTACTCACATTTTTCTTTTGTTTTTGACAGTTAAGACTATCAGGCAGTAGAGGCTAAGCTGTTTCAACAGAGCTTACAGACTTCTTGTTTGCACAATGCAGTCTCTGCCTCCTTCTCACATGCATATGTGAAAGTTTACCTACTTGCTGCTACAGAAATGCATACAAGGACAAGCGTATGAAAAACAAAACTGGTCTGCCAGTGTGGCAAGTGCAGTTCTTCAGGATGTGCTGTCCCTGTCTATACTCCATTGCTGCCCTCCTTTCACTCCTTATGTTTGTTCAGCATAGACACATTCAGAGTGCCTGCAGTAGAAAAGAATTAAAATCATGGTTTATTTCACACTGTTCTTCATATTCTCATTATTTTAAGTGTGGCTTCTGGACAGACTAAGTGTTACTAGTAAAGAAATTTCCAGCCACAATACAGTGTGCATTGTTACAACAGAGCTTGAGGTATTTTGTGAGAGGTAGCTCTTTGTTTTCCTCTAAACGAGTTATCTGTTAAGGGCTGGAATGTTTAATACCATCTTCACTTGTTCAGAAAACCTCTCTTGTTCAGAAACATATTACCTTTGAAATTAACTAAAAAGAATTTGGCAACGATTCTATGAAAGCAGATTCAAGACAAGGACAAGAGCTTAATGAAATTAAAAATCTTTATGTTTATAAACATATTAGACTAGTGATGCATTTTCTTTTTAAAGTAAAAAGCTATTGAAATCTAATGCTTCATTGTGTAAGATGAGCTCCGGAGGGGAGCGTCAGAATGCAAATCTCCTTGAGGTGTGTTGTATTGCACACTGCAGAGGTCTCCTGCAGAAGCATCTAATACTGAACACTCAGATAAACAAGATGGGGATTAGGAGGGCTATTAATTTGACTCGATGTAGAAACACCTAAGTTTTCTTGCAGTTTAGAAGTCTCGATCAGTTATTCTTTTAAGTTTCACAGTTATCTCAATCTTCATATTTTTCATATTTTTAGGCTCTGGAATATGCTAAGAAGATTCCTAGACCAAAAACTTTTACAACAACACAACCAGATGAAGAGGTGAAAGATGAAAGAGTTCCGTCACAGATTTTAAGAGATCATTTACCTCAGATTGCATCCTTGGAAACTTTGCAAGACAGACATGAGAAGGAGAAGCAAGTTGTAGCTGCTTTCAGAACCCTTCATATCTTATAAGTAATTTGAAATGATTAGGGATATCTTCAAGGCAGAAATTACGTGAACTGTTTAATTATGAGCTATTACTACCATGTGTTAATCTACCATCCCACAAAAATATAAGGTGGTCTGTATTTTAATAATTTTTAAGTTTTAGAATCAGTTCTAGTATACTGAATTTTTAAAAATGTCAACAGTTGCATGTGTAGCATTTTAAATATGATCATCTGTGTTTCTGGGGTTTTTTGTTGGTTTTTTTTTCCTTTAAATCGTCTGATCTAGCAGTTGCATCTTTCAGATTAATCAGTTACTGGCCTGTCACAACCAGATCATTTTTAAACATGCTGAACATACAGGCATCTCTATGAAACATTAAAAATAAACAGTCTCATTTGATGATCTTAATGCCACCCATATTTCTCTTTTTGAAGTGCAGAGGAGACTTTGGCAGACTGGCCAGAAAGAGAGCTAAAAATAGTCCATTGATGGTAAGAAAGAGAGTAAAAACATGCACCAAATATATCAATTATGTAAAGATACATTGCTAATTATTCAACTGTTGCTCTGTTATCTGTTAGTGAATCATTGTCACAGCAAGGCCAAAATTTTGGAGCTTCACCGAGGACAAGGAAATGCAAACCAAGTACTGGCTGTTCATGCAGACAATCTGTTATTAGCCAGAAGCTGTTGAAAAATACATTGAGTAACTGAGGATAATTGAGAGCTACATGTTTGAGAGGAAACAGTTTATAACAGATTAAATCTATAAAAATAACAACAAACAGATGGGTTTCTTATGATGGTTCTGTTTCTTTAACTTAGTAAATTATGAATTAAGTCAGCATATGGAATCTGATTAGAAAACACAGCAAGGGAATTTTGAAGAAAACACCACTAAAATCTCTTAGAAAATGGGCCATTTAAAATAGGCTAGTTAAAAGAAAAAAAATGTGATTATGTATAATTGCTTTATCCAGTTTAATAGTTACTCATTTGTATGGAGGGACAGAGAATTAGTCTTTGGGCAAAGAAAGGTTTGAGTCTCCTTGAAGGAGGCTAACAGTGGAAAGGTAAGGTGGGGAATAAAAGAGAGTATCTTTGAAACGGCTTTGTCTTTTTCCAGATGCTTGAGATTTTTTTGTTAAAGGTAAAGATAGAAATGAACAAGATTTAACACATTTTTGGGTTAACCTTTCATTGGTTGGATGTGTCACAAGTTCTTGGAAAGATAATTTTCCAACAGCTGTACGTTGAAGTCACATCACTAAAGGTATGACATATATTGCTGGAGAAGTCCTCTATCTTGCAGTTTGTAGAGAAGTCCGGATGAGTTTGACCTAGATATTACATTTCTCAGTATGCCTCGATCCTCCTGATGGTCAGTTTTTCGTGTACTGGGTTGGGAGCCTGACCTGAGATCTTGCAGGGTATATTTGAGGAACTACCCAATTTCAGGAAGATCTGACCACCAGGCCCAAGTGTCCTTTATGCCCAGCGGTGACTAAATGTTTTATGGAACCCAATATAACCACTAGCAAAGCAACACAAAAGGATTTTTCCTTGACTATGTGCTTTGAGTCAAGACTTTTGTTGATATTAGTGATCTGCATCTCTCCACCATGCAAAAAGGACATGTTCCTCCCTTTGAAGTCCTCCTGACCCACCTGAGAGACAGGAAGCTCTTCACGCTGTTGGTTGCTTCCCACCTCACAAGCCGGGATGCTTCCCTTACTTAGACTCTCAGACTTAGCAGACAGTGTATATCTTTTGGGGAAACCTGCAGAAGAAGTCTCCAAGCACGGGCAATGTTTGGGTGGTTGCAGGGGGAATGTTTTGCATATCAAAGCACTGCAGCGGACAGCGGCTGTGTGACTTCTGGAACAGGACTGTCCTTAGCCTCTGTCTCCTTTCTCCTCCCTTGTGGGATCTCTACACTTCAGCATTTGGCCCCTGACTGTAGAACATGCATGCTTGTGGTATGAGCCGTCAAGGAAGGCCAGGTAAATGTTTCTGCCAGTTACTGCTTTTCTAGTTTTATTTTTAAACCAAATGGTAACACTTTGAAGCATTTCTGATTAGGGAACCTCAACTTGTTGTCTCTGCTTAAAAGTGATAATCCCCCCTTAATACAAACCTCAAGTACCTATTTTAATGAAACCTTCAGATGAATATCAAAGAGCTATTTACTCTTATCTAATATTTTAATTAGATTATATTCTCAATTTAACCCATTAAACCTCCTTTGATGATCTCCATGTTTAGTGTTTAGCCCCAGATGCTGGAGGTAATGAATATTGGACCTTTGATTTAACGAGAACTTCTGCCTTTCCGGCCTGACTCCCTTTGTATCCCCCTTTTTTATTTTCAGAGCTATAGAATTCAGTTAATTGAAGAAGTCTCTTACCACCACACATTAAGGAACCTAAATTAGCATCCCTTTTCTGATTAGAAAATGCAAGCAGACATTTTCTCTTTGATCTGAGGATTGAGTTGAAGTAGGCAACAGCCCCCTGAAAATGAGCTGATGGCCTTATTATTTGGCTGACATGCAGATGCGTCCATGTGGTGCAAAATGCTTAATGTCTTAATTGATCACCTTCCTCCCTATCTGTTATCCTGCTACCTTTTAGAGCTCCCATAAATTAGGATGATCTTTGTGGGTGGGTGCTTTTTCTTTAAATAAAACAACAAACCCTTCAGAAACATTAAAAAGCAGCTCTACCCATGTTAAACTTCTATTAGCAAGACATGTATCATTTATGTGATGCTTCTTTTGGGGGGTGTGAGGAGGGAGTAGATTAAAAAAAAAAAATGACACTGATCATGATCATCTCAGAAACCATTTGGAAAGGACTATATTTTTTTCCCCCAGGAAAAGACATTTGCAGCGTATGTGCAAAGAAAATCTTTTGATCTACCTCAATACTAATGCAAATTCTTCCTGCACCTAACAGACAGGGTGGCACAAAAAGGGACCATACAAGTAAATGATGAGCATCCATCTGCTTAAAAGCAAAGGGCAAAACTTAATGTCTTTTAAATTAGGAAGACAAAGAATTTAAATAAGAAACAGGGCTTGAGTTTTGCATTAAGTATTCAGGGAGAGATTTAGTTGGAGTAGGAACTGCCTGCCATAGTCCCATTGCTGCAGCACAGCTATGCACAGGGCACAGCGTTACCCACCGTGAGCACAAGCCCCGCAGTCGGGCCTTCGTACAGCTCTTATTTGCATTTCTAAGATGGTGCCACCTCTGAAGGACAGAAACATATCTGCGTACACCATGCAATGGAAACACTCAGCACTCGTTTGGAGGGCTCCTTGTAGCGCAGCCTTAACATTCTTAACACTCTATATTCAGGATGTGTAGAAGCTGAGACAAATCATTGTTGTGAAGTCAGGAGGGCATACTGGGCTAGCTTGTACGCCGCTGATGGACAACAGCATTTTAATCTTTCATAATACCGATACCAAAGAGTCCTTGATGCCATCAAATATCATGTCACTAGTCAGCCTTCTGAAAATGAGATCTTCTGAGGTGTTGAGACTTGCCTTTAAGAGATATCACCCTAACATGGAGGCTGTAACGAAAGGTGATGCTTGATTCCATCATTCCCCTTCCTCCTGAAAGTACGGGACCATCTGCCCAAGCACAAGTAACTGCCTCCTATGACACAGTCAGATCTCGCCAGCAAAGTGCCAGAGCAAAGAAGGAGAAAGAGGAATGCTGCCAGTAGAAAGGAGAGAAGGGGGAGTGCAGCTCTCCATTTCCCCCCTTCACACTCCCTTCATAACTGGAGCAGAGAGATCACATGAACACCACCACCCAGCCTGGAGCAGGGAGGGAAGGAGCAAAGGTCCGGGAGCTCCAGGCAGTAAGAGGAGGACACAAGTGTCACTGATCCTGTGGTACCTCCAACAGTGAGGACTTGGGCTCAGCTGCATTTGGAATCACAGTGCTACTCTAATACCATCACCATCATGTTTATTTCAAAGACACTTGAAGACTTCAGTCCTCTTCCCACCAGCTTCCCCTCAAAGTGTGTTCACCAGTGTGAACAGCTGGCTCTTAGGCTGCTATGAGGAAAACGCATTGTTTCATCACTTAAAACAAATAAAATAAGGCATGGACCCAAGAGCCATGTCCCATCATTACAGCCCCAAAGCCTACCTGCCAAAGATGAGGACTGAAAAACAGCCAAGAACATGTCCAACTCCGCCAGTCACTGAATGCTTGCAACAGCATCAATCTATACTGCCCAAACAGCACACAAACCAAGCATTTGGTCATTGATCATCTCCCTTTAGGGACCAGCTCTGCAGGAAATCATAATAGCACAAGGAATGTGCCTTTTCCCCCGCCTTGTTGCTCAAACCTAAGCACTCTCTGTGTGAAAATAAGCAGGCACGTGACAAAAGGACCAACTCGGGTAACTGCTTCCAGTCCCCCTGCTTCTGTGACAGGAGAAACAGCTCTAGATGCAGAAAATCACAGTGATAGGTAAATGCACACAATCTCTGCTGGTGACAGCTGGCAGGGGTGAGTTAAAGCAGCCTGCCTTACACAAGAGCCTGCTTCGAACAGAAGAGATACTGAGCCAAAAGCCTGGATAGAGCAGATGCTAAAGAAGCATCCAGCAGCTCAGCAAGAGCTTTGCATAATCGTGAGCGCAGAGCCGGCAGCTGCAGGTAATACCACGGGGCTGGTTTTCTGTGTGTCACTAGGAGCACTTAAGTGTTTGTGTCCCGTAGCCACAGCAAAGCCGGCCTGCAGCATGACACTGGAGAATATGGAGTCTTTACCTGGGAAAGCAATTGGCGTGGCTGCAGCAGCAGCTGAAGAAAGCGAAGCACAGAATTCAGGCCGCTTGCGTGTGCCCCTGGTATTCCTCAGAAACCTGCAGCATCATGAGATAACTCATCACCATGAGTTAAGCCCAACTTCTTCTTTGAAGGACTAGCTGTACCCTAGCAGGTAGAAAAAGCACCACAGTCCACCGTGAGGTCACTCTTTCTTCTCTTAAACACATGCTCTATATCTTTCTGCCTTCATCACCAGACACCATGTGTTGCTACTGCTGCATGAATAGAGACTCCACCAGTAGCTGCAGCTACCCGTGCAGCAGCCTGTCCTTCAGCTGGTCAAGCTTTTCTCTCTTTAAATGCAGAACCTGTCTTTGCATTTTGCCCTTTCTGCGCAGCATGGCTGCAAAATCTGTAGAACATTCCCGGTAACGAAGTTTATCCTCATTTTCATGGCAGAGCACATGGGAGACTTCAGAGCTGGTTCCTCAGGGCTGGAAGCAAACAACACTCCCCAAGACCTCTGACCAGCCTTTCCAATCACGCCGTTCCCACCTGGGACTCCAGCATGAGAGCTTTGATACAACTCCAACAGGCAATGGAACTCAGAATGTTTCATCCAAGCTTATTATGGTTTAGCTTAAATCACTTAGAAACCAGATTAATCCAAAACAGAAATAAGCCCCTTTTTAAGCCTAGTAAGAGCATCCAGGCAAGAGTCTGCAGTTAATTAAGGTGATGCTGTTTGTTACTGTGACTAGGAAGAACAACGTCATCATTTCGGGAAACTACGACTCTCCTAAGCTCACAGTGCTGTAGTCAGCATCCTATTTGTCCCACCTGGCCGCCCCGGCCCTCCTCATGGCCCACAGCTGCAGAAAGGCTCTTCAGAGACTCACAGGAAAGAAATACACTCACCTCATACACTAAATTTGCTTCACTAGCAAAGACAAGGAAGAAGCAGAGAAAGGAGTAGAAGCATTTCCCATAGCTCACGCAACAACTGGATCACTTACTAGCCCTGACCATAAATTATTTACACCTTCACCAAGTGACAGCCCATGGTACTCTCAGGGCTGATACCACACATCTGTTTAATGGCAGTACTTTGCAAATGGTCCTCTCTTCAGCTGCCCATACAGTCTGCACATGTGAGCTGCTGTTACCTAGCTCTGGCCATAGAAAGAAAAGACTTGGGTTGGAACCTCTCTTTTCTGCCTCATAGAAGTGAGAAATGTAAAGGGGAGCAGAGAGTAAAATGCTCCAAGTAAAAGCAAAAAATCAGGGGAAGGTTTTACAGAGTGATTTTTGATTTTCTTTAATAGAAACAACAAGCAACATTTACCACTGAAATGTAAATTAAACAAACATGATTTCATTTCAGAAAGCACAGAGAAAAATCTTTAATCAAAACCAAAGCTTCAGTGAATATCCTAAGAAGTAGGAAATACACCAAGACCAATTCTTTCCTACCATTTCTACTCCAACACTTCCTAACCAAACACATAAATAAATAATAATAACAATAATAAAGCAAGCCAGCTCCAAACAACCTATCTCCTAGTCAAGCTGCTCAGGGAGAGCAGCAAAAGAAGAGCAGAAGTCTGCAGCTCCCACTGAGGAAGGCAAGACCAGGGAACGAAAACTCATTTCCCTTATTCTAAGAGAAAAATCACAACAACAGATGAGCAAAACACCTCCCCCGGCCCTTCCCTCTTCCCAGGACCTTCTCCACTCTCGTACCTCAGGTAACTCCCTCCAGAAAGCTTTCCCAGGCTGGTTTAGGAACCGCAGCCTGCTGTCTCCAGCCTGGCGCCTTGCTGGGGAGCCGGTGGGAGCTGCCTCGTGCAGCAGGGGCCCCTTCAGCTGGCAGCTATTTCCTCCCTCGTCTCAGTGTCGCTCAGCCCCTGCTTGCCCCAGACTTCTGGGGGGAGCAGCCCGCTCCCCCAGCCTTTCCCCCCTTCCTGCGAGGCTCAGGGCACCTCGCTGCAGCGCCTGCAATGTGGTGGATGTTTCCCATTTTGCTGGTGTTTGTCATTGAGGCTGCTAGCGACGGTGGCTTTGGTTTTAAATATGACGGTAATTTTAAACGTTAGCCAAGGTGCCCAGCACCGCAGGGAGGCGAAAAGGAAGGGGGGAGGAAATCTGCGTTTTGGGTTTGTTTGGGGTTTTTTTGAACATCAGCATAGCTGCACCGTGCCTGAAGAGGGAAGCTGCAGTCAGGGCAGGGGAGAGGAGCAGAGACTCGCGTGCTACTTGGTTCCTTTTCTGGCCCTTCCTCAAAGACCTTGTGCCTCCCGAGTGGGATAACGCTGGTGGCAGAAAGGGGACTGGGAGCTTCGTGATGCCTCATCTCCCCCCCAAAAACCTCTCTGCTTAAGGGGGCCGTGGAGTTACAGGGACCGAGGCAAGGGACCGTCGGGCTTCGCTGCCGCAGCCTCGCTTGCTGTCACGCACGGTGCCGTCGGGGCTCGGCAGGGCCAAGGCCGCGCTCTGCCGGGCGGTGGGCCCCTGCGGCAGGAGGGCCCGGGCTGTGGGGCACCTTCCTGGAGACACCCCTGGGGTCTGCCCCACATCCCAGCATCCTCCCTTCCCTCACGGCCACGAGCATCGCTGACCCCCAGGCGTGCAAACGCCCCCAGCCCCAGCTATTGCAGCGGGGATAAGCACTGGTTTTGGGGGTGTTTGGGGTGATGGGAACATGCTTACGCTGCTCCCGGGAGCCCTCCAAGCACAGAGGAAAAGCAGCTCCTGGCAGCACCCATGACCAGCACCGCAGCCCTCCTGCCACCCGCCTGCCACAGCAGCCGTGCAGGCACGCGAAGAGCAAGCGTGCAGGCGTGTGCAGGTGTGTGCAGGCGTGTGCAGGCGTGTGCAGGCGTGTGCCCCGCACGGCTCTCCCGGCGCCTCTCCCCCAGCCTGGCGCTTCCTCCTGCCTTTCTCCTGCGTCTTCCCTCCGGATCAGAGAGCGCTTACATGCCTTGGTTTTCGTTAATAATAATAAGGAGAATTAAAAGTTCTTCCCACAAGTGAAAGGAAGCACACACAGATGTAGAAGAAACTGGATATTTAATACCCCTTTCATTCAGCTGGGTTTTTTTGTTGGTTTTTAAGATTACATCTTTGTACCTGCTTGCCATATTCTGCCTCTCTAAGCTAAGGGGGTTTTCCTCGGGTTTCTCTCAACACTTTGCCCAATCCTGCCGCGCAGGGAGGGATGCGCCGGGACCGACCTGGCCCGCAGCCGGGCGGGGGCCGGGACGGGCGCAGCTCCGCGCAGCTCCGCGCAGCTCCGCGCAGCCGGGAGCGGCACCGCCAGGCGCGGCCAGAAAAAACGGTCCTGGAAACAGCACGGCGGAGCTGCTCGTTTGAATCACTTTTAATAGCTCCTACTCGAGTTCACGGACACGCGACACGTAGCAAAACGAACAAAACGCTCGGCGGGGACCGGGCGCGACGCAGCCGCAGGACCCCCCCCTCCACCCCCCCCCACGGGCGGTTTCCGCGCCGCTGCCCCCCCGCCCTCCCCCCGCCGCGGCTGGGGGCTGCGGGCAGCCGAGCCTGGGGTCCTGCCGACCCCCGCGCCCGTCTCCCGGGGCGGGCGGGGAGAGCGGCCGCGTTTCCCGCCTGACTTAAGAGTTTTCAGGCTGGCGTTGTGGCAAAATCCGGTGACGAAAATTAGTGTCCTGCAAGTTTTGACAAGCACTACGTGAAAGACAACTAGCCGTTTTCTGGACAGAGGGTTTTCCTCTTCCCTCCAGCGTGTCACCGCTGTTATTTCGCGGGTGCCGCAGGGGAGGGGAGGGGAGGGGAGGGGAGGCACGGGAGCGGACGCGCTTCCCTCGGCTCTGCTCTGTGCATGCAGCAGAGACCCGGGTTCCTGCACGAAGCCGCGTGTCCCGTAGTCCAAAATGCCCTGAAAAGTGCTAACGACACGCAACAACCGAACCAACCTCCCGTTAAAAGCAAAAAATAAAAAGGAATTAAATAACCTAAGAAGACTGCAGCGGGCCGCTCCGGAGGCGGGGGGGGGGGAAGGGGAAGCCCCGGCCCCCCCGGCAGGAGCCGAGCCGCCGCGGGGCCCCAGCACCCTTCCCGGCCCGCAGCTCACCCCGGAAAAATCTCGGTTTACCTGGAAATTAGAGCCGTTTCCCTGGCAGGCGGGCAAGGGCAAAGCGGGCGGGGAGCACGGGGTTGCCGGCTGCGGCGCGGGGGAGGCGTCGGGGCAGCTTGCGGGCGCGGGGGGAACCAGGAGAAAACCGGGGACGAGGTCGGGGGGGCTCTTTAAGGGAAAAGGGAAAACGGCCTGAAAGTGAGTCCCACCTGGATCCCCTGCAGGAATCATGCTGGCCGTGCAGGTGGTTCTCCCGGCTGCAGCAGATCCCCGTCGCCGAGCGGGGCCGTGTCCGTGCCGGGGCCCTGCACGGGCCCGGGGACCGGTGATGCTCCCGCGCCCCTTCCGCCCATCGCGCTGCAACAACCGTTACGCGGCTCCCGTCTCACCTGCCGCTGCGAGGGCGTTTCCAGCGCGTTTCGTGAGCGCGGCCGCCCGGGGAAGCGCTGCCCGGAGCCGCTCCGCGGGGGCGGCCGGGGGCGGCGGGGCCGGGGCCGGGGCCGCGCTCAGTGACCGCGACACACCGACGCGTTTAGTCACGGCGCGGACAGCTGCGGGGACGGAGCGAAGCCCAACGCGTCCGACGGACGGGGCAGGCTCACGGGCACATCGCCATCCTCCCCCCACGCCGTTTTTCCTTTCTTTCTTTTTTTAAGCTCGGCTCTCCCCGGGGGCTCCAGGCAGAGCCCGGGCGCGGGGGATCGCGGAGGGGCTGCGGCTGTGCGCGGCTCTGTCCCCGCGCCCTCCCCGGCGGGACCCGCTCCCCCCCGGGCGGCGGCCCCGGCTCCTAGAGGCGGTGGGGGGCGGCGCAGAGGTCCCCCTCCTCCAGGACGTCCACCTCGTCCTCGGGGTCCTGCAGCAGGAAGGGCCCGGGGGGGCCCTTGCGGGGCTCGGCGGCGGCCGCCTCGGGCAGCTCGGGCTCGGGGGAGCTCTGCTCGCGGCTCTCCTCGCCGCCCGGGTGCTTGGGGTCGTCCTGGCTTTTCCTCAGCTGCTTTTTGTGCTTCATGCGGCGGTTCTGGAACCAGGTTTTCACCTGGGAGAGGGAGGAAAGAACGGAGCAGAGTAGAGTTAGAATAGAATAGAATAGAATAGAATAGAATAGAATAGAATAGAATAGAATAGAATAGAATAGAATAGGAAGAGAAGAGAATTAGAATAGAATGAGAATTAGAATAGAATTAGAATAGAATGAGAATTAGAATAGAACAGAATTAGAAGAGAATAAGAACAAGAAGAGGAACAAGAAGAGGAACAGCATAGCGGGGAGGGGCGCAGGGGTTGGGGACAGGCCCCGGCCCCGGCGGGCTGGGCGCTGGCCCCGGCTGCCCGCGGCGGGCCGGGCCGGTACCTGGGTCTCGGAGAGGCTGAGGGCCGTGGCCAGCTCCACCCGCTCGGGCGTGGAGAGGTAGCGCTGGATCTCAAACCTCTTCTCCAGGCCGGAGAGCTGCGAGTCGGAGAAGACGGTGCGGGCTTTGCGGCGGCGGCAGTGCTTCCCGGGCAGCTCGGCGTGCGCGTGGTGCTGGAAGAGGGCGGGCACCGGCACCCCTGCAGCGGGGACACGCGGCGGAGACCCCGGGCGTCTGTCGGTGTTTCCCCCCCTTTTTTTTTTTTTGTTTTTTTTTGAGGTCGTTCTCATCTGCTCGGTTTTGGGGGCGTTTTTCCGCGGGGCTTCGCGAGGCGGTTCGCCCCACGCAGCACCCACGCGAGGCGACTCGGGGCGCGGGCAGGGCTGGAGCGCTGCTTCCCCTCGCCCTGCCTCCCTGCCCCGCGCGCCGCCTTCGCCCCCGGCCGGGAAACTTGGACGAGCCGCTTCCCTGCCGCGCTGCCGAGCGGCTCCCTCGGCCCCCAGCGCCGGGCCGCGGCTCCCCCAGCCCCGGGCCGCGTCCCCCGAGCCGCCCGCGGGCGCAGGGAGCTCCGCCCGCCCGGGGAAGGCGGCGAGCGCGGCCCCGGCGCTGCTGCTGCAGGCGGCAAAGGGACGCGGCGGCCGGGTCGTCGCCTGGAGGGGGGTGAAGCAGTGCGGAAAAACATCCATGTCACCCTGCTTCCCCCCAAAAGTGATAATAATAATGATAATAGTAATGATAATGATGATGATGATAATGATAATGATGATAATATTGATAATAACGACAATAATAATGATGATAATGATGATAATAATGATGATGATGATGGTAATAATGATGATGATAATGATAATAACGACAATAATAATGATGATAATAATGATAATAATGATGATGATGATGATGATGATAAAAAAACAAGTCAGGCCGAGGCTGCATTTTCCCGTGCAGGCGCGGGAAGGGAAATCCCGGCGCCGCTGGGCTCGACGTCCCGGGCCGAGCCGGCAAAAGCGGCCTCGCCTGGGACCCGCCGGGGCAGCGGCGCCCGTCGCGGCGCGTGTCCGGCCCCACGCGGGACGGCGGCGCTTACCGGAGGCGGTGAGGAAGTAGGGGGGGTGGTGGTGGTGCTCCGGCTTGTGCAGGGCCGCGTGCGGGTGCGGCGCCAGGAGGGCGGGGGCGGGCATCAGCGGGTAGCCATAGTCCAGCAGCGGGACGCGGGGGGCCAAGGAGCCGGCCAAGTGCTCGGCGGGCACCTCCCGCAGCGGCTTGGGCTTGTGCAGCAGGATGTCCTCGATGAAGAAGGAGGTGGGCCGCGGCGCCGCGACGGGGTGCACGGGCGGGCTGAAGTTGAGGTTCATGTCGGGGGCCGCCCGCCCCGGGCGGGCAGCGGCGGAGGGAGCGCGCCGGGCTGCGGGCTGGCGGCCGGCTGCACCTCCCGGGGAAGAATAGATAAATGAACAAATAGAATAAATAAAATAAATGAATAAATACAATTAAATAAATACAATAAAATAAAATAAATAAAACAAAAAAACAAAATAAATAAAATGAAATAAATAAAATGAAATAAATAAAATGAAATAAAAATAAAATAAACAAAATAAAATAAACAAAATAAACAAAACAAACAAAATAAATAAACAACGTTTTATAATAACAGCAATAATACTGAATAACAGCACGGATAGCAACGCTGCCAGTGCCCCCAGCCGCAGGCAGAGCGCGCAGCCCCGCCGCGGGGCAGAGCCGGGGCAGGCGAGGCGGGCCGGGGCTGCGCGGGAGATGCGCGCCTTTGAGGCGCCGGGGGAAGGGGGCTCTCCGGCGAGCCAATCGCCGTCGGGCGGGCGGGGGCACCGGCCCCGCGGGCCACCCAAATCACCGCGGCGGCGCGCGGGGGGCGCGCAGGGCCCGCGCCGCCGCCGTCGTTCCCGGGCGGCCGGCAGCCCCCCCCGCCGCGCAGCGCCCCGAGGCCTCGGCCCCCGCGGGGGCGCTTCGGGTTTGTGCTTCCCTCGGCATCTTCCTAAACACAAGTGTTTTTAAACACCCAACGGCTTGCAAAAAAAAAAAAAAAAAAAAAAAAGAATTAACTGCGCTTTCCCGAGCTGTCCCACGCTTCGCACCTCACTCGTCCCCCGCACCGGTCCCTGCAGGCGGCTTGCGCCTTTCGGCTCCGGTTATCCCCCCGCCGGGGTTTTGTTCCCGTCCATCGCCCGCGCACTGTTGTGCTAACACTTCTTCTTCTTCTTCTTTTTTTTTGGTCTTTCCTCTGTTTGTCTTTTTTTTTTTCTAATCTGTAACATTCATTTCCCCGGAGTCAATTTGCTAAAATGAGGGTGATATACCACATCATAGCCGAGATAATTTCGGTTCGCATCTCAGAAAATTGCTCTAATTATTGATGTTAAACTCAGGGAAATTAAAAGAAGGCACTTCTCCTTCATCTCCCGATTTTAAGCTCTAATTTGTTGAAATCGAGTTGTCATCACAATTCCAATCACTACCGTTAATAGTAAAAGTGTTCTAATAGAGCCAGAATTCTCGCAACCCATGCTATTAGATAATTAGGAAAGATGTTAGAAAGGCAAGTGCTAATCCTTGGGCGCACGGACAGCATTTCCATCTGATCCAGCAGGTAGAACAAATTAATTACCAGAATCAATTAGTCCTAAAAGTACAGTTCTCCAGGAAGTGTAAGCCATGTCTTCCATATGGATGAGCTGGTAAATGGTAAATAGATGAGGAGAACCTTTAAAAGAATAGAAACGGCAATCGTCCCGCTTTAATGAATCTGGAACTGGAGGCGCACGAGTTTTCCAGCGTTACCTGCAATTCTCCGCGGCGGCGGCGCGTCTCGTTAGCGCGTAATTAAGCGCGTGTGCGAAGTGCGCACGTATGTGCGGGCAGCGGCGCGCAGCACCCGCGCAGCATCGCCCCGCTCCCGGCCGCGACGGAGGGGAAATTTTTAAGGGGGGAAAAAAAATAAAGGAGTAGTCGCAAGGGCGGCGGTGGCTGGTAAAAGAGGCAGCGCCCCCGCGGAGCCGCCTCTCCCCGCGCTGCCGGCGAAACTCCGCGGAAAACGGGGAAAAAAAAAAAAAAAAAGCCCGTTCCGGGTCCCCTGCCGCGACGCCGCCGCCGGCACCGCCGGGACCGGGGCTGGGGACGGGGACAGGAGCAGGCGACAACTTTCTCCGAGGCGCGAACGAGCGAGCGGGCGAATTAGCGGCGATGAAGCGGGTCTGATGCCCGGGCCGTCCGCGGAGGCAGCGCGGGGGGGGGCGGCTGAGCCGCTCGGCTGGCCACCTCGTCGGGCGAGATTGCTGCTCGGGGGGGGCTGGGGCTTTTCCCCTCAGCGCTACATTTATATCTGTATTTTTAAGGCGATCCGAAAGATTGCAGACACGTTACTTGGGCCAGGTTGGGTCCCGGGTTTAGGACTCAGCCAAGAGCTTGCTGCCTGACGACCGCGGGGAGAGGGACCGCTCCTCGGGGTCCCTTTTTATTCGGGATGCAGCCGCGGAGGAGGGACCTGGGACGGGCTGTCAGCGCTTCCTTGCAGCAGCGGCGGCAAAACCCAGCGCCCGGTGGGGCAGTGCCGCTCCCTGGGGGCCCCGCAGCCCCACGCCGGGGCCGCGCCGCGGAGAAGCCCCGCCGCTGCACGCTGGGTCCTTTTCTGGGAGCCGGCTGGCCAGCCGGGTGGGCAAAGCCGGCTCTTCCGACCCACCTTCCACGCCCAGACCCAGGCCCGTTTGCTGCCACACGGACTCGGCTCTGGGGGGGCACCGCGCGACCGCCCCACACCGAGCGCGGCCCCGGTCGAGGGCTCCTGCCGCGGGGCTGCGGGGAGGCACCGAGGGGCCCCGGGCTGCGCCCATGTATCTCCCCAAACGCATATGCACACACAGGCATCTCGTAATTTAATAACATGTATAATACACATGTGCTTCACTTGCATAAACTCCAGCCGCCGTTACCTGGGCACTTGAGATTATTTGAAGGTATTACAGGGAACGTTTTCCCAGGAAAACAAAAATTTATTTATGACTTAAAGCCTAGGAGGCCGTTTGAAAGGTTGGTGTAGCTACATTGATGTTGGTAGCTTTACTTCAGTGTGTTGCATTAGGGCTAAATTTGGTGCAGTTTAAAAACGTAGGCACTTACCTTCCCGCGGCTCTTGGAGAGGTAAGGTAGCTTGGGAGCCCAGCCTTTTCATGCTTTTCAAGACAAATCCACTCAAAAAGGACGGGTTAAATTAAAACCAGACAGCCCTGATATGATCAAAATGGGAGCCTGACTGCAGGAAAGAGGTCTGAAGAGCTCAGTTTGAGTAGCCACACACATAACATACAGAGAGGTCTTTTGAACACAAAGCAGGGCTTAATGGAGACTGCTCCATGCATGAGGCTTCAGTCAAAACCGCGCACGAAACTCCGAGAGCGGAAAACACTTCTGCATTTCACTGCAGCAGCCCAGAAGTGAACGCTTTCCCCATCTACATCCCGATCGTCTTTGTCCAGGTTACCCCTTCTCTGCAAGTCTTTGAAACCTGCCTCATGTCTCACCTGGAGGCCAGCCCTGCCTCCTCACAACTTCGCAAAATCTCGCTGTGGAAATTCAGGGTTCTCAGGAACGACGGTATTGTGTTCATTAACAATGATCCCTTTTTTTTGTTTAAACTCAGCTCAGCTGACATGCAATAGCTCCGTATTCCCAAGGAAGTATCGGACCAGCAGTGCAAAGAGCAGAGCTGAAGGCAGCGGTGGGAAGCCCATTCGATGCTACATTAGGGCTGCACTGGAGGCTCCTACGGGTGTTTCAGTGTTGCCGGAGGTGACGTTTCAATGTTGGCAACACCTCAGTATGCCTTGACACCAGCTCAGGTTTGAGGACGGCTTGGTGGACCAGCTTTGAGAGCTTGGTGGCCTGGCTTTGAGGTCAAACGCTGTCTAAAACAACAGGGCCGAGCAGGTGGTCCCAGCCCGCAAGGACCTACGGTGTGAACACGCAGCGCGGGTGAAGGCTGGGAAGGGAAATCACGCGTGCGGGAGGAGTTTACCCCAGCACGCGGCAGGGGCTGGTGGCAGCGCTGCCAGCACACGCCAGGTCTTGCCAGGCTCGTAGCCCTTCCACCCCGGCGGCTTCTGCTGCCTCCAGGGCCTGTCAGCCCGCAGCCCACGGGCTGGTCCTCGTCCCGGCTTGCAGCTCAAAGTAACAGCAGAAGACAGAACCAGAAATAGAAAGTAATAAACCCACTGATCTTACTGCAAGATAAAACACACCCAGATTGAAACCTGGGTCTATATTGCTCTAACAGAATCACTGGACTTACCCACAAGCAGCATCACGATGACTTCAGATTTTTTTTTTTAGGTAACAAACTGAAGGAAGGACGGCAGTGTTGCTGATGCAGGACAAAACCATTAATACGTAATGGAGACAGGGTGGCACTGCTGAGGCTTGTATCACTACCAAGAGCTGGGAGAATTTGGTGGGAGAGGCAGGAGGTGGCATCCGTAAAGGGGGGGGAAAACCTTCTAAAGAGTAAAAGCTTAGTCTGAAACTTCCCTACGCAGCTCCTGCACTCACACAGGCTCGGGGATCTAAATCCAGAATTTTGTCTCTGTACTGAAATTTTGCCCCATTTTCTGATATTCCCAGATATTTTCTGAAGGCAGGGTGCCTACATAAAGAGAACAAAAACATTAACATGGATGGGCTTCATCTAAACACTCCCCCCACAAAAGCAATCTTCATTAACAAAGACCTAGGATCTTGTTAATATCCAAAATTTGTATTCAACATTTGGTTTTTCAGTAGGGTCATTTTTGCTGGTCCAAAACACAGCAAGGGTTCACTTTCTTTTTCTTTTCTTTCTTTTTTTTTCTTTTCTTTTCTTTTCTTTTCTTTTTTCTTTTTTTCTTTTTTTTTTTGAATGAGCTAGAAATTGGGAGGCTTAGATGTTTCCTTGGGACCTGCTGTTCAATTAGTCTTCTCTTCATTTGGTTATCTATCAATTCTCCTTCCGCAGTGTGACCAACCTGTGGGCACTGCTTACTCCCTCGAGGCCTAGGTGATTATTTCATCCAAGACCATCTGTACTTTGGGATGTCAGCTAATCCTCTGCTCTCAAAAAATCCATTCTTGCTGCTGTCGTCACTGCTTGGCCATTGCCTTTAGCACATTAATGCCCATTCATTTTCCTTCATTCCAGCTGTGTAACAATCATCTGGGCACCTCAACATTTTGATTCAGTTTTTTGCAAAAATTTTCTCAAATTTCGTGATGTCTGAACCTTGTATGCCCTTCCTGTTAACCTTCTGGGCAGGATAAGCCTCCTTTTCCATTTCTTATCCATTCAACCTTTATTTTACTCCCCTGGTATTCTTAGTATTCGCTGTGTTTTTCCTCTGATTATTTGCAACATGCTTTCTGTAGCTCCGAGTTCCTCATGAAAACCTCACATGCCTTTTCTGCCTAAAGGAATACTTTGAATATATAATCCCTGCTTCTGCTCTCATATTGGTGTAAGGCAGCAGTAACTTATATAAAACTAATGGAGCACATAAAGCTAAATGACGCAAATACTTCAATTCTCTTCAGTTCCACGCTTGACTTTCCAACTTTAAAGCGTCTCATTTTGAAGCCTTAAAAATAAAAAGCACACGAATGATGCACTTCAAGGTCAGAGGAAGCTATTATGACCATGCAGTCTGACCTCCTGAATCCCACAGCCAGACTTTCATCCAATAACGCTCATATCAAACTCAAACTAACAAACAAACCCAGGCAGCCTGTGCAATAAGAACACCCATTTTCTAACGCCATGTTTTATCCATCATGAGATATACATAGGAAATACATGCATATTATGTAAGAGGGTGAATTAGCAGTTTTCTTCTATCTCTTCAACTCTAGCAAGCATCTCCAGCAGTCTGTATTTATATTTTGATTAGCTCCATTGAAGATATATGATTGTTTACGAACTCTGCACCAAGCTTTAGTAAATTCAGTTCCATCTTCAGTTAAAAGGTCAATCTCTACTAGACAACTGAATCCATAAATCACGTAGGACAAGGCTTTTGTTTTGAAAAACTTTGTTTTTCCTTCCCATTTAAATGTACAAATTGTTGTATCATCTTACAACGATACACAAGGACGTACACAAATGCCACATATTACACGCATCTCCCACACTGTATGTGTCACAGGCATGGTGACGGCCACAAACTGATGCTGCTTTAGCTGATCATTTTGTTAAAAGAAAAGAAATCATTCTTTATTGAAAGATAATTAAACCTTTTTCTTTCATGTTTGCTGCAACCAGATCGCAAAACTAGTTGGACCCAGTTTATAAAAAAGATAACCTTTTTGATGATCAAAGGAAGAGATTGGTTCCATTACTTGCATTAGTCGGGGTTGTCTGTGCTGTGGCCTTCAGAATAAAGGCAGAAATGTACTTTAGAAAGATGTGAGTAACACACTTTACTCAAAACATTTCTGTATTATATTGCTTCTTGACTGTTTCAGCTTACTCTGTATCTGTGCACTTTATTTTAAGCACTCCAGAAGTGGATGACAGGTCTGGGGGAGAAAGATAGAGTCTAGTCAGCATCCAGCAAATGCATCTTCAAATAATGCTTTAAAACTGGTAATTACATTTGGAAATGGCATTTTGTACATTTCCTAAGATGAGGTATTCAAATGGTGACATGATGCAACATAATATCTAATGTTAAAAACACCTTCTCACTTTTGTCAATATTACTTTTAACCAGAAACAGCAGAATGCTTCAGGCCACCTGAAACAAGTGACGGTGCAGGTGGGTACCGCGTGATCAGTTAGCAAGACATTTGCATGGTTTTTCTACACTTTAAAAAATTAACTCCATGTTTTTAATTTAGCGATAGCTGATCCACTCTGAGTCTTTCTTACTCAATCTGATAGTGGATTTTAAAACAATTCCCTATAAAGAGCAGGAAGCTTTAGGCATCTCTAATTCTCCTCTTTCTCCTCACCATGGCCAGGTTTAGCACAACAGCCTCTTTCGGTCACATTCGTTGGGTAATCAGCAGTCTCGGACGCACACTTCTCCAAAAACTTTTGTAAACGCGTGGCCAGAGAGAAGCCAGTAACCGGGTTGTCAGGCGGAGAGCCGAAGCTGGGAGCCGGGCGGTCGCTGGCCGGCCCCAGCCGCTCGCTCTGCCTCCCCGAGGCTGCCGCCTCCCCGGCCGGGCGCGTGGCGAAAGCCGGTTCCTAACCGCGGGCTCACGGACGTGTGGGACAGGGACTGTAACACTCTCAGGAGCAGGTGGGAGAAAAGCAACCGACTTAAATCAGAGCGTGGTTTCTGATGTCGAAAGACATCAGGCGTCCCCTTTCAGTCGTTTCCCACCGCATCCGACGAGGAAAACCAGGCTGGCGGACAGGCAGCCCGCCCCGCGGGGCAACGCTCGAGCCACGCTGCTGCAGGGAGCTTTTAGTCCCAGGCGCGCGGGTGGGAGCGAGCAGAGACGCGGGAGAGGGATGCTGCCCAAACGCGGGCCGCTAACGCGGCTAACAGGCTCCCTCTTGAGTCGCTGGAGGCGGCGAGGCTGCTCTGGGGGCTGCGGGATGCACGGCCGCATCCTGCCCCGGCCAGCGCTCCAGCACCGGCCTTAATAATTCACTCATTCACGGTAAAGCCTATAGGTGCTTCTATAGGAGCAACGGTAACTTTCTGGCACACTGAACTGGGCTGCAGGATCAGGCTTGCTTTCTTGTGCGCGTGCCGAAGGCGTCTGTAAATGGGCTGAACACCTTCCAGATAACAAAAGGGCTTAAATACTACAAGTTTTTCAGGACTTACCCATTTAGAAGAAGAATCATTAAATACAGAGTGTGGCCTTTTTTTTAGCACAGCACAAATAGGATGGAAAATTGTACTGACTTAGAAACATGTCATGATTTCTTACTTACGAGAGACATGAATTTGATGTTTCTGTTCTTGATTTACCTTCCACTTAGTTAACATTTTCTATATCGAGTTATGTTGTGTCCTATTTCATAAACGTATAGTCTGTTCTTCAAAGCTGGCGTTGGAATGATCCATGCGAAGTGACGACAACGGGCACCAATGTGAGAAAACACGCGTTCTCTCCCAAACCCGCTTTTGTTTTCTGCTGACTTCAGGGGGTTTAAGCCTTGCATCCATCAGCCTACAGCCACCTTTGCAAATTAGTTTCCCATTTGTTATTTTGCATGGGAAATTAATCCTAAATGTCCAACAGGTCAAGAGCCGTAATCTTCAAGGGAGGAAAACGGCAGTGCAATTACAGGAAACAACATATTGTAAAAAAATGTCCTGAAAGAAAAGGGGGTATTTTAGAATATTACAAGCTTGTGCGTCTTTCCTACAGGGTCCCATATAAAAGAGATGTGTGTGTGCGCTTGTGTGTGCAGCTCTGTCCAACTGAGATCAGTACTTGAGTTTCAAAATAAATAAAAAAGGAGAATTTTCCAGTTTGTATCCTCTGGCAAATGCAATTTCCCTCCCAACACACATTAAATTCATTTAGCCTAGTGCATTTTTAATAGACATTATTCATCTATTACCTTAATGAGCTTGTGGTGAAAGCATATTGCCTCCCAATTTTAACAAAAGCAGTCTAATATTGCTGCAGCTTTTTCCCCTTTTGCCTTCCAAGGCAGCAGCATGGAGGGGGAAAGAAAAAAAAGCTATAGAGACAGATAAGGTTTTTATTCTGTGTCACAACACTACATTAAGAATAAAACCTTCCACTTAAACACTTAAATGAAAACATCGAGAAACTAATTTACCATTTGTAACCACATGATTTAAGTAGGAGCAGCTTTAATTTTCTTCCCATTTTCCTCATATTCAATGTGAGCCCACATTAGATTTCACTGGCTCAAATCACAACACTTAAAGCCACTTTCATTTTCTTTTTGATTAAATAATTGAAATTCCTGTCACTGCCTGCACTTTACTAGCACACAAATTTTATGTGTAAAGATAAATACTCTTTCTTTCTCCCTTCCCTGGCTGTGGGCTTTTTTTTTTTTTTTTCGGTTTAATCTTAAAAGCAGGCAAGGTTTAGTTTATTGATGGTTCCATAAAATGGATCAGTACTCCATTCACCTATTTCGTGGAATTATACTGCTCCCATTAAGTGATTGTTTGGAGAAATTATGGAAAGCCATCTTCTCTAATTTAGCTGTCATCGTCGTGAGGTTATTGCTATCCAATCCTAAAAGGACAGGAAGCCTAGTTACTCGTGTGCTGTTCCCTCTCCCACATGCACATCCACTAATGCCTGAAG
Source organism: Dromaius novaehollandiae (assembly GCF_036370855.1). NCBI lineage: Eukaryota > Metazoa > Chordata > Aves > Casuariiformes > Dromaiidae > Dromaius > Dromaius novaehollandiae. The sequence goes on from NC_088118.1 coordinate 4,859,828, forward strand.
CCTTGATTTTTATTTAAGTATTTGTTTCAATTAGGGTAACAAGTTTTATTAATGTTCCCTAACAAGTTACTCCGACAACATCCTAGACACTTTACACTACAGCTCAGCGAAAGGCGCAATCAATATGAAGCACCAATTGGCACCGGCCGTAATGAGCACTTGGACTCCAACGCGACTCCTGGTTGAAGGGAGAACGACCTGCAAGACGCCCGTGAGGCTGCCTCTCAATACGTCTCGCAGGCGAGGCCAAAGCCCCTTGCCTTCTCTTTTTGCATTAAACAGCGGGAGGGAATTCGGACCCTTTTAAGATGTGCCTCTAATGGATGCTCCAGCCCGGCGCGCGCTTTGCCCTGGCTGAGGGCAGCTCGCTCGCTTTGTCCCTCCCGGGCCTGGGACACGAGGGTGGAGGGACACCGGGGAGGGCGGAGGCACAGGGCCACAGCGATTTTGGCCATCCTGGGCTTAGCTCTCATTTCTGGCTTAGGCTTCGGAGCAAGCGATCCTGCCCGAGCGGCTTTGGGCTGGGTCCTCCCAAGGGTGTAGGGGTCTAAGTCCGGTTGACTGGACTGAGATGCTCTGAGGATCTGCATGTCTCGGTGTCTCTGTGCTTCAGGTACGGAGCAGGGGTCACGGTGCCCTCTGGCTCTTCTATTTACCACGACTGTGAGCCGTTCAAAGCCGGACTGTCTTGGCACTGAGCGCAGTGGGATCCTGACGAGTCCTAGGGTAAGAGCCTCCTAAGACCCAGCAGCAGCGAGGGAGCTCGTGGGTGCGCGGTGCTTTTCAGAACCAGCCTCCCGATTTAACTCCAAACACATTTTCACGGCTCCTTAGTGTAGGAGATGTGACGCAAAATAATAGATGTTGCCTGAAGACCATAGCAAAAGACTTGCAAAAGACACATAAGTGAGTTTAGAGACTCTGTGCAAGTCCTGCGCCCGTTATTACTCCCTTTACCTAAATGAGGAAGGCTCCGGGCTGACCGAGGGTCTCCGCAGGCACTTGGTGGCATCCCTCAGAGGGGCCATGGAAGCCATCCCGGGAGGCAGAGCCTAGCTGGATCCGTACCGTGACCTGCTATTTCAAGTCTGTTTTCCCAAGGTTTACATGATGGGGAGGAACTGCTGGTCACAAAGGATGTAGGAAAGGAGTGAGGCTCTTGCCACGAGGAGGGACAGGGGATATGGACATAAACCAGTAAGGAACTGGGCGTCCTGGAACAGCTGGCTTCCGTAAGAAACACACGTTATTTCTCAGCCAGAGCCGTTTTGCCTTTGTATAGCTGTGAGCTCTCTCCTAATCCGGCACTTCGTTTTTTCCTGGGCGACGCTTACGAAGTCCCGAGGCCCTCAGCACCAGGCGGGAGCAGCAGCTACCACGGGGGTCACGAGGTGCAGGCAGATTTCTTGCTTTTCTTCAGCAACAGGAATCAGAAGGGCAACGTGGGCTGCCTCCAGAGTGGGCTTTTCACTGATACGAACTAATACGGAGCACGGACAGACATGACCTGAAATGGGAACGTTGTGGAGGTACCTGCTCTCACACAGCTGAGCAGAACGTGAGCTGTCCGCATCGCAAACACCACCCGGAACAAGGCTGTCTCCGCGGTGGTGATAAATGAAGAGAGAAATCAGGGTGTGAGTCTAAACAGGGCCAGATTATAAAGCTGGTAAAGATATAATATAATATAATGTAATGTAATGTAATATAATATAATATAATATAATATAATATAATATAATATAATATAATATAATATAATATAATATAATATAATACAATACAATATAATATAATATAATACTGCCCAAATGATATTGCAGCCATGCAAATACCTTTACACTAACCTTTACAAGCACGCTTCCTCCTGTGACTTGCAGTAATGCCAGCCTAATCGGAAATTTCATTCCTCAGCATGCTGCGGCACACTCCTGTTTTCTTAGAAGGGAGAGTCGCTATGTTTTTACAGTTTCTACAGGATAATTATTCCATGCTGTCTCCTTTCTGACCTCCTCCCTAGCCAAAGACTGCCAGCTTTGAATTTCACATGAAGTTCTCAGAGAAAAGACGCAAGAGCCTCAAAGGGTGCCTGTGTCTTCTAACTGTATCTGCCGACCTGGTAAATGATACTACCTTTTGCTGCCGGCGTGGGCAAGCTTGCCTTGTCTAACACCAGACAAAACGAAAAAGTGACATTTTTTCACATTACACATCAACCCATTCCACGCAATTTAGAAGCCTTCGCAATATTGCTGAATGTCCCATTTTCTAATGGAAAAACTCCCTCCAGAGGAAACTTTTCCATCAGCATCTGCTAGGAAGTTAGGTCCAGAAGTTAGGGACCTTTCTGCAAACAAGTCAGTGCAATAGGTCAGCCACAGCTCTTAATTCTGAAAGGAAGACTACGAAACAGAAGAAAACCATCTTTGTCATCACCCCTCCCTCTGCCTCTCCCTCCTCACCCTGGAAGACATTGTTAACGTATAATAACTGCACGGCAGAATCAATTAGGCAGATGCTGCTATTGTGAAGACGGTGCAGTGGAAGCATGGGCACAGGAAGGCCCTCGGCGCAGCCCGGGTTAAGCAGATATGATGCTAATTGAATTCTTGCTGGCAATTTTTCACCCCTAAATGAACAAGAAAGAGAGGAATCTTAGAGTCTCATCTGTTCAGCTTGTGAACGGGAAAATGTTTTTAAGCCCAGCAAATGAGCAACCTAATCCATAGGGATGTTAGCAGGAGGGGTTTCTTGGGAAAAAAAAAAAAAAAAAAAAAAAAAACCCAAACCCTGGTATACTGAACATAAGTTGTGCCCTGTTCCAGCATCAGTGTTTCACATACAACCAGAAGAAGGACTTAATTGGACTTTGGACACCTTAATTAACAACTACTGCTCTCCATGTCCCTGTGCTGCTAAACCCAAGCCCAGGAACCTCGGAGGACTTGAAGCCTGCGAAGTTTCTCCCCTGCTGCCTCGCAGGTGTCCTAGGAAGGGGGAAGCGTGGCCTGGAGCCGGGAGGACTCCCAGGCTCTTCCGCGGGCCGGACCCTGAATTCCGGGGTTAAACCTGCTGGGTATTATTTTTTGGCTAACAAACACCCTCGCTTTTTATTACTTCTGACACAATGGAAGTGATTTCTCCACCTCGTATTTATCAATGAGCAATTAAGTCTCTTCTAGTAACCCTATACCAAGGAGGCCTTTTAAATTAAAATATTTTCCATTTGATTGTTAGCCGCTAAATGAAGATAGGGAAAAATAGGCTAATTACATCTATCCTAATTAAGCTCCTACAATAACTCATAATTACACCCATATTTATCACCTTTGTGTTGGACACTTTAACCTGTCGTGGTTTGTAATTAGCATGTCTCCGGCGGGGCCTGCAAGCCCACGGCTCCTCTCTGCCGCTCCTCCAGGACTTTTGATTGAAAGTGTGGAAACAAACTCTCTGTTTGTGAACCTGTAATTGGGGTAATTTCCGCGGCGTTCTTATTAACAGCAAATGTAGGCTGCGGAGCCGGGCCGTGTTTTAGCACACTAAGTGACTCCGAGTGTACTTCATTAAAGGAAAACCGCGGCATTACCACCAAGCAGCACACACAAACGCAGCCTTTTTTCCGCAGAGCCGGCAGACAGGGTTTCGCCTCGGGTCGATGCCTGGGCCTCCGGCTGACCTGACTTGGCAAGCCCTGGTATCGCCCCGTGCCTCAGTTTCCCCAGCAGCAGCAAGGAGATGCCCCGGTAATTCAGGAGCTGGAGCACAGGGCGCAGCATCCCCGGCCAGCCCGCGCCGCGTTCACCCCTCTTTCCCCCATCCCCGTGGCCTCAGGCCTCTGGGCAGCCGCAGCCAGCACTGAGCCCGCACCGGGAGCGTGTCGCCGGCACCGGGAAGGGTGGTTGCCCTCCACACGCACCTGGAGGGAGACACTCGTGTTCCCCGACGGGACCAAAGGCCTTGGCACCCGCTCGCAGAGCCGGGGGGGCCGCAGGGCGGCAGCTCTCCTCGCCGAGCGGGGTCGGTCCCGCTTTCCCAGCCTCCGCCGCTCCGGTTTCATCTTCTCCAGCCTCGGAGCAATGCTGGGCTGAGGGAGAACAGAGCTTGAGGGCCGCGGGGCACCTCCTTGCAGCTCCCCGGGGCCAACAGCGTGTTGTTTCAGCTTGTTCCTGCAACAAGGGGATAATAAAAAGAAGGAAAAAAGAAAGAAAGAAGCCCCTCACATGCAGACAGTAAGGTGAAACAGCATCAGGGCAAAGAGCCAGGTCCCCAAACCCCAGAAATCCCAGGAAATGGCTGAAACCCAGACAGAGAGAATTGAATTAAGCATCGGCCCCCCACAGCCCCCGCTTGGAGGGAGGTGGCTGCGGTCACGTCCCCTCTCCCGGGCTGTTCCGGAGCAGGGGAACACGGAGAAGCTGCAAGCGCTCGCGGCGCCAGGACGAAAGGACCGGCTTTGGGCCGAGAGCGTCTGCTGCGACGGAGACACAGACATATTTAAAGGAAAAAGCCTGTTCCCGCTGTGCTCGGGAGAGCCGCGTCCGCTTGGCACCCTCTGGTGGCTGCCGGCCCCCGAGGGGGAGCGGGGGGCTGCCGCAGCCCCCCGAGAGCAGCCGGCCCCGCGGAGCCCCGGGATGCGGGCTCGGCCGCGTCGCAGCTCCGGGACGCGGGGCGATGCTCACCGCCGCTGAGCGGGGCGGGAAGACCCCGGAGCCGGTGTCCGCTGGCAGCTCGGCGCCTTCGCCCGCCGCGGCACGTGCGGCCTCGGGGGCGACGGATGTGTTTTGCACCCCGAGCCCGAAGGACAGCAGCCGCCAGCGCTTCCCAGGCCCGGCGAGCGCGAGGCGTGCGGCTGCGGCTGCCCGTTCTGCCGGGGCGCTGCAGGCCCCCGGGCCCCCACGCGCCAAGGCGCCCGCGCCTGCCCCACGCGCCCCGGCAGGCCGCTTCGGTTTCCCAGGCCTCTGCTCCCCGCCTGGGCTCACGGCCCTGCGCCGCTCGCCCGGCCTCCCTGGGCAGCCAGGGACCTTCTGCGGCTTTCCGCTTTCATGTTAAAAGATGAGCTTTGGGGTCTGGGCCCCTCCCAGCATGCGATGCTGCAAACGCATCGCGTTCGGAGCGGCGGACGTTTGTCCCGGGGCTTTCTGGACAGACGAGCCCTCCTGCGCCAGCCTGGGAGCTGGGACACGGCAGGGACACGCGTGCACTGCGTGCGCTGCCCCCCGCGCCGTTCCGCCTCTCCCACCCTGCCCGGAGGGAAAATGAAGCGTGTGAAGTATCCACGAGCTGCACCCACAGCGAGACAGCGATGGGCTCGAAGAGCAAAGTCTGCTCTTCTAACGAGAGCCTGCCTTTCTGCCAGCGACAGCAGTCACTCTTCTGAGCACGGACGGCTGAACCTGCCCCACAACCAGAGCCGCAGAGGTGTGAGCAGAAGCCGATCGTGCCATCATATAGCATCACATTAGCTGTGAAGAAGCTTATTGTAAAAAAAGGAAAAGCAAAGGAAAAAAACGAGGCGTGTGATCTGTGCACTAAACAACACTCCCTTTGTGGAAACATCTAGAGGAAGGAAAAAATTAATTTTTAAAGTCATGTCATTTTGCTGTTCTCAAATAAAGGGCACCCAGCACTGCCCACACTCATGAGCCCATTCAGAGCTGATTTATCGCTTGAGACCACAGAGACAAAATCAAGCCATTACAACCTTTTAAAAGCTTTCTTGCAACAAACTAAAAATATCCATTGCTGACAGATGCAAGCTGTCAATAAGGAATTTAAGAACTCAGTATGAAGAGTGGAAAGAGTGCAAAGTCTTGATAAACATCTCAAATTGGGTCTTACTCAGTGGGAAACAAGTAGTTTATAGTGGTAATTGTAAAGGGCATTTTACATTGAATCAATTAAATGAAAATCTTTTAAACCCTTTTTAAAAAGAGACCTTTTTAAGTTAACAGGTGATTTTAATTGGAACCATGGGACTTGCATCATGGGAGGTGGGCTGGGTTTTTTTGTTGAGATTTTTTTTTGGAAGCATTCTATATAGGGGAAAATCGATACACTTCCATCAGCATTTGAACTCCTAGAGTCTTGCAAGTTGAACAGTTAAACTAAGCAAGAATTACAGTTTGCTCTGGTTTGCAAGGCTTTTTCTAGCAATTAAATACGTCTCCATCATGACTCCTTAATTGTGAAAGATGCAGGAGAATCTGTCAAGGCTGAGTTACGTTTTCTTTCACGAGATCCTTTAGGATAATTATTCTTAGTCCGAATCTTTGCCAAAACCTACCATAAAAATAGCATACATCTCTTAGAGACAAATTACCTTCAGAGAAGATGTCAGACACCCCGGCTGACACCGTCAAAAGCAATAATTGCATGTGAACAGCATTTTACTTTTAAATTCCTTTTCTTACTTCTTCACAGGCATAAAGCCTGCTCTGGAAAATTACTGGCAGGCAAGCAATTGCCCGCAGGCCCGAGGGACTAGGGACATGAGCAACGATCCTTCCCTCAAAGCAAATGCCACCTTCAGCAATTGCCTTTCAGAGCCGGTGAATTCCTTCGGCTCCCATTGCCCTGCACGTCGTCGAAGCAGGGACTGTTCGCCCTGCAAAGCTGCGAGGCGGGATCCAGAAACACCAGCTAGCTGACCAGCAGCAGGCTAGAGGAAAGCATGGGAAGGAGTGACATGTTGCCCGGGGGGAGGCTTGGGACAGGCCGCCTCTACGAAGCCACTGTTAACTGCAGCAGCCTGGCGATCCTCGCTTCCCGGCAAGCAAGCTTGGCGCTTCGGGCTCTGAGTCTGGTGTCCTAAAAGTCACGGGGAAATATCCGGGGTATCTAACCCGAATAAGGACACGTGAAATCTACAGGTACACAAAGAGCTCCTGAAGGGAAGGACGGTTTGCAAACCTGCACGGACGGTGCAGCGGGGATGGCAGAAAGGCACCAACCGCATCAGACAACCTACCTTTGGATTTTTCAAAACAGTTAAATGAAAACTCATCATTTGACTCCCCCCCCAAAAAACCACTAGCCCTTTGCTGCTGATCCCTCTCGCTAGCTTTAAACGGGTGCTGCCCATGAATTCAAACACGTCCATTAGACCAACGGAGGAACCGAGGTCGGAGCCGGAGGCTGCTCGGTGGAGAAAGCTGGTGCATTACCAAGGCAGCAAACTCCCCTCGCAGCTAGGCAAGGAGCTGCCAGAGGGACCCTCGGGCTCCTCTCATGACTTCCACTGGCCAAGCAGATGCTTGTGGGGGAAAACATGCATTTGCTTCCTCGCTTCAGGTGGAAGAAAAGAGTCAAAGGGGACTGGAGAAGTTCCCCAGGGGAATACACAGGAGCGAGCTGGGGAGCTCGGGTTGCCATCGGAGCTGGCCATGTTGACACAGCGAGAACATTACCAGCTCCTGGGATTTTACTGTGATCTTTGTAAGAGACAACGGGTTGCCTAAGGCCCCAGCTCCTGGAGTTGTGTTGTCTCTAAGAAATACAAATGTCTGAGTTTCTAAAAGAAGTGTTCAGGTCTTCTGGGTGTGCAAAAAAGCCTGGAAAAATAACCTGTTTCAGTGCAGGGATTTCAAGGGAGGGCAAGAAAGAGAACATATTGAGATGGTACTTGAGTCCCAGCACGGTCAAGCTGAGCACTAGGGATGGGGCACCTAGCAGAGTCCCTGCCGTTCCCGTTTTCCCTGAGCTTTAGGAGTGAGAAAAGAGGCAGAAGAAATTAGGCATTGCCACAGATTTACATACGTCTCCTCAGAAGTGCCCAGGCCACCGGAAGCCTGAAAGCCCCAGCAAGCATCAAACCAGCAAGTGTCTCCTGCCTGCTCATCCCCATCGAGCTGAGGTCTCTTCTCAAGTGACCGAGGGCTTGCAGTCTTCAGAGGCAGCTTTAGCAAGTGCTAAAGCCTTCGGATGGAGGTCAGAAATCTCCATCTGCCTGTCGGAGGCAGCTTTGCAGCCCCCCTCCCTGCCCCGAGCCCTGCGCTGACTTCCCTGCATTAGAGCACCACTATCCCCATCGCGGGGAGGGGAGCTGGGGCGGGAAGGGTCTTCCCAGCCCTCTGCCGGAGGCGTCCACCCCGGGGATCCAGGCTGGGACCGGCCCCGGCACCCACCGACAAACCGGTGGGTAACTGTGTAACTCGGGAAACCGAGGCACGGCCGGCGAGTCGCTGCAAGGTGGCGGGAAGGTGGCGAGCCAGACGCCACGTCTTCCGCGTCGCAGCCAGCCTTCCTCCGTGGAATTGATGTGCTTCTGGTGGGCACTAAGTGATTAGTCTGTGGCTTTGCCGAGTGTAAAGTTACGGAGCAGGAGATCCAATCACGAGCACAACTCCAATTCTGCTGCAGTCCTATTTGAAAGGGTAAGTGTTCTGCATTTTTTTTCATGCCTGCAACAATCTAGACAAATAGGCTTTTAAATTAAGCAGTGATTTGGAATATAAGTGAGTGCATTTAAGCTGCTAAGAGATGGAAAGATCCTAATGGCTGAAATATTTGTCATATCACAAATAAACTGACTGTATCGGGAGCTACTAATATAACTAATTTTTACCAAATCCTTCACTGCTCTGTGATAGAAAATGAGGTCAGCATAGGTTGAGGCAACATAAAATGAGCAGCTGCCAGAAGGCAGCGCAGAATACTGATAAAGGACTCTGCAGGAGCTGTATTGCCTGCCCATAGAAAGAGGGAATCAGTTTGTTCAAATTAAGATATAGCTTTTCCAGAGCATCCAGGGTTTTAATGAAAAGGTGCCAACAAATACATGCTTTCGGTGGCTCTTGAATACAAATGCGTACCAAGAGACTTCCTCAAAGCTTCCCTGCCCTCCTGGACCAGTTCTCACCCTGTTTTTCCACCTTCTAATTAGGAGGTCAGTGGCATTTTTGAGAGGTACTCGGGTGTGAGAGGGAGCAGAAGTGTGCCCTGGGATAGCTGATGAGAAACCCTGGGATTTTACCGTTTCTTTCACTCCTATGGAGCTTTCCAGTGGAGGAGCTCGAGCACGAATTAAACCTTGGCTTAATCTCCAACTTGTAAGGAGGGAAACTGAAATGAAGAGGAGTTAAGAGGGCTCGACCCACCTTAATGGAAAAACAAGCCCAAAGTCCACAGGTATAGTGCCTGGCAGTGCCGGGAGTGACTCTTGCACCTTTAGATTCAGAGACGAAGAGCAGGTCCCCCAAACCACCTTGCTTCTGCCATCACTCACGCGTGATCCCCTCTCCCTGTGCCAATCCAGCCTCATTCAGGGCGGCTCTCCCAGGATCGATACGCAGAGGACTGTGGCGGGGGAATGGCAACCGCTTGGAAGTGTCAGACAGTTTAAGAAAAATAAGATCAACATGGATTAACAATAAAACTTTAAGCTGGCTGCATTTCCTAAATGGAATGGTAGAAGGGTTCATATTTGATAACCATTAAATGGTTTAATGCAATAATTATAACTCAGACTCCTGAGCCCAGCCGCAATCGATAACTATGAGCTCTAAGCAACAGCATGTTCCAGGTTCTGCCATTTTCACAGTGCTGCCCAGCAGGCAGAGTGTGTGACTATAAATGCGATTGACAGTAAAGTTGCATTAAAACATCCCCATCAAGGGCAATAATAGATTAAAGGCTACTGAGGCGCTGCAGTTGGCTGGTCAATATGCTTTATTTTCTGCATCACCCCCAATTTTGCCACCCTCCCGCATACTATTAGTGTGAGTCGATTTGCTGTCAATGACTAGCCCTGGCAAAAGATGCATTAATGCACGCTCACAAAAGGAGTGCGCATGGCATTATCACTTCACTCGCTTTCAAATTACAGCCTAATGCCGTCTCCAGGCAGCTTGTGACACGTTAGCACTATGTGCGGTTTGTTGGTATTGGGCTAAATATTTCATTTCTAAAGATTTCATCAGAGATTTGATGACAGAAATAAACTACCGCCCGGTGGGAAATCTTTCCGAATAATAGAATTAGGCATTGTTGGAAAATCGACAGAAAAGGGATGATGGTGTGGGATAGTGGACGAGGAGAGGAAAAAGTATGCGGGGAGGAGGGCTGAGCAGAGGACTGCTGAGTATCCATTTGCCTGCTAATTAAAGTCAGTGTTATTAATGAATCCAGTGAAGGGGCAGAGATTACCACTCGTATGATTGTCTGTCCCTTGCTCCCAGATACTGTGCTTAGATGCTCCGTGGTTCCTTTTGAATGGCAAGAATCCCACGGGGTAAACGAAATGCAGCGGGACCTGCCCAGAGGCTTGCTTTATTCCCTGCCAAATCTCGTAAAAGAGCCTATAATATATATGCCTCTGCATCAGTCTGCCACAGGCTCTATTTTCCTCTACTGCTAGCAAAAAGGGCCTAGGAAACGGAAGGCATTTATCTAGCTGAGGAAGAGGAGGCAAGCAACTGTGGAGCAACCTACCCTGCTTCGGAGTTTCCAAATGACCTGCAGAAAGCGCTATTCGGGAGAGAATTCACGGAGGCCACCAGCTCGCGCAGAGCCGGTGCTCAGACGCTCCTCGCACAGAGGCCGCGGGCTGTACACCCTCCACGTTACCGGACATGGGAGTTCTGCACCTGAGCTGCCAGTCCTCTACCTAGTCTTAAGGACAACCCAGAAGGTCACTGCCAGCTACTCGCACGCACGGAGGCCTTGACTCTGCTGCTGCGACCAGGCGCCGTGAAGGCACTGGGTAGTCCTGGCTCGTATTCATTTTCAGACCGGCTGCCTAGTTGTTATTGAAAGAGATTGGCCTTTATTCAATGCTGATTTGGGTGCGAAGCCAGCAAACCTATTAATCCTTGCTTTTTCAAGGCCCCAGGACCCCTGCGCTCACTACATCCTCCAGCAAGCGCTCCTGTCTTTCAGGCTGAACAAACAGCCCCGGAGTCAATCGTGTGATGGAAAAATAGGCACTTGACCAAAGAGGGGACACAAGTACTGAGGCTCAGCAGCGAGCTGGCTGCTCCGTCTCCTGTTTTAACTGCATCTTACTGTTACAAGTCCTTCTATAAAGGCAATTTCAGATCAGGGCTTTGATTCGTGCCCTTTTCCAACCACAAGCTGTTGCCAGTGCTGAATACCCCACCCTCACTTTTCTTAGTTTGGTTTTTTCCCTTCTTTTTTGTCTGGGTTCCTCAGGGTTATTGGAAAGGGTTTAACAGCATCTCTGGAGCTGTTGGGGAGTTAGTGAGTTTGCTGGTCTCCAAGGCACAGCTTGGTCAGTTAAGTGTTAAGGTCATAAGCCTGGATTTAGTTGTAAGACAAAGGAATGTTTAACCCCAATAAACTGTCAATAAACCGTGTTTTTTTAAGAAACTGTGAAAACTTCTTCAAAGCTCATTTTCTTTGCATTTTCAGACAGTATGTGCAGGAAATTCAAGTACTCAGTCTGACTCCCAGAGCACACACACATTTCTCTCTCCCTGAAGAGCAGAGCGCTTGATAACTTCTTTTAAAGCCTCACAAGCAGCCTAGAGTTTTTTCTTACCTCTGCCCTGGACTCCCTGCATAACCCTGCGCAAGTCACTTGTTTTTCCGAGAGGCCGAATTAGGTGCTTGAATAAGGCTGCTTGGAAAATCAGCCTGACTCTGGACTTCAGCTTCCCCCGGTGAGCTGAAAAGCACTTCCCAGCTACCTCTTTGACTTCAGCCCTTTGAGGCCCAGACCGAAGCTGCATTCCTCTATCAGTTTTAGCAAAAATAAATGCACTGTCTTTCACACACACAGTTCAGTAATACCTAAAAGCAGGAACTGTTACAAGGGAAAGACAGTAACATATTTCTTTGCCTGTTCAACGAAACAGCCACAGCACTCCTCTTCTCTGAAAACAAATGCCAAAACAGCTTGAAAAGGCATAGAGATTTAATTCACCCCCGTAAATACACCCAGAAGGCAGTCAGCAATGTCCAGACAGACTTCCAAGACTGTAAAAGCAAAGCTTGTCCTGTGAGGAGACTATGCAGCATGTTTGTGTTACGTAGCTGCAAGGGAATCGAAGATTGCTCCTCGGCAGAAAGAAATTCAGTCTCTATGGGCTGGGTAACAGGTAAAACCCCTCCCTTTAGCCTATTTACTGCTAGATTTCCTATCCCTTTCTTCAAAACAGGAAGCGCTGGTCATTTGTGGGCCTCAGTTTAGCTGAGCTTTGCTCCACTGGCATTTCTCAAATTTCTAAGACATTTGAAAATAGCTGCAGGGGTGAAGCTGCCACTAGACATAGACATTTCAAACCATCCTGCATATTAGTATGAAATCATACAGGAGACTACTTCCTTAGCGTTTAAATCCCAAGCAAAGACAAGTGGAAAAGATTCTTCGCTCTCTGCTCAGACTTCCAGTAGGAAGTTGATACGCTGAAACCAAAATTAAGGGTCACTCCTTTACAATATTAAACGGAAGCATGCTGAACGATAAAGTGTATCGTGAGGAAAACCTTACACCTGCTCTAGTGCTTGTGGAAGACATTAGGAGGTTTAAGTTTGATAAAGACTATTATTGGACTTATGCAACCTAATGATTTCAGGAGAGACAACCCTTAGGATGCTTACCAGGGAGATGAGATCCAGATAGCTTCTGACACCACCTAAATGAACTATGAATTAACTCTGCCCTTTCTAATGAGGCAGCAATTGAAGGTGGTGACCTACGTGGCCAGGTCTTTCGGCACAGCCCTTAGAGCAGAGTAATTGGGAAGATCTCGCAAGGAAAAAATGGTTGTGTCACAGGGCACAGGAGCTGGGTGGCCCCTGACTGAGTCATTGCAATAGCTGCTTGCCTGTAAAACTCGTCAGTTTTGAAGGCCAGGCACCCGCCTGTAGAATCTGCCTCCTGCGGCGCTCGCCTAACACTGTCAGACCCGATATTGCTGCTTCATCTGCTTCCACCTATTTGCACCTGAAAAGACAGATTTTGCTTATTTGTAAAGAAAATAAAGCTGGATACCCTGGCACTTTTGAAGAAAACAGGATCCTCAGAGGATTCACAAATTAAGCTCTGGGTGCTCCCTGCATTTGCTTGCTGGCCTCTCCCAGAGCAGGAGCTCTGCAGCTACACCAGGTGGTCTTCCTTGACATCAGCCTTGGCCAGGTACTTCTGCAGGGGCTCCAAGCCTATTACCCAATCTCCATCTAATTGAGAAACACTTGTAACAGAGAGGAAAGGAAAACTTTTTATTACCTCCGATTCCTCCTCTGCTCCATTCTTCAATCATCCTTACACTGTCCTAAAAACAGTTCCCCCATTTTTGCACACAACTTCTCGGGCTTTGCTGTCCTGTCTCTTTTACGGATGCAGAACGCACACAGGTTTGACACTCTTCACTTGCATTAATTTAACCCACTAAATCTGCCTTCTAGTCCAAACGCTTGTGTGACTGCAAACCTTGTCAGCAGCCCTTCCCCTCTCCTTCTCAGGCCTCCTCTAACTCACTGTGTGAGGTCAGTATTAACTCGTGTTTGTTCAGTAATTTACACTATGAGGCCTTGTTCCTCAGCCTAACAAGGTTGACAGTAAGTCATAGCTTATAAAGGCAGCCTGACAAGACTCCTAAGTGCCATCCTAATAAAAAGTGCTAGTTTAACTAATTTCTAAAAGGCCCTAAAATACCCTTTCCCCAAAGCACTGCACTTTTAACTTCCACTAGTGCAATGAAGCCATTACATACTCCTAATGGCATGCCAACACTGAAAGCTGATGCTACTACCTGCTGAAGCCTCTTGAGTAAGAACATTTTGTGGGTTTTAATATGATCCCCTGGAAAATGAAAGCGATTTTCTGAGATTATGGTAACCACTACTGACATCTGGTGGGCAAAACCATCAAACATCTGTGTAACCAGGCATGACTAATGCTATGCAGTATAGCCTGTTCTTTATGCAAAACCCAATCCCGATCTAAATTGCACTTAAAATACCAGAGGTTAATAAAAATCAGAGAGCATGCTGCTTCTCCCTGTTGCATGAGCAGATGTAGCTAATGTTTCAATTATCTTCAAATTATTAAATAGGAAATAATGGCTTTGTATTCATTTTTATGATTTACAGACATCCTTGATGCCCCCAATAAAAATTGCCACTCCACTGTGCAAAGTTTCCCTCAAAATGGTACCCCATTACTAACAACAGGAAGGAAATAGGCACTAAAGATGCACAACAAAATTTAAGCTGACTGAAAGTTCCAGTGAGAACAGGATCACAACTTGGATCTTGCAGCTCTAGTTCACTGCCCTATTTCACAGATAATGCCTCAGGGCATCTTGGAACACAAAGGTAGATGATACCGAACAGTGGTATCCGTTTTGCAACACCACTGATCAGAAAAGGAATCCAAAATCTGTATGTAAACAGAAAAAGCCTTGCTGTGATGATATGCAAAGCCTTCCACCTTTTATATGAATATCCACTTTGCTCCTTGCGTTTCTTCCCACAGCTCTGTTCAAGGCAGCACAGTAAATCCTTCCAAACAGGTAACATTGAGGCAATGGCCTCAAGAAGCAGCAATAAGAGTATTAAAAGATCAGAGCTTATTTCTCCTGTTTGGCTTTTGAGATTTCTGTTTAAAAAGACAATCTTCCCCAGATATGGGGGAGTAAAAGCCCCTTGGGGGGGGGGGGGGGAGAAATCAATGGAAAACTGATTTAATTTAGCAAGGATCTAAAAATACATCAGGAGTACAGGTAGCAGGCCTGAAGCCCACCTCTTCCTTGCAGAAGGAAGTGTAGCAGAACATAAGCTTATCTGAGCCTCATTACGGACGTGCAAGCTTCTGAGCTACCTGTACAGCTCAGAAGTGACAGTAACCTCCCCGTTTGAACTCATCCCCTCTCCCAAAGGGGAAAGAAAAAGCCCTTCTGATAACAGCAGGCTCAAGGTCTAAAGGATAGTTATATCTTTTTTTCCTGCCCTTTTCAAGATGCTCATTGCTGGGAGTTAAGTGTAGCTAGAAGACCAAAAGTAAACCTCTTCCCTAAAGTACTAGTCCATTCCTGGGCAAGGGGGAAGCTGACACTTTCAGTCAGTGCTACCATAGCACAGGATCCAAGACTGAACTGAAATTATTAAGCAGATGTAGTGCTATAATCTTTCAGTTATGTTGTTCACCATTTACTTCAATACTGTACTGCAATGGGAGGTAGCTACCCTCTACGAAAGTACCAAACCACTACTCAATCCAGCTAGAAAGCTGTGACACCTTTTAGCTAGATGCAGCCTGGCTCTGGCTCTCTGGCAGCTGCAGCAGGGAGTGGAGGAACTGCTTCAACACTCTGAGGAGCAGCCAACTCAATCCCCCAATATTTGTGTTGTCTTAAACAAGACGAAGTTCAGCCTACGCCACCTCCAAGCTGTTTTATATGCAGTCAGAGCAGCCTGTCTTAAAATTTGAGTCTGGTTCTTTTCAGCCTTTCCAAGCTGGAATCTAATGAACTGAATTTTAAAGAATTTTTAAGACACTAGAGGTTGCTAAAACTTTTGTCTCTAACAAACTCTTCTGGGTAAACAATTACTCAGCTATTTTATTTCCAGCAGTTAAGTATAACCTTCTCTTGTACTATTGAGTTTTCCCCCACTGGTTTAATATACACCCACAGCCCCCCCCAAAAATGGAACAAAGATGCATTGTGATGCCCATTAAATAGTTTTTATTCCTTAGGACATGAATTGCATTTCCACTTGTTTACAGTACTGTAAAGTGCAATGGTATTCATCTCCCCTCCTGTGCACATGTTCAAGTATTTAAAATGCCCAGAAATTTTTTACAGCAGCTCAGTTATGGAGTTTTAATCTGGCAATATACCCAGATGTGCCTACAGGTTTGGGTCCTTCAATCTAGCCCCCAGTTGGGGGTCCTCCAATACTAACTGCTAGTGGAATGCATTTCCCAGTGTCTTTAATCCACCTCCTCGATGGTTGGTCCGGAAGAAGCTCCCCCAGATGGAGGTGCTCCGCCACCAGGGAATCCACCGGGCATCCCACCTGGCATCCCTCCTGCACTCTGGTACAGCTTTGTGATGATGGGGTTGCACACCTTCTCCAGTTCCTTCTGCTGGTGCTCAAACTCCTCCTTCTCAGCCGTCTGGAAAAGATCAAGAGCTCAGTACCTGCTATACTGAACATGTGCACAGCCCGAAAGTCAACTGGCACTGTACTTGCTTCACCATTTTGAACCAGAAAGTGAGGTGTGGGGTGGGCCAGGTTAAGAGAAATTTTCACTCTGGCTTGGTTTGGTTCCAGCAGAACAAACCCTTTCAAGACTCCCTTAAACAGGTTTTGGAGCTTAAACTACTCCTGAAGCAACATGATCACCACAGAAGGTGATCTTGCAAGCTAACCAGCCTGAACTGGGAGGAAGAGAAAGTTGTACGCTTGCAGGGTCTGTGGTCGCTCAGACATCCAAGGAAGGTACTTAAGCCAACACAAGTCTTTCGACTTCTGGTGGAAACTACGAATGGCTTTGGAATCACTTTCATCACTGCAACCAGTTCTCCATACTCTGAGCTTTCTTTGTAGCTCAAACAGGCTACAAGTAAACACTGTCCAAACAGAACACAAACATACCTGATTCTTGTCCAGCCAGTTGATGATTTCATTGCATTTATCCAGGATTTTCTGTTTGTCCTCATCAGAGATCTTGCCCTGGAGCTTCTCATCTTCGACAGTAGCCTTCATGTTGAATGCGTAAGACTCCAGGGAGTTCTTTGAAGACACCTTATCCCGCTGCTTCTCATCTTCTGCTTTGTACTTCTCTGCTTCCTGAACCATGCGCTCAATGTCTTCCTTGCTCAGGCGGCCTGGGGAGTACAACATTTCAGATTATGCTTTGAGTCGGGCATTTTTAACCAACTACTAAAGACTCCTGCACACATTCTATTAGGCAAGTTCCATGCTTAGCCTAGTAACTTGGGCACATAAACAGTATGAAGGCCCCCAAAATTTCAGGTGCCCATATGTCAAATGGCTGCTTGGGCCTCCTGAGAAACTTAAGCTAACTGTACTAAAAAAACAAGGTTCATAGCTGTAATTATAAAAGTGATTATTACAGCAAGTTTTGATAAAGCTAAAAAGAGCGTTTTATAAGCCAAAAGCAGCTGGGTGGTCTCCCACCCTCAAAAACATGCAATGCTTACCCTTGTCATTTGTTATTGTGATCTTGTTCTCCTTGCCAGTGCTCTTATCCACAGCGGACACATTCAGGATGCCATTGGCATCAATATCAAAGGTTACTTCAATCTGAGGTACACCTCTGGGAGCAGGGGGAATACCGGTAAGCTCAAACTTGCCCAGCAAGTTGTTATCCTTAGTCATAGCTCGTTCCCCTTCGTACACCTAGCAGAAAACAAACCAGAACAAAGATTAAGTTTGACCACTCAGAAATTAAATTTTAACAGAGTCTACCCTGAAGTCACACGGTCGCTCAGACATCCAAGGAAGGTACTTGGACCAACACAAGTCTTTCGACTTCTGGTGGAAACTACGAATGGCTTTGGAATCACTTTCATCATTGCAACCAGGCATTAACTGCCATCTCTTATGAACTGCAAGAAGGTTACCCGCCCGACGCTTACAACTGTTCGGTGCCTAAAGACTACTGGAGCAAGCCCATCATCAGGGCACTTCAGTGTTGCTTGCCTACCTGGATAAGCACACCAGGCTGGTTGTCCGAGTAGGTAGTGAATGTCTGAGTCTGCTTGGTGGGGATGGTAGTATTTCGTTTGATCAGGACTGTCATGACACCTCCAGCAGTCTCAATACCAAGAGACAGAGGAGTCACATCCAACAGCAGCAGATCCTGTACATTCTCAGACTTGTCACCAGACAGAATAGCAGCCTGAACAGCTTGGGGGGGGGGGGGGGGGGGGGGAGAGAAAAGAACAAAGTAAGAACCCTGCAACAGATACTCATTACACCGCAGCTACCCTAATAGCTCGCTCAGACATCCAAGGAAGATTTTGGCCATCATTAGTAGACTTCTGGTGGAAACTACGAATGGCTTTGGAATCTGATTCATCATTGCAAGTAAAGATAAGCTTACTGATTCAGGTGCAAGACTTAGGGCCTGCACTAATGCTGCTGAGACATAGCTCAGCTGTCAGTTTGCCAGTAACCCCACCCACCCATTTCAGCTGTTAACATGCAAAAAGTGGAAGAGGTATGCAAATTAAACAATTATTAGTACCTGCACCATAAGCCACTGCTTCATCAGGATTGATGCTCTTGTTCAACTCTTTGCCATTGAAGAAATCCTGCAGCAGCTTCTGAATCTTTGGGATACGAGTTGACCCACCAACCAACACGATGTCATGGATCTGTGATTTGTCTAATTTGGCATCCCGCAGGGCCTTTTCCACAGGATCCAGGGTGCCACGGAACAGGTCAGCATTCAGCTCTTCAAAGCGAGCTCTGGTAATGGATGTGTAGAAGTCAATACCCTCATAGAGAGAATCAATTTCAATACTGGCCTGAGTGCTAGAAGAGAGGGTACGCTTTGCACGTTCACATGCAGTGCGGAGGCGACGAACTGCTCTCTTGTTCTCACTAATATCTTTCTTGTGCTTGCGCTTGAATTCTGCGATGAAGTGGTTGACCATGCGGTTATCAAAATCTTCTCCACCCAAGTGAGTATCACCTGCAGTGGATTTCACCTCAAAGATGCCATCTTCAATAGTCAGAATTGACACATCAAAGGTGCCACCGCCAAGGTCAAAGATGAGAACGTTCCTTTCAGCACCAACCTGCAAGAGAAGCCACATATTAATAACACAACTCTGATTTCCTATCGCTGGCTTAGTAGGTTTATTAGTCAGAGACTCCACAGCCTACCTTCTTGTCCAGACCATAGGCAATAGCAGCAGCAGTCGGCTCATTGATAATTCGAAGTACGTTGAGCCCTGCAATGGTTCCAGCATCCTTTGTAGCCTGGCGCTGGGAGTCATTGAAATAGGCTGGGACAGTGACAACAGCATTTGTAACAGTCTAGAAGAAAGCAAACAGAACAATGAGTTGTACATGTTGAGCGCTCACGCATATCAAGTTGTTCCATTTCCCTGAAAAGACCTACACCTCACCTTCCCAAGATAGGCTTCTGCAATTTCCTTCATCTTGGTTAAAACCATTGATGAAATTTCTTCTGGGTAGAAGCTCTTGGTCTCTCCTTTGTACTCCACCTGGACCTTCGGTCTGCCAGCATCATTCACCACGGTGAAAGGCCAGTGTTTCATATCAGACTGGACAACAGAATCATCAAATCTACGTCCAATCAACCGTTTTGCATCTGGAAAAATAGTGGACTACAATAAGCATCTTCAATCACAGCACAAAAGCATCAGACATTCTCCCTAAAAAGCTATGAAGAACTCTAAATACAGTCATTAACTCAAAATTACTAATGCCAAGATTTCATTTTAGGCACTGATAAGCAAGCAGCAACTTTGAAGTATACAAACCCGTATCACTAAACTCACAGGCCTAGCTGCAACCCACAGCTAACTGCTATCAGTGCAGCAACAAAAATCTAATGCCATGTAGAAGTTAAGACTAACATTCCATCAAGGCTACTTAATACTAGAACTGCCACAAGCACTGATTCAGTGACACCAAAGCAAGCTTTTAACTGTATGGCATGCACTTTCCCTAACACTTAAAGAAGAACTTAGTAGTCACTTGTCATGCTACTTAAATTAATTAGCTACTTAAGTTCCCAGCAGGAAATTGGACCCTGCCACCTGCTATAAGTTCTTATAAACAGTTAACACAAGCCTTCTCACCAAAGACTGTGTTGGTTGGATTCATTGCAACTTGGTTCTTTGCAGCATCACCAATCAACCTCTCTGTGTCTGTGAAGGCAACGTAGCTTGGCGTGGTCCGGTTACCCTGGTCGTTGGCAATGATTTCCACCTTCCCATGTTGGAATACACCAACACAGGAATAGGTGGTGCCAAGATCAATTCCAACAGCTGGTCCCTTCGACATTTTGTCTGGAAAGTGATAATTGAAGAGTAAGGTCATTTGTTAAGCCTGCCAGTTACACAGCAAATAGCTTATCAGGAGTTAAAATCTCCTATGCTAAATACATCTCATAGAAAAGCTAAAGGCCAAATGCTCTGCTAGTCCACGTTTTTATCAAGAACTGCTCTTTACAATACATGGACAATACATCTAGGAGTCCAAGTACTTTGTGTTGGCCCATGTAAATGGAAAGGCCAAGCACGTGCCAGAGCACGTGGCCCCAGACTCCATATCCCATCATGCAACTCCCCGCTCAAATCACGTGGTGCAGGACAGACATCTTGCATGCTGGGAAGCGTAGTCTCCACCTCGCATGGGCTGAGCTTCTCGGGCCATGTGGCCTGGCACAGCCCCAGTGCGGCTGCGGCACCAGCCCACCCAGCACCAAGCTGGGAGGCGCCGACTGCCCCCCCCCCTCCCTGAGCACTGGGCCTCCCCCCCACCACGTGGTGGCCCGACAAGCCGCCCCCCCCCCCCCGCCTCCGGACTACAGCCCCCAGCATGCCCCGGCTGCCCCACCACCATTACCCCACTTGCCCTTCCCCTCCCCCCGGCTTCCCCGGAGGGAGGCGATATGAGCCCCAACCTTCCCCAACACTTCCTTTTTCTAAACTGCCGTTAGGGCGCGCCAGAAAATGAGAAAAGAAAGAAAAAAAACCCCACAGCCATTACAGCCCAAAGCGGAGGAAAAACAAGGCTCAGTAAAGCCCCTGGTACCCTGCAGCGAGCCAAGGAAAATGATCGTTGCTCTAACAAAATGGCGGTCCCTCCCCACCTCGCGCCCCCCCCACCCCCCTCGCAGCGCGGCAGCACCTCCCGTGGGCAAGGGCATCCCGGGCTGCCGGCGACACCAACCCCAGCTTCAAGCCCGCCCCCTCCCGCGTCCGCTAGGCAACCGCCTCCCCCCGCCACAGCAGGCCCCGTTACCTGAGCGGCGCGGACAGGCCCAGGCACGCACAAAAGCAGACGCTCCGCAGAGGTTGCTGCTGAATGAGAGCGCTCGCCTCCCGCCCCGGCGCCTTTATATACCCCCTCAGAACCTTCCAGAAGCGCCCGCCTCTGCTCGCCGCTCTAGCCAATCCGCTCGCGCTTTCTACACCCCTTCCCGCCAATGGCCGTCCGCCGGAACCCGCGCCCTTCGTGACGCACACAGGAAGGGGGCGTGCCCGCCTGCCGGCCGGCATTCTCGAACCTTCATGCGTTTTCCCCTCTCTTCCCCCCCATCTACCGCTTCTCTTTGCTCATCCCCCCCTCCCTCAAGGTACGGGGCGGAGCTTCGGGTACGCGGGAGCCAATGAGAACCCCTTCGCGGCGGCTGTATTTGCATGAAGGTGACGTTGCTGGTTAGCGGAGACTGAAGGAGTAGGCGAAGGGAGGAAAAAGCGCGCGCGAGCGTGAATCGCAGCCAATCGCGACACGGCACTTGGAGATTCGTTTGCATATTTCAGCGCGCGGGGGAAGGCGCGGAAAGGCGCGCTGGGATGGCACTGACCAATCAGATCGCGACGCTGTAAGGGTCATTTGCATAGAGGGTCGGGGGCAGAGGGAAGGGGGGAAGCGGGAGGAAGACAAGATGGAGGACGCGGTGCGGGGAGGGGGGAGCAGAGTGCGGGCTCTGGCCCGGCCCGGGCGCTGCGGGAGGGGTGCCCCGGGGCACACGCTTAACAGACTCGGCCCTTCAGCAAAATTAACGGCAGACAAATCAAAGCCGCATGTACTGTGTTACATCTTTGCAGTGATGAAATCCAGTCCAGAAAGAGAGTATTCAGCTTTCTGAGAGGAAACAGCAGCCAGCAGGAGCTGGCAGCACGGGCCAAAAGTGAAAAGGGCCTACCCTGTGACAGACTGCCAGCGATCACTTTCTGCCCTAAGAAAAATGATGGCATTTTTATTTTTTATGCTATTTTTTACGCATGTGTTGTTCTTACTCGTACCTCATTACCTAATGCTTTTAAAGACTTGCTAAAGTACTTGCCCCACTCGATATTGCTCAGTATGATAATCCTTCCTGGCAGTGTGTTGCAAGCCTAATCTTCCATTTTTTGTTTCATAAAGTTAAAGGTGAGGTTCTCTGCTTTCTCACCGAACCCTAATTCTTGCTCACTCAGAGGAAACCACCTTGTGTAAGTTGTTTCAGGGTGACCCACTATTTTTTCCACCAAGGAGAATCCAGCCTCTCTAGGATCCAACTTTCTGATCCTGCATAAATCCTTTGTGGATTTCCCTCGCCCATAACCGGTGCTATTCATGCTTGGTTGTGTAACACCCCAAAGTGAGCAGAGGGGTAATGCGATACCTCATCATATGTCCGCGCTACTCACTTCTCTCGGTGCGTGCTCTCAGTAGGACTTACTTCAGTAGAAAGGAAATAGAGGCCCAGAACATCAGCAGAAAACTGTTGCCCTTCCTTGGGGATCCTTTAGCTTCCTTTGGGATCCAGCGAGTGGACGGACGGCCACAAACTTTCCGCTGGTCTCAGAGCTTTATGCTGAAAGCTGATCAGAGGTCATAAACCACCTAAGGCCAGGTCCCATCAGCAGTGCTGTGAGTTGCATCAGATGTTTACATGACATAAAAGGCCACATGAAAATGTCAGAGGGAGTTCACGAGAAGAAGGGCTAAACAAAAGCTATATCCTCGCTAGACAGTGAAATTGTGCAGCAGGAAAAAAGTGCAAACAAACTTCTACAGTATAAAACTGGAACAACGTGGAAAAGCATTTCTGGTGCTGTACACTGAGCTGGCCCAGACAAAAACATTCCTCTTAGTGGCTTAAAGTCCAGTGCTTGCAGGGAGCTCACAAATCTTTAAACCTTATCCCAGTCAAATGGCTCTTTGTGATGACTTCCTGTGTGCATGCCTATATCCTGAGACACACATACGTGAACTTACCTTTTCACAGCAATTTTGAGTTACCTCTACCAGGAGTATGACGCAGTTACCTTGGATCAGCTGACGGTTGGTAACTTGCTATCAGGCCACTAACATGCAGATTCTTCTTGCCACATAGCACCAGATAGGAGCCTGCATGCGGCTGATGCTCTGGGTAATGCTGACCCACAGCAGGTCACTCACGTCAAACGATAGTTTGTGGCTCGTACATTTTCTCTGCTCTGCCATGGACAATGCTGGAACCTGAATTGGGACCTCTGGGTAACCACACCAGGCATAGCTTGGGGTTGAAACTTGGGGACACAAGACTAGAGAGACAGGAGGTGCAGCAGGACAATGAAGGGAGAGGAGCTGCCACCCTCCTTTGCCTTTATACACAGGGCTATGGGGGGCAATATGAACCACAGCCCCTTTGCTGACCAAGTATGGCATGCAAAGCACACTCCACCCTGTCCAGAGTACAGCTCCTGGAGCTCTGAATTCCTTTCTGTGCTACCCGGCAGATCCTTCTCAGCCGTACAATGTTAACTCTTGCGCCGAATACCTCATGCATCAAGTCTCACGAGGACTGTCCCGTTAGCAAGGGGTTGTCTCCACGTTTTTTAAATTTTTTTAAATAACAAGCAGAATTTCAGTAGGACCTAAGAATAGCACCACTAGCACCTTGAAATTAACAGAGTGGAACTCAGATGTGCAGCCACACTTTTCACAGCTGACTGATGGCAGGTGAAGGCAACCTAAAGAAAGATAGTACAGGGAGGAGGGCAGTCAGGCAAGCAACTCATTACAATAGAAATTAAAGGCTGTTACTGTACTTGACAAAGGTAGCCCATTGTCTGCAAGTCAGACAAATTAAGGCCCAGTAGGCTGGGTAATGACAAATGTTCTCTTTTTTTGTTTTTGTTTTGTTTTTTTAATGATGAATTCCAACATTGTTTTCTGAAGCCAGCTTAGTACCTTAGATCAAAGACTGCTTCTCCTTTTAACTGTTGCAACAGAATTAGGAAGAGAGCAGAGACTGTTAAAGGCATGCTTCATTTTCATGATAATGGCATTTGTTATCTATACAACAGCAACATCTGCACACCCCAGTTGAAGTCTGAAAATCATGCATTTCTAAGGCAGTGCTGTCCTTTCCAAGATCATCATCTTTCCCATTGTGCTGTCCCCCTTCAGTGTGTCAGTATGAGCTGATCCAGGTTAAAAATAACCCAAGATTCCTGGTACTGTACAAAAGTATGCAATTGCACGACTCCACTTGAGATGAGTATTACCTACTCAGAAGTTTGGGTGTCATCGACTGGGGAGGGAGGCAGTAACAGCCCTTCCTCGTGAATCAGGGAGATAGAAGGACACGCCTATCAGACAACTGGGTTGTCATTGTGCTTTAACTGCTGTGCTGCAACTTTTACTCACCGCTTTCTACAGAGAAGAAGATTGCTGATGTTAGGAGACGTCTGCATGAAGCACCCTAGGGAAAGAAGGCTGAACCATTGCAACAGAAATCAACCACGATCATATTTAATTTAAATTCCACCTACATCTCTGTGACTATAGATTCCTGTTAGCTGGTTCAAAACATTTATCTGTAGGCAAGATCTAAACCGTACACAGCTCTAACATTTTAAAGGTTTGTCATCTCACACACAGTTTAGGAGACAAACTGAAATACACAGGGTGGTTCAGAAGTAAGGTTGCATACGGAGGAGGAGAGCTGCGTTAGTGTTAGATTTTTATCTGTGCTGTGTCTGCACTGGCAGTATTTACTACATTAGCTTGAAGCATCTACATCCCTCAGCCAAAAGATCTCAGGTGAAATAGCTGCATGGAAGTCAAACCCCCATTTACTTTAATACAAGATTCTACATCACATTTCATACGGCATCTTGTAATTTACACTGAAAAAAAATCCCCAGGATAAGGTGTGGCTTGCCTGCAGTTTTTAGACAGTGTAAATACACACACAGTCCTTAATAGTTTAAAAATGATATTTTTGCCCCCACACCTTGAATTTAGCGCGAGAGCGTGTATCATACTATAGCACAGAAGATGAAGCATTAGTACAAACTGAGTTGAGCTGCAGCACTTCCACTGCAGCACATTTATTTATAAAACAACCAAACAAAAATTATGAAATCATTGATTCAAAGGAATCTGTAATAAATATTTGCTTTCCTCCGAGGTGTTCAGACACAGTACAAGTACACCAATTATAGCAGGTAAGAGAGATAGATGTAAGCTCAGTTTAGCCGCTGAGAAACAAAAGCAAGCTACATAAGATTGTATGCGTGTAATCACACTCTAATAATAATTGGTATATGACAGTAAATGCTTTAAATACACTATTTTACAAAACAGAGTTTGGCTTATGGTTCATTTGCTTCCCTCGTAAAACTCCTGATGCTATTATCCGGAGCTCAGAAAACGTCCCTTTGAAAATAAAATACTCATGCCTTTGAAACGATCTTTCTCATATTTCCTTGGAGTAAGGAACTTTTTCCCTTTTTGGCTTCCTCTTAGCAACTGAAGTGCAGAACTGACTTGTGTTTGCCTGTGAGATCACTGATGCATGGTCTGAAAAGCACCACAGCATTACAGACTTTGCAGTTTTAAATCAGAGTGACGCTCAGGCTTTCCGTCCATGGCAGGAGAGCGCCACAGTGTCTTTCCTGACACACGCTGTATATACAGTGCTGTCAGTGTATGCATGGATAGCCTGCTGTATGCATATAGCCTGCTTCCTGCAGGGGCTAGGAAAGATGACAGGTCAGGCTCCACTGATCGCTCCTGACTAACCTCTTTTCCCTAAGGTCCATAAACCTTTCCTCCCATGCATCACACAGGTACATCATATGACAGGGAGCGACTTCCCTGCTCCAGGGAAGGTGGAAGCCAGGAGAGGGCTGTCATGGCTCATCTGTCCTGCAGCCTATTCCCAAAGGCCTCCAGGAAAGAGATTGCCAGGAGCTGGCTGGTCCAATTCTCATAGCTGGCAGCAAGCGGCCTCTAGGCTGTAGACAGAGAATCCTTCACTCAGCTAATGGCAAGTCTGGCCTATGACTCAGAAACGAGCTAAGTATTTTGTACCTAGACCTTAGCCAGCTCAACTGTTCGAATTGTTACCCTTATTTTCTGCTAATAAGCCTCTGGTTGCTC
The DNA here is from genome assembly GCF_036370855.1 of Dromaius novaehollandiae. NCBI lineage: Eukaryota > Metazoa > Chordata > Aves > Casuariiformes > Dromaiidae > Dromaius > Dromaius novaehollandiae. The sequence goes on from NC_088118.1 coordinate 4,885,889, forward strand.
CAGCCTGTGTTCTTCACTGAGAAATTTGCTCCTGTTCATATACGCACAGAATACATATCCTCAGATAATCCACTGAGGGAACGCAGGTAGCGTTCACTCCTCAACAGTAACCTACCATAAAAAACACAAACTGCTTAAGAAGTCCTGCTCGTGCTCTTGTTGAGCACTTTTCCAGCTCTGGAGCGTCCTGCAAGGGCTTTGGACGGCCTAGGCCTTCGGGGCCCAGCCAAAGAGCAAACTGCAGAGGAATCCCAGACACTTACAGCCGCATCTTCCAAATGGCAACAGCCACAACCATGTACCAAGACATGGCCGAGGCAGGAACGTGCCCTTGGAGTATCCGGGGCAAGTGCCTAGGTAAAATGACATCATGTTCAATACCAGGAGCTGTCATGAAAACAGAAGCTTATCAAATGTCTAATATCAGAGGGTTCCTTGGTTTAAATTGGTGATCCAAGACTGCCTCCCTTATTCAACAGATTGGTACTCTATCCTACTAAGGGTGGTTAGGTTGACTCTTGGGTACAGAGATCAAGTTACACGTTAATGCATGTGAGGAGAATCGGTGACTGCTATTAAGTGAAGCTCTCAGATACAGCGTGAGTTGCATTACAAGACTATTTCCCATGAGGAAGTAAAAATCCAAGGCTTGGTTTTGATCAGATTTTGGTACTCCTGGAGAAGTTATAGCAAGTTTGTTTTTCTAAGATCTCAGGCAAAGAACCCAGAATGCTGGGCCTCAGTCAGAGAAGGATGTTAATTATCATCCCCGGAGTGACAGAAATACAGATTTGTGGTTCTTCTGTGCTGATCCATCTCCTGTGGAGTCCTTCCACAAACTGAAGAAAACCTCCCCTCCCTCAAATGAAAAAATCAGGCCCATATAGAAAATTGTCAATTTAAGAGTACAGGAATTTAGGACCTACAAGCTCAGTGTCTTGTGTGTAGCAGTGGCCAGAGCCAAGTCCTTCAGAGGAAAGTGTAAACGAGAGAAAGTTACAGGAGCAGCTGCCTGCAGAAGCCTGGCCCTATCTCGCACCATTTCTTGTTTGGCTTGCAACTTGAAGCATAAGGCTTTATATCCCTTATAAATGTTTATTCTGGCTAATTTAATCACAGAAAATATTTGTATGATCCTTGCTCGTTTGAATCCTGCTTAAGTTTAAGCCTCAGCAACAGAACGAGGCCCAGCGTTTGATGTAAAATGGGACAACGCGCACAGACATTTTCTTCCATTAGTTTTGCATTTGTTTTCCCAGCCCCGGTGTATTTTCCTTTTTCCTCACAATATGCTCTGTCAGCCCACTCTTACCTGGATGCCTGAAGGTCAGGTTAAGGATGCTGTTCATTCAGCCTTGGGAAGAGCTCTCCATAAGGCTTCTACAGCACGGCTCATCCCCAAATTGGCAAATTCACAGCACAGCAATAGGAAAAATATCTTCTAAATGCTTCCTCCAGGGCTTTTTGGCAGATTAGTGGCCCTTACTTTTTGAGGTGCTGCCTTCATTTTGGATTCAGCATCTCATTCTCAACTCACTAAGGCTCATTTGACACAGACAACTCCAGTGGAGTTACTGCTGATTTACAGTGCTGACCACAAGAGCAGAGTCAGGCTCCTGGCCATATCTATCGGTGCATTATTAAGTTTATTCTGGCAGTTAAGCACCTGTTCCCTTGACATGAAGGGTCCTTTCTTTAGTACAGAGGTTAGTTCAGACACATGCCTTAATGCCACATCTCTGGACCTTTCTGAGTTACCTTTCCTTTCTGCTTCGGTTAACAGCCTCCAAAAGTATTTCATTAGGAGACCGAATGCAGAAATCATGAGGCAGCTGTCAGTTCCCCTCGAGGCTGCTCAGCAGACAATCCTCAGCAGAGAAGCTGCCTCAAAAACTTCAGAGAAGATGATGGTTCTTTTAGAAACTTCACCAAAACAAAGACAAAAGACTTTCCCCTCCCCTGTAAACCTCACCACAACATCGTACGCCTTTTTGCCTCTGTTGATCCCTTTTAAAAAATCCTGAGGTTTGGTTTCATTTCATTTATACAGCGCTTTGCTGACATTTTTCAGCTGTAGTTTTAAAATGCTTCATGTTCCATTTCCTAAAGAGTTAATTTAAAAAGAAGGCTCCCTTTTCCCTCAAATTTATCTTAAAAAAACAAAACTGTATCAGAACCTCAGTGCAGGAAGATGTACGACAGATTTGAGTGGGAGGGCTTCTTGTGGTGTGGATAATCAGAAGTGATTAAAATTAAGCTGACTAGGAAGATAACAAGCTAATCTAACTATTCCTATGTGGCTGGTGGTACGTGAAGTGTTTCTGGACGGCAGCAGTCTCCAAGTGGCTGGTAAGCAGTCACACGGTCTGGAATGCTCGGCTTTGGGCAGGCACCATGACCAGCGTGGCTCCCATTTTCATCAGGTTAGCGTAGTCAACTTTCTTTGGCTCAGTTTCCCTTCCCTCCGTCTCCTTCTGGCTGTATTGGGGAGGAGTTAGGTGAGGAGTAGCTTCCGTCGACAAAGTCCGTTGGCTGCGAGAGGCACTATTGGCTGTCGACCTGGTTGAGGAGGAACCTGAACGCGAGCTCCTGGAACCAGAGGAAGAGGAGCTGGGCTTGACAAGATGGGCTTTGGGTGCCTCTGCATCTTCTCTGCAATCAAACAAATAACAGGCTTCAAACACCATGAGAACAGAAACATTCATACATTTTACCAGACTAAACTGCTGCTGCAATGAGCAGTTGCTCATTGAAGCTGCAGATCACCCAGGGCACGTTTGCCCAGCAGGTTGAGCAAGGCACCGGGTCTTCCGAATTCTGTCCTACGTAACTGTGTGGGTTGAACTCCCTCTGGCTCTGCAGGGCTATCGGTCAAATGGCTTTAGAAATACATGCTGCACATGCCTGGCTCTTTCCATGGGGCTATGAGGTCTGTGGAGGGAGTGCAAAGAGTTCAGATACAACTGTCTGCTCTGTAATCCTTTCCCATACCGACAAATCACCTATACAGGGCTAGCTGAGACCGGTTCTTCTAGTAAAAATGGGAGGAGTGAAAGAAATGCAAGAACTGGGCCCAGAGAGGGGAAGAGAGAGAGGTACCAACTGCAGGTGAAAAGTTGATGCAAGAAGAGGCTGAAGCTGAGACTACAAAAAAAAGGAAGGAAACTGGCACCCAAGATTTGAAAGCAGCGAAAACAAGAAAAAGGGCAGGGAGGAAGGAACTGCTTCTTGCTGGTTATGTATGCAACCTGACCATCAGGCAGAGAGATGATCAGCTGCTGAATGGATTACAGAGATTCTTGCTCAATGGTACACGGATGTCATATGAGGGCACGTGGTCCTTTACAAATAGAAGAGAGGATGCAACAATGCCATAGGCTTCTTCGAGGGCAGGAGCAGCTAAAACTCCTTCTTGGAATTATCTTTTTCCAGCAGTTTCCTTCCTGGGAACTTTAGGCTCAACTGGCTAGAGACCAATCTCTGCTTAGAGGAGCGAGTGGCAGACCTCGCACACATGTAATGAATGAGTTCAAAGAACATGCGTCAGCATTCTTGGTACACACGCTCAGGGCGAGGCTTCTCAACTGCACAAGACGCTCAGGGGATTTTCAACCCTGAGCTAAATCCAGAAGCACAGTTGTTCAAAAGACTCAAGAAAGACTGAGAACCTGCCTGCCTCATAGCATTCCCAACGGAGATTGGAATTTAGAAGCAGCAAATTAAGTCTTGGGCAAACCTTTGAAATTGCAAGCGAGAAAGAGGAAATTTTATATTAAATTGCATTTAATATAATTTTATTGGGTTTTATGCTACATTTTCCTTGGAAAATGGTATTTCATCTATTTTTGTCTACACAAAGATAACTCTCACAGTCAAGATATTTGTCAATGACATTTCAGGGAGACTACAAGTTTTTTAGAACAACTTTTGCAGACACTTATACCTAGGTTACTTAAAACAGTAGTGAAAAGATGTGTTAATTTGCATCACACTGAGTCTATGTGAAACTAAAAGAAGGGAAGGTGGGAGGTGGTGGATTCAATAAAAGGCGTTACCTGATTTCATTTGGGGCCTCCTCCTCTTCATATCTCTTTTTTTCTTTCCTCCTTATCGTCAGCCTCACCACCAGGAGAAGAAGGCAAAGTCCCACCACCACTCCGCAAACTGCTCCAGCAATCATGCCGATATTCTGTGCCTCTGTTGTCCAGAAAACAAACATGTATGTTAGTAGGTAAACTCTCACTATGGTCCATACAGTCAGATTCGAGCCCACATTAGAATTCATACCACTGTGTATAAATCAGAACAGAATGTTTCATTTTAATCTACTTATTTAAGCATGCCTTCATGCAGAGGTTGAACCAGTTTATCTTAAGGTATTTCTAAAACTGAGCGTGGGCACCAATGCTGAGAATAGTATTCAGCTCTATAAGGGTGTGACGCAAGTGCTGTGCCTTTTGGCTGTGTGCCAAAATTTAAGTGAGAAGGAGGAATCCTCTCATAAGATCACAAAGCCACAGAAAGTGCAGAGGTAAAAAGACAGGGCAGTCCACATCTGAAGCAAGGCACCAGGCGGCATCCTAGAGGCAGAAGAGTATGTCTCAAGTATGAACGTTTCCCCATGAAGACCGTTTTTCCCCTCAACTCACCCTGAAATGATTACAATTCACTTACAAAATGAATTATTCAACTGGGGAAAAAAGTGACTTGAGGGGGATAGAGGAGCAAAGGAAGACCATACTGTGCGAATGCAGGGCATTTTTCATCCAGAACAACAAGATAAATGAGACAAAGCTTTCTAATGCATATGAGCCCTTGGTTGCTTCCCTACAAAACCTTCTTTTGCTAAAAAAGCCCTTAGGTTGGGTTTGGCTGGATTTTGCTTCCCTAAGGCTTGTCCCTACGGAAGGCGCAGCAATTCAGAGTGAGGTTTAAACCAATTCAGTTCAAATGGCATAAAAGCTGCCCGGATGCTTTTATTTCAACGCCTGAGGGGAACAGGCTTTACTTGCTACATGACCCTATTCCAGTTATTTCCATCCTGGCTGGGCAAATTCCAAAGCTGTGGGACCCTCCGCAGAAGAGACCGCTCTATTAGCAGCCCTTTATCACAGCAGTTTGACCTCCTGCTCATCTGACTTGAGAGCTGCACCTAAAACCAGGCTCAACTATATTCTTTGGATTTGTTATCAGTGCCCATGCTAAACTTCACCCTTTTCCTCGCATGCAAAGACACTGGTACCTAGACACATACACACTCTTGATGTGGTTAACCATGCAGAACATTGTAGTCTCTGGTGTTCAGGCCAGAATTTATTAAATGCAGATTAGAACCAAATTCTGTCAAGAGTAACTTTTTACTCTACACATTATTTCACATCTAAGACAGCCTTTTCAGGCTACCTTTAGCTGGTTTACTATCTCAGGTAGGAGAGATACTTAATTTGGAATTGGAATGATGGACTATCCACTGAGATTTTATACTTGACAGGAATTTATCATGCAGTCATTCCGGCCATAAGTACCACTGAAAGCTGTAGCTTTTTCTTAGTGCTCTATTAGTTATTCTCAAAACCAAAATTTCTAACAGACCAAGATGTTTGTGAGCCTGAAGAAGGTATTTACCATTCTGGGTTATCCTGAGGAATGCTGTGCAAACCATGAGGGCAATAAATAAGAACTGCTTCGTGTGATTCAAGTATGAAAGGGCAAAGGTGTGGCACAGAGAATTTATCAGCAGAGATAGGACAGCTGAGAAGCAATGCTGCTCATACAGTGGCGCGAATGCGAGTTATGCACTGATACTCACGCTGCACTGTCACCTGAACAACACAGCTTTCTTGTCCAGCCTCGTTGGTGGCAATGCATTGGTATAAACCTGTGGTCATCTGTGTGAGATTCTTCAGTAGGACTTGCCCAGGATTAGATATGTCTGAAACAGGAATAACAAGAGCAAAATTAATCAGAAAATTTTAAATTAGGAAGCTATAAAGAATGGTGAATAGGGCACAGAACCTGGACACAGAAACAGAGATTGAATTTCCAAGCCAAATCAGCTCAAGAAGAATAAACGATGCCTCACAAAAGATCATTTGTCAACGTTCAGTAAAACAATGAACACTACGCTCCTTCACTCCTTTGTTATGGGACCACACCATCCAGCTGCTGTAGTGAGAAGCACCGGTATACCATTGCTATCACTGCCACTAAGTGTTCCCCATTCGAAAGACAGATAGATGACTTCTAGCATCAGGGCTAGAGAAGAGCTCAAGTGTTTACGGTTACTTGGCCTCCCTGAGGGTACTCTCTTCTAAGAGGAAACGACCTTACTTACTGACTCTTGATGTAGGGGGGAGATGTTCAGTTCTCTCTTCGTCCTCACTTAAGCGCTGCCATCGGTAGGAGATGGGTGCGGTGCCAGATGCAGAATGACACTGCAAGGAAAGTTCCTTTCCTTCCAGCAGTTCCCCTTCTAGCCAGCATTTGGGCTTGGAAGGCTTCTCTGGAAGAAACAGAACACCGGTCATGCAAATGCCACAACCTGTATTTTCCCAGTGGCAAACCCCTTCTTTGGCAAGAGGACACATATCAAGCAGCTTCTGAGAGCTGTCTTCTCTAGAGAGCATCACCAAGAACATCGGGGATGCTTGCCAATGGACTTTAACTGCAACTTTGAGCAGTTTCATAGTCTAAGAAGCAGGGCTGGCTGGCCCACAGACATAGAAGCGCCACACTGTGGTTTGGGGCAGTTTCCCTCATGGATACTTGCACCAGGTGCAGCTGTATCACTGTATTCCTTCTTTAGGTACTATTCAGACAACATCTTTTCGCTCCCCCTTCTTCTCCATTTCTTCTTCCTTCTCCCCATAGCATGTGGCAGGCCACAACAGTTCTTCTCTGGGATGACTGCATATGTGCCAAAAGCCAATCAATAAACTGAAATCAAGGAAGAGAAATGCTAACCCCTGCAGTTTACACGTCACCTCCGCTGACTTGGTCCAGTTTGGAGTCCTGCAACATGAACCCAGAATCCTCAGTGAGAGATCTGGACAGGGTGTTCACCAGCTAAGCTAGGATATCATTCTCGGTTGTGCTGCAATCATAGATGTAATTTGGAAAGAACAGTTTATGTGATTTTACAAGTGATTATACTGACCCCAGAACAGTTCTTTAAGCTTTTCCACTGTCCTGTCCTTTGCCCAAAAACGCAAAGACAGACATGGAGTTGGACAGTGAAATCTGATCATGAAATGTCTTTGTGTATTTATACCCTGGTGAAATAAATCTGCCTCCAGGAAATGAGTCTAGTGATCCCCACCACGAACAACGAAATGACCTTACCTACAACCTTCAGGGTGATGCGAGCCCATTCGTACTGCCCAGCATTTTTAACTTTACATATGTACTTTCCTGCATCACTGGACTGCAGGGATATGATCTGCAAGGACGCATCTCCAGCAAGAAAATTGGAAGTGAAGGAAACACGGCCTTTCTGTTCCTCATTCAGGTCATCATAAACATGGCCTCCAGAGTAAGTGATTACCTGATGAGCCGAGACAGTCACTGATCAGCCAGTTGTAGTGTTACTTTCAATACACGGAGCAAAAAACCAAAGCATTTCCAGAAACTGTGGACTAAGGTTTTTGCAGGGCTAACGGACTTACCCAGGGTCATGCAGGAAGCCTGTAGCAGAGCAGAAAATTAAACCTGCATTCCATGTCTGAGATTCATACCTAAATGGTATTTACACTACAAGTTTATACTGGAGCCTTTATACTTGTGTCAAAATCCCAGCATGGACATCAGCTTATGCCATAACATACAAAAGTGGCCTCTAGTTTTGGCAAGCTAATTTAAGTTACCTCAGGCCTGATTTTTGAAAGTACTGAACTCCCTTCTTTTTCTCCTGAAACCGAGGTTTCAAAAACTGGATGTACAAAACCCAAGGTCATTTCTGAAAACCTGAAGGGCTATTTTGAGGCTGATCCAGAGATGACTGATTAATGATGCTGGTTTAAAACAAACCCGGTTATATCAATGCCTGCTCCAACATAAAATGCATTCATATCAAATAACTTATATATGTTTCACATCTCTTTAAAACAGTTAGGTTTTTTTAACCATTAGTCATTCCCACAGTATAACTTAAAAGGAGAACATGGAAATCTCTTCAGATTAATGGCCGTTCTTGATGTCAACATAGAAATAAGGGGATTTTCTCAGCAGATGCAAACTGCGGTTAAAGAGAACCTACCGCTTTTTGTACTGTTTCAGAAACGTGCAGCAGCCACTCGATATCCAAGCTTCCTTGCTCCAGGAGGCCCAGGCGGTGGTGGCAGGGCAAAGTCACGTTTTCTTCAGCCACTCTCTTGAATTCAGTCTGAGCCTCAGATAACCAAACAGAACAGGAAGCTGAAAGACAGATGCTGGCAATCAGAGGCCAAGATGAAGGATTTACCTCTGTTGTAACAAATGGTGCTGGCTGAGACTTCGCTGGATTCTTCTTCATTTGCTTCGCAGCATAAAAGAAAACCCAACAGCTTGACTTCCTGGACAGATTGCAGCTGATTAAAGAGGACATCTATACATACACAGGGAGTTAGTTTCACACTAGTATTTAAGCATGAAAAACAGATGGCTTCACACTCCAGAGCTGTCAATACTAAAATGACATAAACCTTTTGTTAATGTTTATTTGCCGCAGTGAAATTTGCCTGAAGACCATGAAGGCAGTCTGGAGATCTGCAAGCTATATATACACCTATATCCTCTGTGAACTCAAAATTCCAGATTACTTCCTCATTTTTGCCTTCACCTTTTACTACCTTCACTCATTAATTTAATTTCAGCCTGGAAGACTTTCAGAGCCCTTGGCTTCACTCCTGTGCCAGTGTGACAAGGCTTGGAGCCTCCCCCCTAGCCCTGGAGAATGCTCTTCAGGTGCACTTCAGCACTGGAAATAAGGGACCAGACTGGGAACAAAAAGGTTAACCTTAAAGAAAGGCACAGTGCAGGTAGGGTAGTGAAGTGTCTTTGAACAGCAACATCAAAAAACAGAAGCTGTCAAAAACAGTTTGTCAAGAGAAAAGAAAAAAAAAAGAAAGAAAAAAAAAGAGGAGGAGGTTCCAGGTTGAACCACTAGAGGGAATCCGAGCCTTACAAAAGTTATTGAATAAATCCCAACACATACGTACCTCCCTAAAACCAGAACCAGGAAACAGCGCACCCCAGGAAAAAACAGCGTTAAATCATCACCGTACAAGTCATGCTGAAAGCTGAAACTCACGCCTTCTTTCCAGGTTTCTTTTTATACTGAAGCTCTGCCACACTGGAATGCCACTATATCCCTGCTAAAACTGAGTTCAATCAGGGGTTCGTACTGAGGCCTTGCAAGTCTCCATGTTTTGATAACAGATGGGCTCTGGTAAGCTCAAGCTCAATTAAAACCAGCCCCAAAAGTCAGATATAGAAAATTCTGGGCATTTGGGTTAGGGTCACCTGTAGATTTGCAATGAAACCCAATGAAAAATTTTCCAGTCGAGTTCCCACATAGATTGCTGTGGCATGAATGTCATTTGCCTTTCACGTTTGAATCTTCAGAGTGTGGTCGGGTTGTCGTTCTTAAATTTTGCTGGGCAGGAAGGAAGCCTAAAAACAGGTTTTTTCCTTCTGTGAAACAAAGTGAAATGAAATCTCTTGATTCAAAGACTAATTGTGAAACAGATTAAGACTGGGAGTGTTGGCAACACTGAAGACATACATGTGTATTTGAACACACAGTCTGTGACTACATAGCAAAATAACTGTCAAGAGCATAAGAAGCTCTAGATTCATACGCTACACTTGTTCCTGCACTTGCATTCAGACAGAGTGGACCTTTTACCTTTCCTTCACCTTTACATGAAGGCAGCAGAAAAATGACATCACGAGTGTCTCTTCCTCAGCTTTTGCTGTTTCTTTAGGACCAGAAATGTTTAAGAAATGTTTCTTTAGGACCAGAAATGTTTAAGAAACGTTCATCCACTCCCCACTACCCATTCTCAGATCTGGCTCCAAGTCGTTAGTGTGACCATCCCTCAGGTCCTGAGATTCTCTCTGATATTTAAATCAATACTTGCCAAGTACTTTTACAGAAGGCATCATCCAACATGCATGCACGCACACACAAAAATGCCTGGAATTTTAAGACAGGTGCAGTGATGCAAAGGATTAAGTTCTCCTCCCCTACATGGATCTCCGCATGAACCAACGAGCCTGAAAGCTCCTTTTCAGCCACATTAACTGCACTCTTTAAAGGGAAGATTAATCCAGTTTAGCACTGGATTCACTAGTCCCAAAGTGCCATCTGCCAAATACAATTATACATTTTGTCTGAAAATGAATGCCTGCTTTCTCCTACAGCCTGCATTGCTGGGGGCTCCCTTCATTAACACGCTCACGCTCACTAGATGGACTGATCAATGAGTTTAATTGATCTGCCCGGTACAGCAACTGCTCACACATCTGCAACAAATCCTGTGCCAGTTTCATGCACATCTTGCAGGGAACCCTTTAGAGAACAAGCATCTTTGGTCATCACGACCCTCAATCAGGAATATAAATTACATTTCGAGGGAGTATGATAGCATCATTTTCCTACCTCTCTGGCCTAGGCCAACATGGTTTTCAGGGGAGCTCGCACCTTGGTCTGTGCTTGTTGCCCTCAGCAAACATGCTCTGGATTTGAGAAGCCCTTTGCCTATAAGCTCGTCTGCTAGAGGTGAGTAACATCAGACAGGCATTCAATAGGATGACAACAACTGCACATTTCAAAAAAAAACCTTTTTTCCAATAGTACACACAATTTCAGGTAATTCGGAGCCGATTCACCACTGAACTGCATGCTGTGTCCTTCCAGGCACCAGCGTGAGCTTTTTCCCAAACTTTCATGCAAGTCTCATAATTACGCTTCCGTGAGACAGCTGACTGTACTTAAAGGCTGGTCCCTTTAGTCATTATTAGTTCTTTAATCAAAGGTACCCAGTATAGGGTGCCAGTTATGGAAACTGGCTACGCAAAGTCTGGAAAAGAGCTCAAAGTGAGCAGACCTCTGCCTTTCCAAAGCTTGGGTAGGGTCCCACTGTAGCAAGCAGTAATGAAACTGAAATTAAAATTTGCATTTGGATACGTGCTGGGATTTACAACGCGCGCCTCAAATAAAAAGAATGTAGATAACAAATCCAAGCTCCCTTCTAGATTTTAGGGCTTTTATTACTCAAATAATTATTTCCTGATAATTTTTTATCTCATGTTCGGGTGCAGATGAGATCAAGCAAGAAGAAACAAGATTTTGCTGACAGTGTTTAAGGGTTTTTTTTTGTTTAAGTTTTATTTAAATGGTTATAAAAGATGACTGTCTCTGCACTTGAGCGACTCCTTACAGCTGCAAACATACTCACCATCTTCAGCACACGCTTGCCAGGATAAATGTTTTCCAGCCTGAAAAAGCAGTTTGTTCTGGGCAAGCACTTTTGCTCTGCTAGGTGGGTGCACAGCTGGCTCTGTACCTTCCCCCTCAAGGAGCTCTGCAGCCACACGAGGGCAGAGCCTACACAGAGAGTAACACCTTGGGGCTGGCGCCCATGTACGACAATAGATGATTTAAGACAATAGATGATTTTCCTCAAAGTCTCCCAAGGGTCTCACTCAGCAATGCAGTAAATAAGCAGGCTCCACAGTCCTCACCCAAAAAACCTCTCATGGAGCCACTCTTCCTCTTACGCATCCTGTGTGGCATTCCTTATGCCACAAAGTCCAGCTTAAGAATTGCTTCTTTCAGTTTACTCAGACTTTACTCAGATTACATCCCACGGCTTCAGAGGGAGGCTGGTTTGTTTTTCCCCTGGAGCAGGACCCCTGGCTCTATAGCAATTCCTGCATCATGTAAGCATTAGCTCGTAGGCCTGAAAAAAAACCCCAGAGCTCAGCGCAGCACCAGTCTTGCTGACGTACCACACAGTGCTTTGTTCAGTATGAGGGGGAGCGTGGGACGACTTTATTGTTTAAACATTTGCACTATTGTTCATAAGGCAATAGCTCAGTCACCCAAGGCCCTGCAGACAAGGGGGAGAGATTTTTGCCTTTCATTCCACACAAACATTTTAAATTCAAGGATTTCAGAGCAACAGATATTTTAAACACAAAAGCTAGCACACCTAAACAGACAGTACCCAAACAGCATAAGTGCAAATTCAGCAGGGGAAGGGCGCAGGTCTGACCAGGCAACATAACGGGATTTTTGGTCCCTGTCAAAAATAGGGGCCATTCTGCCATGTATCCATCACAAATTTTGAAGGAAGAAAAATTAAGAACAATACCCTGCATCTTTCTCATGCAGAGCAAAACTTAAGTCTTAGAGTAGTCCCCAGGACCCTTTTCAACACTTTGCTAAGTGACTACTGATTTTGAATGTACGTGAGATACTTTAAGAGGGTTTGCTTTCCAGACCCCACCCTCTGAAATAGACTGAGGGGGAGAAAACTGTCCCAAGTGAGGCAGCAAGTCCCAAGCTCTCAGGAAGAGGGTGTTGTCACAGACCAGAGCACTACTTTGCCTCATCCCAAATTACAACTGCCCAAAGAAATATCTTCATGTCCGAATCCTGTACATGAACACATGTGCTTTCATACATATGCAACATATCTATTATGAAGCCCAGTCCACTTGCACGCCCATCCAAAAATATGTACGTACATAAATGCATGTACCTATTGAGAACCCGAAGTAAACACACAGATTGTCAAGACAAACATACATGCAGAAGGGAACTAAAATGAATATTTTGTTGACATTTCTTATCACCAAATTCGGGTGCTAAAAGCTAAAGAGCTTCCAGATTTAAATCTTTCATTAGCTTCAGAGGAGTGCTTAATTTAGGGAGCAATGCTAAATATAGATTAGACATTTTAAAAAATAATGAGTTGTGCTATATCACCTACGGACTGCTGGAACTAGAAGGAATGGTCTAGAAAAGATTCAGAGATCAAGATATGAGAAATGCACAGTGAAACTTGGCGGTCATGGCCCAAACCATACCTACCAACATAATTTGAGAAATGAGCTCCTAAAATGGGTCTTGAAAACCATCAGTTGTTCCAGGAACTTCTTGTTTTCTCTTGTGAAACATATTCCTTAGCTACACTTTTCATAGTTTATTTTGGCTTTATCAGAGATGGTATCTGTGACCAACTATTTCAGGACGGTGATGTCTAAGGAGCGGAAGTAGAAATACAACCTGCAATTTTCCTGTGACAAGACATCCTGTGTTAGCACCAGACACAAAGAGGATTCCCACAGCTTCAGGGTTTATTTGGAAAAGTCAAGCTGTTACCTTAAAAATTAGGGTCACCCACTTAAGCTCATGAAGTGAGATGTAAATACTCACCTAAATTAAGCAAGGTTTTAAGTGCTTTACTAAATCAAAACCTTAACAGTAAAAGCTGTTCACTCTGTTCACCTGGAGTAGCCAGAGGCCTATTGCAGATTCAGAGCAATCTCACTCAGTTTACCCTAGCCTGACCATGTTTCGAGAACTTCAGGTTTGGAGACTGTAATGCCACCATCTCTTAAAACGAACAAAAAACCCAAAAAACACGTTCTCTTCAAAATCCACATAGGCTGTTGGGAAACACCTGAGTGCACCTGACAGCTCCACGCTACAGTTGGTGGCAGCTACAACTGCAGGCTGAACTGCTTGTACAAGTACCTCTTAATTCATTTCAGTCAAAACAATCCAAGTTGGCAAAGATGTTTTTTTATTTGAACATTTTAAGCTAAATCTATGGCCCAAAGAAAATAAGTGTCCATGGCATTATTCAGGCAGGTAATGTTCCTTTATCTGAATAACTCTATATATTTGACTTCCATATTCCTGTAGAGCTAAGTGCATCAATCCCACTCAGAAGCACACTTGCAGACACAAAGCATCCGTCTAAATTAAATACCTAAGAACAAGGTCCAAAAACTAAGAAAAAACAGGACAGCCTGCTGTATTGCGCCTTTGACCCAATCCTCCATGCCAGGAATTTAAGACATTTTACATCTGTTAGTTTGATCTTGCTGCAGTTATGTAGGAAATCATTTACTAAGCTCATTTATGCAAAACCAAAAGCCCATTCCCCACTCCAACTAGTGCTCATAACAGCGGTAATTATTGCAAAATACTCATATTTTGTTCAACAAAAATTCAACATTTTACATGCTTAAAGAGGCGACTAACTACTTTTATGGCCCCCACAAAAATGAAAAAAGTATCTGGGGTGAAAATTCCAGAGATGCCCGAGTGACTCAGAAGACCAAATCAACTAAATGCGAAAAACACTAGTTGTACAGTTAATTTTAGGGTCCACTGGCCCTTAAATACTTAAGGTCTTCATTGAGTCCATTTTTTTTTTTTTTGCCCACTAATGCTGTTCAATAGTAAGTGACAGGAGAAGCATGCACATGAAGTTTTCTCTCTCCCCCTTAAATCACTTCCCCAGTATTTGCAGTGGATAAATTGAAACACTGGATAATTAAAACAGTTTGTTCCAGAGCTGCAAGCAGAACCCAGAAGGCTGGCACCCTATGCTCACGATCAGACCATTCTAGCCCTAACAGCGTTTTAAGCCAAAATAAATACAAAATGGTGTCTTTATACACAGACAGCTATTTTGCATTCTTTGCGCAAGGGAAGAGAAGCTGGGGGCGGCTGGAAGTCTCCTAAGGATAATTAACTCGGCTGAGGCTGTGCTCTGGGACATCTGCTTTCTGTATTCTTTGGCTGACAGAGGCATAAAGGCCACAGGTCACCTTCTCCCGAGAGCTCGAATGCTCCAAGTGACCAAGACCCGGCCCCCAGTGCGTGCTGCCCGCAGCCTGCTACCCTCAGCCTCCCTTTGATTTCAGGAATTCGGTTGTGAAGCAGAAGTGTCTCGAATAAGAAAAATGTGAGCTAGCAGTCAGCTCCCACAGGGACAGGCTAGCTGTGTTAAAATAAAGAGGTCGGCCGATCCCCATCCATATCCACATAGCATTGGAGAGGTTCTAATTGGAACCACATGTGCTTGTGGCTGAGGTTTTCAGAGGCAGCTGCTGCACAACACAGAAAGAGCCCTGCATGCTGCTGAGCTTCCAAATGTTGACGTGAGGCATTTGGAATTGAAATCGCTGAGGAGCTAGGAAGGCCGAAGGAGAACAAAAAACAGCATTTCACAAAGTAAAGCCTCTGCTTTTTAGAACTTTGCAAGGACTAACAGAGCAGTGCAGGAGGGGGCTAAAGTTTGGCTGGTGATAAACAGATTCCCGCCATAAGAAACATCTCCAGCGGCAGAAGCATGGGCGGGAGTTGGTCACCCTCGCTTTGGCTCCTTTGAGAATCCAGTCCTTGGGCTGTCTCCGATGAGCCAGGGAGGTGCTCGCTAGGACAGCTGTTACCAGTGTAGCAGCAGTGCCTGTGTGTGCAAGTGCTCTAAGTGCACAACACCGTCACACTGCCCTGAGGCACAAATGAGATGGTGGTGAGCCCAGTATAGGTCTACGTCTTGCCAACGGCCCCAGCAGCAAGGAACCAGCATTCCTTGAGGAAACTCAACCTTTCTCTAGCCAGTGAGAACAGAGACAACAGACAGACTGAGATCCTGCAGTGCTGGTGACCACATGCAATCTCAAGATCTTACAGACCTAGAAATGACAGGTTAAATGCCGCCCTCAAAAATGCCAACAGGAAGTTTGCCTTCAGCACCAACACAGAAGATTGAATCCAATGCCTGGAGAGGCTTTCAAATACAGAAATAACACAAGCTTTCTGTTAACTGAGCATTTGCAGAGGCAGCCAGCCACTATGTACTGTGGCTGTCCTTTTTCTCATTACATTTTAAAATTAAGTGCAAGTAGGAGGTTCTAGGTTTACATCCCTGGAGACCACAGAGAACAGAAAACAAGACAGAAGAACCGCATCTTCCTATTTAATGGTTCACAGGATGTTTGTGCAGGGAAACATGTAAAGTCTCTTAGGCCTTTAGTCCAAGGCATCTTATTCGGAAAATGGTCCAGGTGTCTTCTGTTTACAGTACCACAGCTCAGCTAAGCCTCTCAGTAATGCAGCTGGTAATTTCAAGCCGTGTGGCTCAGATCTGTACAGAGAGCTTGTCAGTACGTATCACAGATTCCTCAGGGGGCTGAAGCACCTAAGGATTTCTGCGAGAGTTGCCGGACCGCTCCGAGTGCCTTACAAAGCTGTGTCGAGGAAAGCAAGAGAACAAGATATTCCACCCCTATCAGCGGAAGTTTCACTCCTTATCAACCAGAGGCTTCCTGGTTTCAAACAAGGTTTAATTATTAGAAGAAAGATGGTTTCAATAATAATTTTTAGGCCTCTTCTGTCTGAGAAAGTGATTCTATTAGGCCTGAACAGTCTCCCAGTGTGCCAATTACTGATGTCATTTAACGGACATAACAATGAAGGCACAGAGGAATGAAGCGATCTGTCAAAGGCAGACACCATGCAGAATCCAGAATACAAACCAAAAAAGGCAGTAGCCAAACTGATTTCAGAGCAGTATTTCTCCATTGGATCAGATCCCTTATGTGATCTTTCTTCAATTTCAAAGTCCAAAAAGTGAGTTGTATCAGCTGAGGCAATTCTGGAAATTGGGGAAAAAGGAAAAGACTTGAGCAGATGATAAAGAAGGTTCCTCATAAAACCATTATTAAGGATTCCCTCTCCTTTTTTTCTTAGTTCCAAAGTGAGACAGGTTAACCAGAAAGCGCTGAGCTGTTTCTGATGCTTTTCTTCATAGAACTATGACTTTTAAGCTTGCCAAAAAAGCGGTAATAAGAAATCTGAAAAGTTCTCACAAAAACTTCATGCTTTTCTGCCTCTTTGTCTCAGACACTTTCAATAAAGTTGGATGCAATTTTAAGATACAGGCTCCAGTCCCTGTTAAGCACATCCATGTTACCCCAGTGAGATGTTCGGTTGCGTACCCATAATTGCATATAACATGGTATGACATCTCACTTATCCACTACAAGCACTGCTAATATGATACAAAATGAATGCCTAATGTATTAGCACTCTGTCACTTTTCATATTCTCATATTCACTCACTCTCAAACACTCAGCCACAGTCTACCCTAGGGCAGAAAATGAACAGCAGCAGCTCCTCCCCATCACCCCCATAAGTCTTGTAAAAGATATGCTAAACTCTGTAACACTTGGTGGATGAACAAGATTGCAGTCTTTTGGTCTGAACGCAGGGCCAGAATTACAGCGGTCTAACTCCAAAAGGGTTACAGATACCATCTATAGTCACAAGACAACCACCCAACTATGCCCAGCCTCAGCTTCTCACCAATGCAACAACGAGTCAGTATCAGTTAACTAGTTTATATTTACAAACCTTTTGAGCATAGTAAACCAACAACAGAAGCCAAATTCTCTTCAGTCCTGGCCTTTCACTAGCATCAGTATGAACTGGAAGCGAGTGAAAAAGGAGAATCAGGTTCTTCACTCTGTTGTCACTACTATTTAACTCCCTCCCTGCATCTTTCTTAAGGTTTAGCACAACAGCATACCAGCCGCAAGCCAACTCCCCAGAACACAGATACAGCTTTTGTCATGTTTTTTTTCCACTGCTACTGGGAGTTATGGCATTTGTACATATACACTGAGGTGCCCCAGAAGAGCAGAGGTAGAGCTCTATAAATGATGCTTTCTGAATCACAGCCTGGAACTGAGCAAGTGAGGATCAGAGAGGAATGCAAACCCCACCGTAACTGTTGGAAGAGAAACACGCCTACTGGATTTTAGAAAGCTGGCATCACCCAGACACGTCACTAGATTCCTCCACACTGAAGATATCAGTATGTGTTATACTGAAGAAAGTCACATCTGGTGTTTTAGCATGGCCCTGTGTTCAAAGTAATCAAGGTTCTTCCCAGTAGTATTCACAAACCGAAGGCCAGATTGTGAATACTGTACTCATGACAACTTGCTTTCGCTTTAAGACAAGCATAACTTGGAAAGCATTCTCCCTTCTCCAGATTTCTCAACTGGAGCACATCAGCTATTTGAACTACTGACTGCAACACTGCACAGCTGCTGCAAATGTTTCTCAAGTTAGAAAAAGGACCGAAAAGTCAGAAAATAAGGAAACATTGTTTAATCTTTGCTTGGGCTTTTAGTTTCTATTAGCTAGATATACATATTTTTTTCAGTGACTACTGGGAGTGTAGCTGAACCTAACCTATTCTAGTGCAGTAACAATAACCAGAGACAGTGAAGTCAGACAGATTCCATTACCCACAGAACTACAGCTTATGAGCTGATAATGTTACATTGATCAAGCTGCCTAAAGTGCAGCAATATTGCTGCAACATAAGAAATACTAAGAAAATAAGAGTAAAGGCTTTTTTTTTTTTTTGCTTCTGTGGAACTTTCAGAAGTTTCAAACAATAGGCTTTTTCACATACTTTTCCTGTTAGTCATGAACCGGCTTCACACCTACCACAAATCTGTGATGTTTCTTTAACCTAAGACAAGGGTTTTGATGAAAATCTACAGTATTTAAATATTTCTTCACAATGTTAATTAAAATACCATGGAACATACTTGGTAAGGGCATAAGGACTAAAAAGAGAAAGTAGATTCATTTCACTTCCTCAGGAATAGAAGAGGCCTCAAAGTACTGACTTTAATTCCAGTTTTAACAGGCTCTATTCCAAACACCGTGCAGGTGGAAAGACTAAAACAAAGCTCCGTATCACTTGAACTGAATAAAACCTTCTGCAAACTGGGGAGTGGGTGGCAGATCAATTCCAGAGAGTCAAACAGCTCCAAATCTATCTACCAAAGTACTGAACTACACTGAACTATCTAGTTTCTGCTAGTCCTAGCAGCAAACTAACTGCCTCTGCATTAGGGATGAGACAGACTGGTCAGGAGGCAGATTCTCCCCTCTCTGCTCACCACAGGGTTCTTATGCCAGCAGCTGAAATGTGCCTTACATGTGTTTTGCATGTTTGCAAATGTAAAGGGCTCTGCACAGCAGCAGAGTCTGCAAGAGCCTAAGGCCATTGCTAGGGGAAACCCTGGATGAGAACATGCAAGCATCATGCCTGCCAAATATTCCTGTGACCTTTGCAAAAAAGACTAATCTAGTTCTCCTCTGGCACATGTCCCTGTTCTGAAGGGAGGGATGCCCCAAGTATGACTGGAGAGGCAGAGCCCTTTGCAAAAACTGGCATTGGGTATCAGCATTGGAGAGCAAGAAAGCCCTGAGAGTTACAATACATCATCCAGCTCTGGTGAGCAAGCACAATGTTTCCAAGATGCTGAACAGGAAGCAGGGGCGGGGAGGGCTGGGGGAGATAGAATGGGATCTGGTCAACAGTTGAACAAATCTGCTAATTGGATATGAAAAGGTCACGCATATTATCAAGGAACATACTGTAAAGGTCAGGTGAAGTATATATAACTAAGCCCAGGAGGAATGGGCAGCACACATTCACAACCAGCTGAAACTCCACCATTGAGACTCTCTGAATTTTCACCTTCCATTCAGTGTATCAGGGAGGTCTGACCACAGTATAGGCATCAACCTAAATAAAAGCATCACTGAACTTTTCCCTCGCTCTTGCACAGACCCTGTGAGGTCCCTACAGCAACTTGACCAACAAGCTTCCTTTACATCAAGAACTGTTTATATCAAGAGCAGCCCTGACTAGTGGCATAAAATGGGAGATGCTGAAGAAATAAAGTGACATGTTAGAGAACAGGCTGATCTCACAATAAAACGAGTATATTACGTATCACCTCTGCTGTGGGAGCAATCATATCTTGTATTTTGTTAGCCTGCTATTTGTATCTGCTAGATCTGTAACCGTGTGTCTTAAATGGGTAAACTGATGTTTACCCATCAGAGTCTTCCCAAGTGGTCCTCACCTCATCGGAAAAAACTGTCTTAAACATCCACATTTACTCCAGACGATTTAGAGATGGCATGAGGTTTAAAGTTTGTTGGTACAAAAGGTGGGGGAAAAGCCACTACTCTGTAGTGCTGACTGCATATTTAAGCTTCGTTTTCTCCAGTGTCTTTTACTCCTGAAAACAGTTATTAGTGGTCTTAAAATAACAAGGTAATAGACCCGGTCTTTGGATCCAGCTGAAATGCATTTGTTGTAGGGTCAAATGAGATGAATGCACATGCACCACCTGTCAGAATCACTTCAGCTCTGTTTTTGGGGACAGCAATCAATATTTGGAGCACCTACCAGAAATTCCCAATAGCTCAGCTTCATTAAAGATGCTCTGGAATCACAGAATAGTTGAGGTTGGAAGGAACTTCTGCCAACAGTCTAGTCCAGCCCCCAGCTCAAAGCAGGGTCAACTGCAGGTGGCTGAGAGCAGGTGGCTCAGGACATCGTCCAGCTGGATTTTGAGCATCTCCAAGGACAGAGACTCCACAACCTCCCCAGGTGACCTGTTGCGGCGTTCAGCCACCCTCACAACAAAAACAACAAAAATTGTTTAAACAGAGCTTCTTGTATTTCAGTTTGTGCCCATAGCCTCTTGTCCTTTCACTGGATACCACTGAGAAGAGCCTGGCTCCGTTCTTCCTTATGCCCTTCAGTCAGGTATTTATACACTGGTTAGATTCTCCCCCCCTCGGGGTACCTCTTCTCCAGGGTGAACGGTCTCAGCTCTCAGCCTGCCCTCATGAGAGATGCTCCAGTCCCTTCATCATCTTCATGGCCCTTCACTGGACTCACTCCAGAATCTCCATGTCTTTCTTGTACTGGGATCCCAGAACTGTACATGCTACTCCAGAGAGTCTCACAAGTGTGAGTAGAGGGGAAAGGCCACTCCCTCAACCTGCTGACAACACTTCCTGATGCAGCCCAGGATACCATTTGGCCTTCTTTGCCACTAGGGCAATGTGCTGGCTCACATCCAACTTGCCCACCAGGACCCCCAGGTCTTTTCCTGCAGAGATGAAAGGATATAAGCTGGAGGATACAAGAGTTCCAGAGTTAGTGCAGAGATACAGGATTTCCATGGAAACAAGGATCTCAGTGGGTGTGCACAGCCTGAAGAGAAATGAGGGAGGAATAATTTCTGTCAAATGATTTGGGAGACTTTGCACTGGAGATTTCTCAGGGAGCTTGTCTAAGCTTCCTGGTGAGAAAGATCAAACTCTTAGAAAAGGCTCAAACCTTTTCGCAAGCGCTGATGCAAAAGTAAGTGATCCTGGACAAGCTGCAGCTCCTCTGTGCCTCACTTCTCTCCTTTAAAGCACAAGATAAAGAAAGCAGAATTCCAGTCAGATATTAGGAAAATATTTTCACCATGAGGACAGTCAAACACCGGAAACAGGGGCTCAGAGCGGTTGTGGAAGCACCATCCTCAGAGCTATTCAAAACTTACCTAGACAAGGTCCTGATCAGCCCAATGTAAGCTGACCCTGCTTTGAGCCAGAGATTGAACCAGAGACCTCTCAAATTCCTTTCCAATTTATATTATTCTATGACAAGCTGTAGATCACAGAGCAGGTGAAGGAAAGACCTGTATGATTTGAGTCCCACTCCCTAAGCCTTAGGCCTTTCTGCTTCACTAACTTCTAGACCACACAGAAAATAAATAAATAAATAAAAAGAAAGAAAATGCTCAACTCCTACTACCTTGGTTACAGAAAGGTTCCTAAAAAGTGCCAGTTAGGTTGCAACTGCCACGACACACAAACTGTGTACACAGCTGCTGGACAGGGGTGATGGGCTCCTCAATGATTAAGTTCATTGTAATGTCTGGCAGCCATCTGTCAGCCGCATTTACAGTAAACCCCAGCTCTCCTAGCATGTGTGGTCTGTGGGAGAGCTGAGCACATAATTTATTTGATGAATTTAACCTCTTTTTCTGCTGACAGTATCTGTGAGCAGGTCACAGCTGTTTCCAGTTTCTTCATTACTATAGTACCAGATTCTTTTTTTTTCTTTTTTTTTCTTTTTTTTTTTTTTAAATTTTCACTCCATATGATGGGAAAAACAAGCTGTTGTCATTAGTCAGATAAATCACCTGATACTGTTTCCTGGTTGATTGAACTTGCAGGTAAATGCACATTATATTTAACATCAGGTGTTCTCCAATATTTACTCAGTCAACACCAATTTATTTCAAGGTTCCAGAAAAATAAGTCATTAGCTAACCATAGAAAGTGGCAAAAGGGCCAAAGCAAATTCGTTAAGGAAAAATACTTAATATTTGCAGAGCACTTGGCATTGCCCAGCAGTACTCCGATTTCGGGAACCGAACCTAGGACTGCACAGCTGAAACGCTCCAGTTGGCTTTCCTGCAGAAAGTTGGCTTTCCTGCAGAAAGTTCAAATCAATGGTTTAAACTATTGCTGCTCAGTGTTTCAAAGGGTTAATTTTGTCTTCAAAAATCCCCAATATTCTTGAGCCAGAATTGCCACAAAAAGACAAGCCAACAAAACATTTGGCAGGTCACTGCAATACTCATGGGTTTTTGCTGCTTTGGTTTCTCAAAGAAAAACAATTTTCCCTAATAGAAGCTGACACACAGCTTTTCTCCCCCCCTTTTAAGAATGTATTTTCAGTCAGAAGGAAGACTAGAAGAAAATGCTGGCTGTCTAAACTGAGAGCTCTGGTCTTTCCCTGCCTCCCTCCAGGTGCTGTTCACCGTCATACCCGTCATCAAGAGCATGCACAGTTGCGCATTCTCAGCCTTCCCCACAAACCAGATGTCTAATGTCTCAACCACAACTTCTCTGTACTTCACTTTACACATCCACAAATGCTCAAGCCTATCTATTTCTCAGAGGCTTGGATACCTCCAAATAAAGAGAACCAGAAAAGTATAAAGAAAAGGAAAGCATGTACTGAATAAAGTTCTGTGCCCTATTTTCTTTTCTTGGACTTTATGGACTTCGTCCAGTGGTATCCAGTTATTTAGTTTCATATTGCATAAGCAAAAACATCCCTATCATTATCTTCCCCCACCAGTGCCCCACCATATAACTTGTGCACATTGTACCATTAAAAGGACAAAGTCATGACTCTCCCATCGATCCTTTCATTCCAAGGTCTCAGTGTTTTTTACAGCCATTAGTTAAATGAGGTTCACAGCCTCATAGTGAAGCTCTTCAGCATCGCTATTTTCAGTTTGCAAAGGAAAGAGGAAGCAGATATCAAAGGCTCAGTTCATTCACACACAAACTAGGGACACAGCAAGACTGACCAAGGTCGCAAGGAGTCAATGGTGGAGCTGCGAATAGGATCTATACTATAATTCATGAGGTCCAAATCAAGCTAATGCTGGAAACTCCCCTTGACTGGTTGGTTGCCTGCAGAAGACAAATTCAGTGCTGCATCCTAACCATTGGGCTAAGCTTCGCCTTCAGCTAAAATAACCTTATGGCATCATCTTTTTGCTTCTTACAAGAGTGAAGTACGTATAGAAGTGAGGTAACACCCTCCAGGAAGGGATGCGGACTCTCTCATGCAAATTACCTCTCAGCACCATGGAAGAAGTCTGCCTGTTGTGCTGACTTCTTCACACAAGTGGCATCCTCTGCAGACTGCACAACCCAAAGGCGGAAATCAGCTCATGTCAGCTCATTACTTACAGTTTCCAAAGAGGACAGAAAGCGAAGCCAGCACAGGGCTCAAGCTGCCAGGAGGTGGCTGGCTTCTTGCCCAATGCATCGGTTCATTTTTCTGAGGCCCCTTCAGCCTCACGTTGCCAAAAAAGGAAGTGGGAAAACGTTATACCAAAAATGAGAAATGCTGCATCTTCCCCTCTTGCTCTCTGCCTAGAGGGAACACCTCGTCTGGGCAAGCTTCAGCCATAGAGGAGCCGACCATGATTTCCACCTGACACTTGCCTCACAAAGGAAATGCAGGAGTGGTGACCTGCCATCAACTGTTCTTGATGCTCACCATATTCCTGGCTGCTGCTAAAGAACTTGGCTATAAAATGCAGGTGTCATGTTATACCACATCCCCTCCACCAGCTCTTTGAGAAACTCGAGGACCTAAAGAAAACCAGTCAGTTTCTTTCTCACTTAGTGCTAGTGCCACATGAACAGACCTGGCAACAGACACAACATTTCCTACTGAACCTTGCACAATTGTTAGGGAAACTAAATATTTTTTCCTTATTACTAAAAAAAAAAAGGCAACAAAAATTCCTATTCATATGGCAAGAGCAGGCAGGGTTTTGCAAGGCTTTTCCTGCCTCGAACTGCCATGGCACAGGGAACCAGCACTTCACAACTTCACCAGCTCTTCTGCTAACTTCCCAGTGGTCCAGTTCATCTTCAGCCTTATGCTGCTGAATAGGAAACCAATTAGTCTCAAGTACTGCACTGATTGTGAGATCCTGACACTAAGCCCTTTCACCCCAAGCTACCAAAGGAGTTGATAAGAGAGACAGAACCTTAAATCTTTTGCATCATAAAAAGAAGTATGAAGGCCGGCACTCGGCAGCATATAGGTACAAGGAGGAGATGGGTTCCCAAAGCTAGTCTGTCAATTCAGATCATCTCAAATGTCAAGGTATTGCCACTGCTATCCATCTCCCCTGCAACTCTTGCAGTTGCCATTGCTGTCGTAAAAGAGCCAAAGGGCTGTGCTTCAGCCAACCCAGTTCCCCCTTCAGCATGGGGGAACTGTAATGCCTCATCCACAAGGCAGGTGCTCATGCTGTGATCGGAGTCAAAGCCCAAAATCTCAAGTGCTATTTAGATGCACAGCATCCAAGTTAAAAGTGTAGATGATGTCCCTTATTTTAATCATTCTGGCTTAGGAAACATACTGCACATCTCCTGTAGCACTTTCTACAGTCTCACAAAAAAGCTGCCATACGTCAAGGGGGTGATAAGAGACTACGATGTTTCCAGCAAAACAGTGAGGAACTCCACACCCCAAACACCCTTCGCCTTGTGCTAAGGGCATTCAGCAGAGAGAATCCAGCAGTATGGGTTGATGATTTTTTACCCCAAACTTCTACTGTAGTTTCAAAATCTGAATTAGTGTCCCTTCTCTCCGTAACAGCATCCTGCACAAGGTCTCAGAAACCGGCAGGTGGGGAAAGCCATTATGTAACAGCTGCAAGAACTGAGGGGGAGAATGAATGTCAAAACTTGCTAAAATGTGAACCCGGGAGCCTTGTAGATTCGGTCTCTAGCATCCATCAAACATGATTAATTTTAATGTCACAACATTTTAATGTCAATTACTTTTAATGTCACTGCTTCTTATTTACAAGTGCAACCACAGTTTATAGCTGAGAAGAGATTTCCCCAAAGAACTTTTAAGATCAAAAAAGAAAAATAAGCATCATATAAACACAAGTACTCGTCTGGTGCCTCCCTGCTATTGTAAAGCTCTTGATGTGGTAAATCTGATTGTATTTCAAAGGCCCAGGCAGCTGAAAAATAGAGCATGTCTGAGGCTTTTGTGTTTAGGCTCAAATTGCTCCTCAGTAAAGAGTGGCTTCTACATTTATTTTCCTGACTACAGAGATGTATTTGGCTAATGGAAGATGTCCTCTGTTAACTAGATGTGTGACTTGATAGTATTATTTACATTAAGATTAAGATTAAGCCTCAGGCAATGATCTGTTTCATTTGGATGCTGCATAAAGCAGAAAATAAGACAGACTCTCGATTCTGGATATCTTAACACTTTTGTATGAAAAAGACAACGGGTGGGGTGAGCCCAACGCAGAAGCCCTGAGAAGAGGACTTGCGAGACTGAACACCTTCGAAAGGAAGTAGCAAGTGGCTGGGGAGAAACTGAAGAGCTAAACATTTTTGCGAAGCAATAGAAGTACAAAAAATAATTTCAAATCCATCCAGATGTTGTAAGCTTTAAAGTCTGTACTTTGACTCAAATTACTCATTTTATATGCTCTTGAGTAGAGACTAAGAAGCAGATTTGAGAAAAATGGAAAGAAAATGAAAAACGGCACCAATAAAAACAGGTACAAAAGACAGCAGTAGAAGAGCACATACAGTGAAAAGGAAAACAAACTGGGTTACTCACAGCCTGCAAAGTGCTAGGCATCCATACCGAAATACTCTATAGGTACATATGCATAATACTGGTTTGTTGCCTGCAACTCTGGAAAGCAGTTAAAGCAGGCTGCTCTATTGCTGCAACATTCAGATAGCTGCTATGTAGTTAGAAAGAACAATTGTTTAGAGAATTGATTCAGTCTAAAAAAAACTGTGGGCATAAAAAACAGGAAAGATTGGTACATGAACTTCTGTCTGCTAAGCAAGTTTCTGGAAAAAAAAACAACTGCAGAGGTTGACAAAGCCTCAAACCCCATGAGGTTTC
This sequence comes from Dromaius novaehollandiae, assembly GCF_036370855.1. Classification (NCBI taxonomy): domain Eukaryota; kingdom Metazoa; phylum Chordata; class Aves; order Casuariiformes; family Dromaiidae; genus Dromaius; species Dromaius novaehollandiae. The sequence goes on from NC_088118.1 coordinate 4,912,268, forward strand.
TCAAAACAAAGAATGAAGGAAGCTTTGTCCATATCTTTGGAATAAATTACATCAGATGTGAGGATGAGTCAAGCCTCTATTCCAATAAGAAACTTAGATGGATAAGAAAAAATATATTTGCAAAACAGAAGAACTGAAGAAAAGAAAAAAAAAGACTGAAATCATGCATTTTGAAGCATGGCATTGGCTACTGATTCTTGTAGACACTGACCCTGTAGGGCCCAATATACTGATTAATCAAAGAAAAAGCAACATACTTCTGTGAGAACTGAACAGATAAAACAGCACATGTAGCAGGGCAAATATTTTTTTATGTTTAGCTGAACAGTGATGTATATGGACAATTAAACTGAGCTGAATGGGAGAGTAGGAAAAACATCTTTGTATAAATAAACCAAGCTGCACAGAGACAGACTACAAACTACAGGACTGTGCCTTTTGTTACGTTGTCTTTGTTTTGCTACAGTTGTCAGTGACCCTGAAAAGCTGTTGTCTCCGTGTGGTGTTCCGTTTCATTTCTCAACTATGCTAACTTTGTTCCTGCCCATTTTGCACTCCAAATGATCTAGAGTTTTGTGGTAGCATTAGCAGTAGCATTTAGAGCAAGTTTTAACTGTTGAGGATATGCAATTTTTAAGGAAGATGGGAAGATTTAGCAAGACTTTGCACTGCTCAAAGTCACATTCTGAGCAAAGACTTTGGAATCAGGATCTTAAACAAGACAAAGACACACATATCTAGCTTGGTGGTGCTTTCCTAGAGTGGTTTTTCTTTTCTTCCCCCCCCCCCCCCCCCCAAAATCAGGCTTATGACATTCTTTGACAAGTTCTTCCGGCTCTGCAAGGTCCACAGCAGAGCACTCTGCCTGAATGTAAGGGAGATGCGTGCCTCAAATCTGGGAGAGGACTGCTGGTCCTGCAGAAGTGCTACTGCCAACAGGAATGAAAGAAAAACTGAAGCTTTCAACAAACCCAGGACAATGAATTACATAATTAAGTTCTATACTCAGATGGGCTGTGTCTATAGACTGTTTTGTCAGCAAAAGTCTTTACTGGAGTCTAAGAAAGAATAATTGACATGGTCTACTCATCATTGATATCGTTATCTGTCCACATTTGCACTTGTTGCCACCCTTGATAAAGCACTAAGCAGCTCTGTAGAGGTACCAGTTTTACCTCAGAACTTAAACCGTGCCAATTTTAAGCCTGTAGCACAACTTCAACGGAACATCCTACATGCTTAGTTCCATATGCTACTGAATCAAGTGTCAGTCCACCATACAATTATAAGAATGAAAGGCAGCATGATGAATAGACTTTTAAAAGCCAGAGTAGAACAGTGTTGATCACCCAATCTAATTTTCAGCACAGCAGAGACCACAGAGATTACCACCATAACCTTTACATACAGTTTAATAGCTCATGGTTCAATTAGTGTCTTTCAAAGAAATAGCCCTACTTGCTCCGCTCTGAAAGACTGATTCAGTGGTGCATTAAGCTTACTGTTACTTCCTTGGTTCTTGACTTCCATTCTATATTTGTCCAACTTCTAGCTACCAGCTCTTATTTGGCCCTTGTCTGTTGGACTACAAAGCCCTCTGAGAAAAGATGCCTAATCAAAGAGTCCTTAACAACAAATATCTAATTACCTCTGCTACTTAAAAAAAGAAGGGGCCACAACATAGAATTTGGAGTTAGTGTCTCATGGTAACACAAGGCAAGGCAGTTAGTCACCCCTACGTGCATTCTTCCCACTAAACTCCTGTTGCGTCCTGTGCCCGCCCGGGAGCAGGGGCTGTCCTGATCTCAGGCTCCTTTTGGGAGGGGAGAGGTTTCTCATGAACCAGGCCTAGCTGTCAGCTGATATCAGGATCCAGGGCTCATTCAGAACTGGGGGTAAGATTCATATAACAGTGAGTTGCATTTAATCCTCTCCCTCTTTTCAGAGGGTCAGTCGTAGCATCCTGCCTCTTGATCTGGGGAGGTGTCCCTCATATCATCCTTGTGCCTGCGTTGGCCTGGACACATTGGTGCATATCACAAAACAGTTACTATAAATGGTAATCAGGTAAAACATACAGAGATGCCAAGAGCTGTGAGACAGCACATTCTGACAAAGCTCTGTATATATCCAACAGCCAGCACAGCCCAGAGTCATCTCCCAGTCTTAAACAGTTCACATTCCTTTCTCAAGCTAAACTCTGCTTGGCTGCATTGTTTCAACAAGCTGAAAAGCAGCCTCGTGCCAGTGGTTTAATGCAGGGACCTTTACCCTGACCCAGACTGAGCGAGACTCTCTCCAGGCGCAAGTTCCCGAACAAAACGCCACACTCCGGTTGTTTATGCATTTCTGCTGTCCTGCAACAGGCAGAACAAACAGCACGGCTGCAAGGCTGCAGGGACATCCAAAAGGCCAACTCTTCACAACACCTCCTGAGGCTGCATGAAACTCAAAGTCAGCCAAGACAAATTCCTTAACAGGTTCTCCAGCCTAGTTTTAACTTTTATCAATCAGAGATGCTCTAGTCCGTCTTCTCTGCTACATCCAATTCATCAGACTCATTGGAGTTCAGCTGACCTGTATACTCAGCCACTGTCCATGCCTTTTATCTATGCTCAGACACTGCCCAAATATGTTTTCCTCTGAAATCTCAGTAAACTGACACTGAAACATGCCTTACACAGACCCATTATCTCCATAAGCCCTCTTTTCCATAGCAAGCTGGGTATGTCTCCCTAATGTCAAAGGGGTGTACCTGCCAAAAAGGCTCCCAATTTTTGCTGTGCTTGTAGTGTTTCTGTCAGGCACCTAAAATCTGCGAGAAGGAAGACGTGCAGTCACAGTGGGCTGATAATACACGGGTACATCCGCAATACTTGCAAAAACTGATACGTTGCCTCTTCCCACAGTGTCCTTGCAGTAACAGATTTCCATCTTTCCCTTCTGGAAAAGTTGAGTCTCACAGGAGGCAGAAAGATTTCTATTCCTGAAACAGGCATCCTGTGTGGCTACTTCCCTTAAGCGAGAAGACAGGATGGTAAGCACCTAGTTTTGTAATACTAAAGGCTGGCAAAGGAAGATGACCCATTCTGCTCAGGAATGCACATTACAACCTGGAGCACCCATCGACAAGAAAATAGATTTAAAATGCTGAACCTCTATTCAGCAAGATGTTAGACAGCTAAAAGGCTCAGAAGCAAAGTTATATTAGATTTTTCTCTTCTGAAGTATAAAAATACCTGCTTTTGCCTAACTGCCCAAGTTCAGCAACACGCTTCCCTCACAAGCATGCTGTTCCATAGCTGTCAGTTACAGGTTTTCTTCCACACCTCCACCTGATACTGGACCATGTTAGAGTGAAACAGTGGTTTAGATAAACTGTCAGTCTGATCTGGTCCAGTAATGCTTACCTCCTTATTTCCATGTTTGCTTTCAGGCAGAAGGAGTCTGACTCACAGAATGAATTCATGTTAAGAAAATGAAATACTTGTAAGTTAGGGTTTCTGCAGAGTTTCCAAGGCATCTGTCACACAGGGTCTGATGCAATTGTGACAGCACACAGAGAACCAAATCCAGGGCATGAACAACTATGACAAACCTGTGGGCCAGAGAAGAAAGCATGGCTAAATGAGTACATTTGTCATTTGCTCTTACCAGATGACAAGGGGCTAATGAACTACATGTAAATGTGCACAACTGTCTGGGGACATTCCTTTGTCTCCATATTTCTCATGGCAACTAGTACACACATTTTCTCCCTCAAGTTCACATGCCTTTGAGTTGTACCTGAAGGGCTTTTAAAAGGCACATCGTCAGGACTTTTTCACTATATTCAGTGGCCACAAGTCTAACTGGCACACCCCTGTACTACTAGAGGCATATGAATAGTGCCTAGGAATCCATCAGACCCCTCTGCTGCTGGTACAGACAGTATCTCACAAGATTTCGGTCCCGTCACTCATATTTTAGATTACAGCACTATCCCAAGGTCACAAAGCAAGCCTATTGTGGAGCCAAGTTGCTTATGTGATGTCTTACGCTAGAGACAAGTCCTCCATTCCAAATTCACCAGCAGTACAGAGCAGCTGGTGGGAAAAGAATAAAACAGAGCTGTAGACAGAGCAGCGCACGTACAGTTATCTAGTAAGTGCAGCCAAGCTCTCCGAGAGGAACAGAAGGGACTACAGCTCAGTGCCATGACTTCTCTAGAGAGTATCATGTGCAGCTCAGAAGGAAAGCAGCTGTGATGCTCTAGAAAAGAAAGCTGAACAGTGTCCTGGAGGATGAGCTCAAGGGTATCAATGAAACCTAGATTTCTGAAGGTCCCCAAAATACTGACCGCAAACAGCTGGAAAAAAAAAGGCCAGGAAAGAACCCCTCTTATTTTTACCCTCAGCATCTGCTCCTGAAAGTTACTGGAAACAAGCTCTCAGGCTAACTGGATATCCTAACTCACACACTGCCTCTTATTCTGTAAGATGTGCTTATTAGATGTTGGCATTACATCTGGAAAACGGTTTAATTACAAGTGTGAGATTCACACATTTAACATGCCTATTAGCTCTTTCCTTCCCATATCTGCAGGAGTGACATAAGCTATACACCCATTCTCTCCCAGTTTCAAGTCTAAGTTTACCCTCTGAGCCTCTGCTTTCTGTGTTTCTTCAGCTCAGAGAGCTCAGCAAATGGAAAAGCTATTTCGCAGCTTTGTAACATCGCAAATACTTGATTACATTTGCCTAGTAGAGTGGGAGGGAAGAGAGGAAATAAAATGGCCCGTCCTGGAGATAACCGCAGTTCATTGGCCCCAGACCACACAAGTCTCCATGTCTGGCCCTCATTAACATCTAGAAGCAAAACCCGAGTATCTTGTCTGCCTGAAGTCGGTCAAGTAAATAAAATGCATTCACTTGTACAGTCCTGACTGATCCTCAAGGCTCATTTGGGATGATTACAGTATCAGCGTGACTGGAGCAGGCAGTACAGGGTATCGGGTAAGATTTACAGCCTGGTTTGTGATGAGGCCAGTTCTCTTGATCTCACACAATCCCCTAACTGACAGCCGGCCGCCTCTGGCTTCCCTCAGTATGGAGGCTGCTGTTCGGGGAAATGGTGTGAGGGGAGAGGAATTGTCACGGGTTTGCTCAGAAATGTTTTATTCAGGCTGTTTATCCTCAAAAGAACATTTTCCTTTTAGATTAAATTGTCTGGATTCTGTTTATTCTAAACACAGGAGACAGGATTCAGGCATGTCCTCTTTTAGAAGTATGGCTGAGTGTACTTCCTACAAAATTTATAAAAGAACTGAAGTCGGAACTTCTGTGACTCCTGAAGATTTCAAATTCTTCCCCAAATGTAAGGAAGGAACTGGCTCTGCCAAACAGAGCACACAGTTATGATCCAGAGTAACGAATCACAAATGAAAACAGATAGCAGCCACAAGCTCTTTAGAAAAGGAGGACTGAAAATATAATGAAACTACTCATCAATACTTCGTATTGTCTTCTCTGAATACCATGAACTGCATTATATAATAGGACAAGGTATTTCCATTTTTACAGATGAGGAAGCTAAGGCTGAGAAACACCTTGTACACAACATGCTAGGATTACAGCTGAAACGAGAGGGGCAAGTTAGTGAACAATACCAATGAAAAGAGATTACAGAAAGTTTTAATTCCTGTATAATAATATATATTATTACATTATATAATTAATTCCAGTCACCACTGAAGCTGGAAGTAAAATCGCAGATTCTTGCCTCCCCATCTTTTGTTCTACTTGCAAACAGTTCCATCTCACCTGCGATATAGATACTGCCAAGTTTTCTACACCATTTTCCAAGCATCAGTCACACTGTTTTACACAGGAAGTCAGCATCTCCACCTGAGACTCACAGAAAGAAAGTCTTGCTCACCATCATCCAGGAGACAGGAAGCTGGATAACACACAGAGCTCCTCTCAGCCTCTGTACACTGCGCCACCCATAAGGCCAGACTGTCCCCACATTTACAGCACACCTCAGCACTAATACAAGTATACTGTTCCAAAACCTTTAACTTCGCACAACTGCTAACACACATTTTTCTTGTTCTTATATGAGGTACTACTTTCTTTGAATTGGAAGCGGATATAGAGAACATACAAACAGCGACTATTTAAAATGTCTGCAAAATAACATTCATCTACTTCTTGGAGTGTCCTTGTCTGCACAGTAGGAACACAAATGAGGGTAGACATTTATAAAGCATGTATAATCATTACCTGCTCAATTACTGTTGTTATAACACATGATTTGGCAATAAATGCTGCCAATTGTGGGGTTCTACCAGCTCCCTGTAGCAGAGGATTTTTTTTTTTTTTTTAATTCTGCATCATAATGAAGTTGTAATTTTATGCAGATTGGCTCAGGATATTTTTCCTGTCTTTTATGTCATCAGTCTGCTTGCCACATCCTCGCTGGAGGGGATTCCTCACTAAGTTCTCCTCTTGGTAGGGTAGGATGGCCTCTTTCGGCTGAGCATTATACATACTGACAGTGCTGACACAGAAGAATAAAACCTAAAATGATTTAAGGCAGTGAGCAGGGCTCTTCCCACAAGATCAGAAATACGCAGCTTCGCTACAGTCTTTTCCTCCTATAGCTCAGACTCATTCTTACCCTGGCTACTTTGAGACCTTATCCAAAGAGGGCAAGTCACAAACCCTTGATGGTCTCCAGCCTATCATGCACTCTCCAATTATATAAAAGCTTATTATAGATTAAGTGGTAACAGTGAGACCATACAGACTCTCCTCCACAGAGAGGCCCTCCTCCAAAGGGCTTTGCTAAGGAGGCCAGGTGTCATGAGCAAGTTGTTAGTAACTGGGCTGGGACACTAAGGCATGAATGGGTGAAGAGGCTTAGACAGACTCTCTAAGAAAAGCTAAGAATATCCCAAACTTCCTCCAGACACACCCATACTGAAAGGATGCTCGGCGTCATCTTTTCAAAAAATGATCGGGTGGGCTCAGTTCTTTCCACGCACAGTTCTATTCCACACAGAAGCTTCAAAAAACCAGAATGCATTTGCTGTTTTAGTGGCTTTTTCTGTTCTGCTCATACCAGATCACAAAAAAAGCACATGTATCAGCCGCAAAGAAGGAAAAGTAGTGTCAGTTCCTCCGTGAATAAGCTCCACCCTTAGCAGGAACAGGAAGCTCATTCCCCTTCCAAGGGCTAGATGTTACTGTGCTAGACTTGCTACATCAGGCACTTCAGGTGCAGAGAAATTTTCCACCCTATGTGATGTTGCTGGAATCCATCATGTCACACATTTGCAGTAAATATCCCAGACCCCAAAGGTGTATGAAACAAAAGACACACATACAGAGTTAAACAGGTTCAGCATACCCAAAGCATGGCTCACTGGAAGGAAGGAAGCCAGCAGCTCTTGAATAGCTTGCTATTTTTCTGGGGAGGCTAGGTTTTCCACGCACATAGCTGCAGAGTGAGAATTGAGAACAACCTGGAAAACATGGACTAAGGAAGGCTCTAGCCAGAAGCCAAGCATGTTGCGTACAGTCCTGCACCATGTGGTATGGGAGAGGATGCAACTGTGATCTAAGCGCTAGGACAACCAGAAGCAGCCCAGACCCCAGTGCTTCTAGTCCAATCTGTCCTGCTTCATATGACCTCAAAGAAGGGGGAAAAATATTCAAAGACCTTTTTCAGTACAGAACTGTTTAGTTGGGAAAATGGTGCTTTTCCTCATTTATCTACTCTGCTTGCAGCAGCACCTTGAACTTTGGTCACAAACTAGGATCCCTTTGCACTAAGAACTATAAACATCTCAAAGCCAAGAGGCAGTCCCCATTCCAAGAGAAAGCTCAGCAACCCACAGACCTTGTTGTACTCATGTTTATTCCCCTCCTCGCCCCTGCTGACAGAGTTGCAGGGATGGAAGTGAGAGGCAAATACAGCTGAAGAACTCTGCCTTGCCAGGAAGCGGCACAGATCTCACACATCACATGGCATTGCAAAGTGATAAAGATTTGCATTCAAGGGATTTTCCTACTCAGGAAATGCAGGGGCTCTGAAAATAAAGAACGTGCCTCAGCCCAACACTGCCTCCATTAAGCGTCAGCTTTTAAAGTATACGGAAAGTGCCCGGTATCTTTGTTCCAGCTATAACATATCACTTGTAGCAAGCTTTATTTTTCACTTGAAATTCTTCTATTTCAGTTAGAGCCTGTAAAAGCAACTGGGAACAGTCCGTGTGTTCAGGAGCTCTCAGAGGAGCACTAATAGGGGACACAGACAATATTGGCATCTTGTGTAATTTGTTTAACTGGCCAGTTAAACAAATCCTTCCACATGCATGAATGCTATCAACTCCTCTCCCCATCTTTACACCCAAAGATGTTTCTAAACAGAAGGAGAGGGCGCAATGAGGAGAGAAAGAATATGCATCTAGGCAACCTTTATTTTAACTCCTTTTAAAAAGCTTTAGCATACAAATTGTTCCAGGAGCTGAGAAAAATAAAGCAAGAGCATACTCAGAAAACCCCCAGAGAGCAATAGTTAAATCAAGGAAATAGATATCTCTTTAAATGAAAAACAACTGATTAAAACCAACTACAAGGGGATTTTTGAAAATGCCCTCATACCATACCGCTTTCAGAAAGGCTCAAGCACAGGTCCTTTGGAAATCCAAAGTCCTAAGTTTGTTCTGAGCATCTTGGCAGAAATATCTGCTGCACCCTTTGAGGTGCAGCAGAAGGCTGCTTCATGCCACAGCAACTCATTTTCTGTAAGCAAAGCCAGCATTAAATAAAAGGGGAAGCAGAAGGAGCTCAGTCCATCTAGCTCATGGGAAAGACCAAGACAACTTGGTTGCAACATAAATATCTTCATGAGGAGGAAACAGCAGATGTTTTGAGAGAGGGAAAAAACCATAGTAAGACTCGAAGCCAGAAACATTCATGTTAGTAAGATGCACAATCTTGGTGACCATTTGATGGGAGACTTTCCACCACTTGAAGCCTTCAAACCAAGCCTGACTGCCTTTCTGGAAGAGATATTTTACTTAAGAGCTTAAAATAAATTCAAGGATAACAGGAGTGAAATTCTCTGGCCTCTGATATACAGACCCTCGAGCAATCCTCAGCACCGCCCTTCATTTCCTCGTGCTCCATCTCTGCAGAAAGACAGAGTTCTTTCTACAAGACTGCTTTAAAATGCCTGTAACTGTGTGTATACTAGGATATCAAGGCACTCTCAAATATGCCTGTAAGATAAATTTCTGTTGCATTTTCCTCTGTGGCTTCATGTGCTGTGATCCAGAGATGCTGACAAGTCCCTGCATGCTAACTACACTGTGGGGCTCGTCAGCAGTAAGGACCTTCAGCAAAGCATAATGAATTTGCCAACAGATAGTGCTTTTTGTTCAGGCCACACCTAATTCATATAAGTTCATGAAAAACAAGTATCCTCAGCACCTCATCTAATTGTTTAGATGCTGTCTGAACACTTTAGACTCCTGTTTTTCCTGCTTAGTCACTGCACGAGTTTACGCTGTAGAAGCATTTTGCCTGGCCTTCACAGGCATAGATGCTAAACTGGTGCCTGGCTTGTTCTGACAGCAAGCAGGAATAAAACTAGGTTTAACACAGTCTGGACTACTACACCAGCTTTTAAGCCTGCAGTGCTGTAGGCGCTGCTCAAAGAAATGGTCCCTGCCTCAGAGCACTTATAACCCAGAAAGTGTCATCCTGAACATTTCTGTCTGGCACAGTAACACCCCAGTTTCATTCATGTTTTGATTTTGGCTTTGCTCCTCTCCTCTGGTGCTTTCGCCTAAGTCAAGAGCACATGGGGGAAAAACAAAGATGCCAACAACTTGAAAAAGAAACATGCTAGAGAAAGAACTGCAGCCTCTGCTGCATTCAGTGCCTTTGCTTACTAGTGGGTGTGCATTCATTGGTGTCCCACAGTGGAAGCAATAGGCTCAGGGTATTACTAAAAAGGAAAAAGTGGGAGCTCATGTAATTAGAGGAAGAAGTATTGTGCAACACAGGATCATTACCTCCAGAGCAAATGACATCAGTTTTCAGCTTTCCTTATACCAAGTCAGAGTGGATCTGAATTAACTAACAACTGCAGAAATCTTCTGTTTGCTTCACGGGCAACTTTGGGCCAAGCGGAAGGAGCTTTGACAAGGCCAACCAACACTGGGATGCATTTGCCAGAGTGGCCGCGATGGGAGAACTTAAAGTCTGCAGCATCGTCTTCCCACAAACTAGTACATGGCATATCTTAACAGGCTACCACTTTACACTTTTGCAGCACCGCATCTGTAGGAGGGTTACTACATTTGTGACTGCTCCTACACTTAAAGAGGAGCAGCTGAGGCACACAGCAGCTGAAACCAACATTTTCAAATGCATCTCAAAACTTTAGACACTTCAAGGGCCCCAGGCTTAGCACACTGTTGGGCTGACCCAGTCAAGTTCATGCGGCCCTGGAGTTACATTTTCAGAAGCGCTGCTCCTTTATTACACAAGTTCACCGCTTGAAATAGAGACGCTCGAAACAGGCACTTAAAAATGGAGCCTGGAATTACTTACATCACTGAGTCACTGGCAAACCAAGAAAGGAACCTAGACATCCTGAACACAGCTTTCACCAGACAGTCCTCTGAATCGCTTGCAATCCCCATTTGGAAAAAATTACAACATTTGTCGATGGAAGAACTGTGCTTTGTCATGTTAAAATCCCCTTTGTCTCCAAGCAAGAGCTTGAAACAATGAAAATGAAGATGGGTTTTGCCCACAACACAGACCACATTAGAGCACAACAAAGCAGCACTGTTGAAACATCCGTCCAGATTGGATGGATCCACTAAAACAGATACTTAGGTGAAATGCTGAGAGTCTTGGGGATTAGCTCTGAGCTCTCACACAAGTAGCACCTCAGTCATGTAAGTGGGGGGCACTGCTGTGGAACAGGCCTGCTCCAGACAAATGGATAACAGCAAACTTCAGAGCTGATGCTCAGCATGGCTTTGAAGGCCTCGGAATAAAGATAATGCCAAGTCACTGATTTGGAATCGAACAAAAATACAGACACTCTTCCAAAGCCACACCACAACACAGTCGGAGTCAGCCATTGCCTGACACCGCCATTAGTAAAAAGCAGAATCAACTCCTGCCTGAAGGCTCAAACCCTGAGGAGTCTTTCCTCTGCCTCCTCCAGCCTTTCAGTACCAGGGGGTCTTTCTGAAGCAAATAGCTCATAGCTCCTGGTTTACCCTTGGATAAAACACTCTGGGCCAAATTCTTCACTTCACAGTTACCTTAAAGTCAATCGAGTTTCATCAGCAGAGACTTACTTCCCATTTTGAGCACAAGCCTCTTGGCTCTCTGCAAACAGTGTTTTTACATGCTCTTAATTTCATACAAGACTCATCAGAGCATTTAACAGACATTCACTGAAGCCGCATGTTGCTGCAGTGCAATGAGTCCTAGTGCCAGTTAATGCCTGGGGAAAATGAAGCAATTTCCTTAATATTACCCAACAAGTCAGGATCCACCACAGGATTCCCAGCACTCTACCAGACGCTGGTCTTAAGTCTCACTTCAGCAGATTTGTTCTGGAATTACCCTAGCATAATAGAGCTCCGAATCTGGCTCAGTACCTCCTTTTCTGCAGAGGTTTGATAAACGGTCCTTTGTTCAGAAAAGGCCTGATGGTGGAGAATGTGGCTCCTTTTTCCCCTTGTCCCTGGAATTGTGATTGGAAATAATTGGAAGTGTCACTGGAAGTAATCAGAAGTGACAGTCCCTGGGCTATAAGGCTTTTGCTTGAAGTCTAACGATCCCCCCCTGCAAAACAAAACCTAAATTTAAACAATGAAGTCACAAAGTAATTTGCCTTCAAGGTTGAAAACCCTGCAATTTATTTTTTTTTTCTGAAACAAAAAAAGAAGGGCCTGACTCTGTTTTAGCTCAATATTCAAGGCTTGCTGTGCTATATCAAAGACTTACCCGCCTGCACACACACACACAAACACGCCCCACCATTTCCTGGTGCTTTGCAGCCCTATCCTCCAGATAAAGTTCATCTTTATATTAAAGACTTCTACGGCCTTTAAAATTTTATCAAGGCTTTAAAACGCAAAAAAACAGCCTAGCCGTCTGAGCTATGAGACTCAGCCAGCATGCATCTCATAAATATTCCGCGTACTGGAAAACCACCTCTTCCTGATGTTTTTACTGAGGCACAAAGGGGGAAGGGAACACAGCCACTTGTTTTTTTTCTGTATTCCAGTTCTGGAAAGGCCTCTTACCATCCCGGTTTGCACTAAATGCTGTTCAGGCACATAGGGAAAGGCAACCTCTGTCCAAAAGAACCTACAGCCTAAGTAGTCAAGGCAAGTGAAAAGCACAAGGCAGCGCGGAGGGCAGGAGGGGAAGAGGGACCTGCATGGCTTGACAAGACCTAAAACGGAGCAGCGAATTGAATCCAGATTCCCAGCCCCTTACATTAAACAGTCCCTAATGCTTGCCTGACCTGTTGCTTTCGGTTTTACCTTCAGATACTCCGGTAAAGCAGCTGATCTGATCATCACTACTTCTGCCTGTGCTCCAGGATATATTAGAACAGAACACTACAGAAAAAGCCTTTGAGCAAAAGCACTGCTAGGCTTGCACCCATGCAGCAAGAGCACTGCCTTATCATAAGGGAGCATGCACCCACCTGTGGCTTAGTTTCCTCATCTAAAATATGCTGTGTATACTTCTCTAACCAATATATCACTGCAAGATTAAATGAATTATCCAGAAACTGATAAAAAAAGTCACGTAATACTTATCACAAGAGATGCTACAAAAGTAGTGGCAGTGCAGCATTATGGCAGACCAAATGCAGTCTGCAGCCAGTCATCCACTGCCTCTAACTGTGCACGCTCCATTTCAAGAGACTTGTTTCCAGGACAGCAGCCTCCCTTCTACCAATGTGTATTGTAAGCACAACGAATTTTTCACTGACCTTTTCCTACCGAAGGCAATTAAACTGCAGGCACTAATCTGAACTTCAACCCTTCTGCCTAGTCAAACTCAGAAACAAGGCACGCATATTAAGGCTCCATACTCATTTTGCAGCCACAAAAATGTGGACATCAGCTACAGGGGAGTAAAAAAGCCAGGCTGAAAGTATACTCTTTAATGTATATTGATTCTTGCAGAACAGCAGTTCTGACACCACAAATGTGGGTCTGGCCCATTAAGACAAATGCTGAGTTAGAACATTTGCTTTTTATAACTAACTCTTTTTGAGAGAAGATGAGGGAGCAGGCAAGGACAGGAATTGTTTCAATATCTTCTCCAGTTGTACTCACCACCTTCAATGCATTTTACAGTTGCTCACCGCTCTTGACAGGTTGTTGCAAAGAAGAAGGAACTCTCCCTAATTTGTCACATGGAAAAACTGAGACACTAAAAAATAAAGTGGCTTGAGAAAACCTAGCACTGAGGCAGTGCTGAGGCAGGGCAGTACCCACCTTTCGTAAGGATACCTCAGCTGCTTTCTGTCCAGAACTTAGATTGTGAGCTCTCGGGGTAAAAGACCATCTTTATTTTCGGGTGCTAACCCATTGCTGGAGCTCCCAGTCACTACTGCAATACAATTTCTGTCTTCTGCCCAGAGAGAAGGCATGTTTTATGGAAGGTTTGATCCCCTGATTGGCGGAAGCGTGCTGTTAGCACTAGAGCTCTGTTCCCTCCTTATCATTCCACTCAGTAATACTGGAGAATCAGATGGGAGGGAGAGGAGAGTATAACAGATGAACAAGATGCCAAATATTCCATCTTCCTTGCTTTTGTTGACTTGACTTCCCTTCACTTTGCACATTTTCTATTGTTGTGTTTCTCACTCTCACCATTTCTGCATTCTCCATTATTTTGTCTTTTAATTATCTATTCACAGCCTTCAGTGACCTGATTGCACCCTCAGCTTTTTGTGGGGCTACTTCTGTAAGCTAACCAGTTCTAAGAATGGATGAACCAACAGTACGGGGAAGAAAAGACCCACTCACCTTTTAGACAGGGCACTGCCAAGTTCCCACTGCACCCAAAGTAGCCTCTGTTTTGTAGCACAGTGGTGCATGCGAGACAGGCAATTCTGAACACTCAAGAAACGAGCTTTCTCTCTGTACGTATAAAATACATTACATTTGCGCACTGATGTGCACATACATGCAATGGCTGCCACCTAAGCTAAGGCACAGGACTACTTAAAAATCTAAGTTATGATTTCATTACAGCTGCAGAAACAACTGGAGAGAAAAAGCACAGAAAGCAGCCAGCAACACCCCTCTTCACTGGGTACTAGACACCCTTACAATCATTTAGCATCACACACACAAATCAGATTTTCACAAATACACACGAGACTTGGTCAGACTGACTGTTTACATTTCTTTACAGGCACTTCCTAAAAACTTAAACAAATCCCGGACTGCAAACCTGCTAAGTTCCTTATAAAGCCGTGCATTTGCCTTGAGGAAAATAGGGGCATTTGTTTTTATCCTCAGGATAAACATCAGAATATCTCCAAGCCAGTTGTGCAATACAAGCATTTCTGGGAAGCTTGTGCTGCTGTTACACAAAATGTCCTTCTGAAGTGGGCCAGAGTACCCCAGCACAAACAGACCACCAATTCTATATGGAGGAGACAAGGTCCAGTACAGGCAGAATGGAAAAAAAGACCAGTTGTTTTCCACGGGAAATTAAGTGTGGGGGTTTTTTTGGTGTGTGGTTTTTTTTTTTTTTTTTTTTTACTTCAAATGATTAAAATCCATCTTCAGTACTTCAGCTCTTAAACTTCAACATGCTGCTGTTCCTCACTTTTGTAAGGTTAGGGTTTCCCCCCACACCCCCCCCCAAAGTGGAAAAAGAAAAGAGGGAAGAAAAGAGAAAAATTAACCAAATTAACCTCAAACTATAAACACAGGATTTTAACATTAAAACCGAAACTATTTCATATAAAAAAAATTCCATTGTAGGAAAAAAATAGGCTTTTCTTGTCAAGTGTCTTGATGGAAAATATTTGAAATTTATTTTTAAATAAACCATCTCTGGCTTTAAAAAAAATTTTAGTCTGTCTCAAAAGTGTTAACCCTGATACCCTGCCAGACAGCAACTCACTCAATTATGTCTTGCTACTTTGAATTCCCCCTGGAGTGTCAAATGAATACACTGCTTTTCTTCGCTCCCTTTCCTTTAGTAGTACACTCCTCTACAATAATACTTAAAAGCTGCTTGCCCCATCATAGAAGTAAATTCACACCATGGACTAATGGACCGATTCTTACATTCACTTGGTGATTTTGCTGAGCACTTCTGGCATTCTCCTGCCAGAAGTGAGATATTAGAATTAAATGATTTGAAGCTATCCTTGGGAGAACGGTCTTGAGCTAAATACACCAGCAGTAATTATTAGCGCTCCTTCATATGGCAAAGACTCAAAAAAGTAAAAACTGCACAGTAATCCTCTACAAAAACCCTGTTCACAGCTATAGATTTGTTCTTTTTGTGCTCCAGTCCCAGGCTAAGGCTGTTTTTGTCAAGTGCTGTATAAACATGGGACAGAATTCTTGCCCCACCAAACTTTAATCTAAATATATCATGAAGCAAACACGCTAAGCCAACAAACAAGGAGCTTTGAGAAAACCAGGAGATAAGTGTCATATACACTGACAATAGCCCCTGCGCAATTTGGGAAGGACCTGAAAAATCAGCAGGAACATAAGATCCATCAGCTTACTTGTCAGATTGCTTAAAACAGTCCCTCCTTCTCGTTTTATTAGTTTTCAGACACAAGTGTCCCTTTAAAAAATCAACGAGAAACTTCCCGGTAACCTCACTAGGAGGAGTAATGAAGATTTTTATGATACTGCCGTCATTCTTAGACTTGGCTGCGTTGGAACATGGTGCTGGAAGGTTAAGGAGAAAGACAGATCTCAAGGAGATGTGATGGGGCAGACTGCAGGTTGCCTGTGCTCTTAGAGCAGCAGAGAAGCCCAGTCTCAGACATCTGAGAGTCAGCATACCAGCACAGCCCCAGGCTGACCTGCCGCTGCTGAATGCTGCAAAGCAGCTTCCGTATCATTACAGGAGTTTTTCAAGCTAGCTTTCTGGTGAATACCTAGGCAAATGCATGCTGTCAGACCCAATTGCTCATGCCAACAGGCACTAGAGGGATTTGCACCATAACCTTCTCCCAGCACAATGAGACAGAGTCTTGGTGTTCCATGCAGTAACTATCTACCCTTGGGACAGCACTGTAAGGGAGACCTTCATCTCAGAGCTTAGAGGGCAGAGCTCAGAAATAAAAGGTAGTTTAGCTGCTACAGCTCCATCCACTCTAGGAATGTTGCCACATATAATACAGATTCTCATACTGAACACATCTTTATCAGACTATCACAAGGCAGACTAAATGCGCAAGTCAGAGCCACAGGTATATTTGCATTCAGCAGCCTCAACAGAGATTCCCCACAGTCACTATATCCTACTCCTGTCACGCCCCAAAGACTTTGCATACAGTGGTAGTTCTGACTTGGCTCCCAACGCATCTGCTCTTGATCTCAGAGGGCAGATTTCCTTACCTTCTGCTGGCCCCTCAGATTTAGAGAGCCCATGAAGACTTTGCACTTACTGATGGAGCTGTGAAGTTAACTGTGGAGGAATGAAAACAGACTCTTCTCCATTCCTCTCTGTAAGTGGAAACATCTCTGTGGGTAAGTGGCTGCCTGCTCTTCAGATTAAACAAGATTTGTGCAATTCAGGCATTGCGGTAAGCAGCCCCTAACACAAGGTCAGTGCAAGGGTTCAGTGTCAGTAGCAGGACACCAGAAAGCTGGACAGCTGATTTGGTTTGGCACATCTTATATTCCTTTGGATCTCTAAACCCATCAGTTTCTGAAGAGGGTCAAGGCTCATACATTTGCGAACAAGTTCAGAGGGGGGAGGAAAAAAAAAAAAAAAAAAAAAAAAAAAAAAAGAGTAAAACTAGTGAAAAAGCCAGGCACACAAGTTATACCCATGCGAAAATATTTGCTTACCCAACAATGAATTTTCTCCTTTAATAGACGCTCCATTAAAAAACACAAAACTGAGTGGGGGAGATGGGAGAAGGCAAAGGAGAGCACTACCACCTGACAGTTTAAATCAATTAGGCAAAACATTTATGTAAATGAAAATATTTGCTAGCTCTTACTGAGAAAGTCAGCATTCTCTGTAAGTTGTCACACCCGGAAGTGAAGAATTGGGTATTTCCCATGGAAATTTCCATTCTGATTTTTAAGAGTGCAGTTTGTTACATAAGCAGTTTGAAACAAAATTTTGACCAGCTACGGACTCAGATAAGAATCAGTGTCACCAAGGCTTACACATAGGCATACATCCTAGCACGTATTACCTTCACACCTTTCTGCTTCGTTCACCTAGCCTCTGCAACAGAAGCAAGCAGGGTCATGAGTCTTATCCATACATAGGAAAGTCTTTCATCTTGTCTCATTTTAAAACTCTCCTTAAACCTAACTGGCTTCCTGTTACACTGCTCACCTCTCCAGGGCAAGGACTGTATACACTAGCCGTGCTATAAACATGTTTAGCAGCAACGAGAAACCAAAACAGTCTACCTTTCTCTCAGGTTTGCTTGGCTTCTCCAAAGCCTCTTTCATGCAAGTCTTCCACTTAAAGAAGTGAAAGTGCCACTGGCTGCTTGCTTTTCCCCCATTTTCCTGTGAAAAAGCTACTAGGCTTTCTCTAGCTAGCAAAGGAGACTCTCCAGCCTCCTTGCTTTCTCTCAGGCACAATCCAGGAACAGGGGCCGCAACACTTGACTCTTTCCTGGAGCATCCTTTTAATATCGGTCAATGATGCTGGACTCAGAGCAGAAACACTAGAGCCGTCTGTTGACAAGGCAGGTACAAAGCAGGCAAGAGAAAGGGCAGTTCCACAGCTACAGCGTGGTGCCAGGAGACAAAACATTCTGGATTCTGCCAGGAGCTTTGGAAAACCATTTAATGCCCTGCCCCTTGCCACTGCTGAGGCTGAGAAACTCAGTTCATGGGTTCAGCACAGGATTCATGTCTTCTGCTTTGGGTATACTAGCATTATGAAGAATCCCAGATGCCAAAGAAATGAGAACGATTATAAAAGCTTATTGTATTTCCTGGATAAAAGCAGCACGAGTCATGAGCTGTAGTTACAGCCACAAGTGCTTCTTCTGTGAAGAGAGCTTATGCCATTTGCTCCAGCCTTTCAACATTTGGCCTCCGTGAGGCAAAGTCATCAACTCAAGAAGGTTGAGTGGATGGAAGACTGCAGGTGCCCTTCCTCTTCTTCACCAAGGTAAGCAACCCTCCCTAGTTTCTCAGCTTCTGCAGAGCCACTTTTCTTGTCATTTCTGTGGGACAGATCATCCCAGACACCTCTTACAGGAACCCAGCCGTTTGCTCTAACCTCTGTCTTCGCTGCTGGTGTCTTCAAGTATCACGACCACATCAAGACACATTGTCAAGGCAAATGTACAGGGGGGATGAGGTGCTGCCTGCACTCCCCCTGCGGATTCTGCAGCACGTCCGAGCTCCCTCGCAGATTCTTGCAGAGGAAACCTTATGCTAACAGCAGTCCCTGGAGCAAAACCCTTTCTCTGCAATATATTCAGCAGCTCTACAGATGCTTCCTTGTCTTTTGGACACCTAACAATCTGGCTAGTCTGTTTCACACCTGTGAGCCTTCGTGGACCCGGCTGTCCCCTGCAGCATCTGTTTCCAGCAAGCCATCTGAAGCCTTTATTTCTACTGCTCGTGCCCACCCCATCACCCTGAGGAACTTAACTCTTCCCAGGGAATTCAAGACCTGATCCCCACTCGCACATGCCCTCAGGTTCCTGGGGAAAGGGACAACCCAGGAATCATAGCCCCTGCCCAACCACAACAGATTTCTCTAAGCTGCCTGCCTGTCAGTGCGATCTGGTGAGCAGAACGGAGACAGAAGCTCACTCATCACATTACAGTGCCTCTGGAGATGCCGAGACCCAGGCTGCTTCCGAGTCAGTCATGTAGGCAAGCCCCCTTAAAGACCTCACGGCTGCAAACCCCTTTTCTCTAGAGGCCATGGCTTTAACAAACAGCTCTCCCTTCAGTCCTCCTGCCTTCACTATCCTCCTTTTACTGTCTTCTTTCCTGCTCTCTGCTCTTCTCCTCCCTCCTATTCAGTCACCACTCTTTTCTTGTCCTTCTTTCAGCAGCCCTCTTCCCCCCTTTTTTCCACCTTCCCCCTTTCATTTCTTCCCTTTATCTCCTTTCTTTTCCCATCCTCCCCCCCCCAGCCTACTCCCTCTTGCACTTTAGCACATCTGTTTCTCATCTGAGGCATCTATTGCAAACAATAACCCCTTTTTATTTTAAAATCAGAACATTAAATGCCTGAGCAAAGCAAAACAGTTAAACAAACTTGACACCATGCCTGGAACAAAGACATTTTGTTCACCTTGCTTTCCCAATGAGGTTAAAACCCCTCACTAGTCCATTGCTTAAAAACACTGCCCTTTTTAAAATCAAAAACATACATTCCCCAAAAGGAATGGGTTTAACCACCACTCCTAAAAACACATCTAGTTTTTTAAATATCTCTGGTCATCAACCTGCCAATAATTGAAACAACAAGAAAAGCATGAACAATAAACCCAGACAGCACCAAATTCAGAGTTTCACATAAGTTTTTTCTTTGCAAATCCCTTTCTTTAGCTCACCATAAATGATCTTTTTTGTTGTGCAGAGAGGGCACATGAAAGTTTGATTAACAACAGAAAATAAGACCAAAAAGCCAACCTACCTAAAAAGAAGATAGAAAGTGCAGACATTCCGTCTCCAGGCGAGAGAGGGACTTTTCCTCCCTTTTTTTCCTTTCTCCCAGGAATGGCAGGCAGACCTGCACAGAACTCAAAGGAACGCCTCTGGAATGCACCGAGTGTAATTGCATCCATGTGCCAGAAAAATAACCAACTTCACTGTTTCTTTCCTTCTGCTATTCATCTCCCTGTCCATATTCCATCCAGATTCAGTGAGATCTTAGATCTCCGCTGCTCGTAATTCAGGCCCTTGAGTTTCTGGAAGAGACGAGACAGAGGCGGTGCGGCAAGGAGTTCACATCTACGGCAGCATAGAACAATTTTGCACGTCTGAAAAGAAAAGGAGAGAAGAGGGGGGGGAAAACACTGTGCTCAATGTTCACCACATGGCTGCCTCCCAGAAGAGCCCCTCCCTACCATCAGCTGGGATTAATAGCGAAGACCAGTCATGTGGATGAGGTACTGCTAACTCCGAACAAAAATATATTAAAAAGTTTTTTTTAAACCTTTGGAGGAAAACAAGAGGGTTTCTCTAGTGTCAAAACAGTTAAGTTCGGAGGCAGTAAAGACTCAGCATGAAAAAAAGAAATCAGACTCATCACTCAGGAGCTAGAGACAGACTCTTGGAGAGAGCACACATGCTCTTCCAAGTGATAAATAAACTCACATATGTACATTATCTTTATTGTCATTTATAGCTAGTAAGCTGCAAAATTTAAGCCTTTAGCCGTCCTGTAGGACATTTTCAGTTTGCTCCATTTTTCCCTTTCTGACTAGGTCTCCGAGTTCCTACAAAAGAAAAAAAATCCTAAAAATAAATTCCATCTTACATTTTCATCTGTGATTCACTGACTAGAGAAAGGGCCAAATCAAGCAAACAGGGTGTATTTACACTTAGTGACTGCAGTGGATGCAGCTCACATGGACACATTCAGACTAGTTTCAAGCCAGCCACAAAGTGGCATTTGCAGCCCCCTTGCTGCCAGCCATGAAGACAAACCCCTCAGTTACCACAAGAAGGACCAATGGCAGTAGGGGGAGGAATTTGCAGAAGATGGCTTCGACCATCTGTGGGTCTACTGAATTGAACAAGCCAGAACTGGGCATTTTTTTATGCTGTAGTGAAATGCCCACGCTACTGTTGTTGCTCTCAGCAAAGCCACCAAAAGAGAGATGTTTTACATGTGTGCATACACATGACTGTTCTGATCTATAGTACTTCACACATACACAGGTCATACTTACACTTTTATGTCCATGTCCTAGGATACCTCTGCTCTTCAGAAAAGAAAAGTGCTTTCATTTGACCTTCTTGAGTACCAACAAAAGAGTGACACAGGCAGCCTGAAACTCCACAACAGCTATAAAACCACCCAAGCCAAGTAAATACTTCGGTGAGTATCCCATACTGATCTGTGTGTTGCCGTGGCTATGCAGATAGCAGGACCGCAGCTAGTTTACACAGCTATACCTCAGCAGGTTTAAATGGCTACCGCACATTTCTCTAGAAGTAGGCATACTCACACACGGAAGTCCGTGATGCACAGCTACTTGCAAATCGAAGGAATTCACTCCCCTTCTGCAACTTGGAGCTGAAGGAAAGCTTTGGAAGAGGAAAACAGTATAAAAACCTTTCCTTTAAGAATAGCTAAGAACAGATTTCTAAGACCCAAGAGAAAGAGCAGGCCACGTGCATGGCTGGTAGCCTGTGCTTTGAGAGCTCTGACTTCATCTCCAAGTTCTCTCATAAGCTACCTACATAACCTCATCAAGATCTAATTTCTATACCTCTCTCCTGCAAAAACAGGGATAAGATGCTGCCCTCACTCTTTAAGACTGAAAGTAAAGACAGCAATGATTATGAAGTTCACAATGAGGAGCACCATGCTTGCAAGCTCACTGGGACTTCAGTAGCTCAGTTCTTCATTACAACACAAGGTTTTCAAATATTTCCTGGAAGACAGGAAATGCTGCTGCACTGGACACAGTAAGACCTGAGATTCAGGTAGATCCCATTAGAGAGATCTAACACAGATGAATATTATCCTCCCTCATCCTGTTTCATTAATCCGTCTCATTTGCCCCTCCCAGCTTCAACAGATGGAAACAAAAGCAGCATTTGTCTCCTCCCCTCCAAAACAGCTGCTCTCTCTAGCAGCAAAAAAAAAAAGTTTTGAGCAACATATCCACCTAGCATACACAGATAACAAAAAAAGCCATCATTAACAGGCAAATATAACGGTCCCTACAAAACAGCTATATCTTTGTCATCTGCCCGCCAAGTAGGAGCTGGATTTCTGCAGAACTTTCCCCCCCACACACTTGACCAAACAGGCTGCTGCTTTTCAAACAGCTGAGTGGATTCGAGAGAACATTGTTGATTTTCAGTGTAGGACATAAATCAATGGAGAAAAGTGCATTTAATCCCTTCCCCCGCTCTCCAGAAGCCAAGCAGCACTGAGCTTGTCTCTCTGCATTACAAGTCTGACAGAAGATGTCCCAAGCTATGCTGTAAATACCCAGCATGCTTCTTGGCTTTAATAAAATCAATGCATCAGAAACCAAGACAGAAAAGCCTTGTCACCCTGCACTCGCTCCCCAGCCTCCACCAAAACCCACAGAGCTAGGATGTTTGCGACAGGCCAAAGGAGAGGGAGGGCGGTGTTGAGACTGAACAAGGAGGCTATGCATGCAAAACCTCCTCCTTCAACATCTCCTGCCACTTCACGGCTTGCTCTCACATGACATTCAGCCTCTTCAGGAAGCTCCTCAAGAGCAAGTTTTGCTTTGGGGTTCAGTGGGGATTCTCCCCTCTGGTGTTCACCCTTATTATGGCAAGGGCATCTCACTTCATTGCATAGCAGTTCAAATGAGAGAAAAGTAAGGGCAGACATGTGCATGTGTGTGTACATATACATACATAAATATGGATACCCATACCACTTCTCACACAAACACCTACTGTCAAGACCTTTCCTAATTGTTTTCTGGGGGAATAGGTGGTACCTGTAGCACATTATTCTTCCAGGAGAGGCTAATTCTTTTAGCAGGCTTGTGAATGATTTAACCTGTTACTGCACAGTGCTAGCACAGCATGGGAGATAAACACCATGCACTTCTCAGTGGGGAGAAGAATGGAGAAAAGAAACCCAAGTGTTAGCTGTCACAAGCATTGAAGAAAAACAGACTAATTTACAACCTTCATCAATTAGTTAGCTTGCTGCACAACTGTGGACAGGGCCCAATTTTTAAGCCTAGAGTAGGTTCAGATTATAGCAAGTGTGCACAGACTACTCTATTTCAATCATCATGAGCCAAAACTCAGCTGTGCCATCTCACTTTCAGTCCCTCCCAGGTTCCCATAAGTAACCCCTACCAGGAAAGGGTCTTCTCTAGAAGCTGCCTTCCCTCAAGAGCCTGCCAGCTGTTGGGTTTGTTTCTGCATCTAAGCTGCTGGAGTATATTCATGGAAGGGATCCTCTCTCCATGTTCTACTGATGCTGTTTTCGTAACATCAGGTTACTCCTTTCACCTTGCTCCCCTTGCCCCAAGGAAACAGTGGGCTGCTGTCATCCCACATTGTCTGCAAAGTCAGAATCAATCTGGACACAGAAAGCAACCCCTTAAGATGTAGCTGTCCCCCTCCGCAGCAGAGCTACATGTTGTTTTCTCAGCCCCAAGTGGTGCTGCATACGCCCAGCAACAGCAGCTCTAACATCCACATCACCCAAGTAGAAGCCAAAAGGGAAGAAAAACATTGTGTCTTGAAGCAAAACCATTCCTGCTTGGACATGTAGGATAGATGGAAAACAGCTCTGCCATCAGTTTCCCTTCCTGCTTTTTCTTCTAGAAGAGCTGCTACACAGCAGTAATGCAAGCTTCTGCCCCTTTGATACCTTCTCATGTTGATTCCCTGATCAAGTTGTTCTGAGACTCCCAGAAGAAGCGTATCTTGTACAGCTTAAATGATTTAAACAATCTATTGATACAGTCAGTAGGGCAATAGGATTCACCCACTAGTATAGCTAGAAGAGCACTTGGAATCCCCCTGAGCAAAACCATATTCTGTTTGGCTTCACAACTCAGAAAATACAAAAACATGCTCTGAAAAAGGAGAGAGTATTCACACAACACCAACCAGCCTCTCAGTGTGAAAACTCAAAATAGACAAAAGAGAAAAACAAAGTAGAGGATAAAACCCAACATAAGGATTTCTTTTCACAGCAACTTTCAGCTGGAAAGGTCACTTTATACCCCATCAGAACTCAGACATTTGTTTGAACACTAGAGATTTAAGAAGCTCCCACCCCTCAAACAGGCTACAATAACTCATTATAAAAGTACTATTAGTCTTTCAATGCTAGCAAAGAAGTTATACTTCAGCAAGCCTTAACACTCTACTGCCAGCAGAGAGACATTAACTTGAAGACAAAAGTGAATAAGCAAAAAGCCTTATATCTTGTTGCAGCTGTCAGAAATATTTGTGTACATACATCTTGATACACCAACACTCTGTTTGTTTGATAGGACCAAGTCCTTCCTACCTGCTTGATAGACTTACTCTCTATGCAATCTAACAGTTAAGTGCATTCAGTATTTCCTCCTGCAAGTCAAAAGGACAGAGAGCTTCTCATAGCAAAAACAGCAATTCTGAGACCCACTAGCTTTATATAAACCTTAAGACAATCAACAATTGAGCCTGAAGTTAAATATTTATGTTAGCCTCCTGCCTCTAAAGGTAAAAGAACCTATAATCAGCAAGCTTCCATTTTTACCAACAACAGATATTTTGTAACACAACACTTACATTTTCAAGAAAAAAAAAAATTAAACTCATCTAAAACAAAAAATACACCCTTAGCTCAAAAACTAACATGTAGCCTAACATACAAGGACCCTAACAAAGACTAAATTTGTTTTGCTTTCTACATTTACTTACTCTCTGAAAGAACAAAAAAAAAAGGGGGATGTAGGAGTGTGGGATTTTATCCTGTTTCCTCTGAAAAACCTGCCTATGAAACTGCATGCTTTCACTTCCCTCAATTGGATTGGATAATTAGCAAGTTGATGGTATTCACTAATCACAGGTGTGCAGCATCTGAAATTAAAAAGGGTGGGTTAGAACACCAAAAGTTAGAAAAGCTGAAGAGAAGTAAGGTTTTTTTTTTCCTGAGTGTTTTGAGTTAAAGCAATTTTTGTTTTATCTGAAGGAAGGTTGGATTTAATACTCATATAAACATGTATGTAGGTGTTTTGGTTGAATAATGAAGTGAGTTGAAGAGTAAGGTAAAGGTGCCTGCGCTTAAGAGGTAGTGAAGGACAGCAAAGAGACTGAGAAAATAAAGAGAAGAAAAAGAAATGCATGGAGAGCTGTTTTTTTTTTTTTTTTTTTTTTTTTTTTGCTGTAAGGTAGGTAAGGCTTTTTTTTCTTTTTTGATGTTTTGATATGAACTTAAATTTTGCCTAGGAAATGTTTTTAAAAATAAAGGTCGTGTGGGCTTTTTTGTTTAAAGGGAATAAAACCCCTAGTTTTTTGCTGCTGAGTTGTCTGAACCAGTAAAAAACAAAGATGTATTTGTTTTATTTTATTGTGATGTTAGGTACAATATGTGTGTCGGCTTTATAAAAAACAAAAGAAATAAGTAATAGCAAGTGCAAAACAACTATGGCTGGAGACCTAGGAAAGCTTTTGGCGAACTAAGAGTAAACAGAAGCACTTTCCTTGTTCCTGAGGTTCAGCTTCTTGATAGCATGATGTTAGGTTTTAAAGAAACTTCACTTATGAGTTCATGTTTTTTCTGTTCTATTTTTCTGAAGTGAGTATCAATTTTGGTGTAGGGGGAGGTGTTTAAAAAACAAATATAAAACTTGGTGTAGAGGGAACTGTTACAAGTGTATAAAGTAAATTTTCAAATAGGCATAACATAGGAAGAAAGATGCTGGAGAAGGCTTGACTGAGACCGCTTGTGTGTTACTCTGTCTAAACCTTTGTTCTTGGAGGCTTGGGTAGCTGTGTTGTATCTCTAAAAAGTCTCTGTAATTTCTGAGTGTTAGTATTTCAGTTGTGTGAGTGGTTTTTGTGTTGGTGTGGGTCTCTACAGGAGAAGCTCTTCCATTGTTCAAGTTCCTGGTGTGGGAAAACCCATATGCAATTGTTACTGGATTAAACTCTTGGAATAGCATTCTGTTTCCCAGCAAGTAGCTGCTATTTGGAAGGAAGGAGTGTTTAGTAATTTAGCACACTTGAGTTTTAGCCTGTCAGTGACTGCCTGTGTGATATTCAGTTCATCGCCCCTTTCTGTGAGTGTTTTCGAAATACTGTACTCTTCTTGTGTGGTATTGTAATTACTAATGTAGCTGTACGTAGCAGACAGGGCAGCCTATCAAAACCCAACCTGTGAGAGAAACTGCAAGTCCTAAGCTGTAGTTTGGTTCTCTTGTACTTCTCATTGATTCAGCCTTAGTGGGGGGAGGGACAGCAGGTCACTTCTATATGGAAATGGTCCATGTTACTTCCACCTCCTTGCTATCTTTGCTTTTGTTCTCTTAAGGTAGCCACACGTTTGTTAGTAGCAGACAGTCACAAAGAAATGCTTAATGGTTGGATAAGATCTTATATGACCCTAAGGAAAAGGAAAGACTTGTACTAAACCAGAGTACTCTTAGAAATTGGTGTCTCTTATCTATTACTTTTGTCACTGGGGACAATGGCATGAATAAGACTCCTAAAGGGATTTGTTGGCCGTGATTTAGAAGTGGCCAAAAGCTGTTGACTTGCAGTGGCTGTTTACAGGACCATAAAACCCAAATCTAATAGCTTCATCCAATTGCTTAGTGGGCGTGCTAAGCCCCTGCACTACTAAATCCGTTGTTACAGTAAGCTGTCTCAAGAGGGGAAAAAGCGAAAATTAAAATAATTAGTGGAGACTTGTGGGCTCAATTTTTCAAGTATTTTTTTCCAAATCAAGGTTAAGAAATATGGTGAAGCTGAGGATTGCATGGGGGGAATGTGGTTTTGAACAGGAGCTGAACTGCTGCATGTGGGGGGCTGGGCAGAAGTCTTCTGTCCCCCGGAGTGTTTGGTTTGGTCTTTGCTAATACAGAGTTCGCTTAAAGTAAATGCCTCAACTTGGAAGAGCCTATTCTTTCAAAGGCAGCCAGTATAAAGCAATAATCTGAAGCTATGGAAGTGTTTGCAAGGGATCTGAGCACCCGGAGTCTTAGATTCTGTTCTGTCAAGTCGCTGTTGAGATGCAACAAGCCATTAACTTACGCTTCAATTTATAGCGCTCTAAATACATCGGAAAACCATGTTTTGCTTCTGTGTTGCTTTGAACGTATTTTTAGGCACTTGGGCATCATAAGATCAAGCCTGCCATTCGTATGCAGAGTTTGGTTATATTTGATCTGTTTCCTCCCTTTTCTTAAAATTGCTGCACTTGGGCTGTTGTTTCCCTCTCAGTAGTCGAATTTGATAACCTTAGTGGTTAGAACGACAGGATAATTTCATTAGGTATGCAGTCTTGCAAGAAACACGTACAAATACATTTGGACATATGCCTTGTTTGCCGATGCCACACTGAGCATATAATTCCTCAGAGTCAAGTTTAGGAACTCTCAACAATAACACTCATGTTCATTTTGCACAAAAAGAAGGGGAAAAGTCAGAAAGTATGCATGCTTCTGCTGAAATTGCTCAATATCTAGTTTTAATGACTGTTTGTGGCTGTCTTGACATCTTACTGGGTAAGACTGGCATATTTTCTTCTCTTGGCTGGAGCTGCCTGAACATATGGAAATATTCTGTTCACTGTTATTCAGCTCTTGTACCAATATTGTGCACTCCACAAACGTTCTGACAGGCTCAAACACACAGAGTGCATAATCTTAAGGAGAGGTAAAACTTGAGAAATTTCAAGTCTCTTTTTGCTTGCTTTAGGGTCATGATAGTTGGCATTAAAATGCTACTGTTTCCTACAGTATGTGAAGTACCAGGTATTTTTTGTTCTGCTTAGACATCCACATGTTATTCATGGATAATTGGGCACTTTAGGTAGCGTCTGCTATTAGTTTATTGTTGGATTTACTGTAGTTAATCCAGTTAGAGCTGGCCAAAAGTTGGATGGGGGAAACGTTTCAGGAACTGGTACACGTACTGTGTCGTAATATGTTAGTGAATGATTGGTCTAGCGAGATATTAATTGAATTAATTTCTTCAGAAACTAGTTGCCTGACTCCCTAATTGGGAGTTGAAAAACTCCATGTGTGTATCCCAACTCATCCTCAGAGCCCATAGTGATTAAATCCAAGCTGCTTAATTGTTTATCCATAATTTCAATAGGAAACGAATGCTGGTGGGAGCTGTTGGCCTGCTTTTCTGTAGCTCTTTGTGCAGATGGGTTGCTTTCTTTCAAAAGCAAAATAAATAAACCAGCTTTCCCAGAGAGAGGAAGTTTCCTCCTTTCCCCCAGTAGGGAGGAGGGCAAGAAGAAATCAGTGCTCCCTTTCTAGGGAGGTTCAGGGGAAGTAGGCATGTAGTTCATTAAGGTCTTGAGGAAGTGAAGTAATCCAGAAATGACAGAACATGGCAAAATCCTACAATTCCATGATTATAGGGGAATACGAATGCCAAAATTTCTGTAACTGTTTGTCTGAATCACAACTTAAAGAAGCTCTTGCAGAATGCAGCTTTTGTGCTACATCCTCTTGTTGATACCTGTGCGTTATTTAACTGCCATGTATGTGACAGTCCCCTGAGAATGGACTGAGATCTACATGTTGACAAGATGCCAAGCAAGAAATGGATGTGCCTTTGAAGCAGGAGTTTTGTCATTGGCTTAGTGAGTTCACTTTACTGTTTAACAAGTATGAGGTTGGACCTCTGAACCTGCTGTCCTGGAGTTTAAATTTTCCAATGCAACTGTCAGCAGACTGTTGCAATGTTTGTGTGCCACAGTGCCATGGCTGGGCTAACTTGCTGGTGGTTTAGAAGTAGAAAAGGTGTTGCTCTTATAAGCTCTATGAAAGTCCCAGTCTGCTTTTACCTTAGCATTTTGAATTTGATCCGCAGTTCCTACCTACAGATGTTTAGTTGAAAGACTTAAATTAAGCCAGTTTCACAGACAGATTATGCTGACATGGCTCTGAGAGAATGTCTGAACAGTTGTACTCTGCTGCCTTTCTACATAGGACAGTCTCTCTGGGCTTGTTCTAGAGGACTTGGGCTTGTTGCATCTGAGGCTATGCTTGCAGGTACTTTTTCTCCATGTCACTGCATTCTATACACAGCCCTATGTGCAGGGATTAGTTGATTTGATGAAGACTGAAGCACAGCAGGAGCTTAAGCTGTGAACATCCAGTTGCCAATGTAGTTGAGCTTCTGCAACTTTCTACTGTAGAATGGTCAATCTGTTCTCAACCAGGTTTGCATCACCCTCTTGAACACTAGCTATAGTTTTTAAATTTCACTACTGCTAACTGTGTTTTACTGTATTTTACAAATAGATAACCCAAAGCAAAGCAAAACCCCAGCACAGGTAACCTGAGACATGTTTCTTTAGCTTTCAAGAAATCACTGAGACTTGTGGGTGACTGGTCCAGGAAATCTGAGGCATCTAATTTTTCAGAGAAGTGTTATGTGCCATTTTTCCTGGAAAATTAGGGGGCTTTATCCTGTCCAAAAATGACTATTTCATTTTGAAAGTGCTGGCTGATCAGTATGGATTCTTAATGTGTTTGTGTCCTGTGTATTCAAAAAATGTGGAGGCCTGTGGGCTTGTTGGGCACACTTATATGTGCGAACATGTTAACGTACACTCATGCATATGTGAGTTGCATAATCCCTCAGTTCTTCTGTTGCAGTTTGCTTGAGGCAAATGTCCTGTGAGGTTATGTTTAAATAATGCCATCTAAGATAATCATTTAATGTATATTACTAATTTAACATGAACTGTAAGGAGTGAAGGTTCCGAGACCTGTTCTTTCAGCTCCTATTAAAATGCCAGCATGGTCACGGATGCTATGACACTGTCTCCATGTGGCAAAAAAAAAAAAAAAAAAAAAAAACTTGGAAAGGCTTATTGCTCAGTAGCTAAACCTTTTCTGACAGTCTCAGTGGCACAGATCAAAGCCATTTAAACACAAAGGCCCAAAGGACTCTTTACAGAAGTGATTGGAAGCCCCAAAAGGAGACAAGGGACGAAGGCCACGGGAACCAACGATACCAACATGGGTAACCTCATTAGTTTTCCTTTTACAGTCCTGCCTTTGTTATCAAGTTGTGACCTTGTGAAATCTACGTCTGTCCTTCAGTTTTGGAAATGAGGAGCTCTGGCGGTTTCAAAGGTTGTGTCTGGCCTTCAGCTAACTGCTGCTATGAAAGCACTGAGGGCTTGGAGAGAGAAGGGATGGGTAACAAGAGGGAGGGAAAAATCCTTGAAATAGTTATGCCTGTTAAACACTCTGGGGGCAGAAGAGAACAGGTGTAGTTGCTGTGCAACACAGGACAGGTAGTTTGGAAAAGGTCTTTGTAGATGATAAGGTCTGTCTGAGAGCTGGAGAAGGAAGGTCTGTAGTGCAAGTGGTTGGAAACAGCAGTTCAACATCCTGTTGGATCTTCAGAACTGCGCTACTCTTGGTCTTTCCTGAAAGCTTCTATCTATTTTGTTCTCATGTGTGTATCGAAAACACTTCTGTACCACTGAAAGGAAGATAATTTTCTGTAGTGAGCTCTTACATGTAGTTTTGCTTGTGTTGTCATTAAACCCCGTTTAAGTATGCAATGCCTATGACTTCCAATATTGCCCACCTTCTTCTGCTGTCTATTCTACATATTGGGCAGGGAGGGGGGACAAAGGGGAGTTCTATGTTAAGGGTGAGATGGACAGGGAATTCAAGAGCAATTTCAAGCATACTGTGCTTTTTCCCTTGGCTTCTTTAGTCAGCTAAAATGGTGTGAAATGTCAGGCTCAAATGGCTGCTGTGTGTAGGAAGAGCAGAGTGATAAATTTGTCAGTGAATTGCAGCACCCTCACCCTCTGCTATGTCCAATTCTTCAGGCCCAGTAAATGGGAGATAGTCTGCCCTCAAGTTCTGACCCTGCTGCAGATGGCCCTTGCTGTAAAGGATTTTTTGTGCCTTAGCCTGAGCCTGTCCCAACTTGGGTACAAGTGACATGGGCAGCAAAGGATGGGCTTGGATCTGTAAAGCGTAGGGCCCCTGTCCGCAGGGCTCTCTGGATACTGAATTCCCATTGAAAGAGAGGGATGTGGCCCAAATTACTTGCCAAGCTTGTTACAGAGAGTAGAGCAGCTAGGTCTCTCAAACCTTCTGTGTTGTTGTTGCTGGATAGTCTTTCACTGTTTTTTATTCTGATCATAAGCAAGTAACTTTTTTTCTTTAAGAAACTTGGAATCAAGATGTGCACTCCTTTGAGGCAGAGACTGAGCATGTTGCATTCATAGTGGAGATTTGTAGCAAATTGGTTCTGGATTATGAGCAGGATACTCTGAGCTGGTCTTGCAGAAGAGAGCACAGGGTTTTCCCCCCCCACCCCTCAAGGAAATATGTCACTCACAGAGCTTGTGAAAAAGGATTTTCTATTGCTGTAGCGTCTTGCTGTGTCTCTTGCCATCATCCCTGTTCCCCCCTCCCCCCCAGCATCATAAGAAATGAATGAGAAGTTGGGAAAGAATACATAGCTGCTCTCACTCCATCAGCCCAGAAGAAAACCTTTGCTAGGTATGTATGCTAATGTGTATTTGAATTTTGATGCGAGTGAGTCAGTGTGTGAAAATCTATGCATGTGAAATAGGCTGCTTGTCTTAATGTACAAATAAAATTCAGTAGGCTTTGGGGATTTGCAGCCAAGCTGTACAGACAGAACAGTGGAGAACCTTCCCCCAAAATTGATATTGCAAAAAGACAGATGCAGAATAATATTGAGGAGACCCTTTCTGTGATTCAAGGAAGGAGAAGCCTGACTTGTTATGGTTATCTGGACAGACATGCTGTGCAACAGGCTATATGCTTTTATCCTGTGATCCCTGCACCAAGTAGTATGGTTAAACTGAAAGAATGTGCTCTTTCAAAAGGTAAATTAATTTTTTTTTGCTTGCCACAGGGATGATCTATCCATTATCTTTCCATCACTTATAAGCAAATCCTTACAGATAGGAAAATATGTAGGAACACTTGCTTGCCTGTTGTGTGCTTGTGATGAGGCAGGCAAACAGGCTGGATGTCTCCTCTTCTCCCTCGTTCTGCACCGCAGCTGTGCACAGCCTTTTGTTTGGTGTTTGTTTCCCCCCTAGTTTGCTGAAAATGGTTGCCAGCGTAGCATTTACTGTTTCACAAGAGTTACACGCTGCTGTTGCTGCACAACAGCTTGACATTTGGAAGCTAAAAAATATACAAGTAAGTTTCATAATTGCTAAATATATTAATAAGAGACAGTTGTGACTTGTACTGGGCAAGTTGAGAGAAATACTACCTTGCTTGGGCAAGAAGCTGATGTTTGGTATGCTCAGGCTCCCCTGTGCACAGCATTAAGATGAGAGAGACTAGGACTCCTGTTGTTTAGAAGCCTTCAGCTAAGGAAATGAATATTTTGTTGTCTAGATTAAGACAAGGTGGGAATACTGACAGCTTTCTGCCAAGTAGCAAAGAACAAGTTCTGAGCTCTTAAGCAAAGAAGGCCTGGTTCTTGTATAAGTGTGATTGACAGTCACGGAACTTGCAATGTGGTCTTGTTCGCTCCTGAAAGATCCTCTACAGGGCTGCTGCTCCCTCTTCCCTGTGCTCCCAACCATGTGGTAAACATCTTCCCTTTGGCCCAGCCCTGGTCAGAGCAACCTCCCTGAAGTGCTCACACTGGAACTTGCACAGCCTTGGATCCAGCTGTGTTATGTATTCACTGGGCTTCTTGTAGTTTGCTGCTATTGTCTGGTTTTCACTAGACTTTTGTGGGCAAAATGTCTAAGTGTATTATTTGCCTGTATCTGTGGTGGTAAGTGTGCCTCTGCCACCACTGTAGGGCATGAACATCTATTACACTAACGTGGAGAAGCTGACTTTGCCCTTTTGTTTCTCTTAAGTATGCTGGTTGTAGAAATTAGCAGATCCTATCCCAATGACTACTGCAGCTGGGAAAGTAGTCCTGTCTAGTGAATTTGCTACTTTTGAGAGCCTTGCTTCCTTTTAAGCTATCCCTCAGGAATTAACGCTTGCATAAGAATTGTGAAGGATTTTTCCTCTTCCTTATGAGTTTGACTTATGCATAACCCAACTGTTGACAAATAGTCATGTTGTTATGGGTCTGAGATTGCTTGTGAAGGATTCAAAACCTTTCTGAAAGCCAGATGTAGAGTCTTCTGGAAAAAGTCCTCCACCATCTTTATGGCAAATCCTGTGTCTTCCTTTCAGCTCACAGGCATGTTGAATTCATCAAGCTATATTGCCTCCAAGTTTAAAAATAACCCCAGAAGAACAATCTTTTCCCTCTCCCAGTTTTGGTTTGCTGAATTCCTTCTACATTACTTGGTCTCCTATCTATACATCTAATAAAATACGAGATCACTGGGACTTATGTGGACAGATTTGGCAGCATTTCTACATTTATTTGGATTCTAAGGCATGACTCTCCTTCTGTTATTAATTTTTAGGCTTTCAGAGTATGTGCTTTTTTGTAACACTTAGGTATGACTTCAGTTATTCTGCTTTGGGTTATACTGGTTTGTGCTCTTAGTCGCAAAGAATTCTAGTCCTTTTCTTTCTTTTTAAAACATTAGGTTCAATAGAAATAGTGAGAAAGGATCAACAAGTAAATGAGACCTTCATGATCTGAATTGGGGGAAAAAAAAAAAAAAGGTAGAAACTGGACAGCAGTGTATATAACAGCCCC
The DNA here is from genome assembly GCF_036370855.1 of Dromaius novaehollandiae. NCBI lineage: Eukaryota > Metazoa > Chordata > Aves > Casuariiformes > Dromaiidae > Dromaius > Dromaius novaehollandiae. The sequence goes on from NC_088118.1 coordinate 4,946,070, forward strand.
TCTCTCTGGGCGCCTATTCTCTTACCTACATTGACTTCAATCTCTTGACATACGTAGCTGGAAGTACTCAAGAAACCCAGTTTACCTAGCGGCTCACCTACAGAATTCTGCTGGGTGCTGACTTCCTTCGGAAACTGCAGCCTTCCCGTGCAGCTGTATGCATGCCTAGGGTAGGAAGCGGAGATCTACTGCACTGAAACGTCAATTGCTGCTTTAAATGGTCAGACCTGGATCCAATTATTTCTAAAGCACAAAAATTATGGTCATGTCATACTGCATCAGCTAAGACTGGGTGTGGGCAATACTTGGACAGGAGACCTCCAAGAAATGTGCTGAGAATCACAGGAAGTGGGTTGGGATACTTAAGGCTCTTACTTTCACTGTGTCTGAGTAAGACCAGTACCACATTATGCTGTGCAGTGTGGGAGAGCACCTTTTTGAGGCTAGAAAAGCACAAACTCATGTGTGCAGGTAAGCAGTTTCACCCTGATGTACTTGTCAAATCATGGATGTGCTGGGGGGGCATGAGAACGGCATGGATGGACAACTGGCTGGATCACTGGGCTCGGAGGGTAGTTGTTTAACTGACGACCGAGTGGTGATCCTCGCGTTCATTACTGGGGCTGAGACTGTTTAAGATTTCCGTCAGTGATCTTGATGGGACAGAGCATGCCACCCGCAAGCTCACGGGCAATCCCAAACTGGAAGGAACTAGATGTGCTGAAGTGTAGGGCTGCTGTTCAAAGGAACCTTGAACTTCAAGGCTCCCCTCAACCTGTTCCTCCAGCCTGTCAACTAAAATAGGCGCGAAGTCTGTCACCTTTGGTGGAATAACCCTGTGCAGCAGTACAAGCTGAGACCAATTCTGTTGGTGGCTTTTGCCTGAACTTTGATTGTGTTTCTTTCGAGAATGATAGTGCTATTTTTTTATCACCTCTTGTTTCCTTTGGGTTGAAAGTTCTGTGGGAAGGATAACTTCTTGCTGTGTGCTGATGTAGCTCTTCAAAACAGTGCCCTGATCTTCATGTGATCATCTCGATGCAGTCATGAGAAATAAGCAGTGATGAGTGTCTTCACTCACAGTTTGTATTCTCTGCTCTGAGGACAGACAGCATCTCAGTGGAACACATTTCTGCTGTGTTGCAGCTGGTAGGATTAGGATACCTTGTTGTTCCTGTTAAGGCAGTTGATCTTTGAATGCGATGTGCATGAATGTAAGCGATTTTGCGATGAGTTGAGTGGTGCATACATTTGGCTCTGTAAACCGCTGCATTGTCGTATTTCCCTGCCTTCTTCCAGATAGCTCTCTTGCAGGATATGATCTCTCTGAGCTTATGCTCATGATCCTTAGCCTGTCTGTGCTTAATCTCTTAGATGCAGACTACTGCTGTGATGCCTGCAGTGAACAAAATTGATTTGCACAGAAATGGCTTATCCGTCTTGGTTTTGTCCTCTCCTATCTGTGACTTCTCTTGGGAGAAGATCTGGCCACCTTAACCATTTGGAAGAGGCTTAACACGCATGCTGTGCTGTGAATTAATCTTGTTATTAAGTGAGCAAACTTTCTCTAAGGTATTCTTTGCTATCTGAAACTGAATTTCTGTGGCTTCTGAAGGGTCCTAGCTTAAGAAGGGCAGATAGACAAGCCAGGTTTGCTCAGTTATTTTGACAGCTGAGTTAAATAGCCTAGTCTCTAAGGAAGTCAGTTTTCAGGGTCCCAGTAGTAAGGAAAGAAGCAGAAGGATGTCCTTCCTGTACATGCAGAAATATTCATGAAGATGTTGAGATTGCGAGGCTGGAGTGAGAGTTCTCCATCAATAAATAAAGAGCATCAGTATCTCATGACATCAGTGAGGAAAGAATGACATCTCTTTTGCTTTTATTTCCTTCTGTTTTAGAACATTTGGGTTATAGCAGTCAGCTCAGAATGACACTTAAAGCAAGTTTCTGAAGGCTTTATTTAAAAAAAAAAAAAAAGACTATTTTGTGTTGTGCTGAACGAATCCATTAAGCACAGCAGGGGAACGTGCAGCTGTGCAGGTCTTCCCTAAGCCTCTCCCTAGGGTATCTCGGTGCCCAAGATAGTTGGCTAGCAGGTTCGAATACCCTGATTTCAGGCCACAGAGGTATTAGAGCAATGTCAGGAATGCAGGGTATACAGTAAGCATATGTAGGGAAGTAAGCAGAAAAAGCTGGTGAATTCAGTACATCAGCAGGGATAGTACCTGTAGCACAACTTCAGTGCTTGCATGATTTTTTTGTCAGTTTACTCTTTGTGTGGATTTTTGTTTTGTTTTTCATCAGGGTCACTTCAAAAGGGTTCAGTGCTAATTAAGAGAGAAGCCCTATCCCGCCGTGTTGGTGTCTGCTAAAATCTCACTTTGACCATGTCACAACTGTCTCTTAGGTAGCTGGTGGTAAGAACTATGTTGAGACTCTTTTTCTGTGTCTCTGCGTTTCCTTAAAAATTCTCTTGTGCCTTCCAGACTTCTTTGTCCAAGTGATCTGCTTGTTGGCCTTTGTCCTAAGATTCAGGAAGCCTACCTGTTCATTTGGTACAGGTGTAGCCCAGGCTCCAAAAACCTATTTGGCTCTTCAACTGATTGTGAAATGCATAATCCCATAGGCTTTGGTGGGACAAAGCTTAATTTCTGCAGTTGAGATTATCCCCTCTGACAGACTCATAAGGACATTGGAGGGCTGCAAAATATCTGTGATGGTGGAGGTTCCCCCATTGCTAACTTATAGCATCTCTTCCAGACACTGAAACAAGCTCATTTTTGGCATGAAAGAATCGCAAAGCGGGGGGCGGGCAGCCTGTTCGATTCCTGCAGACGAAAAAACTTGTCAGGATATCGTTAGAGCCCTGGCCTCTGATGCGTGATCTCAGAGGCGGCAATCCTGTTTCGGTGCAAACTGCAAGGGCCTCCCCTACAGAAGGTTGCCACTGAAAATAGCGATGCCCAGCCTGAGTACACATTGCTGTTCTGGTGCACCAGTTGAGTGGCAAAAGAGGAGGGGCTTGGCAGACATGAGCTCCTGTTCTGGATGACTTTACCTGGAGGTAATCTCTTCCACCAGGCTGACTCTGACATTAAAAATGGAAGAGGCCAGGGACATTTTCCACCCAGAGCTCAATGGAAAGTGGCAGGTGTCAGATTTTTGCAAATTTTTAACTCTAACTCACAGGCTTTTGCTGACAGGGACTTGAAGGCTCCAACCTGGAAAAGCTCCAACCTAAATCTCTGCAGCTAACTTAACATACAAAATATTTTTAAAAAGAGGGGGAGGGAGAAAGGGCAATGAGGTTAAAGGTAGAAATGGAAATTAGCTCAGAGAAGCAGTGTGTGGGGAGACATCTCATTTGTGTACTGTTAGTCAGCTGAAGATGTTCACTTGCATGCTGGTTTAGTCATTTAGAATACTGTCTCTTTGCCAGAAACACAAACATGAGGAACAGTGTTTTCCTTCTCTTGTCTTTCAAGCGCACATGGAGAAAAGCACAAATCAGTCAGGTCCTTGGGCTAACCTCTCCTGGGTTACCAGCTGCACCTTCTTTGTGTGTTTTGCTTCAAAGGCTGTATAGACATATCCTGCATATAAGTACATACTCGGTATCGTGTTATTTAGCCTACCATTAGATGAGGAACAGATGCTACAGGAAAGCAGATCACAACTTTCAGTGACTCATTTCCTGCTCCCAATAGATAAATGACGGATCTGTCTTGGGCAACACTTGTGTATTTTGTCATGGCAATAAATTTCATGAATTAACTTAACCCTGCAGACTGTCTTGAATGAGGTGCAGTCTTAGGACGAGGCACACGATGAAGATACAAGGGCTTAACAAGTTACTGCACATCAGGTGCTGTATGCTAGCTATTCACAGTTTGAGGCTGTTGTAACTGCAAAATGATGCAGCCCATGTTAGATTGATGGGAGACACTCAGGCTATGTGGTGCCTGGGGAACCTCTGTCTGAAGCTGGTGTTCATATCAGCTTTCAGACAGCTGCTTCAAAGTGGTATGCAAACTGGCACCTGGCAGGGAGCTGCCCCTGCTGGGGGGCAACTAGCTCGGGGTGGGGGTGGGGCTACCACTTTCTGTCAAACAATACAGCGATATAAATTGTTGAACCTTTGACTTCAAAGATAAGGAATTGGCTGAGACATGCAATCTGGAATCTGTCTGGGCTCCACAGAGTGTATTCACTACTTGGAGGAAACAGCTTTGTGTAGTAATCAATTCGGATTGCAGCTCGGGGAATGAATCTGTGTACAACAGCTAGTATTTCCTTGCATGCACCTGGACAGGAACTAGATGGAGTTAACTTGTTTTCAGAGACTTTGAGCTTTGGATTACTGAAAGAACAAAAGAATGTTTAAAGGGAATATTCTGGCTCAACTAGACCTCTGAATGGAGGAATCCTGTTAATAAATATTTGAAACTTCCTCTCCCAAGGATGTTAAGTTCTGTCACAGAACTGTACTTTTCCATTGCTCTAAAAATGAGCTTACTGGGGACGTTATCAAGAGTCAGATACTCTAAGTACTGCAATTGTGGCTGAAAGCTGCTTTATATATTCTAGTGGCTTTTGCCTGTGCTTTTTTCCTTTGAATTATCTTTTCTATTTACATGGCTTAGTCTTGCTGCTCTTTTTACTCTGTTGTATTTTCTTCAGCTGGGTATCTTCTTCAATACAGGGGTCTCTTTTGGCAGTTATTTGGGGAGGAGGGTGTATGCAGTCTGGCACTGAGCAGAGTCTATCAGCTCATTATGAGAACAGTGATCGCAGCTACTAATGAAGACAGAGTATCCTCCTGCATCTCACAGGAAGGAAGCTTTAAAGAAACTGAGTACCCTCCTTGTCTTAACAGCACTTAGTTTCAGATCCTCGAAGGTATTAAGTGCATTGCACTGATTAAAAATGGGACTTTCAAGATCTCGGTGTGGCCTTATGAAGCACAGGATGGTTCCTAGGTTACTTGAAGAATAAAAACCATTATAAAAGGACAAAACCTGCCCTGTAGGTAATGCAATGAGAGGATAAGTGTCCCTCTCCATTTTTTTTTACTAAAAGTCAGTTTCATCTCATCTGAGAGACAACACTAAAGTCTTCTTCCATGTCAAATGACTTATCTACTGCATCCACAGAATGTCAGACTGTCCACATCTGATCTGTAAAGTTTTTCAGATATGTGATGGGATTTGAGTCTTAAGAGTGTGGGACAGGAAAGAAAGAGGAAGGAAAATGGAAGCAAGGGAAGTTTTACTGCTGACCTGTCACACAGATATGAACCTGGCTTTTATGTGTTCTAAGTGAGCTCTCAGATCACCTGCTATTTTTCTTTTGCTTTCAATTTTTATTAGTTCAAAATCTAAACTCTCAAATACTTCATGAAGTGAATTTCTTGTTTTCTCACTGTTTAAACTTCTAAATGCAACTGTGTATGCAGGTGGGCTTTCTTAAGGAGTTATTCTTAGCCTAGGACGGGCGTACCCACTCCATGATTGCTGGCCATATTAAAACAACAAAGTAATTCTAAATAGAAACGAAGACTGTTCAAGCTGAAAGTTGAATTCAAAATTGCTTTCTCACTGTAGTGTTCAGTCATTTCATCTTGACTTTTTTACGGCAACCGTTACAGTGCCTTTAAATATTAGAAGCAGTAAAATAATCATAAGAAAGAAGGAAATACCTTGACTCCTGGAACGAAACGTTCTGATACTTTTTTCCTACTCCTTTTCCTCCTTCCTTCATTCCCCTCCACTAAAGCGGAGTGCAAAGTAAGAGATTACATGTTTCACTTGAACGTGAAAAATGTCAGTTTGGTGTAACTGCCTCCTTTTGAAGGAAAGCTGTTTCATCAAATATGACAGTGAGCTATAGCAGCTCTAATCCCCCCCTTCCATTTGGAAATTGTATGCAGACGGTACCCAGCTATTAGAATTCCTAGGCAATATTGCTGTTCCAAAGACACTGCTGGAGAGGTAAGGTTTGGCTTCTTGCCTTTTGATCTAGTTGCTCTTCTCCTGTCACTACTTTTATTCGTTCAGCTCTCCTTTTCTAGTAGTTTCCTCTAAGTTTGGTAACCTGAGGATAAGAAGTTAGTGTCTATGGAGGAAAAAAATACTTCTTCACTGTTGGAGAGATGCTTTTGCTCGCCTTTTTTGTTATAAATGTTTTAGCGAACCTTTAAACAAGCTGTCACAGCGTGGTACTCTGAGCATTAACAAGAGCCTCCATAAATAGGTTGTAAAGTGATAGCTATGTGAGCCCTGCTGTTGTTTGACAAAGGCTCAAATGTAAAAGGCATAAAGATAAAATGCTACACCTGTCCAGCTTCAGCTGAAGAAGGCAGCTACTAGCAGAGAGCTCACAAGGTAGCATGCAAGTTTCAGGTGAAGGGTGTGTGCATATGTCCTCATGTTGATGACACTGCTGAGGCATCAGAATTTTTATTATTTGTACCATACCCTATGTCATCATTGCAAGGCTGCCTAGGAGACCTGCCTTAGTTGTGGGTGGCCAGGTACAAATTTAAAAGAATATTATCTTGCAGAAGATGAAACCCCAAGCTAGAACAAGTGTATTTGTCAGAGCAGAAGTCCAGGTCTTGCAGTATTCTTTTTCTGATGCTGGCTGGTAGCAAAAGCTTAGCAGATGACTAAGAACAACTTTCTGCCTTGCGCAGTCCTGACTTTTTGCAAGGAGTGGTTGAGAGTCCTTGAGCCAGAGGCTGTAACTGCCTCCCAGTATTTGATAGCTGAAAACACAAGCTAATTCAGTTCAATGGAGCCAGGGAAACTGGAGGAAGGTAAAACCTACTGTTTTCAACCAGTCCATTCATGACTCAAAACTGTTCCATACAAGTTTAGGACTTAATGTTTTATCAAGCACCTCAGCATAAACAGTCTTAGACTTTAATGTGAATCACTGTATCCATAACTATGTTGGTATAACTGTTCCTTTTCATGCAATAGTCTATGAACATCTGCTTGTGTTACACAATAAAATATGCTTGTGCACTACTTTAACTGATTTACTTCAAGTACTTTGTTTTTGTACTTAGTTCTGTTATACCTATGCTTAAACATATTTAGATAAGGCACACAATAGCACACAGATTACCACCTCTGAGGTTTTCTGTTAATGAACAGTTGGTCCTCTGCCTGTGGTGTATGTAAAAAGGCTGAGCTTCGTATGTTTCCCTCAGTACATAGCTCTGAATTATTTATGACTGACCTTCAAAAGCAAAGGAAAAAGTGAAAAGCTAGTTAATGAAAAAGCTTTCAAAATCTAAATATGCTTCATCAGTACATTGTGCGTCTCTGGAACTGAAGACAAAATAACATTTCTGGGAGATGATAAAGCAAAAGCTCTTCGGAACAAAATGAAGGAAGTCGTGCCCTGTTGTCTCTGAGCAGAGGGATGCTGGGTGGTCTGGCTGTCACTTGGGGAATTAAGTTCTGGCACACGCAAAGCAGACAGATATTCTGCTCTTTTTATTTATTTATTTATTTTTATTACATTGTATCCTAGTCTTCATGCTGAGAAGAAAGAACTTACTGGGAAGTTCACCTTTTGGGAAAATGGGGCTCTTCACCGATAATGCTATAGTTGCCTGAAGACAGATATTTCTCGTTTTGTTAACAGATGGAGCAGGCTATGTTCTCACCCTGGCCTGGTGTAAGAGTTTATACGTCATGCACAGTGCGGCCCTGGCACAGAGTTTAAATAGTAGCGAGCCTGTCCTTCCGGACAAAACAACGTTCCCTTTGGTTTTGGGCACATATGCTTCTAATGCGCGTAGTTGGCTGTTTTGACTCTTATTTTTTTTTTCTTGTACTATCCCCTTTTTGGTGGCAGGATGATTCTGATCACTTCAGAGGGAAACTATGTAGTTCTGTTTGCTTGTTTTTTCACCTGACATCCGGAAGGGAAGGGAAGTCAGAGCAAGAGGGTTACCCTGGTGGATTCTACAGTCACTCTGCTGAACTGGACAGGCAGAGAAAGACTGCAAAAAGAGGCTGTGCAGGGGGCTTGCTAGCATCTGCTAGGCAGTGTAGTCTGCATGTTAGGGGCTTAGCTATGTCCTTCTGAAACAACTTTCCCCTGTAGAAACTAGTATGAACACATAGTAGCTGGTAGTGCAGGTCACGCTTTTTTCCATGCTGTGTGAAAGCTGTATCTTGTTTTGTCATCTGTAAGTGGAGCCTCCACTGATAGAGAAGTGTTTGTGAGTTTGCTCTTACCTTGCCTCACTTTGACTGCAGCTTCAGCGTCCCCAAGAAGTAATGCAAAGTAATAGAGGTTGGGGAGCAACAGCTGCATCAGTGTTTGAAATCTGTGCCGTTTCTCACACTGTACACAAACTCAGTTCAGTGTCAAGGACAACATTCTGGTTTTTATTCTTCCTTTCATCCTCTTTACAAAGAGCTCTTACATTACTTTCCCGACTTTGCTTAGTGTGCTGTGAAAAATGGTTTTCCCCCTGGACTGCAGGGTGGGGGGAGGTGGGTAGGTTGGGGAGTGAGCTGCAAATATTCCTGTTTTTTAGAATCAGAGACTGGCCGCAAAATGCGGAGCTCTTCTCTGTCCCGTTGAGGCAAGGCTGTCAAGTGATTTGTTGCTTGCTCTATCGACTAATGCTCTGTTTTTATTAAAAGTGGATGTAAACTCTGTGTTCAGGATTGCTAGCTCTGGAGTTCTCTGTCTAAGTATTCCACAGAACAATCTGGCAGCAGATTTGGCACTACCTCACCACATTGGTATGATTGGATGTTATCTGAAGGGAGGAAAGAGGATTCATCCCATTAAGTAGTAAAGGAGGAAAACAAAACTAACTTGAGGGAGAATGCTGACTGAAACATGAATTTTGTTGTGACAGGCACTGAGGGTTGGATTTGTACTTAAAGAATTGGATTTCGCGATGCTTGTTGCGTCTTTTGGGCTGGCATGCTTCTGACATGGCTGCATAGACTGAGAGCTGTCACAGTACATCTGAGTACAGAGTCCCACACACTCTGAACATATGTAGAAACTTAGTAAAGGAAAAATGTATTTCAGGCAGAAGTATAAGTTGTTACAGATAATGAGACACATGCTCCCAGAATATTGTTTTTTCTTTTTTCCCAAAGTATAACTGCCAAAAGAAGAGAAATATTTGCTTAATGAACAATTTGCAGACCACGCTCCATTTGGATCAATGCCTCTAACGAGGAAGACGTCCACCAACGCTTCTGCTTTTCTCTAACCTCTGTGCATCTGGAATCCTGATTGCTGGGTGTTAATTTCTCACCAGCAGCAGAATCTGGTGTTGTAAGTCATAGGGTCAGATGCCTCTCTAGGAAGAGGATCAGATCCAAAGCAAAACTTTATCTCCTGCAACTTTGTTGCTGAACAGACTACGCATTTGAGAATTGCGGTGAAGGGTGTGTACTCACATGGTGTAAATTCTGTGCTGGCCAGAGTCACCTGAGGATATAGTTAGGCTCTACTGCTTGTTTTGACTGGCATTCCCAGTCGTTGTTAAGCTAATCCTCTCTAAACTAGGCTAGTTTAGAGACTGTTTTCTGACTCTGCTATAGAAGTTGTCTGCAACTTGGAGCTATTTGCTTGGTCTGTCAGTGCCTAGGTAGCGTCCCATCTATTGATGAAAAAAAGTGGTGGTAGCTATGATTACATCTTTCTTGCCCAATTAGCTTCTGTAGAGCAGGGACGGTTCTGGTAGGTACGTGGCATAATCCCCTCTTCAAACAGAGTTTTCGCCTGCCCAAGAACTCTCATTTCCAGGAGTTCAGAGGAAGGTAATCTACAGCAAAGAGCCACTAGCAAAGTGGCTAATGGTGGGGAGGAGAAAGTAGAAGAGCACATGAAGTGTTCATAGCCTGCCTGCCTTTGAGGGGAAGGATATGGTAAGAGGGAAGCTTTTCATGGTATTTTGTGGCTGTAGCATTTGAAGAAAAAAAACTTTGAATTGCATGGGAAAAATCTGAATGAAGTTTGGGCCTGTTATTTGTCATCTTGCTGTTAGGAAGGCATATCGGCCATCTTTCAGAGGGCTGCTGCCTTTCACGTGCACATACATGGTACCTGTTCATCTGCTTGTGTGCATATACATGTGTTCCTGATGGTGTGTGTATAATTTTTCTTAGTCTTCTGTTCCTTTCCCTTCAATCGCCAGGACACTCTTGATTGCTGGTAGTTTGGGAATGCAACCCACACATATGTTGTCTTGCACAGTGAGGTAGAAAATGTCTCCTTGTTTCAGGTTCTCTGTCACACTGACTGCAATTATCTTTCAAAAGGACAGGATGATCGTTAGCAGCAGGAACGCATGATTCTTGCAGTGCTCAGGCTCTGCAGGAAACATTAGAAATTATTCCTTCTGGCTATTATTTCCAATGGAGTTGGACCTTAAGCTGAATTTTGGTTAACTGCAGTTTTTCTAACTTAGGAGATGTTAGGGGCTGGTGCTAGAAATAGAATAATCTAGCTTAGTATATGAAATCTTGTGGCCAAGGATCTTATCTTTTTCAAAGGGATTGGATTATTACTTCACCATATCCAATAATCTGCCAGTGGTCAATATTGATTGACTATGGCAAAGAGTAAAACACTGCTAGCGTACTATCACATACTTAAACAAGACAATTTTCTATTCCTAGGTATCTGTCAGTAAGTTGAATTTTGCATTCAAGGGCAACTTCTAATAATGATCTCTTACTAAAATTTTTTCATGTTTCACTTCTGTATTTATTGGTGAGGAAATTATCTAAAAATGTGATGCTTGCCACAGTTTGGGCAACCGAGTTACAGGCAAGGACTTTTTTTTTGAATGGGAACTTTGATTTCTACTCTGTATCACCTAAGGGTTTTTAAGAAAGATTGCAACATTCCAGTTGGTTCAAAGCTATTTTCATCATGGCTATATTGAATCCTGGAGCTGCTAAGACTGTGTTAGATGGAATGTCTTTATCCGTTTGACCTTACTCTTACGGAGAAGGTACATGGGTCTTCCAGCATAACCAGATGTGTTACTTCATTCTGTGGCCTATTTGGAGAATGTAGGTTTCTAACTTTGGTCCTTAGGTGAAAGCTGCATGCGCTACAAATCACTGTGTTAGATGTTTGCAGCATATATTTTATGTGAGTACTTGCATTGTCTTAGGAGCGCTTATTAAACTGCTCCCATGAGAAAGAAAGAAAAAAATGATATGATGTTATTCTTGCTAAGAAGACTTAAATATGCATTGTGGAGCTAAAAAAAAAAAAAAAAAAAAAAAAAAAAAGCAACATTTCTCAGGAATTGTTGGCCGCAGCATTTTCAAGGAAAGTCAGAGTACATTTATTATTCTAAGGTGGGATAAGAAAAATCTGAGACATGTAACTTGAAACAAAAGTGGAACAAGGGATGTGAAGAGACTGGAGACAGTGGTCTATTCCAATCATTAAATATTGAGGCATATGTCAAAACCAATGAAACTGATGAGTGTGCTTCTGTTGATGCGATTGTTATGAAAATTAGGACTGGAGAGAAGACAATGTGAAACAGGATGAAAGCTCTGGGGCATGACAGACACAGGTTTATTAAAACTACAGTCCAGACAGTAGCTGCTGTTCAATCTAAAATTTATCATTAAGTGAGTCTCCATTTCTCATATCCTGTCCCTCAGATGAAGATAATGGGGCTGTGAAATGTTGTGCTACAGTAGTATTGGAGAACCTTATTTAGATCTGTGCATGTTGACACTGTATGCTCTACAAATACTGAAAAGAAAGCCTGTCCCTATCTAGAGGTTTATTTCTTTCCCTGTGTTAGGCTAAGGAAAAATTTGGAACTGAAAAGCTACTGTGTTTGGAAAGTGAGGTTTCAAATTCTGCCATACAAGCCCCCCTTTTTTTGTGCGTCTCTGACTATTGGTTTGAACGGATGAATTTCTAGGCTCTTATTGTTTTAGAAATGATGCCACCTTGTGGGCTTGCTCAATAGGAAGGCGGGTGGGCTGTGCAAAAGATGGGGACTCGACTGGGCTGGAGACTGGAGAGCACAGTACTGGCATGATTCTGGTGTGTTGGAAAGGCTGGTAGGATTTACCTTTCTGCCAGTGTTCTACTTAGTCCCTCTACCATTATCCAGCCTTACACTGATCTTCCCTTTCTTCCTTAGTGTACTGTTTTTTTTGTTTTGTTTTTCCCCTCCTCCTCGCTATTGCTGTGGTATTTAGCCATCATTCCTACAGGATGATTTTAAAACCATTATTTTTATATTTGCAGTTCTTTGATGCGATAAGTATGGTAAGGATTTGTCTACCTTGGCTAAATGTTCAACTGGGACACTTCTTTCCACAGGGGTGGTGTGTAGCAGTATCACATCAAGTGTTGAAGTAAATCATTCTTACTAATTCTCATATGAAGTAGGTAGTGTGGCTGATGCGTGCAGCAGAGAATGGTACTAAAATGAAAAATCATAGATGAGGGAAAGAGAAATAATCTCTAGAAATGGTCATACTGTGATCTGAGGGAGATATTTGTCTTGGAGTCAGTCAAATGCTGTCTTTTTATTATGTAAATAGCAATTAAGATGTGAGGAGTTCAGCCTTCTGGGACCTTAACATAAGATCTTTGAGTAACCTGTTTCCAGGCCTTGACTATCTTTGCGTGTGTGTAGTTGCTCTTACTCCTACTGCTGTCTCGGAAATTTAGTCTATTTCACTGGCTTTTATTGTAGAAGTATACCTTGTTCTGCTAGGTAAAATATTTGAAGCTAAATGCAGTAGGTGTACCAGTCATGCTGATGGGTTGCCTGACAACTCCTAAGACTTCTCTATAGCTATTTCTTTCTACAGAGATGTGGTCTTACAGAAACTCTGGCATGGGAATGTCTTTTGAAATCTCTAGGTGGAAAACAGTTTTCTGCATCATCTGCCTCCTGGCTCTTTCTCTCTCTAGCTTCTCCCACCAAATGGAGACACTGCACTGTGATTAGTGGTGATAGTTCAAAATAATCAGATTTTTTTTGTCAATGTTAATGGCAGTTCTGTGGCTAAATCCCCTTAGCTGGCTTTGCAAACCTTAACAAAGCCACCTAGGCAAAATGTGTTCCATTGTTGTGGTGTCTTGGAGTTCCTTGTTGGGATCTGAGGTTCTTGTGCTAGAAACATAAGAATGATTGTGCTCTACCAGCACTGTGATTACTTCAGCCCACCAAGCAGAGGTCCTCAAAGAGTATGGCAATCCCTCCTTTCCTTAATTTGTATGACACGGTATTGGCTGTGCTCTACCTTCCATGCTGTACATTAGTAATTAGCTTAGTTCTGCCTCTTCAGAGCGAAATGAAAGAATCCTGATATTATGCAGATGTGAGACTCTCTCTCCTTCTGCTTGCATGGGTTTGCATTACGTAAACACACAAGGAAACATCTCTCTCTCATTTTAAGTACTTGCGCATTGGGGATTAGGGTGCCTATTAAGACTTACTACACCTCTTGGAATGTGGTTTCTTTAAAGCACATTTACAACATATAAAATATACAGATCAAGTGTTAACATGCTTTGCATCAATGAAGGTACCAGTGTGTTTTTCTTGCATCTTGCTAAAACTCAGTCTCTAATGTTATTTGGTGGCAAATTCTGTAGCTTAGCTGCTGTACAGATTATATGTACAGGAATAATGTGAAAAAGCTACGTGTCTAAGGACGATTAACTGCAGCCTACCTGAGCTAAGGCACGCTTTCATGCTGGATGGCTTCAGTGTCAGCTCAACCCTCTAGGGAAGCAGGAGCTGTCCATGGTTCCACATCCCAGTCCTCTGGCCTTAAGATGCTTCCAAGCAGAGGGTGTTCTGGGTGCGGTGAAAAGGTCTGTTTTCTGCTCCTTCTCTAAAATCTGAATGTCATAAATGATGGTGATACAATTGAACACACAGCCCTGAGGATAGTGTTGTAGGGACCAAAAAGCCCACCCCATTGTCTTCAAGCATACTACTATTGGCCTTGTAAAATGTCACAACAATTGGGTAAAAATCAAGGAAATATCAATGGTCATATCTTAGCATTCTTTTTCTTAAAGTGTTCAAAAGGGGAAAATGCAGTTTCTTCTTTACAAGGAGATAAATCACTGGCAGAAGTTACTTTGAAAATTTGCCCACTGAAGTACAGAAGCTTAATCAAGAATTTAACTTATGGTACGGGCTTGGAAAAACAAGTGCATTGATGCTTTGCCATTTTGCTTAGTGGTACTTAAGCAAGTCTACCAATACTGTTGATAACTTATTTCTATTGAAGAGTTCAACTTGTGGACAAAATTATTTATATATATATATATATATTTTTTTTTGCATATATGAATTCTTTTTCTTGTTTTTTTTTTTTTTTTGGTGTGTGAAGTGACATAAGGTGCCAGCAAACCCCTCAGTTATGCTTCCTTATGTAGTTTGCTCGCTGCCTTCTCATCTCTTTAAGCCATCTAGTGGCTTTATGCTACTTTTTCCTATCTGTGGTAACTTTAATTTCCTTGTTAACAGTAACTTTTTACATTTCTTGGTTGCCATCTGCTTACTGCCAACTTCTAGAACTGCTGTTACAAGGCTTATTTGAATTTTAATTTGCAGTTTTAAAAGCAGAAGTTAGTAATTTCATGTATTTGCCAGAGGGGTTCAGAAATTCCAACTACACTGCCAACAGTTGTTCACTCAATGAAAACTTTAGTAACTTTCACTTACTGAACAGTAATCTTTTCCTCAAGATTTCCAAGGGTTTAACTACACTAACCAAGTGGTGAGCTGAACCCACACGTCTGAGACAGATGAGGCATAGAAAAGTAACTTCATGAAAGTTCCTGAGAATGCTAATACCTGGGGCTGTTCTGTAACCATTCTACTTGCTGATGTTGATGAGAGGCCCTTAGAAGGATCAGACTGCTTCTTGTGCTGTTCTCTTGTGTCCTTTAAAAAAAAAAAAATCAGCCATTTGTGAGAAGATATTCACTAAGACGAAGGAAGGTATATCAAATACCTGCAGTGTTTTCAAAGGCCAGGGTGATGGGTAGAACATATAGACATACTGGCCCGCAGCATCAACAAAAACAGTTGTTATGTACTGTGATATCTTGTGACAGTGATGGACAGAAGAAAAAAATGTGTTAATGGCAGAGCATAGCAAAGCTGTGTGGGTTTCAGGTTTTTTCTACTCATCTGGGTGGGGGGGGGGGAGAGAATCTTCCTTCACACTACAGCTATCTCAATTCTGTGAAGGCAAGATTTGAAAAATCTTCTAATTATAATTGCTGCTTTTTGTTACAGCTAGACTTTGAAGATGTTTTCCATGGTAGAAGAAGTGTTTACCATTTGGGCTGAGGCTATGATTCTTGTATGCTAGAGTTTCTATGTGCAAAGCAAGACCTAAAACTGGCGAATCCCAGCCCTGAAAAGAGCTATGTTTATTATCTGTTATATTCATAAGGAAGTGATTGGAAGAGTGGGCTTAGCTAATAGGTTTTGGCTAGCAGACTGGTCACTTAAGGTCGTAAGCCATGTGTACATTTAACCTGGTTATTCATTATAGTCCAGAACTGGAGTGGGCTAGAAGTCTGCAACCATTCAGCTTTTACATATTGACTGCTGCTTGGCAAGCCATTACGCTTCAGTAATGGCCTAACTCCTTGTCAGCTACCCAAAGCTTTCTTAGCGCACATAAGCTTTAATACTGTATCTGTAGCGTAAACGATACCTCTCCGCCTCTAGACCATAACTTATTTCAGTTTGTTAGGAACCCATCTATGCCTCGTTAGCAATGACCCTCTTGGGTGCTGGCAATGGGGTGTGTTTACAGATTGTTTGCAAGTTGAATCTGTGTGTGAGTTCTTTTGTAGAATGACATTAGTAACCTGTAAGTTCCTTCATGCATTAACTATCCTCTTGCTGTAAAAGGTATAAAATAAAAAGTTCCTGGCATGAGAAGCTTGATGTTGAGAAATCCTGTGGGTTTTTTTTGTTTTCTGTAAATTGTGTATTTTGTTTTTTTACTAGGTTTCACTGTAGATCAGTCCAGTTCTGAAGAGGAAAGCAGATGCTAAAATGCCATTGTACTTGAATAACTAAAAAACTCTCACAGAATCTTACAGTGAATCTGCTTAAACTCAGAGGGTTGGGAAAAGAAAACAAAAATGCCTGCTTATTATTTTATGCTGCCACTGAAATACTAGATTTCTCTGTCACAAGAAACAAGTGTGTGTGAAATGAGCTTGTGGGTTGCCTGCGAACCAGAAGCATCCCTTCTGTTTTCATTTCATAACAAGCATTCCTGGGGGAGACTGCCAACACTTTTTACATGTTAGCAATGATTATCTTGATACATACAACAAGCACTGTCTGACTGTGGGGTTTGGGCCTATCAGAAAACATATTTAGTATAGAAACTACACATGCTAAGGGGACTTGAGGGCAGGAAATAAAAGAAAAAAAAAGAGGAGGCTAGCTGGCTGGGAGGTGTTTGCTTGGCTTTAGAGCTGGCGCCTCAGTGTTCCAACCTAGCCCTTCTCAGGAGGGACTGAAGCCACACTTCAGTACAGTGTGAAATGTCTTTCCTTTTTTTCTTGGCGCTCAATCATTAATACTCTGGGAAGCACACATCTCTTCAGTTGCGAAGATGAAAAGTGAGTTTTAGTAGAGCTCATAGCTGGAATAAGCACGGTATGTGCAGTTTGTCTTACCCAGGTGGCTGACTTCTCAGTTTGCAGCAGTAAGTACCTCCTGAATGCATCCACCAGTCCAGTAACTTTCACAGGGACCAAACTCCCTGCTAGCCCTAGGCCTTAAACTTCTGTGCTGGAATGAAGTCCTAAAATGAGCCAAAGGCCTGATCTGTGTCCCAGTAGATGGAGCCCTTGCTGAGCATTCCTGTTCCATGAGTACTTTTTCAGTTGCTGCTCCATCAGCTGAACATACCCTGGCAAGCACAAGTCCATGAGTACTTGCAAGGGTTAGTGCGATAAAGAGGAAAGTGATATAGTTGAAGCTGTCTGTGTGTTGGCAGATGCGTTTGCTTCAACTTTCCATTAGGACACGTAGGAGTGTCCTAGTCATGTTCTTTGTGAATACCTCTTTCTGCTTTATCTGTTACTGGATGCTAGCTGAATCCCCTGAAGGAAAACCAGGAGTCAGAACTTGCGTGTAACCCTGTTAACTGCACAATCATTTCCTTTTCAGATGACAGTCCTTTGTGTAAGACTGTCTGGGAAGGCTGATATTTAGCATAAGAGGAAAGGAAACTCAAGCTGAAAGGTGCTTATTAGGCAATGATAATGAGTAATATGTGCTGTTGATGGGCAAATGCCATTTTACTATGTAACAGAATTGCATGCCAACAGATGAATGTGTGCAAATGAATCTTTTGAACCGCTTAAAAGAACGTTTCAAGAGGCATGGTGTTTTGTGCTGTAGACTACATGATGAAGTGTAAGAGGGCATATAAGGGCTTTGGATTCTCCTTTGTGACAGAGGCATGGTTAGGGAGTTGAGAACTCTGAATTTTTGGGGTATGAATGTCTAAAACAGGAGGGATGTAGTACAGATAGTATGCTGTTACAGGGGCCTGGGGAATGAGGAATGAGTGCCACTGTGTTAAAGAAGCATTGGCAGGCATGTTTGTGTGAAACGTGCTATTTGGGTTTCCTGATCTATTTCCCCTCACTATCAAACATGCCAGAATGTGAGCTCTATAGAAGCACTGGTCAGTAAAAGGCTTTGCAGCACAGAAATACAAGAGCAGAAGCCATGTCTGCTGGGCTCTGTCTTTGTGATTTTCCATTTGACTTCAAGAAAGTATTCTAAGGCTAAATGGCTGAAAATAGGTTTGACTGAGTCTTGTATTTCAGGCGTAAACCTCCAAAGACTGCACTCCTTATTTTTCTGAGGTGCTGGGTTTTAATTCCCCAGGCCAGAGGCAGTGCTAGGATTATATTTATGAACACTACTGCTTATTATCCTCTAGCATGTAGGAACCTTAAACACGGACAAAGGAGTCTGTTGTGCTATGTACTGTACAAACATTGAACGAAATATAGCTCCTGCCCTACTGAGTTTACTGCATGCAAATTAACAGTCAATTACAGAAGGCTTAAAATAACTCTGGCAATTGCTGGCACGCTACAAAGAAGCTAGGCCCTACCACATCCTGTTCATCAGAGTTCTGTGGTTGACCTCTGAGTGGCATCTCTGGGCTGAAAGGCACTGAAGGGGTGGGGTGGCGGAAAGCTGGTGTTCTGCTTATCGTGAGGCGGCTACTTTCTTTTCTGCTCTCAAAAGAGAGAGGCTCGCCTTTACAAGGGAGGGATATGATGCTGCCCATTGCAGCTTTTGATTGTTGCCCCAGTACTTGCGCCTGGCGGTGAAGTTAATGGGACTGTGGGAAGAGTGCTCAGCCTATCTTAAAACCAAGGTGCGTTTGGATACGTGTTGGAATGAAGAGGCTGTTCTTAAAATGCTGCTCTCATCTTTTCCTGTGTGGATGAAAGTAGTAGCACAAAAGACTGAGCTTTGCCAGGTTAAGCCAAAGATTCTGAAGTGATTTGACATGTTCAGTTGAGCAGTGGTATTTGTTTATGAAGACAGTCTAGATAGTGTAAGTTAAGATACTAGCCAAATACTTCATGCAGTAGCGCTTGCATGCCTGTACAATGCTGGGAGTTACTTATAGCATCACACTTGTGCTTTCTAAGTAGTATGCTGCCTCTGTTCTTTGATACTCCCTTCTCTGTTACGCCAGCTTCTGGAATTCTGACTTCTTAGTTGTCAGTGGTGTCCTGCTGGCATCCCTAGAGAGCAGATGATTTGTAGTAATCAGTGTTCTCTGTAGCAATCAGCCTGCTTTTCAAGTGGTTGGTAATTCAAACTGCACTTGGAAAATGTTCCTTCAAAGTCAGCATGTGCCCTTGATGGCAATGTAGAAGTCGAAGACTTTCTCTGAAATTAAGTGGTCTGCAAGGCTAGCACAACAAACCACCCCAGCTTCTGCTGCCCAGGATGTGTGAGAAAATAACTCTCTAAACTTAAACCTTGGACTTGAGCGTAACTGGATTAACTGGAGGACCCCCCAGCTCAAGATCTATCCTCACTTCAGCCGCACTCCAGACTTAAGTGGTGTGCCAACAAGCTGTTCTCGGTGAAGAGGTCACAGTGAATGCGGTCTGGCATCACTAGATACTGTGAGAACAGCAGAAGCGGGGATTTGGAGGTGAAGTGATGATAAACTCAGTTTTAAACTCACTCTCTCATCTAAACGGGATCCAAAAATACTCAAAGCACCTTAAGCACCCACTAGAAGCCTTGTAAAATGGCTACGCACAGTGACAGCGACCCCTGGGTGGCAGCTGCTGAAGACAGAACGGCTATTTCACATGACAGTTGAGGACAGACAACGCTGTTTGTCTCCCAGGGAAAATAACACAAGCTACATCCTGGGTGGTAAGCCTATGTCCTGCTGGAGGCCTCTAGCTCAACCAGCTTTTACATTAAGATCTGGGTACATACTATGCTAATGACAGCTTTCCTCCCCTGCCTTTCATTTGCAATGCCTCTTTCTTGCTTCCTAGTCTTCTACGTTGCAATGTTGTGGCTTGTGTAGCAAAGCTCATGCTTTTTCCAGTCTTGGTAAACAGACTTATCAGACACGGATTTACTAAAGGAGACTAGCAGGGCTGAAGCCCATGACAGAAAATTGTCAAGGTAATGTACGCTCTCCCTTCACATGATGTGATCGTTCTTCCTCTGCCACTGCCTTACATAAAAACAGGGAATGTAGCCTCTGGGAATGCACTGGATTCAGTCGTGTAACAAGCCCTAGCAAGGAAAGACTGCAGCAGGAACATCAGTCTGGATAATACCAGCAAAGAGAAATAATCCTATTTGATACAAGCCCTGTGGCTATAAATAGAACGATTTGGCATGAAGTCTTTCTGCGGAGGTCCATAATGTGCCATAGTACTTGCAACAATGTAAATCATTTCAGTCTGGCAGACCAACTGCTGCCATAACCAAAATCAGTCAAAGTAATGTCCTGCTGGCCTTGCCTGCAACACCTGATGCCCAAGGCTCACAATGTCCTATTAGTTTTCCTTGCACCTACTAACAGCTGGCTGAAAGCTTTCTACCTCTGTTTCTGGGAGACTAATTCTGCGTGCCTATTGCTTTACCATCCCAAGTATTTTCAGCCAAGAGCCTGCTCTGTATCTCACAGCTCAAAAGCATGAATGCTGCAGGAAGGACATTGTAGAAAAGCAGTGAATCACAGTAAGAACACTTACGGCAACTCCATCTTGCTCACTATGTATCTATAGACAGCCCACACTGTTTTTAGGGTATTTTTACCTTAGAAAATGGTCTTGTTAAAAGGGAAGTGTGGCCTGAGCATGCACACTAGTACCACTAATGGAACTGGCAGATGTAATTAAAGTAGGGGGTACTTAAAGGAGAGTAGCTGGTGTATTTCT
Organism: Dromaius novaehollandiae; assembly: GCF_036370855.1. NCBI lineage: Eukaryota > Metazoa > Chordata > Aves > Casuariiformes > Dromaiidae > Dromaius > Dromaius novaehollandiae. Next base: position 4,966,560 of record NC_088118.1, read on the forward strand.
TTTGTAGCTTCTGTTTTGGGTTTTTCTTTGCCTGGATGGACTAGGTACAGTGCAGTGCAAATGCAATCATCTCTTTTTTTTTTTTTTTTTTTTCCCCCTCCCCTAGGCCTTTTGCTGATAAACCTCATGCAGAATGGTTGCTGTGAATGTTTTACTACTTGGCTCAACAGGCTAAAATGTGTAGTCCCAGGAAAGCAGAGAGTACTAAAAATTTTCATCTAGAGAAAGAGTGAATAATCCAAGTCTTGGATCAGATGTTTCAGATGAACTGTATCTAAATTTCTAGTACAGAAGGCTTGGTTTGGCTAATAATACAATAATGAACTTGCATGCAATTCTCTTCTATTGGAAACCTTTAAGTTCTGTGTACTCTACTGGGATGACTGGATGGTACTGTCTGCCAGGTCACTCCAACTTCTGTATTCGGACAGGCAAAAGAATTACCCTCGAAATATCTGTTAATTCTTCTCGCATGTAAAAACTTGGCTCCTATATCTAGGTAGGCTTCTAACTTCTATTTCAACTTTTTTGTGACTGTTAGTGAAATAATATCTTTATTCCTTACTCCTTATTGCTAGAGGAAAACTTGCTGTTACACTGGACTACTTGTTCCTGATTGATGGTGTTAAAGGATGACTAGACCTTGGCTCTCATTGGAACTGAGGCTAGCATGCCTTCTATTCTTTGTACTCTATTGCCTGAAAAACAAAAGATCAACATCTCCATGCAACATACTGGGGAAAAAAAATGGCTAAGTTTTGCAAGAGCAGTAACAGACTAGGAGTTCTTTGACAGTAAGGATACAATTTCCTGCAAAGGCAGCTCCTGGTATGCACATAGGGAAAACAAAATTAAGTGGAACTGAGAAGCAGGAAAGTTCATTGACCAATTCTCACTGTCGGTGTTTTGCTTGTAATCTGCGGGCGGTTCTACAAGCAGTGTTCCTGGAGAGATTTATAAGTGAGGTCCCAAGGAACTGTAGTAAAAGAAATTTCCATAGTCTGTTTTCTACCCTAAACCCCACCGGAACCTAGCGTGTCATCAGAATGCTTACAGAAGGTGCTTTAATGCCACCAGGGATTGGGCTTTTCCATTCTTAATAGTAGTCTTTTCTTCTTCAAATGGTAGTTGCTTCAGTGTACTGTGGCATGCCTTAGAGTCTCAGAGGCCCTCAGTGGCCTGTTGTGCTGGGTGCTGTGTAAGCCTAAAGGAAGTGCTACTCTCTGAAGAGCCTATATTCAACAGGCAGATGAACAGACTAGAAATAGGATGTGGGTAACTGCGATGCAAGTATTTAGGGCAAGTATTACTTGATAACTTGATTTTTAGAGAGCGCTGTTATCTATGAAAGCAGTAGATTATGCAGATGGCTGGCTGGATGATTTCTGGTATTTGGTCTTTTCATCTAGCTTATGGCTTGTTTTCTCTGTGCTTTAAGTGTTGCATAAATATCACACGTTAACTATAGAGATCCTCCCTCTGCTTTTTGATAAGAAATGGTTCTCTGTCTAGCATTTGCTTTTTCCTCCTTTGAATGCTGGAATCCAGCCATGGAGTTAGTGGTTTGTTTTTGTTTTTCCTGAAACATTTCCAGTTTCACTAGTGTTTTCTTGCTCTTCAGTGGGGGGAAAAAAAAAAAAAAAGTTGTGAAACTACCTGTTATTACCTCAGCAAGAGCCCTTATCAGAAAAGAAAGAAAAAGCCAAGCCATATGGAAATAAAGGTTAGAAAGGAACATAGTACCTACTGTATGTTATGGCTTATCTAAGCTTACTGATGATACTTAAGAACATCAACGGCATTGGTTGTTGCTTTACGTAAGTGTCCTGAATCTGCATCTAGCCATGAAAGAAGAAATTGTCTTTGCCTAATGGAAGCAGGCTGTATTTTACTATTGATTTTGGGTCTAGTGGGTCTGAGAAAGCTTAGACTGTCAGCACAGTAACACGTGGTAACTGAATGGGTATGATGGGGCCCAGTCTCTTGCTGGGGTATAATGCATACGTGCTTCATGTTATTCTAGCTGAGTTCGCTTACCTTCTGAACACATGCAATGATTCATTGCGAGGACTTTAAGATCCGTGGTAAGGTTTGATGAAGGCTTCAGTTCCATGACTGGAATCCTTTTGTTTGTCCAGCCTTCTGTTTCTTGACTTATTTTTAGGTTTTTTTCTGTATCAATGGAAGAAAGGCATAAAACTGTAATCACTTCTGAAGCAGTAACCTCTTGCCTACACTTCCTCCAAGGGGAAGGGAAAAGGAACAGTTGCATCATTAGCTCTGCTCTATTCCCTGGCTAGACTCAGTTCTTTTAGTACCTGGATGAATTGCAAAAGATTAAGAGGGGATAGAACATGATCAGGTAGTTAAAAGATAAGGAACTTGGGTGGCTAAATTCTATTTCTGGCCCTGACATGGCTCCCCAGGTGACACAGGGCAAGTCACTTGCCTTCCATCTAGCTCACAGCAACCTTTCCATTAATTCCTCTCTTCTGGGCAGCAGCAGCAGCTCTGAGTTAAATGGGAAACAGGTATATTTTTAATACCTTTGTTCTCTGTGCTGCCACCAGTCTCCTCTGCAAATGCTCTTAAAGTGCTGAGTGGTCTGAGCGGCTTGGAAAGGCACTCCTGGAACTGACGGATTAGAGGAAGATTTAGGGTATAAAAGCAAGCCTTTTGCCTCACTTTTGACGTTGGATAAGATGGGATGATACTCCCATTAAGTTCTTATGGTACCTTGAGATGCAATGCGGCAGAACGGGCAGAAAAACCTTGAGGGTTCATCACCTGGTCCATATGAAAACGCTGTCGGGGCTCTAAGCATGGGCACTAGTGGTGGGACTGGGTGCCCCTTCGAGAAGCCTCCCACTACACGAGGCAGCAGGGTCGCCCGTGGGGCGGCGGGCCCATCGCAGGGGCCTGGCCCGGCAGGCAGCACGGCCCGCTGGAGAGGAGGGAGCCGAGGGCGGCAGGGCAGCAGCCGTCTGCTCCTCCAGGCCGGGCAGGCAGCAGTGTGCACCTGCCCGAGGGAGCACTCGGCGCTGGGAGCTGCGGGGGGGTGGCGGCAGGCTCGGCGTGGGGGGCGGGTTGTTCCCGGGGCTGCCGCCGGCCTTTTCTCCCCCGCCTCTTCCCTCCCCTCCCCGGCAGGGACCGAGGGCAGAGCCGCCGTGACCCTCCTCGCCGGACAGGGGAGAGGACTCACCTGCTGGGGGGCGGGAGGGGTGGGGGGGGGTCCGGCCGGCCAGCTCTCCCCGGCTCCTCTGGGGCAAACCGTGTTGCAGCACCTCTCCGAGGCAGCGGGTAACTACGCAGTTTTCTAGCCCCCCCCCCCCGGCACGAGCGCAGCTCCTCACAGCCCCCTCAGAGCGGGCGGGGGCGGGGCGCGCGCAGGGGAGCCGGGGTTCTGGAAGGTTCCGGAAGGTTCCGTCGCTCGCGGCGCCGCCGGGCGCCGTGTAAGGGCGGGGAGGGCGCTCTTCCCCCGCAGCGCCGCGGAGCCCGCACGTCCTGGGTATCCGCCGTGCCGAGTTTCGCACCGGGGGGACCCGCGAAGGCGGTAGCCCCCGAAATGTCCCGGCTTGTGCGGCGTGCCGAGCCCCGGGGCTGCCGCGAAGCCCTCCGAGGCTGCGGGGCCCTTGGCTCGCGTTTGGAGCGCTGCGCGCTGCGGCCTCAGGTAAAGTGAGGAGAGAGAGAGGATGTTAGGGCTCCCCCTTGGGGGTCGGGGAGCCTGGGCTCAAGTCTCCTCCCAGTTCTGACCAGTAAATAATCAATTTCCACTACAATTGGTGTTTTAGCGTCCTAGCGACCTCCCTTTCCCGTCTGCAGAACTGGAGTGTGGTGTTAAGTAAAGAAATACCTGTAGGATTGCGAGATGCTTCTGAAAAATGAGAAGTTGTTCAAGTCTCCTGGGTAAAGTTGGTCCTTTCTGCTCAGAATTGGTGATGTAGGAAGTCATGAAGGATAAAGGGTGGGAAAGGTGGAGTCTGTTACCCCCCTCTGTATTGGGGGGAAGGGGGAGATGAAGACTGGGACTCGCTTGTGATCATGCAGGGTGTCTTGCAGTGCTTTCTCTCCCTCTCTTGAGTCTTACAGTGTCGACCTCAACTGCAAGATTCCTGTTAAGGAAGTGGCAAATTTGATTTATAAAATTTTACAGTAAGAGACATGTATTTGGGGTTATAACTTCTGCCTGCTCAAGGGATGCCTATTTGGTATCCCTTGCTCCTGATCTCAAGAGGAAGCAAGATATTGCTTTATAAACGATTACCTGGTAAAGTCTCACTGCTCTCTATTTCAATAGCCACTTCTGAGCTTGGAGTTTCTCTTTGTACGGTGAGTGTCTGTATTGTGCTTTGTCCTTCCAGGATGTTTTGTGAAGGCTGAATAGTGGAAATGCTAGGAGCCAAACAGAATAAAAACCTGTCTATCTGCTGGAAGAAGGTTCTCTGAAGTTGTATGCTCTTTAAATATTTCTGTGGTATTGATTTCATTTTCCTGAAGGAAAATTTAAATGCCAAGAGATCATGTTCATGTGAGCAGCTGTCTAACAGATGTGCAGGACAGAGATATACAGTCCTTAAAACTGTATTGTACGCATGAACTGATGGAATGTGAAAGCTGGATTTCAGAAAAAGTAAACCTACCTATTGCTAGTGTGCTTTGGGTACCAATGTGTCGTTAACTTTCTTCAGAACAATAGCTTGCTATATAAGCAGATCTCTCATTAGCAGTGTCCCTCCTCTTTAAGGTCTTGGGTACGTGCGGAGTGAAATGCCAGTTGACTGGCTTTATAAGCCAGTTCCCTAGCTTCCCTGTAGGGTTGAGAGACTGACTCAACTTGCGTAGTTGTCAAAAGTAACCGAGTCCCATTCTCAGAGGTCATGCCAAAGCTCAAGGCGCTCGATAGCTCTCATAACTGAAGCATTGGATTTTATTATATAGTGAGTTTGAATGTAGCGGCTTGAGTGTTGGTGTTGCCCTGTAAATTGGTGAGAGTCTGTAGCAGTCTGCACTCCCAAGGTTTGGCTGGACCATGTTTATTTTCATTATTTGCATTCCAGAGAGACTAGGTAAATTTGAGCTTTGAAGGCAGATGCTTTCCCCATATGCTTAATGTGATTTCTTCTCCGGTATCACTGTGGCAGCTTTCTTGACAGATGATTTTGAAGAGGAGCTATTTTACTCTTTAGCAGGAATCATGCCCTTGTTATATTGGCAATTTTTTCCACTGGCTTTGCACTCTTTGCTTACTGCTGTAAAGATGTTTTTGATGAACGTCAGTGTTGCGTGTGGCAATGCTAGGAAGATGAGGAAACTGAAGAGCTGAAATTGGACAATGCCTCTCTTTCTGAGGAACACTTCTGCTATGGAGTAAATACGGTGAATATATTAAATGACTCCAATAGAACAGGCTCAAGCCTCCCGCTTTTTCCCCTGAACGTCTGCCTCTGTGGTTATGAGAGCTGTATTACTCCTGCATTTATTATTAAACATCCCGTCCTTGAAAGAAGCCCTAAGGCCGGTTTTGCTCAAGAACTTTTATCTCTGGTATTTATTATTGTTGTCTACTGCTGTCTGTCTCTAACGTCATCTGTCAGCTTTATGCTTGTTTTGGCCTTGACTGCAGTGATGGTAAGGAGGGGAAATGAGTAGCGAAGATGCCATAACGCCCCTCTCCTAAGCAGAAGGGCCAACCCCAGATGCCTGCCTTTCAAATGAAAATCTCTAATTGTGGCCACTGCTTTTCTGGCAAATGGCTTGGAATCTAGCCCAACAGGACCCAATTCTGAACTGCCCGAAGGGTAACAGCTCCTATTTATAACCTACCCTCAATACATACAGCATTCTATAAATACAAACTGTCAACTTTGTGCTTCAGTTCTGATGCAGTTTTCATGCTTACACTTGAATAAAGCTTTGATTTGTGCAAAACTCTGTTTATATTTGGCTTTTTGGATGAAGCAGAAGTCCAAGTTACAAGGTTGGAATTACAGATCTAAGCTTACTCAAGTTGAGGTGTGGTTGAAGGTGGTATTTTTAGAGGCTGTCATATCTGTCATTTGCCAGATAGCTTAACTTTATTGGAGACGGGGACTTTTTCCTCAAAGATGTACCAGTTTTATGTCTTTTCATTGCTGTAGGTATTGCAAGGTTCTGACCATATTACGCTTAATGTGCCTGATCTTTGCAAGTTTAGCCTAGTATTTCAGGAAATGGGAGAGAGAATGATTCCTCAAGAGTGCACAAGGTAATGTGTGAATTAACTTAGTTTGAGCAGTAGCATTAGTGTAATTAGAAAAACTTGTTAAAAGGAATGTTAATATTCATGAAAAATACTAGATATGATAGATCTAGTGAGCTGAGATAGTTACATGTATCCGTGTTCAGCATGGATGAAACTGCCCCATCGCCATATCTGAAATCAGGTTATCTATGATTTAATCAGAAACATTGATTTCTTTGTGTAGATTTTTCACTGTTCAGAAAGGATATCAGAGGTCTAATGAGAGTGACAAGTTTGTCATCCAGTCACTTTGAAAACAGCCCTGTGGGGACATCAGCCAGTCAGTCACCTCATTGTCTGAACATCTTTCTTGTCCTTATCCAGCTGCTATAAACTGTAATAGGAACTGTTAACTGAAAAGTTCTGCTCTGTTATGTAGGTCTCCTGAAATTTTCGCAGAATTCCACTTAGTGTCGTTTTACAGCATGTAAGACTGGGATTATATGTTTCCTTTCTGCCAAAAGGAAGCTCAAAGATATTGCTTCTTTCTTTGCTGCCAAGTCTGTTTTGCCTACTCTTGCTGTGTGCACTGTAGGTTTATTGAAGCTGTAGCATATTTTTTGTGTCAAATCATTCATCTATGCATTTGTATTCCTTTCACAAGTGGGCAGTCTGAAGCAAGCAAGGAGTTAAGAGCAAAGATGCTATGGTTCATGGAAGAAATTCAGAACCTACAGCTGAGCACTTCTGCCAAAAGCATTCATTTGGAGAAAGGAAAGATACCTTTTTAACATATGTATTGCATCTCATCTGGCTTGACCTCTGTAACTTGAACAATGTCAAATTCTTCCTGTATAAGTAGCCTGTAGCCCAAGAAATATTCATGGAAATGGTTCAGAGAGTAATTAAAGGTGGGTTTATGATTTTTTTTTTTTGTTTTCAAACTGCCTGCAGTCGACTTCACGTGTTCTCCGGTTTCTCCTCTTCAGCACTTGGAACTACTCAGATGTCTTTTGCCCTCTGGATTATCAAATGGCCTGTATCTGAAACTTGAGTTGGTCATATGGGGCAGGTGGGAAATGAAGTGAAAAGCTAGGGCCTGCTTCTGTGACTAGCAGAGGCTCTTGGGGAAAAAAGCTATTTCCTGAACCAATTCTTTTTTCCTGAACCAATTCTTTTATGGATGTGTACTACTGATTAGCTGTTGACCTGTAACTCAACTCTGATCAGCTGACCGGTCTTCCTGTTTGGTTACCGTGTCTGGCATAAATGTACATAATATGGACTAGCAGACAAATAAGACATCTCGGCACTTCCTGAGAGATGTATCAGAGTGTGATATTGCCTCCCAAGAGAAGAGCGTGGAATCCATGTTTGCTGGTGTCACTTCAAGTTAGGCTCTTCAAAGTACCGGATTACATATTGTATCAGTCTCCAGTGGGGATCAATCCTACAGAATGCCCAAGGGCACTGAATAGATCTCTGAAGACTTCTTAAATCTTCCAAAGTCACTCGGATCCCATACTCCAGCTGTCTTAAGCAACATCAGCAGCTGCTGAATTTCTGTTTGAATTTACTGCTGTTTAAGGGTAGTCTGCTTTCCTTTTCCCCCTGCTCATATTCATTGGTAACTAGTTCACTTTCAATTTTACATGGGCCAAGAAAAATTGTACTGCTCTGCTTTCTGTTGGAAGGGAAGGGCCAAACTTCGCTTTGCTTTGGGTCTGCTCTAAGGACTTGCAAGGGAAGAACGAGCTCTTTCTGGCTTTGCTTTCTATTTAATGGCTCTTGAAAGAGTAAAAGCTCATCTAGTCACAGAACAGTTCCTAGTTGGAAGGAGCCAGTGGCAGCTGTGAATGATTTAGGAGTTGTCATTTACAGTGCTGAGCTGCTCCAACTGCTTTCCCTTCTCTATTCAGGACAGAAATGAACATGTCCTAAACTAATGATGTATGCAGAAAGCAAAACAATAGTGTAACTGTAAGAGTTGTCTAGTGCAGATGGAGTTCTGGTCCTAAGAGTTCTAATCCCACCTCTGCCAATCTCTTTGCTTTTCTTTCTCCATCAGAGATGACTTTTTTGCCTTGAACGGATGCTACTCCAACCTTTTGAAAATGGAGAAGGCTACACAAGTGCTAAATTCAGTATTGTCATTGGCTTACCTAGGAGAAAGCTTTGGTGCTGTCCTTGCCTTGCAAGAGAAAAAAAATTTCCTAGCTGTGTGGTAGGAAAGCAGTATTTGACTGTTGGTTTTAAATCGGAAACAGAATGTTTGGCAAAAATGAAATGCTGTATTTTACCCTTGAGTCAAATGATAGCAGAAAACCTCGTAATTGAGAGGGAATAAATAGGGAAAAAGTGCAAACACAGAATTAACCCCTTTTCTCGGTGGGCTATGTTAAATGTTCTTTTTTCTCCTCTGATAGCAGCATTTCTTTTGCAGCCCATCAATATCCACATAAGCCTTTGTGGTTGAATTCCATTCTCTGAACCGGTGGATGAGCGTCGTGCTGTCCCTCCCTGTTAGAGGGAGAATAGAGCCCGTGGGAAGTAAAAATGGTAGTGGTGCTGGTAGGGGCCCAAGTTCTTTGTCTTTCCAAGCGAACAGAGAAATAGGGATTTATTTCTGAAAATCGACAAGGGGAACCTGATGTCCAATGCGTAACTATTCTAAGCATTAGGGAGCATGCCTTTTGCTCTTACGATCTTGTTTACCTTCAAAAGTTATCTTAAAAATTTTAACTTATGCCCTGACAGCTCTTGCTTCAAGGATGCTTCTCTGAGCCATCAGGTGATGCCTGAAGGAGCAGGCTTCTGGAAGGGGTGGGCTTTGGTCTTCACAGATGAGCACTCAAAACTAGAGAGAGAAAGATGGTAAACTCCCTTGTGTAATAGCTGTATCCCTGACTACTTTTTTGGCTCCTGAGTGCAGGATTTTCTTTCAAGTCCAGGTCGGCTAACCCTGGAAATTGATTGTAATGGTGAGTTTTGTAACTTAGCATTGTAATTGATGGCCTTTGCAGGCAGACCAGTGCTTGCTTTGTTTGTGCTGCCAGCCCGTAGGAGACCTTTACAGTTAGTGAGCAGCACTCTGTTCTCAGGTGTACCCTGTTAGCTTAAATACAGTGGCTTTGGTCTGTGCTTGCTTGTGTGTAGTGAGTGAGGAGTGTGCGCAAAGCAATGGGTTTCCTGAGTAAAACGTCAGGGGATGGGCCGTGTTTTGTTGTTTACAAGTACTTTATGCTGTGATGTGCTTAAATGCTGGCTGTGCTTCCAAGAGTAGAAGGCAAATAGGCAAGAGAAAAAGCATCTTTAACCTGAACAAATTTTGGGTTTTAGCATCTTCCAAAGAAAAGTGGTTACCTAACGCTGCTGGTAGGTGGCTAGCTCCTTTTAGTGAACTGCAGGCTTCTGTCTAAATGTTCCTACAGCCCAGTGGTATTGGGACAGTGATGCATCTTGGCGTGTATAATGCTGCTATTCTGTATTAGAAAAAGAAAAATACAGAAGTTGTACTCTGCAGGGTGAGCGGTACTTTTATACAGAGAATAGGGGAAGATTGTATTTTCCACTTTAAAGAATCAGGAGATGCCTTTTTTCCTCTTTATTCGCTTTGTGTGCGCTACTGTGTTTGTGAGCCAAGTAGTCTAGCTGCAGCAGCGTGGGGGACGCCAAGTAGGCCAACGCACTCTGCTGCCGGAGTGGACGTGCTCTCTGCTGTCTCAGCTAGACTGCCTCCAGTTTCCAAGATAACCTGGTTATCTGTACTGCACTGCAGTGTAGACGAACCTTTAGTCCCTGACCACAGTTTCGTCTGGCAGCTGCAATAGTTATTATGCTAGATAAGGTTGTCCTCTAGGAGAGTGCTTGCTCTTTGGCAGTGGTCTGTTCACATCCTTGCGAAATCTGAATGTACCCAGATGCATCTAGCAGGCGTTAAAGAACAAACATGGGAGTTTGCCAATGGCTGGCTTACCTTCCCACAATAGTTAAGGTTTGCTCTGAGGACAGGCAGTATTGAGGGAGTTGAGGGCCCTGAGTTAAATGGCTTTCGGGTGTGTGGGGGAGTGAGGGGGAAACAGGTATTGGGGGGAGGGAGACTGGTGGGTTTTGTTTTGTGGCATGATTTTTTTGGTAACTTGCCATCTACCATGTTTTGAGCTAATACTATTTCTCTGACCGTGGTCAATTTGGGGTACATATTTTCTTTTTTGAGAGTAAATGTTCTTGAAAATGTGGTGAGTTTTTAATTTCAGAGGCAACATTACGCGATCAGATGTTAATGCTAAAGCACGCAGGTGTGGATTTATGTAAACTGCTTGTCTAAATACAGATTAGAGGAGGGTGTGATGGTATGGGGGTCAGCTTTAACATACACAAATGGAAGAAAAAAAAATGCTGGAGCATTTTCCTGAAGTATCTTGTATTAGAGGGAAAAAATAGTGAGTTTCACTTCTCTTTGTTGCACTGGAGAAAGATAGCACCATGTCTGAATGCATAGGAAGCCCATATTGATTTCTGGGCTTATTTTAAGTCCAGCAAATGAGTGAACAGTGGTAAAATTGAGATGGAACAGATGTGAGGGAATTCTCTCAATACAGAAAGCTGTAGAAAAGCTCCAAGTTTTTTCTTCCCCTAAAGAACAGGAGGCTGAGGAGACTGGTAATTCCAGTCACGATCTCCTACCACCGAGTGTTCTTATGCATCACTGCAGCATGTGTGAGATGTTTTGTCTTTCTGTAGCTGCCTCTTTGTCCACAATCTTGAAGAACTCCATGGTCTTTAATCAATTAGACCTTGCAGTACATGGCTGAGTTAATGAACAGCATCATGTGAATTTTATGGATGTAGAGAAGTTGACCTATGCCTAAGGTCACAGAGTTGCTCAAAAACAGGCTTAGATGCAGAATCAGAGTCCTAATGGATCTTTCTAATCCTAAGATAACAGTGGAATTTGAACATTTTTGTTGTGCACCTGACCTGAAGTTTCCTTCTGGGAATGACAATTAGTATTGCTATGCACCTTAAGGGAAAGTGCAAAACACGGTTTTGCTGTTTTCTGCTAAGGGCTTATTGGAGAAGCTAATGTGATCTTGGTAGGTGAGGAGAAAATCCTGTGGATTACTTGTGCAATGAAGGATGATATGCTAGAAACTCTCTTGAGAGATGGAAAACTTGAGGACCCTACCTTTTTATCCATTGCTCCTAGTTGCTGGGGACTGTCAGTGTTCCCTATAAAGCTGGTAAAGAAATTGCTGGGGCTCACTATTTCAGAATGTGGTTCTAGGGACTGTGGGTCTAACCAGCTCTGTGTTAAAAGGTGACCTAAGAGGTGGCATAAGCAGGAAGAGATTCTTTGCAAGCAAGATTTTACTGCTCGGTATTAAATACATGATCTATAGTACTCACTGTGAGGTGCTTGGATGCTTACTCAGTCTCTCTTTATCTGTCTTTTTATAAATGCATGCGAGTTCCGTCAGCCTTCTCAGTCTACTGAGGTAGCAGGCATCTAAATGGCTTTATAGATCTCTGTGTTTGTGGGCTGTCACAAGTCATAGTGCACAAGAAGATATTTGAAAGGGGGGGGGTCTCTGGAACACATTGATAGCAGGATTTAGTTGAAAATAGTAGTCTGAGATCCTGAGGTTGTAACGATTAAATATTAAAAATATTCTGATTAGGATGGGTTATGTCCATCTATTGAAAACAGGCAACCAGTTTTCTCTGATGTCTGTAATACGAGTCTGTCTCTTAAAACTTGTCATCTGCCATAGGGTGGGATATAGTGTTTCTGAGAGAACTGGAGCTCTTTCTTGTGCTAGATGCTGTACTGAATGTGGTAAAACATAAGCTGAGATTTCTGAGAGTTTCAAGCTACATGACAGACTTTGACTTAATTACAGTTAATGAAAACTTGTTATCTAAATTCCTAGAGCACGTTTTGAAGAAAGGAAAAATCACTGCCCGTGGTCACTGAACTAAGACAGTGTACAAGAGCAGATTAAACAGATGGTGTGACTGGGAAAAGAGGATCGCGTACCAAAACTGTGAGTTTTTTTTTTTTTTTTTTTTTTTTTTTTTTTTTTTTCCAGAAATAAGTGGTGTATGTACTTAGAGATGTTTTTATGCTGGAAAAAAACCTGATTACCTGTTAACTGGGTCTAGCTCAGTATCTCTGTCTTCTGTCAGGTGTTTTCTGTTTTGGTCAGGTGTATAACCCTAGTGCCCTAACCTGTCTGCTTCTAGGAACAAATAAATACTTCAACTCTTGTAGAACTGTAATCTTGCTGCGAATGGGGAGTGGTGAGGAAGGCAGGGGCACGCAAGCTCTGACCTTATCTAAATCAAACTAGTAAATGCAAGAAGTGCAAATATTCAGACTCCTCCTTAGGAGGATTCAAACCGCTTTGTTTTCATCTCCAGTCTTGTGTGCCTCGATAACAATGTGAGGATTCAGCTTGTTGAGACACCCCCATTCTGCAGTAGACCCTTGTTCTGATGATATCGGGTCTTGCTTGCAGTTTGCACATCTGTAACTGTTTCCTGGGTCTTTGTTGGTTTAGCAGTCTTTTTTTTCATTTTTTTAAATCTCTCTTTCCTTAGATTACATTGCAAAATCCTTCCTGATCTGTGAGAGGAGTTTTCCAGGGAGCTGTACTGAGAGGGTGGATTGGAAAGCACAGGGAGGTGAAGGCGCCTGCCTCCTGCCCTACAGCCACAGGAGGGTTAACGAGGCGTGCAGCTCCTGTGCAGGCAGTGTGTGTACTTGGCAGTGAGATGTGCTACAGTATATGAGAGGAGGAGTGGAACAGCTCTCAGTTCTGGTTACCGGCTGACGGACTAATCCTATGTCTCGGCAGCCAGTGAAGGGTCGTGGTGAAGGGTCCCCTCCTCCTCACCGTGCATCCTGTCTTTCTGAATGGGGACCTGTCTTCCTTCACATGGTGGCGTCTGAAACGGGCATGCTACTGTGAGGCGCTGGCGCGGCAGGCTCAGCTGGAGTTGCCCAGCTGGCTGATGAATGAGTGTTCCTCTGAGCAGAGCCAGGTAAGACGCCGAGCCTTACTCTTGTCCCTGTTCCTGCTGGTTTCTGGCTCGGGTCACCCCGGGAGCCCGTGGCAGTACCGTAGGCGCTGGGTTTTGACCCTCTGTGGGAAGCCAGGCAGATAAATCACCACGTTGGTCTCTTGGCACAGACTAAAAAGTATAGGTCTTTGGGGACACTGTCACACAGTCTCCTCTGGAGTACCTGTGAGGGCAGTTGCATTGCTTTATCCACTGTGGTCCCTATGTGGAGCACTGAAGTTACTGCAAGTCAATAGTAAAGCTATTAACATGGACTGTTGAAAGGCTGTGATGGGAAAGATCAGCTTCTATTTTTGGGGACAGAAGAAATTTGGTTGCTTTTCCTTTGCTTTCTTTTACAAGGTTTAAATGTTGCAGAGATGGATACATTGTGAAAATACTACATACTGTGTAACCATGGAAAGAATGTGTCTCTTCATGCAGGATGGGTGAATTTTTCAAATAATGGTATATCTAAGAAGTAATATTTTTTGGACCTTCTGGATAGTGCAGAACACTCCTGCAAATATTGTTTCAGTATTAAAATCAAGCTTTTCACTCCCTGTGCTCATGTCTCCTGTTTCTAAGGATTTCTTCCTTTCATTTTTGCTTTGATTTAAAGGCAAAATGAAGGTTTTAGCTCATTAGCTCACAACATGCGTTCAGAGCTTGTACATTTAAGTGTTTGCTTTGGAAGTTGTATGCTTGGTGTGAGCTAGGAGGTTCCTGAATGCAGCAGAGGAGTTTAGCCTTCTCATTCAAAGCATGACAGAAAAACTATTACAACAAACTAATTTCAGTCTGACCGCACTTTTCATGGCTAGCTCGCTGTGGTCATCTATGTCTGTATGTCAGGAGGCATTACTTGACAACTCAGTTGATTTACGGTGCTAAATCTTAGGATGGAGTGTGGGCAGAGCTAGGCAAGGATTTTGTGAGTATGCTCAGCTCATAAACTTCAATCTGACTAATCTTATTCATGATGATCCTTCACATAACGAGGCATTAGGACTTACTGAAATAAAAGATGGCGATGTTTTGCTTGGTTGTTAGCTGGTTGTATTCTCCAAATATCACAGCTCTGAAAAATTTAAAAGTAAAATGTGGTTTTTATTATTAGTTTTTTAATGGAAGGGAAAAAGATTACACTTATGGAACACTAGCCCCATGTGCTTAAATGTATAGAGTGAATGCCAAAGTAACAAACGTCATATACCATTGGAATTTTGATTGAAATTTCAAACTACAGTGGGGAAAAAAGCAGGTAGAAGTTTGACTTAATTTCTATGAAACATTCCCCCTATTCTTGGTTTAATTTTTTTTCAAAGCTATTTGGTGTTCTGTTGCTTACAGCAGTTGCAAGTTGTAAACAGCAATGGAAAAATACTGTGGTGTGTGACCAGTCAGAGCTGATCAGCTCATCTTTCATTTATTTAACAAGAAAATATTGCATCACGTGATATATAATCCATTGTGCCTGTGTGTTTTTACTGAAAATAAGGTGAAGCAAGTGGTGGTGGTGGAACTGCAGTCCATCAGAAGAAATCATGGGTGCAGTATTACCATGATCACTTTATTGGCCTTTTCCAAATAAGAGGTCTTAAAAAACAAACAAACAAAAAAAAGACCTCTGACTTTCTTCCCCCTCTCCCCCAGCACAGAAGCAGGGCAGTGAGTATTTGAATTCTTGGCCTGCTGTAGAAAGAGTATGTTCACTTCATCTTTTCCTCTTTTCTGTATTGTGTGTGGGTTTTTTGTCTTTCTCTCTGTGAACAAAGATTTTTGTCCATGATTAGAACTTATCTGTTCTTCACTAGGAAGTCCAGTAGGGATCAAGGAATGTTAGGAGGACATTCCTCTTTAAGAAGGAAGGAGGGATGTTAGGAGGGAGCACAAATAGAGCAACATCTACTGATGCTCCTGAGGGTTCTGTGTGCGCCAGGGACACATGCTGTTGAAGTTCCTTATAGGATGAGTGCAAAAATGCAACACCTCAGATACCACCATTAGTGTGGCTGGAGTATCCATTAGAACAGGAGCTCCTGGTTTTCCATTATTCAGCAGCTGCTAAAAATGCACATTACTTCAGTACAAAATATTGCTGTAGTTTACCACTATCTGCCTGCCTTTGAATAATCCCCAAACAGCTGAGGAAATCTCCTGAGGTTTCTCCCTCTTTAAGAGAAGGCCCTTCCTATGGAAAATGGGGAGAATCTTAGCCATTAGCACTGATTGCCTGGAGCAACAACAGTCAATTACATTTGTCATCAGAGCTACTCCCTGTCCCAGCTGTGAAACCAAGTGCTAGCAAAGTCTTGGGAAAGATGATACTGTACACCATTTGGGCTAAGAAGCAGTGCTAGTGGTCTGTAAATAGTGATGAGATACTGGGGGTGGGGTAGAGAGGAGTTTAGAGAAAAGAGGAAAAATTGGTAAACTTAGTTTTGAGAATTTGGAGGCTTAGGAAGCTACCTCCTAGTCGGACACTTTGCCTTGGTGTTGGCTTTAAATATCTTTGTCCTTTAAATATCGCAATGGCAAAAGGATTCTGCACGCTGAGTTGGGGAGCAGTAGTGTAGCTTGTGACCTGGATGATCAGCCCCAGATGGAATATCCACCATGGGATGCTCACTGATAATTGAGTTAGAGCAAAGAGTTATTTATGGAAGGCGTGTGCGTGCCGCCACAGAGTAGAAAGCGCGTTATTCTAACTACCTTGCATCTTGAAGAAATTCTGAGTCTTGGGAGAGGCCATGTCATCTCCAAGAAGAAAATGAAACAACCTTGGCCGCATGTAAGGCGCAACACCCAATATGGAGTAATCCTCTTCTATATTTGGCTGCATTTTCTGTGAAGGTTTTATTTATACATGACAAAGAATAGTTGATTAGCATCCCAGGAAATACTCTGCTTGTAGCGAGACTGTAATGCGCCTATATCAGAGGTGACTTTAAACAGTGAGTTCAAGAACTTGTTCAATACTGTGTATAACAACTGTTCAGTATTTAAAGCATCCATTGCTCGTTTTTCTAATTTTGTGAAAGATGTAACAATGTCCTATCTACCGTAACTGTGACTATACTTCACAGTTTTTCCTTCTTGTGAAGAGATTTCCAGAGTCAAGTTTTTGTCCTGACTCTGTTAAACTAAATATTGTTTGCTTGTGTGTGGTGTGGTGTTTTTCTTTTTTCTTTTTCCTTTTTTTTTTTTTTTTTTTTTTTGTAGAACAAAGCATGGTGCCATGGTTTTGGACTCTTTACAAAAATCTTAAATTGATTGACGTGCTGAAATCATACACTGCATAACCAAAATGTGGCATTCTGCATGTACAGTACTGTGAAAATATGGATGATATCTTATGGGGACCTGCGTTTCTGGTGTCTCTCTCTGTGCACTAAGAATAAGCTTCGCGATTTTTAATTGTACTGTTCTGTAGCCAATCTAATTCCTGGTGTTCCACAATCTCACTTCTGTTTTCAGCTTGATTCTCTCTCCAGTGCCTTTCGCACATGCCCACACCTTTCTGCCTCCTCTGTCCTCTCCCGCTTAGACTTGGACATTTGGCAAGATGGACGCTGAGGTATGGGCCTTCTGTAAGGCGGCTGATGCTTGTATTTCTAAAGTGGAGTTGAAAAGGAGCACATTCTGTAAGGGAAAGAAAAGATCATGTTTCTGGGCATGTGGCTGTGGCCCTTAATGACAGGGAGAAATTTTGGGCTTGGGTTTCTGAGCTCGCTATGGAATGTCACGCCCAAATCATGGATGGGGCAGGGGTACTAGACTAGAGGGACGATGCTGTTCTAGCCTTGTAGCTGCTATTTCTTGTGCTATCTGTGCCTCAGGGTTTGTGTGGCTTTTAAACACGTATACCTAGCTTCTGGACAGTTGCCTGTGTTCTCTTTTCTGCCCCCTGACTTTTCACTGTGAGACTAATAAGTAACTGTGTGCTACCTGCTTCCTGTGTGTACTGTACTGAAAGAAAGAGGGATCGGAAATGCAGTTCTGAGATAGGCGTCCGAGATGATTATGACTGTCTTCAGCCCTTGCGTGATCCAAGAGAAGCGAATGTAGAAGAACAAGCTGTCATCTTTCCCTCTGGTGTGACACCCATCACTGTGACACGTGGCACAATAGAAAGGCCAGAGACCCGCCAGCTGAAGAACCTTGCTGCCCTCGTGCCCCCTTAAGCAAAGAGGGAACACATCTTAAAAAGGACAGCTGACGTGACCTGACAGGCTTGGTTTTAGAGCTAATTGTGTAAAACGTGGAACAGAGCATGTATGGGCAAGGAAGGTATGTCTTCCCGAGTGCCTTGTCTAATGCTAAATCAACCAGGTGGCTCAGAACCTGGAACAGCTGGTGCTGTGCAGAAGGATCTTGTCCTTTGATAGGACAGAGCACAGGTGGATGGGGAAATGAAACCAAAGGCTTGGTGTGCTGCTCTAGGCTGTAGCGTTGATTGAGTGTGAGAGATTTCTGCAGCTCTCGCATGCGTTTCCATTTTTAACTAGGTCACTTACAGTAGTAACTATGCCCAACTGGCAGCCCTGATGACTGCAGCATAGCTATGTTTTTTCCATTCCAGTTCCTCTTTAGGCAGTTTTCGTGTGAAAATCTCTAGCGGGGAGTCATGATCAAAACAATGAGTGTGCTTGCAGGTCCACATATGTATTAAGCGAGAGGGAAGAACTCGCTCCTGGAACTGTTAGTCTCTTCATAATTTTTATTTAACTCTGTGGCTGAGAAGGAGAACCTATAGCCTCAAACACTGACGGATTATCTGTGTTGAAGTAAAAGATTAATCGAGGAGCAGCTCCGATGCACTGCTGTGATCGAGATTAAACTGCCGAGAGTCCACCTAACGACCTGCTAGTTGGCTAAGGCAGGTCTCAGGAGAGAGTGCTGCTGGGTTAATACGCTTTTTCACCCTGATCTTTCAGCTTGTACGTCCTGAGTATTTGCAGGCAAAATATTTGCAAGTAGTGGAAAGGAAAGGAAATAGAAGTAGCGAGAGGGCTCTGAGGGAGATGGAGGAAGTAAACTCAGTATGTCAGAAGTTCCTTGGAAGAATTATTTATATATTTGCACTTATGTATATGAAAGGCATCACAGGGGGACCTTGGACTGTAGCTGGGGTTTCTAGAAACTAATGCACTGCAAATGACCTTTGCAAGGGAGAGACTAAGGTCAAAAAAATGACCTGCCCAAAGGTGGCTTCTAGACTGCTGGCAAAACAGCCCATGTGCTGCTGACTGGCATGACAGAGTGCTAAGAAGATAGCCTTCAAAAGTATCTCAAGGTGTCATGCAGGAACATGCATGTATTTGTCATGAGTTTTATAAAATGGGGAGATGTATATTGCATCCTGAAAAGGGTTTCTGTTTGAGGCATTTGCAAACTACTGTTGCTTTTGCGGTAGAATGGAGTTGGCTAAAACATTCCAGTGCCCTCAGGAAAACACAAAATTAGCTTTACCTAAGGGGTTATTTACAAACGAAATAAGACATGCTTTTGTTTTGAATTAAAAATCTCCCTGTGGAGAGTTAGATGTGGCGACACTTTGTTTTAAATTCATTCCCCCTTAATCTGAATTAATATTCAGGCCTTGAGGTTGCTGGTCTGGATGCTGGCACTGGTATTTTGTAGCAAATGGACAGAGGCAGAATTGTAGGTGAAGTGCTTTCGTGCCCCGGAAGAGGGCTTACATTTCAAGGAAGATGTACGTTAACTGAGTGACTGCTCCTAGGGCATCTATGGATGTACCTGTATCTAAATATCAAGCTGTCTTGATAGCTCGGCAAAAAAGTGGGAGATATTCCTGTACATGAATTTGTGATATAGCCTGCAATGGCTGCGCTATGCATGATGAAGACATGCGTGTACTTCAGGGAGTGTGGCCTTCAAGCACTGAAGTGGGAGTGGAACAGGTAAGTTTTTCAGGGCGGGGGGGTAGGGGGCAGAGCTTGAGTAGAGCTGCCTTGTGTTTTGAGTTGATAGGCATAGAAGTTGGGCATCAACTCGAGCTTGGGTATTTGCTTTCTCCACCTGCTAAGCTCTTGAGTTGGTGTGGTGATGAGACGAACAGGGTATCAGCCATCTTAAAACTAGGAGCTTTGTTCCAGCAAATAGTTAAAAGATGAACAAACATGCATGATCCCTAGATTGCTTGAAATTCTGAAACCATTTTTCTTCCAGTGCGAATCTAAGGGCATATGAAATACCGACACACACAGAAACGTATCCAAGTGAGGCAAGCCTTGTGCAGATTCTCACCTCCTGTGCTGAGAGATTTGAGTAAATAAAGGATTTACAGGCAAACAGAATGAGAAACTAGACAAATCTTTGTTGCCTGGCCTGTGTATGTCTGCTGCCTGTTCTCTCCCTCTGCTCAACTTGAGTTTCCATCCCTTTGACTGTCTTGTCTTTGAAGTCAGCACATCTTTCCTCATGCTTTGAATCTGCGTTTGTGCTGTGTTTGCCTGCGAGGTTCAGACTCGCATGTCAGTTTGCCAATTCTTAGCTGCCTCATTGCAGATTCTGCAGTTTCAGTGAAGTGGGCATAGAATTTGGGCTTGCTTTAACCCCACCCTGAGTCTTCAGCAGTGTAAGTATTGTAAGGGCCTAAATACTTGACTAAAGAGCAAGGGGTTACCTGGATTTAGTATGCACAGCTTGGTTATAGTAATGCCAACTTATGTGCTCAAAAACCCCAGCTGACCCAGGCATGTTTACCACCAGACTTATGATAGAAGTTTTTAAGAATTGATCGTTATTCATGTTTTTTGGACAATGCCAAGTCAGTGACTCTTTCTTTCCTGCTTGGGACCTAGGGACACAGTGCTAGAAAAGGCTATTGAAATAGGGCCACTAAAAAAGTGGGCAGAAGGCTGAAGATGATCAGCTTGTTTTGTCCTGATGCCTGGTGTGTGATTTTTCCCCCCCCCCCCCCCCCGCTGCCCCCACATGCACCGTGATACATTTTTTCCATGGCTATGGCTAGTCCAGTCTTAATTAGATACAAGAAAGATAGCTTCTTTCAGTAATCGGTTCCATCCTTTGACCAGAAAACCCTATTTATTTAGAGTCAGAGCAGTCTAAATGCTGAATGATTTATTTTCCCCCTTGTGTCACAAGGGAATGAGAATGAAATATGTGATGACTGCAGGATGGAGGCTCTAGGCTACGCTGGCAGAAGAGAGAAGCTTCTGACTTCAGTGAGATGTTGGGGCATGAAGGCAGCTGTGTCTATTGGTCTATGGTTTTGCGAAGCAGCATGCGATCAGGGAGTGTTTCTAAAAGCAGTTAACTTTGCACTTGTGTGAGGCAATGTGTTACTCTGGACAACGAATGTTTTGGCTTCTGCCTTGCAAAGATATGGTTTGGTGTCTTGATACTCTTGTGTTTTTTCAGCTGCTGTTGAGCTGTCTCTGCAGTGACAATGGGCTTACCAGCTCACGTCTGGAAATACCCTGTCTCCATGTGTGCAAGCTGCTGCTCCAGCATCAAAAAGCCCTTAGAGAGGTTAGAGCTTTAAAGCCTTAAAGAGAGGAGGCAGGTTCCCTTTCCAAGCCTTTGTAATCCTATGACTGGAGTGGGCAGATCAGTTCAGCTGTGTATTTACTGTCTGTGTAGGTAAGCCTTTTACCTCTTTATATCTCTGTGAGGAAGGGCCTATCTTAGCATGAGTAGTCAACTCCCAGAAATGTGGGCTCCTAGCTTCTGCTGGAGCTTTTAGGCAACAACACAGTACAAATAACAGTATTGTTTTTGTGTAGATACTATCTCTACGTAAAGGATGAAGGAGATGTATTAGGAAACTTAAGGGGGAACTAAAACTTAAACTGAAGGTGGGTATAAAAATCAACTCCTCAATTTCAGTGGTGTTTTATATGCCAAATCATCTTTTCTTTTTCCAGTGGAATATAGTTGGTGTCACACCACAGACTGTGGATTGCAGCTGGGGGACACAAAGCCAAGCGTCCTGGTGCTCTGTACTGGCTGATGCAGCTCTACTGAAATAATGGAGCCGCTCTGCTTTATGGCAGCGAAGAGCTTCTGCCTGTAGTAGTTTGTTTTTTAATCTGGTTTTGCATAGCTGCCCGTGTTACTGCTAGTGTTTGCTTTTAGGTGGCTACAGCTTTTCATTCACTGCCTCTTGGACTGGTAATTGCAGAAATTGAGACTGAACTGAGTAGGCCAGGTAATGCACCTGGCATTTAGTATTTGATTGGCAGGGAAGAAAAAAAAAAAAGGCAGGGAAAATTGAGAGCCTTACGGAAAAGGAATAAGATTTACTTTTTAAATTTATTTTTGTTGGCTGGCATTGCCCTTGACAGAGGCAAAATTCTCTTGTAACAAGCCTATTGCTGTTCCTGAATTGGCCATCTCCTTTGACTTCATTGTCAAAATGTCAACTAATACTGAAAATGCTTAGTAAATTTGGAAGTGAAAAGGGAGACTTGTTAGGATATCTCTACTTAAATGCTGTGGAGTACTCCAAAGGGTTTAGAGTAACTGTGGATCTCAGAGCTACATGGGCAACAAAAACTTTTTAGTTGATTTAAAAACTTGTGGAAAAAAATGTCACTTCATTTAAAGCTGCTGATGTTCACTGCTGCAGCTCAATTTCCAGGCTGTTTAAAAACCTCTCCCAATGCATAAGGGGCACAGTGCTGGCTCCCTTTCTGTTTATTGCTTACTGTGCAGTTTGGTTTTTACACACAGGTTGCTCTGAGATCCTGCAGCAGCTGCTTAATCAGTTTCTTTTAAGAGCCAGTTGAGGCCTGCAGGCAGGGGTCTTGGGCTTTTTTGCAGCTTCCCTTCTGCTGTCTTGTCAGTCTCTTACAAAGTGTAGGAGTTCAAGGAGTTTAACGCAGCTCTCATGTCAGCCTGTCATACTTCTATCATGTTTTTTGATTTATTTTTTTCCTGTTACTCAGTAAAAGCCTAAATGAAATTATTCTGGGCTGTAATTTAAATGTCAAGTGTAATTATTGCTGAAATGATCCACTTAGCGCCCTTCGCTCTTTGGAGACATTTCCATTCGTCCTTAGAGAAGAACAGAAATTGAGATAAGGCTGCTGGAGGCCAGGACCTGCAAGCCATGTCCACCACAGAGCGTTTTCCCCCTCCCCTTCCCCCGGGATCTGATCAAACTTTACATAAGAGTATTTAACTTAAGATTAAAACAACAATTAGGAATATTGGAATAACAGACTCTCTCTGGTTTCTGGCATAACTCTGAGGGCTGTGATTAGCTCAGGGTAGCCTAGAGTTTATAGCAGTAATGGGGGAGTCAGCAGCTCATCTTCGGACTGGCGTTAGTGACGGGTTTGCTGATTTCGCACAATCCTGCGTTACTGGTTAGAGCAGAATTTTCCAGGGTTCTCTGTAACACAACACTGCTTGAGGGAAAACTCAAATTCATATCTCAGTGTCCTGTCCCTTCTTGCTGTAGCATCTGCAAGATTAGCAGCTCTGCCTCTTCAGTTATTTCCTCTCTTCTCCCTGCCCCCGTCCGACTTTGATCTAATAAAACACTTGTTTGGCTTCTCTACCTGCTATGTGTAATTGCGTCTCCCCAGAAAGACTTCTGGCTAGTAACCTCTGATTTGGAGAAGGCTGAAGCAGCTTCAGCTCTGCATTGTGCCTAGGCAGATGTTGTTCCGTCCTGAGGTTTGCAAGAAACCTTTCTACGTGCCTTTTCTGAGGATACCTAGATTAAATGTCTAGATACAAGTAGCTAGTAAGGTGTGATTTTCGTATTGCATGTTAGTCATGTAAAAATTTTTGGACTGTTGAGCTTCTAACTAGCCTGGCTAGAGGGGAAAAAAGCTCCTACGTGGCAAAGATGACCCTTTACTAAGGGTCCGTGCGCTGTGCTGGGTTCAAAGGCAATTCTCTCAGCTGAGGCTTCTAGGAATTCCTGTGGCTGCTATATTTAACTTCATTTAGCTGCATCTAAAGTAAGTAGTCACTCGAAGAAGCTCAGATTAAGGCTATGGGAAGATCTGAACTTATTTCTTTGAGGCAATCTCCAGCAAAATCTGACTGTTGGGTAACCCAAACCCCATCAGGATTCACAAATAGAGGATGACAATTGGATACGAGTTCTCTGTTTTCGAATTGGGGCTGTTAAATGAAAATAAAGTTTAAGCCCCTCATTATCACATGTATCGTATGTTTAAATTGCTATTACTGAGCTCGACAACGATTTTTTTCGAAGTTTGAGAACTGAATATGATGCATAAGCGGTTCAGTATTTCAAGTCAAGAATCCTATGCTTTTCTGAGCTTGAAATTGGGAGTTCCGTCTCTCATACTGAATAACCTCCTCAATGCATCAAAACAGTCATGAGGACATTAGAGTCCCGGCAATGGAAATTGCTTTCACTTTACAAGCATGTTTCAATATTTCATGCAACCTTCTTGCCAGATCTTATGGCTTTTCTACCCCAGTATATTAGTGCAGCACAGAATGCTTCTGCGAGGATGGTTCAGCTGACTGCAAAACTGCCGAAGGGAATTTGGATGCATTTTAAAAACTGGGATTGGGCATATTTGTCGTCTACGTGGGGGTGAAGAATAAGAATGGTAAAGAATATCTCATCCTCTCTCTCTGTTGCTAGACAATGTACGAGGCTGTCAGTTATTATAGAAACAAATCCAAGTTGTCAGAGACACCTAAAGGTCATTTGAATGGACCATTTCATGGTCCAGGAGTAAGAAAAGCTTCTGAAAAGCTTTGTACCCTTTTTCCAAGGTCATCACGTATTGCCTTTTTATTCTTCGACTTCTTCCTGGCTAGCTCCAGACTCCAGGGAGAAGATAACTAATCACAGCAACATAGCAAATCCATGTTAATAGTTTTACTATGAGCATGCTCAAAGATATGTGCCACAGATGTGTTTAAGTATGAGAAGAAATGGGGTAGAGCTTCGTTTATGGCAGGTACACCTGCTCTGAGTAACAGCTTGGTATATTAAAATCCAATTGTGCTGCTTCCAAAATGTCAAAAAGAAAACTTGTGTAGCATTTGACTGACTGTCTGTGTGCCATCTGTGTGTTTTCTGGTGAAGCTCTTCAATAACTTGCAAATTGTTCTTGTGTGTGGTTGATGTCTGTATCACCCATGATTGTTAGCCGAATTCCCAAGATAAAATAATTTTTTTTTTTTTCTCTAAGGGGTTTCATTCAGCTACGTGACCCTCCTTTCCTGGAACTCTTACCTGAGGAGGAAATGAACTCCTATACCTACACTGGTGTTCTGGATTAAGGCATGATCCCATCACAAAATATCAAAAGGTCTGCCTACATTGAGCGCTCTCAATGTCTGCAGCAAGAAGATGATAAAAACAACAGATCCAAGTTAACCGTTTAGTATTAGATGGAAATGGAAGTAATGAAGCAATTTGAGGCAGGAGAGGGAGAGAAGGTAATGCAGGCAGTTTGAAGAAGGTTGTTTAAGACTACAACAAGTGAGAAACAGTCCTGCAGTCCGGCAACGTAAATGTGTTCAGCGGTAGCAGTAAATTGTGTTGGAAATGAAGTTTTGAAGGGAGCTGCTTTTCTTTTGGTTTGCTTGGCATTTTCATTAGGATACTGTAAACCCACAGACAGTGTCCTACTGCTTGTAGTTCTAAACTGCCATCTTCCCGGCATTAATGACTTAATTCTACAAGCATGATATTATGTACAAGCTATGAAGTGAAGCTCTCCCACTGTAGGAATAGGTAACCTATAATGCCAACAAAAATACAGGAAATAAAATCATGAACTTGGGGGAAGAAGATGTGGAATTCACTCTGAGGTGCTTGGGTGGGTCTCAACTGTCCCAGTATTGTCAGGGAGATGCAATTAGGGATACGTATTCTGTACCTGAGATTGGGAGGAAAATGAATTTCCTGATGTGGCTTTTATCAAAAGTATTGGTAGAACTTGAAATAACATCTTGCCTGAGGCTCTGCAAAGCGCCAGTGTTTAGCCCCTGAGTATCATAACACGTACTGGATTTTATATTTGTGAAGATGATGTACATTTACCATAGACAAGGAAAGATGCTCCTAAGCAGGCGCTCAGACAAGGAAAGATGCTCCTAAGCAGGCTCTCTTGTCGTTCATTTTCAGGACCGCATGGGTGGGAATACTTGGGAGATGAATGCTCTGTGCTGAGGACTGGGGCACGGAGCAAGAAAAGCTTTAGAGCTGTTGTGACTTAAAAATGCTCAGGTGTTTCAGCATGGAGAGCTGGTTGTGTCTAGCCGTGTGAGCAGTAATGGAGAAAGATTAAAAACAAGAAGTAGTATCTATTGCTAGTGAAGAGAATTGCTGGCCTGTTCCCCTGGAAATGAGAGACAATGGGCCACGGCCACATGCGTGCTTGCGCTCTGCAATGAAGTGGCTTGTGAAATTCTGAACTGTGCTCTGATAGTTAAGGAAGTGGATTATCTTAGAGTTTGTCATGGAGTTTAGGGCCACAGAAGTCTTTGAGGGCTGGAAGCTCTCTTGAAAATGCGGTTATATTATGCAGAAGATTCAAGTCGGGGAAAAAAAGCTTATCCCATTTGATTTGTGAAGGTTGGCTGGTTTATCATGTTGGGGTTTTTCTGTGTTATTTTGTGGTCTGAATAGGCAGAGAAGGAAACAGGATTGCTTCAAAGTAGGACCGTTTCCTTCCCAGAGCATTGGTGCATATGACTCACTAATGAGGCTGGGTTAAAATGGTTACTTCACATATTACACACCCTAATATTAGTTTTTATAACTGTGGATGAAGTTGGTCCAGGTGTTAAATGAGAGTTCTGCTCAGGTCATCTTCGTGTATCACAGAGGGCCTCTCTGGAGAGAGAAAACTGCCAGGTAAACAAATTGCATCTTTGTTTTTCCAAGCGTTGCTGACTTGAGCCTCGGGTGTAGAAGAACTGCTTGGCACAGCTGCTTGTGCTGGAAAAAAATAAAAATAAAAAATAAAAAAAAGCTCTGACTGGAGAAGGATTTAAAAGATGCTCACAGTTTGAGAGTCATGGGAAACTTCTGCTATTTCAACTTTGTTAACTATTGCAAGGAGAGAAGCACAATAGCTCCAGTACTGAGGATGTTTTTCAGCTTCAGTCTGTAGAACATGGATCTCTTACGCCTGTTTATGCAATCCACGTAGCTGTTTGATTGTCAGTCCAAGCTAAGCAAGCCTTGTTTGCGCTTTTGAGATGCGAGAGAGTGGTTATTAGAGGAGTACAGATGTGCACAGCACAGTTGCATTTGGAAGGTATTTACTTGTTCAAATGGATCATCTTGACTTATGTATTTGTTCCTGTTCACTTGAGCTCCTTCCTAGAGGTGTTTTGAAACCAGAGGCTCTGGAAATTCTTGGTTTTAACTTAAAATTTCTGTGGAGTTTAGTTCTCCCCATAAAACATGCTAACCTCTAGCCACAAACTCAACTTTGTCTTCATAAGCTGCTGGTAAAAGCGGTCAATTCTGAGCTCAAAAGACACCTAACTTACAGAGTATTTGAGTTTTGACATCATGGCTCTGTTCGAGTAAACCTGAAATTCGCTTACTGAATTGGTGATAGCATTGTCTTGCTATAGGCTGGATTTAATGCTCTGCAGTGGAGGGAGCTGCTGTCTCTAGGAGAGCTGTAAATAGCAGACAGATTATAAGTGGAGGTGACTTAGAAAACTAGGCTTGCTGAAAGAGAGACCAGTAAGGCTATCGCTGAGCCTGGAAGAGAGGGGAAGATCATGAAATGTGTTATGCGAGTGAGATTTTGGCAAGCATTGGGAGACATGAGAAATCAAGCAAGGCAGAGAAGTGTCTGGGAATTGCGGTGTACAGTTGCAAAATAATGAAATGGCAGGGTTTGGAAAGCCAGGGGTAGGGCAGGGCATACTGTGTGCCTTTGAGTTCTCATTTCCTTAAGAAAAAGACTTGCCTCACATGAACTTCATAAAGTTTAGGGATAGCTTTTAAGCACCTTGTGTGCTGTCTGGCTGGCAATGAACTGTGATCGTTGTTTCACAACTGGGCATTTCACAGGTTCAGGGTCACAGCTGGATAGATGAAAGTGAATTTCCAAAATTGTGTTTAAAAACAAAGCTCTTGGGGTTAAATATAATCTGAGAAGAGGAAAGGGTACAGACTGGAAATGGGAAACATAACGGAATGGAAAAAGAACTGAAGAAAAGCTTTGGGAAGAAAACTTTGAGCTTCCTTAAACCTCCACAAAATGTGCTTTCTCAGATAAATGACAAAGCAGCTGGATGTTGGGAAAAACCTCTTTCACGAAGAACTTGAGACAATTTACTGTTGTTGTTTGAATTTTTCTTATGTTTTACTTACCCTCATTGACATTCAACAAGGGAATTGGGTCATGGCTGAGATACTGTTGCTGTTTTACAGCTAGGAAAATGGTGGTACAGATAGCCAGCTGCTCAGGTAGATTCAAGTAACTGTTAAAGAATTTAACAGAGATCAGTGGACTACCGTGTACTGATTAAGGGTCGGATTCAACTTGTTTGCTTTAGACTTCTGAAGTATTTAAATGCTTATTTCAGAATGAGGTGATAGTGCATGTTCCCCTCTACTTATTATAGAGGGAACACAGGGCAACTGCAGCAGACATAGATGTTTAAGATAGCTGAGTCTTTCTCTCAGTGACTTGAGCACAGTCCAACAGTAAAAATACTGCTATGGTTTTGTCTTTCCTCTTACAAAGAAAATGGTGATTTCCAGAAAGCTTCTCCCTATTTTTAAGTGGTGTTTATTCCAGGGTCTGCATTTCCAGCATGGGCCTCAAAGGAGAGATAGATATTCTGACATTCTTCCCCCCCCCCCCAAAAAAAAAAAGACCAGAAATCTCTCCATATCTTGCTTTCAGAGCAACATTGTGGAATTATGAGGTTTAGAATATTCAGATGAGCGTGTGAATCTGTGTACCTCTCCTAACCTGTCTTAGCTTGGACCACATTAAATTATGCCAGCTTGCACTGAAGTGGCTCGGAGGTTTAGCAGCCAAATGGTGAATTACAACCGCATGGCCAAACGGATGTCTGCACATCTCTGGGGTCAATGGGCACTGCAGTCATCAGCAGCAACTGATACAGAGTATACTCAGAGCTCCTGTGTCCCTCAAGTCTCACGCTGCTAGTCATGAGGTAACGGATCTTTGACTGACAGCTCTCTTGGTCTGCATGGCGCTCGTTTCACACAGATGACTATCATCTCTATTTCTTCCCACACAAACCTCCTCTCTCTACCTCCTCTGACAGTCAGGGCTTGTTTCCATGGAGCTGTTTCATCCATACCTTAGGAAACCTTTTTTTTCCTCCTTCCTCTATAGGCATAACTTGAGGTTTCCATGGAAACCTCTGAGGAGGGGAAGGCCCCTGTTATCTTATGCAAGTGAACTGAATCTTAGTAAGCTGCATCTATGAATGTATGCTTATAACACACATGATGGCAGTGTTTACTGCCCTATTAATTATTCTAGATTATGTCAAATGGTGAAAATGCTTTGGGGACTGCTTGACTTAAAGTTCAAGCTATGAAAATTACAGTTAAACCATGGAATTTCAAGTAGTTCATCCCAGCTGAACTGTGCCGTGCTGTGGAAATATAAAGAAGCTTGGGGTCAAAAATGAAAGGTACCATGCACTTAGATACCTATTCAGTGTCAAGGAGTCTTTCAGTAGGATGGGAATAAGTCTTGTAAGTTCATAAAATAATTAATATAGAATTGTAAATCCACAGGGAAATGTTAACTTTTTTCTTTAAGCACTCAGCATGTACTGGGGAGGGCAGGAAAGGAAATCAAACCTTCACTGCAAGTGACTGGAAAGCTGACTCCCAGCTCCAGCAGCGCTGAGTAATTTTGGGAGAGTCAGGAAGTGGAGACGATTTGTGTTGGAAGCTGAGTAGAGATCAGGAAATGACCACGTAGTTGAAATAGAATCCAAATCAGAGGCTCTAAGTATCGGAGTTAAGAACGTCTGGACTGATGGAGCTGGTTAGAAAAAGACACAGTATTTTGTGTGTGTGAAGAGAGGCGGGTCTCGTGCTAAAACTGAGTTTTACCAAACATCTCTCCACCCTCCCACCCCCATTTGAACTTTACTTTGCTCTGATTTGAGGTGAAAAGAATATTGTATGTTTAATGGTAACTACTGATCTATTCTTAGTGTCACTAAAGACAATTGGTTAAAAATAAACAAGTTCTTAGTATGCCAGCATCATACTACACTGCTGGAGAAGTTTTACTTTATCTGATCGAGGTCTTGAGAGGTTTTGCTGCTTGTAATGATTTCTGCAGTGCATCTTGTGACTTCCATCTTGAAAGATGCATTGGAAAGCCCTAGAAAAGGAAAAGGTGCCAAAAACTTGCCTGAGGAAATTTGCCCTGGGTATGTGCATCCTTCCAGTGAACAGGAATTGTCTTTCAGTGGTGTTAATTGAGAGGAGGGTGGGAATGCTCTGCTAGTGACTCACAAGTAGAGTGTAGACAGTGGAAAGTTCTTTTAGCTTGGCTGAAGCGCTGGAGGTGGATTATCAATTATTGCATTAAAGAAATTTCGGAGGAAGACATTTGATGATGTGAACCTTGGAAAATGTGGGCCTTGAGTCTTCTGTTACAAAGCTGTAGCTCTTCGTATTCTTGTCATTTGTCTTCTCTTGAACTCAAAGTGACTAATATAGCATATATCCTGGTAAGTGATTGTTTTAATATTCGTGTGTGTTTGCTTCTTGAGTTACTGGCAGCTGTTATGCTTCCTATTGAGCTTCAATTCACCTCTGCACCCATGTTTTGTTAGTGCAGGATGTTGAGGATCTCTTTGTCAACTTTCCTTTATTTTTGCTATACTTGGCTTCTAAACTTAGATCCAGGAGTAACTGTTAATTTTTTTTAAGGGTCTGTTGTCATGTTAACACATGTTAAACACAATCCTAAGAAAAAATGACCTGTTTCCCCAAGGGAGAATCTTGCAGTTCCTTTTGATTTTTATCACCGTATAGATTAAAATAGTCCCTGGTAACTGCAGATAAGGAGTCTGTGTACTTGATACTGTATGTAGGCAGTGTCACATACAGACTCTTTGCCTATTGAGCCGTTTGACTTTTGGACTGGAGTTGGCTCATGTTCTACTGTCACAAAGCATAAACGCAAGGGCTTGGTTTTGCCTGCACTCCTACCTAGACCTATCTGTAAAATAGAAGCACAGCCTTAAACAGGTTAGCCTTGGCAGGCAAATGGCGAAAGGTCAGTGGAGCATGTTTTGGAGGGATGGTTCTGCATGAACCCTTAGAACAGCAATACTTGCTTTGGTTGCTCTCGTCTCAATGGCATCTCTAATTGCTTTAACCCTTTTAACTAGGGTATTTATATAATTTAAAAGGAGGACTGGGAATGAGCTCTCACTCTCCTGTTTTTTGCAGGATTATGTTTGTATTTCTCCAATAGGAGGGCTAATAGAATCATTTTTCATGCAATACCTTTTTTTTTTTTTTTTTTTTTTTTTTTTGGAGAGGAAAAAAAAAAGTCAAACCGGTGGGATTACCTTCTGTTTGTACTTCTCTGTCATCACAGTGATGTGGTATCTCTGATCCAGAATTAGGAAACAAACCACAATTGGTTATGTGACTGTGATTCTTCAGTACTTTTCATTGAAAGGTTTAACTGGACAAACATTGAACTTAGGGAAAACTAGAAATGGGGAGAGGGAGGGCAGGTATGTTCTGTCTCTTCTTATTTGAAGATAAGAGCTGTTCTAGAAAACAGCGTAACAACACCCAAAAATATTGTATGAAAGCTCTGGAGAGTGTAGATGAAGAGTATCATTTAATTCTACCTACGTGACTGGAAGGTAGTATACCTGACACACCTAACACTAGCAAGGCTCATGTTGAGAAGTTGCAATCATGAAATTACCAGCCACAAATGGTCAGGACTTTAGTTTGGCAATTCCTACTTCACACCCTGAAAAGGAAAATGATTAAGCACCTGCTTCAGCTGCTCCAGAACCACAGTTGAGCCTTGTTTAAGGACTGTTTGAGGTAGATTTAAGTGTGAAATGAAGTGCTTTGTGGAACTGAGTGTCTGTAAGCAGCACGGAGGTGTAAGTGCATGTTGCAAGGCTCATGCTTAGTGACTCAGATGGAAGAAGGCCACCTACTGTGTCTCTGCTGCTTTTTGCAGACGCATGGTTTTTCTTTGTCTCTGATCAGTTCTTGGATTAAGAAAAATCTGATCCAGCTCCTTTACAGATCTAAGACCACCACAGAAGAGATGTGGAAGTAGAAATGGAGGCCTTCAGAGTAGCATCTTAAGGAATTTTGAGGTACCTGTATGGGTGTGCGTTTGAAAGCAGAGGATGAGCTTTCTTGGCCTGTGGTAGTGCAAATACCTGATAAAATAATTTCTGAGGATCACGCTGCTATGCAAGTTAATCAGATTTAATTCCAGAGGCTGTTTTCAGTTTAATATGCTTCTATGTGGATATAGAATTAGAATTTTGTTACAACAATGTAGCAGATATGTTTGGCATTCCTAAATAATTCATCTGAGTTGTAAAGCACATTAATAACACTAAATGAATAATTGATATTATGCCTCTGTTTTCTGTAGATTATTTGAAGGGCTGACTTATTTTTCTCTGTGTTGAAAAATACAAAATGCAGTTGTTGTGTAATTCCTGCAGGGCTGAGTCGCTGCTGTAAGTTTTGTTTTGGTCCTAAGAGTTGATGTTTGAATTGGGTTATTTCTGTACCCCAAAACAGCTATACTAGATAACTTTGCAAAATCTGAGATTAAGGAACAGCTAGCGACAGGTGCTCAAACTTCAGCCAGTTAGCCTATTAAAATGCTCTGGTGAAAGCCTGTTACCTCTGCGTGGCTAGAACAAAAGAAGTCTAAGTTGCTTTGTGTCTTGGAGAAACTTGTGATAAAACCTACTACAAATGTGTTGCTTAATGTGTTCTAGTTTGTCTGCAAACGCTATTTTTGGGAGCAGTGGGTACCAAAGAATATGTTGCCAAATGGAACTACCGTATGCTCTCGAAACATTAGCTGTCGGGCTTGCAGATAGGAGGATCACTAAAGGAAAAAAAATATTTCACTTTCTTACTGGATTCCGAACTGTTAACAGTGCTGTGCAGTACACACTGTAGGTGTAGTTTTGAGAGGAGGTGCTCAAATCTTTCCTGTGGTGCAGCAAGAGACATTTGTTATGCATCTTGCTGGGAGTTCTTAATCCTGGTCCCTCGGCTGCAGTGCATGTTGACTTCCATGGTCTTCCTGTGTTTGATATTGGCAACCCTGCGCTTTACAGTTGGATAACAAACTTAAACTTGTGGCATGCAAATTCTGTGTGATAAATGAGACGAATCAGTCTCGTATCAGTGTCGTCACTGTAAAAAGCAACTCTACCTGAAACTATGCTGGTGCTGATTCCGGTCCTCTTCACAACACTGGGTCAGCTGTGGTACTGGGAAGTAGACTAAGAAATGGTGACTCAGCTTGTGTTAAGCTGTAAGTGGCTGCAATGCTGTCACGGGGCGTTTCGGGCCGGACTGGGAGGAGACACTGCAAAATCATGCTCTGATATCCCATTTTTGTTTCTGTGTCCTCTTCTCTCGATTCAGTTTCCAAAAGTGTATTCAGGAGTCCTCTGAGAGGAGTTATTTGTGGTTTTCTCTTATTTTGTTCTTTTCCTTATCTTCTGGTATAGGTTAATCTGAGAAAATGGCTGCATAAGCACCTGCTGAGGAAATGCGTTGTTCTCTTAAGTTTGTCACTAGATAGCCAATTTCTGCAGTTAGCTTAAAACATGCTTTCCATCGGAAACACCAGCCAGCAGTGACATGAGATGCGGGTTCCCAGCTCCCAGGAGCGGTGCAGACTTGTACGTTCGTGTGTTTGGTGTTACTCTTCTGGAGCTCAAAGCAAGCCTCTCTTTGTGGAGTGAGATGCAGAATCTGTTTTTCATCTGAGTTTGCTTGAGTGATTTGAGACTGACAGATGATTATTTTGATTCATGTGACAGAAACCCTCTGGATTTCCTGAGCAGATGCTGTTGAATCTTCACTTCCTTGAGGGGGTGAGGACCCAGTCTGCTGGTCCGTCTGTCCAGGCATCTGTCTCATTAAGTGTTCTGTATTTTGGTTTAAGTGGGTGGATTGTTTTGATCTGAGCTGTAAGAAGAAGTGTGTTCATATCTCAGGCAGACAGCTGTGTGGCATTTGTGTATCTGACTTGTCTGTGTTTTTGTGTTTGGAGAAGTGGAATAACACAATAATGGTAACACTTCCACAGCACTTGAAGGCACTTTGTGCTTTGTCGAAATGGAAAAGGTGCGTGACAATTAATCCTGTCCCCAAAACTACTCAGTGTGGGAGTCCTGTTGAAAAGTGGTGGAAGTTAGAATCCTTTTATAATGTTTAAGGGTTATAAGAAACTCCGAGTGTGTAGGAACAAAGTATGTGACTATAGGCAAATCACATTTTTTCCTGAACCTTTTTATTACCAGTGTTATGTTGAAGATTAAAGTGTAGTTCACTGCTTGCACAGCTTGGGGATCTGTTGGTAATTCTATGTAGTGATCTAAATAAATGCTTATAAAACTCTTGAGCTGCTTTACAACCAAGCGGTTAAAGACTTCAAAAAAAAAATTTTTTTTTGATGTGACTTGGACAATATTGCATTGTTGTGTGAAGATCAAAGATGCAGTAGGTCAAATCTCTTAGGTTGAGGATGAAATTTGTGATCATTATCTCTGGAGGCAGATTAAGTCTAAGGTCCCAGTGGAAGAGAATGAAGATGAGCAGATCCCCAGGCCTCCTTCATGAAAGATGGAAACAATTTTCCTTCTTTCTTGGTACAGATTTAATATTTAAAGAGAAAGCTTTTCTCTGAGAACTATTTGAGTTGGTTTATAGCACTTATAGATTGACTGTTATACTACTGCTATCAGTACCTTTCCAATTGTTCCTAATTATAAAACCCATGGGTTACTTTAGACCCAAATCAAGCACTTACGTAAGCTCTGTGCCTTAGATTTAATTACTAGATGTTAGTCACATCAGACACACTGATTCATGCAAAGTAGGTAATTGCTAGATTTCAGTGCATTAAAGACATTTATACCTCACTGAGTTTCCACTTACTGTTTTTTTTTTTCTTTGCTATTGAATGTGGGCTTTTTTTTATTGCACCCTTAAAAAGGTGTTGGTGTACAGTTTAGCCCTAGGTGAACTGATGAGAGGCCCAGAAATACCACTGAAAAAGAAAAAAAACCAGAACCCCTAATAAGTGTCATTGTTCATAGCTAATACTGGGTGGCTTGAAAGAAGTGGGAGTAAAATACCACGCAAGCTAGAGTGAATGGCAGCTATATTTATAGCTAGTGAAAAGATGCTGAGGGGAACTAAGTATTTGTTCTTGGAGACATTGACTCAGATGCTGATTTGGGCCTGAATAATTTTGTAACTAAGAGTCAGAACTTTGGAAACTGAATTCCAGTTTCAAACACTTTGTTGCTACATTTGGAATGTGATCTGAAATCAGGGAAAGACTTTGTTTCTTTTCTTTTTGAAGATGTAAACGTTACACATAAAGTACAGTGAAATACTGCGTCTGTGGCATTCCTGCCCAAATTGTTTACAGTGGAACTAGAGAAGACATGAAACTGAGGTATGAGCTTGCACAGAAAGGGAAGAGACTGAACCATAGGTACGCACAACTTACGTGCTGGGTTTGCACAGAACGCTCGTGACTGAACGACTACTCTTTTTTTTTTTTTTTTTTTTTTTTTCCCCCTCCTCCTTTCTGCCATTGGGATTGGGTTTGGCAATTTGGAGGCAGCATTAGAATAAGAAATCCTGATCCGCAACTGTGCCTTTACATGCATTTTGCTAAACTAGTGTCGTGGTTCTCTACCTTGACAGTAATGTGAACTTGTGTGTATGTGCACTACAGCTGGAATTAGACCCTGAGAGTGAGATGCTGCTCTGCCGGTGATTTCTTTGTCTGTCCCTTAAACCTACCTTATAGCCTTAAGTAGAGCATTTGAAAAAATCTTTAAAGACAGGCAGATAGGACAGAATAGAAATATTTCAGAATAACACTATTCCTTCTCACAGACGCATACATCTTCCCCATGTCCTCTTTCCCTCCTATCTTTATAGGCAAGTCTAAAATTAGCACCAGTTAATATTTTAACATGAGGCTTGTTCTTGCATCTAGGAACTGATTGCTCTGAGGAGCCCTTGATTTGTAAATTTGGCAGACTGGGAAAAATAGGAGATGGGGACATTCTTGGAAGGTTTGGATAATGAATCAAAGTGACTTTCCAAAGATGAATTTGCCGGTCTGTAGCAGATACTGAAGTGGAGGCTGGAGTCCTGATTCTCTCTATCCTTTGTTTTACTATTGCTCTCTTGTGTTACAGTGTATTTTATATCTTTTGGTTCTCTTTTACGTGGCCAGAACTATGAAGGAAGCAACTTTCCCCTCTAATGCCTTTAGTTTAATCCCTCCTCTCTTTTAGTTTACATCTGATATCCTTTTTTGTTTTTCTCTCCTTCCATTTGTTGAAATGCAAGATGCTTGGTGAGGGAAATGTATAATCAGGCCTATTGTTTGGGCTCTGTAGAATGCAATTTGGGGGCAGAAAAGAAGTAGTGGTTTTAACTGCTTAAAATATAGTGAGGGAGAAGATAAAATCTGGAACTGAATTTTTCCTGGTGTAGTTCCCTGGGAATTCCCTGGGATTAATTTGTTCCTCAGCAAATGTTAAATGTCAAGTCCTGTAGCCTTCCCTAACAAACCTCTGTACCTGGCCGGGTCCTTCAGTTGTTACTTAGAATGTCTGCCCAGGAAGAGGATGTTTTTTGCCTTGAGAGATTTTTCTCAAAATAACCTCCAGGCCAGAAAGAAAAACAAAGATCCTGGCTCAAGCCCTCGTACGCTCAGCTGGTTGCATCTCCGTTGCCAGTTCAGCCCCTGATCTGCTAGCACCTGCTCATAACCTTTTCTCCTTTGTAAGTGCATGTGATATAACCTCAGAACATCTTGTACTCTGAGCAAGACCCATAGGAAAGGCCTCAGTTTCTGTATGAGCTCTACAACTGCTGGTATCAACCTCAGATGAGCAACTGGAATGTGGGAAGAGAAGCTGCCTCATTTGGGCAAGAAAATCTTCTAAGCTCCTGAAAATAGGCTAGTGTAGAGCAGTGGGCGGGACGGGATTGGGTAATACGGATGTCCAGCTCCTGGAGAAAGCTGTTCTTAAGCTGAAGATGGGTGAAATCTTCAGCTTGCCTTAAGTTTATGCTGCATCCCTAGCTCAGATCTAATCTATTCTGTGGCGTATCAGGGTAACCCTGTTGTCACTGCGCGGTGACGAAGCACTCCGCTCCCTTGGCCCTCCAAGTACGTGATAGCTGTTTGTGGCTTGTAACACAGGAAAGTTTTGATAAATGGCTGTGGACTCTACAGTGTTTGGCAACCCGTAGCTTAGTGCTTTGTCTGAGAAAGTCAAGTAATTTTACAGGCATTTGTGCTATTGTCCCATGAACTGATTGACAGATTTCTTAGAGGGAGCTTTTGTGGATGGCTCATGAAATGATAGGCTCTTTACAGGGGAGAAAAATGCTTTGCAAGGTGTGGAAGTGTCTTGCAACATTTAATGGTAGCTGAGGGTTTTGAACATTGGCCAGGTTGGGTTAATAGTAATTCTTGTGTCAGCATCTTGAACAGTATTTCATTTTAAAAGTCAACTCTTTGATGTTGACTGTCTATTTTAAGCTAGTCTATTACATGGCCTGCAGCCTTTTAGCCACTAGAGAGCAGCAGGGTTCCATTGGTGAAGGATCTCTTAACAGCCACGTTGCTTTACCGCTGTGCTCCGTCTTAAGAGAGCCTGTTGGGCTACGGACTTGACAAGGCAAGTGTAGGATCCTAGGGTAAGTGTAAAACACTGCTTCTTTCTTCAGGGACTTGTGACCCATCCAACAAACCTCGGGGTCGATAAGTGATCGGTTATGGATGTTCTGCTCACAGTCGCAGTTCAGATGGTAGGCTTGTAACGTGAATTTAAGATGCTCTTTTTCTGTTGTTTTTATTCAGTTAGGTGGCAAATAAAAGCCACACTTACAGATGAAGGAAGTGGGTAGCCCCTTTACCAAGTACCTGGTATCTTTGTGTACTGTTACGTATGGGTAGGTTTTATTTCTTAGCCTCTTACTCTTTTCATGTAGACACTATTGCATGTGATACGGTATTATTGCATGTATCTTGGCCTTAGTATAAGGAGGACGTTGAACATAAATTCATGTCCTTCCGTTCCATGGAACTTGCCCACGACTGAAGATTACGGTAAGCATCTGGCATTGGATGTGAAATTTGGTAAGAGCTGTAAAGATAGTGGAAACCAACAACAAGGGGTATTATTGAAGTAGTCAGCCTTAACTTTAATTGGAGAGTATTTTTCTGTAATGCAGAATTTCAAATACAGTTCAAACAAGGGGCAGGAGAGAAATGGACATAACATAGAACAATACAGCTGGAGATGTTAACTGAGAATTATGGCTTAGCAAATAGTGCAACACCCTCCCCACCCCCCCCCCAAGTTAAAGGAAAAACAGTAGGATTGCAATACTTACAAATTACTCATTTTCAGGAAAATACTTGCCAAAACAGGTGTTCCGGTTCATAAGTAGCTGGATTCCCATGAATGCTTAACACTCTGATCAGGAAAGAGAAATAATAAATTATTTCTTTTCCTATTCACTGCCTTTGAATGAGTGCTCGAATTGCACTGCAGTTGCTCTTGTTGAAGGTAGGTTGTGTAATTTTCAGTTCTGTTAGCTCAGAGGAACTATTCTGGTCTTCCAGAGTGTATGTTTGCGGTCATCTTTGAAGATCTGTGATGTACATACTTTCTTAAATGAAACTTCTACAGTCCCATCACATCAGGCAGCTATCTTTATTTCTGTTTTATCTGCATGGGAATTGAGACAGTGTGAAATGGCTCTCTCAAGGGCAAATGAGAAAAGTAGGATTGGATCCTGGGTATCAGGAACCCTGATATCCTAGTAGCAAACCTAACTAGTGCATGCCTCATCTCCCTGGCATTCAGGAGAAATAAACCCTTTTGAGATATATCCCCTTGCCCAAGACTGTTACACTGGTTGCAATCCTAGGGCATGTTAAGAGGCTGTTTACGGTATATGCAATGTGATGTGTGGTGCAAGCTGTTCGCTCTGTGTTCACAGATAAAACCTCATAATGGAGCCTACTTGCTGAGTAAAATCTCAGTATGGAAGAGTAGGCATTATAATTGTCCAACATTACTTAAGATCCCAAACAGCTAAAGAAATGTCAGCTGTCTGCTACTTTTGCTACTTTTATGCGGAAAAGACAAACAAAAGTAAGAGAACACTGGGTTCGGTGCGTTATGGTCGCTGCTGGTGCCCTTAGCCCTGGGCACAGATAAAATAGATAGAGCACAGTCTAGGCATTGTTAGTACAAGCTTTCTCCCAAAGTGCTCGACTCTGACCTTGACTGGGTGCCTCTGTGGCCCTCGCTTTGCCTGAGAGTCACTTGAGTGTAACTTGGTGATAATTTGGAGGGAAGGTATGGGAAATGGATTTTTGACAACTGGGATACAACCCGATGGTTCTAGGCTTTTCATAAAAGATGACTGTCATGGACTGATGATAGCGAGCAGTTCTTCGAAATTAGGTCAGCAAGAGACTGCGTGGCACTACCAGTTCAGTGTGCATTTGTATACATAGTTACATGTGGGTTATTTCTAACCTCAATTAGCAGTATAACTTACTCTTTTACAGCTTGGGCATCACTACTGGCCTTGGCAAATGAAAATGTAGCAGCAAAAAATTCTTTCTGGGAAGACATGACTATAGGAGGAAGGTATCTGTCATGTCTGGTCAATGTGTGTAACAACTGTTTCCAAGATGTTACTTGGCACCTGCTGTATTTCTGTGTGTATTGCACAGGCATGCATTGCTGGTTTCATGTTTGCCACATGCATGCTCAGGTATGCATTTCTGCCTGGGCATTTGCATTCTGTGTATACGTGATAAATGTGGCATCTGCTTTGTGACAGATGCATTGCAGATGAGTGCTTTGTGATTTACATATATAAAATTTTTCCATACCCATCTGCTGTAAATATTCTCTACCTGCTGATGTGAGTACTCTCTACCTACGTGTTACATGTATGGTGTTATAATTTTGTTAAGTTATGCATACAGGACACCTGGGTATGAGTTGATAGTATGGGCATATTCTATGCATCACATATATGCTTATGGTATGTAATACACATAAATGGACAGATACTCTTAGCTGCATTACATGTTGCATGCTTGTGGAGTGTGTGCTGTGGTGGGGAGGAAAAATGCACTACTTCTTTCATTCCTATAATAGGAAGCGTAGGACTGTATATGTCAATGGCAAAGCCAGCTAGAGGAAATACTTTCTAATTATCCGTGAAAGGGTTCTCCAGTAGCCCCATTCCAAAGGAGATCACAAAGAGAATTGACAGTTCTCCTTAGGCATTTTTCTAATTTAGGAAACGGGCTCCAACAGCCTTTCTGCCGAAGTTGTGGATAATGGAGAGATGATGGGCGGGAATGGTATTTATAAAGCAATTTCTATAGACTTACTATAAAATGAGTTTACCAGTCACAGACAGGAACCATTTCTGTCCTGTTGTTCAATGACTTTTGGGAGCTCGGAGCTAGTGTTAGAGGCTTCTGTTTGGCCTCGTGCAGAACAGAACTCGGGAACTGTTTTTCTTGCAGGCATTGCTTTCCTGAGTATTTTTATAGGGCAGTATAATATCCTACTTCTTGCTCCCCTGTGAGGGAAAAAAAGGGAGGGCAACCAGACAATTGGTTTTTAGGACTGTTTTTTATTGTCCTAAATATAAGACAATGGAAAGAACATTCAGTTTCCAACTCTACTGCTAGTAAAAAAAATAATGAATTGCAAGTTACATTATCATTCACTCTCTTTAGACTCTGTTTTAGCTTCTTATATTTCTGATATTTTCTATACTGGAAAGCCTTGTGGACAGTGTACAAGTCCTGCATTGGGAACCACTGCAGTTAGCAAGGCAGAAATTTTCATTGGAGTCAGGCCATCCTGAAAAGGACAATGAAGTACTTTCTAAAGCGTTTGGGATTTCCTTTGAGCTAAACCAAGGCCTAGGTGGGAAGCAGATTGAGGTAACCTATGCTATAGGAAGTACGCTACCTGGATTGCTGGGCATCAAGATTCAAGTCTCTGTGTTCTCTTCTCTTTTGGACCTATCGCTGCCTGTGTAACTCTTTAGTTGTGTATTCCTTGAATGGGAAGGAAAATGAAAGGGAGGACAGAAGACTGACCTTGTGAGAATCTTGATTGCTGGGTTATTGGGTATTCTGTGATCCAACAGCTTGCTGCTGCTTCTTGAACTTTGAAAGTTTTTAGTCTCATCCAGGTGCAGAATGAAAGCCAATACCAAAACCTTGCTGCTTACCCTTTAGCTGCCCTATTTCTTGTGAATGCCGACATCTGTTGTCTTTTCGACTAGTAATGCCTTCAATTTTGAGGTCTGTAAGTGTAGTGATTGCCCTATTAGAAGGTAACTGTTCTCTGTGGAAATTTCTTCAAGCTTTCATCCAAATACTGTGTGTTTGTCCAGAGCTCTCTGCTGGGTGCTGACTTTTAACTGTCAAAGGAAAGGGACTGTTAAACGTATTTGCCCCAAACCACAAATGGCAATAATTCCAAGAGTCTGCTTTTTAAGAAATGAGGTGCTGCTTGGACTTCAGATGCTTGTCCAACTTACGGTGGCCAAAACAGAAAGGGGGAAAGAGTTAAGTTTGTACTGAAATGGTTTAATTCAAGTATCGCAATGAAGCAAATCTTCCCCCCTCTTCCCCCCCCCCTTCTTGGAGGGTTGATGTTAACATTGCAATATCCAGGTGAATATGCATGTGGAAACCTGGGAGAACTCTATTCCACGGTGAGCGAGGCAATGTGCTACTTAGCTGTACATACCTTTGCTCCTTTTTGCTTTCAGCTGGTGGAATGCAGCTTCTCTTGCTTGTGTTTGTGGCTATTATGTATTGATTGGGTACGTAACAAAAGACTGAGGCTTCGTGACTGCTATGCTGAACACCTGACAGGGTGTGTGTTTTGGAATCCACATCTTTGCTGCTTGCATGTGGCTTGGCTTAAAGGGAAGTAAGGGCTTTTTTATATCAAAATTTGTTCTTTGGGTTAAGGAAGTTCGGGTATGTTCAGATTTCTTTTTCTTTTTAATGAGAACCATGAAAGCTGGTAACATCTGTATAGCCAGAGCATGGGTTGTGTCTTCTCAGTTACTGTAAGGAGTTTTTCAGTATGTCTTGGGTCCTTGAACTGGTGTGTACTTTCCTTTGTGTGCGAGTCTGGGTGAAATGCAACAAACCTGACTGACCTGAGCTAGTGAAGCAGGTATTCTAGCTGAATAGGAAAGAATGTACTGTTCAGAGACCTCTTGTGCTTGCAAGCTGGTTCTGCTGTGATTAATTGTGTGCTGTGAGCCGTGACCCATTAGCACAATGCTGTACAGGTAGAAGAAATTCAGGGGAGTTGGAGGGAGTCCCCTTCCTTCATATACAATGTATATAGTACTTATCATTAAAAAAAAAAAAAAAATGCAAGCTCCTAAGGAAATTCCTTCTAACGGGTAGCTTTACAGTGTGAGGGCAGAACTTGCTGTGCCCTAGATCCAGGCCACTGGAATTATGGGAAGAAATGGATCTCTCTTCTCTTCGCACTACATATGAGAGAGCTCTTGAGCACTCTAAGCAGGCTGTGCTGAACGATAAGTCACTTGATTTCTAAATTGTCAAGAAAAAATTTGAAATTGAGGAAAAAGGGCCCGGAATCTTGACTTTGTTGTCATCTTTTGATGAATTCTTATGGAAAAGTCATGACGCTACTGACTACTTCTTTTTGCTTGCTGATATTTGGCTCAACTGTCCCCTTCCTTTTGGTGGAAAAGCACCATCTGAAGAAATTAACTGTAAAAGAAATGCCCTGAGATTTACAAATGAGCACTCAGAGTTGAGGAATGTGCTGTTCTGTTTGAATCATGAGTGACAGTAACTAGAGTTTTGGATGGTGGCTGAAGAATTGGGGGTTTGCTGCAGTATATGAAGCCAAGATTTGATTGGATTGAATTACGCATGATAAACTGAACTCTGCAAATAAAAATTCACAGGTTGAAGTCTTTCATAGTTATTGCTGACATAAGAATTACTCAAAGGCAGGATACAAATAGACGCAGGCTCTTTTTAGATGATGTTAACTGGAGGAAGATACTAACCTCTACGCAGAAAGCCCTGTTGGAATTGGGCTTCTTTCAGCCTCTGCAAGCATTGTTAAAATGGCCAGCAAGTGGTACATTAAGCAATGCAGCACGTGTGCGACATGTTTTGTGTGTTTGGTTCTGTTACAAATTGGGTGGAATGCGATGAACCTCATGGCAACTCATTTCTGGCCCATGATTTTACTCCGTTTTACCACTGCCGTAGAGGTGAGTTGCTGTCGACACACAATGTGGTTCCAGTCGGAGTCGAGAGTTACTGCTTGTAGTATTCATATCGTATGCATTCAGTTCACCTATATGCCGTGCTTGGCACCAAGTATAAGTACGCGTATACCTGCCTTTTAAATCTGAGGTCAGTGGTTTTCTGACTTTGAACAGAGCTGACAGCTGGATTTTGGTTTCACATTAGGTATGCTAACAGTGGGTGTCAGAGAGAGAGAGCGTCATGAGACAAAGTCCTGTCACGGGGTAAATGTTGGTTATTTCCAAGTCACTGGTGGGAAATAAGCCAGGAGGCAGTGACAATGGGGTAATATTTCTTT
The DNA here is from genome assembly GCF_036370855.1 of Dromaius novaehollandiae. NCBI lineage: Eukaryota > Metazoa > Chordata > Aves > Casuariiformes > Dromaiidae > Dromaius > Dromaius novaehollandiae. The sequence continues at coordinate 5,009,767 of NC_088118.1, forward strand.
CCGATAGCGGTGTGTATTATCCCAAATGGGACTTTATTACTTTTTTTCCTCACTATGACCAATATAGCAGGCAGGTATTACCTTCCTGTCCCATTACTGACCTGCTCAGTTCTTACTGACTTAAATGACAGACATGTTAAACTCTCAGGCCAGAGGCCAGTCCAGTTTGTGTAACTCATCCTGCAAGCTGATTCCCACTGAGTGGGGACTTGTTTGAAAGCACTTCTATTCTGGGTTGAACTGTAATGAAAACTGTTCTGTTCTTTGGCTAGCGGGCATGGAAGGCACATGCCAGGTCCTTTGGAGGTGTTTTTTTTTTTGTTTGTTTGTTTGTTTGTTTTTTTAAAGGCATTTCTTTGCAGCATGACTTTGGGAGACAAAGGAAGAGGAGTTGAAACTGTGTTTAACAAAAGCAGTGAAAATCTGCTGTTGTCATGAGACAGTGCAAGATTCCTTTCTGCACTGGGCCACTTGTGAAAGGGATCTTAAAGTCCTGAGTAAATGTTGTATGGAGTAGCGGAGAACTGGGGAATGCAAGGGCTACAGCAGTGCCTCCATCTTGCTTTGTACCATGCTGAGAAATTCAACCCGTTACTGGTATTTCTCACCCTGCAGCCTGTGAAATTTGTGGCATCTGTCTTGTAACATAGTCTCTGGGTTTCAGAGAACAACAAATGCAGGTGTCTGGTATCCCCGATCCAAAATAAAATTGACTGTGTATGTTCAGTTGGGGCAACTGTCGGTTGGTACTGGGTGATTTAAAACAACAGACTTGTAGGACACTAAAGTCAATTAAGAATGGCTAGCCTAGAACAAGAGAATTATTATTTACTGGTGAGATTTCATGGAGGTTTCTCTTCTCTCTTCTTCCTTTCCACGTTAAAGATCAGATCTTCTATCTTCCTCATGAAGCGAAGGAGTATTATCATGTTTTGTGAATGAAGATGCTTGAATGGCAAAGCATAAAGGATGTCTTGCAAGTGACCCTGGAAGTCTGTTGCATAGTTGCAAATAGAACTCTGATCTCCTGAATCGCAGTCCTTCCATATATCCACAAGATGTCAAATCGTAATATTCCTCTTTCTAATTTAACATATAAAGGCCAGAACTGGACTTCAGAACTTGCTAAGGAAATGTTCCACAGTTCCAAATATAACGTGACCATTCTTGCAGAGAAATGTCGGAATGCCAAAGTGAATGTAGATCAGTGTGTGTTTTTCTTTTAGAGTCACAGAAATACTGTAGAATTTTCATAATAGAAAGAAAAACTTTGCAAGCTTTGGAATTTGAGAGTCAGAATTTTGTGCTGGCAGGGCTTGCTTTGCTGTAGGCATGGCAGGTTTCTTGTGCAGAAGATGCCATTTTCAGCTTGTACATGAAAGGGAAAAACACTTAACTTAAAATTCTTTGTGAGAAGGGAGGGAGCTGTAGGGAGAAGTGAGTTTGAATGGGAAAATATGCTTTAGAGAATTTTTCCAAGTCTCTATTGGCAGTAAGCTTGGTGCCTGGCCGGAAAGACCTTCTCGCAGCACAGGATGGCCAGATTTGGTGTCTGAATTATTTTTGTTGTTTTTCTGAAAAAGTTAGTTAATCTCTGTATTTGAAAAACTGTTTTGGATTGGTATCATCTTTGCTCTGAGTGTTTCTGTACCATCTCTTATTCTGTATTCATTTACCAAGGATGACATGTTGCTGTCTTTTAGACACATGAGGAAACTATTATGGAAAGGACTGTCAAGGAATTTGAATTGACATTGTTGGATGCTCTTCATTCAGGAAAGATTTTCACTTTTTTCCAGGGAATTTTTTTCCCCCCTTCTGCTCTCTTTGCTTTATCTTGTCAGTCGTCTTCTAAGAACCCTGGAAATGCCAAATGAGACTGAGAAAGGTTTAAAGCTAGCCAAAGTATACCTGGTTTTGCTGCTGGCCAAAGGTGAAGTGTTCCAGAGACATTTTTGATCAGACTGTAGTATTGACAGCTCTTTGCTGCTATCATGAGGCTGTCTTAATAGGAGTAGTCATTAAAGAAGGATTTATTGGCATAGAGACTCTCATGGAAGCTGTGAAATCTGTTGTCGTGATTTGCACAGAAATAGTGCCTGACCATGGTTGGTATTTTTTGTTCAACGGGTCAGGAGTTTGAGCTGTCTCTCTTATTGCATAGCTTGTCCTCCCCCCAGAAGCATCAGACAGGTGGCCAGCATCCTCTGTCCAAAATAAAAATGGCCTGAGAATGTTTGAGTGTAAATAAATGTTGCTTACTAACCACCAAAGTACTTAGAATTAAAGGGATAGTCTCCATGTGTGTAAACCCTGTGCTGGATGGGGAGGATTCTCGAGGTACAAGCCGAGAGAATTATTTCAGAGTTCCTTGTCGGCATGCGTCAGGGGGAGCATCCTCCGTCTTCCTGTAGCGAATCCCGGCAGCGTTCAGTGAGGCCGTTTGGAATCCTTTTGATGACGAAGAAACTGCGTTTTGTTGCCACGGCCGTGCTGGTAAAGGCAAGTAAAGGGGCCTTTTTCCCTTCCCAAAGAGAAAAGCAGCGAGTTGCAAATGCTGCTGTTGTCCAGAGCAAGGTGACATGAGTGACTTGCTGATTAATTAATCAGCATCTGTGAAAACTTTGAGGGTCTGTAATGTACACTGTATAGTTTCTTCTTAAAATAAGAAAGCATAAAAAATACAACCTTTTGGGCCTTCTTATTTGCACTTATTTGTACAATTAAGCAGGTAAGTGTCATCTATTTGATAAAAGATTCCAGAGGAGATCAGACTCACTAATACATGCAGCAGAACCTCTTTATAATAGCTTCCGAAGGCTACTCATTTATTTGTTCCAATGCGTTACAAGAGGATTGAAGTTCCTGTAGTGGAAAAAGAAGCTCAGGGAAAAGTGCATCTTCTGTTTATTGTTGTGTGTTTTTGTAGAAATTAAGCAGAGCCACCCCCTTCCCCTTCAGTTGCATATATTTGCTCTTGGTTAAAGTTTAGGAACGGTATTATGGGGTTTTGATTTCTAGACATTCTAGGAGGAAGTTGAAAATGAATTTTCTGTGAGTTAACAGGTGCCCCAACAGTATTATGTGCAGGTGGCTTCTGAATGAGGTGATGTGAGAGAAATCATGGCCAGTGGGTGGCTGAATAACTCAACTGCAAATTCAGGTTTCTCTGTATTGCAGAGGAGGAAAAAAGCTATCGGCCCCTGAGAGGAGCGAAGAATGCATAGCTACTTATGCAGGTCTTCAAATAATAAATCTTGGATTCCTCTGTCTATTCTGTTAGATTTTTGTTTCTCGGAATTGATTTAACTAGTTGTGGTTTGGTTTTTTTTGTTTGTTTGTTTTTACTTTCTTTTTGAGCCAAGTGGATGTTTGGGGAAGGCATTCTGAGGGCATGTGTGCCTGGTGGATAGATACCAAGGTGACAGGAGCTCCAGAAACTAATTTGAAGTTTTGTTCCACCTATAAACTTACAGGAGGAGCAATGAGTGAAAAGGACAGCACAACAAAGTAGGATCTAGCAATTGTGGATTGGGAAAAATAAATAAAAACTTCTGGCTCTTCCCTCTTGTTCCTGTTGTTACAGATGTTCCTTTTCCTTTGATATGTTTAGCCTTGTATGTCCTAGATTCCGAAGTTTTTGATGTTCAAATTTCTTGTCAAGTTCATTTCGAAACAAAATTTTGAGGGAGACTAAACAATAACTTATTTTGGTCAACAGAAGTATTTATTTCTGAAAAGTGATGTTTTAAGCTAGTATTTCCAAAGATTCAGTTTATTGAACAACGAAAACGAAAATTGTGAGGTGGACTGAGAAGGTCCTTTCTGACAGCACACTTAACATTACTCAGCTGTATTCCAGGTCGCTCCCTTAGAGAAGCTAAGTTCTGTGCCCTTTTTTTCCCTGAAAATGCAGTTTAACCCAGCTTCCTCTAGAAGCATTCTGTAAAACCTTGGTGGGAGTCACTTCCATGCTGTTCATTCTCCTGATCTGCTCTTATTACCGGCACATTACAGGGCCGGTCCTCAGACTGCTGTTCCTCCCAATGCTTGAGCCTTGGTAGAGCCTTGTTTGCTTATTCAGTGCCTGTGAATCTTCTGTGTAGTACGTGGTTTTCCTCCTGGTCTAAAATCTGTCTTCTGTGTGTGATGTCTTTATGTGATGTCTTTGTTGATTCCTGAACCTGAGACCATCTGTCATCCAGTGTGTCATTTTGGAAGCAGCCTTGCACTCCGAGAACTTGTATAAGCTTTTCCTCATGTGAACCTCAACTAAAAACCAGCTAGTCTCTGCTTTTGTGCCACCTGCTGCTACTGCTTTTTAGGTATCTGTCAATCTCTCTCCTTCTGTGGTTGCTCTTTGTGCAGTCAAGGCAGACAAAAGTTCTTAGCCTTGAGAGAAGGCTGAAAGTCCAGGTTTGCGTGCTCCCTCCCTGCAGGAGGTTGCCTGTGGGAGCAAGAAGGTGGGACCGGGGAAAGCCTGTCCAATCGGCTTCTACAGAAAGTTGTTATCCCTTCTTACCCTTTTTTCATTAGGTTGATTTGCAGCAGCTGCATATTCTGTAATATAAACCCTGTCTCTCGGGATTAAGTGTGCAGTTGTGCTTGGAGCAGCTGCCTGTGTATGTCTTATCTGCTACAGAAAAAGAACACATTGCTCCTCCTCCTCTTTCTCCTGTTTTTATGTAGTACTGTTGCTTCCCTCCTCTTTCTCTTTTTCTCTGACCTCCTCACAGCTCCACACTGCTCCGTACTTGCTTCAGCTCCCTACTTACTTCATCTCTCCAGAAGACCCACAGCTGAGTTTGTGCAGCACAGCCCAGGAGAGTGTTTCACTGAGCCAGCATGAGGCAACGAGGACAGAAGGCAAAGGAAAACAAACACAGCTGAAAGTCACCAGCAACCCTTGTCGTGATGCTGAACATACTGATTTGAGAGACACCAGGCAGGGAAGGGAACTTGTTTTGCACGGAGAGGGGAAGGACAAAAGAAACTTGAAACTGGCTAACTGGCTTCCCTTGTGGTGTGTCTGTGTCGTCCTCCTCCTTCTCCTCCCCCCGCCCCCCCCCCTCGTTAAATGAAAGCACCTGAGGAACATGAGATTTCCTGCTTGAGAGGGAGGGGGAGTACTGAACTGGATGAGGGAGGAGAAAGGCGAGTTGTGCTTTTGTGGTGTGGTTTAAGCTGAGATCAGAGGGCTAGTGTGCGTGGGGGTGGGAGCAGAAGGAGAAAGGGCATCTGATGCCAGCTGCCAACATGACAGAAACCCTGCAGCTCCCGGCACTGCAAGTCCCTGAGCAGCAGGTGGTGGAGGGTGGCCGCGCCTGGTCCAGTTCATCCACCCCCACCCTGCGCAGGAAGCGCTTCAAGATGAGACGGATGAAGAATGTGCAGGAGCAGAGCCTGGAGCCTGGCAGGTATCAGGATTTCCCTTCCTCCAGCAAGGAATTCCTGCAGCTCCCATCCATTGAGATCACCCCGTCCAGTGATGAGGATACTCCGTGGTCCAACTGCTCCACACCCAGCGCTTCCCCGCGGCGCAAGCGCTTCCTGCTCCGCAAGTGGCTCCGTGTGAGAGAGAAGAAGGAGTACAGTGAGAGCAGGTATGTCTTTGGCTACTCTCCCTTCTCTACTTCTCAAAAGAGCCTATCCTAGAACAGGGGTAGGGCCTGCTGTTCAACTAGAGATTGTGTCCTGCTTCACCTTAGGGCCTTGTCCTCACCTAGTGGCTGGAATGGGTAAAATAGTTGATTGGACTCTGCTGATGCTAGACCAAATGGCCTAATGCTTATGCACAAACAATAGACATTTCGGAAATGGCACACTGCTGGGATCTGTCTGTGTTTCTGGTCCTCTGCATAGCTTTTCAGACTTATTCAGTGCCACTGAAAAGAGGTTGTTTTGGAGTGAGGGAAACCGAATCCTACTCTGCCCTTAACAGACAGGCGATCAGAAGACCAGCTTCATCAAGGGCCTGAATTCTGCGGACACCTGAGAGAGAAGGTGACCTCTCTACTGGAATTGGCAGGACAGGGAATGATGATGCTAAGTCTTTGTGTTTTTGTGGTGTTTATACATAACCACTGAGACGCTGTCTGAAGACTCTTGTTCACTTGCTGAAATTAAAAGAATGTGATGAGAAGAGTGAAAGAGAAACTAGCCTTGTAGCTGGTACACAGATCTGCATGTCAAGATGTCTGGGTTGAATTCTTGGCTGCCTTCCACACTTGAAAAGTTGCTCAGTCTTTTGGCTCAAAGGAAGACGACAGATAATTCAGAAAGACCTCCAAGAGCTTGTCAACGCAGCAAAGTTAATACCCAGTGAGTTACTGTGTGGACATACGAAGAAAAAGCTATACCTTATGTAATTCTGTGCAGATGCAATCGCTGTTTACAAAAGGCAAGGTAATTTATTCCACTTTTAATGGGAAAGTGGGACAGTCTACCTTGCCTGAAGGTCCAGAAATATATCAGGCATTTGAAAGATTTATCTGTGGGAAATTAGTGCATTATAAATTCATATCTTAGCTTAGTGTGGGCTACCTCTTTTCTTTAGTTGCCTTGCAGTGCCCATGCAGCCTGACGTGTGGGTTTAAGCCTGAATGTATCTTTGCTTGCATCAAAGAAAGGACAAACTTGAAGAAATTTCTTGGTGTTTCTGCACCCAGTTTGCTAGGTTGTCTTACTGACTGTTGTGTTGCTAGAGTCATGGGAGAAGAGAGAGCTTTTACTTCTGCAAGTATTGGCTCTAGTTTTGTGATAAGTCCTCTCCTATGAGTTCCCTTTTGCAAGGTCAAGCCGTCACTTTTTTTAAGTTTCAAGGAAGTTTCATCGATAAATGCATGCACCGAGGACTAGATAGAATCGCTCTTTTTGGAAAGTTGTCATGGTTGAAAAGCCTCTCTTGGCTGAGGACTGGTACTGATTTTCACCTAGCTGTGGCAATTTCAGTAATAATTTAGGCTATAGCGGAAAAAACATAAGGATAATGTATGGGACATTATGTTCATGTTAGTGTGAGAATCACAAAATTCAGGTCTGAAGTTGAACAGAGATGACTGCTTTTCCACCGAAGAATTTTAATTTGGGTTTATTGCTTGGGAGTATTTGAGACAGAGGCAAAGTCAGGCTTCTTTCTGTGCAAATGTGAGAGAAAACTCTGTACGTGCCTGTACACATGATACTTGCATGGCTGTGCTGACAGCTTTCTGCTTATTCATCTTCCTAAAGACATTTCTGACTTAACCTCGGTTATGTTTTCAGAGTGGTGACTGGAAAAAGCTAAAGCAGCTGACAGATTAGGTAGCATTAGCATACCAAAGTCAGCATGGCATCTCCTTTCTTCATATGTAGCAGGCTCTAAACCTGTGCCTTCTGCAATGGAAAATGTATCAGGTTTTCAAATGATGTTTTTCCCTTTCCAGTCCAGAGGAGAAAAGTGTTCTTTGCCACTTTGTGCAGAGCCTCTGGGCTTGGAGGATGCGAGAATCATCACTGGGCTTCTGAAGCTCCGCAGGAGTAGAAAAAGAAACGACATGGAGGACAGTCTTTGGGGGAGTTTGTCACAGCAGGAGAGCTGAACCCCAAAGGATTCTGTGGCATTAATCTGGAAGAGACATAGCAGCTGGTGCCACGAGGTAGACCTCATTGCATCACAAGGCCGTTGCATGTGAAACTCTTTAAAAGAGCAGAGGCAGGAAGCTGCCTTACTGCAAAGCTGATGGATATTGTCTGTCTGCCTTCCTCTACTTCAGACTTAGTCTTCTAGAGCACTAGCTAGCACCTCATCATGTGGCCCAATATCTACGTGTTTGCATGTCAGAGGCTTCCCAGCAAAGGTGGTAGTTAGGAGCACACTGTGCACCAGCTGGTTTATTCCAGCAATGTGCGTGTTGCTCGCGTGCCTCTGAGCGAGAACGATTGCTCCACAACTGTTAGCATACAGTAAGCGCATCCATGTGGATGAATAAATAAATACTGTTTGGACTCAAAAGGCTGGCTCTAACGCTCCAGATGTGATGAAGGCTGGCTGGCTTTTTTTATCTGGAGACTCCAGCCTACAAAATGTTCTATGTTGTTAGTTTTTAACAACCTGGATAATCCTAATGTTGTTTACATACTGGCTTCCTAAAAGCTGTTGGCTGGTAGCCTGAGCGTAAGAGAGAGCAGGTTGGAGAGGTGGCAGGTTAAGAGCCTTGCTTGTGTAAGGCACTGAGTTGGGTTCCAAGTAGAACGGTAGAAAGATGCAAATGTTCTGGGGTTTGGATTTCTCCTGCAACTTGTGCTTGAACAGAAGTAGTACAATTCAGCCTTAGGTCTGGAGCCCAGGGAGCCTATGCAGATAATAAATAGAATGATTTTGTAGAGGATGCAACTTTCCTCCTGCCTGTTGTTCCCATCCGTCATTTGTTACCCAAGCAATGAGAAGGTATTTACCTGCATACAGGTCACTGAAGTAGGAACCCTGTGATAAGTACACAGTATTTTTAAAGCAGGATAATGAGCCTTAACTCACAGGCTGCCAGGTGCAATCTGTTCATTAGATGTGCAGCAAAATGCTAACATTCATTATTAATGTGGGGAATGTGAGAGCATCTGCTTTATTTATTACTTAAAGCCACATGTCCTAACCATCTCTGGAATCGCATGTGATTCTTAAGGTGTAAGGTGAGAACTACTGACGCATTAGGTCACTTGGATTTAACGGACTGCTCTCCTCTTAGCCTAAAATGAGTGTTGAAATGAAACATTTGTCTTGTCCATCCACCCTTCCATTGATGGAAGCTGGGAGCGAACAGGTGGACGCTGCGCTGTGGTTGTCTGTCTTAAGTTCTTGTGTGAATGCTCTATGACAGTGCGTATGTAATAAATCCGGTGGGGTAAATCTCTTGTTCTTTAACGGTTTCAAGTGCCGCATTCGCACGGCCTACGGCAAAGTTGTGCCGGTGGTAATCTGAATGTTCTTCCCTGTTGTGGGCAGAAATGACCTAGAAAGCTAAGGATGGTAAAAGCTTCAAATCATGCTTTACTCCTCATTATGCCATGCTGAACTTGCTCCCACAGAAACTCCTGCAAGCTATTTTGCCCTGCTGCCTGTAGTCCCTTCCCAGAGCTCCCTTTCCCTTGGGCTTTCCTGACTGTGTGGTTTCTTTCCTGTTACACTTGTCTAAAAGCCAAATGTGTTTTGTCATTCCCAGCATGCAGAATAGTTAATAATTAAACACACAATGTTGGCGCTCCAAAGAATGCAGCGAGTTGTGGCTTTTGTTGATTCAATGTGAAATTGATTGTTTTGCAGCTCTTGACTTTCTGAAAGATGGATGTACCCAGCTCTTGGGGAGAAAGGTCCTCTGCTGGGAAGCTGACTCTGGTTGCAGTGCTAAAGAACAGATTTATATAAAAGAAGGACTCTCCTAAGTACTAAAATGACTCTAATAAAAGTTAAATATGAAGATTATTGAAAGCATTTAATCTCCTTTTACCTAATCTAATAGAGGCGTGTGCTGAGGAGACAGTTCTCTTTAATTGCTTGGCTCTAAACTAATGAGCTTTTACAGATGAGGTATTTACACCTTATCTGCCATTGTGAAACAAATGACATGACAGGAGAATCTTGAGCACCCTACAGTATTGCACTCTGGTTGCTACCATTTGCATTCCAGGGCAGAAAGGTAAAATTTCCATTTTTGGTAAGAAAACAAAGTTTGTCTGTAAGGTTTCTTGGTCACCTTAGTGAGACACATCAGTTGATGTTAGACTGGAATTTGATTTGTTTGGAATTGTACTGAATATGTTAAATACAGAGAGACATTTTGGGTATTTTGAATTTTCTTATACAAATAAATAAAATGAGTCTTAAGTATTTCATGTAGTTTGTAATGCCTTTGTTTTGCTTGCGAAGACTAAGAGATTTGCTCTGAACTGTTTTGGGAGGAGGTTAATGTTTCATTCACCTTTCGTTCCCTTCCACAGGAAGGGAAAATACTGTGGTGTTTTCCAGAGAAAAAGCTTGGGGCGGGGTGGGTATGTGTTTTTTGTTCATTGGCCTAAATAATTGTTGAACGTGAAAAGTCAGAATAAAAGCCACAAGAGTAAGGCTGTAGAACTTCTCGCATCGTGGTAATGCTGTGGAAAGGCAGATAGTGCTTGTGTTCTGACCTCCAAGATAACTACTGGCTTCAGTTAATATCAGTAGTGGTGTTTACAAACCTTGGATACAGTATTATATGAAAGAAACTCATCAAAGCTTGTTCTGCTTGCAATTAAAAGGAGGACTGGAACAAAACGTTGGCCTGTGATGCCTTTCATTTCATGCTGTATAATTCTGAGAATGAATAATTCTGTGAATTTTGTTGCGCTCAGTTTCTGTGGCTTTTAGAAATTTCGATGTTTCCATTTTTGGTCAGAGGAGGGAGGAAGCAGGACTTCTCTCTGTTAGAAATAGAGCAGGCCACTGCGGGAAGTGGCAGATGTGTGTGTACTGGAATTGCCAATGCATTTTTGCTTACTTGGTGTTTGAAGTTCTCGGACTCTCGGTGGTGTGTGAGGAACTGATAGTTCTGTGGAGCTTTCATAATGGAAGAACTGAATGGACTGCATTTGTTTCATGTTCTGCTTGTGGCCGGAGTTGGTTAACTAAGGTTTTGGGAACGACAAACGTCAGACGTGATGGGTTTTGCAGTTTAGGAAGGTGTTTGGACAGACTGCTTTTGTCTCACATATTTAATCACTGTCAAAACTTTCTGAATGCATCCCTCCCAATTTGTCTTTTAAACTATAGTTAATAACTTAATTTCTAGAGAAAGTAGAAGCGAATATGAGCCATGCATGAATATCCTATGAACTGACTTTGGAACTTGCATACATAATTGGTATTTAGCAGGTATCCATCCTCTTTTGCATCTTAAAAGCAAAGCTGGGAATGGGTTTCTAGGTAGGCCTCTGTAGTAAATGGTGCGTCCTTTCTGCCTTTTGGGTTGCTCTGCAACGTCCCTAAGCACAAACCTCCCTTGATGTGCTCTCTTTCCTGATCTGAAATGTAGAAATGCATGAATGATGGCTTGGAAAGGAATCTGCTGTTAATGCAGTCTTTTTCCTTTTTGAATCTACAAATTCAAATGAGGTCTCCTTCATGCTGTCAGTAGGAGATGTTTTTTTTTTTTTAATTGCTGCAGGGATAACTCTTATGAAGAGCACTGAAACAATATTTGTTGCGATTGCAGGGTTTTTTGTCATTTCTCGTTTGTGACATGTGCCAAGTGCTTGTGCATCCCAACAGTTTGGTTTTTCTCTGAATATTACTGCTTTTGTGCAGTTAGTTATGGTTTCCTTTTTAAATATTTGCCTTTTGATACTCTGTGTGGTTTAGGGTGACCAGTCACACAACAAAGGAGTACTGTAACTGGCTTGTTTGCAAGCAGCCCAGAACTTGAAATCTGTTTGTCTTGCCTAATAAGCAAGCATTTACTGTGAGACCTCTGTATTTCATGTCTTAAGCAGCATCAAGCCTGTCAATGGCATGTAACAAATCATCATCACCATAGTTGTTCTCTGCTGAGCTGCGTTTTGAATTTCAAGGCTTTGATTATTAATTGTTGAATGTGATATTGATGAAAGCTGTTGCGTTGACAGCTGTGAAGATTGATTTTAAGTTTACTCTTCATTTGCAAAATGGATGCAGCTGTCTCGTGAGTGCTTATACAGGTATATGTTTGTACATGGGCTATGAAGTCAATAATTAACAACAGTTTAAGGCTTGTATACCATGAATTGCAAAAACTTGAAAAGAAGGTAGCTGAGCAAGTGTTACTAGGAATGGGATGTTTTCTCTGTAAACCAGTAGTTGGGTTTAAGGTGCTGAAAAGATCAACTGGCAACTGAGGTATTAATAAAATTAGAGTACTGAGGGCGTGAAGTGTGTGTTTGTGGGTGTTTTCTGAAATTTGTATCAAGATCTGTATGAGCATATACTTACATTTCTATCGAAACAACATAGAGCTTCCTCCAGTGCAAAACGGATTCCTGCTTATTTTTTAGTGTACATAATCTTTCAATAAATGCAGAATTGGTGTTATTTGTTCGTTTGAACAAGGTAGGTGTTGTGTGTATGTATATCATCAGAAAACGTGTTTTTCCATCAGTGAGATTTTTTTTTTTTCTTGGGCTAAATGTGTAAATGGCTCATGCAGCCAGGTTTGCTTTGTGGAGTGAACGGGAGACACTGAAATGGAGGAGCAGTAGACTCTTCGATGATTTAATAGTTAAAAGGCATGGTTAATCTGTATTTAAAACTCCTTCAGCAGTTTCTAATGTAGTAAGTAATGTTCGGAATCTGAACGTTTGCATGAGAGTTGAGAACGACCGGAGGATATAAGACTTTAAGTAATGTCACTTCAGAATTACAAGAGGCACACGGGCAAACTCTCACCTGTGTACCCAAAGATTTCTCTGAATTTGCGTTTAACATTGCTAAAATTCAGAATGAGGTAAGAAGCTTGTTGTTTTGCTGATACTCTGGAGCGTTCTTAAACAGCTTTTGCCCTTTTCTGTAGATGAAAAAAATTGCCGTGTCTGTTTCTGAAAGCTTCCCTCTGTATTACTTTTCTATACAAATCCTATCTTTCTTATGTCCTTAACGTTATCCCCAATATAAAAAATAATAATTCTGTGCCATTTGCAAGGATTCTCTGTAGATTTAAAACAAAAAATTGTCATGTCTATATCTAAAAGCTTTCTCTATTACTTTCTGGACAAATCTTACCTTTGTTATAGCCTTACTCTTGTTATACTGCAGATAATGTAATTCTACACCATTTTAAAGGAAAGCTCTCATCTTGAAATCCGGTCACTTGAAAATGAACTGAAAATTGTAATTTAACAGTTTCCCTGCATTTTAGCTGCCTCGTATATTTTAGGCCGTTTAACCACCTACACGGTGTAATAGCTGAAAGGTCGAAATGATTTTTCTCTTTGCTGCGTGAAAAGCTCACAGACTTTTGTGGGAAGCTTCCATGGCAAACTGCTGTAATGAAACAGAGCGCTTGCAGGACGCTATTGAATGCACAGGCAAATGGGGAAAAACTAACTTCTCCCTCCTGAATTGGTTTTCTTTGATTTCCTGTAGTCTAGAGTGTTAACTGGTGACAAGGGGTCAAGTGTGGCAGTATTGCAATGTGTTGCTGTACCTACATTCTGTTAAATTTTAAAGCTTGATGTGGAGGACTTTATGAAGAAGAAATTTAATGATGGGTGGATGACCGCAGAAGGGTCTAAGGTTCGTCTTGCCTAACTGTCCGAAAGCAAACCTTCTTAGGAGACTTCCAGCAGTCCAGGTGCTGTGAAATACTGGGAATTCCTTTTTGGTAAAATTGGCTATCTCTCTCTTATAATGCAGACTGAAACAGTGAAGTTCTGTAAGAGGTTTTTATTGAGAAAGAAGTAATCTTAAAAGTAGTCTCTGCAATGGGGGGTGCGTGTGTTTTGTGTGTGTTTTTTTTTTTAATCTCAAAAGGATGACAAAGCAGGTTTGCTTTGAATTAGGGAAGTTGTGCTTTGCTTTTGTACTCTATCTGAAATATTCATTGGGCCGTAGGTAAGCCTCAAAATACGGGAAAACCTCTCCCCTTGCATTTTGGGATATAGTGTTTTCACTTAGCTGTTTATAGCTTGAAGTCAACATACAAATTTTAAATCTCTAATTATGCTTTCCATGGTGAGGCACTTAATACAGCAACAATGACTAAATACGTGGGTATGGGAGCACAAAATTGAACCGTCTGTCCCCTTGCTGAGAGACTCCTGTGAAAAGAAGTTGAGCTGCAAGGACTCTGACACTATGCGCTGGGGAAACAAGCAAGCTCCTTAAGGAGTTAAAAATGTTGAGAAAATTGAGGGTTTCTTTGTGTGTGCTCGTTCCTATATCTACATGTATAGATATAGGTGCACGTGTGTGTGTGTATATATGTGTCTATATATATAGAGAGAGAGAGAGAGGGAGAACTTCCAAGCATGTATGTGTAACACATGTTTTAAACCTACTGTTGAAAGCCATGAATATTGCAAACACTGAAATGAGCTTTGCTTTTGTATTCAACTTAAAAGGCTAAATGCTTTATTACCTATTTGAGAATTTTACAAATAACCGTCACCAGCTTCTTTACATTGAAAGCTTCTGCCTGCTCTGCTTTCCACCTTAACAGTGAAGAAAACCACTTTCTCCTGCATGTTGTGGAGAGGCAGCAAAGATAGTGGACAGTGCCAGGTGTGCCTAACGTCTCTAAAATGCTGAGTGGCTCCCAAGTGAGCTATTGTGCCTTTCAGAAAGGCCACATGAAATGAGATGGAGTCCAAAAGACCTTGGAGAACAGCTGGTTGAAATCAAAGTTCATAGTCAACATATTAAGTGAAAACAAGGTTCTTTTTGTTTGTTTTTGTTTTCAGTGGAAAAAATAAACGTCGTATGGCAAAAACTCTGATTTGGAGGGAGAAGAGGGTCCTTTCTCCTCTGCTTTTTAGAACAAAAAGGAAAAATGGTCACATTGGAGAATGTGATATTTTCACCTTAAAACTCTTGAATGCTCTTTCCCCAAAACAGTGAAACTAATTAGAATGGCACTTTTACTTTGGGGGGCAGAGTGCAAGGATTTGGGGGTTTAGCTCCCTGAGAAGTGAATGTGTTTCTTTTTAAGAAGTATTCTGTCATTTCTTGGGAGAATGGACAAGACAAAAAAAAAAAAAACCAAACACCCCCCCCCCCCCGCGCCCCCCGGCTAAACCTCTTCACGTTTTCTTTGTTGCTCTTCTGTGGTGGTAAAAATACTCTTTCTACCCTTTTTACACTGGATGTAATTCATTCAAGTCAATCCATTGGTTACGAATTCAGAGAAGGCTTCTGTAGCAGAGTTTAGATGCCTGAGTAGGTGTAGATAAGAGGAGTTAATGTTTTCTTCATGCAAACACAGAATACCTTCAGGGTATAAGAAAAAGAGATGTGTATTGCTGGGGATTTTGGAGTAATTACCTTGGAGCAGGAGAAAATATTGCTGAAATGGAACTGGGGAATTTTGCAAAGCAGAAGCAAGAGTTTTCAGCCAAGAGGTAGGACCCTCCTTTTAGTGGTAAGGTGATCAATGCCAGGTAAGCCAAAAAAAAAAAAAAAAAAGTGGAGAGTTGACAGAGATCCCAGTAAGAGTGAAGCCAGAGCTTTTTAGCGTGGTTCAGACAAGGGCCCCGTGTCCCAGGTGGGACTGTGCAGTTTGTGCTGAAGCCGTATTGCCATGGCTCCATAGCCGGTGGTACCTGGACTAAGGAAATTTTAATTAAAGCTCAGAAATATCTGCTCTTTGTGTTGCAGTCTGCTATCAGAAGGCAGAGTAACACCTAGTTCGTGCTGAAAAGGAACGCGGAGCTATAGAAATGAGAAGCAGGACCCCTGATATGTCCTTGAAGCAGGTGGAGGCTGTTGGGGGGGGGGGGGGGAAATGAGACTGAGATCATACAGTGGATTTGCAAATATCACCCAAATGCACCCATTTAAAGGAGAACAGTGACATCTTGTGGGCTCAGCATGCAACTCTCCACTAGAAATTCAGTGTTGACTTCTTCCATCCTTAGCCAGAGTTCCTCTAAGCTGCTGCCTTGTCCCACTGCCTAGAAGTGAAACTGTATAAGGGGCGATATATGGAATATGTGAACATACAGCAGTTCAAGGCATACTGAGCTCAGATGAATGTTCCTTCAGCCCTGCAGGAAGGTCTGCTTCTAAGACATTTTGTTGGAGGAAGGGAGAGAAAAGCATAGCGAGATCTAGCAGAACAGGTTAACGTTTGACGCTGGTGCCTCATGGATTGCATAGATCTCACACAGCTGGAGAAATGGCTAGTCTTGTCTAACATCTGTGATCTGTTCAGGTAGCGCGCTTTGCTCTGACCGGATTCCTGTAGGTTATTCTTCCCTCCCATCCCTTTTTCCCTTAGTGGGCATTTTTGTGCTTTTGATTTGTCACAAGAAACAGTTGCTTTCTAATGTGTATGTGGGGTGTTTTTTATTTCAAAAGGTGGTATTCAAATGAGTTTGAATGTTAAACTATGTGAAGCCATTGTGGTATGTTGAAACACAATATATAGGTGCTATGTAAGAGTGTTTCTGTTTTAGTTAAAATTCTTAGAGAAGTGTTACTAAGCAATGTTGAAACAAACCAGTCACACGTGTTGCATGTCCGATAGGATTTTATTTCCTTGTTATTTTTTTGCACCCCAAAATATGAAGTGTGAACCCTGTTTTTTTCTTGTGTAGATTTTAAAGCCAGTGTTTCATAGAGACTTATCCAAATCTAACTTCTGTCTTCCTCTCTCATGTTGCAGCAGTCAGCAGAGCAGCCAGCAAAGCAGCCATGACGATGATTCGTCCCGGTTCTTGAGTCCTCGTGTGTGTGACGACAGGTAAGTCTGTTCGTGGCTAAATTGGGGGAATGCCTGATGCAACTTGGTCAAGTTAGATGGACCAGGGTGATTGAGAGTCCGTCTTATTTTCCCTCTATTTCTCAGAGTTGTTCAGCAAAGGGATGTGCTTCGTTTTAGGCATGATATAACTTGTCTTATCAGTGTTTTAAAAGACGTGTTTTTCTTTTATTTAAAAGTAGAACTTGCAGGATAAGCACATCCAACTCCTGAAGCAGCCTGCGTTTTATGCTCGGAGACGAACTTGTACAGAAAGGGCATATCGTAAAAATATTTTTTGTAAGCAGTCCTCGCTACAGGAAATACTGAAAATACTGGCTATTGCTCTGGGGTCAGCTTTCATTTACGTTTAACTTGTAATGCAAACAGAAGAAGAAATTGCAGTCAAATAAAGAGGAAACCTTGCTATAGCAAGCCTTACAGATTGTATAGCAATTCTAGATTGTAGAGGAAACGTAGGTGACTGTAAGCGCGGTAGTTCAGGCGATGGTGGATGTGTGCTGAATACACATAATACTGCAAGTACAGGTAATGATACCTACAAATAAATAGAGCGTACTCAGCAGACAGTACATCAAACAACTAATGAAATGGGATCCCTGGTAACCTTACCGCCAGTGTTTCGAAATGCATGACGAATTCTTTGCTACATACCAATGTGACAGCAGGGAAGTTGGAGGTACCTGATTTTGCTGCAGCTTCAAGTGTGTGCAGACAGAAAGGCAGCAAACTTTAAATAGTACAGGCATGTATGGAGGATCAGTCCTGTATGCGGCGAAAATTTTCGTGTTGTGCCTTGCGTCCTAGCTACTTGATAGGTGAGAATGAGGTGCTGATAAAAAGGTGGTAAGTGATAGAAAATCAAAAGATGCTGTTTGTGGAAAAGATTTCTGAAAGAAGCAGGCAGAAGGGGATATCTGTCAGTTTAGGGCAGAGGACATTGCTTTATTGTGTAGTAGTTGGCTTGGCCTGGTCTGATGCGGTCTGTCGTCATGGATTCAGGATCAGAATTGTCAAGGGAGGATTTTGCACTGACTGTTTTCCAATCTAAAATGCGACTATTGCTCACTTAGAGCTTTGCAAAAATGTATGTGAGGAAAGGCAGAGGGGTACACTGGAAATCTGTGTTTTAAAAACCTGGGTTTTGTTCCTGGCTGTCACCCATGGAAGTTACTTCCAGTGCTTTGGTTTCCAATCTGAGCAGTGACTGTGGTAATGCATATCCAGTGCCATAAAGTACTGTAATACTGTTCAATGAGAGACTGAAAATGCAGACTACTATTACTATTGTTAACGTGCATCTAAGTGGTCTGAATGATTATGTCAACAGTTGTACCGTGCCTGCTTTTACTCAATGTGTGCTGTTATCTGATGTAACCAGGCAAATGGAAAATGAAAAGAAAGAGTCCGAGCCACTCCCCCCCCCCCCCCCCCCCGTTGGCTGTGGCTTGTTGGTTTGGGGGTGGGAGGGTTGGTGTGTTTTACAACCTGATGCAATGATGGAAATGGCTTCGGAAAAGAGGATGGCGGGGAGAAAGTACTCTGGCAGCTTCGGGGGTGGGGAGGGTAAGGAGTCCAAACTGTAGTGAAGTGAAACTGGTAATTACTTTGGTAATGCCCTTGGAGCAGTTCATGCCATTTATTGTATACACATCACATATGTAGAAGGCAATGTTCAAAAATGTCAGGCTTCAGCCATATTATAACGCAGTAAGAAGGTGACATGTTGTCTGTGAACTTGGGAGGTGTCTCTTGTTTTAATACAGCTTGGCAAGAAGTGGCTCGTGCTACCTTGGCCCTGCCCAAGCTGGACACTTCGGAGCGTGCTCCATTCTAGCCTGCCTCCCTGGTTCTTTGCTGATTCATAGCTGTGCAAGTCATCGGTCTGTTGGTGGCGGATGGGTTTCCTTGTGGGGTTAACAAGTGAAAAGTCTGTCATTTTGTCCCCCAGACTCATTCTCCAAAACTGTAGCTGGTACAGCATCTGGTACAGATGGCTTTGTCAGATCCCGTTCATTGCTAATGAGTGGCCCTGATGCTTAAAAACTCCAAGAAGTGAAATTCTGTATGTGATTCTTGTGCTCAGGACAGGTAACTTTGAGATTGGCTGTTGTATTTAACTTGTGTTGGAACAGTCCTTGTGTCTTGTCTAGCATCTGGGTAGGAGTTGCTGTGAAGTTCCAGAAGAAACTTACTTTCCTGCACTTAGAGTTGATTAATGACCGCTTCACATTGCAGTGTTGGCACGGAAGCTGTCGAAAAATGAATACTTACATTTGTGTGTGACTTAATGTTGTTGCTTTGGTCAGAATCAATGGTTAGAAGTTTTACTGTATATTTGTGGTTCATCTTTTGAGCCTGAACTTGCTTCACTTTCTTCTGTTGAGCATGAACTAGGAGTCTTGAGCAACAACTACCTTTTTATCTTGGGCCGGCTCCTGCAGACCTCTTTCCCTAGTAGCTTCCCTGCGTCCAGTGTTACACCTGCACTTCAGTTTGTGAAATTCATGTTTACTTTATTACTGTGTAAAACAGCTTCCCTGCGTCCAGTGTTACACCTGCACTTCAGTTTGTGAAATTCATGTTTACTTTATTACTGTGTAAAACAGCTTCCCTGCGTCCAGTGTTACACCTGCACTTCAGTTTGTGAAATTCATGTTTACTTTATTACTGTGTAAAACAGCTTCCCTGCGTCCAGTGTTACACCTGCACTTCAGTTTGTGAAATTCATGTTTACTTTATTACTGTGTAAAACAGCTTCCCTGCGTCCAGTGTTACACCTGCACTTCAGTTTGTGAAATTCATGTTTACTTTATTACTGTGTAAAACAGCTTCCCTGCGTCCAGTGTTACACCTGCACTTCAGTTTGTGAAATTCATGTTTACTTTATTACTGTGTAAAACAGCTTCCCTGCGTCCAGTGTTACACCTGCACTTCAGTTTGTGAAATTCATGTTTACTTTATTACTGTGTAAAACAGCTCTGGCAAGAGACAATGCGACATGTTGCCTTTACTTTGTGCTGCTGCGTACAGGATTGCAAGCAGCATGGGAATACGGTTTCTTCCATATCTTTTTATCCTGGCACAGTGCCTCAGACAAGAGTTGCATGTTTCAGCTCTGCAGTTGGGGAACCTTATTCCACTTCAATTATCTCTGAGGTCAGAGATCTGCCTTACTGACTGTGCAGTAAGATGAACTCTTACTGAGCTCGGGTTCCCCATGGTGAAGCCAGAGGTCAATGGACTGAGTAAGAACTGAGTAAAAGCTGAGTACGCATCTGAGGAATTGAGTCACTTGAGAGAACATCCTGACCCTGGAGAGCTAATTAATATCCCAGCAGAGAGTTTGGCTTGAAATTAGCACTTAGTAGTTGCAGCTAACCTTTTACTCCATATGTTTCACTGCAATTATCAGTCTCGCTGTGGAGCTGTGTGCTGCGGAGCCTGGCATAATTGACTAGCGGGAAGCAGTATTTGCAACCGGGACATCGAGAATCTGACAGCAAAGCTGATGGGTACTTGGATCGTGTCTGGGCTGCTTCTGTGTAATGTGTGCTGCTGTATCTTTTGATCTGGGGCTTCACAGGCTAAGGAGGGTTAGGCTTCATTTAATACTCAGATGGGAGAATCTTGGCCAAGAAGGTATTCATTTGGGAACGCTGCCTGTTGCACATACGGACTAAACCAGAGCCCGTAGGCTGGTGATGAAAATATCTTCCCAGCCAAAAGAGACGTCTTGTAGCTAGAGCACAATCAGACCTATTTTTGCGCAGTCAGGGTGGTGGTAAGCCCATTGACTTCTTTCTTATCAGGGGCCTAGAACATTGCTGCTGCCTAGATTTAATTTCAGCTAATTTTCTGTTCAGTTTCACTGGAGAGACTAATCCTAAAATGACCTGAATTCAGGGCTGGTGAGTTCCTTAACTGCTGTTGGTTTTCTTTGTTTTTGTTTTGGGGTTTTGGCTTTTTTTGTCCATGTATTGCATCAGACTCCACTGGTATCATGTCCCTTTGGGTAGCAGTGTCTCTCGCTCATGATACTCAGAAAAGAATGTGCCACAGTGAAATGTATTTGGAATGTCGTGCAAGATGTGAAGCTGGATATCGATTAGAGCTTGGTATTTGGTGTTTGTATTAGCAAAACGGAAGGTTCAGCATCTTGAATCTGCCAGGCTGTTGAAAGTAGAGTGAGAAGGGGCTTTCTCAATGCCTTTATGGTATTATTTTTGACCAGTGACAAGGGCTCCTCCACTTCCAGGTTCTGAGCTCTCTGCATGTCCGCTACAGTGACAAAAACCTACAGGCAGTTCAGTTAGCTTGTTCCACTGACTATCATGCAGTGGCTCTGAGTACAGATAACTAGAGTCTCAACGGTCCTGAAAGCTGTGACAAAAACTGAGCAGGGTAGGGGAGAAATGGGCAGAGCGAAAAATGCACATGGTATATACTGAAAGTTGGAGTCCAGCATACTTCAGAGCAGAGCAAGGAAACTCGTACTCTCTTCCCTTTGCCCCTTCTCTGACGTGACGGGCAGGAGGAGCCTGTGCTGTACTCGAGATTAGAGCAGAGTGAGCAAGGATCTTGCACCCACCTCGGTACATCTGGGAAAGTGCTGAAAGCTGAAAGAAGCTACCCTGGCCGCCAGCAAAGGGATGCTGAGTCATTAAGTTGGCTCTGGGATGAAAATGGGGAGGAGTACGTAGCTGAGGGTGGCTGAAATCTGGACTGGGCACAGCCACAATCTTAACTGCCACAATCTTAACTGCCTGCCTGCTCTTACCATCAAAGATGGTACGAGGGAATGCAGCTAGTGGAGTTAACTGCTAAGTGACAGACTTTGGAGGATCACGCTCCAACTCTCAGGTTCTTTCAGAGAAGATTCAGAACTTCGTCCCGCTGTCTGTAGTGCTGTCTAGCAGCTCTTTGCTTAGAGACGTGAGCACTGCCGTTGCGAGGCGCAGCCATGGTCCAGAACCTGTGCCCGGAGAAGGTGTCCTGCAGCACCGCAGTGAAGCAGGCCTGTCACTTGCGTGTGTCTTCTCTGAGGAAAAAGCTCTCCTTCCGGAAAGTCGCGTAAGTTGACTGTGTATGTGGTGGGTCTTTATGCTGAGGGGGGACCTAAGCAGATTTTGTTTTGTCTTAAGGTGAATATGTGCTGTGCAGGTGTTTAGAGGCATAGGAAGGAAAAGTTAGTGAGGCAGGCTAGAAAGTAAGTAGGGTTTTGTGTGAACTTGGGGCTTGATTCCCTCAGTGAGTCTGGGTGAATCATTTAACCTTTCTGTAAAATGAGAGTTACTTTCTTACCTCACAGGAAAATAGGGATGATTGATTAATAAGCCTGTGACATTGAAACAACCAAGTCTCAGACTGTGAAGTGCCACACCATATGAGTGTAAAGACTGGATACTGAGTGACCCCAGTCTCCTGCCAAATCATCCTGCTCACAATTGCAGCTTCCCTTTAATTAAAAAAAAAAAAAAAAAAAAAGTAATTCGAAGAGTTGATAAGTTTGGGATGGAGGCAGCCAGGGACTTGGGTGAGATGTGTGCACGGAACAGGGTTCCTAATCAGTGTAATGAGCAAAAGTTAGGTATGAATTGCCTTGGACTTTGATCTAGTTGAAGTGCAAGTTCAGAAGCCCATTGAGGACTTGTTTTTGGTCCTGACACCGAGACACCTGTCTGCTTAGGATGCAAAGTAAGTTTTAATGAAGAGTAAATGCTCTGCTGAAGAACTAGAAGGAAATTCAGTCCTTAGACTCAGATGTCCAAGAGCCTTTGTTGCTTTCCTGAAGCCTGCAGAGGAGAGGGGAAAAGGGGGTTGTCAACAGGGGAAGGAGGAGAAAAATAAGGTGAAGAGAGGACAGTGAGGAAAGTACAAGGATGGCAAGCAATAGGACGTAGGGAATGGAGGAGAGAGAATTGGATGGCAGTTCACAAAAGACACGTTAGAGGTCATACCACAGTGGGGGAAAGAGTTTTAAGATGTCTCAAAGAGAATTTGATTTGTCTGTTGAACTATGACTGACTACAGCTTAATCAGCCCCTTAGTCTGTGCGGTATCTTGTTCTGTTAATCGCATGGCTGCAGGGCTTGTTTTCCCTCTGCATAAGCTAGTAAGCATTTCTCAAACAGTGAATCGAGGCTCACAAAAGAGAGAAATTGCAAAAAGTTTAGGGAAGAGCTGAAGTCATACATAAGCTCAAATTCTGCCTGCTCTTTGGATTCCCAGGAAGCTATGCAAAGATCTGAAAGGAAGTCCGACTTTGAAAGTGTTTGTGCTAACATGTCATTGTTGGGGCCTGTGTGAGAGGTCAGGATAAATTCGATGTTTTAGTAGTGTACCCTGGGCTTGCTTACAGAATCTTCCTAGCCTGTCCCTTTCCCCTTGATACAGAGAGAAGCTGGCGCTAGCATGCTGTGTCCCTGTTTACCTGCGAGAGAAGGCACAGCGAAGGCTACCGGTGCAGCTTCAGGGAGAGTGGGAGTTTTTTTCCATTACTTGGGGCAGCTGAGCATACAGGAATCGGAGTTGAGAGCAGATTGTGGCTATATATGCTGGCTCTCTCCTTCAGGGGGGAGAGTAGGGGGTGACAGAGCCCAAGGGACCCTTGTTTGTGTGTCTGGATGTGATGGTTCTGCAAAAACAGTGTGCTGGTGAGGAGATGCTCTCTTTCACTTGAGTTATACTGAGCTGGGCTGTAGGATGCAGGGTCCCCTGCATTACTAGGGAGAAAAGCTTTCAGGAATAAAAATGGAGTGGAGGTTATTTTGATGATGGTGACCAAGCAGAAGCCAGAAGTAGAATGCAGCTTTCTAGTGCCAGTGTAAAGCTCGGGGAGAAAAGCCGACTGCTATTCCTAACAGTGCTAAGCTTTGGGGGTTGCCTGAATTGTGAGTCCTTGGTAGGAAGCCCTAATATTAGTCAAATCCTGAGCAGCTTATCTGCATCAGGGATGGATGCAAATAGGAACTGGAAGGAGGTTTTCCTAAAGTACTGCTAAAGATCTTGAGTTGTCATAGGGCGTAGAATTGGAGAGTAATGAGCTCTCTGAGGGTCCCAGGTCAGAACTATGATGCTCTTGCATTGGATTTAGGGGAAGTTTGGGTTTAGATCTAGCTCTGAGCTCTGCTGAGTCTATTGGACTTGATATTAAACAGACTAACTTTGGATAAGCGCCAGAATACCATGATTCTGCTTTGTCACATAAGGAACTTCAAATTTAGGGTCAGATCTGGCATAGTCTTCCCCATCCCTTCCCCAGTTGTTGCTGCTGCTTTCCAAGCCCCAGCACTGACTGTCTGCTGTAGAACAGAGGAAGAGCAGTTCAAGAGCAGCTCTCCTCCATTTGGATTGTCGGATTTGCTGCTGTCAGCAGAGCTATTGTGAATGGAAATATCACCTGCTCCCTGTTCCTCATACGTCAGCTTTTTTCCTTCTTGCAAAGATTGGCTGTTGTTCATTACAGAGTGCGCCTGGAGCCGGCTTTGGACAAGGCAGACTTTTGACAAGCACCTGGAAAAAGATGAATGTTTCCATTGTCTGTTTAGCTGAGACCCTTCTTCTGCACCTGGCATTCCAGCTTTGAGAGTCTACCCCATAGAGTGGTAACCTGTCCAGGAGAAAACCCCTCTTACCCCTTTCTCCTAAATTCCTGTGTGTTTTGCTCTCAGTGGAGATAAGGCTGCTGTTCTTGCAGACTGGTACTGGATTTGATTCATCAAAACTCTGCTCTGCTCCCAGTCACCTCCATTCTTGGTCTGCTTTGATCTTAAAGAAATTGAAGCGAGAGCCCTTTGATGTGAAGCAAGGGGGAAAGCCCCCAATTCTTCCTTCCTCTGTGACAGTGAGGGGAATGGCAGGGCAGATACCACTCCTCTGTTTGTTTTATTGGGGCCAGAGACAAAGAGGAGACCTTACAGGCTTAGATGGCTGCCTTGTGCCTCTTCCTGTGCTCAAGTATTGTTCCTCAAAGCTTTGAAGAGTTCAGAGCTATCGGCAAACTTGAGGGCAGGGTAACTTTATGCTATCTACAGTAATGTCAAATGTTATGCTTCTGGGCATCAGTTGATTTGCCACAGGCAAGAGTCAAGAGTTTGATTTTATGGATAGTGTTTGTGCAGATAGTAAGTAAAATAGATTGTGCAAATCCCCCCCCCCCCCCAAGAAAATAAATATTTCTAAAAATCTATCCCTTTGTTCCAAGCAGTCATAGTAAAATGAAACCTGCCTGCCTGCCTGTTTCCTTCTGAAAACATACTTTGCTCTGACAATAAGCTTTTCGTATTAGTAAATCTCTACAGATCAGTAATGTAACCTCACAAGGGAAGGCAAACGGTGCACTGGCAAAGGCACAGTCCTACACCAGGTTTAACAGCAGGGCAAACCAGGATTTGGATCTTGCTTCTCCTTTTCCTGGTCAGTTGCTTCTCTACTGGACTACTGTTTTAAAAATCAGCCAACACCCAAGACATGCCTTGCATGTCTCTGAATGCAGAGGTGGTCTGACAGACCTCACACAGCTGCGTCAATAGCTCGTGATATTCGGGAACGTGAGGAGGAGGAGGAGAAGCGGCATTTTAATGTCCCTCTTTTCCCTTATCTGAGATACCGGGCAGTTTGCTTACCCTGCCTTCTTGCTCCCTGGAGCTGAAGGGTCAGTTGTGTAATTGCATTCCACTTGCTCATCTTGAGTAATGCTCACCTCTTCGGCTCAGTTTCTGCCAGTAGCATGGGGATTTTCAGTTGAGAGAGGAGGCTGGGATGCATTGTAATTAATCAGCGTACTTCATAGGCTTCCATTTCTTTATATACACCTCCTTGCCCCTTTTTGGCAGGCTTTTGTGCAGTTTGCTGTCACCTCCTTGCCCCTTTTTGGCAGGCTTTTGTGCAGTTTGCTGTCAGCTGCTGAGCCCCTTGCCTGGATTCGCCTTACAGCGAAGCATCCGCTGTGCCTCAGAGCCTTCCCCACCGCATACTGACAACAGAAGGTCAGTGGGAGTGAGGCTACCAATTGGATGCTGAAGAGCATATGTGTTCCTGGAGTTCAGTGTGAGCTAGACAAGAAGATATTTTTCTCCCCTCCTTGGGCTGAGTTTTCTGGTGAGGTGAGGCTGCTTAGAAGTATCCAGCTTGGCTAACTGACCTCTACCAACATAAACTGCAGTCAAGCAATGGCTGTGGTGCAGCATCTATCACATTTTGTGCTTTGCTTTGCTGCTCGCGTGTTTTCCCCAGGACACTTTTTGGTCCAGTACTTGTTGCTTTGAGGTGTCTACTGGCTGTGGGAGAGCGTGGCTGGTGGTTCAGAAGATGAATTTAGATTTGTTCTGCTGGCATCTCCTTCCTCTTTGTATCAAACGCAGAGAAGGAGGGCTTCCTGAGAGGGAAAGTGTTGGCATTCAGCCTATTTAGGGGCCTGTTGAAGTTGTCTGAAAGCGGTCCAATTGTTGACCAAATAAAGGGCAAGATCAGCTAAGAAGGCCATTATGAAGTTCTGTTGTGGCACTGAAATTTCCATACGTGTACAAAATCATCTATCAGAGCTTCTCAGGGAACTTGATTTTTATTTATTGATTTATTTTTTTGTCTCTGGCAGCCAGAGCTAGGGGGGTTTAAAGATTCAGAAAAGTGAGGGTTTTTCAAGGGAGCCTGATGTTTAATTCTTAGTGCTTGGCCAGCTTTTTGTACTGAAGCAGGGAGAGACTTATAGAACCTGAATTACTAGATGTTTACTTGAAATCTCTGGGCCAGAGATTCCTAACTTGTGGTGTATGTCCCATTTTGATGTACACATGCCATTTTAAAATGAGATGTAGGATGTGGCCTGAACACAGCTAGGAGCTATAACCGTCCTTCCAATTGCATCGCGTGTGACTTTACCAGTGATCTCTTCTTCTGTTGATAGCACTCATAGAAGTGAACTGATACTAAGTCTCAGTGTAAAGTTCTGCAGAAAGAACCCCATGTGGGCAATACCCATCTAACTGCCAGAGAAACCCACCTTCCTTTACACTGGGAACATTTAAACTGAGATGTCATCAGACACCAAAGTGTCCCTGTGAGTCACGCTGTAAGCGTGCCTGGCGTTCTGCTGCAAAGAAAAGATCAGAAGGCAAGTTGTTCCTTGCTTCTGTCTTATGTTGTGGTGCGATTGACTGATTAATACAACTCAGTAAAGCCAAGTTGGTGTTAAAATGCAGTACGATAGGATGACGTGTGGCTCTTGAGGTCCCTTTTCCTCTCCTCTCTTCTTCCCTTGTGAAGAGAAGGGCAAGTTTAGGGAAATAGCTGTATGCCAGGAAGGCGAATCTCAAAAGGTCATATGGGAGCTCTGTGTTCTTTTTTCAGTCTTTAATCAGGTTCCTTTGGAGACAGAGCAAAATCTCCTGACTTAAAGTGACTTTGACATGCAGGCGGGCATAGGGAGAAGATAAATACCCAAGTGAATAGGTAGGGAGACGTATTGCAGGAATAAGCAGTTAAAAACTCACCCTTTAGTTTGTCAGTTGGCAGATGGGACGGGCATCTGCCAAAGAGCAGAAACCGAAGGCCTATTTTTACAGTGTTTTTCTAGTGCTCCTCCCACCTCAGCTTAGGCCCTGGGATCACCCTGCACATCTAAATTGGAGCTGGCTTTAGTGTTCATGGCCCTGGCTTTCTAGCTGACTGCTTAGGGAAGTTTAATGCACAAAGGAAGATGATCTTTCTGCTTAAGCCTAGGACTGCAACTGGAGGAGAAAGCTTTTGACCAGCAGTATTGCTTCAGCTTCCCCAGGGACTTTGGCAGGTGAGGTGAATGGCAGATGAGGATCTGGGAACAGCTGTTTTCAGCTTGAATGGATGTGCTTTTGCCCTTATGGAGATGTTTACAGGCCTGTGTTAACAGTGCACTCATCAGCTGTTACTGAAACCCAGCTGCTCAGCGCAGGATATGTCTCCATTTTTCTCCCCAAATTCCAAAGGTACTCATTTGAACTAGGTACTTAAATTCTTTTGGATTTGCTTGTTGAAACATTCTCTTGCCTCCTCCTTTCCTGAGGTAGCTGGTATCTCAGGTACATACTGTTCTCAACATAGGTCCCTGAACAAATAAGCTTTTTTCTAACTTTATAGACAGCTTATAAGCATTTTATTATTCCCTTTTCCATGCTTCGAGTATCTTTAGCATATGCAGGTATTTGCACTGGCCACCTTGAAGAAGATCTGCAGCTTTACCCTTTTGTATTTCAGTGAGGGGTGAGTCCCTAAATGGGGATGGGAATGTTCATTATACTAAAACCAGAAGACTAAGGATGAGAGGGAAGAATCTGCCTGAAGCCCTCACAGACTGTCAGTGTGTTCCAGCTGACAGGTTGGGGTGGGAAGGGAACGTGTCCTGGCATTTTGCTATTTTACAAAAAGCATACAGTTGAGCACTCGCACAAAGTTGGTGACAGAGGAACACAGTTTTTGTCTTCTGATGGTAGAGGGCTGCAAATTAAATTCTCCTTTGCCTGTGTGGAATAAGAATTTATTTTTTCACTTACTGAGTTTGATGACTGCATGGGAACTATTGTATGAAGTGATTGCCTGCAGTACAAGGTGATGGGACTGGATGTCCAAGGAGATGCTTCCTGTTCTAGTGTTTTGGTTCTCTAGAGGGAGCAAAACAAGAAATCCTTTGCCTACTGCAAACTAATTTCTATTTTGGCCAAGCTCTTCTTGAAGCTTTTCCCACAGATGGGCCAATGACCTCTTTTGCCTCAATCTGTGCTGCTTGCCTAGGCAGTGGTAATGACAAGGTTCTTAATCCATATATCCTGGAGAGTGAGCAGCACTATTCATGTTTGAGGAGGAGGAACTGAAGCATGGAAGATGGAGTGAAGGGCCTAAGGTTTTGCAGCAGACTGCTAGTGCAGGTAGGGAGAGGTCCCAGGCCTGACTCTGGTGCTTTGGGACTTAACCCTACCCAGTGCCACAAGACATACGCAGAGAAGAGCTTTGAGGTTTGATGCTGTTTAGCACTCTAAGGTGCTTTATTAAGGCTTCTTAGGAATCAGGCCCTGGAAGACCCTTTTGAAGAGGTGTGAGTTGCCTCAATCTTTCAGTGCCTTTTTCATCTTTTATCTCCTATGTTAGCCCTTTAAATGCTAAGCTACTTCTCTCCAGTCTCTTAAGTGCCTATACTACCAATGCCAAAGTCCTAAAGTGCACTCCTTTGAACATCTGTGTCATTAACTCTTTCCCCTCAACTAGACAGCACAGTGAGGAGGAAACAGCCCAGAGAAGCCCCTGCAACTTTGCTTTTACCTGCCTCTTTTTACGCACTTTTCCATCCTAAGCTCCTGACTCTGTTTAGAGCGCTGCACTGGGAATATGAGTAGAGCTCGTGTATGTGTCCCCGGGGAGAAGTCAGCCAGTGCCGGCTGGCTGGTGGGGGGGATAGAGGGAGCAGGCCTTGGGAATGAGCCAGTAAGCAGAAAGTGTGCAGGGTGCCTTGTAGTGACTTGATAGCTTGGACTGAGCTGCTCAGGCTAGCCCTTTCACCAGTGGATTGTAGTCCTGGCTGTCCTGGCAGAAGCGGCAGAGAGCAAAAGGCTTCTTTGAAATGGATCAGCAGAGCTTGGAACATGGTTTTACAGAGTCTCCCTCGGCAAGTGAAAGCGCAGCTTTGTTCTGAGCTGCTCAACGCCCATACTTTTCACCGTGAAGAAAATCGGTAGTGCTGTCGGTGTTCAAACCAGCTCCTCTGTTTACGTTCTAGAACACACGTGGGAGAAGCGGTCTGGGATCAGACAGTCCAGTAGAAAAGAAACACCAGTTGGTTAATTCTGGCCATGAGAATTTTGATTCAGATGCTTATTAACCTCAAATTTTTCTTGTTTCAGTATAGAACTTGTCTTTGTTTTGCTCTGGGTTTTGCATCTTGTCCTATAGCAACAGCCAATTTGACAGAGATTTGAAGGCGGCTGTGCCTTTAAAATTGGATATCCTGTGATAGAAGAAATCTGAGAGCAGAGAAAGGAGACCAGTGCATCTTGCGCAGAGCAAGCTCTTCGGAGATTTCTCCATCGCTCTGCCTTTTCATCAGCCTAGTTGCCGCCCCTGCCCTCTGGGGCCGAATTGCAGTGACTAGAGCATCAGTATTAATAAAAGCCATCCCAGGACCATCGTAATGGTGACGTTACATCTCTCCACGGTGGACTCTGAGGTTACTTCTCTGTGAAGTAACCTCTTCTGCTTTCTCCCTGAAACTGCTGTGTGTATGTAACCAAGCTGGGATTCCATCCTCTTCTGGTTCAACAGTGTTTCTCTCTCTTGCTGCTGAAGCAACAGTTCCCCAGTGTGCTGGGGAGCACACTGGCACTTGGACAGACTTCCCTATCCCTGCAGATGACTGTAACCGTGTGAGTGCTCACTCTGACTTTTGCGTTTCTTCTTTTCCTTCTCCTCCATCCTTGTTTTTCTTCCCATCCGTTTCTTTCTTGGCCTTTGCAGAGCATTTGTTGTGCATTTCGGTGATAAGATGGCAGCATGCGTCTCCCTACCGCACCATGCATCGTAACAAGGTCAGGCATTATAATCGGTACTAACCAAGGTCCCTGAGCCCCCTCTGCTGTACCTCTGCTATTCTTCTGTCCTGCTGTTGCTTTGACCTAATACCTTTCCTTAAGCCCTCTCTCTGCTGTTTGTCGTCCGCTCTCTCTTAAGGCCTGCCTCCCTATCTTTAACTGTAGTATGCTCTGTTAAGTGCTCCCTTACCCTTTCCTTTTGCTCAGCTGGCAGGCCATATGCTGTATGGGCCTATCCAAATGATGTATGTCTAATTTTACTTGTTGATGCTGGAAAAGAATCTTCATTCTAGAGCCCTCTCCCTCTGTCTTATGGGGCTTTATGTAAATGTTTAGTCTTCCCTATGTACGGTTCAGCTGGCTGTTGCTTTATCTGTGCTGCACCTGCTATGCTTCAGTCCCCTCAGAAATTAGGCATCTTTATTCTGGATTTCCAGGTGAAGTGTGGTGTGCAGGACAGCAGACATCTTGTGTATTGTATTCCTAGTTGCAGCCTGCAGTCGGTTGTTCCACCCTGTTGCTGATGCCACAGCTAGTGGAGGAACCCTCTAACACGAAGGAGGTGTGACTTGGGCTATGGGAGTTTTTCACTGCTAAACTGAAACGCCTCTCTGCAAACTGGAGGCTTGTGTTCAAGACTTGGGTCTTGAGCCTCCACTCTAGCTACTTTTTGACCTTCCCTCTCATGTTCTTAGAAATGACAGAGGTCTAGGACCTTTCTTCTCATTATTTTCTAGTCATTCCTCTTGGAGTTTTTCTTAGAGCCAAAATATTGTGTATGTGTTCCTGCTACAAGGTTCTCTCACCCTTTTATCTGAAACATCTAGTGCTAGTTTTTGCCCAAGGTAGGATATTGCACTGGATGTCCCATGAATCCAGATCGGTATGTAAGGCTGTGTTTCTCTGATGCACTCTGTGTGTGCCTCTATGGATAATCGCTTAAGCCCTGTCAGTGAAGAGACTGAAGATGAGACCCTGTATAAATATTTAGGAGCAAGACACTTTTTTTTTTTTTTTTTTTCTTCAAAGTTACAGATGAACCAAAGTGTCTTGGCAGCTAGGCACCTGCTCTTTAAAATACTCTGATTTTGAGAAAGCATATGTTCAGCATTATCTCAAGTTTCTTGACCTGAAGCAAAGGGGAGGTAATCTGTGGCTGATCTAGTCACGACTTTTCTGCCCAAGATAATGAAGTCTTTACTGCCTTTTCACTGGCAGCTGGAAGTTATTTGCAATGCAAGATGAAATTAGGAGATGGCTTTTCATTTCCTGACAAATTCAGATCAAGGATGAATTCCTCTGTGAGGTCCTGAAGGTTCCTGTTGATAGTCTACTCTTTTTCCAGAGGGAGCATTTTTGGGGGCGGGAGAGAGAATTGCCCAATCTCAAGCAAATGGAAGGTTCAGTGTTGAAACATCTTTGAGACAGTGAGGGGGAAGAAACAGCCAAAAGTCTGTATGTGAAATAACAGCTCTCTTGTATTCCTACTCTCACCATAGTGCCCAAGAAAGAAGCAGTAGCCATCTGAATCTCCTAGTTTTTCCAGCTTTCTGATATTGATCATCTTTCTCCTGTCACAACGTATTTCTCCCTCAAGAGAGTCTCTGCAGAGAATTAGTCTTTCCCTTTGCCCTTTAAATAGGGAGGAGCTTTTCTTCTTTCTCATCTTCCAGGGTTCCCGGTTTGCTCTTTTCTGCTCCGATGCTCCTGTATCTTACTCTCTCCAAACCTGTGACATAATTTGCAGGCCGTGACAAACACTGCACCCACGTAGCAGAGAAAGTGGCTTACGTGCACGGTGTGCGCAGTACACAGCGTGACTACAGCTCCCATGATGCCAAGAGTGAAATGCGTTTCTTCTTTTTTCTTTTTAATGGAAAGGAAGCCTCATGTGACTTCCCAGCTGCAGCAGCATAGAGGCAGTCCCTGCTGAGATTTTTCCAAGGGAAAAGGAGGTGTGCCCTAGCTTGCAGATGGTAGATTGCATTTGAGATCCTCTGACAGCTGAAGCGGTAGAGCTGCAAAAACACTGCTGCCTTCAGAGAGGGTTCAGCGTTTTATCCATCTTGGCTCATTTTCCCAGGGATCAGTACACCTGTACGTGAAGGTGCATAACACTTACGTTACTTATTCCTGACATTCTGGTATGGTCTATAGCCATCCTCTCTCCCCTTGACATCCCCCGTTTTGTTTCTAGCTTTCCTTCCCACTGGTTTTCCCATTAACGGGCTTTGTCTTGCATGTACATTCCACAGAGGCCCAGTTCTATGTTGCTGCTGTCCAAACTCTCGCTGACTGCCCTTTCTTGACTTACGGGACACTTGAACTGTAGCTCAAGTGATGCCTCACAGGTAGCTTGTTGGATTCTGTGCCTGCAGGTCCCATACGTGCTCTAGTGAGCCAGTATGTTTAAGCCGCCTTTACCCTATTCCTGCGTAAATACTTGGGTAAGTAACTCCGTTTTGTTATCACTGAACTTCTCAGAAGCAAGACTCCTCTGGCTAGTGTGAAACTAGGACCCTGATGATGGTTTGGCAGTAGCCAAATACATACAGGGGATGCCCTAAAGGCTTCGAGTGTGACGGTGACTGTTTGAATGGGCAGTGACGCTTGCATGTAGTGCTTGCAATGAGCGATATTTTCCAATTTGTAAGGCCTCTTTATGGAGGCAGTCGTGAGCTCAGGCCCCAAGATAACACAGCAGCATTGCTGTAGCTATTTAGAGAGCCTTGGATTTTTATCAGGAGCTTGTGCGTGCTGGTCTGGGTTGCTCATTTCCACAGAGTGCACTTCCTCAGGAGACGTTTCCTGTTTGCTCTTAAGCTCATGTACTGCTATACCCTGCTGGAAGTACAAGTAGCCACCACTGCAGAAAGAATGGAAAATGGGAAGTCTGCTTTTTCTGAATTGCACAGTCATGCTTAACTGGTTCTCTAGCTAAGAAAGAATTTGCTGAAGGTCCTTCCTGAGGCTCTTTTTTTCCTTCTTCTTCCTTTTTCTTCTTTTCTTCCTTTCTTGTGTTGTTGCTGCAAGTATGTACAACAGAATACATGCAAGTGAGTAGACTGCCACTGAGGGACTTCAGCGGTTCTGTGTAAGTGGGGCTGGAGAGTAGATTGCCTGCAGTGTGTGCATTTGGTGTTTATGTACCTCTGTGTCCGCATTAGATGTGTTATGGTCACTTTTGGGACTATTATCATTGTTAAAGCATAGGAACCGCTGGGACTCTATCTAGTGCCCATCAAGCGGTGAGGATGACAATCCTAAGCCCAGTGAGTTTAGCTACCTCAGGTGGTTATATTTTCCATGTGTGGCAGTGGAATAGCAGTGTATGAAGATGTGTTATATCTGCAGCAATGCTTGGGACAGAGATCAACCTGAATGTGTTTAAAAACATGTTTTAGAGATACATATTATGGCATTCTTTGGCTGATGTTCTACATGTGTTCATAAGGTGAGTTTTATGTGTGTGCGAAGCACGAGGAGGAGAGAGGGTCAGTGTATTTGCATGTGATAAAGTAGAAACAGTCTTGATGAAGTAAAAGCAGTCTTGAAGTGTGGCAGTCTTGATTTTTATAATTTTTGTGATGCATGAAATGCATCAGAAGAGAAACACACATACAGATGCATACATACGCTGTATGCCAGGATAGGTCTTCCAGGAGTGCTGTCTGTGCATATGCTTTGTCTATAGATGGCCCTTTGCAGAGGTGACTTGGTTTTGCGAGACTGCCAGGCCCTGTTTGTTTGCGTTGTGTAGCTGTGTGATAGTGACATATGTCACATAGGCTCTAGTGCCCACTAATGATGGCACTGCAAAATATACTAAATATAATAAAATCCAATGAGACTTCATTATGGTGTTTGTGTGCGCACACAAAGAAATATGAGAGTAGCATGGTTCTGCAGATTGTACATAGCTGCTCTTGAATGTATATGTGCTGTTTAGTGTGTTGTAAATTATCTGCCGGTGCCCCGGTCTTTGTGTACTACGCTAAGGTGCCTGCTGTGCGCTTGAGCGCAGCGTGCTGCACTGTTGTATGAATAAGCACTTTCAAGCAGTGACGTTTCTAGCCCTCAGAGGCTCTTAATTTGGCTGAGCTCTGCAGTGGTTTTCCTCTGCGCTCTTCTCCCCTCCCTCCCAGCTAGGATTGCTCACATCTGTCTGGTTTACCAGAGCCCTCTGACCAGTCACATACAGCAGTTCTTGGGTTGGCTAGCTGGTAGACTCCAGTGTGATTTACTGTAGTAAAGTAGGCCAGGAGGAAACTGCAGGACTGGGGAAGGAGAGGGAGAAGCCGTCCCTGCTCAGTGATGAATGGGGCTGCGTGAAGTCACCCTGCTCCGCCAATCAGGGCCGGTCGCAGCCAGGCAGAGCCTCGGCAGCTACGGATGCCTTTTGACGCTGGGACGGATATGCCGTAGATTATCATTTGATATTTTCAGAGTCAGAGCTGAGTGTGAACCAAAGAGTTCCTAGTTCAGGCCCAATAATTTCTGAGTGTTGCTCTGAGGTGAGTGCTCTGAATAGGGTGCAGATGACTAGCTTCCACCTTGCTTTTTTCTCTGCACATGTAAAGCTCTCTCTTTGGATGTTCTGTCTCTGTTTTCTTTTGTTTCTTGCACCATTGCTTATCCACCTGTCTGGCTGCCCCCCCCCCCCCCCCTTCATTCCTTCTTGGCTTTCCTTTTAGAAGCTGCTTCTTCCTTCACTGCTCCCCTCCTCCTCGTATCTGATCTCCCTCCTTTGCCCATGCACTGCCTGGGACCCACCTGCTTTCTTCCCTTCTCCTGATTTCTGAGTATCCATTCAGGGCTTCCTTTTGTTGCTTTCCTTTCTCATAGAGCAAGAGGGAGAAAGAGCAGCATGTCCTTTTATCCCTAAGCAAGACAGTTTGCTTGCCTGCTCCCTGCAGAAGCTCAGACTTTGGAGGAAGCTGGGAGGAGGATGCTCTCTGTTGCTCAGCATCCTGCTAGAGCGCTTTGGGTGGTGGCGGGGGGAGGTCTGGCAGCTAACTCGGACCTCGTGCCAGACTCCAGCCAAGAATCTAAATTGGGACCATCAGTCTGGGATGCTTTTTCTTCCTATCTCTGTTTGGGGTCGGCTGGGAAAACCTGGGAGTAGCTCTCGGATTACTTTCTTGTTGTTCTCATCCTCCTGTCAAACTGTATATTGTCTTATCATCATCATTATCTTTTGACTTTCCCTTCCCCCCCCCCTTCTTCTCCTTCAACGGTCTTGCTTACTGGTAGGCCAAGCAGAAAACATGGAGACGTCTGATATGGCGACAGCAAAGGTAGGATGGAAATGCTGCCGGCCTCACTGTGCGTAAGTGGTTTCGCTTGGCAACTTCTTTCTTTCTGTCACCCTTTTTACTTTCTCCTGGCCCCCTTTTTCAGATGTGGAGAGTGATACTAGTGCTGGGGTTGGAAAAAAGGATTAGAGTTCCAGGAGGAAGTTATATCGTGGCCGTAGTGCTTATGTTGCTGTCTTTGTGAGATTGAGAAGCCCTCTTCCTGTGCTAAAATGTTTACGCTCTAGGCCAAGACGGGAGCGGGAGAGAACCAGAGGAGTCTGTGGCACTTTGTTTCCTTTGTCCATGATTTCAGGGAGGAGGGAGCAGGGAGGCTGGCAGAAGCCTGCTTTTTTGTGGTATGAGAAAGTGACGCTAGAGGGTGCTTTAGGGGCAGGATTCCCACTTCCTGCAACTGGCTTGTGGAGCAGAAATGGCCTTTTAGCAGCTTTATTATTTAATTATTTTGGAAAGGGTCTCAGGGGAGTTCAGACTGAGCAGGGAATTTGAGCTCGTAGAGGCATCCACCCTTTTCTGCAGGGTGTTTCCTGTGCTGCTTGCTTTTACCGGATGGTAGGTTCTGCTTTCCTGTGGGCTGGCCAACTGCGGGAGTGGCGCTGCATAGATCACTATGGGTTTATGAGGTGGAGATGGGAGATGCGTGTGATGCATTCCTGCGATATGGTTTGGGGGTGGGAATGCACAAGACGGTCTCACCGTTGGATGGCTGTATCTCTTACTACAGAACGGCTACATCTTCACAGCCAACAGTTGTTTCCTAGCGTGAGCCTGCCACCAGTGTGACTTCATTTGGCATCAGAGCAGGATTCATATGCAGGGGTTGTGACTGCAGACTTATGTTGTTGCGCTGTTATCTCAGCAGTGCATGAAACTAAGCATGGTTGAAAAGAGTCATAGCTTGGATGGAAAGAGTGGGAAGTGGCATTAGCGATTGAGACTTCTCCTTTTGAACTTGCACTGAGCTGGGTACCTGAAGGTTGCAATACGGCATGCTGTGTTCGAGAGGGTAGCTTTTAGCTGGAGGTAGAAATCCACGCTTTATGGGAACCCCGTGGTGCTGTGTATATATCATGGGGGTTATTCCCGTAGCTTGGCAAGAATTCAAACTGAGTAAATATTTTACCTTTTCCAATTCCCTTCTGCTGAATACTATGTATGCTTCGTTTTCATTTCCCCAAAGCCTGTGTGATACTAGTGAACAGCTGCCATGTTTTGCCCCAGGATTGGGTTGCGTGTCAGTGCAGGTTTTGAGTTTGTAGCATCAGTCAGTAAGTTCCGTGAAGTACTTCTGGATAAATATTGCTTTATGAAGGTGAGATCATCCTTGTTATCATGTTTGCTTTTCAACTGTTCTGTCACTGTGAACCCACTTACAGCTTTGGCGTTTGAAGGAAGAAAGAAAAAAAAAAATCCATTGAGAACACTGCGGGCCAGTGGCATAAAAACAATTTGAAAATAACCTCAATTTCAATTGTGACAGCTTGCAGTTTTGGGGGACTTCAGCTTTTCTGTGTTGAAAAATAGACATTTTCGAAGACGACAACAAAGTTGCTTTTAAATTCTTTTTGTCTGTGTTTTTTCATAGTTTCTTGGTTTTAATTAAAGGAAAGCATGATCTAAAGCAGTGTTAAAGCAACATCTTAGTGTGAATGCGCTGAAAACCTAATCATCTTTTCTTGGAAAATAAACCTTTAGAGTGAAAAATTGAGTCCAGTTTGAACAGTCTAAAACGGACACAACTATTCGTGATGTGAATAATCATGTGAATAAGTGCAGGTTTCTTTGGATTTATACCATGGCAAATGATGTTTGGTCCTATATTCTTTGCTGAATCCCACATTTGCTTCTGTGATCTATTTTCTTTTCCCAGTTTGGACCGATGTTATCTGTATTACAGTTTGTCTGGAGCCTCTGGGGGATGCTGTTAACTTGGCTGAACTTTTTCCTGGGGTTAGCCTGGGCCTGGGCTAGCAGAGAACTTCAGAGGAGAAGGCTAACAGATTTATTTTCTCAGCCTAAGCACTGAGAGCATCCATGGGATGTAGCAGCAGGATGTTATTTACTTCCACAGTTGCTCTCAATGGTATTGCACTGTCACTTCCTGTACTGCTGGGACACCTTTCAGGGTATCTCAAGAACTGGCATTTCCTGACATATCAAAGAATAGTCCTAAATTTAGCACTTTATTTTCCCAGAGAGGTGCAGTGAACAGTTTTAGCTTATGGTTTTAATCCCAGAGTAATTAATCATTCATCTGAGCTTGAGGTTTCTTTCAAAACTGTCAGTGGAATCCCCTGGAAGCTGTTCGTGTCCCATGCGTGCCGTGGGGTGTTTTGCAGCGGGATCATGATATGCTGCCACGGGACCTCACAACTTTGTTCGTAGCGTGCCTCGCTAAAAGTAGTAGCCCTGCTTATTTTGTCCCTGTTCCTTACGGAGGGCAACGGGGAAAATTAGAGAGCAAAGAAAATCAGCCCAATTTTAAGCTAGAGTGCTTTTTGGGGAGAGCATGAATCTCTTTCCAGGTAATCAACTAATGCTGACGTGGAGCATAAATCTGAGCTGTCCTTCATTGCCCTGACACTGAAAGGTTCTTGTTCTCTGTGCTGCGAGTACGTACAAGGACTGTCCTGAGAGCGCTGAGGGGAGGCAAGGGGAGATGCAAGTAAGCACCTGATTTGCTTGTTCTGTCTTGAAGGAAGTGAGAATTTCTCTTATGAACCCTAACTAGAGAGATGGGTCAAGTCAGGGAAGATGCCAGTTTACAATATCTTGGAGCTTTTTTATAGAGAGTATTTCCTTGGTGTTTACTAGATAGCACAAGCTCAAGCACAAGCTCGGACTGGGATTGTTGGGAGGAGGGAGTTAGGGAAGGTGTAAGGGAAGAAGGAAAATAGCGTAGTGCAAAATGGCAGGCATATGAATGAAATACTGCCAAATATTAAATACAGTCATATGGCTTTTAATTTCTGTAGTGGCCTCTATAGTGCCAGCTTTCATCGAAGCCTGACAAGGGAAGTGACAAAGTGCCGCATAGCATTGCCTGTTTCTTAATCGGACCAGAAGGTGGGAGAGCACCGGGACCTAACTGGTTGCTGCCTGTCACTTTGTACAGGCATTTTTGATCGGAGGGAGTGTAAAGCACTGTCCCGTCTGGGCAGTAGCATTTAGTGCTGTTTTCCTCCAAGTTGGAAGGAAAAAGTAAATTCTTTGCTTGATTTTGTGTGTATTAGTCTTAATTTTTTTGAATTCATGTGGCCTTGGCAGTTTATAGTTACAGGTCAGGAAAACATCCGGTCTTTTTTTCCAGCTCCTTTTTTCTACTGCTCAATCTCCAAGTCTGTCTTCAGTTTGAAAAAGTTCTGCATGGTTTTTACTTTGTTGCTGTTTTTAGTGTTGGTGTGTGCTGTTTGACTTCCTCATCCTGACTGGCAGTGGAAGCAACTAGAAACCACAAGGGAGGCTGTGTTCATGGTATTTTTGCTCTGGACCAGAAGAATTTGGAATGCTACTGGCAGTAGGCCAGCACCAAATAATCTTATTTAATCCTTATTGAAGTTGGTGGGAATTCTGCATGGGTCAGGGGGAGACACCCTGTGGATTTGTCTCACTGTTACTTATTGCTTACAGTTAGTAAATAATGTGTATAAGATT
Source organism: Dromaius novaehollandiae (assembly GCF_036370855.1). Taxonomy (NCBI): domain Eukaryota; kingdom Metazoa; phylum Chordata; class Aves; order Casuariiformes; family Dromaiidae; genus Dromaius; species Dromaius novaehollandiae. The sequence continues at coordinate 5,048,746 of NC_088118.1, forward strand.
CTAATAACAGAAAAAATGAGTTGCAAGCATACTAAATTCTATTAGAATAAGCCAAAATTGAAGGCTAGAAGGGAAAACAGTGAATGTCTGATCTAACATCCTGTACAAAGGCCAAAGAAAGGCAGTCATTGATGAAAATATACATATTGTTCCACTTAAATAGATCAAATACAAATCTGTACAAAGAGGAGATGAGATGGGTATGGGAAGAATTCAGGGAAAAGTTTTGGGTTGAGAGGGAGGAAAGAAGGTGACATGGTGATGACCACCATATGGAAGGGAGTCTCCAGTACAGAGCACAACACTGAAAAAGATGTGAAGAAAAAAGTCAATAAAAATGTTACGAAATAGCTGATGGAGAGATTAGCGAGGGATAAAAAATAAAAAAAGAAATGTGGCAGGGAAGGAGGACCAGCAGGTGTAGAGAAAAGTATTGTTTAGGAAGGAGGAAAGGATTCAAGTTTGATATGGGCCCAGGTGGCTGTCAGCCAAGGCTCCTGTGAACCTCAGCTGCAAAATCTTGCATAGAGATAGGTGTACAGGTGAAAGAGGAAGGACTGTGGCAGAGAAGAGGTGCACTCAGAAGTTGCCTTTTAGGTCCTCTTAACTGGCTGATAGATGATCCTGGTGCTCTGGTTAGGTATTTGGACATTAGATGTGACTGCCCTTCTCCTGGAAAGTGAAGGGCACTTCCAGATGTTTTGAAGGAACCTGAGTTGAATTCAGACATTTTTATTAGGTGATGGTGGTGTCTCCAATGGTAGGTGAGACACAAGAGAGAATTTTGTTGTGGCATTTCTAGGATACTGGCATTGCTAAAGCTGTCTGAAGATACCCATTTTCAGAAGTCTTTCTTTTTTCAACTTAATACTGTGCTTGTTCTTATGAAACACCAAAACAAAAAAGTTTTAGGAAAACTGATACTTCTTTAAAACTATTTTTATCATTCACATTGAAAAATACAGGTATTTACCAAAACAACAATGGCTTGGCAAAGCTCTTTCACGTTCCAAACGTGATCATCAAAGATCTGTCACCTACATTCACACTTGCACAGTCCAAAGAAATGTGTCTTAGAAGCTTATTACAACTCTGTAATGAATGTCTCCTTGCAACCTAAGTTCTACAGATAACGGGAAAGCCATAGATTGTGGGACTTGCCCCATTTCAGAACAGAAGTCTGTGGCAGAATTGGAAATAGATCCACATCTGTCAAGCCCCAGTTCTCACGGCTCCTCTTTCAGTTTTTCTGTTTCCTGTTTTGTGGGGTAGGTGCTCAGGATGGAGTAGGTAGATAATGTATCTGGAATTCAACTTGTGTGTGACTTCTAAGTATTCTTAGCACTGCGGAGGTGGACAGGGTGGCAGCGCGTAGCCTCTCTTGATAGCTGCATGCACTTCTTTGTTATACCCTATTTAAATTTTAATGTCACTTTTTAGAATTTTTCTCTGGAGTGGGTATGTGCCAGGCGATGGAGGAAAAAGGAAGGGGCTCACTCTTGCAGCATGAACTGACACAGATGGACCAGTCAAGTGAATGCAGAGCTGAGACTGTAACTAGCAGTGACAGTTGGGGTCACCTGCTTGGGGGTCACTGAAGATGGTTGGTGACCCACAGCCCCTTCACCCAGGCTCCTGCTATGAGGATTTCAGAGAGCAGATCCCAGATGAATTGCAGCAGAGAGATGGCTTTGCCTGCCAGAGTCTGATGCTTTTACAAACACTTTCTTCTTCCAAGTGGTCCACCTCCTCTGGTAATTTCCTGACCTATGCATTGGTTGTTTTTTTTTTTTTTTTTTTTTTTTTTTTTTTTTTTTTTTTAAAGGGGGGGGAAAAAAAAAGTACATGACCATGTGCACTCACCTCCTAATACCTTTCTTGCCTGAGCTTTGATTTCCAGACATGTGACTCTGCAGCATTGGTCTGTCCCAGATTAGCTAAGCTTGCAGGTCTCCTGACCTGTTTTACAGCATTGCAATTTGTTTCCCTCCGTGATGACCTGCAGGCCACAGATGCTGAGCATCTCATGGAGAGTAGTGGTTTTGAAACTGAGATGAGTTCAAACTAGGCATCCGATGCAGGCTGGACCCAATGAGGACTGAATCTGGGGTTACGTGGGGCGGTAAGCTTTGGCTGTTTCTCCTGTACTGCTTGTAACATGATGTGCAAATGTGTGCCCAACTTAATGCTAAGTTGTTAATGTTTTTGTTTAGAAATAAACAGGAGGGCGTGTTGTGAAGTTCATGTTCAAACAAATATCTCAAAGCTTTGGTTTCACAGTTACTCTGCATCTCTCTGCCTAGCACAGAGTGTCTGCAGGGTCCTGTCCCACAGTTTCTTTGACAAACTGAGGCATGGAAGACAGTTCCATGTCAGATACAGTTTCACATTAGTTGCTTCCTTCTAAAGCAGCTACCCCAGCATTACAGTATTAAATAACAAGCCACCCCCCCACCACCACCCAAAAACTATTGAGAAACAAACACAAGGGAGGTGGGGATTATGTGTGCATGTGCACACGTGTGCACCCCCTACTCTTCCCTTGCTAAGCAGCAGGAGGATTGTGCTCTTTTATGCCACCATGGTTTTTTGTTTTTTATCATTTTACACTTAGATATATTAACTGCAGCAAATCGAGCGTGAGGTCAGAATGATGAATAGCTTTAAAAAAGTTAAATTTGTTTATTTTTACGTTACTCTGACCTCTTTAGCTGTCTTGCTGCTGACCCCCTGAAACTGCTGCACTGCCATAGTGTTTGCAAGTAAGACTTCTTATTTCATTTCCAAGACCAAGGATGTTCAGAGCTGCCTGTATCGGGTGAGTGTGTCTGCACATGAGTGTGTGTGTGTGTGTGTGTGTTCAAACCTGGATGCTCCACAGCTCACTTTGAATCACCTTGGGTGAGCCTTTGCCAGGCGGTCACTAAACTATAGGCTACTCTGAATACACTACACAAGCTCCTTAGCAATCCCTGTGTGCCTACTCAAGGGTCCCCTAGGGCTGCTTTTAGCTCCCCCCTTCCCCCCCCCCCCCCCCCAACAGAAGGGTCGGGAAAACCCTGGTGTATTGCAGGCACTGGGGCTGGTGTGGGAATAACTGGCCCTGGGGCCTGGCAATTGTGGGGGCAGTGGGACAGCAGACTTCTCATGTAGGGCGAGGAGACAAAAAGTGAGGTCCTCTTTCCACTGTGATAAATAGTGCTAGAAAAAGCCTCTCGTGCCTTTTGTGGAAATGACGACAGTGCGTGTCATGAGATGAAGACATTCACTTTAACCCTGCTTCAGTTCTCGCACAGGAAATTACCTCCTGCTTTTCTGAACATTTTGGTTTCAGTTAGGCACTTCCTTTACTTTCTGTGGCTGGAGCGCAGGGTGACCATGCAGAACAGTCTTTTCTCCTTCCAGCCGCTGCAGTCAGAATGGTGGATTAAGTAATTCCCCCTGTCTTTAATTTCGCGTGTAAAGAACCAGCGGGGGCCTGGCAGCGGCGGGGCCTCTGTGCCAGCGCTGGCGCTACGGGTGCGCTGAAGGCGGCAGGGCGCCGGTGGGGCCGGGCCGGGCGGGCCGCGCAGCCCCCTTGCAGCCTGCGGGGCGGGCGGCGGCCGAAGCCGAGGCGGGGGGGGGCTGCGGGCCGCCCCCGGCAGCGGGGCCGGGCGGCGCGGCGGGCGCGCACGGATGCCATGGCATGCTGCGCGGCGCGCTGTCCTGCCGGTGCTGCACATGCTCAGCAGAGAGCGGGGCGGCTCAGCCCCTGGCGCTGCTAGTGCGCGGAGCCCTGTGCCTCTCGGCGGGGGTCTGGGGGGGCGCCGAGGGCGGGAGGCGGCCGTGCCCCGGCGCGGGGGGCTCTGCGCATGGGGCTCGGCGCATCCCGGGGGACGCTCGCCGGCCGGGTCTCCTCCAATATGTCCTGGGACCTCTGGAGCTGTCAGTGGGCAGACAAGGACACGGGCATCGGATTATCGTGACTGTACTAATGAAAGGGTTCAAGCTCGCCTGGTAAGCGGAGCGCTGCGGGCGGGGGGCGCTGCCAGCCTCCCCCTCCCTGAAATCCCCCCCCTTCCTGGCCCCGCGGCGCGCCGCAGCGGCGGGCGCAGCGCTGCCGGGCGGGGGGAGGCGGCGGGGTCGGCGGGGGAAAGGGATGCGCGCTGCTAAATCGGCCGGTGGCTGCGTTGCAGCGCTCGGGCCGCTGCAGCACCGCCGAGGGGACCTCGGTGCGGGGAAGAGCCGCTGCCGGCGGCAGTGCCGGGCTGCGGCTGCGGCGGGGAGGGAGCCGCCGGGGCGGCCATAGGCGGTAGATGTAACGATGGGCCGTTCCTGTCCGGGCATCGCTGCATCGGGACCGTGATGCCGCGAGCCTCGCTTCAGGCTGGCTGCATCTTCCGCCCCGCTGCCGCCGCCACCTCTTCCCGGCTTTTGCTGGGGTTGTGCATGAATTTCCATCCCTGTGCGTGCACGTGTAATACCTGCACACCTGAGTGTCTGGCCTCGGAGCATGTTTGTGTACAGAGAAGATAAGCGTTTGCAGCTTTTTCTGAAGAGAGGGGGGGAAACGTGTGCTGAATCTTATGCGCACGGAACAGCCCCTGCCCAGCTTGTCCTTTAAATAGCTGCTTTTAGGGAGGCACCTCGCTGGCGCGGTTCTGTGCCGTTGGAGTTGGTAGCCGAGGGAGCTGGCAGCTTCCCGGCAGGTTCCGAAGCGCTCCTTACCGTGGTCGCTCCCTGGGGGCTCTGGGGGAAAACTCTGTTTTTCCAGGTTTGAACAACTGGGTAGCTAAAGAAAACGTTGCATGAGTGCAACTTAACCAGCAAAGCTGTGCATATATGTAAAATGTTTATATGTAAATTTTTTTTTATTGGTCAAGTTTGTATTTCAGATGTAAAGGTAAATGCAAATATATGTGTATATATATATATGATTTTATATATACGTAGTATATAGTAGAAGCTTGGTAGTCGAGATGTATATAAACTTCCTAGCACAGCAAAACTTTTAAAATCGCCCATATATCAGAACTGCTTAGTTGTAATCAAATATCTGTGTAATACCATGATACAATCTTTTTAATTAAAACTTTATCAGATGGGAATGGTTCTGTCCTTAATAGTGCAATGTGACTTTGTAATTTGGATTAAGATTGTGAAGTGGATGACAAGAGCAATGTGAAGGCCTATTTCTTTTTCTTAATCCTTTTTCTCATATGGGAAAAAGAAATAATAATAGAATAAGCACTCTCCTTCTCAAGGATGCTGGAAGCATCAATGTGCACTTAGTGTTTTGAGATCCTTACTGGTGAGGTGTGAGAAATTAATGAAGTTATTTTTCATTTATTGTTTTTTTTTTAATTGTCACCATTTTTCATTTTTGGCTGTGTTAAAAAAACAAACAAACAAACAAACCAAAACACTACAGTATAGCACTAAGAAGCATCTTGCACTGGGCCCCAGGGGACAGACTAGAGCCAGAGATGACTCAATAGGTCATCTTCTTCTCCCATTTCTGTAATTTTCTGTTTTAGCCTTTGAAATTTTCCTATGCACACATGACCATATGTGATATGGAACATATAGCTGATATAGCTATTAACCTTTGCAAGCTCTACAATTTTTTTTTCCTATTTAAAATAAGAAGCATAACTCTCTCGACGATGTGCTGCTTTATGAGGTATGCAGTTGGACTGGTGAGTTGCATAATGGCTTAGTGTACTACCAGGGAAGCAAAGCGTGTGTTATAAATGCTGTGATCATGTGTATCTGCAATAATATGGCACCTCACCACATTCGTCTCTGTGCCTATTCGTGAACAGCACTGGGTGTTTTTATTTTTGTTAATTGTATAACTGCAGAGCTTTTGCACGCCCAGTTCTCTCCGGGTATTTGTAACAATTAGTGCTGAAAGCAGCACGTTAGTTTTGTCAGACTTCGGAGCTAAGCAAGCAAGGCTGGCAGGTTCAGGAGCTGGATGGGGGATGTAAGAAGATTACTTGTGTGCTGGATGAAGCGATAGTGGTGTTTCAGTAGGTGACGCTCTTTCCTCTGAGTTACTTCTGTATCAGGATCCCTGCAAGGTGCTGGGGCTCCCTGCCGTCCTAGGTGCGTGCGTTGCAGTGGGGAGTGCGGTCAAGGTCCCGGGCCGAGTCCCGGGCTCTCCTGGGAACACGCTTCAAAGACTGTTAGCCTGACCTTGCTTAGTCTACCTCCTTTGCATCCCTCCTTCATTTTCTTCTTCCTCTGTGCTCAAAAGAGAAATTTTTCAATTCTTGTTATTAAACGGTTATTTAATAAATGTATACAGCATTTTGGCTCTTCGCAGCGGTTACTCTGTTCCTCCTTTAGGCTCTCTGTGTTATGGACAGTTTTATTCACTCTGCTGTGCTGCTATATCAGGGCACAGAAGGGTGAATTCAGGATGTGATTGTAAGTCCTGTTTCCCTTAGTCACGTGTATTTGTCACTACTGGAACGATCTGTGTGGTTCGAGGGGGGCATAGCTCCGAGCGCAGAGCACCCTCTCTCCACCGTTTGTCAGGCAGGGTTAGGCTCTCTTAACGTAGCTGTTCATAACAAAATAGCTTTACAGGAAGGGGTCAGCATTTGTTTGAAGAAAAAAACATATCAAGCAGGTGGCATACAAATCAGTCTTTTGGGCTGCTTGTTTAAGAATTGGTGATTTGAGTTCTAGATGGCGCTGCTGGGGTTAATTTTGATTTCCTTATGGAGTAATTTTTAGAAAGACACACGGTTCCTTTCTGTACCAGGAAGGGCAGCAGCGCGGGGACAGAACGCTGTCAGCAGGAGCGGCCCGCTCTGACCGTTAGGAAGCGGACGTGCTGTTGCCTGTCTTTAGACCCACCCATTCATTTCGTGACGGGGGAAATATTAGGCTGTTAGATTGTACAAGGTGACGTAGCGCGTTTTGTTGGGGAACCTCTGGGCCCCCTCTGAGTCTCAATGCAAGCTTGTTCTGGTATAAGACAGTGCATTGAGGTTTAATAAGATGTTATGCACTTTTGCAGTCCAGCGCCTAGTTTTGCCCAAAATGATCTCATCACCATCTGGTATCGTATCACAGTATAGCTGCGTGCCGTAGTTATTAAGTTGTCACGTTATGCTGCAGTACAGCAGGACCCTGATAACGAACGTCACGGTTTCACGATATCAGAATGTTACTGTATGTTCTTACGATGCAAGGTCCTTGCGTTCCAGCGCAACATCATGCTGCGGTGGTTCAACGGCCTGGTATCAAAAGTGATACTGCGGTCCCCCGGTATGTTGTTACTGTATTATAACGCACATTTGTCTCGTCAGGGCCTAGCATGTTGGTTTGATAGGACACCTTCGCATCACAATGTAATATTCTTATACTGTCGCCTGTGTCTTCACCCTGCGATGCAGCATTGTTATCTCCCAGTGGGAGATAACTCCAGCTTCTGACCTTACATCATTGTTATCTCACAGATCCTTAGTGACTATAACCAGCCAGGCCCCGAGCTTTGTGTTTCAGAAAGGCAGGAACTGCAAGGGCAGGGCAGGCAGGCAGGCAGGCTTTCCCTCCCCTCATGTCCCTGGCGGTGCCTCTTGCCGTTAGAATTCTCCCTCGTTAGGAGCTGTGGAGAGCTCATAATCCAGTCTAGCGTGGCTGAGCTGTGATACCGATTTGGACCTTTTCTGAGAAATAAGAATCAAACGACTGAGACGGTCTTGCAGGAACAAAAGCAAGCTGGTAGCTGAACTTGATGTCCCACAAATAGCATACCGGGCAAAACTCTGCTCATTTGATTTTCCTCCTTTTCTGGTTCCTTTTACGTTGCTTGTGCCGGTTTGTTGATTAGAATATTTCTGAGCTGCAGAACCTTCTATATGGAACCTATAAAGAAAATAAGGGCTAAAGGCTCTACCTAAAAATAAATCTGTAGTTCATTTTTCTGCTAGTGCCTGTGGGTGAGAAAGAAACTCTCAATGTTCCAACACCCTACTTATCTGAAGGAAGGATCTATTATGTAGTTGTGGGGGTGGGATAGGAACTAGGTAGGGTTATAGAACAGCGGAGCTAAAATTAGAAGTTGTTTGATGTCAGGGAGCAGTGCAGATTAACATTAGGCAGTTTCAGTTATGCGTGCTGTAAGGCTATGACTTAAGCATTTCTTTGCATCTAGGCCAGGCTAACGACACCTGCCCTTCTCATTGATTCTGTCAGCGTCCCAGTGCCGTGCGTGCGTAGGAAGGGAAGGAAGGGGGTTCAGAGACTATCACACCAGGCCTGTGTAGCTTTGTCCCCGCAGTCTACTCTTGCAGCTTCTTTGAAGTCTAAAATAACAGAGCTGTGAAGGAGACAAGAGGAATGCGTTCTTCCTTTGGTTACAGAGAATCTGTGCTTGCCATAATACAGTAAAGTTATAAAGGGGGGGGGGTGGGTGTCTGGGATTCTCACCATTTACCTTCTTAAATACATAGTGAAACAATGAGGCCATTTACATAATTTTCAATTTTATATTGATACTGCAGAGACTTAAAGAGCTACCCTGTGCAGTGAAAATGAACTTTGTTCTATTGCGTTGTCAATGAAAGATTAGTTTTCAAATCAACTCTCTGTCCTTTTCTTGGAGAAGTCTAGCGAGATAGTTTAGTTGAAGTTACATAATGTATTGTATTGTTTGACCTTCATGTTAAAGGTTAAAATGTTATGTTTCAGTATTATTTTCTCCTCTGTATTCATCCATTCTTCTGCCTTTGCATCTTTCTTCTCTGTGCTTTTTATTCAGAAGGAAGAAATAGATACTAATAATCCTCCACTGAAACCCATCAAAGGTGACCCACATACATGTAACTTATAAACTTGGCTCTAACGTTTTGGAAGCGAGAGGCTTTTGTTCCTTATAAATTCTGCAGTTGGATCTTACAAATCAAAATGTTCCAGCTTGTTGACAGCACGGTAGGAAGAGAGAACCACGCTAATACATCAGTCATCTCTGCAGGTATCCAGAAAGTTCTGAAAATTGAATGGAATTTTGGTCTATAAAATGCAGTTTCTTTCCTTTCACTTTTAGTAGGAATAAATTTGATGGTGTTACCTCAGATGATTTGGCAAGATCTTTGAGCGATATCGGTACATTTATTTTGTAAATGGTTTCATGGTTCAATAAAGTGGTTAGCAGGCATTTTTTTTTTTTTTTGCAAGTTTATCTGGGCTTTTTACTGCTGGGAAGTGAAAGTAAGCAGTTGAGAGCCTCATCTGAGTCCACTAATGTCAAGGAAAGAACTCGCAGGCAATTCACGTGGCCGGACTGTACTCGTAGTCAGGAATTGAGACAGAAATGGAACCAAGATTGGCCCATTCCCCTGTTTTGTCCTGGACTTCACACTGCCACACTGAATTAATGCTTTTGTTGGTGGTACGGTATAAAGTGCAAGTGAAGTGACTATTTCAGTTAAAAAAAAAAAAAATACAATGGAAGTAAAATATCTGAAAGAAAAACTGACTGAGTCATTATGAGGCCCTTGATCTGAGATTTGGTTTGCTGTAGCTCTGTGTGATGATAGACTTACAAAACTGCCTTGTAAGGGTTTTTCGTTTGTTATGTGGCCTGTTTTTGGCATCCCATTTTGACTTGAAATTTGATAAACATCCAACATTTTATTCTCTAATATATATGTGCTTACTGAAATCCCTCTGAAGGCAATAAACAGAAGAAGTCTTTGACTGACATGAGCAGAAGATGCTGAGCTTTGCAGTACCTCTGCTGCCAGCACCCAGTATCTCTCCCCCAGATCTGTACTTGGGCTGGAGATTATTTTGGCTAATTGAATCCCAATAATTTGTTTCTGAAATTGCATCGTTTGCTTATCAGATGGTGAAACCACCTTGCTCTCTGTACAGTCCTTCACCAGCCTCAGAAATGTCGAGTGAAGGGCAACAGCTCAGAACAGTCACTGGATTTCTGTAGGTATCGCTTGCTCAGGTCCTGAAGTTAAGGTGAGTGAGGCTACAGTGAGGCTTCTCCAGAGATTCTTCTCCTCATTTGTGCAAGAGGAAAGAGCTTGGAAAGAGGCAAACCCAGTCAAAAAGGGGCTATAGATAAAATTTAGCAGATGCTAGTTTTCTCACTCGGAGCTTGAACATGTTGTTTAAGACTGTTGCTGTGCTAATTAAATGCATGGCGACCTTCAAATGAAAAGGAAGATCCTGGCTATTGGAGCTGCGAGTCAAGGAAGGCCGGTTTTATGCCAAGATCTGTCACTGACCTGCTGTATCATCTTCTTGACTCTGCCTCAGTTTCCCCATCTACAAAATGGGGTATACCATTCCTCTCTTCTCTCTTTCCTTGTGCTCCCTCCCTTAAGCAATTTGATATTTGCACGTGAAATGTGCTAGAAAGGGTATCTCGAACACTGCTCCACGATTTGTAAGTGTGTGATTCACCCTGTGTGTATTAATACTTCTATCGAAGCTAAATTTCTGCTAGGTCAAGCTAGACTCTTTGGCAAATGCCCAAGGTCAAGACCTGAAAGAGCCAAATATTACTGTCACAGCTCCTGTGATGCGTTATTCAAGAATGAGTGTGTCCCGTTCAGGATCTCTTTTGGTTGATCACATTTTGCCCGCTGGAATTCCCGTAAAATTTTTTTTTGGACTAATCCAGGACTTTCCACTTCTCGCTCTACACCAGTTTGTGGTATTGCTTGACCTATTGAATGGCTGCCTTGTTTACTCTTGAAACTTTCCTTGTGTGCCTGTGATTTCAATCCTGGTTAGAAAGTGTAACATAAGGGCAGAGTGTCAGTATTATTGTAACTGATACTTATTATGCATGGAAAATGTTAATTTTAGCACTTTTAGGCTGGTAAAAGCAATTTATGTAAATTGAGATATAATAGCAATAGTGGTATCTAGGTATAAAATATCTAAGTTCGGGAGAGAGTGCTTCAGACCAAAACAAATGCTATACGTAAATGAGAAGCTTTTCTTTTCCGTCTGTAACTGATTTTTGTTCTCGCAGAGCCAGCTGAATACAAGATGGTGGAACGTTCTCTAAGCTTCTCCTTTAGTAAAGTTTTCCATTTGGCTGGCTTTTGGGCTGTGCTGTTTTTTATACTTTATGTTTTCCAGTGGTTTACTCTTCATAACCATTTCTCCTAGACAAAATGCTGCCTGTGGGTAGCCAAGCGACCTGGGGGTAGACGTTCTGCTTTTTTTTCAGCTAGTGCAAGATGTAAAATCCTGCCATCCTCATTTGGCAACGTGCTGCACCCACTCTACCCATACGTCGAGGGAGCACAGAAGAAAGGATTTTTTGTTTTTTTTTTTTTTTGGGGGGGGGGAGCTGTATATTTTTGGCGTCTATATTTTGCATAATTTCAAACCAGTTGGAATATCAGGTTAGGAAAAACGCAATTTGAACCACATCTATTTTCAGGCCTTAGAGCTGGAAGGAGGAAAATGGAGGAGAATCTAGTTGAGTGAAAAAGACATTGTGGGGAGAGAAGGTGGTATGTATTCTGGCCTGGCAAAGATTTGGTAAAAGAAAAAAATATCCATATATGCATGTAATATAAGGCACCAAATTAGCTGGGGGAGGGGGAGAGAGGACAAAGACAGACTTATCTCCAGTATAGAGAACAACCGTCTCTCTATCTAGAATCGTTCTTTTAATTGAAATACTAAGCAAACAAACCTGGGTTTAAATGGCAGGAGGAGAAGAAGGTGAAGTCCGAGGATTTCAGAGACAGAGAAATAGTTTGCAAGGTCTCATCCCTCACTTGCGTAGCGATGACACGTGAAGTGCTACGAATGTAGAGGTTTGCACTGGATGCAGAGGTGTTCTAGGAAGCAGGTGGAGAGCTAGAGCTATAATGCTTGTGTATTTCTGACCCTGTAGGAATAGAAATCAAGCAGTGATAGAGGTCCACAAGAAATGTCCTCTGCTTGTGAGGAGATTGTTGAGGCTGTCCAGCCCTCAAAAACAGAATTTATTTTGTTCAGAGCTGTCAGCGATTAGAGAATGGAGTAGTTGCGTGGTGGCCTACGGTGAGACATTTGTCTCGGGAATGAGATTTGTGAGGCCAGCTGTCGTTTAGCTGTAGACCCTAAAAGAAGATACGTGTCTAAAAGCTGCAGCTCAGAGAGTCCGACCAGCATTCGGTGGCTGGTTTAAGGCAGTAAACCTGTATCATTGCTTCAAATGCCTGTTAAATTATTTTTCCAAACTTTCCAACTGGAAGAATAGGTTCCCCATTTGCTCTTCTGAGTTTCCTTTTTGATGACAGCTGATGGCAGAACTGATTTTGGAAGTGGATCTGTTTTTAAGATTTTGTTGTTTTACGCTGAGAGTGTCTTACAAGAAGGGCCTCGCTGTGCTAGGAGATTTTCGCGCACGTCTTAAGAGACAATCTGTGCCCTGAAGAGCTGACACCCTGTGTAGGCAAGACAGACAAAGTGTAGAAGAAAGGAAGTAGTAGTATCCTTGGTTTGCAGATGAGGCACACAGAGATTAAAGGCTTTTCTACTTTTAACATGTTGGCGGATAGAGTTGTACTAGAAAACTTCTCCGATGGAAACTCTTGTTTAGGTGAGAAAACATTGTTACAATTTAAAACAGTTCTTCAAAGAGAGCAAAGTATACAGATGCAAGAGCTAGCATCAGTGATGTAATCCCAGCCTACCCTATCCCCCGCACTCCTTACAGGTGCCCTGTCCAAAGTCACAAGCTGAATCTAGATAATTGCCCAAAAGCCACCCATGTTTTGCTCATATTTAGAAACACCATAGTGGTCATAAGGGCATTTGTCTGTCAAGGATCACAGCCCAGATTCATAGTCTTGAGAGCTTCAGATGATTTTAGATGGAACTTTGCAACATTTCCCTTATGAAACTCAAGATCATGTGGATAAATTTCACTTGAAGGTTTTGGAAACAAAAATACAGGAAGTCAAAATTAGCACATAACTCTCTATAAATCATGATGCTCAGACAGCTCTGATGCTTACCTAACCTAATGCAAACTCAGAGTCTTTAAGTCTTGCATCACTAGGAAACACCGGTAACCACAAATTTGTTGGAGCTGGGCTGCATCCTCTTAGGACAACTACAGAATCTGGAGACAGAAAAGGACTTAATGGAACTGAGTCATTAGTCCATGCCCCTGCCAATGCAGGCGCGTTCCCTGTTACACCGTTATTAATGATTGTTCAATGCTTTTTATAAATGTGACAAGCAAAGGAGCTTATACCACCTCTCTGTTTTTCACGACTGCAAGGATTTGACTAATGTTCAGCTTATTTTTTTTCCTCGATTTAATTACATCTCATTGTTCTTTGTTATTAAAATCTTTTAATACAGTAAATAGCTTCTCTTGCTCTCCTTGGTATTTGCATTCTTCAAATATTTGTTGACTATTTTGCTTTGTTTACTCTTGAAGTTTCTTTTTGTAAATGAGACTCATGAATATCGTGATTTTTTTTGCTTTCCTTTGAACTTGTTCCTGTATATTAATATCTTTCTGATTATGTAGCACCTATAATGAAATTCCTGGTACAGATTAACTGATCACACAGAGCAAATATTATATCAGCTACCATGAGATATAATTGATTAGCGTGTGCAGCTCTGAATCGCATTAGTCTTTTCTGCTCCTATATCCTGTTACAACAACATGTCTGATTTGCTCTGTGCTCTCACCCTGCGTGTTGCCTGAACTGTACTGCTTTCTTGCCTTCTTAGTTCTTTTAATCACTGGGCGTGACCTACTGTTTCTCCACTTACGCCCGTTTGCAGTAGGCGCAAAATCAGGGACAGCCATAGGATAGCTTTCTTCGTGCTTTGCCGAGAATTGGAATCAGCGCCAGGCTCTGTTTGTTTTTGTTCTGAGGCAGATTTTTATATATGTGTTTGTATACGCACACTGAATATGATTCACATTCTTACCTTCTGCATCTTATAACCTGCCTATAGAAGATGGCCTTTCAAAGAGCTTATATTTGGAAATAACTGCGTGTCGAAGACTAGTGTCTCTCCTGTTGCTGGCAGTGTTGCCTGCTGTTGTACTGGGGCAATGAGGAGTTTGCATCTGATCAGGTTTAGAGAGGGTGCATAGTCCCTCTAGCTCAGCAAGATAAAGAGTCAGTATGTCTGTAGAAATGAGGGAGTATTCAGAGAAGAGTGTTTTATGGGAGGAAGGAGGAGGCTGAATTCAGAGGTGTTCGGGATGCTTAGGTCGATGCTGACTGCTCCTTTGCCATCACAGAAGTACTCTGGTGCTTCTTATAGGAGGGAGTATGGGGATATTTAGTAAAGTTCTGCTGAAGAGTCCATGTGAAAGGATGTGGGGTGCCAGGAAGGCGCAATGACACAGAGAAGCTTCTCCAGGGCGGTAGAACAGGAAGGTGAGAACAGAGGAATTAGAAAATTGAGGAAGTCCTGAAATTTCATGGCAGTCTTCAGTGAAGGGGGTGAGGAGCAGCCAGGGTTAACCAGGCGCCAGTGATGTGGGATAGAGGGCATTCTTAAAGAGACAGGGAGTACATTTCTTCCCAGTGGACAGCAGCCAGTTCAGATGCCGGAGCTGGGCAGCAAGTTGCAAAGAAGCCTTTGTTTCAGCCATGTGAAGCCGTTATCAGAGTGGGGAATCTTTTTGTCAACTACTGTTGGGAACATAAAATGCATCGGAGCAGTAAGATTCTTGTACGGTTTGATGGTCTCTCCCCCAGCAGAATCACTCCTGTCTGCTGTTTGAATGGTGGTTTCAGAATCGGAGAGCAGAGGAGCAGGGAAGACACACAGCTGCACCCCGGGAAGTGCGATGTGGTAACAAGTGGTGAGGCGATCGTTGAGTTCTCCATTTCTCATCTACCGGGCAGGCAGGAGGACTCCTGCCTGTGGATGCAGGTTCCTTTGCGTTTGCGCGTGCATTGAGAGGTCAGGCAGTTCCGCGGGAAAAAGGGTGCCCTGACGCAGTGCAGGGCCGGGAGGGAGATGCGGAGGGTTCAGATGAGGGATCTAAGCCTGGGGTGGAAGGGACGGCGGGGGCTCGGCAGAGCTCTCGGGGAGCGGCGTTTTGCATCTTCGTGGGAGTAAGGGCCAGACTCAGTAGCTGTTCAGTGTTGTGAGCGAGCGCTGCAGAATATTACAGGAATCTGAGACCATCTTGGAAGAAAGGGCCGGCAAGGTTAAGAAAGTCAATCAGTGAGAGTGGGGATGAATCCGGTGTCTCTGGGTATCGGGACAGAAGATCAGAGATGGTTCGGGAGGGGTCTGTAAGCAGGGATTGGGGGAGTGCTTTGGAAAGGCTTTAGGAGGCTGATTTTGTACAGGAGAAGCATATTGGAGCAGTCCTGAGAAATGAAGAAGCTGGCATGACTGTGAGCGTATTACATGACGTAGAAGTACTCACTGCACCAGCCAGTGGTAAAGGAAGAGGTTAGACCCTCTTAGGGGCCCCTTCCTCACTTCCTTCTCTTCTTAAATTTACTCGTGGGTCAGAGCTGTTCAAGCTTAATGCAACACAGAGTAGGGAGTGGAGAGGTGGTGGTGGAGGGGGTTGAAGGAGTGGGGCATGTCTGTACCAGGAGACTGGGTGAGGCCAAGCCGCTGGCGCAGAACAGCTGCTGTGCGTTTGGCTGTCTCCAATGGCCGCTATTGAAGCTTCATCCAGATGTCGGGGAGTTCTCTTTTTGTGCTGAGCCTGTACAGGGACAGCATATACGAGGGTTGTTCCCTCATTGCTGGGAGCAGAGATGGATGTGGCATCCTCGTATTCAGAGTGGTACCGTGATTTGTAGAATGTGATTTGTATTGTTGGGACCGAGGTGACGTTTTGCTGCTACTTATCCCCGGTGGCTATGCTCTCAATATAACTGAAAGTACAATGACATGACATTTAAATCTATTCTGAAGGTATGAGAAAAGAAAGATATACAGATAGATAATGGAGGCAGTATTGTAATGTTTCCACAGGGACCTGTAATTAATGGAGGATCTGTTGTTGTTCTTTGTGTGCATGATATTCTTCCCTGGTTAACCAGTTGTTTTGCTTTTCTCTTCCTCCTCTCTTAAACTGGGCCCTACCTGTGCAAGTGGGATGCACTTGCACCTTAGCGGTTGCAGGTGGCTCCCTTGGCCGCAGTAAGCTTTGAGTGCCTCTTGTCTTCGTGCCCGTCACTGCCGGATTGGTCTTGCACTCTGCAGAGTGAGGGTCCTGTTTCCTTGGCTGTCTGCAAGCTGCCCGGCCCTCAGCACGGTGCCATAAAACAAACAAACACTGGCATTACTTTTATTAGTGCTTGAGCTGAGAGAGAGTTCTGGCAGCACTATTGATGCACTTGTTAAGCTGGTTTTCAAGTGCGCTATGTATGCGTTATCCGTCAGTGCAGTGCTTGTGCTTCTGGGATAAAATATCCAATAGCTTATCGGTACACTAGAACAGAGCATTTCAGATTTTTTTATGTAGCTTTCCTTTCACTGAAAGATTTCAGTTCATTCTGTAGGTGATCAACATGCACGAGAATTTTTCAGTGGGAATTTTCATTGGAATATTTTTGAAGATACAGTTCTGCCTTTAATTATGCCAAAACTATTAGAAATTCAAAATTTTGGGTATGAGAAGTTGGTACAATATAAGAGCTGCATAACTGAGAAAATAAGCACCTTCTCATCTCTTTGTCACGTCAGCAATTAGGGGAGTATTATAAATGCACAATTCACAAGTAATCGTCTTTGGGACATCTCACTAGAAATTCAAGATAGGGAGTTTGTGGGAGGTCGGTTCAGCCAGCCTTTTCCAGTGCATCATCCGAAGCCGGGGGTTTCCAAGCTGGGATCTGTTGCTCATGCCTAATCCACGAAGCGTTTGCTTTGTGCCATCCGTTTACCCTGACCAGGACACTATGCCTAGTCGTGTGGGGATATGATTCTGTCAGACTTGACCTACAGGGCACAGTTGGGGCTAAAAGGCAAATTTGACTGGTTTACCTTGGCTATCCTTCCTCCTTGTTTTCAGGTATCACATTGAATTAAAGAGGACAAGAACTGCATTAAATATCCTCATGAATGTCACTGATAATGAAAGCACTTACCGTAGGGATCTTGGGCAATTCCAAATGCGATGTCGAGTGGTCAGTGAAGAAACTGTCTAGAAAGATACTGGCCATACTGAAAATGTTTGTCCTATTTGATGTAGACTCCAGCTCGCAGTGGGGCCATCCTCAGACACCTCACTTCGTGATGCTGAGCCTAACTCCCCCCACCCCTTTTCCCAACAGCATTTCGCCTTTCCCACTTTTGGCTTGCCACGGGCTGCTTCTCTGAGCACGGTGTGGAGGAGAACAGGTGGGGCTGCGTTTCCTAGGCGAGGTGGGGGTCTGCTACTGCGAATGTCTTCGGTTCTGTGTGGTTCCTTCTGTGCAATTAAGGAGAGCTAATTAGCTCCTTTTAGTGCAGTCTCCTTGTGGAGGTAGCTGACCTCTTGTTAATCCTGGATTAAGTTCTTACTAAGGACTGGCTCTTTGTGTGTCCCAGTTAAGATGTTGACACTTTGTTCTCTCTCTCCTTGTTCTCCTCCTCCCCCTCTTCCTCCCCATGCCTTTGAGCACATGATTGCCTGCCTCCTCCCTCCCCCACTACTGTAGGAATCCGCGCACTCCTAGCAGCCACTGTATCTTGCTCCGTGAAAATGCCATTGTCAGTTCAGAGTACTGTAGGGAGATTTTTGCTTGATCTGGTACCTGTCTAGGAGTGCACCCTCTGCAAAGGGAGAAGGAAGAGTTTTGGCCCCGCTCCTTATTGCTTAACTGAATGACAACACTGGGGTTTGAAGCGTAGCACCCGTTTTGTACCCTGGAAGGTGGGAGGATGTTCTGTGGGCTGAGCGGGAGCTAGCAAACCACACTGCGCGGCCGGTCGGAGACCTGAGCCTGTGCAGTGCTGCGCATTAGACAGCAGAGTCCATGCAGCTGTAGTAAAGGGAGTACCTAGGAGAAAAGCAGAATCTGTGCTCTGACAAAGGTACGAGCAAAAAATTAAATACCTGCAAAATAATGTTTGCTATCCAGATGTGTCAGTTATCAATTACTGCTCATCGTAGTTGCAGATCTTGAGGCCGTAGCACTACACTGAGTATCTCCTGAGGACGGGCTCTCTGGAGATTTCTGACGTGGTCTTTTTGAAGGCAAGGCCAGAAGTACTATGAAAGTGTTAGTCTTCCTCTGTTCAGTTCTGAACTCAGCTGAAAAGTAGAGGTGTTGGGAGAATCTGTCCTGATGGTTTTGAGTTTTCAAAAAAGGCCCTATTAAAATTAGACAAAGAATTATTGGGGATGGGGAATGAGAAATCTCATCTATTTTCAAATTCGGGTGCTCATCACTCTCAGACGTTTTGCAGAGAGACTTTTAAAGACTCCTCTCTGTTTCCATATTGCTGGTCTGGCTTGCAGGGAGGGTAGGATCGCTTTTAGTAGGATCGAGTTGGATACAGTTTATCTCAAACCTAGTAGTAGCTCTACAGGCCTGGATGTTCAGGCGCTGGACCGCCTCCTGTGTATCTGTCGTCAGCCTCGGGCTTTAATTACTCGGACAGTGCATCATTTCCTGTCACCTGAGAGTTGCAATATGTACGAGTAAGCTTGTGTTACGGCTGGGTCAGAGACAGCAGAACAGAAACCAGCCCTGTCGCTCTGGGTCCAGCAGGCAGCGAAGGTACAGCTAGTGCTGTCAGCGTGAGCGCTGAGCAGCCTGCCGCAGACACGTGTGCTCTGCTTAGAGCGTCCTCGGAGTAGTGCTCCTGCCGTATGCGTTTGCACCTTTCTGAAGGGCTTGGTGGTCCTGTGGTGTTAGTGCCATGGCATGGGGCCATACCATGCCGTGGGTAGCTCAGCAGTCCTGTCTTCCTAAAGCTGTCCTTCCCACGTGAAATAACATCTCGCTGCTTGTTTTGCTTCTTTCACGCTAGCACCAGGGCTAAGGCTGCGAGGTGTTTGTGCAGAAGCAAACCATTCGAGATAAAATAAGAGTTTTGCAGCTCTTGAACCAAATGGGAACTTTTAGCTTTATGTTCAAAAGAGCTTCCTTAAAGGCCTCTAAAAGTTCCTTTTCTCAGTGCAATATTATCAAAGCACCGTGAAATAAGCTGTCTGCATAGCGACATGAACGGTGCTCGAAAGAGCCAGAAATGTAACAAAGGTGTTTGTCCTTCTGAGAGTTCTGCTTGAATTCTGCAGATCTGATACATTTTGTAAGGCATTTGAGGCGCTGCGTGATTCTTCAGATTACCCCAAACTTCGCCTTTTGCATGCCACGCAAGATAAGCCGAAGGAGTTGAAGAAACTTTTCTCCAAGTGACTTGTTTGCGTTTTCATGATGGCTTTGTTCAGTGCTTTTGAAAA
Organism: Dromaius novaehollandiae; assembly: GCF_036370855.1. NCBI lineage: Eukaryota > Metazoa > Chordata > Aves > Casuariiformes > Dromaiidae > Dromaius > Dromaius novaehollandiae. The sequence goes on from NC_088118.1 coordinate 5,068,112, forward strand.
CAGAATTTTCTTTGGATTCATCTTGACTCTTGACAGTCTGAAGAGTGGGTAGATGGTCTTAAACTTACATGTTAGAGCTGTCCTGCCACTTCATGACCTGTTCTGAGCCTTTGCATGATCTCCGTGGTTGGAGGTCTGAAGCGGCCATCACGGTGTATCTCGTCAGAAACATTCGGTTGGTGTAGCTCTCATGTGGTTACTGAAAAATAGTATCTCGTTGAAACCTTAACAGTCATTCACACAAAACATATCAAAAGTTTTAGAGGCAAAGGATCACACTTCCAACTGTTCCGTGTATCTTTCAGAAAAAAACATTGGAAGATTCATAGATTCATAGTAAAACATAGGTTCATAGTAAAACCAACAGATCATCTCTTCTGAACTCCTGTTAGCTGGGAAGTATAAGACTTTCCTGAATTGACTTCTGTTTGAAGTACAGCACGGTATTTAGGAAAACACAAAATCTTGCTTATTTTTATTTTCCCGAGATGGATAATCTAGCCTTGAATTAGTTCCAGTGGTTAGTTTTGTTTACTTCAAGAAAAACGTGTCCCTCTCTCCCGGTATGAATTTGTCTAGCTTCAGCTTTCAGCACTTGGTACTGTTATACTTTCAACTGTTACCCAGTGTTACCAAATTTGTGTTCCAAGTAAATATTTAAAGTTTGTCATTCCTTGACCTTCTGTTTAACTTGAACAGACTCAGCGCATTGTCTTTTATCATTAATTTGCTCTTATCTGAACCCTGTCCAGTTTATCTGTGTTGTTGGTGAGTTGAAACTAGATACAGTTCTAGACATAGCGTTTCAGTGGGAGTGACACCATCCTTTGCATAGAGAGGTGCCATTGCATCAGACACAGGGAGCAGGATGGTTTGTATATTACTGGCCATTTTTCTATAAATACGTTCGGTAAAATTCACCGGCTCATAAACTGTCATAAACATTTGAAACTTGTAATAGTCACATATACAAATAAAAAATCAAGTTGTGAGTTCTAGTGGCACTGTTGATCACTTTGGTTTTTCTGAGTAGATAATGAGATGCTGCTGTATTCCTGTTAGGGCTTAAGTCTGTACTGCAGAAACGCTTCACTGTTTTTGGTGAGGACTCCAAGACTGCTGCTAGTTGATTTCTGCAGTTGCAAAACACACTGGAGAAACGTGGTTCAGTGAACCCCAAATTTAAGTCTTGAGAAGAAGGCATTGCAAAATTAGCGCGGGGTTCTGTGCGGGTGAAATGTCAGTACATGTGTGGGCAAGATGATGCAGGATTTGGCCCTAATTCTTAACAGCCTGTTGTTACTTTACATCTTATCCTGCTAAAGACAGCAGGTTTCCACAGAGGTAAAAAGCTCCGTCCTTGTGGAGATGTGCATCGTCAAAGCCTAAAATCAGGCGTTACTGGATGAATCGAAGTGACAAATACTGTTGCCGGTTCTTGCGGTTGTATCATGGCTTTCATTTTGATTGATACTCGTTGCAATTCTCCAACGCTTGTAGATGTGCACTTGTGTGAGAAACTTCACTTTCTCCTTTTAACAGAGGTTTCTCCCAGGATTTCAGGGAATAGCTTGAGAACACAACCTGAATGAATGTGCAGGAAAGGAATCCAGAGGAGTGAAAACAGGTTTGCTTTTATGAAATTAGATTTTATGAGCCAAGTTTATGGCTAGGGTGAAAGTTGACTTGTGTTTTGGGTGTTTGCGATTGGCAGTACTGTAAATGGAGAACGTGTAGTAAGAAGCTTGGTCACGAGAAGGGTGTCACAAAATTGACATCAAGCTGGTGGATCTCTAGATACAATGCATTTATTAAAATCGGTGTGTATACATGGTGAATCCATTTGCATATATGTATATTCTTTCAGTAATATAAAAGAGATGCTGCTGCTGTTAACGTATCCTAGTACAGACGTGTGTATGGTGATAGATGTTTTCAATTTAAAAGCCTGTGCAGCTTTTGAAATGCACCGTGGCATGAGCCTGCTGGTGCAGAGCATTGATTCTGGGACCAGAGCATCGCTCACTCCCATTGATTTTGATTATTGTGAAATGATGGATGCTCAGCCTTCTGGAGAGATGGTCTTTTGGGACATTAGTGCTGAAAGCTGTGGCTGATTACAAAGAGAAGAGAAAATGATCGACCATTTTACCCACTGCGAGGAATGGGTAAAACGCAACAGAAGAAAGCGGTTGGCAGAGTGGAGAGTATTTACATCACTTAACTTGAGGCACAGCTCCTTGTGTTATCAGTGGGGAGCTGTAAGTCCCCAAGGGAGTCGCTCACAGCATCTGAATTTGGTTGTAGGTAAACTCCTGAGTTAGGCCCTCTGGATCACACTCTGGAGTTGCCTGCCTTGCTCGGTGGCAGCACAGGGAGCTGAACTCCTAAAGTAAGCGTCTAAGGTGGGCGATGCAAATACAGACGGAAGAGCCTGCTGAGGAACAGCATTGGCACAAGGTGTAAATTTTTAAAACGCTGTAGCCAAGCTGATACAGGAGCCTCTCTGGACAGTCTTTTAGGCCTACCTATACTGGAAGGTTATTTCACATTTCAAGCCCTAAAATAACACAGAATACTTTACCACATGGGCACTTGTGCTTCAGATCAAGTGTGTTAATAGAGGAAGCTGCTCTAGAATAGTTTTTCTGCGTTATTTCCTTGCACAGACAAGGTCTGGTTTCGTATACTGGAAAGAAAGTGTAAGCTAGCTGATTGTTTTGCTTTCTCCTTTTTCATCCTCCAGCCTACTTAGTATATGTTGTATTGGAGGAGGTTTTCATAGAGGCTGAAACCCCTTTTCCTTATTCTGGCATAACAATGTGTGGGTGTATAGGGGTACAGTGGTGCATATGTCCCCCAAAGTAATACCATGTGTGCTACCAGAGCTGTAAACTTTCCTTTGATAAGTGGCTTAAAAATCCTAGGCCTGTTTACATGTGGACAGTCATGAAAATTAAACCAAATTAGCCTCCTGGATGAGTAAGCTAAACTGAGCTGCGGTCACCTAAATTCTGAATGAGTGTGTCCTCACAGTGTTTAAGTCAGTTTAGATAATCCACTTTACCGGTTAATTAGGTTTAATTTTCCTGAGTGTTCCTGTATTGACGTGCTTACAGGTTTGGAAACTTTCTCCTGTGTACGTACAACAGGTCGGGCGTGTAGACAGAGAGGATGGATGTCGGTTTTTAACCTGTAGGGTCTGCACTTGTAGGCCTTGCCAACCCTCATGAACAGCGTCTAGAAATGACAGGTATCAGCAGGGGACCGTGGGACAAACACAGGAGCTCGCCCTCCCCCGTTTCTTGGGGCCGACGGGGATACTGAAGGCATTAGGGGGTTGCATTATGTAAAGCAGCAGCCCACGGCTGCGTGCGCGCGCACGCCTGTGTGTTTGTGTGCGCGTGCAGGAGCGTGTGTGAGAGAGGCTGGCAGCAAGGGAGAGAGGCACCGAGACCTCAGCAGAGCCGCACAAGCAGCCGTAATCACAAAGAGCAGGGTGGGGGGGGAGAGAGGCTGAGCCATGGCAGGAGCCCCAGCGCTCTGCGAGGCGGCTGGGAGAGAGGGCTGCCGGTGCCCGTGAAGAGCCCCAGGCACCTCATCCTCCCTCTTCCCTCAAGGAAGGGCTCTGAGATGGTGCGGGAGGTGAGTACCCTCCCACCTCAGCGCTGGCCCACCCTCGCTCTTCCCCCACCACACGCAAGTGCATGAATGAATGAATTCCTAGCTGCTCCGCGCTGCACTACGGTCCCTAATGGCTACCAGGTTAGTGTTACTCTCCTGTTCCTTCTGCCGATGCCGCTCTTCCTCTCCCCTCTGCGTGTGTGCTGCCTGCCGGCTCTGAGCCTGTGTGTGCACGCGTGTGCGTTTGCATGTGTGTGTGTGAGAGACGGAGTCAAAGGCGACCGGCTGTACGTGCTGTGCTTTGCACAGGTTTACTGAGCAGAAGCTACTGTCTGAGACAAACGCTTTCAAGGCAGATTAAATCCGGAGTCCATGTTGGTTGCTGCTCCTGCTCCTTTCTGTTTGGGGGACTTGAAAGCAGACAGCGTGACATCATGTTGCAGGGATGCTTCGTTTCTTTTCCCTTCCACGAGCCGATTCCTTTTTCTCCTTGTTCTCCCCCGTGCACGCGCCCTACCTCTGCTGCATGGAACTGCTAAAGCAGGCTTTTGGATTGTTTGAAACAGCAGATGATCAAATCTGACTGTTGTTTGCAGCTTTCGTTCCCCTCACCCCTCCTCCTTTCCCCTTTACGCCTCCCGTTTCCCCCATCCCCCACCCCTGAAGGGGCAGTTATTACTCTCGCAGCATCTGCGTGTGTTTGAAAAGGCAGAAGGGGGTCGAAGCTGGAGGAACTGGCAATGCGTCACAGAAGGGCAGCTGGAGCTGCTGCAGGGAGATGGTGTATTTGTTTGCCCATGTGCTCCCTGCCTCTTGAAAAGGCTCGGAGCATGCACGCTGTCTTGGTTCTGCTTTGCATTCCTCTCTGTGCTTATATATTGGCAGTGATGGGGAGGGCCAGAATTTGTTTTGTGTCACTTATCAGGCCATTCTCCAGAACCTATACAGGTGGTGGTGGTGGGGGGGTTTGTTTGTTTGGCAGGGGTTAGCAGTCGGCTATGAAGGCTCGTTGCATAGTGCGTATTTGTAGGCAGTGAGAATCCGATGAGTCCCCATTCCCTAAAAAAATGCCTTTTTCTTAGATTGCTGGTGACTAGCGTCGTCCTGTCCATCACGGACACAGTGTTCTTAAAAGGGAATGTATTTGTGTATCTTTGCTCTGTGAGTCAAACGCATCTTTGGGAAGACTCCTTTGGAAGCTGGTAGATAGACAATGGAGCTGTGATTTTGGCTCAGTAGGTTGGAGGGAAACTTTACGCCAAATCTCAGAAATATATTTTCCATCCGTGAAATGTCTTAGGTTGCCCAGTGTTCTGCCAGGGGATGCCCCCAACTGCTCATGTCACTGAAGACTAGAAAGCTGGATAAAGAAGAGAGAATATGCCATGTGGGGACAAGCCTGAACCAGGTCCTCAGGGCAGTGGACTCTGTGTGACTCCTGCACTGATGTACTGATGCTTTCTAACACTTCACAGGCTCAGCTGCAGCCCTTGGCCCATCTATTTTTAACTTTCAACCAGACAGTGCTTCTGCATCAGGTTAGAGCAAAGGAGAAAGGTTGCACGGTGGATATAAGGGCGGCGGGATGTGAAATTGGTGCATTGTTGTTTCTGAAATGATAAAGTGATGGAACATAAAGGGATGAGCAAAAGAAACTGGTTTGAGCCCAGCTTTGAAGATCACAACGTCTTTCATTAACCCATGAAAGCTGATGCCAATGAGCAGCAGGTAGCGAGTGGGAAGATGTAAAGCTCTAGCTTTATCTTCCAGTCCTGAGATATACAATATCCCTATCCACCCCCGCCTTGTCACTGGTAAGATGTGGTGTGAGGCTTCATTAGACATTTAATCTGTGGGTTATAAAACCCCTGCCACGAGACGAGAATATGTTCGAGGACACTACCTGCGCCTACAGATAATGTCCCAGGATGCCCTTAGTGTTGCTGAAGTTGGAGCAGGCCATGGAGAGAAAGGAAGAATGCTTGTGCTCCTCTTGAGGTAACCAAAGAATCGTGTCACACAAATACATCCTCTTCCAAAAATTAGTATAGATATTTGTCGTTAGGTGTTTAGCCTTGTATTGTGAATATATGCACATGAATTGCTGTATAACAGCAACGTTGTGTCTCCCAACCATTGAAAGATTTTGAAATAGTTTTAAAATAAATATATTCAGGTTTATTTCTGTTTGCTTTTTACTTTTGGGACTGTTGGGTATTCAAACTTCTCTTGACATCAAAAATGGCTTAACATTATTATTATTTTTTTTAACATGAATTGCAAGCTCTCTTCTGCATACCTAAGATCCAGGCTTGGAACAGCATCGATACTGCAATTCCTGCTAATTACAGGGGCCGCTGACTTTGTGGTGGGGAGGAGAGGACCCAAAGCACAAAGGTGTCCAGAGGAGGTCCAGATGGGAGTGAGCGACCTGCAGGTGACAGTGTTGGGGCTTTGTCTGAAACAGACATGTGGTCAACTTCAGAGGGATGTGAAATTCTTATTTTTCACTTTTCCCCGTGCATTGCCTCCCAAATTTCATCTCATTGTGCATCATAGTGTGGTTTTCTTTCTTCAGAGCAGAGGTAGCTATATTAATTTGTGAGTGATGGAGAGGTTTAGTATATAATTCATGAAGCATTTTTGCTTCCATCCATCCAGGTCAGTGATCCTCTCTATGAGATGATCATTGTATTGTTGGACAATATTATTAAGATCTGTCTGGTTCTATTTTGAAAACCCTTTCAGGCTGGTCCTTGGGATTTTTGTAATTATTCTGAGCACTCACCAGTTAGGAAGGAAGCAGTGGAGGGTTTGTTTCAAACACAGCACAGTGGGAGTTTCTGTGAGATACCATACCATTTGTCCCTCAGAGTTGATATTCTTTCTCTAGCGGTAACGAGTATCAGGTGATTCAGAGAAAGACAATGACATTATTAATAATGCATTTGACCAACCTCGCAGTGCCGTATATGAATAGAAGGCAAATGCCTTCCTAACACTTGCAGTGATTTGCTAATCCCCTGAAGCATAGTAGTTTTATTAATTTTATTTCATGAATATGTAAATGGGCTGCTGAATTTCATAGAAGAAGGACACCTTTCTGTGAAACTTCAAAATAATCAGAGCAGTTCTTTGATGAGGGTAGAAATCTCTGTTAAAAACTGTATGGTTGTTTAAAAGAACTTGCAGAAAGGTTACTTATTCTCAGGTACGTTTTTAAAGCCACTGTCATGAAATACTGCTTAATTTCTGTATAGCCCTACATTTCTCATTGCTTTTAAATGTAATGCTTTCTTTTTTTCTCGTTCCTGGGAGATGTAATGCAAGTAGAGCACATTCCTGTTGCTTTCAGAGCAGCGGCAAGCCAGTGGAATTGGTTGAGGATATATGGAGGCTTTCATTCGTGGACTGTCGACTTGAAGCGAGTGTAGGTTGGCGATGATCAAAAGTTGTTACCATCTGCTTGCTGTTTGGTAGACTGCATAATGAGTTTCTGAATCTCATCTTTTCCAAATGATGTCAGACTGTATCACAGAGAAGTATCTTTGTAGGCGTCTAATTCACCCCCTTGCTAGCTGTTTCTGAGGAGAATTAACTCTTTTTGTATTACAGTCAGGCCGGAGGTGCCTTCTTGACCTTGTAGTTTTTGCTGCTCTTTTCAAGACTTTATGAGTAGACTACTGTTTTTATCCCTGCAAATATCCTCCATTATTGTTTAGAAGACATGTAAGCATAGGCGTGACTTTGCCTGCACGGCCAGTAGACTTCCCGTACAGCTAGCATCAATATATGCTTAAGTTCTAGGCTGATTTGGGGACATGGTGCTCAGCACTTTGCAGAATTGAGCCCAGTGTTGGCAGTGCTGTTGATAAGCCCTGTTTTGTGCCTTGAAGCATTTACTGTTGGGTAGATGCTATGGGATGCAGGGAGATAGAAATAACTTAAAGGGATTTACTCTTGTAAACCACTTCTTCTGAGAACTGTGGCAGACTCGGAGGCTGCCGATTAGCTTTCCAGATCAGGACTTTCTTCGGGAGGCCTGCGAGGCTTAGAAGTGTGCTGCGGGAAATGGTGTCGATGCTGATCTGTTTTGGCCCTCTGAGACGCTCGTGATCGCAGTGAAGGTGGGGAGCGTAGTGCGGCTGAAGTGGCCACCTGCTTAGATGAGCTGCCCTCGTTGTTACAAGTCCCTTGGTACTCTTGGTAGCGTAGTGATTATTGCTGGCTAAATTCTATTTCACATTCTCAACTGGCAGATTCAAATGGATTTGCTGTGCTTCTGTTCTTAATCTGTGTGTATCGCTACCTGAGAAGAAAACAACAAGCCACGATTTTATACTGTCGTCCCAAGTGCTGCAGTGCTGCACTGTAAGCTGTCGTGTTCTGGAGGATGACTGCTGAATATTGTTGCGCTCATGGTTTGGGAATAAACCGTTTCAGGGTGCTTGTCTTAATCCCAGGGATGGCTGTGGTTTTTTTGCAGGCAGCGTGATTATTTCAGAAGATCTGGTAGGATGGACAGGCTTTCCTGTCAATTCCAGGACTGCTTGAATGTCATTCGTGCAAAATTTATTTAACAAACTCAAAATCAGGTTTCTTGTTGAGTGCTCTGTTAGAGCATTGCAAGGTGTTAGATATGGTCCTCTGGGTTCCCCTATAGCTGTAAGAGTCCCAAGCTTACCTTGTGGAGTAGACTGTAGCCTTTCCCAAGAGCTGCTGCTTGTTGGAGGGGGAAGTCTGTGCCTTGCCTTGCACCCCTGCTTTGCGGTGTCCGAGGCAGAACGTGACTGGACAGCCTGTCGGTGCGCTGCCAAACATTCTTCTGCTTCCCACCGCCTAAAGTAAAGCTCACTTCTGTACCGCAGTGCTCCAGGTATCTAGGCGTCTTCTCTGCATGACAGGGAACAGAATTTGGCCTCTTCCTAGCCTTCTCACTGTTGCTTGTGTTAGTTATATTGCAGTCGCTCTTGAGAGCGCCAGTCATAAGACTAGGTGTTTCTGTGAAGTGCTGTACAAACATTAGAAGACGTACTCTGCCTTCTCTGCTTTCATATACTCTGTGCAAGGGTTTCCCGTAGGAGCAAGGGGCTTCATCTTAGGTGGCCTTGTTTGTGTTGTGTCCCTGATTTAATCTGTTGCATCTACTAAAGGCTGTACTGCAGGGGGATGTGAGGCCCTGAATGCTCTCTGGTCAATCAGTCCTGTAAAGCATAATTTATTACTATTATTTTTTTTTCAAAGTGGGTCAAGCTGTTTTGGCATTTCAGGCATTGATTCCTGGTTCTATTGCAGGCCTTGGTCACTATGGCAACTGCAGAAAGCGTTCGTCATGGCTGTTCCTTGGGTCGGATTCAAACTTCTGGGACTGAGCGGCAGCAGCGAGTTTTGTGAGAGGCTGGGGGGGGAGGCGACCGGGACGGAGCTGCAGCCTTGTGTTTTTTGTGCCTGTCCTCGCTGTAGTCGAGAAGAATGCCTGAAATAACAGACTTTTCATATTCTCCATTGTGTGCACGCCAGTGGAGTCCTCCATGTGAGAAATACTCAGCATCATGCAGTCATCAGATAATGAAAGGAGGAGTCAGCCCTCCGGAGTTTGGTCAGCTCTCTGCCACTGACTTAACAGATGGCCTTAGAAGGTGCCCTTATAGCTGTCTGTTTTTTTCCCTTATCTCTGTAAAGTTGATCATCCGTCCATGCATAACACAGTATGTGTGGATGCATTTGGTTTTTTTAAAGCATGCCAGTGATGCTGAGTGGTGGAAAAGCCCCATGTAGGCCAGTGTCTGCTGTCAGAGGTGCCACTGGGTACTTACATACCAGCACTTAGCTGGTGCCACGGCACAGGGCTACGGTAGCGTGGCTGAGCCCAGACAAACGTGTCTGCGCCAGCTTTAAGCTAGTGCTGGTGCTGCAGCAGCGTGGGTTTCTCAGCCGTGCCTGAAAAAAACACCTGAGGAGCTGTGCAAGTCCTTCAGGGATTAGCTTTAACTGGCCTCCGTACCTGCGCACTGCTTAGCAGTATCTGAGCTAGTCGTGTTAAAGCCAGTTTTAGTGTGTGTCCGCAAGCTGTAGTGTGGATGTACTCAGAGTACGGAAACTTAGAAGGTATTTTCCACGTCTACATGTGAGTGAGGGTATACTGAAGTCGGTATTAATGCATTTATTACAGTCTACAAGAGGCAGAGTTTGTCTCATTTCTCACTGGATTACAATTTGGGCAGAAGAGTACCTAACTTTTTAGCAAGTTTCATCTGAGTTTCACATGCTCATGGTACATCTGGGCCCAGATTTTGAAATGGTTTTTTTTTATGCTTTGCTTTAGAACCGGGCAAAACTTGGTGCTCCTTCAAAACTGTAACCTAATAGCAAGCAGGAACCTTGATTAAATTTGACTTGGTCTATTTAGAGTTGCTTGAAGCTGAAACTCAAAGTGAAACTTTCAAGTTTGAATTCCCATGAACTGAAAATGAGAAGGCATTTGTGCGTGAAAAACTCAGGTTTTGTAGAGCCGTAGAGAAAATGAGTCAGTCTGTTGAAACACATTTTGTACAGCGCTGCTTATCACAGGAACATTGACTTCAAATTCTTGTCTTGTATTTCTGGGGACCTCTCAAAGAAATCGATTTGTGTTGAACCAAGCGTGCTGGGGCAAGAGTTAGGAAATTTGATGTAGTGCCAGATGAACACTTGCACAGCATGGACAGCAGCAGTACAGCTCTTAATGACCATAGGAATGGCTATTCAAAACCGTTTTGAATTCTGGAAGCATTTCTGATAAAGTTCCAGTTTTAGCACTGTTTCCACAGCACCTGTTGTGTTTGTGTTCCTAGATGCAGGTCAAGCAGTAAGAGGCAGCGTGCAGGGTTGTTAAAATAAGTTTGTGCGTCTTGAATTTAGCCTGGAAATGCAGCAGCAGGGAGGAGAGAAGAGTGAAATACCCGTTCTAACTGCATCATCTGAAAATCTGCAAAGAAACCTGGTACTTTTGTGTATTTCAGTAAGCCAAAAACCCCTGGTAATTTCACTGAATTTCACTTCATGATGTGCCTTGTCTATTGCAGACAGTGCTGCTGGGAGACAGATCCAGGTCTTCTTTTGCTCATTTTTTCTTTTGTTTCGAATACAATCCTGAGGGACGAAGCCTTGGATGTGGCTACAGTCCTGGTGTACATGAACTCTGAATTCAGAATACCTGAGTATCGACCCGGTGAAGGGAGGACACAGAACATCGTTGGCATATTTCACTCGTGAGACTCACCATCGTTAAGTGTGAACTGTGTAGAAACAAGCCAAAGGATGGGCTAAATTATTAGGCTGGGCTTTGCACTGGAGCTAAGTTGAGGTTTAGGGGGTGAACCTAAACCTCAAGCAAGTTCCTTTTTATCCTTCTATATCTATCTGATTCTTGATCTATTAAGGAGAAATATGTAATGAAGCAGAGCCTATATATAGTTTACTGAATCTTTCTTCTTGTTCACAGGACGTCTTGCAAACCTATTCTCTCCAGTTTGTTCATTGTTTGAATGAGTTTTCATACCTTATATTCTCGAAAATATCTTTTAGTGGTTTTTTGCAAAGTATCATGCTAATGTTCCTGCCAATTGCAAGCTCATCATGTGTATGAGCATGAAATTTGATTTCTGTGAAGGTTTGCATAAGCAACTTTGTTGTGTGCTTTCTGGAAATTGTCTAGTGAAAGTTTCATTACTTATTTGTTAAATTAGAAGGAGCAAACGGAAAGAGGACACATTACGAGACCAGTTCATTCAAGACAAAAGCAAACGAAACGAAACCTGGTAACTGGCGAAAATGTACTGCAGTATCTACCCGTATCTGCTAACGAATATTTGTAAAATGTTTTGGTGTTCTCAGAGGAAAGAGGTGATAAAATACTATTTTTATCTGAGAGTCCCTGAAACCTCAGGCATATATTCGGCTTTTCTAGATTCTCAAGCGAGAAAGGACTCATTTTAACTGCCTCAACGTACATCCTGTTGTATGGAGCAAACTTCAATTTGATGTGTGTAAGCAGGCTGAAGTTGTAGACCTAAGAGTTTGATTTTACTAGCTCCTTTAACTCAATCCCCTACAGTCCTAATTCTCTCATCCTTCTTCTTTTGCCTGCTTTTCTCTCAAATGTGGGCCACCCTCTCATGCTCAGAACGTAACAGGTACCGTAACAACGCAGCATGTCGGAGCTGACATGAAGTTCATCTTTGGATCAGCCCAGGTTCCACGGTGACCTGCAGACTGCAGGGTAGAACAGTACCGGCTGGAAAAGCCCTCAAGACCTTTGGGCTGGTGGTAAAATAAATTTGACCACTGAAGGAAATTAGTTATTTAGTGTAAAATGGATCAAGTATGTGGTGTTTCGAGGAGTCTGGCAGGAAAGAAGGCATGAAAAGCGAAGGAGCAGTAAGGAAATGTGAGTTCCCCTGTCCTGTACTGAGGTTTGCTGCTCTGTTCTGTATAAATATGTTGTAACTGGCTTTCTGGTTGTAGGTGTTAGGGCATTCGCCGAAGATGTGGGACGGGAAGTTCCATTCCCCTGAATGTTCCATTATTTCTGTAAAGCTCCGAAAGGTCTTACTTTTGCTCTGCTATGAAAGGGGAACTTTTTTCTTTTTTTAAAATCATGAAACCTTTTATGTGCAAGGAAAACTTTTTCATAGCCTATTGTAACTGGTGTGAGAAAGGATGATGTGATACGGGAAATCATGACTGCACTGTCTGTCACTGGTATCACATGCTTCTCCCCTCCCCCAGGGGTTTTGGTGATCTTTAAGGGAGTATTTTCTAAGATACGGTCCCATTTCTGTGCATGCTCTGGAGAATGGTTACGCTTCCTGTTATAAAAGAAATAAAGGAGGGACAGAGTGGCCCTGATCAAGACCGCACCAACATCTCCCTCATTGCTGAGCACAGGTTTAGGTTTTCTAAGCTCAGATCATCGTTTTAAACTCTCAGAGCCTACAGGAGAGAATGAGTTTGTTCTCTCATGACTTTCTCTGTGGGCAGATCAATTGAGGAGTGGGTGGGGAAGGGCGGTGACAGGCAGTTAAAGTTATCTTTGCCAACAGTAAATGCTGTCTGTCTATTGCCTTATTTTACTGTGGAGTCAAGGGCTAAGTGTGGCATGGGATGCATCACTTCAGGAAGCCAGACTTGGCCAGTGTGTTAGTGGAGAAATCCGCGGGTAATGTTCCACCTCAAGCCATGGGTGCAGTTCCTCTCTCTTTGAGCCAAAGGTTATTGACTCTGCTTCTTTCTGTCTGCAGCACTGCCAGTAACTCAAACCGCAGCACGCCTGCCTGCTCCCCCATCCTGCGCAAACGGTCCCGGTCCCCAACACCACAGGACTCCCAAGGAGACGCCATGGTGGAGAAAGGCTCGGACCACTCGTCAGACAAATCCCCTTCCACGCCGGAGCAGGGTGTACAGCGGAGCTGTTCCTCTCAGTCAGGCCGCAGCGGGGCCAAGAACTCCAAGGTGAGGAGCGAGCGAGCGAGTGACTTAACTCAAAATGCGTGCACATCCCCTGCTCGAAACTCTCTAATGTTATACACTGGCTTTGTCCTGTGCCTTTTTTTCTCTAACTGTCCTCCTCCTTCCCCCATCACACTTCTGAAAACTCTCCTAACTGGGAGCCATTTGAATAGGTCAGACTTTAGGACAGCTCTGTCATCCTCTTAGTGAACTCAGTTCCTGAGTTGCTGAGGGCTTTTACTGCAGCTCCCTAATGGCTTTTGTAGGCGAAACTTTTTGCAGTCAAGGGCCCTGTTTCCTTTGGAGGCGCTGTGATTTTGAACAGGACCTTGAAAATCAACTGCTGCAGTTACTCTTTATCAACTGGATCTTGAAGGGTCACGGAACAAATTCAGACAGCCAGTGAAGGGCCCACGCATTTCTCCAGCCACGTCCAAGCCCTATGTCGAGGTGAGATTCAGATGGCTCTGAATCCTTTTGCCAGTCTTCTGCACCTTGGCACCTTTCTGTTAGGACTGTCTGGCACGTTCCATGCAAACCTTGACCAGAGTAGATGATTCTTTCCCTAAAGCGGGTATCATGTCTTTCGGCTGTAATAGAACCAATGAGCAGCCTTGACTTTGCTGTACAAAAATGCACGAGGAAGTGGGTTTCAGTTTGATTTTCTTTGTGGGCAGTGGGACCTGGCGAGACACACGAGCGAGGGCCTTGGGAACCAAACCGAACCTTTGGTTATAACCCTCATGTCAGATGCTTAGTGTAAGACAGTGAGCTGTCAGGAGCATTTGTGGTTTTCCAGCTTTGTGTAGTGAAATGTTTTCAGTCTGAACAACTTCACAGTGTCATAGCTGACTACATAGCATTGCGCTAATGGCTTGTGTGAAATGAGTTGGTGGATCCTCTGCCCAATTTATTGTTGGATTGTGTCATGCGCACAAAAGTCCCTATCCGCACCCCGTTTGTTGTCACTGTCAGCAGAGGAAACAGGATTCACTGGGCTGCAGAGGCTGAATTCATCTCTTGCCACTGAAGGGAGCGTCTGTGAGTGTGCATATGTGTTCGAAAGGGGGGACAAAGTGTTTCTAGATGATTATTTGAGACCTGCCAGTTCTGAGGTTGCCCTTGAGGTCAGACGTGCTTCCTGCGTGCACAGCAACGTACAAACATAGCCCCGGGGCAGCAGGACCGGATGACAGCCTCACATGTTACAGTGCCGCCAGGCTCGTTCTCATCGGCTGTCTGCAGCCTGTCCCCAAGAGAAAGCCGGGCAGATGGGAGGCAGCCGGGATGCAGAGAATGTTACGTTTACAGCCACACTGGGGGACACTTTGTCAGGGAAACGGACTCCTTGATAAGGGGGTATTCCAGGGATGACTTGCATTACCATGGCCCATAAAGTGCTGTGATTCAAGGCCGTGGGCGTGCAGTTCTGCCAACACAGCGACTACTAAAGCTGGACGTTAATTCTTGGAGCTTTCCACAAGGAAGAGGGGGATATAATGCTTTCAACTGGGCTTGTGGGTTTTCCTTCTCTTGATTTGTGAGGCGATTTCTTTTTTCTTAATTTCTCTCTTTTCATTCCTGCATGCTTTCTCTCCGATTAAGTCACACAAGCGCCTCTCCAAAGTAAGCCTTCTTTTTTCTCTCCTGTGCCCCACTGTCAAATTGTCTCCTCGCTCAGAAACCCTCCCCGTGGTACTGAGCCGTGACCCGACTAAGGCATTCTCCTGGTGCGGCTGAGAGAATGTCAGCGACAGCTCACCCCGCTGCCTGTAGCTGTGAAGCTGGTTTCACTTATGTCACTGGGATCTCAATATTTGCTCACATGGTATGAGCACTGGCCTGTTCATCACACTCCTTCAATTACTTCCAAGTAATTTCAGGCTTCATTTTAAGATTTGCTGCTCCTCTCCCTTAAACAGAGCAGCTATCTTTGCAGAGAAGGATCTGCTGGCTTTGGTAGGCTGTACAGCACTGTAATCCCTTCTCTTTCTCCTCTTCTCACTTTATGCCTTTTAGAGATGGGAGTCGATCACCATACCTTCTTGCCTGCTTTTTTAATGATGAATAACAGATTTGTGGCCACTGATCTCGGTTTCCCGCCCCACATGTATCCCTGCGTGATGTAAATATTAGAGATCAGTGATTTCAAATGAACCCAGCTTAAACCCATTAGAACAGACCTGACCCTAATGAATTGTGAGAATTCATGGGCTCGCTCTGAAAGGTTACGAGTGGAAAATCCCTCTGTGGGTGCTTGGACTGGAGATTAGCTCATGTGAGATTTGATCTCAGATCTCTGTGCTACCCTCAGAAGAATGTAAAAGTCAGAAATGCCGGTGGGGTGCTTACTGGACCAAGTGCAAGGCTGTTGACATTTCCACGTGTATACAAGTAAAGTTAAAAGCAGAAGGGCTTGCATAGCATCATAATCCACTAAATCAGTGTCTTGGCCTTTCCCCAGTGGATGTCTTGGATTAAATTCTAGGAAGTTCCTGGTAAGCAGTGACATTTATGGTACTGGCTTACTGTTCCTCCTTGGTCATAACGCTCCTTGTAGCCAGCCCTGCCTCGCATGATTGCTGGTGTCTGCTGGAAACTCCTTGGTGCCTTTCTTTAGACAGGTTGTCCTTTGCATGGTAACTGTAGCTTGGATGCTACAAATGAGGACTGTGGGACTAATGTCTCAGGTGAGGTGTGAAACAAGTTCTCAGGAAAATGCAGTTCTGGAGTAGCAGCGAGTCCTGAAAGGACTGCCGGTGAGTGGAGGTGTGTGGGCCAGGACAAGTCACGGCTGGGCTACGCTAGGCCAGAGGTGCTTTGCCTAAGATATGGAGAGATTTGTTAGGAGGGGGGCTGGTGGGAAGAGCATTGGTAGAGAGATGTATGTGTTCATGGTAGTAATATGATGTGCTTGCAGACAGCCTCTTGCTTTTCTGAGAGAAAAAATTATTTAAAAGAACTAGCAAAACAAGAGTGAAATGAACTTGAGATGAACTCCCGTGCGAGGCAGCCAGATGTACGGAGAGAAGGGGATCCCAGGCACGTCCTCCGAAGGGCGCGAGTCAGAGCCCCCCGCACCGCTCGTGGGGGTCGGCGCACAGGGCGAGCTGAGAGCAGCGTGAAGGCTGGTCTCTGTGTGCTCCACAGAGCGGCTTTCTGTGGTACAAGTGAGGTATCTTAGGCCTAATAAGCCCCCAGATTCCCCCCAACACAGATGATGTCTGTTCAGGATGGAGAGATTATGAACAAAGAACTGAAAGGCAAAGATTTTAAAATCTCCTTTCTCAGCCTCTTCTCCTCTCCCCATCTCCTAACCCCCTTCTGCAAGAATAAAAAGTGATCTGATTTTCCAACCTGTCTCGCTGATGAAAGGAAACAGCTTGAGCCCATGAGTTTGATGCTGTGTTTATACAGTTGCTGACAGTTCTGCTTGAAGTCCCTTGCCCTCTTTTGTCTGTTGTGTTAATTGTCATACTGCAGTGTTGCCATCAGAGGGAGCGCTTCACCAGGAGTGTTTAAGCACTGGATTACATGTGTAGGAAATCATTTCTGGAGCTTGCTTTTCCGTGCTTTCCACCAGGCTGCCATGGACCAAACCACCTGTGGGCCTGCATCAGCCTTAGGCTCTTACTGGCTAACAAAGCTGCTTCTGACACAGCTTTCTGAACTCAGAAACAAAGATTTTTGCTTGCAGCTAAAAATGAATGCTGTATTTTTAACTCCTTTGCCATTGCCCAGTGTTTTCCTCTCCATTGCAAATCCTTCAGAATCTTCCCTCTGTCTATAGCTAATTATGAATGCTGAGGATAAAACAGACTTATATCAGGTTGGGAGAAAACATGAATTTTGGTGTAGGTCCTGAGGACTTTAGAACAGTTTAGGTCACAAGGGATCCTTGAAGGTCTCTAGTCCAACCTCCTGCTCAAAGCAAGGCTAATTCTGTCAGATCAGGTTGCTCAGAGACTTTTCCAGGCACATTTTGACCATCTCCAAGGCTGGAGATTCCACAGCCTCGCCGGGCCCCTGCTCCAGTGCTTAACCACTCCTGTTGGGAACAGGTTTTTTCCTTCTATCCAAATAGAATTTCCCTTACTGCAGCTTATGACTGTTGCATCTCATCCTTCCCCTGTGCAGTTAAGAGAAGAGTTTGTCTGTGTCTTTTCTTGTACCCTTCCCATTGTGTGATAAAATCCCTCCCTAGGTAGATCATGAAATTCTAGTTATTTTGGATCCATTTCCATCAATGTCTTTGAGTTTCTTGGCCATGGGGGTTTGGAAGCCAGATGAATAGCTTAGATCTTAGAGGTGCTTGGATGGGGAATAAGGGTCGCCTGCCCTGACCACAGGACAGGTGATTCACTTGGCAAAATATTTCCATTCCCCTGGAAGCAGTGGTATGGAGGGGTGAGTTACGATCCTGCTCCCAGTAATGGTAGAAGATGAAACTTCCGTTGGCGTCAAGCCGCCAGGCTGCATTTTGTGTACAATGTGATCCACTGCTGCCCATCCACACTGGAAAGCTGTAAACTTCCAAAGCAGTGTATGCAAATATATGATCATTAACATACGAAGAGTTAGAGGCAACTGTATATTAATTAAAGCCTCTGTGAAAATCCCCCATTTCTCTCCTTCCTCAGGGTGTCCTAAGAGAAGTTTTTCCTAGTTACGGCCACCATGTAACTATAAATTCTGTTGTCTGCCCCTATAGCATCATCTCTGCAAATCAGTGACATCTCTCCCTCCCACTTCTATGTATAAATCCATTCCTCTGTTACTTACTTACTTTTCTCTTTTCAGTTCTAATGCTTATGGTTTCTTTTTCCAGTATGACAGACTTAACCTGCTCAAAGTAAGAATATGTTTTTCCTCTTCCTTTCTTTCTTTCCCCCCCTTATCCTATCTCTTGATTTGCACATTTCCCATCTCCCCATAACCCAACTCGGAGTGAGTTAAAACAAACAAATAACCCTCCAAGAAACCATTTGAAGATGGAAGCAAAAAGTCTGATTTACACTGAGGCTTGGTCTCCCTTCACTTTGGGCTTTTTGTAATACGTGCTGCCTGCAAAACACTGGGCTCGAGAGAGAGGCATCTCCTGAAGTTAGAGCACTTGGTGGAGGTGAAAGATGAGACTTGGGTCATTTCAGCAAGACATTGCTCTGTTTCTGTAATTTCGTCTCGCAGTAAAGGTGATCGTGTGCATTACATGGTAAATGGTGCACAATAAAAAGGCTCAGGGAAATTATTCTCACTTAGAGAATAAACATTTCAGCTGGGTGGAATTGCAAGATGGAGAAGAGCGAAGGAAACATTCGATGGCAAAAAACAGCAGGAGCGTGTACCCAAATCAGGGAGGCTATTGGTGTAGTTGTGTGGAAAAGGGAAAAAATGCCATAGAGGAGCCAGGGTTTGGGGAAATCAGCTGTGCCTTACTGTAATTGATGCAGCAGAGGGGAACAAAAACCCATTGCAGTGTGCTGACACCACAACATGTGCAACCTGCTTTAGAAGTCACAGTGACAGCAGTGTTTCTGTTTTCTCTCTACCACTTTTAGTTGATTATGGATTTTTTTCCCCAGGAATGTCTGAGTAATGCCTTTTGCTCGGTCAGACAGACAGATGGCAAAACAAATCTGCAGGAAAATCACTCTGTCTTAGACCCCGTGCTCCTGGGCACAAGGTGGTGCATACATGGATTAAGCTTAATTCCCCTGATTTTTTTTTTTAGTATAGCCTGAATTGCATAAGGCCTTTTTCTGTGCCCTACTTGCAGAGAAGAATGACTTCAACCATACCCTCACGAAGCAATGCACATACCCTCGATGGCTTAGTGCAGCGTATGGCCAGCCGTGGAGAAGCGCGGCTAGTAAGAGAAAGCTCCTCTGGTTAGTTGACGAGCCATCCTGTGTATTCAGGTTGTCAGTTCATTTCCTTTCCCCAGGGTTTGTGGAAAGGCTTTAGGGGTGGTGTTCTTCGTAACGTGTAGCTTTTGTGTTTTGGACTGTGGCATGTACCGTATTACTTTGGGGGTATTCACTGGAGACCAGCGCAGTGAAACAGGATGCTTTTCCAGCTGGCAGAAATGGCCAAGGGTGCAAGGGGATGCTTGAGAAATGTTGGCTCTGTGAATGAGCTCCAGACGCTAGTAAAACTGTCTGTTGAAGTGGCCTACGAGGAGCGCAGGAAACTGAAGGCGTTGAGGTCTAGGAAGAGAAAGAACGAACAGTGTCAGCAACCACGTGTAATCCAGAGATTACGTGTCTTCGTAATCTCTGGACCAATACAATCTCATGAACACTTTGCACTTACTTTCCCTTTATGTTTTCCCTCATTTTCCCACTGGATATAAAGCTGTGAAAAATACTCTGAATACTCTGGGTCCTAGGTCAGAAGCAGGGTGACATCAAAGAAAGGAACGTAGTAAAACTGCTGCTGCCCTTGTCCGTTAGAGTGAAAGCCCCCAGGGTAGAGCAGACGTGCCGTGGCTGGTCGGGCACGGGGGCCAGCAGGGCTGCCTGGCTGCTGGCACGCCAAGTGCCGGCAACACGCGCTGTAGCTGACCGCTGTTAACGGCAAAAGGCTACAGTGCCCCAAGCCTCGTTGCCCTGAGGTAAATCTGCTGGGAAATGGGGGATGCCTATACTTTCTGACTTTTCTAAGATACACTTTGAGTTCTGCTCGGTGTCCTGATGCTGGAAAGGCAGCCTCACTTGGTGTGGGAGTGTGAAGCTTGTTTCTTCCTCTCTCTGCGCAGATAAATCTCACCTCCAGCTGAAAATTGCCAAGTGTGGCTTTCCGAGCTGAGCTAGGTTTTCTGCATGCTCTAATGCGACATGTGGCCTATCCTCAAACCGCCTGAAACGCCATAATAAGGACCCCCCCCAAACCCACATGTGCAGATGATGCAAAACGCTGTGCACTGAAGTTTTGCAAAAACAGGGGGGAGGGGAGGGGGGGAGGCTGCTCAACTGCTCTAGTGATTTTCATCAGCAATTTTCCTGTCTGTGTGTGTGTCCCTTTTAAAATTTAACATACTACTGAAAGTTTTGCCTGATGGCTGCTGTGAGTAAAATTGTGTCCCTGCCTCCTCATAGTTCTTTGAAGGCTTATTTATTTGCACAGGGTCCTTAGACGACAGTGTGATTTTTACAGCCTAGCCAGCAGATATGTGGAAAAATGAAGCTTCTGAAAGAAATGGCTGACAAATGATGAGCTTCTCTGTTGCTAGTGGGCGCTGCTGTTGTGCCAAAGTGATTGCAGCATGCGCACGTGTTCGTGTGTGTGCGCGTGCATGTGGACATGCACACATTAGCCTGAATTGTTTCCTATAATAGACTCGTGCTTTTGGATTTCTTCTTTGTTCCTAGAACTGGAAATAACCATATTAGACCATGCTGTGAAATCCACTGAAATCTTCTGTTTAATCCCACTGTCAATTGACTAATTATAGAAACCAGATTGGACTTACTTTCTGTGTCCATCTTTCTTTTTGATCCTAAGATCTCTGTGCTAACTAATGCTTCTCTTTTATTTTGTCCTTACAGAAAAGCCAGAGTTGGTATAATGTAAGTACTCCCGTTTCTCTTGTCCCTTGGCGAATACGGGTTGGGTACTTGGGAGGGGGAAGGTGCAAAGGGGCTTTGCAGTGGCACGGGGGTATACTGACCATTTCCAAAAAGAGGAGTTGGAAATGGCTCAGAACTGGCAAAGGAGGACTGACATCCTAATGGGAAGGATGCCAGAGATAGGGAGCAAGCGCTCTGTCTTTTCTGTCACACTTCCGATGATCTCCACATCCTGTACTTCCCAGTTTCCCAGCAGAGTTTGTCTTGATGTGGTGCCAGAGCTGCCACCATGCAAACCCTTTGCATCTCTCAGGGTGGTTTGGGGCGAGAGAGGAATTATGTTCTGTTGACCTCACAGAAACACAAACCGTCTTGTGCTTCTGCCTTGATCGTATTTTTTGCTCTGCAAGCGTGAGTGGCGGTGTTTTAGGCACAAAGCTGCTGGTTAGCAAATCTCCACAATCCTGTAGTGTCACCTTTGCACAGTTGAACCTCCACCTCTCAAGGGCTTTAAAGTAGATAGCAGCAGTGCAATGACTTTGTAGGCAACTGCAGCAGCCGTTCTGGGTTCAACAGCTGTTCCTGTCTTCCTGCAGCCATGATTTTAGCTGGCCTGCTGTGATCAGATTTGACAGAGGCATGGAAGGTGGACTCACTCACTTGCTGTAATCGCCCTAGCCTCAACTGAAGTTTATTGAGCAAAAGCAATAGCTGCACGAGGCCCTGATTTGATCCCGTACGTGGCTGGGCACTAGCCTTTTTCATTCAACAGCTGTTTCAAAGGATACCCCATGCCAGATAGATGACTGAATCCTTTCTGGATTAGTGCTACCACTTTAGCTGTTCTTGGCCTGCCTTTCAGAAGTGTCTGTTGTTTGTGGAGAGAGCAGGACATTTCTGTCCAGTCAAGCACTGGTGGCGTATGGGTTTGACTTTTGGATACCTATGTAAAGTGAAGCATTTGTTTAAGGGGTTTGCTTAAAAGGCTGAATCCAAACCTCTTACTTGAATGCTTTTGCTGAGCTCTAAGCTCGGTGGTTTCCCAGTCAGTCTGCACCACGTTGTAACTGAGCTGTGAGAAGCCCCAGTTTCTTTGGCTTCCTGCTTCCAGGATTTCTTCTTGTGCTTATGACAGCTCAAGACACAGGAGATTGGAGGAGACTCTGATCAATTACCCTTGATCCACCTCTCTGTGAGGTAGAAAAAATTGACAATTAAATAACAAAAGAACGTAAATTATTTATCATTTATTACTGAAATAATTCAAGTAATAATGAAATTATCTGGGCTTTGAGCCAGAAAAGGGAAGAAAGTTGAATGAATGCACCAGAATTTTCCACATCCTCTGCCTTCTCCTCTGAAAGGCCTTTGCCTGGCTGGCTTAGGTACTAATAACATGCTGTGTAGCAGTGGCAGGCTGTGGTTTCTCTAGGTGTACATGCAGGCTGGGAAGGCCATGTGTCAGGTGGCTCAAGCCCTGATGCGGCAGATCTGTGACTATCGGCGTTAACGTTAGCTCAGGTCTGTCTGGAATTGTGTGCCTGAATCACAGGATAGACGTGTCCAAGAGGGGCTGCTGGCAGCGCCTGCTCTTTCTTTGTCACCAAGTGAAGGAGGGAGGTATGTTTTCCTCACTCATTTTGCACCATTCCCTGCTTTAGTTATTAGCCCGTATAGGTCTGCCATGCCGCTGAGACGAAATCCCCTTTGAAGACTATTTAAGGTGTTAAATGTGCTTGGCTTGATGTAGGGACTCTCTGTACTGTGGATGGGAGGTGGACTGGCCTCCCTCGACAAGAGGAGAGAGCGTAAGAACATTGGAGAGCAGGGGCAGATAAAGCGTGAACAGAAAACAGCTGTCCTCCTTGCCGTGGCACCAGTGCAAAACCCCTTTTGTTGCTGGGGAAGAGCCAGTTTGGATAATCAGATCAGGAGGCAGAGGCATGGGGCAGTGACAGTGAGAATAAAGCATAAACCACAGCAGAGCAAACTGGTAGAGAAGTGGCAGTTAAAGGAACAGTGGAATGAGGCAGCTGGGGCAGATACACATGCCTGACCAGGCACGTGAACAAACAGATTACAGCAAAAATGTGAAGTCCATGGCCACAGCTAGAGGTGACCTTTACTTTTACACAAGAGCTGCTTCTGACTGTAGCTGCTGAGATCCATACCCTGCTGCATGATGCTTGGCTGTGGTCTGCTTCTGTAGGTCTCCTGTGTTTTCATGTCCTCTCTATCTTAT
The DNA here is from genome assembly GCF_036370855.1 of Dromaius novaehollandiae. Classification (NCBI taxonomy): domain Eukaryota; kingdom Metazoa; phylum Chordata; class Aves; order Casuariiformes; family Dromaiidae; genus Dromaius; species Dromaius novaehollandiae. Next base: position 5,091,035 of record NC_088118.1, read on the forward strand.
CTTTCTGTTCTCTTGTTTTTCCTCCATGTATTTTCAGCATGAGAGACAGTACATCCGGAGAGTAAGCACTGGCTGCATTCTTTGTGGTTTTCCCCGCCTCCAATTATTTTCCTTAAAACCCGACCAAACCAAAACAGAAAACGCGTTCTAGTTTCCAGAGGCATTCTAGCCAGCTAAAAGCAGCGATGTGGAAATATGGATGGGCCACAAACTCCAGGAAGGCAGTCAATCCTACTTGGCAGTATTACCGTTGTCAAAAATGCACTAGTGCATCTCCTTGATACAGCTTCCCTTCCTTGCCAGCCCCTTCCAGGTAGGATTTTTCTGGCACTGAAGCCATTCGGACTACCCTATTCCCTTCTGCACTGAGAACAGCTCCAGAAATTAATCTGGGGAGGCTGCCCTCCATGGAGTCTTGCAATTTAGCTTCCCCTCACTTTCATTTTCCTTAAACTTCTGTATGCTCAGACCAAATGCCCCACATTGTTCTTGGTGACACTTTGGCAACCCTCGGTGCCACATACTGTACAAACACAAGCCGAAAAGATAGTCCTTGCTCAAAGAGCACACAACCCTCAAAGCTCCCCAGAGCATCAGTGGTCAGAAGGCCACTTTTATAAGATGGTAACTTCATTCTGCTGCTTTTAACTGGCCTTTTTGTCCTTGTAGCACTGTATCCCTCTTTGCCAGTTGGAACCTTTCCCTTTCTCTCTTCAGAATTCCTTTCTACTTTTTCCTCAAGATGATTGCAACTTCTTCTCCCTCCTTGTGTGTTCTCCTTTCGATCCTACCAATGCATTTTGGGATTGCTATCCCTAGCAGATTGACAAGTGGGAGAAAGGGAGTGAACCAAGGTCACGGTATGGTTTGGCAAGAGACCTTTCCTTTCTTGGTCTTGGTACGTTTTCTTCTTTGCTCTCCAGAGGAAGAGTACAGACTGGTCATGGCAGGTGCCCCGTGAGATTTAGAAAAGAACGCCAGTTTGAGAGTAAAGGTACTCAACCTTATGGTGTTGGCTTTGTGTTCGTGTCCTCATGGCGGAAGAGCACACATCGCGGGGCTGGCGGCGTTCGCTAGCAGCAGAAAGGAAAAGCCCTCTGAGGGGTTTGTTGTGCCCTTGGTGAGGAGCAGCAGGCAGGGAGACTCTGACCTAGGAGAACCGTTACTCTTGCAGGCTAAAACTCAGTTTGCTGGTCAGCTGTGCTTTAGGCCCTGCCTGTTTATGCTTAGGCATCAGGATGCAGTTTGAGTATGTCTACTTTGGGCCTGTGTGTTTGCATGTTGAATTATTATTTATTATTTATTTTTTAGAGAAGAGTAGAACTCAGAACCAAGTTGTCTCTGTAATTTTGTTCACTAAAACACAGGTGGGCCTTGTTCCACAGACCTGATGTGCTTAAAGAGGTGAGGAATTCGTGCATCTCCTATCTGGTGACTAGTGGGAAAAAAATAACAGTGAGAAGACACTAATTACCACTCTCTGGTGTTCTTAAATACTGCTAGAAACTTCTGCTCTCTTTGTAAGACTTCTGCTGAAAAGATTGACAGCAGCACAGTTCTACCTACTAGTCTTTGGGAGAACAAAGCCTGCACTGCAGATTACACTGAGCGGGACAAAGCCCTGGCACAAGCCCTGCGTCTGCAGTTCTGCAACGAGCGCTGCGCACGCACGGGAGCTTTCCAGCCGATGGCTCCGGCGTGTCATTTTGTGTAGGCCTCTGCTGAGCCGTTCGCAAAACTGAAGAGTCCGCTTCTGGTTTCGTCTCACTCAGGGCAGCGTGCATTTCCCTCTGATCACAGATCTGCAACAGTGGAGGCTCTCTCCAGCTGTAGCGCTGGAGCTGGGTACGCTGTGTCACTGTTTAATACCTTTGCAAAGTAGGGGGGAAAATAACGCTCAGTGAATATAGTAATATTGGGACTGTGCAGTCTGTGTGTATCCTCCGTAACTTTTGAACTTCTGAGCCAATTTTGGCCTGGCTTGCAGCAGTGAAAGTCTCAGAAATAACTCTGGCCCCATGCAAATAGGTAGCCATGTAAAGGAGGGAGCCCCGGCTCTGGGAAAACTGCAACAGAAGCGTGTGCATTATGCGATGGTCGAGAATCCATGGTAGATTGCGATGCTGAGAGGGGCCTTACTTTGTGAGAATCCTCACGCAGAACTAGCAGCTTCTTAAAAACAGCATCGAGCAATCACAAGACTGAGCGCCGTAGGAAATTGGCCTTTGCTGGCCTTAGTGTGGTGTCTTTTTTCCCTTGCAGTACCCTACTGGAGATCTCACAGATACCACAGTGGAGGGGAAATGCCAGCTGTTGGAAAGAGTAAAATATTCCTTGTAGAGTCTGTGAGGGATAAATTATGCATCTTTTTAGAGAAAATATCAGAAACAGCTTTCCAGCGGATGGCAGCCTGAGCCTGACTCAGCAGCAGCAAGCGTGTAAACAGAAGGTTCACTGCAGAAACGCCAGGCCCACTGATGAGTAAGGTGTCGAATGAACAGCAGTTTTCCCTGTAAACCAGTGGAGTTGGCTTTAAGTTTTGGCAACCATTTTGTCAAATTATTTCTGGAGCAATGCAAACTCATTGTCTTACAGGTTTTCTCTACAGGCAGTTCCTTTCAGATGTTGCCCATATGGATTACGAGGCCTGGCATTGTTACCGCGGTTTAGAAGTACTGTACTAGAATGGCTTTTGGTGCAAGTTCAGGTGATGCTGAATTCAAATCTGCTTTCCACTCCAAATTGCAAGCGATTTCTTTGAAGCTTCTCCCTCTGCCATGCATTCACTTAAAAAAAAAAAAAAAAAAAAAAAAAAAAAAGGCTACCTCTCCTGTGGGACAGGCGGCCAGGCTCTCTGCTGGCGTTAGTCAGCATCGCAGTCCTCTGTCAGTGCAGGTCTAAACTCTCCCACCCGAGCAGGGGGACGCATGCCGTTCTGTTCAGTAATTTCTGTGCTCTCTCCAGAAAAAACATAAATTCTCCCTATAGAGTTAGAAGTAAGGCCATCATTCATGAAATCAGAGAAGAGGATTTTCCTTCCTCCTCTTCTCCCTGCCTCTTGCCATCTCCTCCCAACTGTTTCTGTGGTGCGTGCTGTGCAAGACTGTGCCTTTCTCAGTTCTCGTGTTGTCCTGTCCCATCCCCCAGCAATGGTTGCTTTAGATTTCCTGTCAGAAGATTTGTTAGTGTATTAACAGTCCAAACCAGTGAGACTTTGCCATGGGAGAGCCACCCTTTTCTCCCCTTTTCCCCCACTGAGCCCCTGCTCTCCACCCTTCCCAGTGCCATTCTGTCCTATCTCTCTCTGTTTGCAGTAGAGTTAATGTTTACTGTCCCCAGCTCCGGTTAGCCCTTCCTATCGCATGTGCCATTCCTGCTCTGGGGAGGGAGGCGGGTGGGTGTGTAGACACAGATCCTGGCGGTTTCGTCGGAAGTAATTCCGTAAGCAGTTCCAGCAAAGGGGCCCATTCAGTGAACAGTCCCGCTACCGTGCACTTGTCTGTAACGCCAATACCTTGTCCTTCCGCTGTCGAGCAGGGACTGCAGTGGGTGTCAGAGGTTACAGAAATTTTGTTTGCTCTCCCCGCCTCTCGCGGGCAGGTGGATATACTGCTTTCCTTCTAACAGTGCTAGCAGAGATACCCGAGAGCTGTCTAGCATCAGCAGTGCTTTTGTGGAGCATCTGGGGGGAGAGAAGAGGGGAGAGCGAGCTTGCCTGCTCTTCCCCTTAGAGGGCAGCTTGCGGTCACTGGTCCTGGAATGAAACAGTGACTTTGCGGAGTTTTTTTGTTTGGTTTGTTTTGGAGATATCCGTGTGCCCACTTTGTTAGGAGGAATTAGGGATTTTCTTCATATGCTTATGCTTACGACTACTTCGTGCAGGCTCAGCAGCACTGGTGGTGTGGTGGGGACTTCTCCCTGTGCATTTCTGTACTTGTGCAGAGAGGGATGGAGAGTTTGGGCACCGACAGGGAGTTCCAGAGCTCCAAGCAGTCTTCCTGAAACCCGCAGGGAGTTCGTTTGCTGGAGCCTGAAGGAAGCCTTTGCCCTTCCTTTCTGAAGTGACCTGACTAATGAATGAAACCTAGTAAGACCCGTGCTTTTTCAGGGCTCAGAGATACATACAGGACTTGCAGAGCCCCTGAGAACTCCAGCTATTCGGGTCCCGAATGGCTGATTTCATCATCGCTTTATTCTTTAGACTGGTCTCTCCTTACCCCAGCCCCCCCTCGCGCCTCCCCCAACACGCGCTCTGTCCAACAACTTTCCATTACAGGAAACATCTGCTGGGAGGCAGGGCTGAGCCTGGGTTACTGCAGGGCATTGGCCGACAGAGTTAGCCAGCTACAGTAACTTAAAGCATGTGCGAGTCATTTTGGTATCTCCCCACCCGCTCCTTCCATGAGAAACATTAACAAAGACCAAAGCTGCCTTTCAGAGAGAGGGACTAGGGAGGAGAGCCTGAGGCAGGCACTGGAGGAATAAGAATCACTGCTTCTCTGGCTTAAAAGAGAAGAAGATAGCTGAAGTCTCTGGGCTGTTTATCGTCCTGTTGAGTCTGGGAAAGTGCAGCTAGATCTGTGAATTACAGCTAGTCCAGTGGGGTGCTGCCTCTCGGAACTATTTAAGTTACTTGCTCTGGCGAACTATTTAAGTTACTTGCTCTGGCAGCCCAGGACATCGGGCCTGGGTCGGGAGTTACAGATGCCTTACGCAGACCTGCTTTGGACTGCTCAGGCTGCTGGCACTTTTGCCGTGCTCCTTTAAGCAATACCTTCAGCAAGAAGCTGGTGAGACTGGAGCAGAAGAGTGCAAAGGTTGCTCGCCAGCACACTTCCCCTAATGAGCCACTTCTTCAAAGTCCTCTGGAGGGTGAATCCTCTCTCAGAGCAACAGAGCCGCTTAGGGCAGACGACCCGAATGTGAGCAGGAAACTAGGGGAAGGCACGTATACTCCTGCCAGGCTGCTGCATCTCTTTCGACTTTGAATCTAAACAAGAAACAGTGACAGCAGGAACAGGAAAAGCAGAGTCTGACGGAGAACACGGGGAGCTGTGCAAGTTCTGAGGGAACGCCATGGATTCCTTGCTGGAGTGCGGGGCTCTCTGGGATCTTGTACTGCATCAGGAATTCCCTTGTCTGCTCTGGGACCTGGAGGGGCTTGTCGACGTATCCCAAGAATATGTCAGCCACGGATCAGATGAAATTCCAGCTGTGAGTGTCTCTCAACTGAGCTGTTTGTCACTGTAACAGAAGTTCTGGTGCTAAACTGAAGTGTCTGGCAGGAGCCAGGTTTTGGATAGGTCAGGGCATCCCTGATGCGGGGAAGGGCGGGGAGCATCCCTCCACATGGAAACTGCACTGCTAAGTCTGGTTGCTGTAAGGCAATGAACCCAAAGCTCAGATCTGATTATAATCCCTATTCCTCCCTCCTTTCTTATCCTCTCTGCCTGCCCCAGGAAATAATGGGATTGGGCTCTTGCTGGAGCCCATCTCTGACCAAGATCTCTAACCCAATATTCAGGCTAGAAGTCTGGTGAGTAAAAATGTATTTCTTTCATCTGCTGGTTTGCATATTTTGTCCAGAAGGGAGACATCTTCCTTTGGGCCCACAAGAAGGGAGCAAATATCTGAAGTGCTGAGCTCTTAAGAAATACTAATTTATTAATAAATCATATTAAAATATGGATCATGGAATGCAGCCACACTTCAAGGGAGAGTGTTTCTAATTCATCGTATTGGTGCAGGAAAGAGGGAATGCTTTTTGTATGTGTGTGTGCGCGCACGGGGGGATGTTCTGTGTTTCCTTCTTCCATTTGACAGCATTTGAAAATATTGTAAGGCTAATGCCAAATAACCTTCATATCCCCCCCCCCCCCCAATCCCTGTGACCCCACCAATACTACTTCTCAAACAGAAGGTGCCTTCTGTAATCGCATTCATTTTTGAGGGCCTTGCTGGGAGGTATGTCCACCGTTCTGCGTTGGCAGAGTTGTACTGCACGGCTGGAAGAGGTGGGAAACTATTGCAGAGAGAGGAGAGGGAGATAGGGTTGTACCCCAGGTTACTTCACCTTCCTTATATTTGGTGGAGAAAGCATGACAGATTAGATGAGAGATACTGGCCTCCCGTATTTGCACCTGCCTCTATTTCAGTCAAAGGATGTTCTGGCTATTCTGAGCTGCTGTTGGCATGTGCGTGGTGTGTAGGAGGCGGTCTTTGGCTAGAACTGTAGCTCCAGAGACGGAGTCACGTTAAAGTTTAGTAAACAGCAGAGAAGCCAGCTCCTGATCGCCGTGCAGCCAACAGCACGAGTTTTCTTTGACTGCCTTCCATGAGGCCAAGTGTCTGCATAATAAATGCGAAACGTGGTCAAGTCCCTCCGAGAACCTCTTTGGAGCCCCGCAGAAGTGTCCTCGCTTTACCAGCGAGTCGCTGTGGGTTCACTGGCTGCCAGGCGCAGTGCTCGATGGGGACAGGAAAGGGACGGCTGCAGAATTCCTGAGCCCCCAATGATGGTGATCATTCAAGCTTCCCTGGCAGGATTGCAGCTGTACTGAAGTGCCTCTTCTCTGGGGTTGCTACACTGTTCCCGGGAGTGTTGGGGATTGGCAGCTAACTGATGAATTGCAAACAGAGGCTGTGTCATATCTCCTGCAGCGTAGGATTGCGGGAAATGAGATTTCTCCTACAGCCACAGCTTCCACGCAATTCCACGCTGCTGCCTAGCAGACAAAGGCATAGACCTTCTACTCTATTCTTGCTCTTTCCTTACGAGTCAGGTTCTCCTCTTCTTCTCACTTAATGGACTATATCCCAAATCCTCCCATCCTTATGTCTGGTGTGATGGGAGCTCCTGGACTCATGCTTTGTATGTGCATCTGATCCCCTTCCTCCTTACCATGGTGTTCCTGTTTTCCCACTCCATTTCTCTGTACTCATGCCTGCCCCTCTCTTTAACAGGCACTCTGTTATTTGCAGGTGTTGAGTCCAACATACAAACAACGGAATGAAGATTTCAGGAAACTCTTCAAACAGCTTCCTGACACAGAGCGCCTCATCGTAGGTAAGCACAGCCCCTTTGTGCTGCAGTCTGTTGTGCCAGGCTATAGTCTGGGACGAAATCCAGCACCAGGGCATGCAGCTTTTCTCTCTTCAAAGAGATTGCCACCAAAGGAACTAGCCCGGCGTCTCTTTCCTGTGGACAGTCAATCCCCCTCCTTGCCATTTCTAATGGGTTTCATTCATTTGGCTTCAGGAGAGCAATGCTGGTTTGTATCAGCGGCACCTCTGTCGCCTCAGGATTTGGGGAACGTGCTTTCCCCTACCGTGCTCCCCCAAACCAGAGAGTTTGTCAGTGCTTGAGCTCTTTTCTCATTGGGGTAGGATGGCACGTCCCAGCACGCATGCCGCTGAGCTTCCCCTTTTCTAGCCCCTTTGTGCATGCCCCAGGCTCCCTACTCACACACGTCTGTCCTTCCCATATCCATTTAGGCTTTGGCCATGCAACGAACTAGTGATTGCCCAGGGCACTGCATCTGTTCTTTTATCTTATGTAACTGGTGATCTCATACCATGTCTCATGCTGTTGAAAGAGGTACATACGAGAAGAGAAACACGAATTGTTTAGGATGCTTAAACTGGGAGAGAGATGAACAGTGGCACTAGAAAGTGAAAAGGAAAACACGGGTTAAAATGTGGAAATCTTTTGTCAGATGTTTCAGAATGCCCTGCTAATAAAGCGAGATAATCAGTCAGACAGACAGCCTGCCTGTGATGTGTCCTTGGGAGGAATCCTAGCTTAGTGGATAGAGCAGCGATTGTGGCACAGCACCTTCCGGCTCTGCCTTTGACTTTGTGCAGGTCAAGTAGCTTCTTCTCTTGGTGCTCCTGCTTATCCTCACCCTTAGGCTGTCCCGTCTGTTTTTGATGCTCCTTAATTATCACGTTCTCTACCCACAGATTACTCATGTGCGCTTCAAAGAGACATTCTCCTGCAGGGCCGCCTCTACCTCTCCGAAAACTGGATCTGCTTTTACAGCAACATCTTCCGCTGGGAAACGCTGGTGAGGCTCTCTGACTGTCCCACTGAGCGTGTGTTTTGTGTCAGTGTGTTTGCTGACAGCCTTAAAAGCACTCTTTCCATTGCCTTTCTCATCAGTGTCTCTCTCTACCTGCTTTCGTTTTCTCCCTTCCCCTTTCTGCATGGCTGTGACTGTAGCTGACAGTCCGCTTGAAGGATATCTGCTCGATGACCAAGGAAAAAACAGCACGGCTCATTCCTAATGCCATCCAAGTTTGCACTGACACTGAAAAGGTATATCCTTGAATCCGCCATCTCTGGGGCCACACTTTATGGATTTCAGGGGCAGGGGAATACTGAGCGTGTTAAGCTCCCTCTGAGGGATGTTTCCAAACTGCCTGCTTGTGGTGCTTGGGGCCGGAGGGAAGCACTAAGGGAAAAAAAGGGGAGGTGTGGAGCTTCTGCAGACCTCAGGCTTGAGCCGAATCTGAAACGTATGTAGCTCCTATGTGGGGTGTGGGGCGGGTAGATCTGAGCTATGCAGCAGCACACAGCTAACTGAGCTGTTTCTGTGCTCAGACTCACTCCCTCGGGTGAGAGGCACTCAGCTCTCTCCTTCAGTCTGTGCCCAAGAACTGAGCAGCTGTGCTGTTTGGCTTGCTCAGTCCTTCTGTGAGCTGTGGCTGGAAAGTGTTTCAAACAGGCTTGTCTCTTCCTCTCCCCTTTTTGGGGCCTTTTCTGAACTGATTATTCTCTCCACCTCTTCCATTCAGCACTTTTTTACTTCCTTTGGGGCCCGAGACAGGACGTACATGATGATGTTCAGACTCTGGCAGAATGCCCTCCTTGACAAGGTACAGAGAACAGCACCTCTGTGTTGGGGTGGGATGACAGGGAAGTGGTGAATTGATGCAGGAGCATAATACCGCTGTCTAATTTATATGTGAAGAGAGATGTAGAGACAGTAAGCACGTACGTTTTTAAGCAAAGCGAGTACATAACTGCAGGTGCAATCGTCTCTTTTTGCATGGAATTCCCTCTGTGTAGAGACATGTCTTGCACACATCTGTGTGCCTCTGCTGAGGTGTGGAAGCGCCTGCCTCAGGAAGGAGTTTTTGTGAGATCCTTATTTCAAGTGAAACAGGCCAGAAGAAGGCAGTTAAAAACTGCGGTGCTAGTAGCTGACTCCACGAGCAAAGCTCTTAGCAAGTCTGTGCTTCAAAAGGGTAGAGCTCAAGCTAGGACAGGACAAGAACGTGTGTTCAGGGCATCCCCCAAAACATATGAGAACAACGGCAGGTGCAGGGCGCGTTGGGTAAGGGCTCAGTAGGCTGGATTCTAAAATAAGGCAGGGATGTGCACCTGCTACGCCAGAGGCCCCCTATGTCTTATGTCTGATGTGACTAGCAGTTCCACGGTCCATTCAGTATTTCTGGCTCACTGCAGGAGTGAGACTCATGAACCGATCTTACAGGGCTGCAAGCATTTGGAGATGTTCTGAGCTTGAGTTCATACCATACTTGGAAGGATTAAGTAATCAAACACCAGAATGCCCCGTCCTGAAATCAGGGCAGTGCTTAGTATGCAAAAGGATCGCTTTGCATTGGGTGGTTTGTATGGCTACCATATGCTGTAATTTAATCAGCCTTGTGAAGTTCCTAACAGAGTTCAGTGCCCTTGGTTTCAAGGTCAAAACAAACGGGAACTGAGATTTGGAGCGGTATAGGCAGGAAACACTTAAAAAGCTCTTTTACCAAATCTAGGGTCGAAGACTGGCAGGAGAGAGAGAGGGAGGGAGAGAGAAAGAGCCTGGCCCCGTTTTCCTGATAAAACATGTGAACTCTAAATAGAGTGCGTACATGAAGAAGGTGAAACAGAGGGAGATACTCTTCCGGATAGGTTTCCCATTTGAGTTTTTCCATGCCTTTGATCCTTACTTTGACAGTGCTGCAGTATTAGGAGATAGACTATAATCTTTCTAGCTTGTCACATACAGTAACTGCAGGAAGAAATTCAAGCTAGCCAACTCTGAAAAAGTTTACTAGATTTGTTTTCCCTCATTATGAAGAAATTTTTGTCATTGGTCATAAATTTCTCATGGGTAAAAAAACCCAGTCCTTTTCATCCCTGTGCCACAGATTTAAGTCACAAGTTCTCCAGCCCCATTTCTTAGGGAGTTCTCCAGCCCCATTTTGTAGGCGCTCCTGGATGCAGTCATATGGTGATCAACTGATCTGCATCCCTAAAAAGTCGTCTTGGTAATTCATTTTCTCTTTCTAACTGGAGATACATACAGGCTTTTCACAGTAGTCTCCGGTGAGATAAATGCCTCTTGATTTTAAACTGCAGCAGGAAACTTTCTCTCTTTTTGCTGCTGTTTCAGATAGTTTTAACTGCAGCTGTAATCTTTAGGCAGTTTTAATTTAAACAAGCTGGAGGAGGAAAACTCATAAGGCTTTGGACTTTGGTATAGGTGTAGTTACTAAGTAGAGGTATGGCAGAAGAGAGGAGAAAAACTTGCATGGAGGAGAGATCAGTTTCCTAGAAAAGACAGAATTATTGGTCACATTATCACAAGTACAGCATCATAGTTCTGCAAGAGCTTGTTAAGTATGCAGAAACCCTCGTTTCTTGTGCTGCTGTGGATGTAGCCTCGTGTTGGCTTTCCAAAGGTGTGTTAAATAACATGAGATAATGGCATGGAAAAATAACCAAGCTGGATTTTAAGGCAGAACCTGAGCTGACAGTAAAATCTTGCTTGGCCAAAGTTATCCTTGATCAGGGCACTTTCTAAGCCAGCTTGGAACAAGTGTGTAAGAACACACAGGCCCGCAACCCCTAGCCAGCATGGAGCTGGGCCAGCCTTCCCGTAGCATGCAGTCCACCTCGGAGCAGCACTGGAATTCGGGAAAGGTGAGACCGTCAGACGGCTCTGACCTCCCATCAGGGGTTGTGTCAGAATCTCTCACTTCTGCTTTCAGGGCAAGAAACTTTATACTCCTGAGAATGAATGTTACACTTGAGAAAGATATAAGCATGGCATAAGCTTTCTGAATGCCAGCATTTTTGGTTTTGACTCCTACTGGGAGAAAACTGGCCGGGGCTGGGGAAAAAGGTATCACAGTCCTTAGTGCTGTTCACTGCCATGACCTATTGCCTAAGTCAAACATGAAAATTATTTAGTCAATACCAAATTAGCACTTGGAAGTGCGAGACCCAGTGTAGGTGGGAAGTGAGGTGAATTCATTAACTTTTAGGATTCTCAGGTGAAAACGTGTGCTCTTCTCTGTTCTCCTCCTTAGCCTCTCTGTCCGAAGGAGCTTTGGCACTTTGTCCACCAGTGTTACGGGAATGAGCTGGGTCTGACCAGTGACGATGAAGACTACGTGCCTCCTGACGATGACTTCAACACAATGGGGTGAGTGAGGAGGGATAAAATCTGGTTGGGATGAGAAAAGATGGCCTCTGGAAAGCAAGAGCCCTGATGCATCAAATGCCTCAAACTGCTACTGCTTTCTTCCCTGTGAGAGATTCTGGGTTCTGGCCAAATATTTGGCCTTAAATGTGCAATGTCTGAAAAGCTTAAACCATAACGTTTCCTCATGGATGTCATGTTTCAGTAGGAACTGAAATGGCTGCCCCTTTCCTCGCCGAGCTAAATGATCAATTCTGTTAGTTCCTGGCAAATACCGCAATGTCCCCGTCAGCAGGCCAGTCAGTGTGTTACCTGGTCAGAAAGTGCTGATGTTTGTCAGCTCTTGGCGTAAACATCTGAGAAGTTTGGGCCTGACATCCCCTGCACTGAGCCATTTCTGCTTCCAGTCAGACTGCCAACTGCATAGAAACTGTCTTACTTGCACCATGTGTCCAGTTGTAGCTGCACTGAGAGGGGTAAACATAAAAACTTGTGTTCCCTGTGGGGTCTCAGCTACTGTGAAGAAATCCCCGTGGAAGAGAACGAAGTCAACGACAGCTCCTCAAAAAGCAGCATGGAGGCCAAGCCGGAAGCCAGCCCTCAGCTGCCAAAGAAATCTGTCACTGCCAGCACATTGACATCTACAGGAAGCAGTGAAGCACCCGCCTCGGTAAGCGTTCCTCCTCCATTGCAGTGGGAACGGTAATCCTTGTCTCTGGGATCGCACTGGCACTCTCTGAATGTACAGGGTAACCGTTTACCCTATAACTTCTCTGCCACTGCAGCTGACCACAGTCCTTGAGTCGCTGATGTCTGTGGGCACGGCATTTACCCAAGAAAAAATGAGCAAAAGTTGCCTGTCTGTAAAGCCAGTGAATTGACACTTTCAGCAGCAAGGGTATCTTGCCATCTGTAGTTTTAGATTAAAAGAAGTGGGGCTTTGGAGAAGGGCTGTATTTTCTCCTCTTCCTTCAGTCATCCTCTAGGAAACATTGTGTGCCTTCACACGGTATCACACCATAGCAGACCTTGTCTAAATATAACCTGAACTCAGATTTTCCTACACTTGTTCGGGGAGAAAAAATAGTATTGCTCATGTTCTTTTCTGTCATTATGTGTGTGCATTTGAAAGAAACAAAAAACCTGGTGTATATCCCAAACTTGAACCGTATGCGGTTCTTTCAGAGGTGATTTAATACGTCCCTGTGTTCTACAGAGAGCACGGGGTAACCCTTCCCGTCTCTGTTAGCCAGCTTTCCGACACATTGAAGCCACACAAACATTCAAAGCTGTGAAAATTGTCCCACAGATTTAAACAGTTTACAGAAGTAACCACCACTTTCCAAGTGCTGGTTGCGCCCTCATTATGCTCTGTCCCTGCTGCAGTTTGATGGCGTGCTACCAGAAGAGGAGGAAGCAGTGGTGGAGAGTCCTGTGGAGAAAGACCTGGCCATTGCAAATATCATGGGAGAAAAGATTGAGATCATTGCCCCTGTGAACTCCCCTTCCTTGGACTTCAATGACAATGAAGACATTCCCACTGAGCTCAGTGACTCGTCGGAGACCCATGACGAAGGTATGTGGGGAAGAGCCACTGTCAGCATTGTGTTCAGCCCTCTACTGCCCTTTCCAGTGAGGCACCGGGGTAGCAACTACCGAATCCCTTTTCTGAGCCCTATGACTTCGGAAGGCACAAAGAACTCCCATTCTGGGCCGTGGAAAGCTAATGTGGGTGGGGGTAACTGGAGGGGTGTCACTAAAATAACAGTGGTGGTTAATTACCCCTTCTGATGTTACAACTCTTGCCTTGGGAGCAGTGGAGGAAAGGGTCGAAGAACCTCCTTTGGGTCTCTTCTTCACTGGGGTTAGAGTAAAACTAACTAAAGTCCTGGTACTCTAAAAGCACAGGATCACGGTTGGGCTTTGTGGGCCTGTTTCCTCACAGGGGAAGTCCAGGCCTTTTACGAGGATCTGAATGGCCGTCAGTATGTGAATGAGGTGTTCAACTTCAGCGTGGACAAACTATACGACTTGCTCTTCACGGACTCCCAGTTCCAGAGGGACTTCATGGAACAGCGCCGGTTCTCTGGTGAGCGGCACGGGGTGAAGCCCAGTGATGATGGGCACGTTCCCTGTGAGGAGCAAAGGCCTGCACAAAAGGGAGGTCTCTGCCTGTGGTTCTTGACTACATCCCTGGAAATGCAACTTCACCTGAAGATAAAGGGTTTGGATAATAGTCTTAGGAAATCTTGGGATCGCTTTCGTCTGTGCTGACTGTAATTAAAAGCAGTTAGAACCAGCCTTGTTTGGCTGTCTGAATTATATTTCCTAAAAGCTGGATCTAAGTTTGTAGCAGAGCCAGGCTCTTTCTTTTTTTCCCCCTAACCTCAGCTGAGGCCTGATCCTGTCTTCAAGGCTTAAAAGTCTGTAGAAAAATCCACATCAGACACTGGGACAGACTGTGCAGTTGATGCTTTTACAAAGAGAGCGTTCCTCGGCATACTGCGGTCTTCCTTTTCCCTGTCGCTGTCGGTTTGCAAAAGGAGAGAGACCTCCAGCCTCTCCCCTTCCCCATACACTGAAAGAGGGGAAGACTTCTTATTCCTCGGGCATTTCTAAATCTGAAGCCATGCTACAATGGGGCTCTTTCTACAGCTGCTCTGCCTGCCCCTCTGAGTAGCAGACTTGTGGGACTCTGAAAGGTCAGGGCAAAGCCACTGGAGGAAAAAAAAAAATCATATGTTAACTGTCCGATCGACAGCCCCAGGCACAGATGTTCCCATGTAATCTTGGGAGTGGTACAATACCAGCAGTTATGTCCGTGACTCCCTTGTGCTGATATGCCTCGTCCCTGCAGTGACCGCATTTAGGAGAGGAGACCTTTCTTTAGCACTTGGTCTGGCTCTACTGCTTCTGCCACCAAGCTCTGCAGGGAGGAGGAAATATTCTCTTGACCTTGGTTGTATGATTCTGCTTTCCCTAGGGAATGGACCTGAGACCCCTCTCCAATTAAAAGTAATTGGAGTAATTGGAGTATTGTTTTTTTCTCCCAGATATTATCTTTCATCCCTGGAAGAAGGAAGAAAATGGCAATCAGACCAGAGTGATCCTGTACACTATCACCCTCACCAACCCTCTGGCCCCCAAAACTGCCACCGTCACTGAGACGCAGGTACGTGAAAGGGGAGCAGGGACGTAATGCTTTGTCGAAACGGATCTGACATGTATTTTCATGTCTCGGGCATGCGGCTTTGCACATTTGCATTCTCCCTATACATTCTCCTTTACACCTTTTTCTTGTATTAACTTGCTACCCAGTATCACTGCAAATGTGAACAGCTGATCTTCCACGCACACTGGATTGCATTGCAAGGAAGGGACCGTGAATTTTCTAGGAAAAGCAGACCAGTTTGCAAACAAGCAGCGTATTCCAACGACCATGTTTGTTGCCTGTACGGGTGGTCTTGAGCTGTGCTCGGTGAAACAGATGCTGTTCATTAGCAGGACTGGCAAGAAGGTCAGATACTGTCAGCTAGTGCTTCCCACAGCTGTTCATAGAGATGTCCAGGCTTTTTACCGGTGAGGAGAGTCAGACAACCTGTGCAAACAGGTGAAAAATGGGAGCATCTGCAGTGCGCTACAAGAGCCAGGCTGGCTGTGTGTGCTAGAGGCTGCAGCCTCCATCTGTGTCCAGGGACATGTCCAAGTGTTCAAGGGTAAAAGCTGTGAGTTAGCTTGGGAGAATATTAAGAGGGAGTCGAGAAAAGACGGGGTGGCTGGGTGGTACATTTCAGAGAGAAGAGAATCTCAGCAGCGAGGTGTGCCCTGTAAGGATGGGAGGAACCGTGCTGAAGCAAAGATTGTGTGCAGGGAAGACGGAGACAGAATAGGGGAGTGATGGGCAGAGGGAAGCAGCGCGCTCTGAGGCAAGCAGGGACATAACCTACTTGATTCTGAATACGGGGTCAACCACAGGGATGTACTTTGCAGTGTCCTCGCTGCAGAGGTAAGTGGAAGGAGTCTGTAAGAAGAGCCATGCTTCCACGTATGAGTCTGCGGTTACTGTGTCTGCCGCCTTGTGAGGTTTGTTTTGGGGCAAAGAAAGAAAGATTGGAAGCACTTAAAAGGGATGAACAACAGGTTTTCCGATATTTACAATCACAGAATAACTTAAGATAGAAGGGACTTCAGGAAGTCGTCTGGTCCAACTTCTGCTCCAAGCAGGACCGTGTCTGGTATTAGATCAGATTGCTCCCTGATGAGCTAGTGATCGGTTTACTGAGAAGAAGTAACACTGATCACTTGCAGAGGCCCCGAAGAACCGGTACTCAGGTGGCGGTGTATGTAATTACATAACTGATACAAAATGCTGGAGGCTGAGCTGCTGGAATTTATGCCCGTTTTGAAATGTGCCATTGGGAAACACCTGAGAGGAACTTTCGGTTTTCTTGAATATGCCTGTCAGAAAAGAAGAGCTGCTTTTATTGAAAAATTGTAGAGATGGAGCTCGGGCATGTGCACGGTCTCTTATTTGTGGTGGAGCTGTTTTAGTAAAGTGGTAGTGAAGATGCCTGTCTACCAAAGCCTCGTTCTAACCAGACTAATGACTGCCTTGCATGCTGTCTTTTATGCAGACAATGTACAAAGCCAGCCAAGAAAGCGAGTGCTATGTCATAGATGCAGAGGTGCTAACTCACGACGTTCCCTACCATGATTATTTCTACACCATTAACCGCTACACGTTGACTCGTGTTGCCAGAAACAAAAGCCGACTCAGGTACGCTTCTTGTGGGGTAAACAGCCTTGCTGACGACCGAAAGTCACCTCTGGGAACTGGGGTGGGAATTCTGCTGCTCGGTGTGTTAGAAGGGGCTGGGGAGGACTTAACCTTATTTCTTTGTCCTTGTCGTCAGAACCCTCCTATTGTGGGAGAGGCAGCCACCTATGGTGGTGACCTCGAGCAAACAATAAAATCGCTTCAGAGGAGTTGCAGCTGGATAAGGGACAGGATTCACAGACTTTTCTTGCCTCCTCCTTTGAAGCAGTGGCTTGTCAGTTGCCACCTGGCATGCACAGTAGACAAAATGCAGCAGGCACTAGGACGTATCTCCAGAGACTCTCTCTCTGAGGAGCGTTTGGGGGGACAAGCAGAGGAGTTTGGTACCAAGCAAAGCTATGGGCGTTCGTGTTTGACTTGGATAAGTAATGTGTGTGTCTGCCACTTGGCCAAAGGTCTCGGGAGTCCTCTCAGGGGAGGCTCCCTTGAGGCCTTCCTGCTGCTGCCTTTGGGAGGACTTTTCATGCAGTGCTTCAGACCCAGAAACATGAAGGGCTGAGACCATTCCAGAAGTAACAGTGTGCGTGATTATTTTGCATATTTACGTGGACAAAGGCTTGTGAACTGACATCACCTCCTGGAAGCAAAATTCAGTGCGACTTTCCCTCTTTCACATAGGGTTTCCACAGAGTTACGTTACAGGAAACAGCCTTGGGGGCTGGTGAAATCCTTCATCGAGAAAAATTTCTGGAGTGGCCTAGAAGATTATTTCCATCATTTGGGTAAGAAGACTGGCAGTGACTGGAGCTGCGGTAATGTCCCACAGAAGGTGTCACCCTAAAGCCTGTGCACGCTTCCCTGTAAGCAGGCGGCCAACAGCGTGGTGTCTGCTTGCCAGCCTACCGGGGGCGAGATGTCAGGGTGGCTTTCAAAGAGGGCCAAGCCAAGGTTATTATCGCAACAGTCGGTAGCGCTTGCTGGAATTACACAGGTCATCAGATCCTGCTTTCTGGCACGAGCACAGGCAGTCAGGGCCCGGGGCTTGGCTACAGGCGTAAGGGCTACGCAGCGTTATCTTCCCCTGGCACAGCCAGCGCCAGCCCACGCCAGGATGCGTTGGCTCGGACGGCACTCCACCAAGCGGCTGTGCCGTTAGAGGGCTCTAGGTTGATGCCAGTGTGCAAGGCTGGCGCCCCTTCTGTTAAACGCTCCTCTTCCTGTCTTTGCAGAGAGTGAACTGACCAAAACCGAGAGCACGTACTTGGCTGAGGTCCACAGACAATCCCCCAAAGAGAAAGTGAGCAAGCAATCGACCGTGCGCCGGAGGAAACGGGCCCACGCCCACCTGCGGGTGCCACACTTGGAGGAGGTGCTGAGTCCCGTCACCACCCCCACGGATGAGGAGGTTGCACATCGAATCAAGCACGTGGCAGGTCAGAAAAGTGCACACACCTCAGGGTTGGGGGTGGGGAACGGGGCACCTCCGGAGACACACTGGAGCCTTGTTGGAGGGAGGGTTAATGGGAGAGAGGGATCAGGGCTTTCTAGAGCAGCGGATGCATGTGTCTGAATGAGATGGAGGGGCGGGTGAAGAGTCGTCCTCCCCATCGGATGGCCTGTCACAGCCTAAGTGCATCTCCTCAGGTTCCACTCAGACACGGCACATCCCTGAGGAGAGCCCCAGCGGTTTCCACCTGCAGAGTGTCTCCAAGCTGCTCGTTGTTATCAGTTGTGTGTAAGTGATCTTTTCTGCTCTCCCTTCACAGTCCATCCGTCTGTCGTCTTTGGGCCTCTCGCATCTTTGGCGTTCTGCGCTCCCCTGTGCCAGTCTTTTCTCTCTCTCTCGTTCCTCTCTGTTCCCAAACTTTGTTGAGGACAGAAAAGCAATGAGAGGCAGAAAAGAATGAGTTAAAATTTCTCCCAAAAGCCCCATCAGATGTTTTGTCTGGCTTGATCGCAGCTCTTGCAGACCCAAGCCAGCCACTGATACGGCTCCGTAGCTGCTTATTTCATCGAAGTCTCTCCTCTCCCCTCAGTTTTGACCTTGCTTTAACCAAGAATGGGCTCCACCTTCCTGCATGTACCTAGGAGTCCTCAGGGGAGGTCTGCTCTACCGTACGGGACACAGGCAGTGTTGTTAGCTGGCGCAGGAGGCAAGGGGCAAGCTGTGCAAGAAGGGGAGTCAGCAGTTGGACAGTGCAGTTGGACAAACAGAAAGAGGCTCTTTTATTTTAGGGACCCAGTTTAGAGATTTTGATTGATTTTTCTGATGTCATCTAACAAACGTATTTTGTGAGCCAAGTCTTTTAATGTCATATGCCAACAAGCTAGCTGTTATCAGGAAAGATCACCGTGCAAAGCATTCTGGGGGTGGCTGAGAAAGAGACTGTGCCATCACAACAGGGCTCAGTGTTTGTGAGGAGTCTGTTTGCTACTTCTTTCCTCTGAACTGGCAAACTCTGGTTGGGTACTTGGAAATGTCTGCTTCTGGGCAGTGACTTTGGAGAGAGGTACCATCCTGGAAAGAAGCTGGACCATTTAGAGATGATTTCTGTGAAATAAGGATAGGAAAACGGGAGGCAGGAGAGATGGGTGAGATTTTTGGTAGCTCAGCAGCAAGAACTAGGTTTACTTTGGGTCCTGTTTCTGCCACCACCTTTCACAGTTGCTAGTCTTGGACTATACTGGATCTGTGCTCAAAATGAGCCCCACATATCCCTATGACTCTGCCGTTAGGCCCAAAACCCAGGAGTATTTGTTGTTTCTCTGCCTTTTGGGCTGTCGAGAGCTTTCGTGCGTTAGTGTTGCAGCTGTTGCGGGATGGGACTTGTGAAGCAGTCCAGTCTGAAGGAGTGATCTGGATATGGCTGGGGTTTCGTTTCAGCACTTAGGGAAATGGAAGCCTAATGCTAACCCCGGCGGAATAGAGGGCGTTTGCGCATTCTTTGCTTAAGCTCCATCCATCTTTTTGTGAGGTCTGAAGAAGCTGAGATCTGTAGACTGATGTTAGTATTCAGAATTCAGCTCCGTTCTGTTTCTTTCTCCCGTAGGGGATGAAGACTGGATAGGTTTACAGCAGCAAACCAAAAGCTTCCCACCAAACGCAGTTCAGTAACTGACTGACATTTGGGTAGATGTGACTGCACACGTAGCAGCAGCGCAGGTATTTGTGGGAGATGTGGGCCGTGTGGCAGATCTTTGTGGGCAGACAGCCTGGTGCTGTCCTGTGTGTCTGGACAGGTGAGGTGACCGATGTTTTTGGTAGGAAGGCACAGATGCTTTAAAACAATCTCTATTTACAGGCTACTAGCTTAGAGTGGTCAGAGCGCCCTTCGCTACTGTTTCCAGAGCACATCTGGCCAGTTGCCATCTGCCTGAATTGGCTTATAGTGGGCCATTCTTCCAGCAAAACAGCAGCATTATTCAGAGACAGGCACAAGCGTGTTATTTTGGAATCTATTCCCTGAGCCTGTCAGTGTGGCTGATAGATAGGAGGAGCGGAAATGCCAGCGCGTGGTGGTGGCAGTGGCAGGGGAGAAGCAGCTGCAGTACCTGTCTGGTAAGAGCACTGGCTTGCACGGCGTGCGGTGCGGTTCCCATCACTGGGCATGGTGTCAGTAGGTAAGGGATAGGTGCACGCAGGCTGGAATGTGCATTTCCACCGGTGACAGTGCCCCACATGGGCACTCTCTGTGCTTGTCCACAAGAGCCACCCACAGCTAGCCTTTTACTGACTCTCACCCGCAATTGCAGGCACATGAATATTGTCCTTCCTTCTTGCCTGTCTTCCCGCTGTTCCTATCTTCCCTCCTCCCCCATATATCTTCTGTACCCTCTATGAGCTTTCTGTGCTCAGCCCAGTTTTTCCCATCCTGTGTCAGTCTGTTTCTAACCTGCAGCTACTCCGTCTTTTCTCTTCCCTGCTCCCATTAGGATCTGTTTCAGGTACTGTCTTTTTTAACCTCTTTATTCTCCCATTTCCCTCCCTTTCTTTGCATTCAGCACAGCCACCCATCCAGCCTGTTCTGTCTGCTCCATCTGTCATCCCTGTCTCTCTCTGTCCTTGCTCTCTCGTCTCTCCCAGAAGGTGAAGTTTTGAGCTCTGTGATCGCCTGGCCCTTACTCAGATTAAATTCCCACTCCCGTACAGAGTAGCCCTGGACCCCAGAAACCTTGTTAAAGCCCTGGGTGTTTTCCCAGGTGGGAATGGCAGGGAATGGAGTTATGAAGTGCTCATAGTAAATTGACATGTCTTTTTCTTTTTTTATTCCCAGTCTGGTGTTGTTGGTCATTCTTAACATGATGCTGTTCTACAAACTCTGGATGTTGGAATATACCACCCAGACGCTCACGGCCTGGCAGGGCTTGCGGCTACAGGAAAGGTAATGTCACGCCTTGTCCATTTTGTCTTTGTCTCTTCTCGTATGCTTCCTGTTGATGTTCGATAGAGGGTTTGATAGACTGCTAGAGCCTAGGGTTCTCAAGTAGGTGGCTTCTCTTCTCTATTTACAAGAAAGGTAAGACTTTAGACAGATCAAGCTGCTAGGTAGCTGAAGCTGTGAGGCCATCACCATTTCTGGATAAGTTTTATACTGTTGGACAGGTAGAGCAGAAGACGGTGAGTTAAAGGCCACTTCTGCAGCTTCTCAGTCTCCCGTGTAATTGAGGACACAGGCTCTATGAAGAAATGTTCTGCAACCTCGGGCCAACGTTGTCACCTCCCTCCTTTGCTGGCTAAACTTCTGTTTATGAAGAGCATGTGTATCCAAATGAGAACTGGAGCTTGTGGCACCCAGTTAACTGAGAAATATTTTGAAAGGTCCAGATACCAGCAAATTGGTACAGTGGGGGAGGAGGACAGTGAGCACTAGGAGGGCACAGGGAGCTCTATAATGACCTCGAGTTCCCTGGAGGCAGAGGTGGTAAGCAGTGAAACGCCACTGCCGATGACTGCCTTTCTTCATAACTGGTAGTGTGGAACCTGGTCCGAGGCCTTTTGAGCACGCTGTTACAGAATGTCGTACTGAGTGTGTGCTTACTGACATGTTTGCAGGCCTCTAGGCAGTAAGGCAGGGTTTCCATATTGTCCTTTGCAGAAGGCACACTGCCTGCCTCAAACCAGCCCGAGTTTGTTCCCGGGCTCGGTCTTCATTATAGGCTCTCCCATCTTGTCTGGATTCGAAGACTGCTTTGCCAGCTGCTGTTTCCCGGGATGCCCTCCAGAGCCCTTTCTGTAGATGGCACTTACACTGGCGGCTTGATGTTGTTTGTACTGAGGGCCAGCAGTTTTGTGTTGTGAGTGAGTTCCCTCTGGCATTTGGGGCGAATGCTCTCTGTACACAGAATGCTAGATAATCCTGCTCTCCTGCTTTGAGTCACTATTTTTAGCAGCTGAGATGTGGACATAGAGGCCCCCCCCCTCCCCCCCCCCCCCCTTTTTTTTAGAGTGTTTTTGTCCCCATTATGCCCCGGCAGTATTTTTGTGTGGTCACAGCGATCCCCTTGCTGGCTCTTTGCTTTGTCTTTTAAACATCTTAGTGCAGTGCTACTTCAGTGCTGTCTTTCCTTTGCAGGACCTGCTTCCTGGGATGGGCTTTCCCATTTCTCCTTTTCAGGGAGGACTTGCTCTTTTCCATAACAGCCTCTGTATACTCTTGGTATTTGGGCCATGACTGTAGTATTAGCGTAGGGCTCATTCAGTGCTCGTGTGCTTCTTGTAATGTGCATGTACTGGAATCGTATTATTCCCTTGCAAAGGTAACCTCATTGTATTGTGACAGCGATTGCAGAGAGGCTGCGGAAATAGGTGCTGCACCACACCCTGCCCTGTGAGAGACCAAAACCATCTGCTGGGATCCAAGGCTGGGTGTGCTTAGAAGCGGTTTAAGGCTCCGCAGACATTTCCTTCCTCTCTGGTTCCAATGAGACTTAGATTCAGTGGAGCGAGGGGCAGTCAGTGGTCCCCCTAAGCTAAGTACCAATTCTAAATGTGTAACCTCTCCAGCTGGACAAGGGAAGCAATCTTTATTAGGAGTAGAGTGTTATTTTTTGAGAGACTAGAATTGCCACCATTGGGACTGGAACCATTGTTTTATCATCATGATGTTTTTTACTCTGTTACGCAGCAGATCCCAGGGCTGGAGGATGCCGAGTCAGACAGGTGCCAGCGCTCAGCCACTGATGGGGAGGGGGCCAGGACTGGCTGCCCGCGGCTGCCACTCGGGGGCACGTGATGGGGCTCGAGCAAGTGCCAGCCCTGAGCCCGGCGAGCGGGCGGAGCCGGGCCAGGCCAAGGCGAGGATAAAGCTCAGTGGGGCCGAGCGACGCAAGGAGCGCAGCGACGAGGAGCGTGGTCAAGGCAGTTAGCACGGCAGTTGGCGACGGCAGGAAGGCGCGGCAGAGGCCGGCACGCTCTGCCCTCCTCCTGAGGTAAGAGGGAACAAAGTAAGGTGTTATACTGCTAGGAAGGAGAAAAGCAACTTAGCAAAGAGGTTAGTCTGGGGAGCTATTGCTAACATAGGAACTCCCATAGGAGGGATATCTTTAGAAGCTCTACTCAGACTCCAGCATAGGAGGCTGAAGACCAGGACTATAGTTCTTGAAGTAGCCTGCAAAGCAAGCAACATTTCCTTGCATAAGATGGGCAACACCTAAGAGAGGAGGGATTTAAGTACCTAAGCAGGGTCTTCAAGTGTAAGGCAAAGTCAGAGAGGTTTAGCTCTCTTAGCAACAGGTAAAGCTGTTGGTATTGCAGCCTCAGGGGAGAAGCTGCAGGGCACCTGCCTCAGACTAGCAAGAGGAACATTCAGCATACTCTCAAAGGGGGAGAGGCTGTGCCCTTAGGCAGAAGGTAAAGCTATCTATCTTAGCCATGCCTTGGGCGAGAAGCTAAGGGCCCCTAATTCAGACCAGCAAGGAGAAAAGAGGCTACATTCGGCTTACCTTCAAAGGGCGACGGCCTCTGCCGTGCCTTCCTGCCGTCGCCAACTGCCGTGCTAACTGCCTTGACCACGCTCCTCGTCGCTGCGCTCCTTGCGTCGCTCGGCCCCACTGAGCTTTATCCTCGCCTTGGCCTGGCCCGGCTCCGCCCGCTCGCTGGGCTCAGGGCTGGCACTTGCTCGAGCCCCATCACGTGCCCCCGAGTGGCAGCCGCGGGCAGCCAGTCCTGGCCCCCTCCCCATCAGTGGCTGAGCGCTGGCACCTGCCCTCAGCCAGCCCCATGCAGCAGCCTCCAGTCCTGGCCTGGGGGAGTGGTTGCGCCTCGAGGGAGGGGCTTGGTGCCCCCACTTACCTGCCATTGCAAAAGAGAGTTGGTGCTGCGATGATGCCTCGAGATAAAGGCAAAGCCTTGTACTAACAATGCTAATGCAGCATGTCTAGAAAAACACAACCACAGACGCGGTACATGGCAGTCTGTCCAACAGCATAACGTTCATGTAAGCACTGCCTTCCTTTGGTACACGCATCTCTGCCTTCTGGCCTCAGGCTTTCCCCTGGAAACTGGGCATTCAGCTATAAGCACATTAGGGCACTTCTGCAAATGCAAGTCTTTGCTATTACCATGGTTAACAGAGTTACATGGGTATGCAGTACAGGAAAATGCAAAGCACATAAGGAGATACTTCCTCAAGGAGGAAAACTGCCTCGTGGGTGGAGAGATTGGCCGGAAATTGACACAACCTGCCCTCCAATGCGCTTTGCTCCAGGTCGACCATAGCTTTCCCAGATTCACTCTTGCTCATATTCTGCCTGACAGGTTACCCCAATCCCAGACAGAATGGGCCCAGTTATTAGAATCTCAGCAGAAGTATCATGACTCAGAGCTACAGAAATGGCGTGAGATCATCAAATCTTCGGTGATGCTTCTAGACCAGGTGAGAATGCCACTCTGGCCAGTTGACACTGTGACTGGACGGGCACCATGTCCTCTCAGCTGGCTAGCTGCCCGCCTGTGATCCCACAGCCTTACCTGGTTCCACTGCAGCCAGTGAGGTAGATGACCTCTGTTCCCATCTCCCTTTAGAGGCCTCTTCTGAGGTAGGTGCGTGCGGTAGATCCCAACGGCTGCTCATAGGATGCCACAGCTTCTCTTTCCTCTCTTAAGTCCAGGCAAGTCAAGGAGAGAGATCTGCAAGGCCAAAGCCTTAGATTAGACACCACATCTTGTATCTAGTCTCGGGCATCCCCGTGGGGTCTGTAAAGACCTGCTCAGTCCCCGTTTAGAATGCAGAATTTTTCCCCTTCTGGCCTGGGTTCACACGCAGCTGGCGAGGACCGAGGGGACGCTCTGCACGGGCTCTTAATGCCGCAAAGTCAGCGGTTTCAGCACCCGCTGCCAAAGCGCCGGTTATATGCTGGCCTGCTTATAATGGGGCTTGTGAATGAAAGGTGCTCTCCGGTATGGCGAGAGGAGCTCACGTGGCACCTCATTCTGCTCGCCCCTTCCTTGTTATTTTGGAAAATGGCCTCTCGCCGGCTCCCTTTTCGATCCCCGTTTCTCTACGCGCACATCCCAGCCCTGGCGTACCTGTGCCAAAAAACAGAAGAATGTGATTTCAATA
The DNA here is from genome assembly GCF_036370855.1 of Dromaius novaehollandiae. Taxonomy (NCBI): domain Eukaryota; kingdom Metazoa; phylum Chordata; class Aves; order Casuariiformes; family Dromaiidae; genus Dromaius; species Dromaius novaehollandiae. The sequence goes on from NC_088118.1 coordinate 5,115,811, forward strand.
CTTTGTATGGAAGGAAGAGGCAACTGAAGGCACTGGTGGGGAAGGAAAACCCAAAGGCTCTCTCTCACCTCTTGGATTTAGAGTAGCATCACATTGGAGACATTTCTTGTCTTGCAGATGAAGGACTCGCTAATAAACCTTCAGAATGGCATCGGGTCCCGGGACTTCGGGTCAGATCCAGAGGAGAAACGGAAACGTTTCCACTAACAGGCAGGAATGCAGGAGGCCAGAGGACGGTGTGCAATATGTGTATATAGGATATATAAATATATATATAAATATATATATATATATACACAGAATATAAATATATATATTATATACAGATTTTAAGAGAAAAAAAGCCTATGTATCGTGAGGAAGGATTGACCTCCAGCACTGGCTGAAATGGAGCGTCTCTGGAGTAGCGTGGTGTGCGTATGGCGGGGGGGGCTGTGCTCTCCCGGCACTGCGGTGCGCGTAGGGGCTCACCAAAGTGGGCTCCCCTGGGCCTTTGCACCACTCTTCTGTATATTCCTGGCTGTTTGTCTGTCTGGCTGTCTGTTTTGTTCTTGTTTGTTTCAAAGGGAAGCATCAGAGCGGGTGTCCCTCCCCTCCTCCCTGCGCATGAGGGTCCCTGACTGACTGTAATAATGCCTATGTATAAAGGGGACACTGTCAAATGTCTTACCTTGCTGCCTTCAGGGCAGAGAGGTTTTGGCAATCACCGTCAGTCCCTTACGGAACTGCTCAGCATTCGGAGAGGAGGCCTCGGAAGGAATTGCTCCAGGTCTGTAGACAGCAGGTCTCATTGGCAATCACCTCCCACATCTCTTGGAGCAGAAATGCAATTTGCTGTCATGCTGGCCAGCCTGGTTCAGAGAGCAAAGCACAGAATGTACATGAGCTGAAATGCTTTCTCCAAACACTAATTTGTTTCCTCCTGTTACTGATACTGCATTAATAGCCAGGGAGATGGCGGGGAAGGGGGGATATCTGCCTACATGCTGCTCAGATGGAGGAGAGCCACACCTCAGACAGCACGCTTCCATTTCCTTTGACAGTGTCCCCTTTACATTTTCTGCGGTTCTCCGCTTTCCACGTGCTCGAGTCCCTGCCGTTAAGTCACCCCTGCGCTCAAGGGCTACATCGGTGCTGAAAGAGCTACCTATGTGACTTCCCACGATAGGAGGAGTGCCCCAGCTTAAAAACAAAACCAAAATTAGTATTTACTTGCAAGCCCTCCTTTCCGCCAAGCCACGTTCTATTAGCAGGATGCGGGAGAGCTAAGGAACTCCACAGAACAGCTTTCGCTACGCTGCTCGGCAAAGTTTTCCTCTCGCCCCTGGTCAGCAAGACCATTTCATACGTACCTCCTAGCCTTCTTCAGGGTGGGTGTTTAGATGAATTACAGCTGTGGCATCTATCCATCAGTCCAGAAGAAGTTACAGGGACCAAAAGAAAAAACAAAGGACGGTCAGTGGGCGCAGGACAGATGTGAGCAAATGTCCACAACGTGAGGCAACTCCTATCACCCGGATACTGAAGCCTTTGCTCTGTAAGCAGGTCAGGTCCTAGAGATGCCTTAAAAAGGCAACATGCATTTTTACTTGTTCCGGAGGTTAATGTCAAACTCCCAGCAGCAGCCAAATAAGGGAGAGAGGCAGAGAGGCCATGCTGTGGAGTGTACCAACACCACTGCGAGTGAGTGGGTGCAGGGTGCTTCTCTGAGTAATTAATAAACGCTTTCTCTTCTTACCCAGCCAGGTAGATTAGCTGCTATGTGAAGTCCTCAGTCTCCGCCTTGTTCAACGTCAGGGTTTTTCCACGTTCTAAAGGGCAGGAGGGAGTCAGCTGACTATCTCCCGTATGCAAACAGCGCAGTTCTAGCTCATCCGTTGTCTCTAGTTCCCGTGGGCACTGAAAGAGCAGGGGAGAAAAGGGTGAGTAAATGGTCCCTGTATCAGAGACTCCCATCTGCACAACTCGGGGACAAAGTAAGAGTCTAAGGAAAACCCTCGCAAGCTCCTGTTCATGTAGCCTGACCAGGGAGAGGTGCTGTTGGTGGTGGTGGGGAACTCAGTGATTTCTCCCAGCGTGCCCAAGTGTCACGATCGAATGCTAACTGCAGCGTGTCCCAGGGAAGACTCACATTTGAAGGAGCGAGGATGAAGACATTTAAGAGTGGGAAACTCAAGGTACAATTGGCAAAAAGCATGCCTGGGAAACTAGGGAGTTGTAACTTGTATTTATGACTATTTATTTAATTTAATGCTGCTGACTACTGTACTACTCCCTAGCTTTTTCCAGCGAGGCTGCTGAAATGGCTACTGTACAGTGAGACTGAGCTCCTAGCGCCTGGGAAGAGCATTCTGCTGCTGGTCTCGGGACGGGAGGGCACCGACTCCCCGCTGTTACTTGCCCCACCGACTGAGAAAGAGTCTCGTTTCCCCATCGTTCACTTCCATAATTGCTCAGTATAGAAAATTCCTTTCCTGCCCACCTTCCTCTTTCCTAGATTTTAATTCAAAGCGGCAGGGAAGGAGATAGATAGACAGAAAGACCTGTGCTCGCCACCTTGCACATGCCAGAAAAGGAAAAGGCTGGATTTTGGGAGAGAAACTTGCAGTGTGGGTCTCTGCAACCCGGCAGGCAGGGTTCCATACGCAGACAGCCAAAGCTCACCAAGAAACAGAAACCCACCTGTCTGAGAGCATCCAAAATAAATGCTAGTAATCAAAATTGTTTTCTTACTGTTTTGGCATTGTCTTGCTAGCTGTGGAAGGAAAAAAAATCCATTTAGTCATCTGTGTAGCCTTCTTCCTCTGCAGCGGTTTTCCAGACTGCCGTCTTCGTTAGGTTCTGGACTTTCCCATTGACGCTGCTTCCTCGGACTTGGCCTCAGAGACGGAATTTTGCAAGTTTTGCTCAATTGGCACGAGGCCGTGCACGGGCACTTAAAACAATCTTAGGTAGGAACATTCGTTCTGCCTGCGCTTTACTCTAAATTGGGTTTAATGTGTTTGATGGGTATCCTGACGCACGGCTGCACCGAGTCCTTCCATGAACAACACTGTTGTTCAACAAACAGAACCTTGTAGCGTGCAGCGTCCTTCAGACTGAGGAAGGTTTATCTGCTAGAAGTTAGGTTTCCTTTTCTCAGACTCCTAGTTGATGTGCTTTCTTTTCACCACCTAGCAGCAAGTCTGGCTTGGAGTCGGATAGGGGTCAAGACCCTATATTGCCTCTTAATTTATCATAGCAGTAATAAAAGGAAAAAAAGAAAGCTTTTTCTTTTCTTTCTTAAGAGGTAAAGCCCACACCAGCACCAGAGGTGAGGGCGTAACCAAAACCACAGCAAGGTTTTTGTCTGGCTGCCTTCTTCCAGAGAGTTGAGATAGGAAATACCTCCTAGCGCAGTTCAGTTCCACCGGACAGAATAATTCCTTTTGCATCCATAGAAAAATTTGGCCCTTTCACTTTACGATTAAATTTCCTGAATAAATTAGTAATGCTTTCTAGGAGCAAGACTGCACAACCTGAATAATGTTGCAGGAGGGGGTACTTCTGCCGTCCCTAAGCAGGCACGGCCAGGTGGTAGCTTGGCTTTCATTGGCAGGGTTTCACTTCTTTACTTGCCTGCGTTGCTTACCTGTGCCAGAAAACCCACGCGGATGGTCGTTCGTACCACCTCGCCGACACGCTTCCCCTGCCAGGTCCTCCGTCCGATCCTTCTGCCGCTGGTAATCTGCCAGGTGAGCGTAGCTAGGTTTTAATTTGCAGAAACTTAACAACTACAAAACAGATGTTTTAGAAAGCATTTCTCTAGCCAAATGTAATACATACAAATCAATGCCAACAGCTGGTAGTCTAATTCTTGCCAAATACCATACTATCTACTGGGAGGAGGAGGAAGAGAGAAGGCAAAAGTTGTTGCACTTTCTGACTTCCTGCTTTGTACATCTCACCTGCTTATACAGGAGGATGATACAGTCATTAATCCCAGCTTCATACAGTCTTATTTCCAGTAACTATCTGCCTTCTACTGCTTACTTTAAAAGAGGCGTTTTGGGTTCTGCTCTCTGGGACAAGCTCAAATTGAATTTGAGACCCAGATAACAGCTATGCAATAACGCATATCATAAAATAGATACCAAATGTATCTAGTGCAGAATCTGCGGGTAAACTCTGGGAAAGATGAAAGGCTTACGTTATTTCAGGTGGCGAGATCAGAAACGTGTGCCCAAGACAGGGGCATTGCTGGGTCTGCGCGTTCCTTGTAGAAGATAGGGAGGAACCTGCAATGGAAAGAATAGTAGCTCAGCTATTAATTAATTGGACAACCATACTTTTGGGTGTTTAGTCAAAAATGAACTAATAATCCAAGGCATAGGTCACCCACAGAACTTTGATATTAACTGATATTAACAGATACTAAATTCTCCATAAATCCTTTGGGAGCAGAGAGGCGAAGTAACATAACCTTGATCTCCCCCAACATATCTCAGGTATGCTGCTGACAGAGAATATGTATTTACTCACAGCTTATATTCAGCCATACCAGCAGACTGCTTGTGACCACCTGACTCCATCTATCTACCTACATCAGTGCTTTCTAACAAAGAGAAACCTAAGAGATATATGTCTTTACTATAATACGACCCTACGTTGAAAGAGGCAGTGGTTCAAAGCGCGATACTGTGCTCGACTTAAAGCAGCGGCACGAAAGCTGCTCTGAAATAATGACCCCCTGCATTGCCATATCTCCTCTCAGAAAGTCTTGCATGCCAGGCTGCACTCGTTTCTCATCAGACCCCATTAGTTTCAGAAGCTCTCTTGTGTGTAGAGGGGGACAGACTTTAGCCTACTTGTCCCCTCAGCACTAAACCATGTAGCATATCTGTATGTTTTTTCCTGCCTTTATATGAGAAGGTGGAGGGTGTTTTTGCGTTCCCCCCCCCCCCCCCCCCCCCAGCTAGTGCCTGGAGACATTTTTTGGTCCAGGTGCTTGATGAGTCCTTTTGGCTAGGCTCTGCAGTGATTTCTGTAGACATACAAAGGTGACAGGAAAGGCTGCACTACATCAAGGCTGAGCAAAGGACACGCCTGCAAACCTTATGGTCTGACTTTCTGCGTGTCAAAAATGCTTACTGCTAAATAGAGTGATTTCTGTACAGGTACAAAGGTGACAGGAAAGCCTGCCATACATCAAGGCTGAGCAATGGACACCTGCAAATGTCACAGTCCGGCTTTCTGCGTGTCAGAAATGCTAACCAGAAAGGAGCGCATACCTGCAGGTTCTGGTGAACGCAGAGCTGCTGTGCCGTGTAGGCTGTGGCACGCTCCTCTTCCTAGCAGCTCTTCCTTCTCAGAATTGCATTTCCATCACCTTTCAGTGATCCAGAAGCACCTGAACAGAAGGGAGACAGAGAGGGCAGTTTCCAGCTTTCACACCATGCAGCACTACGAGAGAGTGGTGGAGATACTCCTAAAGACCAGCGCTGCTCTCGACAAATGAGCTTCAAAATAGAGGTTAGTGGCAGACGTTTCAGGGGAGTAAACTCCCTCCTGGCTAGTTAGATGTGCTTTTTTTTATGCAACGAGAAGTGGGAAAACTTTTGTGACTCCTCATCCTGAGGTTTTTCAAATACATTAAACATCACACCTGCTGGCTTTATGCTAACTGTGCCATGTAAATAAACCCTATCTGTGAACGCTACTACCAAAGTGCACAGTCTCTAGCCTACTGCAGTGATCTAGGAAGAGGCTCTGTCTGGTGTGGCCCAGTCTCCCCTGAGGGGTGCTTTCATAGTGCTTGGCCAACCTGTCGAGTCCTACTCTGCCATCGGTCTGGAAATACTACGCTGCCTGAGAGTAAGTCTCCACACAGTGTCCTGACAGTGTTTCCATAATTCCTCCCAGGTGAGGAATGTATTGAACTAGCCATTTTTCAGCATAGGACCAAGTGGTCTTTCAGTGTTGTTTTTTCTTCCCCCAGCCAGGACAGAAGCAGACTGCTTGCTAATTTAACGGTGGAAGTTTCCGATTCCCCAGCATGCTATAGGTGAAAAGCACAGTCAGTAACAAAAGCTTTAAAGCAGCACTGCTAGCTAAGGAAGGAAGGGACTGGCTCGGGGTGGGGGGGGATTCTCTCACGTTTGCCACGGCTGCTGCTACCACCCCACAGTTCTTGGCGAAACTCTGCTTTCCGAGTTACCTGCTAAAATCCAAAGAGTTCGTTCCAACGGGATCTTTGGCAAGCTTGCTACCGTTGAGAAATTCTGTGGCACGGTCGTGGACTCTGGCTCAGACTTTTCAGAAGGTCTCAGCACTGGTTAAAATATCCAGCAGGGGCTTGCTTAAACAATACTCCAAATAGAGACTCTTAAACCAAAGCATCTGAGGTAAGTGGCTCACAAAACATTTGTGGCAACGTAGTTTCCGAGATGCGAGTGTCCTGACCTTTTGGCCCGCTCCCCTTGCCTGCCATGCTTTGAGCTATGCTTTGCAGTTTCTACAGCCCAAGTCTCTCTGTGCCATAATACTTTTTTTTTTTTCCTAAATGTGCACACTGGCCAAATAACACTGATCTCCTGTCTTGATCAACTGTTGATAGAGATTATTCTCTTATCAAGCCAGAGAGCATGGGCTTCACTGTTAGCACGGATACATGCTGTCCTAGGCCCTCCTCTCCCGCACAAGTTTTGCAGCGCTTGCTCTTCCCTCTCCCCTCACGCCTTCGCTGCCAGACAATCACGCCCGTTGTCATAGGTGGACTGACGTGGTGCTGTCCCTGCTTGCCTTTCCTTGCTGCAGTCTGTACGCTCCTTAAGTGAATGTGTTCTGTTTTTTCAGTAAGAAAAGGACTTCCTTCTGCTGAAGGAGTTATATTTGCACATGGCTCAGGGAGGTGTATCCTCTGGCCGTTTCTGTTACCTCACTCATTTAGGCCAATTCCATTGCTAACATAAATGGCCACCTTCCTCAACCCAAACTCTGAGCTGGTTAGAGATGCAAACAAACGTGCAGCTCAGGTTCTAGAGCTGCTCGGTCACGTCTCAGTGTCGGCCCAAACTGCCCCAGCGGCACTACAGTGTGGGAGAGTGGCTGCTGTGAGACAGCAACGTTATCCAGCAAAGAGGTGGAGCTTGCGCCACACGCGTAGTTTCTGTCCTCGAAAGCCCTCCTCCCTTGTAATAGCAGATAGGGAAGCACTAACCTGGCTCTTGGCCCGATGAGGTCGGAAGGGAAGGAGCGGCAGCAGCACACTTCAGCGTACACCGTTACAACCGCCGAAGCCTGGCATCGTGGGGCTGTGGCGCTTCCGGGATGTTGTCGCTCTTCCTGCAGTTCATCCCTCATCGCATGCTCTAGGGCTGGATAAAGCTGCTAAAAACCTGGAGCATGCTCTCCCCACCCGAGGCCCTGGATCCTGCAATGCCGACTGCTGTGCATAATCTCAAATTAACAAGGATCATCTCTTGTCAGCAAGGATAGGGAAGGGGGTCATCCATTCACCCCTAAGTGTGCACTTCCCTTCTGGATTACATCACCAGAGCCCAGGAAAGGGGGGTGCTGTCGGCCAAGACCGATACAGCCTGTAGCGCTAATGTGAACTTCGGGGGGGGGGGGGGGGAGGAACTGTGGTTTTGTTCTAGGAGTTAGATCTAACTGTCATAAACTTTGCGCTGTGCGCAAAGTGTGATAAAAAGATAATGAAACTTACCTGCTAGAACCTAGGAATTATAAAGGCTACACAGCCAAAACTTAATGTAAAGTAGCTAGTACAATGGAAGTATGGTATAAATTAAAAAAAATTATCAAACAAACAGCATGACTTGTGAGTGCTTTGTTTTTATTGTCCTGCCTATTCTGGAGTCTCTTCTGTTGTTTCCAAATATACAGAGGTCTTTTCAGGTACCGACCAGGGCCATCTCTTCCAGGACAAAGCCTGTCTTTAACACTGCCCTTGAAAGGTTCCATTTTTTTTCTGTGAGAATCTTGAGCAAAATTTACACACAGTTTTCCCCTACCTAGAACACAGGGGGTCAGTCACATCCGTCTGAAGGATCTGGACAGATAAAAGATGCGTCCAGAAAAGACATCTCGAGAAGATGCGTGTAAGGTACTGGAAGGTGCAGGACTAAAGGACGTCTCTTCTTTACCTCCTGAGGTAGCTCTCGAGAAGTTTTCAGTTAACTCGCTTAGCGTTATGACACGAGAGGGTTATCAATAATTCACCAAGACTGAGAGGGAGCAGAGCTAAAGTAGGAGAGAGGTTATGTGACCTTACCTAAAAACCACCCTGGGCACCAGGTCAGCAATGGGATCCCTGGAGTTACGACCTACTGCCGTGGATCTAAAGTTGGGAGTATGCCCACAATTGCCCTGAGGCCCATCTTAAATTGGCCTAGGGAAAGGGAAGACACCCAACAGATTTAGAAGAGTAACTGATTTTTTACCCTTTCGGATATCAGGTTTTTAAGGAACCAGTACCCAGATAACAAGTGTGCTCCGTCTGGAAAATGTGCTCAGATTGCCAGACTTGGCTCTGGACTTGACAGCCATCCTACTGCAAGGACCGGGATTGCGATAGTTTGCTAAAGTTGACACTCACTCCAAAAAGGAATTTTGAACAATGGCCAGTTGGAAATCTGGCCGGGGCCTGACTTAAAATTGGAGTAATTTCTGCGATTTTAGGAACACATAAACTGCAGCAGAACAAAGCAGAGGAAATTCCACATGTGGGAAGCATGCCTTGATTCACGAGCATTTTATAACCATGAAGAAGCGATCAGTGTAGCAAAATTTTCAAAGGCTTGCAAGCAGGATAGGCTCCATTGCAGCAGGTATGTACTATATGAAAAAAACTACATGTACTATATGAAAAAAACCCAACCATCTCCCATTTTGTATTAAGGTACAGTTCCACTCCAGGCCAACGCTTCTGCCTGCTTTCTCCACATAATCCTAGTTGTTGAGCTCCACCCACCTGTATTTGTTGTCTATAGAGGCCTAAAAACAAATTTTACTTTGCTTCATCTGCTGAAATTTAAAATGCAAGTTTGTATAGGAAACACTGAATTTACAGCATAATTCCTGGGCAGCAATGGGTCACGTCAGATGCCCGCTGACTATTCGAACTACACAATAATTACCACAAGAAACAATCACTACTGAAGAATGAGAATGTCCTGTTTATGCCGCTAGGTGGTGCTACACTACGGTACAAAAACACTACCACGGTTACAAAAGGTGCCACCACCTACAAAGTTGTCTGTCCTTGTCCTCTTGAGGGCTATGCAGCCTATTTAATTTGCTTGCCTATTTGCATCCGGCTGTCCTCCTTTCAGGGGTCTCCCCATAAACAGGTCACTGCATACCTTGTCCCACGCTTGCCTGCTGTCGCAGAACACCACTCCGCAGGTTCCCCTCACTGGGGGTCTCTGTGTACTTGAGGAGTAAATCTGCTACACAAGGCAAAGGGAAGGAAGTGAGACTTTAGACTTTTGCTAAATGAAAGGGAGAATATAAGGGATTCTTATACTTGCATCATATAGCCTCCCAAATTAGAATTCAGATTAAGGATTTAGATTCACAGTTCTCTCCTTCAAAAGCAAGTCTGAACTTTGCACAGGGACTCATCCTTCTTGTTACACATTTTCAACAATTCTAATGCATTATAGCCCTCACGCTGCTCTCTACGTCTGCACTGGCAGCCTAAAGTCCACAGCAACTTACCGAGCAACAGCTAGTTAATTAAATTCTTCCTGTTTCACACCTATAACGACTTCTTGGGCTGTAACAAATGGAGCATCACCGTAAAATGAATGACCTCACTTCCAGTCCTGCAGGTCAGAGTAACATGACACAACCTTTACCTCTGCAACGGAGAATGAGCATATTCTGCAAAAACAGGTGGTGGTGGTCACAGCAGCTAAGAAACGACACTAATATTTACAAAGCCGTTAACGTGATGATGGGACTGAAACTTGGGAAGGAGCTGTGCTGCCCACACCCCCGTGCCCTTTGCTCAGCATGCTTCAAAAGAAGAGTCCCTTAACAATGGGCTGACAGCTCAGAACGGAGTCACGAAGCCAAAGTCAAGGTTGTGCAGAGTCCAAGGCAAATGGAAGAGAATTTACACTTCCCCGCATTTCCTCCCGACGGCAGAGAGTTCTCCCAAACCTGGCTGGCATGACGGGGTCCTTCTGTCTTCAGAGTCCCTGCAAGCGAGAGAATCCCACTCTGAGCCTGAGTCATTTGATCTTACTGAAGTGACGATCATGATACAATTAGCATGATAACTGACAGGAAATGAAAAGATTTTAAAAGATCTAGATTTTGGTCTTTTGCACACAAAGTACTTCCTAGCAGACGCTCCCTTTGGAGGCAGTGCCTTCATATGCCTCCCGAGCACAGCTCCCCATCTGCACGGAGGGGAGAGTGACTATGCCCAACTCCCCAGAAATGGGCTGAGGACAATGACATCATGGCCTGAAAGTGAGTATGTTTGCTTGTTAAGGTTTTAAAATAATCTGATCACACCCACCATCCAAAGATACCTGAATTGCTTTTAAGGTCACTGGGGAAGTTCCAGGGAAGAAGCACAGCCAGACTCCAGAAATCCCCCCTCTACCACTTCTCCAGCCCCACACACCAAACCCACTGTAGAAAGGCTGAAGGGCTGACAGACACAAGCAGCAGTCGACCGCTCGCTCCTCACCTACCTTGCTGCCATTTGTTCCACTGTCTCCTCTCTGCTACTCCTCCACCGGCACGGCACAGTTTTCCTTGTTTTCTGATGGAATCGCAAGGTAGTCTGTCCTGCAGTTGGAAGGAAAGTGGAAAGTATAACCTCAAGTGACACTGTGCAAAAACCAATTGAGATTCATCTAGCACCGAGCCTTCCCTGGGTGTAAAATCCTACGCCTACATCCTTCTTTCCACGCACAGAGAGCACTGTTATCTAAGTCATGTATGTAGAAAGATGGAAATGGGACAGTATAGAATTGGAATCTCTCTCCTGTGTCAACAGCCAGAACTACCCTTCTCTTCCTCTCCTTCTTAAAAGCAGCGTATGCCGCAGACTTCTGAGTCAGAGCTCTGCAAGTAAACCTTCCAGGAAATGACCTCTGCACAGTTCACAGGAGGCCACTATTGGGATACCGCACACTTTGGCCACTCTTCCTACCTGGTGCATTGTCCCTCACTTTGTTAGTTCACGGCCTCTTTCAGTACTCCTAAATCTCGCAACGCTTCCAGACATGGCAAACATCAGCTAGAAATGTGTAAAAAGCAAAGCTCAGTCTTCTTGAAGTACAACTTGCATTGAGACAGCTGAAGAACCCTCTGAGAACAGGTCACACCTGGGGAGATTTCACACTTACGCATTTTCCTGGGCAGCCTCCTCCGCCTTAGAGACTTTCCGGTAGCAATAGACCATTTCTATCAGTAGCCACAAGGTAAGGAAGACCAGAAGAATATACATCATAATTTCAGAGATGACCGAAGTGAAGTCTTCTCCAGCTGTTAAGAAAATGAAATAATCTCTGATCATTTACTGTTGGAGCACAGCAGCTGGATTCAAACTTTCCACCCTCATGTCCTACTTCCTAACCCACCTTTCCACAGAGAACCAGGATGCCACTAGTTTGTGAGGGGTGAGAAGACAGGTCAGGGCCTGCTGCCAACAGAATATGCCAGCAGCGATTCCACTGTGTGCTTCCACAGGAATCAGACATACACGGGCTTGCGTGCATTCTCTGCAAGGCACGCTTTCATACAGATCGCTCACTGTTAGCCAGTCTCATCTTCACACACTGTTTCCTTTGCAGTTCTTACTCCCCGGTGTTACTTAATTGTACTGCACCACCATGAGAACAGTAATTTGAGAGAGATCAAAACACAGAGAAGGAAAGGAAGGGAAGACAGAGCAGGAAAAGGCGAGGGTTAAAAACCTTGTTCCTCCCTGTCGTCGACAGCAAAATTCCCACTGATTTTCAACAGGCCAGGATTTTGGCACTGAAGCGGAGAACAAAAGGAGCAGAAAACCAGGGCAGCGCTGCAAAGGTATGGAGGGACTAGGGGGTGAGAGGGAAGCAAGCGACTGCTATCAAAATGGAGCATGAGTTTTGTTCAAAGAGAGAGGGAGCAGAAGCAAGGAAGGAGAAGCCGTGGCTATCTTAGCAAAGGCTGTGCTGTAGCATCCTACAGCCGCCAGGGGAGAAGTGAGGGTTCTGAGCAGAGAAACTGGAAACCTCCGCTTGCGCTTTGCACCTGCCTAGCCGTTCTTAGAAGTTGCCCAGGCTTTCCTTGCATATACCTTCCCATATTCACACAACCACTCTGTGCCTGAAGTGAGGCTACAGCGACAAAACAAAATGCAGGGCCTTCCTCTTGAACCCGGTGTAGGGTTTGCTGTCGGCAAAGAAAGACACAATTATCTGGCAGCTCAGTCACCCCTCTCCCGCAGCGTGCCTGGATGATGACACCCACGGCACGTTAGACACAAGACACTTTCTGCCAATCCTTCATACCCTCCTCCACCACGGTGAGATGGATCAGTCTGGAGCTTGTGAAGAGAGGTCGGTGAATCTCAAACTCAAACTCCCGGGTAATATTACAGGTGTAGATACCCGAATCGTTCAAGGTCACATTTAACACAGTGATGGATACATCCTGCATGTCTTTACTCCCATTCCACTGCAGCCGACCACTGAAGCGGCTCGGAAATTCATGATTTGTTTTCCTGTACTCGTAGATCTGTGAGAAAATGCAAAGAGATGTTCTGATTAATCGCTGACTCGTATCTTGGAAAACAACTCAGCGCACGCAAAAACAACCTCCTCCTCTAGCTACACATGCTTGGCAAGTATGTTTTGGGATGCGGCCTATTTGGAAACAGCACGTATTCATAGTCTACCATTGTTTACTTCAAAATCTAAGAATACTTTATGAAGGAGAGAAAACTGAATTGCCTCATCGTGAAAGTAGAAAAACTGAGGCATAGAAAAGCAAAGATGTTGGTTGACAACGACACAGAAGATCGGCAATGGAACTAAAACTAGAATCCTGTATGTCTTCGTTCCCAGCCTTTCAGTTACTGGACATAAGATCATCTTCAGAAAGCGAAGATGACCTTAGAGACGATCATTTTTAGTGAGCCACAGGATGTTCAGCTTAAGTGTTATAGCATAAATCTGACAGTGTGAAAAATGACACGTTAGAAGGACAGAGCTCGGGTAGCTTTCGCAGGCCTAATCTCTTGCAAGTGTCTAGCTCGCCACAGTCCACATCATTAAACCGCCTGCCCTCACTCATTTGCATTAGCATTCCTTGGATTGCCATCAGCAAAAACATCACCCAGGTGATTGAATGTGAATTCCCGTCTCATTCCTTGGAGTTTCTCTAGTTCTCAGACAATGAGAAATCACTTGGCATCTCGTCTGATCCTACTTCTCAATCGTGATGAATCACAAGCACTCATCTAATTCTCTAATACTCAGATAGGATGGCTAGAAAGAAATATATGCATTTAAACTTACTTATTCTCAGATTTACCATTCTTTCTTGAACTGCAGTTGCCCCTTGTATGTAAGATTGCCATTTTGATTCACTTTCAAAAGTGACAGGGATCCAAAGCAACTCACAGAGATCCCTCGCTCAGGCAGTGCATCTAGAACTCACTTGATTCCACAGTCAGGATACCGCTGCTTCCTCTGGGGTGAAAGGAAGTAAATTTTGATACTGCAGATTTACTGGAACCTGATTTAACCTCCAAAGTACAATTTGGGGGTTCAGAAGCCAACAGGTGAGCCTTTCCCAGGGTACCAGGAGTCATTCCATACTTCTGTTTCCCTTCTCGAGTTCCTTACTTATTAGGCTACACCTATTCAAGGAAAGGAGCTGGAAATTCATATTCATACACGTACGACCCCAAATCTCTGAACTCAACAATGGGTTCTAGCTCTTCCTGCAAGGAATCACAGAACAGCTGGCATCGGAAGGGACCTCTGGAGGTCATCTGGTCCAACTGCCCTGGCTCAAGAAATGCTAGCTTGCTCATGGCTACGCGTGGTGCCCAAGTGCTTAGCCAATCAGCTAGGCAAGAAAAAGATGCTTTAGTTACTGCCAAAAACTGGTGCTACGGAACCTCTGGGTGAAAAATGCTGCAGAAATTGTGAAGACCTGCAGCATGTTGCTGAACTCAGAAGAGTTGCTTTCCTCCATGATATGAAAGCAGCCTGCTGGGTATTTCTGTACTCTCTGAATCAAAATGTGGTAGAAAGCTTCTTTTCATAGTTGATCTCTCTCCTTCTCTCACAGAGTCTTCCTCAGGGATCCCGTGGTAAGACAAAACTATATTCTGATAATACCTTTTGGCTTCTCCTGCAAAAGTTCGCTGGACCACGTTACACAGTAACACCTCTGAAAGCAAGAACTCAGCTACCAAACATACATACGGGTTCATCTTTTCCACCCTCAGGCCTATAGAACCACTCCACCACGGTGCTGGCTGTGACCTCTTCCCTCTTCATGCAAGAGATGCAGAGTAGCTTCATGTGTGTCCCTTGGACAGCCTCTGTCTCTGAGGGAACTTCAACACATACGGCAGAACAAAAACCAGCTGGGAAAAAGGAGCAACAGAGAAAAAGTGAGGAGAAGCGCAAGAAATAGAAGAGAAATCAGTTATCCACAGCTCAGCATTTACAATCACATCATCCCCAATGGAAACCATATGATTCATTACTAAGCGTCCTCTGACAACAGGTAAGTCTCAAATGTCAATTTTTACCAAGCTTCCTTCTCTGAGATGTAAATAATTCATAATAATAGATCACTGTGATCACTTCATGCAGATTCACCTCTGCAGCATCTGCTTTGCCACAACTTTAATTTTTTCCATAGTAATTAATGCTACTTAAGAGGCGTTGTTCATTCTCTCACACACGTACTGAGCATGCTCCCGTTAGAGCAATTATTAGAGAAAGCCTAGAATTCAAGCACAGGAACAAGCTCTGCCTCTGTGCTAAGTTAAAAGGGCTGGATGTTTTAGTCTGGCAGTGTGTTCAAAACAAACTGTTAGGATTCACCGCCCTTCCTGTTTCTTGGTTTCATAAAGAGCATTTCGGAACCAAGGGGCTAAGCCTCTAGCAAATCTAGCAGCTGGGGGAGTTATTGATTTTACATGCATTCTTGTTCAAAATGCTTCTGATCAGATCAGTGCTAACACTGACAACTATAAAAGAGTGCCCTCCCAAACCCAACAAAAATCATAGTCTGTGAAGTTAAATACTTCTTATAAAACTAAATGCTTCACCGCAACATCTCAGATGAAATCCCTGCTGACATTTGTCCCTTGGGCTAAACAATACTGGGTTACATCTGTCCAAACCTGCCTCCACAGCTTAGAGTTTAGCTCCCTGTGAAGATGCTGACTTTGCTAGCTGCTCCCTCCTCCCCAGCCTCTGAGATACCATTAACTCACACTTTTAAGTACTGTATTATCCTAGAACCCTAGAAAAATGCTGGAAATAGCCAAATGCCAATTCTCCCATATTACCAGTCCATGGGTGGCACTAGCTTCCTGAGAGAAATAAAGAAGAAACCACTAGAACATGCTTAACTCCAGTTAAATTAAGTATGTACATGTATATACACACAGAGCCATAAGTACCTATGCATATGAGATATACCTGTTTTTGCAGAACTAACAAACCTTTTGCTCATTTTGTAAGGAACACTGAAATTACAAAAAAAAAGATCTCCGCTAGTTTATATAGACTGCATGGAAAACAAGCATTAATATGTACTGCACAAAGGTTTGCACAACCTCTCTGAAGCAACCAAATGTTAAATTACATCGCAAATTTCAAAAGAACAACAAACTGGAATCACTAAAGAACTTGCATGCATTTTAAAGCACACACTTTCTGCCACAGGACCACTTAGCAGTAATGTATTTTCTCTGTTCGTATTAACTCCATTACATTCATATTAACTCTGTATGAATGTCATTTCCTTCTCCTCTTGTAAACAAAATTAAAAGCCATTTCTAAGGCTGGGCTTCAAGCTAGCATTAAAGGACCCTCGCTAGGAAAGGCAGCGCTTTAAAGAAGCATCATACAAAAGGCAAGCTGCAGGTACGGGGGAGAACCTGGCTGAACACAACATGGAACAGAAGCACCTACCCCAGACCACCAGCACGACTGAAGACACTCGGACCAGCCTTGGCAGTGCAGCCATTGTTCTGAGCGAGGAGCGCTTCTCAAGCTAGGCAGCGGCTCTTTCGGAAAACGCTCCTTCTCCCCTCCTCACTTTGTACCCAGCGCAACAGGATGCCTCGGGCTGCCAGCCGCTCAGCGCCTGTTGGCTTGGATCCGCCAGCGGGAAGGGAGCTGAGGATGGGCAGAAGCAGCGAGCTCACGCGGATTTTAAGGTGCGTTTCCCTGCGGCCCGAAACCCGCACGGAGCTGGGCCGGGCTCCCACGAGCGCCGGCGGCAGCACCACGGACAGGGCCCGGGGCGGCCCGCGGCCAGCTCCGCCGCCGTTGCTAGCGGCAACCCTCGCCGCCCGCCGCCGCCGCCGCCCGCCGCGGGCAGGCCCGCAGCAGCAGGTGGCTGCGGGGGCCGCGCTCAGCCGCGGGCGGGGGGGCGGCTGCCGGCGGCCCTTTGTTCTGCGGCCCGGCCGGGGGCAGCGCGCATCGCTGCGCGGGGGTGCAGCCGCCCTGCGCGCGCCTCGGCCGAGCGCTCTCCGCCGGCGACGTCTGCGCGGAGCACAGCCGCGCCCGGGCGGGGGGCCCCGCTCACGCCAGGCATGCGCGGGCGCCTCCCTCCCGCCCCGGCCCCGGCCCCGGCCCCGGCCCCGGCCCCTCCGCGGGGCGCAGCCGGGCTCCTCCCTGCCCGTCGCGCTCCGGAGCGGAGCCGGCAGCGGGGAAGGAGCTTGGGGGCTCGGCTGTGCCCCGGTGCCAGCAGCTACCTGCACTCCGCTCTTGCCCTCGGGCTCTGCAGCGCCTTCTGGGGTCGCTGGAGGGGTCAGCGCTTGGGCATCCTGCTTCCACGGCTGCAGGGACGGGGCAGCTTAGCAAGAGGAGCTGGAGAGGGGATATCGGCATCATTCATCCGGCCTCCAAAATAAAGCCGAGGGGGAGGGTGGGGGACAGTTATCCACGGAGGTCACAGAAGGGCCTCCCCCTCTAATGAGTTTAATACCAACATTTGTACAGCTCTGAAGGTCACAGTTGGAAATACTGGGAAATCCTCTCTTCTCATGTTCCAGTCTGATTCCCAGGAGTTTAATGCCAGCAGCAGGCTGGGCTTTCTCCTCTTGGACTGGAGCCACAGTGCCCAGAAGGGCTCTTCTAACTTTGAAGGTCACGGTGGGCACAGAGGGAAAAAGCAAGCGCTTGTTAAACGTGCTCCCTCTTTTTACAGCATCTACTCTGATGGCAGCTCAATAAACAGCACAATCAATCGAATTAAACCTGACCAGCCCGAACAGAGAATGGCACACGAGCAATTTCCAGTGCCAAACATCAGAAGCAAGTGTTGGACACAGCCAGTACGCGGACAGTAGGACTCCCCCAAACAGAAATTTGCAGCCTTTAGAAAGCATCGGCTTAGAGCTGTCCATCCGTTTTTGACAGTCAGATGCACGTCGACTCACAGCAGGGCACGACACTGCAGAGGAAGTGTGTCTCCAGGTGGTGTTTGCCGACACCACCCTGCGGCCTCCCGGCACTGGGGGCTTGGTGCTAAGGGCGTGCACGCGCAGGCTGGTCCCCACGCTGCATACGTGCAAAGCAGAGAGAGAACGAAGGCAGCAAACACTTTTCCTAGACATCACCTAATCATGTTTGTATCAGCAGGCTGCATTCGTTACCTACCAATAACCACATGCGAAGTGGCTGCCCCCACGTCACCCTTCATATCCTACTGTGACTTCTTTGCATGCTGCATTTCTGCAGTAGTAGGGTAACATGAATCATGCTCATGTCAGAGCAGCACTGACATGTCCCAGTACAATTTGGCACCACTCTACTACAAATACATGGAAGAGGCCAGACTGTACCTGTGCGCGAAGAATCATTCTCGTGGTTAGAGCGACAAGTCCAATTAATTCCTAGCTAAGAAGATAGCCTCCTAGCTCCTGGTCCTGCTTCCTTTTACTGACTTGACAGGCTGTACTCTGCCCTGTTCCAACCCACGGCTGACTGCGACCCCTGAAGCAAGTATTACAGTGCAGGGACAGAACAAGGCCACAACAGTTTCTACACGCAGGGGTCTGTTAGGTTTCACTCGGTGCCCCCTCTTCTGCTAGGTTTCTTTGGGTTACTCTGCACTCTTACCATCAAACTTACCATAGAAAACACCTATTTAACGTCCCTCCAGGGGCCAGGCGCGACTCTGGAGACCAAGAACCTGAAAGTCAGTGGCCCACAGCTATCAGCAACATATTCCCAATTGCCCCCTTAAGAGCCATCCTTCATGAATATCCAAACCGTAACACTTGATTTTTCTCCACAAGATGACAAAACGGCAGCTCAGTATCTAGAGATCATGGAAGGACATAGTCCACTGCATTAAGCCATCTCCTCTTCTCCCCTTGCCCCTTTCTAAATACACAATTCAATACAGGAAAAGGCAGGTTAAGCCATAGGATTTGCTCCTAACTCTTTTAGAACAATCCAACCTGTGCATCGTGGATGAATGCTGATGGTGGGGCTTTTTATAGATGCAGAAACTACTGAACAATGTCCCTGGCTATCTCATTTGACAACCACCTGTTTCGTGAAGTGCAGTGGAAATAACATCTGTTCTCAGGAAGCCAGGTGCACTGCCAGAAAACAGGACACTTGGATCAGCAGAGCTGTACTGTTTGTGCTATGGCTGCTCTAATTACATCTATTATGGACAATCCTTCCAGGGAAGAGAAAGAGGGTCTGAGAATATAAGATTAAGAGGAAGCAGCAGCTCTATAACGCTGATTTGGTCAGCAGCCACGAATCGACCCTTCACCCTCTTTACTTATTTCTTAGCACAGTCCTGCCATCAGGGCCTTGGTGCTCCCCCCACAAGGTGACCTTGGGAACAATATTCCTGCGGAAGGCTTCAGGAGAAAAAGAAGCCTTTATCCTCTCTAACCCCAGGCACTCCAGAACTCACCTGTCAACCAATTTAAACTACAGCGAACAAACATCCTGAAAAAGTAACGACTTGTCCTTCAGAACCTGTAATTTACAGACCTCAGGCGCTACACACTACTCATCCGGGTGAGAGCGGTGTTCCAACCACCATTACAAGAAGGGAAATTGGGCCCAGAGGTGCAGAAAATCTGTGGTGAAGCTGGGCTTGGGTTTGGGTGGATTATAACACGAAAAGCCCTAGGCCAGGGAAGCAAATGGAGATCACACCCTTTCTCCCAGCTCCAAAGAAGTTTATTCTTCACCTACAGCATGTTCCACGTACTACAGACAAAACCACGGATGATTTAAAATAATTACCAGTAGTCAGTCCAGCTTACTGAATGGCCAGGACCTGATCTTTTTTTCTTTTTTTAAACCTGCCTGGAATTACTCAGGCAGACTCTACTTTTTTAGAATGAAAGGATAAGATACTTTAATTCTCGCTCTGATCTGGCCTTAATTGGGAACCACTCCAACAACTCCACGCGCCCGTCTTGAACAGGCAATAAACACTGCCCAGCCCTCTTCAGGAAAATATGCAAATAAACGGGATGTCACGGTGCAGTTTCTGCCACACTGGAAGCTTGTTTCAATCTTCAGCTCCCGTGTGCTGCAGAACAGATAGAGCACACGTATTCTTCAAAAACCCTCCGACACAAGGATGCACAGCCCCAGCCCCTCTTTCCTGCTCTAACGCAGCCCCCCAGGCTAGAGGACCGGTGTAATCCGTAGGGCACAGGATGCTCTGCAACACAAAACCCTCAGCCATTTTGGCACTCCGGGGGGAATGGTGAAGGGAACTGAATGTTGAGGGAGATAAATCTTGAATGCTGCAGGAAGCAGCCCAACTTATCATGCAGGGGTTGCTATGGCAACCCACCCAGTTAATGCTGCACAGACAAGAAAAAGAAAGAAAAGAAAAAGAAAAAAGGCTGGCACCTTTGCACAGGCACAAGAAGACAGGGAGATAAAAATAAATTCAGCACCCCCACGCCCACCAATGCCTCACTCTTACGGTCTCTTGGCCAGGGTATGGGAGTGGGAACACAAAACCTGCGTGTCTGCCCTCCATGTGACAGCCATCTCAGCAATTTCTCTGCCATCCACAACCACGTCAGCTCGCTTCAGTGCAATCGTCCTCTTTATTGCGCAGCTAAGCATTAGCAAGGCTTGTTCCTCACACAGCCCCTCCTGACTGTCAGGAGCCAACACAGACTCACCACTGGCATCAACTGCTCCGAGTCAATCATCCCTACCGCAAGGCCACTGGAGCTGTGCAATGGCCAGGTAACAGCGGTGCAACCTCCTGATGCACAACATGTGCTGGAAGAAAGAGCACGTAAGGGAAAAAAAATGAGATCGCCCTTTGCACTTGGACACTGCTGCCCTTACAGAGCAGCCTGTGATCAGTAACCAGTAAAGGTCTGCACAGCTGCCACACAGCTCCCTGTCCACTGATTTTAAAATGTTGAATTTAATAGATGAAGGCACCCTTCCCATGCACTTTTAAAACTGTCCTGCAGAAATCTATAGTAGGGGAAGACTTCTCTGGCTGCATTGACAGGATGACTGAAGGGTTTTAAAAACTCATTAGATTTTCTGCTTTTTCACATGCAAGGTTTTAAACACATTCTTCACGTATCTGCTGACATCTGTCCAACATCTGGACCCCCATCATATACTCTTCTCTACAGACTTCTCCAGCTATACACGTCATACCTCTTTGCATTTGTAGACCTGCATTTCCAGCCGATGCACACTTCTCAGTGCTATGTCTGCACTCGTCAGGCACGCCCAGTCCCAACTGCATGCCCCTCTCATGCACATACAGACTGCACACGGGAAGGTAAGTGCCCATCAGTGCTCTCAAGATGCAGGTACCCAGGGTAACTAGTTCTCTCCTATGCAAATAACCTGCCTGCATTCAATCTGCATCCTTCTTTTACCAGGTCTACTTCCCACTGCGACAGAGTTGGGTTCCCCACGTGTATACCCCTATGAATCCTGAAAGCTACGTCCTGTACTGAGCAATCGCTCCATTTGCTGTAGCACATATGCTGTAGGACCTCTTTCCACCATATACAGATTTCATCCGTTCTTGATCTACTGCTACTACCGGAGCTTGCCTTAGCTCAGTATGTGCCTGTGAAAGAGGCCACCTGATTTCCAAGGCTTCCACTCCGGATGGGCAGTGATGCTGGCTGCTCTCCCTTTTTTGATTTCACTGGGGGCACACAAGGCACAGTCCCTTTACCACCCTTCTCTCACAGAGAAAGCACAGGTTGTTCAACGTGCTGCTATTTATCCTTGTCTCTGAGAATCATTTTCCTTTCAGGACTAAGAATAAGGACGGCTGCATATTGCAAAGTCCTCCCCTCTGTAAACAAATAACAGCTCTAGCAAGCAGGCTGCCTGAGCTGTGTGTGAGCCTTTAATGACTTTCATAGTGGTACTCCCTGTCACAGAAATACTTCCTCTAGTGCACAACGCCGTTGTATAAGCCAAAGCCTGGGCATGAACAGAGAACAGGCAGGGTCTAGGAGATGTGCACTCTGAAAGGCTGGGTTGAAAATTCCCCCTCTGTCTTCGGGAAAGCACTGAACTGCACTCCTGCACATTACTAACACTTTGCGGTCAGCAACTAAGCAAACACGTTTATTCACAGCTTTAATACAGGCCACATAATATTTACAGGAAATACCTGGAAATACCGAGCCCTGGCTTTGCCCCAGGTATTGTATTCTGGGACTAATTGTCAATAAAATCAAGGAGGGTATATGCTTGGCACATAGGCAGGCTTTTGTGTGCCCTAACTGAAGTGCTGTTTTACCAGTCTGGAGTCTAATGAGGTGGCACTTTCACAGGAATATGCTTTTAGGTCTCTTCTCACTTCATTCACTTCAGCAGTGGATAAAAATCCATTAGCGTGTCAGATGGCTACACGTATTCATTCACATTTGCTCATTTAATTTCTACACTCTTACTGCTAGTAAAATAGTCTAACGAATCAATAGTGAATCAATAGCTTCGATTATTTTAGCATAATGTAATGACTGCATTTCCATAAAGAAAAGCTTGTTCAGCAAGTGTTACCATCTTACCTTGACTAGATCGAAGTGCTCGCTGTTGCATTTTTTCTTAACAACACAAGGCTGAATCTCCTCGTAGCTGTCAATAAACAGGGATATACCTCCTGAAGTTCAAGTTCCCTAGAAGATGGCTGTGGACTACTTCTCAAATGAGACTTGTTTTCATGGAAACCATGGAAATGCAAAGGATTCCGAGATTTCTTTTATACTGGAGATGTTTTGTCAGTTATGCTTATTTTCTTGCAGAATCAAGTTTCCCACTGTAAAACAGAAGCTTCTTGCTCTTTGGCTATGTTGTACACCTTCCATCTGCAGGTTTCCATCACTCTCTTCCTAATGGCCTAATTGTGGTTGTCTCTGGAAAGCGGGGTTTCTCTTTCATCTAAAAGAACAAGCACATACATATTACATTAGATAAGAGACAAGACAAAAGAGAAAACCTTTTTTTCATGCTTAAATATGACAAATGTTGAAAAGTCTTTCCTCTTCTGACAGTGAGGAACATCTCCCAAATCAAATTCAAAGATGATGTGTACAATAAAGTTACACAGAGCCTAGAGACTGTAAGAAGTCACTTTCTCCTTCAAAACCACCACTGGAGGGAACTTCTTGCTAGCCCCTCAGAGCCTAAGCAGGCGTCTTGTCTTGGCTACAAATTCTGCGATAGCTTGCTTAACTTTGGCAGTTATTCTATTAACTTTAAACAAAGAACCAAGCAGAGGAAACAGCAAAACCAAGCAAATGTAAATCTACATCTTAGATTTACATCCACAGAGGCCAAACTGTGCAGAGGAAGGAGAGATTACACAGAGAGGTCCCAAGGGGTGTGCACGCGTGTTTAATATCATGCCTGGTGCTCTGCTGTGAAATCCTAGAGAACAGTGGCACTGTTGCTGCAGATCCGGCAGGTAGCGCTGTTCCCTCTGCTTCACTGCGGAGTGCTGGCAAGCGGAGAGGTGCTTTTCTCTGGACAAGAGCTAAAGCCAAGCTCCTCTGTTCAGAGACGTTTTTCAGACAAGAAAGATCGTAGGGCTAGAGATACTGTGCCACTGTTTCTGTGTCCTCCCCTGCCATTCTAGCTGCATCCACTTATTGCCCAATGCATTGACTGATTAAGTCAACGGAGAGCAAAGTTCACCTCAGGAGAGACAGGAGTTGTACACAGACCTGGATCCCATAACACCGTGACATTCGTCTTCTGGCATAGAGTCCTCTCAATATTCTATGGACAAATTGGGCCATCCCTTATTACATAGTCTCTCTACGAAAATTCCCTTTAATCCATCTGCACTGTAGAACTCTACAGAAGCACATCGATTCTCTTACAGAAATGGGCAGTGCAAGCCTACATTGCAGTCGCACCGTGGTATCTGTGGCCGGTGGAATGCAGTACTAACTTTTTGTGTGCAGGGGCAAATACTGCACTTTCACCTTGAAGATCTGAAGTTCTTGATTTAGCAAAACCATGAAATCCTGGTGACAGAATAGCTACTCTGTTGGAACCTGACAAGTTCTAAAAGTGTTTGGCCATAAAGGACCTAAGCGATGGTCCTGCCAGTATAACCGAGAGCTACGACAGACAGACGCAGGCTGCAACACTCGGCTCGTGCCATTTGAGAATTCTTACTTGAGCACAGTGAGAGTTGCAGCCTCAAAAAAGACTTCAGAATTAGATTTCCACAACACAAAAAAAGCAAGAGGGATGCACAAAGTCCTCTACGGACTAAACCCTGGAATATAGCACCAAATGCGCTCCACTCAACATTTGCCTTGCCTCCCCGCTCCCCAGCCTGCTTCACCTCTTACTGATTTACTGTCCACCTCTTTGCTCTGCCCCAGTCCTGCCCCTCCCACGGGTACCCTACTTCCTCCGCCGTTCTCCCCTGGCTGTACCCTATTCGTAAGCCTTCTCTGCTTTTGCCCCCTCTCACTGCCCACTGGATGGACAGTTACTCTTTCCTCCCTGGTGCCTCTAAAGAGCATGTGGTTTACACTGAGCAGGGAGGACACTACACAAAAATAGACTGCGCTGCATGCAGCAACCAATTACAGTGAGTCATTACAAGTTACGGACTATATAAAACACTGGCTTTGGCTATAATTAAAAAACCTGATGCTCTGAGAAGAATGAATCATTTACTGCTGATATCAGGCACAGAACTTAGTGTGCGCCTGCCACTAAGATAACAGCCAGTTATTTAAGATAAATAAAATAATAAAAAATCAGAAAATGTTTGCAAGACTGGACAAGCTGGAAGCCACACAGAATAATCTGATTCCACCAGCAGCCCTTCAACAGAGCATAACGAGAACCCTTAGGTCCACACGCAGTAGACAGAATGGTCAAGTGGCTGAGTCACATAATTGGCAGAAGGTCACAACGGTTGCTTATTTCAAGGTGAGCTGAAACTAGGTCATCAGCTCAAGTCTATATTTTGGCAGGGACTAAACGTTAGTGCCAACTGTCAGTACCATGAGGAGGATGAAATGAGCTCAAGAGTGTTCTTCGTCTCGATGGCCCAGGCACCATTATTGCATGCCCACCCTCGATACTAAACAAAACAGAACCAAACTTTTTTGGATGGTGTCTACTTTGGCAATAGAAACAGTTGCCATCCAGTGCTGCAGACAGGGCCCTCCAAATTAAGACCAACGGACACTGTTGAAGCAAGCTCCCCACCTATATGCACACATGCCAAAATACAGAACTTCAGCACAGTGCTTCCAGAAAGCCGTTATTATCAGTAGCACTTCCTGTTAAAAGAGTATTTGTTTTTACTCATCCGTGAGAGAGAAGCTTGCTGTTCTGAAGACAATTAAGTTTTGTCTGCAACTTACACATCATTTTCCTTATTATGCATACAATTGAATAAATAAAACAGGAAACCACTTGGACTGTAATCTCTTTTGCGTTGCCCTTTCATATTTTTATAGATGCAGCATCATAGGATCCTTGTCCAAATACAATTATCCAGTGATAACAACTGATTTTGGTAAAGACCCATGCTGACCATATCAGAGAAAGAACACTATACTGAAACACTATGGACACATACACCAGCAAGACAGACAAATATATATATCCCTATATATAGAAGCGGATATGGTTGTAAGTCACCCATATGGTCGCAAAAGCCTAGCAAGAATGAGGTGAAAGGCTACGTATGTGACCCAGTACACAGCGGTGTGACCTTTTCCATTCCAGTGGCACTAGACATGACCATCTGCCCCTAACAGTACAAAGAGCTATTAAATTCTGATCACCCATGCACTTAGGCTGCTCCATTATATCTACACCAGCTCATTATTATTTCTGTTCTGCAATGTAAATAATCCTTGATTAAAAACATTTTTGGAAGTACAATGTTTATTCTAAAACCAGGACGCTTCACACTGTCAAGTCAATCTATGGGCTTTCCGGTACAGGATCAGCAGAACTACTGTGACACACTGATACCACGTTCCTGAAGGGAGGGAATTACAGCAGTAAGGACAAGGAGATCAGTCGACAAAACCTGAGCTCACAAAGAGCACTCTTCTGGACGGTGTGAACTGAATAGGGTAGTGAGTGTTTCAAAAAGGGCCTTTCAGCACTGTATGCAGCTATGCACAGGAGAAAAACTGGGAGGTTGAGGCAAGTAGCGATTACTCTGAATCCTCACGCATAGGGAGCAAATGATCATGGGACAAAGGAAGAGGAAGGACTGAGCTGGTACAGTAAGCTCAACTGGTTTAAAAAAATTCTTCCCCTGTGGAAACCCGCAGTGAAAAGCCCAAACAAAGTGCAGTTTTTCTTAAAGTTTTCTACGTGTCCACTTCTTGACCAAAGTGTCTTTGAACAAAGCCGGGGGGGGGGGGGAAGGGGAGGGATTTAACTTTTGCTATAAAACAAGTTTTCTGCCAGAAATTTCATTGTATTAGAAACCAAGCTTTGCACTATAAACACAGTCCTCACAGAAGTTCTCAGTCAGCTGCACTTAAACGCACTCCATCCCGGTAAGGACTGCGTTCTCGTCTTCTGCACCTAACCGTTCTCCTGCCCGGGCAGCTATGCCGCGCTCTCAGAGAGCCAAGGAGAAAGGCGCTCTGTGGGGTTTCTGCTCACTTTGCACAGCGCAACTCCCCGTGCGTTGACAATAGCCTTTCCTCCTCCTACACTCATCCTGAGGCGAACAGTACAAGGACTGTCACCTCCTAACGCAGGAGCTGTTTGTTCTATATATAGCCTTTTCCTCACATACCATGGAAATCAACACCCTTTCCCAGCATCTAAGAGCAAGAGCCCACAAGCAGTACCAACTCCAGTTGTTTCTCCAAGAAACAAAGAAGAAATGCATCATATCGGTGCAACATACTGAAGGCACAAGCCATGAAGCTACGCACTGAGACAGAAATAATGTAAATTCGCACACCCTCAACAGAAGCAAGCAGCTTATTTCAACGGAGAAGGAAACGTGCTTTCTCTCTCAAGTATGTAACAGTAGTTTTTAATTCATTCTCTGGCAACCAGGAATAAAACTGAATTTTTAGAGGAACTGTAACTAGTCTATTTCTTTCTGCTAGGAAAGATTTTACTGAATGTAATCTTTTAAGATTTTTTTTTTAATTAACCATAAAGTATTAACAAATATCTAAAACACAGTAGCATTTCTGAGTTGGTCCAGAACACCATGAACACACAGCGCTCCTAGTCTGTAACAGAGTATTAAGTAGGATTTTTTTTTTCAGCTACCATGGGGTCCCTAAATGTACAGTCTGAAGGACTTTACAAACAAAGGAGACCCAAGTCTGCACTCAAATATATCCATGCACCTTCCTGTGATTTCAATGGCTACTGCATACATATGTCCATTAACTAATGAAGTCTTTTAACATCTGAACAGGTGAGGTATCAAACCGCCCCTCCCGTGTGGC
Source organism: Dromaius novaehollandiae (assembly GCF_036370855.1). Lineage (NCBI taxonomy): Eukaryota > Metazoa > Chordata > Aves > Casuariiformes > Dromaiidae > Dromaius > Dromaius novaehollandiae. The sequence continues at coordinate 5,142,980 of NC_088118.1, forward strand.
AGAGCGGAAGCGGAGGTAGATTGAGGTGAAGTGATTTGCTTAAGGCCACGTATTAAATGTGGGGTTGAGGTGAGGGCCCTTCACTTCCTGTTTCCTGTTGTAACGACTAAGCTACGCAGCCTCCGCCTCATCACTGACCCCATTCCTTCATTGCTGTCCCATGAGAGCATACTGGCTTCTTCAGCAATACAAATCTTTCTCCTTCCCCTATGCCGGTTGCTCAGCAAAACCTTCTCACCTCATTTCCCTTTCTAGGCAAAGCTCGGCCATCCCTTCTTTTCCCCATCTTGTATCTTCTGTCATATATCTTGAAACATATGGGTCCCCTCCTCCAGTCCTCTACTAACAGGCAAATGGGAAGCACTTCAGCACTTTAAAATATCGAAAGCCTTTGCCTTTGCTTGACAACAGCAGCATCCTCTTAACCTAAATAACTCCATAAGCAGCAGCAGGGCAGATACTGCAGCAGCACAACACAAGATCTACTTCCCTCACTACTCTTCTATACGAGAAGAAATGAAATACCACGAAAGGCAGGTACAGAAGAGGACAGTGGACAGAAGTCCACTCTTTCGATGGAGTTAGCAACATCAGCACGTTCATTTGCCTGTGTCAAGCTGCCCATTTACAGCACGTTAAGGAGTAACCTCACAGAACATTGTTCTAATCCTATATGAACTATCATCCAACTATGACCGTTTCACATATTGCAAATTCTTAATCTGACACTGTCTTGACACATGCCACAAAAACTTCTTCATCCTTTGCTGCAGAGAGAGGGTCCCACTGTTGCAAATGTTGTACAAGCAACAGACTATAAGACAGATCTTATAGTTTAAGTAGAAGACAAGAGACAACTGATTACTGCAGAAGGATGGGGGAACAAAAGCAACGGTAGGCCGATAAATCTAGACTAAACCAAATTTTGCCATTTTAACTTCAAAGTGTCCTTGACTGACTAAAATCCAATTATAAATTCTGCTTTCCTCTTGTGATATCTCAGAACGAAATGTTTCTTCTTTTTTTTTTATTCTTCTCTTCCCATACTTTTTTTCTTGGGGGAAACAATCACTAAAGTTGCAAAGAGCTATAGTTCTCTACAAACTGATTTTGTTTCCTGATAATTTACCATCTTCCACTGAAAACAGTCATCAGCCACCTTCACAGACTCTCCATGTATCACACTCAAAGTATAGTACGCATGAAACTGAGCAATACTGAGCGCAAGCTTGGCCTCCATGGCTCGGTTCCAAATGCAGGATTAGACTGATGCAGTTAGGAACACTTCCAGCAGCATATGGATTTTCTGTCCGTTATTTTAGTCTCAAAGCCACAATGCTGACTTGGAAGGTTGAAATCTTCCAAGTACATTTGGAAAACAGAACACAGACAAATGGCATCAATGCATCTACATGCTGCTGTGAGAAAGCACTATCTCCATGACTTGTTCTGGTCTTGATCCGAGTGCTGGCACTGTCACCAGAGGGATTCACTTATGCCAACAGAGGTAGCATTTCCCAGTCACACGGAACCACTAACACAGAAAATACACGAGCCCACAGCTCATTTTGAAGAGTCTGCACAAACAATTATCAGACAGCAACACTGTGGTCCAGTCTACTGCAGCAGAACTCAGGCTTGGCAATGGAAAATACTGCCTGCCACTTATTGGAACAGGTAGAAAAGCTGGTCAGCAGCATGTAAAGACTGTCAGCCATTTACTTCTCATTTCCAACTGTTTTAAAACTATTTAAAAAAACAATCTGTTAACGAGTAATCAATACTTATGATGATTTTTACCCCCTGAAAAATGTAAACATTCAGAATTTATAAAACATCATCCAGTTCCACCGATTGCACTTTCACGGGATTTCCACATTCCTGAAAAATCTCCCCAAACACCAAACTGCAAGTTCTTTTCACCTCAAAGTGTACTAAAACAGTAGTATCATCAAATATGTATGCGATATACAGTATCAAAGTGCTGAGCAGAAGCAGAAAGAAAACTTCAGGGAGAAAAAATGAGAAGAGAGCACAAGGCATCAGTGAAGCAGGTTGCTGGAGAAGACAGCACAGTTACTGTACCGTGAAAGGTGGAGAGATGCATTAAATAGCAGACCCCAATACTCACCTCGGCAACAGGAAAGGAATCTTGGGAAAGGAGATGTTTTGCCTCCTGTGTCCTGCTCTAATGAGGCCAACCCAGTCTTGGTTTCGACTGGAATTTCCTACTGCAACCAGAACAAAAGCTTCCCAGCCCTTGCCTGAGGCGGTTTAGAGTGCAACGCACACGTGATAGAGGTTCTTGTTTTTTGGCGCAGCTCTTGGAAGTGGGAAAGAAGCAGCATTCCCACAATCCTTACTCCTATTTCCAGCTGTTTGCTACAAAGCATTTTATCACTCACTTATTTCGTGTGGCTTGTAATACTTTCCAAAGGGAGGCTAGCAAGTAGAAACTGGTGAACAATATTGAAACAGGGCACTCAGTCCTGATAAGCAGAAAGATAAACAGGGCGGAAAACTCACCATCAGTTAGGACTTCAGACATATAAATCACATGTGCTTTGGTTCAGCGTAAACATTTAACTCTCTACATACCTTAACTTCTTCAGGGAAATTAACCATCTGCTTTCTCCTCCAGCAAATTCTCAGCGGCATCCCAACATGTCCCCGCAGCCCCATCAATGCTTATGTAATTTCTTTGATTCTGCGCCCCTCCAAAGTCCTTCCAAACCATTCTTGCCATCTTTGTTTCCTCACTCAGTTTTCCCATTCCCTGGACCAGTGCTCTCTTTCTCACTGCTTGCATGCAGATTTTGCCCATGTCCTGAATTTGCAGCAAAAACCTTTACTCTTGGGGCCTAATAACCTACCTGATCCACCATTTTGTCCAGACCTAGGCGCGCTGTTCAGAACCAGCAGGACAGAATTTAATTGTACGGGAAACATATATGCAAGATATGACATGATTTCTGGCACTGTGACGGCGACCAGACTATGAAGCACATAGCCTTAAGATCATAGGATATTTCTGTAAGGTGGCAGAGGATTTATAGGGAAGTAAATGCCTCAGAACTGGGATGGGTTTCTGGGAGCGAGGGAGGTGAGCCATTGAGGAGCACATGTCAAAGAATCAGGCAGGGAGTTTGAAAATTATGAGGTGGCATGACGGTTTGGGACATGCTCCAAGGCTGCGTCTCGACATGCCTCATGTTACAGAAATCCCTACTGGAATCGGTGCCCAAATCTGCTCTCCTCTCAATCCCCAAGAAATAGTCTGAGAACAAATACAGCACACAGGCTAAGAGACAATCAGAAACAGAGTACTGAATAAAGACTGCTTGCTGCCACGGCCCCACGCACAGTCTGAACCGCAGGTTCAGGTGCTGGGAGTGCTGACAAGGGAGTCTCAGGAAAGAAATTATGCCATTTAGTCATTCCAGACATATGCGCACTAGGAGGCTGTGTTTTGCTGTGTTTTATCAACATATAATACAAGAATACAAAGTAGGTAAGCAACCAGGAAATCTCGAAATGAAGAAAACTATCTTTCAGTCCCTTCTTCTGGCAGGGATTTTACTGATGTACCTGCTCACCCCAGCAGAGCTGATTTTTTGAGTTAAAAACTGGAGAAACTGTTTGAGCCCTAAGGCTGTAGTGGAATTCCTCAGACTAAGGCGAGTAGCAGTGCAAGTAATTCAGCTTGCAGGAGAGGAGAGAAAGGGGTCCACGCCTAAGGTCCTGGGGGCCCTGGGCAGAGGCATATCGCCAGCTCTAGGTGCTCTGACAGCATCCAGAAATCAACCCAATGTACAGCAAAGCAGTGATTACAACATCAGATCTAGCTCAGGCACACACAGCTTTAAGCTATTCTTCCTGAGTGTCCTACATAACAAACCCAAACAAATTAAGGAATGAGTAATGAAAAGCTAGGAGGTGGCAAGGCTTGTTTTGGTTCAGGAAAGAATTCCCATCCCTTGCCTGGAATCTAAACTAGATTCAATTTAGATCAGAGTAAGGCAAGGCCAAATCCCCTTGATGAACAAGTAGCTGCAGTAGATCATTTGTATTTGCAGTTGCTCTTCATTAAATTTAGTTTTCATCTCCTGCTTCTACTTTGTTTCTGATCTCGTCAGCTGCATGCCATGCCCTCCCCTGTTCCTCCGGGTTAGGATATCCCTTATAATCTCTCTCAGCAAGGAAAGAACTAATTTGTTGTCTAGCAGACAGAGAGCATGTGCTTGGGCCGATAAGTGACTGATCTCCACAAACATGCTTTCTAATGCAACAACACTCCACGCACTCACATAACCAAAGGAATTAATCACAAGCAATGATGCAACATTCGTAAGGGAAAGCTTCCTCTTCTGCCTAGTATGTCAGTATTACAGCCAGTTTTTTATCTACAGGGCAGAATCTCAAATACAGTACTGATTTTCCAACTTGTTCTTCCTGGGTAATAGGGTTTGTGTAAACCAAATGCAAAGGCCCTCACTGACGCTTCCTGCAGGAGGCCGCACTGCTGGAAGGCATCTGTGTGGCCTGAAAGCACTAACTCCAGCAGCGCCCGTGGGAATGGCAGATTCACCCGGAAACTCTGGACACACACGTGCCCTTCCTCTCTCACGCACTGACCGCTCCAGCAGCACCGCTCCAATGTAAGTACCTCTGTCAGAAGAAATGGAGCAGCACCGAGGAAGCAGGAACAGGCAGGCTCTTCCACACCGCGAGCATGCTACTTCAGGCCAGCGTGAGGGACAGCTTATCTTGCTGCTACAGCTAGATTCCACAGAGCCCACGGAGAAAGATACAGCCCTACAGGGCAATTCAGTGCAGGAGACCGAATGTAGTAGGCCTGCAGGGCCTAGGCTCCTAACTTGATTTCCACAGTTAAGTGACTAAGGTAGCTGCAACGAATTTGGGCGAGGGGGGCATACATGAGGAATCCACGCGGATCTCCTCTGGGGATACGTTGGCTTTGTGATCTGGTTCCAGTTTCCTGTGATGGATCAAAATTAAACCGCTGTATTCTGTTGGTCCACCTTCCTGTGGAAGTATCTCATTTTTTGTTCTTTTCCTTGCAGGACCTGGTTTCACAATGGGAAGCTGCAAAAACACTGAATTTCCTTTTTCAGTGCTTAGATTTTGTTTAAACATGATAACTCTGGCAGAATGAGTCAATTGATCATTCCAGCAAGAAGAAAAACACAGAATTATTTTTCAGAGTACAAGACAATTCCCATAGGACCTACCATCTATTAAGACTGATAATTTTCTTTACAACGTTTATTTTCCCTTCCTGAACTTCAGGTGGCCCTCATGAACTGTTGCAATATTGTGTTTTAGTCTTCTTTCCTCCTAATACATCATATAATTCTTCCTTTCTGACATCTGGTTTCACATGCATTCACTTTCTGATAAAATAATACCCATTTTGTAGTATCACTTTAGCAGCTAAATAATACACTTTAGGATGATGCCGCAAGACAAGAATACTTGACTGCAATGCCAATTTTATGCAATAACCCCCCCAAAATAAGTACTGTCCTAAGAAGCTTCTTTCTTGAACAGATGCACAGAAACTTCTCAAATCATTAATCTTAAAATATATTATGCTAAAGGGTAATTTAACATAAAATCCTGCAGCAACCTGAATTTCTATAAGCTATGAATACAAAGCCTCATTGTGTCAAGTAGTATAAATTTTCAGGGTTCTGAAACAGCCCTACAGAAAGCATTATTATGTGCATGTGAAACATTAATATATCAGCTTTCAATGCCAAGGAAGCAATTACTAACCCAGGTATTTCGTGTGTGTGCGTTTACATGTTTTTGGGAGAGGGGGACAATAGACATTTTGGAACCTTTTCTAGTCATCCCTAACGCATTATCTGTCTGTGCTGTGCTGCCTGCCCAAATTGTGCTACAATTTAAAGCAATCAAATGAAGAGACGGAGACTGAGCTCACTACCACCAGCTAAGAAGTAGAAGCATGGTGTCCAATAAAACCCCAAGTCAGTAACTAAATTGTGCACATTCCCGAATTTAAATTCACATCAACATCAAAAACGAAGAAAACTTCTCAAGAAAAACTAGTATTATGGTACTGAGCCCTGTAAATCTCTCATCACAGTACGGCTCTCACATTAAGCAAACCAGAGCATTACTGCTTCCTTGCCTTGCAGGGCGCTTCCGGGAATCAAGGTCCCCAAATGCTGCACACTGCTCTCCTTAACAGTTCTGTAAACTCAAATGGATTCACAAGCCCATCTACACAGTTTAAAAGGAATAGGCCTGCCTAGCCAAAGTCAAACTGAAAAAAAGTATTTGACTCAGCCTTTTATTTTAACTTAAATCAAATGCCTAACTCAGTAAATAGCTGACAGACAGCGTAAGCTGTACTGACAGTCTCAAAGCCAACACATTTATCATTTGCACTGAAGCAATGCTTTCGCGTATGCAAAGTACAATGCGAATAACAATTACCGCTGTGATGCAGCAGAGCTTACTAACACAAGCACAATGCTGACGTGGCTATGCTGCATCCAGCTCTGGAGCTAGCTCATTTGCCAGTAGTCCAGCAGTCTCTGCCCTGCCTGCATCTGTTGCAGGATATAGTTATGCTCGAACACTCCCATCCCCACCACACTGCCCTGGAAAGTGCCTGGAATAAGAATACCGCAATACATCAAAATTCAATTCCAAAGCATGGAGCTCAGTTTCAACACTTGGATTGCTCCTGATAGTTGCGTTGCAGGTACAGCTTTGCAGACAGGCTAGACAGCAGCAAGGACGATGAAATAAAGCTCATTTGACAGGATGCTGCACTCATCCCTTGCTTTATCCATCTTCTCACAGAATTACCAAGATCATGGCCTATGTTGCATTTCACAGTTCTTTGCCTTCTTTGCTTGAGTCCAGAGCATCTCCTATAACTTTGCTCACTTTTGATTCCTCTCTTTCTCTTCTAGCCAAAGACTTAAAGCACTTTGCACTTTTCTCATTAGAGAAACAGCTTCCTCAATCCTGGGAATCACCTGGGTCAGACTCACCAACAAGAAGGCTCAATTTGTCTTCCTTCCTGTCAAAAGCACAGTTATCTTGCTAGGTGTCATTCAGTTTACTTACTTGCTTATACTAACATTATACTTATTTGCATATAACTCCCAACGGACCTCAGCCACTACCTACGTATTTGCCACAGAACTTTGCACTCGGAAGTCGGATTTGGTGACATGGGCTGCCTTTGATCCACGGTTAGCTTGTTTACAAGTCTCCTCACCTCAGATGCATTCAAAATAACTGACTCTTAAAGCAAACCTTGACAGGACCTGCAAGATCCTCTCTTGGTAAAATCAGTATTAAAAGCAAATCTTTCTCCATGGCAAATCAGTGTGACAGTCTGAGCTCAATTCCTAGCTTATGTTAAAATTTTAAAATTAAGCCCAAGAGCTACCCATGGCCATATCTGTGACTAGCTCAGACACGTCTGTACACGAAAGACAAATTCAAACCTGTCCCAAGCTTTGGAGACGCTTGTTTTTACATTTAAACCATGTCACCTGGACTCATCTATATACATTTGTTCCTAAGGACAGGATTCATATCCCCCAAAAGCGAGCTATTTCATTTGAATTATTCTTCCAGGCTCCTCCTTTTCTCAGCCAGAGAACAACATGCTTCCACAGGGTAATTCATCCCATACATGCCTAACACAAATGAGACCAATTGCCGCCTGGAGGTGCTTCTTTCCTTCCTGTGACTACAAAGACAGCCTGAGTGACTAGTGTGGCCTCACTTTCAGAGAGTTAAATTAGGTTAGCTGCCTCCTGTCCAAAGCAATTTTGTACAAAGATAGTCCTATTATATTTTGTAGCTGTCATGCAGAGCGGATGGGGAGGTGACACAAGTCGAGCGAGCAAGCAAGCAGAAAACTCAAGTCTCCTCCTTTCACTGGGACTTGGCTACTGCTGCCAATTTTATTACAGCAGCGCTCAACGTGGGGATGGCCAGCTGTAAGAACACCGGAAAAGCCTGACACCCCAAGCAAACAGTGGTCCACTCTGCACCCCTTCACAGAACACTGCTGCAAGTCCATCCTGTTCCATCAGCGCTTGAGGTGGCAGTCGGTAGGTGGAATAGGAGAAAACACTAAGTAAACGGCTGTGACACTGTACCCGAGTTGACGGGATACTAGACTAGGACCTAGATTTACTGGGTGATCTTGTACAAGTCACTGTCCTTCTGTGACTCAGTTTCTCCATCTGTAAGTGGAGATGATGCTCCTGGCCTCCTCTGTCAAATCCTTTTAGCTGATGATAAAAAACCTACTAACACACACATAGGTATTTTTACTCACTAAATATAGGTATCTGTAAACCTTTAAGTACGATACTAAAGATCCAGTTCTAGGACGTTCCTCAAGCTGAGCACAGTGAAGAAACAGATTCCACAGACACATGATTTTTAAAAGGAAAAAGGCTACAGGGAAAAACCTAAACCCAGCTAACACGTATTCTAATTAGCATAACATTTTGAAACCTCTAAGTACAAATGCTTCACCAAAACAGGACTGTAAAACACTTAAGTACATGTTAGATCTAGCAAAACCTTGCATTCTTTGTACATATGACAGCTTTTTAGAAAGTCAACCATGCTGTCCCAAGACATTTTCAAAGTCAAATAGACCACGGTAACTAGTGAATTCAAAGCAAATGGTAACATCTTCTCTGCATTTCCACTCCATCAAGTCTAGCATCCTATCTTCTGCTGCAACAGTACCTAATACTTCTACAAGCTCATATAATGCTGCACAGTACAGCAACATGCTTTCTATGCAATCTAGTGGTGACTTGCCAGTATAAAGCATGAGACTGGATTACTTAAATATTAACTAGTCATTAGATTTAATTGGAGAGTATTTTGTCAATCTGTTTCATAATTATTTTAGAGGAAAAGACTGAATGAGGAAAGAATGTAAGAAAACACACTAAGACTGTGTTACTAATGTAGATGTCACTGTGTCAAAAAGCAGAATCCAGTAGCTAGGACCCAATCAGTGAGCCATTGAATGGTAACTGCCCTAACTCCCTGACAGCTTCAGAAAAAACTGGGAATTTAGAAATGAAAGGTCTCAAAGGAAATGGACACCTTTCATTTCTAAATTCCCCTGAGCCACACAGTGCCCTTGAATACATTTTGATGCACTTGGGCCCTCTCTCCATGCTCCTCCCCAGGAAAGCAGGTGATGTGCAGCCCTCTCGAGCCAAGCTCCAGTCCCAGAACCTGCGATATTTCTTACTTAACCGACTTTGTTCCAATTTGCATCGAACGAGCGGTTGGACTGGTTCTCGGCAGCAGCCTGACAACAGCTGACGTGAATCAAAGCCGACAGCATTTTCCCAAGAGGAAAGTAGGCGAAAGGTTAGGGTCGCTCCTCCTCCAGCACGCGTGGCTCCGGCACGGAGAGGGCAGGGGAAACGCTTCCCACAGACGGGCACCCGCTCCGTGCTGGCGGCGGGGAGGCCAGGGCAGCGGTGCAGACGGAGGCGGAGCGCCTCCCGCGTGCCGGCGAGCTTCGCGCAGAGCTCCGAAAGCACTGCCAAGACTCCTTCCCCTCCTTACAGCCATCGCTCCCCTTGAGGCAGCCCCTGCACACACACCTAGCCCCAGCGCATAAGGCTTCCTTTTTCCCTGGAGGGAGCCCAGTGGCAGTGGATGTTTTTTACCATGATTTTCTGTACCACAGAATCTTTGTACCAAATTGTCACTCGATCTCGAGCTCCCACTGAAGACAGCGTGCATGTTTGATGAAGCACCACAGTAAAGACAAATCTGCCTGATGGCCAAAGCACAAGTTACTTAAGTTTTCAGCGTACAACCAGAACAGCTGGTGAGAAATGGCAGGGTGTTTCTTAAGCTGACGCCTCCTGCAAAGCCCCGACTCCAGGGGAAGGGGTACTTTTTCTTGTTCTGCATGTGACCTCTCCAGTTGCTCACCCCCACCTGCAAGTTCTCAGACTACCCGTGCGACTCTGAAGCAAGCCACTGGGAAACGAGTACAAGCTATGGTGTAGGGCCAAAACAGCAGCAAGGGCAGGGAGACTTGGCCATGCCCCTTCACATGACTTTGACAAATATGAAACAAGTTTTTCCTGACCCTAAGTATTTTCAGTACACGGCCGAGTGCAAGGTCTGTAGGGAAAAGGCTCGGCGCTGCTCTGGGCTGTGTACAAACCCACCTGAGTTTCAAATTCCGCAGGTAAACGGCTGTTTGCAACTCTGTATCACCACTCAGATACCCCAGTTGTGTTACACCTTAAACTAATTCGAGTCCCTTTTCTCGCATGCTCGAAGCCTTCTCTGGATTTTACTCCTGTGTACAAGTATGACCGCTACTGCTAGAGGACAGACTTTCAGAAGTAAATACAGATGAAAACTGAAATACATGCAGATTCTTCTAAAATTCCTCAAAAGATATAAAGAATTGAGTACGGAATGGTCTTCCTCCCTCCCTGCCTCTTAAAGAAGCCTGTAGAATTTCACAGCAATGATATCGCATTTAAATGAAAAAAAAAGGAGGGGAGAGAACATAATATTCCCCATTAAATTTTGCAACAGATGTTAACCACCCCACCTGCTCTTGTAGCAGCCCTATACAATCTACCCAGTTTTGTGGGAATGCAAAAATGCAAAGGCAAAACTTAAAAATAGTTTGAGAGCATTTTTTACATATTGTTTATTCTTTTCTTCCATTAAGCCTCTGAAGCCCACAGATTTCAGCATCCCTTTCAACTAGTGGTCATTTAAACTTTAACTCCTGCCTGCAAATGCGCTAGCAGATTACAAATGGGAATATCGAGTGCAGAGGTCGGTCTTTATCAGAACTATGGTTACTGGCTGGCAGCTTGTGTAAACCATGAGCCATCACTTTGCCAGTCTCAGCCTTTGGCTTTGCAAGCTGTGACTAAAGATCCTGACTTGCTCTGCTAGCAGCTGTTGCAAGCTGTGAGCCAGCATCTTGGCATTCTCAGCTGAAACACTCACCACTTCCCTGCTGCCAAACTGTCATTTTCAGTTAGCAGAACTGGTGTGACACTACAGCAATGTAAGGCCATCATAGGGTAAAAAGGGATCATCTGTTCGAACAACCCACATTCAGCCAACTGACTCATTTTTAATCACTTTCCAATAGAGGTCATCCAGATGGTAAACATCTGGCTGTATGCATCTTAGCAATCTTCCAGTGAGAATTATCTTGCTAGTCAACATCTAGTCCTATCAGTTGTCAATTACTTGTGCAGTCACGTTCCTGCAATGACCTCCTTTTTATCATAAAAAATGAAAGCTACAGTATAAAAGTTCTCTAAGCAAAAGAGCATTTTTGTCAAATACTGATTACCTGACTTCCGCATCAAATTAGGAAATAATCGTTGTCTATTCACAGAGTGACTTTAACAAATAACGGACAACATCCTTCCAAGACATTGCGAACAGAAGCCTTTGCTGACTACAGAGTGCCATTTTTAGACAGCGTTACTTGCAAACACACATAACCCAGAAGCAAAAGATCACCACAAAGTTTCCTCTCCTATGCTTGCATAGGTGCTTTGGGGTAAACTTACCTTGGTATCACTGTCCATCTTCTTTTCCCACGTGCCCAGCTTGAGCCACACGAAGACCCATATTTGCATCCCCTTTCTCATTCTGCCATATAGCCTAAAGAGTTAGTTTGCCTCTGACACTTGACAGGCTGTGGGGTCTTTTCAGAGGACTAAATTCAGTCTGTGAACTACAAATTGGCCCTGCAAACTCTAGATGTACAGTTTGGCACATTACACCAGCACACTGGATTCCATTTTAAAAGCAAAAATGTATCTGTGAGAGAATGCTGAAACCATGAGGAACGCAACTGCGTGAAAGAAAGCCAAGAATGTGCAAATTCCTATAAATCACAAAGGATTGAAAAAGAGTGTTGAAAATATCACTGCATTTAAAGAAGACAGTTTTACTGTGTTTCCACACCAACTTCCAATTCTGACTGTACCTCTGGGCAGCCCCAGGAAGTTTCAGACAGGAAGAAGATCAATATTCCTTCCCGTTTAATACCATGTCAATAGGAATTGAGTAATGGTTCATATTAATAGCACTAGGAAGTAGGAAGATAAAATAGCAAGGTGAATACCAAAAGTCCTAGATACAGCATCTGATTCTGTTTTCTTCCTCAGAGACAGCAAATGTCAAGAGAAAACTGTCCCTAATTATGATCCCCACCACCACAAGAAATGTGCATGTTCCACTTCTTTTAAAATTTCCTTCGGGTAGAGGCCAGCCAGATCAGCAATTGATAGTATACTGTGGAAGACGTACCTCTCCAGCTCACTGTTTTGAATAACCCAGGATTGTTTTCATATTTAGAGACATTCACAGCTTCTTGATAAGCCACGTGGAAGTACTTTGAACGAACAGCTCTCTATATTAGATGACAGAATTCAAATTACTACATCGCTGCAGAAATCTAAGTAGAAACTCCATAAAGAAGGATTGAGATAACAAGACCAGTTGCTTCCCTCACGCCTAGCACACCTAACTATCACTTCTTCAGATGAAGAGTGAAGAACATGTACGGTGACGTATTTTGTCCGTGTTACCTCTTTGTGGATACACAAAAGTCCCCTCAGCACTATACTGACTCCAAAATCCATCAGGGGCCAAATCCTCTTGTAAAACTGGGACTTACCTTTCCATGAAACACACTGCAACTGTGGTGACTGTGCCAAGACCCTAGGAATATCAAGGGAGTGTGGTACTTGCAGTGAGGACAGGCTCATCCCCACCATCTAAGATCTAGCCCACCATCTAAAATACCTTCTTAGAAACTGGGAATTAAGCCTCTTTTCTCCCAATAATTTCCTACTCACCTGTGATTAACCAGACAGAAAAATTACAGAAAAGCACAGAACTTCTTATAACACTATGGAAAATGAAATAAGCAATTCCATGATCGTGAGGATGACGACACACATGCTTTAGACACTCGGATGCAGAGTGGTTTAGGAACAATGCCTCAACTATCAATTTCAAAGTACTGCCTTAGTGTTTGCTTTACTTCTGCTCCCGAGAGCTCTATTCGAGTGCTGTGTTCATCACTTGTGGCCTGTGAATTATGGGTTAACATCCTCTAGGCTAAATTAAGAAGGGAACAAGAGGGGATTTAACAATAGCTCTCCAATGAGAGGGCAGTTTCCCTTCTCCCTGTGCGAGGAAGCAGGGAGTCCTCACGGCTCCCCACCTCTACTAACGGATGAACCCAGAGGACACTCTCAGCTCTTTCTACTTGCTTTCACCAACACGTTGCCAGCCCCTGGAGATGGCTGGCTGCAGCAACTGGCTGCAGGGCCTTGTTTCAGGTTTTGCTCTAAAGTTGGCCACAAAGGGAAAACCCCCCACTTGCCTATAGCTGGAGACAGGCCGGTACCAGGACATCAAGACACATGTGCACTCTGTTCTCGGAATTTGTATTTTTGCTGGTGCGAAAGCAGCAACTGAACAAAGCGAGCTCCGAGCAGAGAGGCCGCTGCACTCCCTCTGCTGGCTTCCTCTGGGGGATGGCAGCAAGCCCGCACTACACCTTGGGAAAGCACACTCAAGTACCGACCTACCAACTGCTCCTTCCTGCGGCTTCGGTCACTTCCGAAGCCTCATAATGCCATTTTTCCTAACACTAAACAGGAGGCACATAAAATAACACAGCAATCTTTCCGAAGTTAAACACCTTCAGGCAGAGAAATGCAGGCAAAGATCAAATTCATTAGATTTTACTTCTTTGCTCCAAAAACTTTTACAAACATTTCCACCTTCCCATCACAACTTGAGCAACTGAGCTGCATTCGTAATTTGACAATCTGAGCACTGATCTCAGTAACAACAAATCTGCCATCTTCACATTGTGTGTGTTAAGGCACACGGTCTCAGTGCACTAAATAGCAGCAAAACATCCTCCGGGTTGCTTTTTGTAGAACTTGCATGCAGACATGCATCAAAGTCAGAATAGAACCAAAACACGTTTTGATTCTGGTGAAGATATGAGCCAGGCATAGTAATTGGGAAGGGATACTATTTTCCTAGGCAGAAACTTAGAATCCGTAACAATACTTATTCATTTCACCTTCTGAATAGGGCTCAGCTACAAATGTTGAGACGCACTGGAAACACACGCAAGGATGACAACACTCTGGCACAGACACAACTGTATTCCTGCCTATGCATGCCACGACTCCACATCTTGCCAAGCCACGGGACAAGTGCTTTACTGGCAGCATTCAACAGTGTATGCACTTGTCCAGAACTGCAGCCTGACTTCTCATGTGGGCCCCACTTCTGGTTACCTTTTCAGTAGGGCCAAAAGACAAAAAACCAAGAGGACAGACAAGTAGATCAGTGACAAGTGACTACTATTAACAAAGACCACTCCTCCTAATAGCAGGATATTATGCTGTCCAACCATGGTATGTTGGTTCATAGGGAACAATGGATCCCTTCTTTTTACAGTGCTTGCCATCATTACTTCATAATTCACAGGAAAACCAACGATCCGTTCAGTGGACAAACTAATGAACTCTATGACACAGAACTTTTGAACTATCAATCGTGCACTTTGAATTTGGCAGCTCAACACAGATCATTTGTCAGCAGCCAAAAACAGCTCAATGATTTGTAAATACAGCAAATAAATCAAGTGAATATAAAATACTGTAAAGCTGCCATACAATCTAGGGAGCTTTCCCAGTTTAATTAATTTGCTACAAAACATACCCTTAAGAAAACAGATGCATCAGTGCAAATACTGCATGTACACTAGGATCTACAGGGTGCTTTCCTGCCAAACACTTTTCCAATTTGCATTTCTCACATTTGTCTGCAAACAAAAGCAGTCATGATTTACAGAAGACAAATGCATAACTTGCCAAAATGACCGAGATAACATTCTAAATCAGGCACTCTTCCTAAGAAGTTGAGGGTAGTTGTTTTTACAAATCTGTGAACAGTAGGATATAATGATATATATTCCTGTTTTCCATCTACCAATTATTCCTGGGTGCTGGACTATAAATCCCAGTTCCTGTCTGGGAAAACTCTAAAGGGAAAAGATAAAGTATGTTAGTCCCTTTCCACACTTTCCAGCGTGCTCTATTAGCAGTTCTTATGGGTAAAACAACTGCCTTCCTGGTAGGCATTTCACTGTTTCCAAATCCATACTTCCTTTTATGTATCCCTGCACTTCCAGCCTCAGCAGTCTAGTTTGATGTCAAATACGCTCATTGTATTTCTTGATCTTCTCAGTTCTAGTACCTTTTTTGGCAACAGATAGACCAATCTCACTATAGACTAACATGACACATATACTTTCACTGGATACAGTGAACGCACCACTACTTTTGCATATGGCGTGCACTGTGAAATCTGCAATGCTTATTTACATAAGGAAAGGTTTACTTTCAAGCTCTAGGACACAATCCAGTACTCGTTACAGCAGAAACTGAATGCGAAACCTTTCCAGCTACACTTTTCTATTTGTATCTTGCATAACCGTTCTAGCATTGAAGAATGTCATGGAAAAAGACCAGTAAACATCAACTGAGAAGTAGAAGCAGTTACATTTTTTAATATAATCATTGTTTAAGGAGGTACGATACTCGAGTTGCTGGAAACCTGCCTCTAATTTGAATATTAAGTTGTTCTTGCTCCTGTTGAAATAGTAAATGATACTTCTTGGTTGGCTTCCCGAGGCTAACAACTTATACATGTGGCTTGAAATGGTCAACGCTGGTTATCGCTGTTAACACGTTATATCTCTTACCGCAGTTTGAATCACCAGATAGTGACTGGGGTTTCTCACAGCTTCTCACATTATGCAATTTGAAGGGCCTGAACTGTATAATGTAAAAGACCAATTGCCAAAAGGCTACGTTGTGCAGTGAGACCAGTCCTGTCAGATGAAAGACAGTCTCCCCCAAAGTAATATGAAACCATAAAGAAACTTTCACCATATTTGACCTAGCATTTCTTCAGCCAAACTTCAGGGAGAAGAAAAAGTTAACCTGGCTTCTGACTGATGAGACATGCCAGGTATTAAAAGAGTCATAAATCTCGTTATCATTTCAGTATGGAAGCTTGCAATTTGCGCAAGATAAACAATTTAAATAAGCTGTTCAGGTAACTGCTCTTGCTGAAAACACATTCGGAAGTGATCGTTCAGTTAAGTATGACAGTTAAAAACGAAACAAATGCAATGCAAGAATAAAGAGTGAAGTCCAAGCTAAGACGTTGGAAGGAGCGCTGCTCCATTCAATTGTTAGAAGTCACTCAACATGTTGAGACACACAAACATATCAAGTCCGTGTTAGTATCTAAGTAACACAGGGATCCGACTTTTAGGGACCCTAGGTAGGCAAACAGCTTGCCATGTAAAGGGGCATGCAAGGTAAAACATACATAAGACTTCCTTTACCCCACCATATATTGCCATGATAGCTGGAAATCATAAGGGCAGTCTGCTGCTGCAAAGTCTCTAAAGGAAACTCCTGGCTTCTAGCGAGATGAATAATACACCTGTTCCTCAGTCATGAGCAAACACTACAAAGGAGTAATTAGAAGCTATCTGACCTGAAACCCACATGCCCATTACTGTGGTATTTTTCCACCTACTACAGGTGAAACAGCAGATGGGCTGGACCTACAAGGGGAGGGGTGGAGTGGCAGTGCAAGATGCTGATTTATAAAGCACTAGCAAACACTGCTCTTTCTCCACAGGTTCCGGACAACGAACCTGTGCTGCCTGAAGGATGTCAAAGTGCGAGCAGGATTCCAGCTAACGAATGCTTGCCAGCTGAGAGGGAACCACAACCTCTGCAAGCTTTTGCACTCCAGTAGTCCAAACCGCTCGGAGCTACTTCATCTCTGATTGGGTTTTTAGTTTTCATCCAGACACTTCGGTTTGTCTGCTTCACTCCCATCAGGAAAGAAAGAAGCTCACCGAGATGGTAAAGGTGAGTACACTGTTGACCAAAATCGCTGTTCCTGAACATGTGGTTTCTTCTTAAAAACTAGTATTAATTTTTAAGTTTTGATATACATAGGTATATTATGCATGTGAGCTAAGTGAAAAATGGAACTAATGCTAGACACTGTTGTGCATCCAGTGCAACAACTGATTTTTTCGCTCTATACAAGTGCATGCTTCTAATCCTAAAAAGCAAATAGAGCAGACGGGATAGAAAACAATTCTGGGAATGACTTGTTTCTTCTTCAACAGTTCCATGAACACTATTTCTTTTGCAAATGCCAAAACCTGACAGTGTCTGAAAACGTGCCTAGGAGAGGAATCCCAGAAGCCCCTCTCTGAAGGCTGAAAGTAGATCATGCATAGGAGTGATCAATAGATTTTATTAACATCTTGAATTTTATTACTCTCCTCCATCTGCTAAGTTCTCACAACAGTTGTTTTTTTTTTCTCCTGGTCTCTCTACTTTATGGAGATTTGAAAAGCTGAACAGATTTTTGGGTGGGATGGTTAAGGAAGGAGGAGGAGGAGGAGGTGGGTGAAGAAAAAATTCCAACAGATAAACCAGTGTGTGCATCCTTGGCAAGGCAGAAGAATGAGAACTTCTTGTAACAGAGATGTCCTTCATCTGCGATATGTATAACTGAACAAATTGAAGTGCTTTAGGAGAAGGATTTCAGACATGTAGCTCCTCAAACTACCCACTCCAAGTTCTTAGCTTTTCCCTTCCGCAATAGATAAGGTCAAGACTTCAACATTCCTCTAATTAAGGAGTATCCGAGGATAAGATGCCAGTTCTGAGTTCAGAAAAATCGTAAGTTGTAAGATGTTGCAGTCATTTGAGTTCTCTGGTTTAGCCTGCATGTAATTAAGATGTCCACTTTCAACTCATCTGAAATATTACCTCTGCAGGAGTACAAACATTGACAAGAGTCCTGCAAAATGTACATGTACTCTTCAGACAAATAGCAACAGCATACATGTGCATATATCCCACTGGTAAAGTGCACCATCAGATAAGATCCAGTAAGCATGACTGATGAAGCTCTGACAGTTAATCTCTAAGGAACCCAGCGAGAAACAGGGTCAACCAAATAGCTCTTCCATGGAATGGCATGTGGCTTACAAGATAATTAGGATGTGGAACATTATGATTATAGAAGCCGGTGATTTAACAACACGGCAAGTTTGCCCTTCAGTCTATGTTATTAACTTAGAGTTAGGAGGCAGGAAAAAAACCCACAGGTTATCAATAAAAGCAAAACATTCTAAGAGGTTTGGCAGCCTCCCCAAGTTATTTAACAAGTTTTATGTACCTGGTAGTGGATTGGCAAAATTGAGGGAAGGGTTCTCCACCACCCTGTCAATCCTGAGCTCTCTGTGAAAAGAAACAGACTTCTTTCTCTCTGGCTACCAGTATAGTGTTTACCTCCATTTCTCACTATGGGATCAAGTGACACTAATTTCATGACTAAACTGTTAAAGTTGCAATAACATTTGTTTTTCTTGCTCTTTAAAGAAAGATTGTTCACTGTATTATACAAATGTGTAAATGTTAATTTTAACTGAAAAGAAAAAAGTTAGTTTTGAAGTCATGTACTTAGAAAGCTCCAGGCACAGGCAAAGAAAATAACTCACTAAAATTCTCTTTTTCTTTTTCTTTTTTTTCAATCTTCTAGTTTTACACCAGTCTCTTCCCTGGAGCTGATATATGGCTTAACGGTTCAAGCTGGCAGTGCTGAAATCCTGGGCTCCTGTATTCCTACACTTTGTGTCAAGCTATAAACTACTAAAAGTTTTGCACATTTCCACAGCTTTACATCTTTGTAAAGATTTACATCTGCTGAAGACCTGACCAAGAGTGCTGTAATACATGCTGGAAGGACCTCAGCGTAGGACAGGTCAAGCACTCTCAGTTGCTACGAAAAGAGGCAGTAACAACACACAGATTGTCCAGAAAAGCGAATTTGTCAGAGTTTGATCTGTCTGCCATATTTTTCATTACTTCCTTCAAGTCAAAGCATGTGATCACAATGCCAAAACCTTATTTTCTTTTACAGAAAAAGTCTGATGTTTACTCAGTTGAGATCAATGGGACAGAAGATCTGGAAAAAACAGAGAAGGTAGATGAAGAGGGTATGTACAAAGACCTGAAAGGCAACAAGAAAAAAAAGAAGACAGAAGACCTTAAGAAAGAACTGGACCTGGTGAGTGATGCTAAGCTCACATTTCACCGGGCAGGACTGCATTGAACCACTGTCTGAACGAACCCTGGGGAAGCGGTGATCTGTTGCAGATCTTGACAGAAGATCTGTTGCGTTGGAAGGGTTAATGAGGAAGGATTAGCTTCCTCGCACTCTTGAGGTGTGCCATTCTTAGAAAAGAAGTTGTGCAGAGTTAATGCCTACAACAAAAGAATGATTCTGGCTTAATTAAGCCACCAACAGCACAGAACAGTACCTCTCTACTCCCAAAACAGGCCAGCATTTTCCCAGGTGGATTAACTATAACCAGTGTTTTCTCAGAACTTGCAATCTCAGAGTCAGTGAGGAAACAGAGGGAAAGGCAGATGCAAAATGTTTTGTTTCAGAGATTTCCAGTCGGTCTAAAAACATGCATCAGCTTTAAGAGCAGATTCCATCCTCCCGCCCCAAACAAACCGTACTGTACTTGAAAAACAGAGTTCTAAGCAGGAGCTCAAGAAATCTGTATTTTATTGCTGTTTTCCCACTGACCTACTGGCCGATCTTGGAAAAGTTGCTTCCTGTCTATACGTTTCAGTTTCCCAATCTGGAAAATGAAGATAATTATACTGACCTCTTTTCTGAATTGCTTTGAAAGCAACTGACAGGATAGGCTACGTGTGGGCTAGACAGTATTTCAAAGGCAAGGAAACCCCAAAATGTGACGTCAGCTCACCCATCATCTTTCCAAGATCTATCCGCATAACAGCTAATGAATTCTCAGTGCATCTCATCTTTGCCACCAGGGGATGTAATATTACCCTCAGGTACCTAATGGGAAGCCAAAGCACAGACAAGTTAACTGACGCAGCCAGGTACCAATGAACCATTCCGAGAACTCACAATGTCTTGGCTTCTAAATCCCTGTTCAGCATGAGATATAAATGGGTCGATGACACCACAGGTGTCACTGCAGGGAAAGGAGAAAAACTTCCAGATTTCCCTCTCCTGCACCCTTTAGAACTGTGTGGTTAGAACCTGTTGCTTCTTTCTGCAAGACTACGGCAAATAATTCCGCATAGCCTACCTTCTCAGTCAGGTGCAAAGACTTGTCACACATACTCTGACACCACTGCCTTTCTTCTATCAATATACTGCCTATGGTACTGGATTTTTGGGTCTTGTAGCACATGAGAATGTAAAGAGGAACTATCTATCTAAAAGGAGGAGAGTTATTTGCAATAAGCAGTATCAACGTGAAAGCATCATTCTCTTCTTGTGACAGATCTGCTGGAGGAGGGAGATACTTACGAAAGTACTCCCAAAACCGAAAGAGAAATGTAGCTACCACCCTCCAGTGAAGTGTACTCTGCTACCTCCTTAAATCTATCTACCAAAACTTTTTGCATGTATCAGTTACGCCTCTTAACTCCACACGAGACATTTTTTGTTCACATTTATTGTGAAACCCATCTTATTTCTGCTCAAGTCAAGTGAAAATGACTTGCACATTTTTTTTTTAAAGCAAATGGCAAAGTTGAGAGTAGAACAGAGTAGGTCCATGCTTTTTGTGAATAAATGCGTACTGTCTATTCATGCAAGTGGGATGTCACAGTAGCAACTGAGCCCACATGTTAAGGCAGTTTGAATATTCTCCAGACCCTGAAATACATGTTTCAACAGCCCGACATTCTGCTCGCTAACTATCATTTTCTCTTTTTTTTTTGGAATCCAGGATGACCACAAACTCAGCACTGAAGAACTGGAGGAAAAGTACGGTACAAGCATCAGCAAAGTAAGTCCATTAGGCATCACTGAGAAACCGTTCGAATCAGCTGCCTTAGTTTACCTCTGGCTGATCCAAAGCTTCGTAGAGGCAGTGGGAAAGCATTCGAACCAACAGATCATATACATGAATACGATACATGAAAAGCCAATAAAGCCTAAAAACAGACAGCAAGTTCACCAGCAGCACTGACCTGGATTTAGCCTGGAACTTCTCTCAAGTCTGAAGGAGTCCGATCTATTGTTTTAAAATCAAAATCCCTGTACAAAACCTGAACTCAATGTTTTAGGCAGGACCTCAGCTTTCCTAAAGACTGAGAAAGTTTTTATCTGATATTCAGATGTCACCACAATTCATTTCTCACTAGCACTGTCTGTAACAATCTGTAGCAAGCAAGAACACGGGAAATGGTTTAATCCTGAAGGAAATACTAGATCTGAGAAACTGTACACTGAGTTCCTCTGACACCTAACAGTACTGCCTTTGAATATCAATGCATGCAACATGGCCAGAGCACAGAAAAGAAGGCCAAGGAACTCCTGAACCACAGACTCCCCGGTGAACCACCAACCAGCAGCAGAAAAACTGATGAAGATGTTTGTTTTTAGTGTATGTGTATTTGACAGATAACTGTCAAGAGAATGAAAACCCCCAGTGAACACCGCCCCACATTCAATGCTCCAATAAAGAAACTGGTATTTCTTCATAGCAGACATTAATAGTAGCCACCTCGAAATCAGAGAGTTTGGAAATCAAAGAAGCAGGTTACTGCAGCTGATCCACGACACGAACGACATTTAAGGAATAAGCAACATGTGAATTTTGTTCCGAGTTGAGACACAAAAATCTGTTCTCTGTGACTTCATTTTAACGGTGTCATTTACTTTTGCAGGGTCTCTCCAGCGCAAGAGCAGCAGAGATTTTGGCTCGGGATGGCCCCAACTCACTGACTCCTCCCAAAGCCACTCCTGAAATTGTTAAGTTCCTCAAGCAGATGGTGGGAGGGTTTTCCATCCTCTTATGGATAGGAGCTGCCTTCTCCTGGATTTCATTTGGCATTCAGTTTGCCCAGGGAGCTGAATCACCCTTTGACAATGTAAGTATTTGAATAACTACAAAGTGAGTATTTGACTCTTTGACAATATAAGTAGTCTAAATACTACTTCATAGTTATTCAGTAACTACAATGAGGCATTTTATTCTTTCAGGACTCTCCCTCTGCTACTGAATATTTCTGATAAATGCCCAAATACCTGACATACCACTTCTGTCTAAGAGTGCCAGTCCAAGGTTTTATAACCACTACCCATAATCATAATTCTTAAGTATTCATAAGAGGAATACTGAAGTCCATAAAGGACTCTGGAGTCTGACTCCGATTCCCTTTTGAGGTACATTCTGCTGGGAATACAATTTGTTTGGGTTCAATATCAGGTTTTAGTTTGGAGAAGGCTTTCAGAGAGACAGGAATCTTGCTATTAAAACCCTTTTTATACTGAAAGAGCCTTACTCAATCACTAACGTGGCAAAACTGGAAACCTCTTTTTTTTTAATTAACAACTCTTAGACTGGCCCAGTATCTCATTTCAGGAGTCTCCTGAGACAATACAGAAGAACTATGATTTATTCCAGTGGAGGAGGTGCTGAACACATAATTTAAATTAACTGGATTCCTTCTTTTATTGATCAGCTCTACCTTGGCGTAGTCCTCGCACTGGTTGTTATACTCACTGGTATCTTTGCTTACTATCAAGAAGCTAAAAGCACAAACATCATGGCCAGCTTCAGTAAAATGATTCCACAGGTAAGAGTAACCAAGAAATCCTATTTGAGATAAATGTTTATTCCCATACTGCACCTTCAAATGACAAGAACGGGACTTGAGCGATAAGCAGCCTGAATTCTGTGCACAAAGCTGAATTTAGCTCTCGGTAGGACACTTAGAGGATGGGGCAATGCTTACTTTTGTCATACTTTCGTCTTACAGCAAGCTCTTGTCATCAGAGATGCAGAAAAGAAGGAGCTGCCAGCAGACCAGCTGGTTGTTGGAGACATTGTGGAAATAAAGGGTGGAGATAGGATCCCAGCGGACATTCGTCTGATCTTTACTCAGGGGTGCAAGGTACAATGATTTGTAAGGCGTGGGGAGAGGGAAAAACATGGTTAAAGAGGCTTTATTACATAGTAAGAATTTCTGGGCACCCAACAGGAATTATCAGATCCTTAATTAGACACAATGTCTATGCAGAAGCTCTACTGTGATGCCCAGCTCATGCACTACTTAATAACATCCCCCACCTTCCTGAACATCAAAATAAGCCATTGTGACCATACCATATTCTGGCAACACTCTTTGACAGGGCAGAGGCAGAAATACCAATACAATACTAAGTGTCTCCACAGACCTGGAAGTAGGTCTTCATACCATGTTTTCTTTCAGGCTGCTACCCAAAATCCCATTGACAGACATGTGACATTGACTGAACTCAAGTCCCACAGAAACAGATTCTCTCAGTAACACAGGCACTGAGAGCTGATAGTCCTGTGATCTATTATCGAATATGTTGCTGTCTTATCTTCTGGACTATACATAATCACATATTACTAACTTTAATATGGGCATGTCTTTGATTTGTTAAAGGTGGACAATTCTTCACTCACAGGGGAATCAGAACCACAGTCCCGTTCCTGTGACTTCACCCACGAGAACCCCTTGGAGACTAGGAATATCGCGTTCTACTCAACCACCTGCGTGGAAGGTGCGTACAGAGAGCAGGGCATCCAGAAATGGCACATGCAAAGGATGCTACATAATACTGCTAACTGATCTTCAACGTAATTCTGTGGTGATGTTTCAGCCACATAAAGGCTGAGAAAGGTCTCTGTCAAAGCAGTACCGTGTCTAGAAGACAGGATCTATCTCTCTTGGAGTTGACAGCCTGTTATTTCTTTGCAGGCACTGCTACTGGCATTGTAATCAACACTGGGGATCGTACTATCATTGGGCGCATTGCCTCTCTCGCATCGGGAGTCGGGAACGGGAAAACACCCATTGCTATTGAGATAGAACATTTTGTCTACCTGGTAGCAGGAGTGGCCATTTCCATTGGTGTTCTCTTCTTCATTATTTCTGTTTCTATGCGATACAAGATTTTGGACTCCATCATCTTTCTCATTGGCATCATTGTGGCCAATGTGCCAGAGGGACTGCTAGCCACAGTAACGGTAAGTCTGTGTTGGAATCCACTGGCTGTCACTGTAGTTCCTCATCTCTCCTAAATTCTTTACAGTGTAACACTATTTGATGAAAAATAGGACAGACACTCAATCTATTAAGTGACTTGGCTGAGTCAAGTTTAAAACAGGGCTATTTTTTCCATGAAATCGAAAAGACATAAACATTTCTTCAAATTTCAATGAATTCTGAAATTCTACACAAGCTGTGAAAAAAAATCTGAACTCAAACTTACTTCGCCCTCCCTGCCTGTTTCTGCTGACCCTTTCTTTAGCAGTTTTGTAACAAACTGACAGCATCTGCTTTGGTGTCCACACATGGCTTTCTATCCATTCCCTAAAATCATTATCACAAAACGAGATTTTTTTCAGAGTTGGTACCTTCCTAGATTGGAATAGGGAACTGACATAACTGAGCCATCAATCCTAAAAACTTCAGCACAAAAATCCTAATGCAGTCCTACAGAATGTTATCTAAGCACCATTCTGCCTCAATTGCTACCTGGTAGCACGGCATGAACCATTTCCCCACAGCCCGTTCCTGTTTGGAAATGAGGCTATTGTACCCTAAAGGACATATGGAAATTCCAGTCCTTAACACATACAAAGCACCAGAAATATCCTCGGCTTACAAGCAGCAGGAGAACCGCCAAGCAGTATTAGCCCTAAAGTACACCAAAAGTGACCAACCAGAAGTTCTGCAATAATGAAGAGAATTAGTTCAGGACTCATTAAGCTAGCAATTAGGAGCTCCTCACAAGTAGGTTCTTTCATCTAGAATGGCCTCTTAACTAGATACTACACTCTATTTCCATCAGCATGCAAGCAGGTTCCTTTCCACGTGTGTTCTTTTGCTAGTTACAGCCAAACCTCTGATCTTAATAATGCCATTACAAATAAAAACAATGTACTGCTGTCAACCAAAAGGTAGAAGTCTTTAAAAAAAAAAGTTCTCTCTGAAAAAAACAGCAAGTTTGTAACCTCGCTTTATTGTTGTGTAACTATGCCTTACTAACAGTGAGCTGAACTTCTTTACATCTGCCAGGTGAGTTTGTCTCTGACAGCCAAGCGGATGGCAAAGAAGAACTGTTTGGTGAAGAATTTGGAAGCTGTAGAAACACTAGGTTCTACCTCTATCATCTGCTCTGACAAGACAGGCACCCTCACACAAAACAGGATGACTGTTGCTCACCTTTGGTTTGATGATCAG
Organism: Dromaius novaehollandiae; assembly: GCF_036370855.1. Classification (NCBI taxonomy): domain Eukaryota; kingdom Metazoa; phylum Chordata; class Aves; order Casuariiformes; family Dromaiidae; genus Dromaius; species Dromaius novaehollandiae. The sequence continues at coordinate 5,168,455 of NC_088118.1, forward strand.
ATCTACTCAGCTGATACCAGTGAAGATCAGACAAGTAAATATGCAAACAGGGGATCTGGGGATGGGAAAATAAATGGATTGAACGTGGTGTTTCACACCCACTGGCTGTCAAACTGATGTCAATGGGGATGTCTTCTGATAGCCAAAGTAGATATGTCTCCCTGCCATATAAAAATGCAGTCTGCAATAGCACAGTTCCTCCTTAGCCACGTAGAGATGTGAAGAAAGAACTAAAATTTGAATTCCGCTCACAGAAAATAAGTCTGGAGGAGGTTTTAATCCAGATCCATTTGTCAACAGCAAGTCTAGTAGGAAAACAAATGGAGTAACTTTGCCAGAACTGTTAGTTGAGGGATGTAAAGGTTTGTGTCAAATTATTTTTCTACAACAGAACCTATCAAAAGAGCAATATTCTTTTGCAAATAATTCAATCCTTTTGTTTCAAACTTCAGCTTCTACCGCTATCATGTAATACGTTAAAGGATGCAATACTTATTTTACTTCCTCACAGCCCAGCCTTTTGATCAAAGTTCTCAGACATGGACAGCATTATCAAAAATTGTAACTCTCTGCAACCGGGCAGAATTCAGACCAGGACAGGAGAATCTCCCAGTAATGAAGGTACCGCTTACTTCATATCAATTTATTTCTCTTCCTCTGAAAGAATACATATGGGTTGTGGTGTGTGGCTTTACTAGTCTCTTCAGTTCTAACACACCCATGTTTGAAGTTAGTATTTACTACATACTCACAAAAAGTTGGGGGGGGGGACATAAAACCAAGAGCAACTGTCACTACAAGGAAAAAGACAATTCGGGTATCAAGAATTTTCCTACTACACTATGAATTTAATACAGCAAGAGATAGAAAAAGTAAGCATGCCTTGCTTAATGTCTTTACACATGACTGCTGGAAGTGGCACAGTCTGGTGATTAGACTATGGGCAATACAAATCCCTGATCTCTACTGTTTATTCCATCAATGCCTTCCTCAAAGTCATTGGATTTTGTGCATTTGTTAGCTCAGCTGTACATGCATACTCCTCTCACTCTAGAACTGCGTTATAAAGCTTCCACTGACACCTGAAAGCAATCACACATCTTGCACTTTCCCAGAATCATACACTCATTTCATGTCCTTGCTTTGTTTTAACAGCAACTGTAAAACAGATGCCCCACATGGTTAGTGTAATGATTTTTCAGAACAAGTGTTGCTTCATGTAGATTCACTGATGCTTAATCATCCAAAGAATGCTACAGAAGTATACAAGCTCTCTTGGTAGAAGTGCAGAAGTATATATACTACAAACTGTTTCTTCTTTTGTGCATATAGAGAGTTGTGGTAGGCGATGCCTCTGAAACAGCTCTGCTGAAATTCGCAGAAGTAGTTTTGGGTGACGTCATGGATATTAGAGCACGAAACAAGAAAGTGGCTGAAATTCCTTTCAACTCTACCAACAAATTTCAGGTGTGTTCTGTTTTTGGAAATTAGGCCAGACTATTTCCAACCTCTCTGTTTCCATTACCATGTCTAACTCTACCATTTGTGACATGCAAGTCTTAATGCGGAAATGCAGTGGCATGGGAAATTTAAGCTATAACGAATGCAGTTCATGCCATTTCACGGAAAGAATAATATTCTCACAGAAAAGGATAAGAAACATTATTTCCATTCAAAGTGACCAAAATCAGAAACAGATGAGTATCACATATTGTCTTTCAAATTATTTCATGTTTGTGGTCTGCAGCTTTCCATTCACGAGACTGATGATCGCAATGACAAACGCTTTCTGCTGGTGATGAAAGGTGCCCCAGAGAGGATTCTAGAGAGATGTAGCACCATCATGATCAACGGCAAGGAAGAACCACTGGACAGTGAAAAGGCAGAAGCTTTCCAAACAGCATACATGGAGCTGGGGGGCATGGGAGAGAGAGTGCTGGGTGAGTAAACTAGAGGGATTGCAGTGCAAAATGGGGTTTTAAATCCTGACACAATCCAGTGCTTCTGGACTTAGTTCCTCTTGCAGTGAGGGAAAAAAAGAAAAGCAAACAGCCTCCTAAGCAGAGTGTTAAAACCTCACTGATGTGCTTTAAGTTCTCTGTGGCAGGGACCCTCTTATCCGTATATATTGATTTTTGTCCTGCCACACTGCATAGCTAAGAAAAACCTGTAAGTATCTAATCCATGTTGTTGCATTAAATGCCAAGCCTATACAAACTTTGATGTGAAGGCTACAGCAGCAGACGAAAAAATCCATCGTGAAAAGCTATGCATTAAACGCACTAGAGTTTTATTGGGGGGGGGGGGGGGGGACCAAAAAACAAAGCCTTAGCAAGCTCTCCTCTTTTTCACCACCATCTCCTGTTCATTTCATCATCCAGGTTTCTGTCATTTGTACCTGCCTGAAAATGAGTTTCCAGACACTTACCCATTTGACACAGATTCCATGAACTTTCCCACTTCCAACCTGTGCTTTGTTGGGCTCTTATCTATGATTGATCCACCACGTTCCACAGTGCCAGACGCTGTCTCGAAATGCCGCAGTGCTGGGATCAAGGTAGGGTTTTTACAATGAACTCCACAGTGAGTCTACAAAAAGAATCACAATAATACAACTGTAAGATCTTCCACTGCATTGTCATTAAATATCTTTCTAGAGGTATCTATGAAAAGATGTAAATGCTCAAGCCATTAACACTGTTCTGCAATTATAACTTGAAGAATCTACTTGAAGGCCTGGAGAGGCATAAAGGTTTAGCTCAGTTTATGTGGGAATTAGACCACAGTAAAGATATGTGGAACTGAGACTAGATATCCAAATTTGGAAAAGCTCAGATACTGTCTCACTGGATCCATTTCTAAAATACAGAAACCACGGCCAGCTAGACTTGATGACTTGTAAACAGTGTAAAGTAACAGAAACAATTCTTGACAAAGTGTAAGGACATAGATCCTAAGGGCTACACTTGTTACGAACTTTCATGCATGGGAATCACTAAAATCTAAAAACTGTTCAAGCTGGCTGATCTGATGCAGCAATTCTAGTTTCATTCCCAAGAGACCCACAAGCGAATTTTCACCTCCAGGCACAGAGGTAATCTAGCTAAAGGAAAATCACTATTAAAATTACTGATCCCAAATGAGATGAATCCCAAGTCCCAACACTGACTAAATTTTTTGTAGTCTGAAAACAGACATGGCAACTAGCAACCCTTCTTCAAGAAATATTAAGAAAAATCATTGTTTTACCTGTCGGGACACCTGAGTCACAAGGATGCAATTTATGACGTGATACCCTAACAAACTCTCACCTTTAAGTATACGTAATGTAAATTCATATATAAAAGCTTCTTTATTCTGCATTATTCTGTCCTTGCTACCCGCAATAAATGGTTCCCTTACAGCCCTGATAAAATAAGGCCAACAACAAGAAGTACAGAACTAGTGTCAATACAGAGCTAATTAATTAATACTCATAATTTGTCTTTGCTATGTACACAATACAGTTTTCCAAGTGCAGATTCTAAAGTGCTTCCTGGTCTACAACAATAGATATTTCGTCTTATCTCTCTACAGCCATTGCATATACATTTCTCACTCACCCTAAGTGCTTGTCCCTTCCTCAGGTTATTATGGTCACTGGCGATCATCCCATCACTGCTAAGGCCATTGCCAAGAGCGTAGGCATCATTTCAGCCACCAGCGAGACTGTGGAAGATATGGCTAAGCGCCTCAACGTTCCAGTTGAGCGAGTCGATAGACGGTAAGAGCAGACAGCACATAGGGGATACGTACGGCTTCGTTTTCTGACAGCTATGCCCTCTCCCTCCACAATACCTTTAGCCTATTTTACACTACAGCTACTTGGTACATTCCCAGCCATTGTGTCCATGCAACATGTCATCTCTACCTAAATAACTACGCGTGTCGGTCAGCGCGTCTCAGTCTCCACTGGCCCTTGAAAATTCCTAGCAAATACTATTTTGCAGAACACGCTGGACTTTGCTGTCACTGCCAGCCTGAGGAAACATGCACTTACGGAAAGCAAAACCTAGAATCACATGCAATGCTGGACGATGACCTAACAACCAACAGTTCAAGCTCCTCTTTCACCTTTTAAACGTAAAAATATTAACATACTTAGACAAGCACAAAAGCTTCTTACAGAAAAGATGTCTCCCCTCCCCACTGCTCCAAGCCACGCCACCCCCGACTCCTCTTTACAACACATTTTCTGCTGTTTCTGTCTACTCAGGAGGAAGCTTCAATTACTTCCTTCTGTATCTAGGTAACTGTAATACAGTCTGGATTTCTACAGTGGCCCTCATTCAACACCTGCTGATTAACAACTAAGGCTTCTGAAATTAACTCCATTTGCTGCCTTCCTCAGTGTTGAGCTGCTTATGTTTCATGAGTGCACTCTTTTTATCTAAGCCTTTTGATCTGAAAATTTACCCAGCTTTCCCATGGCTATTACAGGCAAGCTACAGCAGCAGTAGTTAATGGGATGGAGCTGAAGGATATGAGCTTGCAGCAACTGGATGAGGTCCTGTGTAACCATTCAGAGATAGTCTTCGCTCGGACATCGCCCCAACAGAAACTGATTATAGTGGAAGGCTGCCAAAGACAGGTAAGTAAGAGGTGTAAAAGGTTATACAGAGATACGGATACAGGGCATTCACTAAGCAGTAGCTTTTCCTTAGGTATCACCCCCCCCAGGTGAGAGGATGGAAGCCAATCTGTGATGCACTCTGAGCCTTGCTGATATTCTTTTCACTGTGCAAGGACATTATCTGTCAGATTGCCACAAAACAACTAATGGCACTCCTGTCTCCTCTGGATAGAGTCCAAGCTGCTACAATTCCTGTTACAGACTCTGAACTCCTGCTGACAAAATGAGTTTTTCCCAAGTTTGAATGGCTTGGAGCTGTACTGAAGGCATGTAATTCTGCGAAGCTGCTGCTGCTGTGATGCATGCAAAGCTTCCTGGGTAAAGACTTGCATGTTCTTTGGGAAGGAGCCTTCCCCCAGGAATTCTTTAAATCCAGATAAAAGCAACATTGTTACCACATCCTCTCATCTTATCTCTTGTGGGCCATTTAGACCTACCCACTGTCTGCCCACAGGAATATTTAGAAGTGAAATAAGGTATGAAGCCCACAAAACGTCATAGCATGATTTATCCAGGGACAAGCCTTATAATTACTTCTGAAGACTGAACTACAACTCACAGAACTTCATGAACATAAGGCAGGATTTAAAGAGGGTTTGTCCCATCTACAGGCACTATTATTGTGTAAAGTAGCATTAACTGCAGCCGGCGCAAGAGGCAGAGGGAAAGAAATGAGATGTATTGCACTCTGAAAGATTCACATGGTCAGCAGAGGATTTTCCCCTTTGACACAACATTTTCTAAATAGATGCTGTGAACTGAAAGCTACAGACCGCCCTGCCTGAACTTTGCAAACAAAGCAGATGCAGCACAAGCCGTTATTTTATTTTTCTAATTACAGCAGAGCTGAGCTTTCCAATCATCATTATCAGCTCTTTGGGTTTAAGTCTGAAATGCATTTGGGGCAGGTGGGGGGGAGGAGATAAAAATCTTTCTATTTCATCTCTTTTTCCTTTTTTTTTCTTTTTGAATGGCCTTTGGCAGACAGAGTAAATGTGTTATGTACTGCTTAGACATCCACACTCCTAGTGCATTTGGCTTTTTAAAGGATAAAGAGGAATGACCTCCCCAACCCCTAAAGCCCGTCAGTCTACATGCTATGTTTAGTACTGAGAGCTTATAAGCCCTTCTGTACATGGCATTATTCATAGGTAATGACACTATGCTAAATCCCCAAAGGGACAGGACATTCAGTATTTGTTTTAATCAGTTTGCCAGGATTTCTCCCACTCAGAACACTCTGAATTGCTATTAAACTACGAATTTTTGCATCAACTAGAACAGGACCCTTAGCTGCAGTAGATGTTTCTCTGGAAAATACCACAGAAATTGACTTGAGGAATCAGTTTTTTCCATCTGTTCAGTTACTAGTACAACCCTAGCCCAGACTGCCAGTGACCAAAAGACGCTGGGTAAGATGAGAAGTCTCTCTAACCAAACAGTTATGTAATTTACACTTAATACCAAAACTGACTCATTCTATAGGCACTTCAGAATAAAGAGAAGGACAGAACATGTCGCATCAACTGAATCTCCCACAGATGTGCCTGGGTCAACTCAGACAGGGATAGACTACATATACTGGGAGAGACGTCTTCCTTTTTAAGGTCCCTTACAGCCAGAAAACTGTACAGCACGGAAAGAAATAACCAGATCTTAGATGCGTCTACTTCAGATGTCTATTTCAGGAAGAGATAAACCATATCCCTGAATTTCCCATCTCTCTCTGCTAACTCTGAAGGGAGTCTAGACAACAAATTCACATACAGACACCTATAGGCACAGAAGGCTGCTACTGCTGCTGCTGCATTGAGCCTACCCATGGTCCTTCTGAACACTGGATACGTTTTATGTGGGTAGGAAGAAGATTCAGAAAATCATATCCATATGGTTCACTGAGCACCTTCCAGCTGCACAGAACAACTTTAAAAAGCAATGAAGAAATACAGGAAGTACTAATCTATTCACTCTGTCCTGGAGGTTTAAAGACAGGGAGCACGACGAGAGGAGATCTTCCTTAGTGGAAGACAGCACTATCTCCTAAGAAAAATCACACCTGGATCCTTTTGTGTGTTGCAGGGAGCAGTTGTTGCAGTGACTGGAGATGGAGTCAATGACTCCCCTGCTCTTAAAAAAGCAGATATTGGAATTGCTATGGGTATTGCTGGCTCTGATGCAGCTAAAAATGCAGCTGATATGGTACTGCTGGATGATAACTTTGCTTCTATTGTCACAGGAGTGGAAGAAGGTAAAAAATAATGTTGCTATGTTGCTATCCGCTTTCTTAGCTGAAAGCTACTGACAGCCACACAGGACTTACGGTCCTTGTGATTCCCACCGTCCCCACCCACTCCCTTCCTTTTTCTTTTATCTCCTCCTGGATTTGAAATGTAGTTGTGATACCCAGAAAAGTTTGGGAATTATTCCCATTCACAGACACATGACAAACTCACAGACAGTAAGAAAATCATCCTTCTCTCCCCCACCTTTTTTATATGTATTTCTTAAGTAGAGCATCCAATGGTCTGCTATCCCTGGTTGCTCAAACTCCAGACAAAAGCACTTTCCATCTTACTTGCTCCTATACAATTCTGAGCCTCACAAAGATCCAAGTCTTTCCATCTACATTTTTATTCGGTTACTCGTTCACACATCATCTTTGCCCTGCTCCATCCGTGACACTTTCCCACTCCACTCTTTTCTCACAGCAAAGAGACTGCAGTTTCCATTAACATTAAAGCTTATCGTGGAATGGTTTTTTTTTTCTCTTCCTGAGAACATCAGCGAAAGAGATTTTTTATTTTTCCTTGAATTTTCAGAAGAGTGGAAGGCAAGGTAGGGGAATAGCTTCAAAAAAAAAAAAAGGAAAAACAGTATGAGGAGTGCAGACACAAACCATAAATACTTTAACTTTATTCAGTTAAAAATTTCCTTTCTGTTTTTTCAAAAACACTGCTGGCAATTAGCTTTTATAGAAGTGCTTCCTTTTCCTCCAGGCCGCCTGATCTTTGATAACCTGAAGAAAACAATTGCCTACACTCTGACTAAGAATATTGCTGAGCTCTGTCCTTTTCTCATCTACATTATTGCCAGCATTCCAATGCCCATTGGCACCATCACCATCCTCTTCATTGACCTGGGCACAGACATTGTAAGTTGCTGTCTCATAGCTGGTGTCTCCTAAGTTAGTTTCTTTTTACCAAAATATCAGGATAAATCAAGGAGGCTGGGTGGAAAGGGATGCGCAGCTCACTGAAAGAATTAGCTGTCTCACCGTGCAACCAAGTAACAAGCCAGTGATAGGGTAGAGGAGTAAACTAAAAACTGTTGGGTATGGAGGAGGAGGAGACGAAAAAAACTGCAGAGAGAAAAAAGGGGTGAGTGGAAAGAAAAGACTGTTCTGATCTGCACTGACCAGCAAAACTTCTGGCAGCATCTTTCAGTTAGAACATACAGAAAAACTGTTATCAAGAGATCATACAGATTACTGCAGTCAGTATAGGGAATACACCAGACACTTGACCAGAGCTCAGTCTTGGAGATATGGAAAACCCTTTAATGTTTTCAGTGTCCTCTAGCCCTTTGCATTGCCATATGGATCATCAGACCTATAAAAGACTTTCAGCCTTCCCTCAAATCCTTTATACGTGTCAACACAGTGTTACATTAAGCCTTCTTTCATTTGCTCCGTATATACTGAAAAGCCAGAGTATATTTACAGAAACACCTGAAAAGTAAAATTTTTCTGGTGAGCCTCTGAGGAGCATACAAATTTTGCCAGCAAGATTCTGATGGTTTATTTCTTTTGCAGATTCCCTCTGTTGCATTAGCCTATGAAAAAGCTGAAAGTGATATTATGAACAGGAGACCGCGAAACAAAAGCAAAGACAGGCTGGTGAATGAGCAGCTTGCTGTATACTCCTATCTGCACATTGGTAGGTTGGCCTATTCTCTGAAACACTATATTGCATCAGCATAGCGAGACAGAGGCAGCTTCATACAGTTTTGAGAGCAAGAGGGGGATCTGAAATTCAAATCTTTCCTCTGGTCAGTTCACCATGGTAGCCTAGGCAAATAAACTAACTTCCTTCTGTCCCTCATTATCTACTGGTACAACATTTTCTGTCTACAAAGGCCAAGAAGCTTAAGAGCACTGAGAGCTGTAAAACTGTATTAAAGGCCACGTCAAGTTGCACAGCTTAGGAGATAGTTCAGCACTTAAATCCCGCAAATTCCCCAGTGCTTCTAGATTTTGCTTCTTCCTCATTCCTCCCTCTTTGATTTTGCAGGTATCATGCAGTCAGTGGGAGCCTTTGTAACTTATTTCACAGTGTATGCTGAACAAGGCTTCCTCCCTACCACGTTGCTGGGCGTGCGAGTCAACTGGGAAAGCAACGCCATTAATGACTTTGAGGATTCATACGGACAGGAATGGGTAAAGAACCACTGAAACACCACTATCTTTTACCCAACACTTTCTGAAAAATTCCGCACTCTTCCAAAATAAAAGATTAGGGAAAGAAAGAAGCAGAGATCTAAATGCATAAATAGAGTTAGTTTTCATCTAACAGTCCCTCAGGATAGATTCTTTAGAGCTTCCACCACATGGCTCCTTCATTCACACTCCATTCATTCATTCTTCTAGAATTTCCCTTCTCCTGACTCAAAGTTTCTGGAAATACACCCTCTTCTCTGGACTTCGTGTTTCGCCCATCATAATCTCTCAATCTTGCTTCTGAAGAGCACTACTGAAGTACTTTGCAGACTCTCCCTCCTGCTTTCACTCTTTATCCTTCCCCTCTCACTCCACATCACAATACACAAAAGCTAATAAAAAAAAAAAGTTAATAAATCAGTATGCATCCCTCCCCACACCAGTTTAGTTCTCCAGCTTCATGAGTCACCTACAGCAACTTAGCAGATTGGAACTGGCCAAAGCCTGATCTTCACACTTCTAAATCTGCAATACCTCTGCATTCACATCTTAATAATTTAAATCCTACTATCTAGGTTTGCAGTCACTTGCAGAAGGTAAGAGTGTCTGATAAAACACAGCTATTTGGTTTTTCCCTTTGCTTTGCAGACTAAATACCAGAGGACGTACCTACAGTGGACTGGCTATACCGCCTTTTTTGTCAGCATCACAATTCAGCAAGTGGCAGATTTGATCATCAGGAAAACACGAAGAAACTCCATTTTCCAGCAGGGTCTTTTCAGGTAAGTTTTGCAGGTTCCTTACCTGACACATGGAAGCATAAATTAGCCTACTAGTAACTTTAGCAGAAGGTTAGCTCAGTGATTTAGACCACCGATATTTAGTCTTTGAGCCAAGACTGAACTTGGATTCAAGCAATAGCAAATCTCAGAAAAATGCTTTATGACACTTTCCCCCCTCCTCTCCTCCTTCCTATCTCATAATAGCGGGTTTCATTAAACAAAGACTTTGTACCGTTTCCTCTGAAGATGAATCACCTTAAAACCCAACTCTACCTTCTGTTCAATAAAATGTGTGTTTGGTCTTCTCCAAGGGAATCGTAACCTCCCAGAAGAAGAGGCACCAGCTGGTCAAACTCCCTGGCTGCCCTCTGCAAAAGACTTTGTACTCTTCAAACCCATGAAAACCAGGGAGGCAGAAATACCTAACTGGATGGACAGAGGCTACATATAAAAGCTAGTATCTAGTCAGAATATAGGAGAGCAAATTGTTTTTCTTTATCTGCAAGCACAGAACCTACACCTATGTACATTTTCTTCCTCAGAGATAGGAAAGCAAATTACTTTCTTTATCTGCAGGCACAGAGCCTACACCTATGTATATTTTCTTCTTCCATATACATGAGTCACAATGTGCACATTCACAGTGCAAATCGAAGACATGACTAAAGCATACTGCAGGTCTGCCTAAAGCTAGCTTTGATCCAGCTAGGTCAGGAACAGTAGCAGGAAAGATACAGGCAAACGTGATGTGCAGGAGTGCTAGAGAGTCTACCAGTTCTTCCAACGCTACTAAGTTTGCAAGCGCTCATCATCTGATGCACATCATTCAAGCTAGCTACCAGACACACAGTCATAACTCTGAATGTGGCATGGGCTTGGCCTTATGCTGCAGCATCAGCTTTTCGTACATGGACAAAGGCATGTAACCTTTCCTCTTTGGTTTTCTTGTAGGAACAAAGTCATCTGGGTGGGTATATTTTCCCAGATAGGAATTGCTCTGATTCTTACTTACGGCCTTGGACATGTTACAGCCCTGAACTTCACACCCCTGCGGTGAGTTCTGCTGCGTGCATGCTTCCCCTGCCCTTCACGCAAAAACAGACCTGGATGTACCATTCTGCCAGAAACAGGCAAACGGAAGCTCAATCCAAAGATAAATATTTAAGAACATTCATTGTGAAGAATGGGGGTGAACAACTTCTTAGCCAAAAAGGCCATTATCTTCCACAAAAAAATGCACTACATTTTTTACTAGATTTATTACCAAGGATACAGAAACTTACTTGTGTACAATAAACATTTTAATTATATTCCCAGGATCCCCCCAATATTCTTTAGAGATTAGATAATATTTTGCTTAATTCTAGGCAAGCAACCTTTATTTATATCACTTTCAAACTATTTTGTTTTTCTGTCATCTTCAGAGACTGCAATCCCACTAGTTAGTGTTTTCTTCTGACTAATATTTGGAATAAAAGAATTCAAGCAACTACTTAAGCTTGGGAGGCCTACATGAACACCATCTTCTTTCTAATTCTTCGAATGCTTAAGTTTAAAAAAGAAAACCCAAGAAGGCCACATTCTCTTTTAGTGGCATCAAAAAGCATACTTAGAAAAACAGCTGAGTGCTTAGATGCTTCCAAATAAGAACTTCCTTTCTCACTCCCAGGTTTCAGTATTGGTTTGTGGCTGTACCATTTGCCATCTTGATATGGGTCTATGACGAAGTCCGCAAGCTGTTTATCAGGAGATACCCAGGAAGTAAGTAGAATTTTCTACATTTAGAGAATTTGACTGTAAGGAGTCCTTTTCTGTCCTTCAATTCATTCACCTACCTTAACTGCCTCGGATAGGTGGGCTGCTTAGAAATGGACCATTTGGTCACAATGATCACTTTCTCTTTTGGGGAAAAAATAAAGTTACTGATTTTTTTTCCTCTCTTTCTCATACTGCAGGCTGGTGGGACAAGAACATGTACTACTGAAACAGTCCTTATCACTGGTCATCCTCCTCCTTGTGGAGAGCTTCTTCTCCATCCTCATTCAGCCTCTGCTGCTTAAACGTCCTGTCTGTGCAATAATCACTTGGGCTCGCCCCATGAAGGGTTGAAGAAATGTCATGAATTTCATGACGAAATAAGGACTTAAGAGGCTGATAAATTACCTTCTACTGTACTGTAAAGCTTACACTTGTCTAGAAATTGAAACACTATCTATTTTTGTAACAAGCACAATTTTCCCTCCTTCAAAGATGAACTCGGAGAGCACCCACAGAGGAAGATGCACGTAAAGGAAACAAAAATCACAAAAACCCAATGTAAGGCATTAATTTGCACTAGAGGTGTTTGTTGATTTTTTTGCTTTGGTGCAACTGAATTACAAACGAGTGCATGCATAGATCTGAATTATGTTACCAAGGGTAACAAGGCTGTATAAGAATTAATTTGATAATAAAAGTATTTTCCAGAAAACAGTTCTTCACCTTATTTTCTTGTAAAGACTAAGGAGATCTAAGTGAAACCAAAAAGGATATAACCTCTGCCAGGGTGAAAGAGGAAAGAAGTGCATGCTCAGCCGTCGCTGACAGAGAATAGCGTACCTCAAAAACCTGTTCAGTTTTGACTAATATATCTTGGAAACCAAGGCATAACTAGGTGATGTAAGCATTTTAAGAGGCTCAATTTGATACTCATTTTCCAAAGCCAAAAACCTGAGTGGCAAAATAGACCTTAGTGTGCACCAAAGAAGCACAGTTAAAGTTCTCTTTGAAACCAAGTCTTTAATATGGCCAGTTCTGCAAGAATCAACAAACATTACACCTTGTTTAGACTACAGCTTTACCTTGTTTTCTTTAAAATTCGTAAGTAATGTATGTTGATACTTCACATTTCAATGCAAGTCTAGACAAGCTTTAGAAAAGAAACAGGGACAGACACAGAACTTCCTGTTGCAGCAAAAGGAAAGAGGCATTACCAATGAGAAAGAAATCAAGAGAAGAACGGAGGGAGGGGAAAGGGAGAATGTTTTCCAGCCTAAGGCCTGCCTGTTTCCAAATGTCCACACCCTTAAATGCTAAAAGCTACTTTGCATTTTGTAAGCCTCCCTCCTCAAAACTCCTCCCTATAATACTCAGTGTAATACCCAGCTGGGTATCAATTATACTGGGTACCACTGTTTTTCACATGCTGAGATGAAGAAGAGGAATTACAAAAGAAGGAAGAGTGATAGGAATAAGTATGTAAACTATGAATTATGAGGGCAAGTCCAGATTCCAGGTACATGCCCTCGCATACTCCTTATCACCCGGCAAAGCAGCCCTGTCAGAACACACCAAGAACCAATATGTGAGGTGCCAAGCTGACAATTTCAACACCCTGTCCTTTGTCAGGTGTCAGCACTCATTTGTTTTCTGTTGTGCTTTAAATATAGGAAACATATGAGGAAAAGCTATAGAGGAACAACATAGCCCTAGTTCCACCACCTATAGATCTGGAGTACTTAGCCAAAACTACATGTTCACATTTAGATAGGAAGAAGAAAGAAAGGAGGGAGGGGCAGTTTCTGCACAAAACGGGAGGGGCAGTTTCTGCGCAAAAACAAGCAGCAACATAACTGTGATTGTTTTACTTCAGGAATACAAAAAATACATTTTTTCCGACAAAACTCTGCGAAAAGATAACTGGAGAGGTTGTCCATTCACAGAATACACAAAACCCTAAAAACACTGAGAAATCCAGTGGCTGTTCTGCAAAACCACCCCAGGAGTAAAGAGTCTGTAATTTTCTGCTTGTCGAAGACCTACATTTGGGAGACAAATTGGATAGACAGCTCTTGAAAAAGAGATTTATCTTGGGCTCTAAATCCTTACTGTTATCACCTCATACGAACACTGCTGAAGAATGGATGAGTGCTATCTCTAAACACTGCAAGCTGGGAGCCTGGGTGGCTGTATTTTCTTTCTGGCCTCACATTGTCACTTGGAGTACCTCAGCACCTCTGACTACATTCACAGGCCACATCCATTTGTGCTAGTAATACAGAACAAAAACATATTCACAGAATTGTATATACTTGTTAAATTTTTAACTTGTATCACATACGCCAGAATGGTATGTACAATCCTGACTGGAATCAATATATTAAAAAGCACAACAGGGAGGAGGGGGCCTCGCTCTGAAATGGGCAGAAACAGTATAATCTTTTTGCATTCCTTATTTTTTTCCAACTTTTCTAGAACAGAAGTGTCTTCAAAGACCAAATTTTCCCTTTTAGAAAGCTTACTTTGCAGGTTAAGCAACCTGGAGTTTGAGGAATATTGATTAGAAGCACTTCAGATTGAAAAAATCTAAACTGATCCCAACAGAACAAAGTTGTTACTTTGTAGGGCCAATCTGGAAAGCTCTCTTAGGAGAAGCTTTTCGCTAAAGCTGCAAAAAGAGTTTAAAGAAAAGTCAAATAGATCATACGACAACAGAGAAAAGCATGGTTGTAACTCCATCAGAATGGGATGAATGCGGTGTGAGAGACAGGCATATGGGCTGGAGGGAAGACTATCTGCTCATCACAATCTCACAACACAGCAGAAGAGACTGATAGAACCACAGAGCAGCAAGGAAGAATTTTTCAAGGATTTCAAGGCCAAATTACATCAGTAGAACTGTAACAGTGGAAGATAATCCAACTTCTTCATTATTTTAGTGGGGATTTCCGTACCACAAATCATTCGGTCTTCATCTGACAGAAAGTGTCCTTGCAGCATTACAGGGAACTCTTGACATATGATGTCCTTGGCTTGAGGAAGCATCAAACAAGGAAATCGGGAAAAAACACACAAATTAATGCAAGCTGGAAAAAATTCAACAGCACAGGAAAAAAAAAAAAAGATTTGAGAGGAAAACTTAAATGCTGGATATGATATATCCATTTTTAACATTAGCATATACTCCTGACAGAAGAGCAAAAGAAGTCTGTCATAATATCATCTGGAAACCTAGTAACCGTATGTATGTCTCCATATACCTCCATGCTCAAGTGAGGCTGGTGAACAGCACAGTGCAGGGCTTTTTTTTAGTTTTTTTGGGCAGTGGAGTGGGGAGGAATTGCAGCATCACAAATTCCCACATGAATAATTGTTTTAGGTAAATACCAAAGCCAAAAACATCTAGAATATCAGTAACAACAAAATAAAGCAGCTGATTGTCTGGAGCAGAAACCTCAAATCTAGCAGATGATTCTGGAGTGGTCTGCTCTCATACCAGCAAAGTCATTTCTGCTTTTAACAAGAGTCACCAGCAAATGCTCCTTTGCATTTTAAACATGTCATTTTAGTTCAAAGCTCTCTTCCGAGACTAGGAACAGTATGCAACCTAACAACTCCTCTACAGTTCAGCTGCTTATGATTCCCTCATGCCAATGTTTTCTTTGAGAGGATAAGATGTACTTAGCAATCTGTTTTATTCTATCAATGTCTAAACAGACAGTCCAAATCAGACATAGGCAAAGCAACAAACTGAAAAGGCAAGATGAAGAAATCAGAAGATAAACATCATTTCCAAGAATGACAATGCCCAAGAAGGCCTGAAGACAGATTCACTGTTCCTGAATTTGAGAGACTTCCCAATACTACAGAAGATCTGGAAAGCATTAAGGCAAATGAGAGTGACAAACTGGCCACAGGTGTGTAAAAAATGAATCCTACATTCACTCCCTGGCATACATAATGTTTGTTAGAACAAACGCATCTGTGAACTACTGCACTGGACAACACAGACCATTGAGTAATGGCATGTGCGGGACACAGCCAGGAATACCTCCCGGTCCAGTATAACTGCTCTCCACTGAAAACTAACTAATCTCTGATGTTATGGTATCTGATGCAAGTGAACAGGAAACTCGCCTTAACACAGACCTCATTTAACCCAATAAGCTCAGGGAAGGTTGCTTTCCCTAGCAAACAAGTTAAGACTACTCACAAAGAAAAGGGCAGCGAAGGCACAATCCAGCAGGTCCTGTTTATTTTACGCAACCGACTAAGAGCAGCTAAATCAAAGGTGAGCATGAATGTATACACTGATGCAACTCAAATACCCACGCAGGCATCTTCCTTCCAACCTCACAGTGAGTTTGCAGAAATGGTAGTATTTATGTCACACATCAATTCTTACAGTTACCGCTGCATTATTTATTCTAGTTCACCTGTTCTGGATCTGAGCTGTCTGCAGGTGAAAGATGCTCACTATGGCATGGCATCTTTATGTTCTAATGGCTCCTGAACCAAAAACGTTGTAGACACTCAGTTCAATTCTAAATGTGGGCAGAATACACACACTATAACCCAGAATCTGAAAAACTGAGCTGGCAGACTCTTTATATTATAGCACAAAGGAAGGTAATTTACTTTCCTGGTCAGGTCTTTGGCTCTATGTTTTCATTTAATCTTGCGCAGTCTCTATCACAAGCAGCGTTCAACTGTGCAAAGGTTTCTTACTACTACATGCATATTATTATTGTTGTTGTTGTTATAATTTGAGGGGTGGAAGCATGCAGAAACCATAGCAATGGACCATGATCCTCCCGTGCTAAACACTAAAACCAAAAGAAAACGTAATTTCTCCACTCAGAGTCCTCTGCATATAAATTCCTTAAGTCAGCTCTGAAGCCTCAAAAGGAATAAGACTGTTTTCCCTCAGTCAAATAAACAGCAATAACTCAAAGACACACAAAGGACAGGAACAGTTTTTGAACTGATATACCTTCAAGCAGCCTGTCTCTTTTCCGGCTACAACTGTGCAGCAAGCATGTCGACAGTTAAGTTACTAGCTCATAAACTGAGAAATTTTTCTTTAATGCAAAACTGTGCTTTCTTGCTCCAGCCTCAGCCAGACTAGACAAGTCAGAAGTCCCTACTGCTTATGCGGAACTTCACAGCTTTCCATTACTTCCTTTTGCTCCTCTTAACAACGGTTTCTTTGCAGTTTTCTCTAGTTTAAACTAGCTCTCACCTCCCCCAAAAAACCTGAACACCTTTCACCTTTTACATACTATGTTACTAGACAATTCCTGCATTCTGGTCAAGAGAGAGCAAGATGAAAACCGAGAACTGGCTTAAGGCAAAGTGCTACTCCACAGCAAAGGAGAGAGAGAATTCAAGGATGGCAAGAATCTGGAAAACTGTGTGTAAAGCTATGCAGACAGACAAATTGCACTAGTTTCTCTGTTATGAGATCTGTATCTTGGCTGTGTTAGTACATTACTACAGACTTACACATAGACCTTTTCTCATGGCAAGATTGTGAATCCTGTTTGTGAGCTCATGTGCATTTCATGCTACAGTTGGACACTGGGATTTTGTACTATACTTCCTAGCACATGGATTTTGAACAAATCAGAGTCACGAGCACTTCATTTTGGGATTAGTCAAGCTTCCAGCAGGTAAAAAATAGTATTACCTTCTGCTATAACTGTGTAAGAGCTAAAACTCTTATGCATAGCAGGTCTAAATTTTCCCTTACACTCAAATACGCAACTGATTTGGTAGTAGTAGGAGAGGTGCATGTAATATCTAAATGCAGTCTTTTTAGTGACTGCTTTATGTAGAGCATATTCCCTTGTGTGTTAATCAGTTTTGCAGACCTCACGTAGGATACTCATCCCCCCTCAAAACTAATTGTAATAGGGAATCCTTAGTATTACATTTTTAACCACATCATATGATGCAAGAGGTTAAGAATTGTTTGAGAAAGCTTGTGATACTCAGAGATTTCAGTGACTGGAGGACGGTATTCTTACACGGTGGAGAGCGCCTTTGCTGTCACTAACTCATAGGCAGGATTCCTATTTTGAAACCAGAACCATACCCAAATTATATGGTGGAAATTATTTCCATTACCTTCCATGGCGGCGGCACCTCCAGAGCAAGGAACCTTCTTCAGAAGACATCACCACACTGCTGGCCCATGGATACCTCAATCACAGCTAGAGGAGGGAGGAAAACACAGTAATTCTTCTTTATTCCTGTAACTCAAGAGATTCCCGCTGGTGCACTACCACACAAAGAACTCGACCCATGAGGGATAACAAATTCTCAAGGGCCTTCGTGCAGGTCTGTGATGTAACATGTAAAAGCACATGTAATCCATATGCAGATTGACACCACCACTCATAAAATATTTTATGGTTCAGCTGTTGGGGCTTGACATAGTCTCAGAAACATCTTTAGCGTTACACAAGCTAGGGCATCCCGATTTACGGACACCCCAATGAACTGTTACAACCCCATCCTCTGACCAAAACACTCAGGCATTGAGAACCTGGCTGCAACCCTTTCCTCTGATACTAGAGCTTTTCACGTAGGAAAAACACCATCTCCTAAGTCATGGCTTATTACACCTGCTTTAACCAGGCTAGTTCATAAACTTTTTCCAAAACATTATTTCAAAGTGACTGAAAAACTAGTCCAGACCCACCAGAGTGAAAGACCCCCTGGGAGCAGGTATTTTCTGGCAACACTGCACACCCCATAATCACTCAATCCATCTAACTTCTAGGTCACAGCATCAGAAAGCACAACATAGTTTGCATTCATAATGACACTCAATTTCTTGCTCAGACTGCAAATGAATTTCCTTCAACTACGCATTGTAAACTGAAGTTTAATTTTAAGCTGAAAGAAGAGATTTTAACTTGCAGGTACAAAATTTGAGGCCATAAATGAAAAACAAAGAAACAAGCAGAAATTCTAGATGCAAAGATCATTTTCTCTCAGCACTGGGTACCTACCAGCCTCTCTGGACAAACTGTCATCACTACAGCAACCTGAGCTACCATTTGTTAATTGTGAGATGCTATCTTCAAAGCTCATTTGGGACCATTTAAATGCTCACATTACTAAGCATGCTATTATAGGAAACAAAGCTCAACTAGAATCAACTTTAACTGGTTTGGTGCTGCTAGACTTCTGTTTCGTTTTGCTAGCAATTTCAGGCAGAATGCTAAGTACCTCTCTAATAGCAGCATCGTATGCTGGATTAAAGGACAAACATGAACTTCCTAGGAGACTTGTACGGCAAAAAAAAAACAAACATCCAAACAGTCTAGAACAGAACTGTGGCTTTTGTACAACATCTTACTCTGAAATATCACTGCCTTTTCCAACTAATGCCCTTTTAACTGGAAAATGAATTGCAACAGGCAATTGTTCCTTCTGAAAAGACTACTTCACTCTTTCCTGAGAGATTTTTGGAATTGGCTGCGTATTTTGAACACAGCATTTCATAAAAATTTTAAGTAAAAATCCAAAACAAACTACAGAAAACAAACAAACAAAAAAAGAAAACAAGACTTTGTGCAGCTGTGTACGTATCACAAACAAAACAGTAACTCCTGATACTCTATGTAGGCCAATAGCCCTAGTGAAAACACTTGGATTAAGGTCTCCTGTTCCAGACAAGGCCAAGTCCTCAGTACATGAATTCAATGAGGCTACTGCAGATGGAAGTGCTGAATTTTGCCAAGACAACTGCAGCAGATACTCCGCTCTTCGCCAGGTATCCACATCTACTGGACAGCCCAAGTTTGGATCTTACCCATTTTCCAGAAAACTTGACATGATTGGAATGATCAAGAATATTTTTGAATTTACAAGTTTAGTACTTCACAGCTCTTCTTAACACACAGAAACTGCTACAAAGCTGTTCATTCAAAACTGCTGTAGTTAAACATCCATTACAGGAAAATCTCATTTCTAGCCCTCAGCCTCTGTACTTTTGTGACAGAGATTATTCTGCTGGCCTTGAAACAATCCCAAGTTGAAGGCCACAGTTCCTGTTTTATATTAAGATCATTTCCTACAACCGTAGCAAATTTTCTGTAATAAAAGTCAACCCCCAAGCGATCCTCAAGTAAGACAAACTGACTGATGCCAAACTGTGCCAGTCGTATTCCTGAGGTTACTCCATATGGATCTGACCAAATCTCTGAAAATCTCTTGCTGGTCTCCTAGAAGGGAAACTGGTTCAAATTTGCACCACTTCCACTATAGAGAGAGGTCTTTATACATGAGAAATTTGATTCAAAGGCCAGAAAGACAGGTACTTTGTTTGACTGTAATGAACTGCAGGTTATGCTTTGGTCGAGGAGGCAAATACAAAGGTTAGGGGCTTTGGGACTGCTTTGTAATTTTGCACTACTGCATCCCTTGGAAGTTCAACCTGTACCTTTCAGTTGGCTTACCAATTTTATGGTCATAAAGGTCAGAGTCCCCAGGACTTGAGAGCACAACTTTGGAAAAAAAATAGTAATAACTGCTGCCTTATTCAGTCAGCCAATTTGGTCCAAAGCAATCATTGTCAGCTCTGGAAATACAGTACTGACTGGGTAGGAACAAATGAAAAATGGTACAATTCAGTGTTTGTTAGTATCCCATACACCCAGTGGGTGTGCAGAAGGTATTCAGCCGAGAAACGATTGCAATAAAGGTCTCATTTTTACCAAGTAAAGCTGAAAGTATGGCCCGTTACAATAAAGCACATATCAGATGTAATAATTAAAGTTCAACCTGCATATTTTAAGGTTTATATAGTTTAAATTTGGAATGCTGTCTTTAGAATGGAAAGCCTCATGACCTTGAGCTGGTCTACCATGACTTCCGCAAAGACTGATTATCTGTAGCTCCCCAAAGACTTTAAAGGGGAATGAGGAAACTAACCAGTTCTAAAGAGTGGGAAATTTTTATCGAGGGATATAAATCAGCCTCCGAGATCTTATTTTCGCTTTCCAATTCTCAGTTTTATTGCATCACTCTTGGAAGAAAAGGCATATATATTATTGCAGTGATCAACGGCTTTCCTTTAAAGCTCTGCCCTAGAGCCAATATGATGGTTTTCGTCCAAGTTTTCTAAAGAAACCCTCTGGTCCTCACAAATGTGAAAAAGCGCATACAAGCATAACCGATGAAGGGTCAAGAGCAGTAAGATATCCCACCTCCAAGGGTTTGTTATTTTTAAACATTGCTTAGGTTTTCAAGCCAATCACAACAGTTAGCAGGTGACAGGGAGAAGACATTTTTAAGTTATACAGACTAACAGAACTATTAACCAAGTAAGACTTTGTTCACGTTGGCACTTAGCTATCTTTTCAATGCAGTCATTGGAGTAGCTGGTCTACCAGAAATGGCGTTTGCATGGGCACTGCCTGGAGTTTGTCACAGGTGTTACTCCAGCAGCAGTCAACTCCACACAAAAACTGCCTTCTTTGCATTGACAGCCTGCATTTCATTAGGGAAGATAAAACTGCAGTGAAAACAAAGCTCTCTGTAGCTGTCATGAGAGGGAGCTGGCGGAGTTAAACACCATCTCCCACAGCATCCGCACCTCCGATCACTGTGGGGAAGGAACAGTCTGACAGTCTCTGGCCCTCAAAGGAGCTGCACCAGCTCAGAAGTGGAGCCGAGCCTGCTCCCTGGCATGCTTTCTCCCCCTCTGCTGGCACCTATGCCTCAGAGAGGCACAGGGGAGCATAGCACAGGTCCCATCTGAACTCTTCCAAAAAAAGTACCTTGACCCCCAAAACATCACACTCGCAGCTGTCTGGTGGCTGCCCACCTTCCCCAGACCCAACAGGGGTTCAAGGAAGGGGTGACAGCTGGCATTAGTCAAGGGTAAAGCCAATATACAACCCATTTTGCCTTGCATTCATTGACGGGCAGAGAAACTCTGCCAAGCTCACAAGGACCACAGTCAGCCAGTGTCTCACCAACAGCACCCTGAGGTGAAGCTCTGCCTCAGCACCCCCACCTTCAGCACTCCGCAAGCAGCCCCTCACCACAGGCAGGCTCTTCCACCCCCAGCCTCCCAGCAGCGGTTAAGTGCTGAGTACTTACACCAAGCACAGCCAAAAAGAGCAAAAGCTCAACAGCAAAGTCAAATATTCCTCACCCACTCAGAGATACAGCGTGAGGGATTGAGTCCACGGGCAGCACACGGCTCCAAGCCTGCCTGGACAACAGCCCTGCGCACCTGCACCCAATGCCTGCTGATGGGCCAGTGCACAGCTGGCCGCAAGCTGCTTGTTAGGGGGGGCTGCGGCTCCCCAGGCCACTGCCGTGCTGGCCTGGGGAGAGCGCAGGAGCGGCACCCAGGGCTGGCCGGCGCAATCTGCACGCACTGCATTGGGGCAATTTTCTCAGTGACTTCAGGGACGTGCTTTCCTAAAAAAATACATTTTGCAACAGACATGTTCCAGTATTTATACTCCCAAAAGGTCCACATTATTAGTCAAAGAAAGACAGGCTTTTATATCTGATACAATCAAAATATTTCCTTGAATTAAGAAGCAGTAATGCCTAAGCCTATTCCAAACATCAGTAAGAACAGAGCAAGATGAGGAAATGCTGCTGATGTGGGCAACAAGAAAATGTAGTGTCTGATTCTGCAGGTGCTTGTATTTAACTTCCTGCATGTGGATAGCCCTACTGAAGCTGCGCGCAAGCACAGAACTGGAGCACATGCATTGGCCGTACTTACAGCCATAAAGCAGACACATTTCTGTGTTCCTGTAAGCTTCTAAGATGAACATGATAAATGCTCTTCAAGACAAGAAATACGTATTTCTTACGTAAACAGTCAAAATAGTAATAGATGTCTCTATTGAATGAGGTGGGTTCTCTTCCCTGCAAGTCAACAAACTCGCGTGCTGTCATACTACCTGAAATCTGCTCACTGTAACTAAATCTTCTTTAAACAGAAAGAAAAGTAATGAACTTATGATAATTATGATGCAAATAGCATGGCCTTGAAGCTTTACACACAACACAAACATGGCTAAGCCTTTGTTCCTCCAAAAAAGAATCTGTAACTGCTCCTTTTGTACATTATAATGGAACCCTGCTGGTAAAGCAATAAAAATTTGGCCCAGTCTCATTCTAGTCTCAATGGGAAAAGCAAACGGTACTTTATCAGTAACCTACTGTCAGCAGGCAAGAAATGCCCTAATCTGAAACTATCTTGACAATAAAAATATTGTAGATGATCACCTTATTTATTTTTCCAAGCTGTGAATTCTTCAGTCTTACAGCATTTCTGTTTTGTCCCACTGTTCCAGCCCTACATAGTCTCCATACTTCTCCAGCCACTACTCTTGCAAAACTACAGACATCTTCTTAGGATATGCAACTGAGAAACTACAAGAAAAACCACATTGTTCTGTTCAGGCCTAGCCTCTTAAGAGGAAAGTCCTATACAGTCACTTTGCCAGGTCTGAAGCCCTGCAAGACTGCTTTACACTGTTCCAGGCCACGCTTTAAGATGGGGCAGCTGACACTTCCGTGGACTGCTTCCTACGCTGGCTGCAAGAATCTCTGCTGCTGGCCTTGCTTAGGCCAGTACCTTAGTTTGCTTTACCTGTTCAGTAACTTGCCCCATTTTTTCATAGATAGAGGCAACGCTTTTCAGGGCCGCATCCCTCTGGAATCTCTGTTCTGCCTCAAGTGAAGCATCAGTGTGTATGCTACACTGTGGATTCAAGGAGACACCCAAAACTGTCAAGATCTGCCACAGACTACACTTTGATGGCAACAAAATGGCACAGTAGAGTTTTGAAAGCACCTTGCATGAGCACAGTACCTTCTTTGAGTGCTTGGAGGGAACAGTTTGCAGGATGAGCCCACTGTACAGGAGACTGAATAGGAGAAAATACACCATATTTCACCTTTGTGAAAAGATCTGAACACCAAGGACAGCCAAACAAATTCCAAACAAGAACTAAGTATCTAGATAAGAAACTTCTCTCTTTTTTCTCAAGAATCTCTCACTTAGCTCTCTTTTTCCCAGATGCACTGGGCTTCAGTTAAGGCTGCACAATGTTAGACTGGCTGCTCTCAGTAATATTCACACTGGTTAAGAGCATACAGAGATATTCCCCTTGTAACTGTCCCCCTTGGCCTTTTTGCAGAGAAGGTGACAGGGACAGAATGGGGATACAGTTCAAAGGCAAGCTTTTGAAAAGGTGCCCACTAACAGGTCTCCCTCAGCTGTAACAGCAGGTGCAACCACTGTTCCAACTAACTAGAAAAACAAAGTATACTGTGCCAAGGGGGAAAAAAAAATGCTGGTACCAGCCTGAACCTGAGTAAGGAGAATGCGCTGGTACCAGCAGGGAAGGAGAGACTGTCTACATGCACAGATAGATTGCGCTCTCCCTTCTCTGCTGGTACCAGCAGATCCTCTCACCTTCATGTACCACTGTTGCCCCAGGCTCTGACATCTCTCTGGTCCCTCCCTGTCACGCAGGCTGAGTCAGAAGAGGTGCAGTTCCCAGCAGCACAGAAGAAATCTTTATAGCTACAACTGGCAGACAAGATGACTCTGTGTGTTAAGCAGGAAGGTAAACTAAGCAAAATGGCTCAGATAAGCCCGTCACATTTAATTGTCCACCTCCAGTATTGTAATCACGGTCTTAGGGAGAGAACATGAAAAATGAGAACAAGTCCATTTATCAGACCAATATGGCTCTACTGTTTCACAGATTTTAAAGGCCTTTAAAGGCCTGAGGATAACTCAGATATTTTCAATGAGAAGCTGAAAAACAGAACTGAATGAAGAAAATACAGAACAGGGGAGGGAGACATGAAGAAATGGAGAGAGACTTGAACTGAGGAGAAACAAAAGTAAATGAAAGAACTGAAAGAAAATAAGGAGAGGACTGAGTTACCTCTGTTATCTCAAGTTACCATCTAAGTAAACTTGCTGCTGGTAGACTTCCTGACATACCTTGTCCTGTCTCTAGGCCTATTTTCTAGCCATTCAGTCATAGCTTCCAATGACTTCCCTAGCAGTCTGAGCAGTCTGAAAATCAGGAACAGGCTTCATCTGTGGATCCTAAACAAAGTGGAAAAAAACAACTTCGCAGAGTCATGGTAGCAATAAGGAGGCCAGGAACAAAGAGGGACAGAGGGATGAATGCAAAGGTGTGCTGAATGGATGGACTCAGAGAAACACATCAGCAGCAGATCAAAAGTCCTGCACATAGGGAAAACAGAATATACTGAGTGAGGATGTAGGTAAGATTTGCAAGACAAAGTATAGGGAATTCCCCCAAAGCAGAAAGCCCAATTGCTTGAAGAAGCTACCTTTACTTCTGCTAGGGGCAAAAGCGGTGCCAGAAAGTAGGAGGAAAGGGGAAAGTCAAAGCTCAGATACAGCTTATAGCAGTGCTTTGCGTCTCTTTGCTATTGAGTTTGGTTCTGCTACTTGCCTGCAGGGAGAGCTGGGAGGAGGAAGGAGCCATGGAGATGCAGTAAAGTTACGTGATAGAAAAAGAAAAAAATATCAAGCTATTTTTAATTTTTAAGGTGCCTACAGTGCTATTTCCTGGTATCTTTCCATTTTCTCAAAGAAAAAAATGAAACAGAAAAAAGGAAAGGGTGTTATGGTGGCAGAATTTAGATTTCTAAGTACTGCTTTATCAAGATCAGAACTGTGAGGATGATACTGCACAGACCTGAATGAGGGCAAGATCCAAAGCAACAGTAAACTAGGCTGAGAAGTACACAACAACAGATCAAAAAGATCAGAATAAAACCTTCGAAAATATCACCAGTCTGACTCAAATAAACAAAAAAAAAAAATCAGGTGGTTAGACCTAGGTCATACTGGAACTGAGCTGAACTGTGGCTTTGAAGAAAACACACAGTCAACTCAGGTGTTTCTCATTAACAAACAAACAAGCCGACCAGCAAAGTGAGGGCACAGTCTAGGTGCCAAGGTTCCCACAAATAGACACATTTGAGTGCCTGTATGTCAGATTTTTGCTTAGGCTCCTCTCAGAAATAAATAAAGTTAAGATCAGCTCCACAGGAGAATTTCTACAACAGGCTTTGTACCTGTTTTGCAGAAAACAACTCGGAGACAGAGAAAGCCTTTGCAAAGCTTGGCCATTGACAGTGTTAGCAGCAAATCTAGTTCCTTATTCTAAACAACAGAGTACGGAGACAGCCCACGACAGTGCTGGGACATCCTCCTAGATTATTCCACTCTCAAGGTGGTAGTTGCTAAATTGCAGCAATTTTGAAACTTCCCTTGGATCTAGTTTGATTTTATTTGACAATCTGCACTGTTCCTAGCAAATGGAATCTATTTCCCACAAAGACCTTCTTTTTCTCCAGTGCAGTTCCATTAAAAAAAAAAGTCACCCCAAAAGGGTGACTTAAGGGCCAAGTTCATTTCAAATGTAATTTCCTATGGGATTGTAACAGACAATAATCAAAGTCCTGCTAGGGATTTTATCCCACAAAAATGCTTCTATTTCTTCCTAGCACACAAGTGCCAGGAAGTCCAGGTGCTCTCTAGAATTGGAGGCCTGAATTTCGTCGAGATTCAGAAAAGCAACCCGATACAATGCTCTGAGCTGACTCCTATGACCCACAAAACAGATGTGGAGAAAGGGGAGTATAGATCTATGCCATCAATCTGAATAACCTATGCCCAGTTCTTCAGTGAGGTTCAAAAGGCTCCCAAAGCACAAACATTAATGGATTTGCCCTGAATCATTCGTAGTTCCTGGCAGAATCAGGGAAAGAATCTGCTTACGGCCTTTACATATTCAAGTCCCCAGGTCAAGTCAGCAGCAGAACATTGCTCTATTTCCATTTCATTTTAGGCATCCAAGTCAGTCATTCTGTGAAAAAGTGGAGTTGCTTCTTCAGACATCACGGCTGGGATACCTGGAATGTCCTAGCAAGATGATTTCTCAGTAGCAGATATACCTCAAGCTCAATAGTGTACCATTCCAGTCAAACTAAACCTTTCCTGAATTCACACCAGGGCTCTTCTCTGTGCAATCAGCTCTGGCTAGCTGTGTTTGATCTCATTCTTCGCTGGGATGGTGGGGTCTCAATTGTCTTTCTAGCTGAAACTGAAAATTGGGAAAAGGTGACATTCCTGGGAAAAATATCGAGTAAAGTGAATTGCAGATGACAGCCATATAAGCTGCTTTACTGCTTCCCTGAAAACACATGGCATAGTAGGCCTGTGAAACTCATTGCCACCAGACACAATGGAGAGCAAGTGTTTAGGAAGATTTCAGAGAGAAAAAAAAGTCCCAGACACTTATATACAAAACAGACATAGAAATAACAAAAGCATGCAAAGTTATAATACAAAAGTATACCAAAAAAAACCCCATGGAGAATGGCATATCACTATTCTTCAGGAGAAGCACCATACTAGTGAAGAATCTGGTGCCATGCCTTGGCATGACAAAACCACACCTTTTTCCTTCTATCACAAGGGAAGTTATTCATTGGTAGAATTTGGTTAACCATCTCTCTTTACAGTAAATCACTGAAAATATTTTGTGAGAATCTTTATGATCTAGGTCATGGATGAAATGCCTTCCATGTCACTGTCATGAAGGAAACAGACATACAAACCAGAAATCTTTGGTTTTCCCCTGGTGATCTCTTCTGAAAAAGTAAGGTTGTCACAGGCTATTACACTACAGGCAGAGGATACAGGCAGGATTTGGAAGAAGCTTGATTGACTTGGGGAGAAATCCAAACCACAAACCTGGATCACAAAACAACCTCTCAGCTAGGATGGCTGAAGTTGGCCAAAGATCTTCAGAAAAGAATGCAAGCGTAGCAGAAGTAAAAATTAATATACTGCATCACAGACCCAGCTTTCCTGTCTAGAATGGCAGCAAGTAGCCACGGCTCTGCTGTCTACTTTAGGATGGACTGTTTGGAAAACCAGACTGGCTGTTGTGGCTGAAGTCAGGGTGTGTGAAGTGGCAGCTTTTGCTAGGAGAGTAGATGGCCTCTCCCACACAAGCAGTACTCCTCAGGCCTCCCAGAAGGAGCACAAAGCTAGCATGTGTAGGGCTTTCCCTGTCCTACCTCTTCCCATTCCACTGCCACGCTTTGAGCAGCCTGGCCCTGGCCTAGCACCAGTTTCTCCTCTTTACTATGGCAGGACCAATCTTTTCTTTTAATTCCCAGGAGCCTCAAGCCAGATCTACTAGATTAGACTTGAATTACTCCATATTTCTGTCTGGAATAGCCAGGTATGAGCTACTTTGGAGGAAAGTTCATTACATCCTGAACAGACAGGACAAATCTCCTCCCAATTCCCAGCTGCCCAGCTATAATTGAACTTTTTTAACAGGGTACACACCAGGGCAGGTTAACTGGGGTGCAGGAGAATTGTAAACCTCTGCCCCCCACACTTAGCACCACCCAATGAAGTATGAACTAGTAACTCAAAGGGGAAATAGCCGCTTGGCTGCACAGCCTCTTGCTCAGTTTGCAGCTGGATCCAGCTTGCTCGTTACTGTGATTAGACTCCTCCACAAGGTGAGTTTCTCCTTGAGGCCAGGACATACACCAGAGTCTCAAATTCCTTCCCAGTCCAGCAGGTGAATGTGGCAGGAAGGGGAAGGAAAAAAAAAATCCACACAGGAGAAAAAACCTTCAAGGGAGTAATTCTGCAACATGAATACTTCCTTTTGGAGCTTGCCTAAGTTTCAAAACTGCAATTTGCTAAGGCAGGGCGGAGAAGCCAAGGTAAGCAAAGGATTTATAACACCACAAAGTTTTCCTCATTCTTATTTACTAGTGACCTACAAAGCACAGGTAAATATGCTACAGGAAAACTGTCAGGGTGGTAAATCATTGATGGGGGACATTTGCTGATGGACTTATTATGGGTCACACAACATTTACATATTAAATTTAAAATTATTTCCTCAGGAGAGATCTAAGTTCAAGGACTGTTTACTTACTGCAGAACACTTTTCTGCTAGAAGAGAAGAAATGAGCTCTGACTTATCTGACAACAGAAAAACAGGTCCCGGCCGCATTTATAGCGAAACAAATTCAAATTTCATGTAGGTGAGGTAAATCCCAACTTTAAAGCAGCATACGATAAAGAGGACCATGTCTTTATATTGTTTCAATTTTCAACTTCTTCAGAAGTGTCATAATGTAAACCCAAACCATGAGTATCCATTTTTATCTCTGATCTCTCCCTGGTATCACTGTGAGCATATTCATTACGTGGCACGTTTCCCAAAAAGCAGTTAGCACAAGATCTATGCTTAGGTCTGCCATAATTCTCCCTTCCTACTTTCTAACTTTGCAGTAAAGCTCAGTCTGCTGATCCTAAAGAGCAGGCTGCTTCAGGCAAGCTGCTTTGGAGAATGGTTTCTTACACGTGTTAGGAAGTAACTGGCCTCAGTATCTGGCATTACCAGAGGCCTTCGACTGTGCAGCATGTTGCCTTCCTTGAGTTACCAGCTAGTACCTCCCCGGCACCGTTTACACAGGCTAACCTGTCAGGCCCACACACAATAGCCCTCTGGCGCAATTCAGCAAGAGCCTGGCACCTGAAACTACCAGCTTTTTTAATGCCTTCATTACCACCTTATTCACTTTATCTATGTTTGGTCTGACAGATTTCCTCTGAGAAATAGGCTTAGTAGTGGCTTTTATCCCCAAAAGAATATTACAGGTGTGCACTTGGTATGCTTATGCAACCACAAAAAATAGAATTTTTTTTTTCTTGTTGTTGACCAAAGGTGTAGAAGCAATGGGCTGCAGCAGAGTTTGCACAGACAACAGTGAATCCTGTCTGCTATTTTGGGCTTTGATTTGTCAGAAACTTACAGTGGCTGACAGATGGGTGAGGGGGAGATGGTGAATTAATGTCCGATACTTTTGGTGGATTAGAGTGGATTCTCCAGGTCTCTATTTTTCAAGGCCTAAAGTTGTCAGCCAGTAACAGGCAAGAAGGAAAACAAGTTTCCCCTTGCTTAGTTCAAGTTACTTCCAGTTTTTCTAATGACTGGAATGGATACCTGACTTACTCTAAGACAAGGTTTTCCCCTGCTTAATTTACAAAGTCATTTTGTCTAGCTGCTACTCTTTCAAGTGCATCTTCGTCTTCTTTCCTAGGAAAAGCTACCACGAATATTGATTCCCTTGATCTGATTTTCATTTTCCCAGATTTCTGGTAAGAGTGAATTCTGCATTTTCAAGAGAAAACAGGGAGACTTCCTACTAAAGTAACTGTCCGTTATTTCTGGTGCTGCCTTACAAAAATGCTGTGTCCCAACAACCTTTTATCTCCACAAATCCAGAGCAGACACTACTTTACATTTCCAAAATATCAGCACAATTTCATTCCACAGCTCAACTGCATCATGCCTCTGGCAACTGCCATCAGCAGTGCAGCATGTCAGTAACATGACTGTAGTTACCAGTCCTGTATCACCGCAGTATTACGTATCTGGATATTTCTGCAAAATTCACAAGAAGAAGATGCTACCTACTGTATTTAAAAGTATGCATTAGAATTTGTCAGAACAAATAATTAGACACACAAGGCAAGTGTTAAAATGAATGGATTTAAAGCAGATGAATGTAGGTTGTCCAGAGCCACAGATTTCCTCCTATAACTTAATGGAGAAGAGCTGCAGCTTTTACTTCCGAAGCCAAGAGCAGGCATTTGAATTGCTGAGTGACCAAGATTTTCCCCCGAACATCAGTTCCTTGTGCAAAATGTGGATGATACTTTCCCATGACATGAACAGCTAAATATACCCAGAACCGGCACACAGTACTCACATAAACAGACACCAGTGAATTCACTGCAGGATCATCAGCATCTCAGGAACCATACTACAGAGCCCCAACAGCCCTTTTCTTTTTGGGGGCCACTGTTAATAATACATGTACTTCTGAGATCCTTTTGTTTAATTTGAAATACTTTCAGCAACTAAAGATGTTCATAAGACTAACTGTTGCAACTTTAAAACTGTGAATTTATCTCAACTCTGAGATCAATGAGTCAATGCGTGTTTTATAGAAGAAAGTTATATTCTCACTGATTAGGTTTTATGGCAGTTTTTTTAAGAGGAACCTTGAAGAAGAAAGGTTACCCTACTGCTTTTGCATGATTATCTTAGCTACTATAAACAGTTTTAATATGCTTCTCATCGAGCCATGTATAAACAAGTACTTAGTACAGCAAATCAGCAGGATTACTACTAAGCGAAGGATGTGACAGGGTCCATCTCAAGCAGTTATGACCCATGTGAGGAGCTGTAAAGTCTACTTATAGAAGTTGGTCAGGTAAAAGTCAATATGAAAGTACTAAGGACACACGTTAATTGAACTTCAACGATTCCAGAAATAAATGCACTAAGCTAAAGATGAATCAACTACAAGACTGATCCTACAAGCAGACACCTGGGGCTGAACTTTGCCCTTCTGCCAACTTCTGTGATATGCCATGAAGTCCAGTGTGCGCAAGGATTTCAGTGGGTCCAAAGCAAAAACTGCAGTCGTGACAATGTACCATGACATAAAGCACTCTAATCTCTCTAAAACAAGGCTTTCCAGAATTTTGCAAGTTGCAACTGTTTCTCAAGACTAAGTTCACCAAGAAAACCGGGTACAGCTTCCAAGCAGCCAGGCCCCATGTCATCCTGCAGAAAGCTAATTTTCTTTTCACTCCTAACACACTAATTCTACCTTTATCTAACACAACTCCACTCACATCCCTCAATTACTGTACAGCGATGAGAGTGCTGTCTTCACAAAACGTCTTAACCCATAGGGCGTCTGCTTTCTGAGAGGCACATATTAAAAAGTCAGCTGCACGTGGTAATCACAGTAAGCCGTGATCCCCCTTTCTGTACCAACCTGTTCTAAGAACTAAGGTTCTCTGTGTTCTTCCTTTCTGAGCGGCTTAAGCTTAAACTTTCAACAAGACACGAATACTATCTTGCGTGTACAGACTGTGCATTTCTTATTCTAACATAACCTTATTTATTTTTTGGAGGCTTGAGTTGCATTTTATAATAAATACTACATAGCCTTGTATACTGTCGTATTTTTTGTTGCTTCACCAACCCGGCATAGAAATTTTCTACATCTGCTTTTCAATCAGATCAGCACCTTTGCCCATGTGAACCAAGATACAAACTACATAAAACAGAAACTAGCCCAGATTTTTGGACAATGTTCTTGGCCCACTTTTAGAGAAAACCATACTAAGCAAACATGATGATCCTGGTGCTAAAAATCCACGCAACAGCAAAGGCTGCCAATGCTCACATTTATGAACATAACTGGGCTCATGCCTTAAAAAACACAAAGAAAACTGCTAAAGCATATCTGACTGTTTTGAGAGCTCTAATTGTTCTTGCCTAGGAAAATATTTGCTTGCCAATAACCAGTTTATTTCATTTTTTCCTAGCATTATTCCTTTTTCAATTATACCAAATATTTTCTCAAAGGATCCAACTCTTTCCAAAAAAAAGAAAAGGTTTTCTATTAGCAAAAGCCTTCTTTCTTTTACGTAAACAAAAAAGAAGCAAGAAAACTTTCTCAACCAACCATAATTCTAATACAGCAAATCACTAGTCACAAGCCTGTAAGGGGAAGCACAATTCCTTCCTTACACACTGAAATACTCAGCATTTGATTCCAATCCATGATTTCTGCCTCGTATCACACACATAACTCTGCATACAGCAAACTCTACAGGAGCTTCATTCATACAGTCACTGCATGATGACGGCTTCTGGGAAATAGTCTGCATCCGTCAGTTGCCACTGCAGCATACGTGAGGATCTAAATGGGAGTTGTTGAGTGTCTTACTCTTCACAAAGGCTGATCCTTTACATGATAAAGGCACACGAAATACACAAGATCTGTTCTGAAGTTGTTTAAAACAGTAACTGCCAAGAACTGAGAAAAAGCACAGAATGGAGCTTAGACTGCAGAAGAGGGAACCAGGATTTCTGGATTCTGTTTTGCTACTCCTGTGCTGTTTAACATTGGTAAAATATTTAAGCTGTCTGTATAGTCTATATCAACCCATAATGAAAGGTGCAGTACAATGTGCTCTGAGCTCCAAGAATTAAAGTGTTAGAGCTGTCCGCACTGCCTACTCAATACGAAGAACGAAACCGGACCCTGAGCTTTGCAGCGGAGTTCCAATTTACACCGTCTGTACCATGCAACCACAGACCCAGGAACACAGAGTGAAGTTACCAAGGCAACTGAAAGTGCAAATGAAGAGCAAAACTTTCAAATTCAAAGCAATCAATAGTTTTCTCTCTTTTAAGAGATGTTGAGGTTTAAAACAACAGACAACCCTAAAAGGCAAGATAATCCACAAAAGGATGGAATACATACATAAACCAAACACTCCACAAATCAAAATAAAGTTCCAAATCAAGAAGAAAATAAATATATCTCAGCTACCAGATCTCTATCGTGCCCGTAAAGGTGGTTAAACATTAGCTATGACAGTAGCAAAGGGACAATAATTATATAAAGTTCAACGCAGCAGTCCTAAATTGGGCCTTGAAGGGAAAGTTGCCTGCACAAGCGTCACAGAACGGAGAGAAAGCTCACCTGGGGGTAAGTGTAATAGGGGCTTTCCCTTCCTGACACTTGCAGGAGCTGCTCAGGGGACAAAGATCCATGGTCTAAGCTTTATTAAAAAAGAAAAGGTGTGTTTGGGGGGCGGGGGGAGGTGGTGGGGCAGGGGAAATGTTGCAGAATGTATTGTAGCTCTACAATCCTGTTGTGTGGGTAAAAACAATTCTGGGCCAGTAGCAAACAAAGAATTAAGGCTTCAATTTGGCAAAGGTATTAAGCATTTGCCCAGCTTCAAATATGTGAATCACTGATGAACTAGCTCAGCGAGACCATTCTTTTCTCATAGAAATGAGTCATTTAGTATTTCAGGATTCTGGAAACAACCCAACAAATAAAGTGTTTTATCAAGGAATAAACCAACAGGCATACAGATATCCTCCAAAAGCTCAGCACCAAGCAAATCCTGGGATTTGCCATTATTAGGGTTTCCTCGTTTGTTTGGAAAGGGAAGCCACAGTTTTATTCAGGTTGCCCTGAGGTGAGTGACTCCTTTTACCTACAGTAGAAAGACAACATGCTCATGGATAGCTGCTGGGGGCCCAAAGAAAGTGTAACCATATTAGACCTCATTCAAGCCAGTTGCTCACCTTCTGCGAATGTAACATCTAAATGCAAGGCTGCTTTTTTTTGCCAAATTTTCTAGATTTCACTCTAGTAGGAGATACTTCCAAATATTCCCACTTGACCAATTTAGCTGCAGAGAGATGAAAAAAAGGGGCTGATAAGAAAAGATGAAACATAATCCTTGTACTTCCCCAGCACACACTATCTGATCTGCAACTAAAGGACCTCACCCCAAAACAAAAGGATATTCAGAAACATTTTCTTTTTTATGGTTAGTTTAGTTTTTCAGTTCTGGAAAGGAAGACTTCTCATTATGACTATAAATTAAAAGCTTTCTTCTTTGCTTCGGACTTCTATTCCTCCCGGAGGCACACAACTGAAGCAATATTCTCTTTCCTCAAGAACCACAATCCAGGCTTGAATAAGAGGTTATATAAACATCTAACTCGGAAAAGCTACCTACCCAGGAACTTTGGAATGACAATGCTGTAATCTTTCAGCAGCGGTGTAAACACAGCTTCTTGGGAACCTTCAAGTCCTGTGAAGGATGAAAGCACCATTATTAAACCAGAAACTTTTGAAAGAACTTTTTCTGGAGGTCATATCTGGGACTGAGTATCAGGAAACCTGTATAATACATGGGGGCAATCCTGCCTTCCATCAGACCATTTTCAAAAGCAAACTTCAATTTCGGATGTCCAATTTCTGATATCTTAACTTTGTCTTTGGTAAGTGTTGAGCACCTTTAGGTCCTACCATCTCCGAGTGTGGAGTGAAGGATGCTCAGAGGTTCGAGCTGGAAAATCCACAATGAAAATCCTTTTTAAATTTCAACCTTCACCTAAGTTTGTGGGTATTTCTTCATCTGCAGAGGAAAATAATAGTCTCTCCAACACTGTGATTAGCAAGTTTACATACATGTGACTTTGAGTAGCACACAAAATTCTCTCTCACTAAGGAGCTCTGATGCATAGTGGTTCTGGAGCAAATTCTTCACCTGGCCATTCTCATCTGCCAATTTGATTTCACCTACAACACACACAAGTCCAGGTGAGGGCTGAAGGGCAGGACCTTAACAGGAACTATGGCAATTAAACTCAAGAGAAGTCTCAGCTATGCAAACATAATCCACATCTCAAAACAGCCCAAAGTCTGGGTGTATTTTGGTTGAGGACTATGATTCAGGACCATCTCAAAATAAACATCCACCTCTCACTCTGACAGTCAGTCAGGCAAGCTGCATCAGTGTGTATGCTTTTAGTCGTGGAAAAAAATAGGTCACATAATTCAGTGCAAACTTCTGTTGCTGTGGGATTACTTAGGTCATAATACACTGCATTTGCTATGGTCTAAGAGCAATCAGAAGGGTAGCCAATGTGGTTAAGTTGACAGGCATCAACTTGAAAGCCTCAACTGGGATTTTCAAGCACTGAGTGCGAAAATCTACCAAGAATCAGCTAATAGATCTCTTGGCACGTTTCATGTGAGTTGACATACTGACGAAATCCTCACTGAACGTTTTCTTCACATGAGAAGTCAAACCAAGACCAAGAGCATCTGAGATCATGGAATCTAGCTGATTATGGGGCGATATGCATGACAAGCAGGGGTTAACTAGATAACAAACAGAGCCAAGGGGGACTCAGTCATTACAACAAACACTGTTAGGAACACTGTCTGGCTTTGTTAGCACTCTGGGCAGCTTGATGACAGTTTCACACTGGAAGACAAAATTAGCAGAAACCACTCAGCCTCAGCAGGTATCATTTCAGAATTCAGAGCCATACACAGCCATAAACCAAGCAGGTTCCTTTCCAAGGAACTCACCATACCCTCATTCTCACAGCCACAGCAGCGTTTAATGGTCTTCAAGGAGCTGAACTTTCCACTGAATGTTGAAAAGAGCCTTTTCATTTTCTGTTAATGGAGGCATAAGTCAAGCCAACTGAAGCGAAACCAACAGCCCTGTAAGCCTTCTCTCAACTCCAAGTTAAGTGATTCTGGATTCAATCATTCTTATCAGCAGTCTCTGGCAAACGGCAGGCTTCCAAATGTGAGGGGACTTCACAGCTACTCTAGACACTGTTGGACTTCCAGGAGATTCCAGAGACCACTAGAAAAAGAACTACCAACAGTAAACACATCAGAAGCAGAACAAAAAAGATGGTTTCATCACTCCTCTTTTTACTTGTTCTTCCCTTTTCCTGGATCTACTAACGTCATGAAAAGAAACATTGTGTGAAACTGGTCTTTTCAGTTGATATTCTTTGGTTTTGTGAAAAAAAAACACCATAAAAAACCAAAAACTTCTGAAACCCAAACCTGCTTAATTATAACTGAAGTGTATTTGCTAAGAAATCTAAAGCTGGGGGAAAAAAAAGAGAGAACTTGGAATAATATTTTACATGCTTACCTTTGTTTTGATCTAAAGTGAACAATTCTTTTCACTGGGAAACTGTTACAAAGAACAATTTTGACAAATTTTATTTATTCTTGCTTTCCGCTCTGCCTTTTACAAATATAACCTGAAACCACACCACACAGCACTCAGTTAACTTTACCACCTGTCTGGGTACCAGTGTTCCCTGCGGATATTACAGAGACAGCAATCAATCAAGACTGACAGATCGCTTACCTCCATGTAGTACTGTTATAAACATATCTGCTGATAACCCTAAAAAAGAAAGCAAGGAGGAAAGCAGTGATAGCTTTTTCATTACTGTGTTCTAGAAAAGGCAGTCACAGAGGCTGACCTATAAGTGCTTTGTAGTGTTTGCCTGTAGCTATGTTTTGCTTCCTAAAATCCTCCTGATTTTCTGAAAGTTCCTTTAAAGTGCCACTAAGTAATTAAATTCTCCCAAGGTGGAACTGCAAGGGAACCAGAAAAAAAAGTTTTGCTTTCTGGGAGCAAACTCAGAAAAGGTGGAATCAGCAAACTGGGTAAATGACGGCAACAGACCTTGCAATTCCTATGGATCCACCAGAGACAACAGTTAGTGGAAGCCAAACTGAGAGATTCTGTCTTGGCTCCCAGGCACGGAAGTCTCTCCCTGATAATATTGCCCGTGGTTATGCAAAGGCAGGAGTAAACACAGATTTGTTTTTAGGAACCAAGAAGGCGTGGTTTCACAAACCTCTTCATGCATAAGCACTGAGTAAATATTACAAGGAAAAGAGCACAGATTTTGCTGTTGGAAACAACTGGCAGAAGCCTACCTGCGCAGCGTGCCAAGGTATCGTGCTGGCTCACAGTCAATAAATTTTACACTGCCGTACTTATCTGCAGCTAAGGAATACTGCACAGAAAGAGACGGCGCAAGTGTTCTGATGCCACTTCTGTTCAACAGAAGCTAAGCTCACTTCACGGCCAGACTCTCCTAGCATCATACAGACACAAGAAAAGAACAGGAATGGTAAGAAGACTGTATCTTCAATTTAAAGATCCGGTTTCCGCCAGAGCACTGGACACTGGCAGCTACACTGATGTGCAATCATCACTACAGGGAATGGCTGAAGTGTTCTCTGTGCACACCCCCACAGAACTTGAAGGTCTGCTAGCAGGAGACCCTACTGAGATCAACGCGAGTATATCGAAAAAATGCACAGGCAATGTGGAGATGCTGGACAAGGCTTCGACATGCGGCTCTAAACTGTATCTGCCCCCTCAAATATCCTTGACATCAGAAGTCATAAAGCATATACAGAATACACTAAACTGATAAGTAGGGCCTCTTATACCACCCTCGGCTTCACATATTTTCTGCTTTACTAACTTAGCAGTGATAAACATAAAATTAGTAAGCAATGTTATGAACATTAGCTTCTCTCTCAAGCCTATAAAATATTGATGACTCCCGGCAAGTATGAATGTATTTCATCCAGGTTGAGCAAACAGATTATGGATTCATCTTTATATATTTGACCAAGTATGTCTCTAACTACATACATATCTATTCTGATACTTTAGATAATGCAACTTTGTCTGTGGACGCACATACTCTCCTGTAATCCTTCAATTTTTAGTCAGTGCCAAGAATAAGCTAGGTTCCTCAAGGAAGTGATCTAGTGGCTATTTTATTTTGCAGAAGATAAAACAGTTCTGCTTCTGTCTCTTCAATCCTCTGAGCAATGCAGCTCCTCTGTATTTCCAGCAACAGGGCTTCATCCCTCTTTGTGGCCCAAGAATCCAGCAGCTCTGGAAAGCACTGAGCTCCGCACACATGGTTGATGCTTGCTGTCTATTACAGAAATTGAAAACAAAAGCACAGTGGAGATTCATTTTCAAATGCAAATATGGACAGCCATGCCACCATGAGGTAGCCCACTCCAACGGGAAGAACACAGGACAGGCGACACTGCCAGCACTATACATTGACTCAGTAACTCCAGACCATGTGGCAAGCTGCATAGCTGCCTATGGATAGCACATTCAGGCCTTTGCAAAGCCCACTACATCTGAGATTCAGAATGACACAATCCATGAATAATTATTCCAAAACCACTCCTTTAATCATTTTGAAATTTGAGCATTACACACTAAAATTTCAGCCCCACTCTGAAGAAAATAATCGGTTCAGAAGACATCTAGCTTATTTTCATTTTGTTTATTTACTGCCATAAACCTGTATACATGAAAGGAACCAGGCTTCTCATTCTCTTGCCTATAAATTGCTCTTTAAGATCACAGACCTTGGCTGTATCTGTTTTGCCCAGAAACCTTTTGTAATGAACAGAAAAGCTCTAAGAAATGACTTTGCATGAAAGAAAAATCCTGTGTTTGTGCAAGTACCTGCTCAAGAGAGAACGAAGGAGTCAAGAGAAAGAAAAGGAGTCATAGCTGAATGACTGTCCTCCACTGTTTGCTATAGAAAACTAATTTTATTCAATACCCTGCTACTCTGTACACTGAATTCTCATCACCTCTGCTCACTACTGTATAGCGTAAGGCTGGGCTGTGATGCTCTTTATGTATCTTAATGAACTTTCATTTCGCAGTAGGTTACATAGTGGCTTTTTAAAAATAAATGGAGAAACTAACAGACAAAGAAATTTCATGACTTATCCGATATCACACATAGGAACAAGAAGAGAACAAATGAGTCCTAACTCTCAGATTCTGGATAAAAAGCACACCATTTAACTCTAGGCTGCTGCTTCTCACTGCTGTTTAGCAGAGATCTCATTTGCCTGAATGCGTTTATGTCAGCTGAGCTCCACTTGATACTTATACCATAAGGACACAGAATACCTGAGGACTGAGGCACGAAGCCATTTATCTTGCTGGAGAATTTTAAGTAATGGGACGTTGCCTGACAGAACCAACTATGCGACAGAAATCTTTAAGCCGGAGGAAAACAGAGTTTCCTCTGCTGTGTAGTAAATTGAACTGAAAACCTTGGAACAAATGAGGCTTCAGATTTGAATAAAACTTACTTGCTTAAGCAACTGTTTCATGGCGTGCCCTTTTCACCTACCTTTACCTCTACAACGCAGGAAAGCTGAATCACAGCAGCATGCGCCTACGCAAAGATGAGCTTCTGTGGCCACCCCCTTTACAGCTGGTTAAAGACAACACAACGAAACGTGACTCACCACGGTTGACTCCTCCGGCATTCTGAGCTCCTGCTCCAACAATTCCCCTTCTTCCTGGCTTCTCAAGGCCTGTATCGTCAGTTCAAAAAACTCCTCGTTTAACTTATCCAACGTCTCCTCCAATTTTGCAAACTTCAGCTAGAGAACACAGAACGCCTTCATGGAAAATAGGGCAACACAAATAACCAAGGTTACTAGCATATGAAAGAAATGAATTTTCACGCCTTTCCCATGACTTAGGGGTAAAACCGAGATGCAACGGAGGAAAAAAATAATCATGAAGATGTGCTGTCAGTTAGAACACAGAAAATACATTCTGCAATGGCAGCATCTTCTAGCAGGGGACACTGTTCGGAGTGGGTGGATAAACAAGCCAAGTCTGAGGACACAAGCCATATGCAAGAAATAGAGATGTCTCACTGAATGTGTATTTTTAGAGGGATTTATAAGACAGAGAGATGCAGAGGTGATTCTCTTCCTTTCCAAACACTGACTGATCAATGTAAGGTGCCTGTCAGACTGAGGTGGAACAAGATCATTAAAAAATCCCTAAAAAATGTAGGCGTTCATCAGAAAAGTACTCAATTTCTAGAGCATATGGATTTTGTCCTTTTCTGAAATTACAATTCCTTGAAGATGTCTGAAGTAATACATCTAAATTCAGACCTTTGACAACTATCACTACTGTGGGTAGGGGGAAAATTGAATTAGAAGACAGAAAAAATCACCTTCTTCAACAGTGAAGAGCACTTTTCTTCCCTGTGCACTCAAAACATCAGGGGTACTTCTAGAGATGTTGATGGAAAATCGTAAGAGAAAAATTGCCAAAATGAATGACTGACCTTAAAATCAGAGGAGCCTGTACTTCGGTTTTCTTCTCTTTTCTGTGATTTTTCTGTCACAGGCAGCTGAAGGCACTGGTACTGCTGCAGTCTATGCACCCAAATTGGGAAAGGAACAGAATAGGAATTTGCAGAGGAATCGCAGAAGTTCCGGTCTTAAAAACAGCCTGTATTTTATTTACTTCTTTTCAGCACAAAGGAAGAACAGGATGACAGTGTGAACTGTCCAATCCCATACCTCAAGGTAAGTCTGCTAGATACCCAAAAGACATTTCTCTGCCCCAGCCACATGTCTGAAGAACATTTCCAACAGGTATTATTCCAAGTGACTGACCAGAACTGAACACAGCATATGAAAAGTTATGGATGTCAGCTGCATTCATAGTTTAGTGGCAGAACACAAACAGGTCTGTATTAGAACATATAAAAACATTCCCATCAAAATGTTTTTATGTTTATCTAATGGCATATGACTTCTTCTATTAAATGAAAAGTTCAAAAACTAAATACCATTATTACTGTAATGTCTGACTTTTCAGAGGAACAGTGGTCTTTTTTTGTTTATGGTGAGAAAGACTGTCAATTTGCAAAGGAAGTTGTTACACCACTGTCTTGCTAATGCTATTTACATCCACTGTAAATACATCGATTCAGAAATCCTGAAGTCTGTTTAGCTCAGAAAATCTGTCCTGGCACAGTGATGAAGAGGCGACTGATGCAGCCTTCACCTTTCCGGCAATCTCTTTTGATTCAATCATTTAAGTAGAGCTGTTTATTAATCAATTAAATGTTATCGTTCCTGATTTAAAATAGGTAGGGAACAGGTTTGCACAGAGGAAGGTCAAGCACAGATCAGGCACTTGCCTAATGCTTAAAACACAGGAAGAGCCAGATGAATAGACCACACCTGTATCACTGCAACAAAGCTGATTCTTGATTCCTTATCAGAGTTCAGGAGCAGAAAGAACAGAAACAAACTTTGATAGAAACAAAGTATTGTAACCCAAGACAGAAGAGTAACATGTCCACTGGCTAGGCAGACAAAAAAATGTATTGCACATCAAGTGCATGCTTTTATTTCACAGGCAGCAATCTGTTTTCTCCGTACCTCTCATCCAGGGCTTTCTCCTTGACACAGCGATAAGGCAATACTCTGATGCTCACAAGTTCTTTGAGCATTGTCTGGGGGTCAAAACGAGTGGATAAGCTGCCTCCTGATGCATCCTGAAGTCAGAGACAGAAAAGAGAGAACACATGGAACACCACAATTCCAGAGACGTTTTTACCCCAGCCATTATCTGCAAAGTTTTGCAAGGAAATTAACAAGTAGAACTGATAAAAACTGGCTACTTCTCAAAGAATTTGGTCATCATCTACTCTGCCAAGCTGAGATCCAGCTGTAGGTACAGATCTTAAACTCTTTACTGTGCAAGATACCAGCTCCTAAGCAGTGCAGATGGTCCCCATCTGAAGGAGGGATTACTTAAATTCTGTACGCTTAAGGAAAGTTTCCATTCTTTGCTTCACATTAGGAATCTCTATTCAACCTTAACATCTGTAGATGAACTAGATGCAGCACTGGAGCAAGATATGTAGTACAGATTCATCTTACACACTAGAGAAAATAATTTGCCCCGTGATACCTATTCATGAAATACCACTTTGAGTTAACAGGGACTCATTTTTTTATGCTTCTCTCTTGCATATTAAAAAGGGATACTTCACAGAAATTGAAAGTGCTGACTGCATATCAAATCAGCCAAATACTAAGAATTTTAAAGAAAGCCACAAATCATGCTCAGACTGGGCCAGAAAATTTCCCAATTCCTCAACAAGCCGTATCACTTCATACTGCTCCCACCTCCTGGCTTCCTGATTTGCAGGCTAGATTGTCACTGCTGTTAGAGGAAGTCACTGCATTTACCTTCTCTGCTATCCCCCACAAATGCTGGAAAGAGGCACTGGCCAGAACCGCAATAGCTCTGTTGAGCTCCGTCAGAAAGCAGGAATGAACAATACCAGTTGAGGCAGAACCTAAAGAAAGGCAAAAGGAACCATTCATATCTGCTGACATCAAGTCTGTTTTCAGTGGTAAAATCACAGCGGCAATCCTTCATGTATTTGTACAGTAATGAATACAAGAGGCGTCTTATCCACGACACAAGTTGCTTGCCACACAAAGGGAAAATTGGCCCTCACAGAATTCATGAACTCTTGCCTATTTTGGGAACAGTACACCTAGGGGGAAAACCTTGATTTTTGGAGCAACTGTCTCTGTTCCTGTGCCTGGGCTTAGGATCAGGGACAGAAAAGGATGGCAACATCTGAAAAGAAGAGAGACAGCCTGTGAGCTCATATGGAACAATGCTGATCAATCTAGATAGTGAAGTAAACCTTATTCTGCCTAAGCAACAACTGCTTTGCAAAGCTCAAAAAGAGTATGGCGATTGACTATCTCAACATAAGATCTGAGTCAGTGTGAAGAGCAGCAGTGCTGCTC
Organism: Dromaius novaehollandiae; assembly: GCF_036370855.1. Lineage (NCBI taxonomy): Eukaryota > Metazoa > Chordata > Aves > Casuariiformes > Dromaiidae > Dromaius > Dromaius novaehollandiae. The sequence continues at coordinate 5,211,287 of NC_088118.1, forward strand.
CCGTGGGATACATACTCCGCAGCACAGCCATACCTGCTTTGATCTGTGCCACAGCATTCAGCAAGATGGCAATAAATTCCCCAGCATCCTCCAGCCTTGCTGCACGTATATACAGGTACTTATTGATGGCGTCATAGTGCGAGTCTCCAAGGATTGAGAGAACATCTTGATCTGGACTCTGGGCAGGAACTGACTGAGCCAGCATAAGAACCAGAGCTGGGCATGAATAGGCCCTGATTAACAGGTGAACCACTGCACAGCCAAAGCGATACACCATAAACTGGTAAGGGGACAAACTGGCCAGATCTGCGGGGACCAGCATACTTCTGGTATTTTCTGAGGAACTGTCACTTAAACGTCTCTCTGAAAAGGAAGGAGACAGTTGTTGAAGTAAATAATCCTAGCTGAATGCCTCATCTCATCCTCTTGCACCTGACAGCCCTCTGCCACCTCCTATTCACTCCTTCCCTGCAGTCTGCCTAAGTTTTACAGTGCAACAGCCTTGTGCCATGCTCTGGGCTCCTGATTCCATGAAATATTCTGAAGTCACAAAGTATCCCTTCCATCATGACACTGTTAGAAAGTGAGCCGGTAGCACAGCACCCTAAATATGCCATTAACAACTTCTGATTCCGCTGAAAACGCTGGCAGAGGAAACCCAGCCTGCCACCTTGCATATCCTCCTCCACTCCCTGCTTTAGGATTCAAAGCTCTCTGACGCCCACTACCAGCCGAGCCTGCCTTTTCACAGTCTACGCACGTGACTTAGTCAAGCACTTCAGTCTGCAGTAATATCAACCTTCTGGTGATTCCTTTTTTTGATGGCCTGCAACTCAGCCGCAGATTATTATGTATGTTTTACCAAGGCACTGAGGATGACAGATTTCCTCTCTCTACCCAGTCTTGTAATCCTGGATCTTACATCCCTTATGGGGCAGCAGGAGCTCCAAGATGGACTAAGCTTTGTTACCTGCAGCACTGAGGTCTGAAAGCTGCTGCAGCATCACCAAACCCTGCTTGATCTCACGCAGACTCTTGGCAAGCGGAGAAGCTGCTATCAGGCCCTCCACCTCCAACTCAGTCAGACAGGCCAGCTGGGGATGCAAGCCTGGTGAAAACAGATGTGAGGAGGCACTTTTAGGCTCTTTGTGGCTGGATGACCACCACAAACATGCTGCCACAAGAAATAATTGTACTGAAGAGAGAGAATGCCTACCCAGAGGGTGCGAGGGCTACAGAACTGATGGTGCAGGATTTTCCTGACCTCCCCATGTTAGCGTTTAGTTAGTATAGAGACACTCAATCTCTTCTCCACAGGTAGTTGCTTAATGTATAGCTGTAAAGGGTCTGAGGAGACCAAAGCTCTGTGACTTCCCCCTTACAAAGGAAAGGAGGTGGCAAAAGTAATTTGCTTGAACTGGGGAATTTTCAGCAAAAAAACGGATACAAAAAGTAATTATACATTTGCTGTTTGCAAACATAGGGATTCTCTCTTAACCTAGGCTTGAACACTGACTCAGTGAACTGTGACCTTTAAAGAGTATCCACGGCACCCTTACCAAGCTCTTCGTGCCCAAGGAAGCTGAAAGAAGCACCTTTCCTACTGAAGGCCTCACACTGTTTAGGCAGGTCAGGATCCTGCAGAATAAACAAGCCCCAAGAGTTAAAGAAATGGAGACACGGAAAAAAAAACAGCAGACAAGTGAGAGATGGCCTAACAACTGACACCTGCAACTCACCTGCCCATCCACCACTTCTGCTTTACCTTCACTGGTTTGGCTGGACTCCGCCACCACATCCTGTCCTGGGACCTGCTGCTCCATCTCTTGTTTCACAGCTGCATTCTTATGCTGAGCTCTCCCAAGCAGGATTCTCAATGCTTTCATTAAGTCTGTTGCCTCTTGCCACTGAGCACCTAATGAACCCCACAAGCAGTTCAAATGTAGTTTTACAGAACCGTATGAAGAACTGTAATTATCTCCAGAGCTGAACCAAGAGCTGGAACCCCTTCTTTGGAAATTCCAAAAGGTGGCTCCAAGATGCCCCCTAAGACGACCAGTCAATAATAAATTCATTAGGCTTTTTTGTAGTTTTAGGATGGTGCTCTAACATTTCCAAGTAGCCCTGTGCTTACCCATATCTAACTTGACAGAGCTGTCTCATCACTTAACTCACTTGAAGACAGGCTGTCAAATCCTACGGAATTACATGACACGATCATGATCTTGTGGGATCTCTTCTTATCTGTATGACTCATGACTTTTTTAACCATACCATTGGTGCCCCTGAAGCTTGCTTCTCTCCCGCTCTGCACTCTGGTTCTCTCACCTGTGTGCATTATTGCTTCAAAGCTGTTGCTAGAGTCCTCATCACATTTTTCAATGCCCAGGCTGCCTGAAGCTTTGTGTCCACAAACTCTTTGCCTGGTGAAGTTATTGAGGCTTTCAGAGTCCAGTCCTTGCACCATGTCCTGTTTACAGCAGAGAGCAGCAGTATTATGCTCTGCAAGTCTCACTGCCCACCCCTCCCATCTTTTGCCTCACATACCAAAATAGAAATTACCATAAACTATTTTATGTGAAAATAGGGTACAGCAGAGAATATACTTACTTTAAACACCAAAAGTAAGATCTATTCCTCAGTAAAACCCCACCTCAGGCAGATTATCTATCTGACAAGTTTCATGGTTCTAAGACTCTTAGTTGTTTCTTCACACTGACCGTGAGACCTTGAATCTGCTGGCTGATTCCTTTGTAGAACACCAATACATCCATCCTGTGCTTTGCCAGCTGAGATGCGAGGTGCAAACTCTGGTCTTCTAGCTTATCATACACGGTGCGAATACTGAAATCCTCCAGATCTCGCAGTGTAAAATGCTCTTCTGAAACACAAGGTAAGTATCAGGCCTCACCATTGGCCAGCACATCCAAACTGATTTATTTCCCAAAAGGGCTCCAGCTATCTATAGGGGGCAACAGCATTTTCTGTATTGTGAAGAAGGAAAATGGATAAGCAAGAGACAGAAGAAAAGGTGGTAAGTCTGGTTCCTTAGTAGGGAAGAGGATGACAGAGAGTTACTGTCAACTCCTAACTTGTTTGGTAACCAGGGTCCTGGTTCTCTAGGTCAGGGTCCTACTTCTCTACTGGCTTTGTAACTTTGAATGGCAGTTTCTTTGTAAACTGTTTCCAGCATCAGTAGACGGTGCCACCTACTGAGCTCTGGACTCGCTATGCCCTGTGAACACCTAGAAACCCCCAAGATGTGGTCATCCACAGAAGGCAAGAAAGGCCCATGAGACACGAGCATACAGAGAATACAAAAGACCGTAAAGGAGAACTCAGAGCATTATTTTTAAAGATCTTGATTTTCTTCACTAGTCACAGGAAGAACAGCTCTCTGCTGTTTCAAACGACTTTTCAGGGCTAGCCACCTACCCTCCTACCAGACAGGGAAGGAACCACTAATCCACCCCAGTGACAGGAGGGTGCTGCTCCCAACTGAAGAGATTAGTTAAATGAGCACTGAATAGAAATGTGTATGTATGTAAATGTGTGTAAGCGTGTGTGTGAGTGTGCAGCAGCCAAAGTGCCAGCGTGATCACCAAAATCTGTGTGTGCATGAATTTCTAGGTGAGTAGGTATCAAAATATTATACCAGAGAGGAACAAAAGAGAACAGAATAGGGAGTAAGTTTGAAGGAATGAACAGGAGAAAGCCTAGGGATTGGCACAGTACTTTACCTGTATTCTGTGCAGCTCCTTTCTCTCCAAAGTCAGCCTCTTCTCCAGAACCATGTGGACCAAGCACCTGATAGAACTGAAGGCTAGGGAGGGATGACAGAGAGGGTGAAGAACATCCCTGCATTTGACATGCTCATTCTGCCTAGTACGATCAGACACTGCAGTATCTCCAGTCCAGGTCAAGTGCAAGGATAGGTTTCTTCTCTAGATTTTGAAGTCAAGAGGTGAAGGGGAAGCCCAGGCCAGGTAATTCAGGCAAGAGCAGGGAGATAATGGCTCTGTGCAGAGGACAGAATAGAGGTGTCATACACTATATCAGAAGAGAATGAGAGCACCACATAGGAACCCATGAGGAAAACCAAGAAGCTTTCTGTGCAGATGGAAACTCAGCCTACCATAACGCTGGAGAGGAGTCCAGCACCAAGGACTGTGAGGCTCTGTAATTGCAATAGGATATGCAGGAAGATTCACATTTCCTTCAGTGCTCCTGCTCTGCAGGACTTTGTACTGTTATGGCCTGAGCTCCTGGTGTCCTACCGTGCAGAGGAGGCTTACCTGTCTTTAAGGAAGATGTACTCTGGTGGGATGTGTGGCTCACCCAGGCTCCTCCATCGTGGCTTCCAGCTCTTCAGGGGGCTAAGGGTGGGGATGGGGGGCTGGAGCACAATAGCCAGGGTTGTCAACACCACAATTAGGAAGCCCAGAACAAAGAGTACCGCTGTGAAAGCCAAGAGGAATAGCAAGAAGTGAGAAACACAGGAAACTGTGTGTATCAACAGCAGTGTGCCCATTTAAACTTCACAGAACACTGTCCCTCCCACCTGAAACTAACATTTAGCTGCTTTCACCTTTATTACACGGGCTTCTGCTCCTTCCCTCACTGATCTGATGCAGAGGGGTGAGGAGGCAAAATGTTTTCAGCAGTGGTAGCTGAAGGAGACAGAACCTCTTATTTGCAAGCCATGCTTCAATTTCTAATGCTTTGCTGTCATCCCAGTAAGGGACAAGGGGCTGGTATGTGCACAGCACTTACACAGAGATATGCTCTGGGGTAAGACCTTAGCTGCCCTTCTATTTAAACCTTCAGCGAACTTTTAACTGAGGCATGTTATTTCAGTTTAATTTATCACAGAAACACAGTGACACGTTCTGCTTTCACGCCTAGGGAAACAAAGCCCTCAACTACCTGAATTCTTCAAGCAGGGTGGGGGAAGAAAAACAACTGCTACCTCCCTCTCTTTCTCCTTCAGCTCCTACCACAGGCAGGCTCTTAGATAGAGAGCAGTGAACTTAGGGAAGGGAAACTCCACAGGGGAAGGGGATTAAAACTGATAAAGCCAGTGGTTTGACAGTATTTCCAAAGAGATGATGGTTTAAACACACCCAAACAGGTACAAGGAAGGTCACGCCTAAGCATGGGGCTTCAAGGCGTCACAGTGTTTTGGCTATACCTGTGATAGCAGCCCAGTTAGGAGCTAAGTTCAGTTCCTGATGCTTCAGAACCCCATGCCTGGCCAGCTGGAAGGGAGAAGACGGCTGGAAGGACACACCTCTGGGGTCACAGCCCACATTTGCCTCATTCACAGTCACAATCAGGAAGTGTTCCTGAATGGTTCTGTCCCGGAAAACATATGTCCCAGAATCCAGGAAAACATGGGCAAACCTAAAAAGAAGAAGCAGAAAAGACAGCAGTTGATCTAAGGACCCTTTAGCTTGCAGCAGTGATGATAGCTAAACACAAGGACTTGAACACACCGAACTTCATTCTGCATTTTTACATGCTGCTGACTGCCAAGGACCCCCAAAAGACCCTCACTCAAGTCCTGCCCCTAGCATATGCACTATTAGTCACACCAGATGTTACCAGGAGATGTTGAGGCGAGTCTCTTGGATGAGGTGGTCTAGCCTTCGGAAGGGCCCAAAATCCCAGCCTGGGTTGCTGTTATAAAGATGCAGCTTCTGATAAACAGGATAATGGCTGGCTGCACGATCTGAGAACAGTTCAGCACAGGGTCAGCAACTCTGAGCCGCTTCAGTTAGGAGAGCTGACACCGGTCTGGCAAAGTGCTACGTGACTGTATTTGCTTTATGGTGACATGCAGTGTCAAGTCATTTAATTGAGGTGTGCGCTATTGCCCAACAAAGGCTTACGCTCATCTACTACAGGAAGCATTTTATCTCTATTCTACAGAAATTCAGTCGAAAATAAAAACACCAGATGAGTCACTGGCAGAGCCTGGACTAAAGATCAGGAATTCCCTGAAGGCAAGAGAGACACAGAGGTGAAAGAATGTGCTCAGACATGCAGTACTACCAAATGCAGAGCATAGCTCTAAACGGGTCTGGATAAACATTTGATCTGCAAAGAGTGCACAGACCCAAATGACAACACTTACCGTGCAGATTGATGCTAAGCTGGAAAAGGATGGTGTCTCCTGTTTCCAAACACACTATTGGGTTGGGGACAAGGGGCAAGGCATGAATATCTTTGGAGGAAGCCTTCCAGCCTCGACGACCTTTCTGCGGGAATGTGTCTGATGAAAAATCTCCTGCCATGGGCAATAGAAGAAAACAGAATGAATTCTGCTAAATTAGCAGCATGGGAAAACACCTAACCCTTAGCAATGCAGAACCATTTCTTTTGCATCTGTGGGCGATTACAGATCACATGGCTAAATGCTGCTCTCACTGTAAATCAGGAGCAATTGGAATCAAGCGGTAGCCACTGAGAGTGCAGTATTGAGCACGCACCCTCCAGCAGATTTATCTGCAAAGGGAGTTTTCTTCTAATTCCTTGGAAGGTCAGAATCATCCTACAATCTTCCTCTGATCAGTTCCCAGGGAGCAAACTGTGCAGCCAGTGCAGGTCCTTGTTGGTTACTCCCAGATAAGATGACATCCCTCCGTCCTTTGTAAATAGTTTGTAGTGCCTGACAATAAATTCCCTCTGGCCAGCTTGTTGAAAGGAAATAAATAGCTTAGTCTGGCTGGGCCTTAGGTTCATCCTTAAAGGGCTCTCAAGCCTTACCTGTGAGAAATGCATCCAGAACATCTGTGCTGGAAACAATGAAACCCAGCACTCCACTGGGACTAAACAGCACCAAATGCACCCGCTGGCTCTTCTGGACATGTTCATCTGGGCCCAGAACATTTGTCAATTCCTATTAAAAATGGAGGGGAAAACTGATACACTCAGATCCTGGTTTGTGATCTGCCCTATTTCTACCTTTAATTAAGCTGTACAAGACTGCTCTAGTGAGGTTTTCGACCACCATTAAGGCACTGTCATTCCTCAGTAATGCTCCAGTCTCCTGCCCAATCAATACTCTAGGTCATGAGACATCCTGAGCCTCCCCTCCTCCTTCCTCTCTGCTCACAACTTGGTACCCTTTTGTAACCGCAGCGTCCTGCAGTCCCCGCACCTCAGTGTAATCTGTAAGGGCTCTCTCCAGACTCATACTCAGACAGCAGTCCCCAACTCCATTACTTACCCTCTCCTCTCTTTCATCCACCCTCAGAAGCAGCTCTCTATTGATGCCAAATCTCAAGGAGATCTGCGGGGCTCTCAGCAAACATGCTTGGTCACAGAGCTCCTCAGCAGAGACGTACTGCTTGCAGTGACATCTGTATTAAGGAGAGAAAGGGTTTTGATTACTTATGACCCCTGAGCAAATGGCTACAAGATACCGATGGTCAGGCTAGCCACAGTACCTTATAATCTAGGCAGTGAGTTGGCCTGCTCTATAGTCACAGAATAAAGAGAGAGACCAAATTCACAGTCTCATCTAGCATTCTGTCTGGCATTCAAAGCTTCTTAGTCAGCACAAGGACCATACAGCAGGCCAAAATGCGATACTCAGCTCTCTCTAATAGGCTTCTGTCAGTCTCTAATAGAGATCGGCTTCAATTCTGAATCAGGGGGTGTACATCTCTCCCCAAAGTTCTGCTTTAAGAAAAGGGTTGCAAGCAACGGAGAGTGTAATTTTAATGAACTAGACTGCTGTGCTATTATTTCTATTTCAGGTCAGGAGGAGACGCTGCAAGACAGAAATTCACTCACAAAGAGAAAAAAGTAGTATTGTATGACAAGAACGAACTTCAACATTTCATGTCACCATCAAAAGGGTGTGTGAGGAATGATTTCCTCAATTTTGGTCACAATCTAATAAAGTGATCATCTGTTTAGGGGTGGGGGCACCTGAGATACCTGGAAAAGGCCTATGTCAAAAACTGTGAGCACTGTCCACCCTAACCTTACCAATTGGTGTCCGTTCAGGTGTCTCCACCCAACCATTCGAAACCACAAAGTCATTTTCGAAATACAGGCACACCCTCCAGGTAGAGGAACGAGGTGCATGATAAAGACTGAAGGCCATTATCTCCAAACAGAGGAACTCCAGCAATAGGGAAAGTTTCTCAGAATTGCCTCCCTCAAGCCCTGCCCTGTCCTGGCATAACCTCATGGGATCAGTAACTCAGCCAGTCAGACCTAATTATGAAATGTTTCTTAATCAGAGGTTGGACTGAGACTTACATGCCCAGCTCTGCATTAATCTCTCCACCTGCAGGTCCACAAGAAGCAGAGCAGTCATATAGCTCGGGAAAAACACACTGACGCGTGGATGCTAGGCGGACCTCTCCAGGAGCACAGAGGTCATCCACCTGGAACAACACCACTCACTCAGATGTGTGAAACCAGATAAGCTCTAGCATCTCAACAGAAATGCCTCGAATTCCCTAGAATTCTCTCCCCCTCCAACTGCTGACATCCGACACAGACAATACAAGGTGGCCATTAAAAGACTCAGAAAGATGAGAACAAGTTCACTTCTCACTAAATTTCCCTCAATGCAGCTCTAATTAGGAGCACCATAATGACAACATCGAGGCTTAAATTCCTGCAGCTGTCACCTATCTGAGGATACTTAGCTGCTCCCCACTACCCTAGTAGGCAAGCACCTTTTGCCTCCAGCCCCAAATGAATTTAGCCTCACGAGATCCTGGTAAAGCAGAGAACTGCCGTTACCCTACAAGGGTCAAAGGTCTCAGACAAAGCAGCTAAAGGACTTAAGTCTGCAGCAGCCCAGTGAACTGAGCGCGGATTGCACGCACCCACACACCCTGAGACAGTCCCTAAAGCAGTGAACAACTCTTCCTCTCCTGCCTGTCACACAAAGCTTTGTTCTGAGGCCAAGTCCTACCTGAAGTCGGCAGTCCTGATCACTGTTGCTGTCAGGGTTTTTCTTGCCTCTCTCATCATAGTAAACATAACCTGCTTGGCAGATACAAGAGGCGTCTGACTGCTGGAAAGCCCGATTCAGCCCACGGCAGGTACAGCTGGCAGCACCTTAGAGAACAGCTTGGATTTAGAGAGGAAATCAGGATAGGGAATATAGTTCGCAGAAACTGCTCACAGAAAAAGAGCTGTTCCCAAGCTGAATACTCTCTGGCCAAATCACACTGCTCACCTGAGTGACCCACCTGCAGTTTGCACCCCGACCAGCACTGCAGGGCTGGTACAACAGGAGTGCCAGCCAGAACCAGCCTGCCTTTTGCTCTGTCAACACAATCATTAGACCATTTCCTGAAGTGTCCATTTAACAAGAGACACAGAAAGAGCTGGGCATTTGAGGCAGTGGCAGTTTGGCAAGCCCTCTATTAATTTGTATACTAAGCCACTAGATAGGACAGAACCCACTGGATCGAGGCTGCCAAACACCTCTCTGCAGTGCCTCTGTGCCTCAGCGCTCTCAGGTCCACTTGATTTGACATCCGAGTACAGTACTGCACGAGGCACGGAGTAAGGAATATGCACTTTCTACTGCACTTAGCTGTCCTCCTTCCAGACTTTTCCTGCTTTATCATGGCCCCAGCTGGACATGGTTACAGTGCCCAATTTTGGCCCAAAACCTCAGCTATGCTTACTGCAAGCTCTGCAATTCAGGGCAAAAGTACTCTTTGTGAAACTCCACTGCTTTCAAAGCAATGCTCGATCAAGAACGAACAGGGCTGCTTCTCTCTTCCTTCTTTGTTTGAAGATGATAAGACCAATGCCACTTGGCTAAAAGAGAGTAAAAAAACAAAAGGCAGCTTTGAAAGTTGCATCCTCCTTCTCCTAGGTGGTACAGAGGAAGCACAGCTAGGCATGGGCAGCACACACACCACCACGAGCATCCGTAGCTTGCAGTCCATTGGGAAACAATGTGGGGGAATCGCATTTCTAGGTGTTTCCCTTTTCAGTCTTTCTCTTAACAGAGGTGAAAGTTTCACTCACGAACAGCAACTCACCAGGCAGAGAGGAGGAAGAGCTGCCACAGGGGAAACATGCAGGCTGAGCCGGAAGGTGATTGAAGGAACCAGCAGGACAGGCCTGGCACTCCTCTACACGCTTCGCAAAGTTGCTGCTCCCATGGGTCCCAGGGGGACAGGGCAGAGGGGCAGGCACCAGGGGAGGGCAGTAATAGCCTCTGGGGCAAGGCTGCTGCTGGTAACTCTCACTGCCTAGAGAAAGCGGCGGGGCTATCTCAGACACAGACACTGCTAAAGGACCGAGGCAAGTGTCAGAGATAGGTAGACCTCACTTATTTTTTCCAGTTACACACATAAATGCAAATACCTATACACATACACACGTGTATGTATGTATAAAGTTAATTAAACTTCAAAATTTTCCAATTTACTTTATTTATATTTACATATAAATGTTAATCTATTTGTCCCACTTATTTGACTGGACAGATCCAGGGGACAGTGCGGGTAGGCATGATCTTCTTGCAGTACAGCAGGAACTAACACCTCAGTGAACTTAACAGAGGATCCTAGCCAACAGGGATGTTCAGATGCTTGAAAAGCTCTTCCTCCTGTGCCCTAATCCAGCAGCATCCCTGCAGCAAAGGCTGTCACCCAGCAAACTTTGAACACTTAAGCTTAAGTATCTCTGGTAATATACTAACTCCTGACCTCACAGGTAAGTCACAGAATTAGAGAAAACAGGGCACGCAAGGGCCTGAGAGGTCATCCCCTGAGAAAAAGGACACCAAGATTCAAACGATCCTTGACATATTTCTCTAATCTCTCTTAACAATCTACCACGACAAATGCTCCACAAACTCACGTGACAACCCACCCCAGGGATTTATTACCCTAGGAGCTAGAGAGCTTTGCCTGTGTCTAACCTAAAACCTTTTGGTTGCAATTTAAGCCGCTATTTCTTGCCCGCTCCTCCCCTACAGCCTCATTTACCCTGTGGGCAGACGAAGCCTGCTGGGCAGGGCTGACACGGTGCTGCGACGAGAGAGTCGTTGCGATAGGTGCCTGCGTCACAGATCCTGCAGAATTTCTCAAAGGAATCCCTTGGACCAGGCAAACTGAGTGCCATGTATCCTCCTTCACAGACCAATGGATGGGCACTGCCTGGGGGACAGTAGTAGGGAAACACACACCTGGAAGGAGAAACGAGGCAAGGAAAGGGGAGAAAACGCTTTGCAAATCTTCCAAGTTGCCCCCGCCAAGCTGGGAAGAAACTTACGTTAGGTTTATTATTATTATTATTAATCTGTCAGTGAGCTGGAAAAATGTCTACGACGTGGAACACGGGTGTTTGCACAAATGACTTCAGAATGACCTTGGCTGCTCTGGTGATACAATGCTGGAAACAAGCACTACACTGTACAACTTCAGAACTAACTGAATTTGACCATTAGGTCAAATTTGAAAAGCTAAACTTGCAAGAAAGTGCGAAGTCTTCTCTAGGGCACAGCTTTTGATTAAGGTTCCCTAGCACACACAAAAAATTCCGTTTTGCATGTGTATGCTGATGCCATTTGTGAAAACAGACACTTAACACCTTGCCAGCATACACATCCTAATATAGACACACTTCCTAATATACACTTCCTAATATAAAAAACCAACACTTAATTCAGTGCAAAATTAAAATGGTTCAGGCTAACTAGTACAAATCGAGTCATCCTATTTTGTCTTCGCATCTTAGCAGTCACCAAATCTGTAACCATGATGATGGAAGATACCTTTGCATTTACAAAATGCACAAAGACTGTGGTTGAAGCAGTAACTCAGGTTTTATCGCAGACAGATTTCACAATATTCAGAGTTTTCAGAAACTTAAACCGTCTCCAGCAAGCATGCTAGGTACTCACAGCTGCTCAGGGCTATTGTACGTTGATGATCCTTCGGGACAATAATATCCACCAGGGCACGTGGAAGGCATGGCTGTGCCAACACCACAGTATGAGCCAGGCCTGCACGGGATTGGATTTACTGAACCTGGAGAAAAAAGCAAAACCAGTGATTGATTATGTGATATTCCCAGAACAGAAGAGCGTGTGCTGGGGAGACAATGTGCAAAGGGGCTTTTTCTTTTTTTTTTAATGTGTCATTGTCCCTAGGTGCTCCATTTTTCTTACTGCCCACAAAAAGACCCTGATCCACTGGGAAGCAATCTGAATACTCATGCCTGCATGATGAAAGATTCCTGCTCCTTTCCTAGGCCCAGACCACTTCCTTCAGAAGGCGCAGCTGAATTAGAACAGGAAGGCACGGCAGGGAGACAGGAATTTAAAAGCCAGAAAAAGGCTTCAGAGGGCTAAATCCACTCCTGAAGTCACTCCAGCAATGACCATTACCTAGGAGGGCTGCTACAAGAACAGGGCTATAGTCATCGCTAAATGCTACGGCTGAGCCTGCTCTGCACTGTACAGCCATCTAGATTCAGAAATGGTTGGAAATAAGGAAAACAAATGAGCATGGTCATATCACCTGGTGGGCATTCATAGCCGGGTTTACAAGGCACTTCTCGGGTGTTCGGCAGCCCTGTCTGTGCCGGATCTGGGCAAAAATATCCGGGCGAGCAGGGATCACACTCTTCCAAAGACGTTGCCCCAGTCTGGATCCTGGAAGTGCCAGGTGGACAAAGGAAAGCATCCCCTTTACCAGGGCACCAGTATCCCAGGGGGCAGGGATGATCTTCAAAATTGGTCAGACCTGTTGGAAAGGGAAGAGAATGAAGAAAGGGAGGCTGGACGACCAAAAAGGGTTTATACAGAAGGGCTCTTAGCTCACTGTGAACATGAATTGCCTCTCCCTTTTCCCATCTCACAGTCTTACATTTAATCTTGGGAAGGTCTGCAACCAACTCTAGTTGGCAAGAGTTGGCCTTCACCTGCCACTTACCTGATAAAGGGCAATGATAGCCTGGAGGGCACGGCTGGCAATCTGCCAGGCTCTGAGCTCCTGGGTACTCGCGATAAGTATGTGGAGGGCATTTCTGAGGTGCCAGAAGACTGCTGTGGTCAGTACCATTGCCTCCAAAGCAATAGTGTCCTGAGGGACATGGATAGGCCTCTGAATCCCCTAACAAACAGAAAACAGGGCTGTCGTGAGGGATCTTTTTCACTGTAACTGGAACCCCCTTCTTCTGCCTCCTCCCTGGGTCCCTCATGAACTACCATACATATGGGTGCAATCTACCTTCACAGTTCAAGCCCCACTTCTAGCAGATACGACATAGGGATATTTGGAGACTGGCTTTAATCTCAAGCTCTCCTACATTTCCAAACTTCGTTATACGAACGTATCGTATGAAGAGTGTTATGTGACTCTTTTCTCTGCAGACTCTAGTATTCACCAGTAGAGGCAATGTGTCCTACTGCAACAACTGCTCCATACTGCAGTGTCTGATACCAGAGCCAGTCTGACCAGACTCAGGGTCACGCACTATACCCCTGAAAAGCAGCTCTCATACCCTCTCCTCACCATTCCCCACACAATCCCAACCTGCTTTGCACCAGCGGCCTGGTGGACAGGGCAGGCAGTCTTCTCTCTGCTTTGCCCCTGGGATGTTTCTAATGGTATTGGCAGGACATGGTATAGGCACCTCAGAGCCCTCCTGGCAGTAGAAACCTACAGAAACGGATGGGGGAAGAGACAGAAAGTAAAACACAAAAGCCCTCTGATGGCAAACATGACTCAGCCAGAGTCTCCTTTTGTTGTAGGATGAACACCTACACCGCTGTTGGGATGCTGTGCATATAGAGAGCCAAAGGAGAAGCCTTCAGATTTTTCTGGACCAGCAGTCTAGCACTGCAAATTCAAGGTGGCATTTTTGACCAGCTACATCTCTTTCTTCAGCAGATATAAAAACAGAAGAAGCCACTGAGCAACAGCAACTTCACAAAAGGGGTTCACAAAAGATTATACGAGATAACAGAAGCTCACTTTTTGAAATCTCCAGCTAGTCTAAAAGCTACTCACTCTTCTACACTTTGCACACCGCTGAGATTCTCACTTACCTGCAGGGCACAGCCCTGCACACGCCTGCCCCCAGCGGCACTCAGACAGGAAGCGCCAGGAAAAACTGTGGCCCTGTGGAGTAGACTGAGAGCTCCCAGCAAGGCAGAAGTACCCAGCAGCACACTTTCCCTCCAGCCGTCCATGCCTGAAGCAGAGAAGACAGTAGGAACTGATGTAAGAACTGCTGATAATGTTGTTTGGTGCAGAAGCAGCGCAGGTATTATGAAATGATCCCCAAAGTCAGTGACAAGAAATGAGAACTTCTTACACAGATATGAGAGATAAAATAGATCCACCTTTTCCACTTATAAAAACACACAGATGATTTGGAATGAGCCACATACTTCTGAGCTCAAATTCCATGAACATGGGCAAACTGCTTCAGACGAAATTGTGTATGACTTTCCGTCGGACTTGAGTTTCTGGGTTACTTTCAAGCTCTCGCAAATGCTACCTGCTTCAGACATTTCTTTGTACCATGAGAATGACATGTGACTGCTTCAAGGTGCTTCTCTGAATTCACAGATCAACACCTCCATGTCCAAAAGTTGTGCCTGGGCTTAAATCTACTTTCACTACACGGCAGAGGCACGATAAAGAAGCTGGAAGGAACTTAGCATCTGTTTATCAGCGCAAAAACAAGGATGCCAAACTGCTTAAAACAAAGAGGAAAAAATGCCAGACTGAAGTGAATCATGACCTGCAGTAGTGACCAGGTAGGCAAGCCAAGCACTCCTTCTCATTCCAGAGACCAGTCGTATTTGAAAGAGTGAAGGTGCCTTCTGGACATGGGTGAGGAACCCGGGTGCCTGAAAGGGAGATGGGAGAGAAAATAAAAACTCCCAGGAAGATCACTGTGACCTGACAAGACTTTGTAAGCATATCAGAGAGTATCAAATGATTCCAAAGGAGGAAGGCAGCGCTGAGCCTTACTTACTCGTTGCCGCCTCATCATCATCCAGCCTACAGGAAGATGCACGCTAGCTTTGTGCCACTCTGGGATGACAGCGAAGCACACCAAGTTTCTCTGGCATACCTGGTATGCCGATTTCAGCGTACCTGTAGGACAGTAAGTGTGAGGGGGGCAGCGCTTGGGGTCTCCTGCCACTGCCTCCTGGCAGTAGAATCCTCTCTGGCATGGAATGCAGGACGCGGAGCCCCTGGTTGGCTGGTATTCTCCAGCAGGGCAGGGCACTGGGTGGGCAGCTCCCGAACGGCAGAAGTGACCCTAGGAATGACACAGAGAAGGAACAGGATTGCATGCAGTTGCTGGCACACTGAGAGTCTGTGTGCAAGCTGAATCCCAGCAGTACCAAAGCTTGGAGCAACACTCCCTGTGGATGTAATCAATAACTGAATCAGGCTATATGACACTTTGCCACAGTGGAAAGTGAACACCTACTACCCAGAGCTAAGACCCACTTCTTTTGCAGCCCAGCTGTCACTAAGCAGTACCTTAGGGCAGAGAAATGCGGTGGGGCTGAAGGAGCTGAAGTTTGCTGGGCAGTAGAACCCTTCAATACAAGGCCCCGTTGGAGAACTCAAACCAGTGCCGGCACAGAAAGATCCAGGATAGCATGGCACACAGCTCTCTGGGGAGGCACCACCTGATGAGGAAACCAGAACTAAACAGTGAGAGACAGAGGGGGACCAAATTACAGTCACGGCAGCAGCAGCATCTATGTGCATTGATAACACATTCCCATCGTTAGGCTTGGCTGAGCATCGATACCCTTCAGTGAACAAGGGTATCCGCTCACAATGGCCAAAAGTAATCAAGTCCCCCACCACTGCAAAGCACAGGAGAAACCCACCAGAGAAGTCACACTCACCTGTGGCATTGTTCAGGGTGCCTACTGGGCAGGCTACTGGGCCACGAGTGCCCTCCGGACAATAGTGCCCAAGCGGACAGGGCCCATTGAGCGGGAACCCAGGTGTCCTATGTGGAACGGCATCAGTGGATCCTCCTTCACAGTAGTACCCAGCTGAGCACAGACCTGCCATGTGACAACAGAGAGGGTGTAAGCACCAACCCATCTCACTGGGGTCAGTGAAAAGGACGGAGGTACCTCCCCAAACCCTCAGAAGTAGGCAGGATAACTCAGAGAAGAGAAGCTGAAGTTCCTCCTTGTCCCATTCCATCCCTCTGCTGGTATCATGCGCCATTCACCTCTGGTTTGCCTTCCCTTCTTCTCTGCCAATCTGTGGCCTCTATCACCTCCTTTCATTTCTGACATTTGTTTACCCTCCCGCTCCTCTAACTTGTTCCCCAGCTTTTATTTTCTGTGGGAGAGGGTTCTGCCTTTCTTCATGTGTCCAACCTTTGCATTTTGGCACAGCCAAGCCACACAATTACTCTGTGCTCAAGTGGGAGAGAGGGAGGGGGGAAAGAGAGAGCAGATTTAGGAGGTCAGAAAGAAAAGTGATGAAAGGGTTAAAAAAAGCAGCAAGAGAAAAAGCCACAGTAAGAAGGAAGACAAGGAAAGCAATACGGGAGAAGACAGGAGATCCAAAACAAATGCTCCATTAAAAGAATGACACAGAGAAAGGGAATGACTGACAGGCGCAGAAACAGGGTATGAGGATACCCTCCAATAGCCTTTGTCATCTCTGCTCGCTGAGGTACTTCCTGCCTCCTTCAGCCCAGAAACCTCCAACCCCTCTGCTGTGGGTGGACCATTATTAACCAGACTCACCGTCAGCTTCCCAGTTAGCATCACCCCTGCAGTATCTCCCCACCGGGCACAGCTTGCAGGCAGTGGGGGACAACGCCCCCTCCAAAGTGTTCAGCGTGCCCTCGGGGCACGGCAGTGGGGCAGCGGTCCGAACAGGGCAATAGTAACCTGTACGTTGAAGGAGGTGTTTTAGACACTGCTCATAACAGGAAGGAGGAAGAGGTGGGAATGCTGAGCTTGCTCAAACTGATAACAGGCAAATATCCCGTTCCCTGGAATCATTCACTGCTGCGGCTCAGGCAGAAAGAGGTGGGTAGGTATCCACCACACCTCCCATCCTGAGTTAGGGGCTTTGCTGCACACATGTATTCCTCACCTCTGGGGCAACGGAGTGGCTTCACAGTGGCAGCATTGCTGCAGGTCATACCAGCTGGGCAAGGGAGGCAGACACTCGCCCCAGGCATAGGGCTGAACGTGCCAGGCTCACAGGGCAGTTCTAGCCCAGTGCCAGCAGGACAGTAGAAGCCACTGGGACATCTGTATCCATGAATTCTGTCAGAAGGGCAGGGAGCAGAGTTTCCTTCCAGACAAACAAATCTGTGGAGAGAGAATTCAGACCTGAAACAATGCCCTCACAGCCCTGTTCAGAGGCAACAGATGCAGGAGGCATTAACCAAGAACCGGGGTCAGCACATCAGGAAACGTGTCCTTTGCAATGCAATTTATTTCAGTTTTGCAAAACATCTCTTTTTTCCTTCTCTCTCTGCAATCGCCCACCTAAAAAGCCAGGCAAAAGGCTTTTTTTCCCACAGAGCTGACCGGAAAGTGTTCTCATTCTGGCAGAAAAAGCCTTTTAAAACTAAGGGGTTTTTGTTGTTTTTGTTTTTTTTTTTTACTTCAAAGCACAGGGTCCAAGCGTTCAGACTCCTGCTGTCTTTGCTTAGTCTCTCTTTATCCCCAGGCTTATTATAGGGCTCTGCTTTAATGCCACCTAGTCTATGTTGACTCTTTACCACTTCCCCCAACACCCTCACAATAAGTAAAAAATGAGGAAACATAAAACCTTGTATCTCTGTACATAAAAGCTAAGCAAAAGGAAAATGAGAAACATGATCACTGCATGCTATAGACAAGGATTCGAAGGACACAGTTTCTGAAGAAGCAGTAATTCGGAACCCTTAAGGCAAATGACTGGAAGCAAAAGGAACAGCATTAAACAAAAGAACAGCAAAGTTGCCTGTCAGCCTTTGTTTGCCTGGAAGCAAGACCTATTTGCCTGAACAGCAGACTAGCAGGAATGGATGCTACATGGTAGGGACAGTGAAAAACAGTTTGCGCAAAGCACAAGTTGTACCTGTTGCGGCTAAGAACTTCACACATTTTTGGGAGCCAGGGGTCATTTACAATCACATAATATCCTTTACAGCTCAGGCCAGAAAATTTTACTCGATACTGCTGTGGCCAGGCTGTAACATCCTTCTAGGGTTAAACCAACTTTTAGGAAGGCCTAAAATTTGATGAACATGTGGCAAATCCTTCTTATTCCCAGGAAGTTTGTTTCAGAGGCTAATTATCTTAAGCATTCCAAATGTACTCCTTATTTCTATTCCGGGGTTAGCTTCATCTTCTAGCTGGACTGAAATTTCACTGTGATTTTCTCTACAAGATTCAAGAGCCATCTGCTGTCAGAAATCTTTCCCCACAAAGGCCTTCTACGCTACAAAGAAATCACCTCTAAGCTTCTCTTTGAGAGATGAAATAAATTGAACTTCTGTAGCCTCTTGCTGTGAGGCATACTCATGAGCTGGACAAATATTGCTAAGAGCACCTGTCTGTTTGCATCATGCAGGCCTAAAATACTCTCTTGTCATTTGTTATTGCACCATCTTGTGGGAGAAGAGATAAAACACACAAAGGAAAAAAGATGCCCAGGTCATATTCTCAGCAAGTGTGATTATAAGGCTGAATAATGAATTTGTAATAAACTAAAGCTATGCAGAAAATAGCAGAGGAATATATGTACAAGACTGGGAAAGAACGTGAGGCAAACACAGAGACAAACGGAATGGTTCTGAACCGTCCACTGAGAGCACCAAGCAGACACTTTACAGCTGACCTGGAGGGCTGAGAACAGAGTCTTTGCAGTTCATCTTGTGTATAAATACTTGTGCACAAGGCACTAGGCACAAGATATTCAGGCCAAGTGTCTTTCAGAGTTTGGACACCGCTCTGCTATACTCCTATAGAAGTCTAGCCAGCCATATCTTCCCAGAAACGAGAGGCAAGTGACTGTCTCACTGTACCCTGCGTTACACAGCGATGTCTGCGCCAGATCGGACAGTCCTGCCTCACTGCAATACCGCCCAGCTGGACAGGGCTGGCACTGTTCCTCTGCCTCCAGGCCCAGGGAAGTAGAGAAGGATCCAGGAGGACAGGGGATGGGATACCCTGTACCAGTGGGGCAGAAATGCCCCACAGGACAGATGTCATTCCCAGGCAGACCAAGGACAGCAGATTCCACCTGTATGAGAAAAATAAATAGAAAAAGAAAGAAAAATTGTTATGGAAACAGGATTTGGCGCCTACTACTACAGACAGAGGAGACAGGTGATAGAAAGGGCACATGAGCTAAGTCCTCCATGTCTGCTGCCACTGAAACTAGCTAAAGACCACAGCTGGCATAAAAAGGGCACTGGCAATACCGGCTGCTGAGGCATGGCCATCCGATCACTGATGCCATCCTTTGGAAGCGATGTGAGGTAGCACACTCCAGTGCAGTCTACAGAAACGGAGACCTGGCCAGAATTACTAAGCAATGAGAAATACATTCCAGCAGATGAAGGGCAGCAGTAATGGGCAGAGGCAACCCCAGACACAGCAAACATACTTGGAAAACGTTAGACCAGAAGCTATGATGCTGTAACAGTTTCAGTCCTTGTCCCTAGGTCACCAGGGCTGCTGTGCTGCTGCTTGGCACTCACTCACCCTGTGTTCGAAGGGGGCTGGGCTGACGGCTCCCTTGGTGCAATGATAACCTGAGTGGCAAAACCCAGAAGGCTGTGATAGACCTGCTGCTGAGCAATACATGCCTAAAATGAACAGAAAAGTAATCTCAGCGAGAACGCTGGCATAGAAGGTCAATGGAGAAGTCGGTAACATGAAGAGAGAAGTCATATTTTCCATCAGCCTTCCCATGTATACCCCCTGGGTTTCCTGTGCCAAGTCCCTACTTACCTGCTGGGCAGGGCTCACAGTCCGACTCACTAGTGGCACCAGCCCTGGGGCCAAAGGTACCTTTTGGACACGGATGCTCTGTACTGAAGTTGGTACCTGGCAGACAGAAGTACCCACGAGGGCACAGCTCAGGAGTATGTGCTCCAAAACCTAAGATACAAAGAACAGCATCTGAATCTGGAGATATTACAGGAGACAAATGGGAAGGTCATTCTCTATCAGCATACTTAGCCTTCCTCCTGTATTAATTCAGCTAGACCCAGGACCTGGGATTCATCATGTTTACTTCTGATCTAGTTGTTCAGATTCCCTTTGGAGTAATTGGAGAGAAAGAGCACTTCCAGAAGAACTGCACTGCCAGTGCAATTCATCTCATCCTTAGGCAGACAACTAAAATAAGAAAGATAAACTGCACCTCAGAAGTGACTCCTTCTCACCACCAGACAACTAGCTCAGACATGGATGCCTACAAAGGAGCTGTATAAAGTTTGGTGAGAGTACCCCCCACCTAGGGGGTACAATCATGCCTGTGCAGTCATATTTCTTGCATTTCTTGTTTGCCCAGTGTTTGTTGTATTCATGAGGTGCCACACAGAAACAGCCTCATTGCTACTATATTGCTGTACTTCCTGGGCATAGAGTTTCCTTCTCCCGGATGGAAGACAGATTTGGCTTTAGTCTACATGTTCGACTACAACGTCGTATTCTTAGCAACCTGTTTCGGCTTTCCCTTTTGGCAGAAACAGATGCACTTGCCTGACCATACCAGTCCCGTTATGCTGAATTAGTAGAACCTGAATGGAAATGAAGGAAGGATGCT
This sequence comes from Dromaius novaehollandiae, assembly GCF_036370855.1. Classification (NCBI taxonomy): domain Eukaryota; kingdom Metazoa; phylum Chordata; class Aves; order Casuariiformes; family Dromaiidae; genus Dromaius; species Dromaius novaehollandiae. The sequence continues at coordinate 5,232,067 of NC_088118.1, forward strand.
TCAGCATTCAAAGTCCTTTTTGTCCCACTAAGTCTAACAGGAAGACTCAAGCCCTCAGTGACACAGAATCCCTTTTTATCAAAACACTCTGCCTCCTCCAGCCTCCTCACTTTTGTTAGGCTGTTCCCCCCAGAAGAGCGCTGCTGGGCAGAGGTCACACATCCTTCCTTTCCTGTGACGGACAGGTCCCATTCTTACAGGGCCTAGCAGAGACAGATCCTGTGAGGCAGTAAAAGCCTCGTGGACAGGGATAAAGAACGGGAGTAGCTGAAGTCTGGCCAGGTGGGCAGTAATAGCTAGCAGAACATGGTCCTTCAGAAGTGGTTCTGCCCAACCCTGCAACAGGGAAAGCAAAGCCTTTCTGTTTCCTTTGCCAGATCATCTGGCAAATCTGAACATCTCAGAAGGGCTACCAAACAGGGAAGTCAAGCCCGAGTTATATCCCTGTGGGAACATGGGCTTCTACTTAAAGTGCTCAGCTGTGATTTTGGAGTTTAGGTCTGAGTTCAGGTCCAGGCTCTGCTATAAACTCAGGTGAACTCAGTCAAGTCACTTCCTCCCTGTTGCTTCAGTTCCCCACCTGAGAAAAGAAAAGCCTCTTTATATCATGGAAAGGGAGGGGTGAATCTATTACTGCCGGTGTGCCCTCAGATATTCTAGCATTGCAGGGAGAAAACAAATATCTTGTGCAGACACTGAGCAAGCTCTGAGTACGAACAGCTGTCTCAGAGCAGAGACTCTGGCTGCTAGCCAGTACCAAGCACCTGTTTGCCAGGCTGTTTTGTCTCCCTGAGAGGATGAAGGCATATCATCCATCTAGAAGGGGCAGCTGAGCCAGGGAAGATAGTGGTGTAATACCAAGAAGTGTTCTGGGTGACCTGAGACTGCTGGGAAGAGCCCAGAAGAAGTGCTAGAAGACAAATGACTTGGGGCATTTACACTGAGAGTTTTTTTGCCCTTCACTGACCAGAGAAAACAGGCTGCACTTACAGGGTTTGCTCCTGCTGCATCCACTATAGAGAAGCTTGTTAGAAATAAAGCTGGGGTGGGTGTCTATCTTCACTCACCATGTAATCCCCAAGCTCCCAAATACACCAGCTGACTCACCACTGCAGAAGTATCCAGCTGGGCAGAGCTGACAGTCCGTTGACTGCCATTTTCCACTGTCAGAGTTGAAGCTTCCTGGGCTGCACGGGACTGGGGATTCAGAGCCTTCAGGGCAGTAGGAGCCAGGGGGGCAGCGCTTATGATTTGGCTTAGTGGATCCAACATCACAGAAATACCCAGCGTAACATATTCCTGCAAAACAGAGAAGCTTCAGTAGTACTGTTAAGCAACTAGAGAACATCAGGTTTGCAGCTCCCCACACATTTACTGAACATACTCATATAGTTCAAGTATGGCTCAGAGGGGCTCATAACTTGTACCAAACTTAGCTCTGAAGACTGGTGAGACCATGGGAAAATAGCACTGCAAGTATCTCTCACTGTTAGATGCATGTGATACTCACCAGAAACACTGGCCAGACCCTCTCCTTGGCAGAACTTCCCTCCAGGGCAGGGCAGACAGGCATTATGAAAAACCATCCCAGACTGAGGTAAAAACGTGCCAGCGGGACACAGCTTTGGCTTGCTGCTACCTGGTGGGCAGAAGTGGCCTGCTGGGCAGAGGTCACCAGTCTCATCATTAACAGGATTGGGTATACGTGCCTTCAAAGTGCAGTAATACCCAGGCAAACAAGGACCACTTGGCGTCAGGAGTCCTGAAGAGAAGGAAAATAAAGGCAAATAAGCCAACGCATTATATAATTCACACCTTCCGGATGAAACAAACCAGACAAGCCATGTCATCAAGATGAGTTCAGAGTCTACTGGCCTATGATTAGCTCTGGCATTTAAAAGCTAGATCTGTAGTCTCCATATTCACTTAGACAACTGATTACCAATAGCTAAGGGTCTGAACAGCTTTCCAGATCACCTCTACGGAAAGGGCTGATCAGGGCCACATATCTGTCTCTCCACTAACAGACAACTGAGAACAAATAAGTCCTAGAACCCATGCAACTTGGCTTCTGGTTTCATAATCCTTGCCAAAACAAAAGCACCCTACATCTGCCTCTTAAATTAAACTTAGGAAAGGATAGGTTTGTAAACATCTTTGCAATGATCATGAAGCATCTCTATTCAAAGGGTCCCAGAGGCCACTGCAAACACTATTAAAAAAATCATATGAACTGCACAGAGAGGAACGTTCCACCCATCAGTGAAGCTTTAACTTCTGGAAGTAGGTGTACAGCTCCTGTTTAATGGCATATGGCAGTTTAAACCAGGGAATAAACAAGAGAAAGAACCTCGATGTTCAAACAGAAACTCCAGCTCAAAGAATTAATCAGGTAATTAGTTTACAAAGATACATATCCTCTCTCAGGTCATCTCAAGCTCTGCTCTCTGTCTTCTAGAACTTAGACTCTGCGAGACACAACACAGCCTAAGCAGTGTATCTAAGCCATACCTAACCCTTACCTGCACTGGCACAAAACGTGCCTCCAGGACAAGGTCTGCATTCCCTGGGACTTCTCAGCCCAGTCTGGTTACTGAAGGTCCCCTCTGGGCATGGGTACTGATTAGCAGCTTTTGTTCCTGAGAGACAGTAATGTCCTGCTGGACAGTCCATTGGTTTGACCACCCCATGTGAGAAGTTCTCTTGGAGAGCTTCTGGCTGGTCTTTTTGGGTGCAGAACCTACCAAAAAAGTAAAAAAACAAAGTCCAGCCTCAGCCCATGCTGTCCCCAGTTATGCCAGAGCCTGAAGAAGAAATACTTTCTGAGCAACAGTGACGGTCTGAGACTACAAGAAAAGGAAGACAGATCACCCCAGAGGAAACAAACGAAGAGCTGAGATGCAGCCTGTCAGGTAGAACCTGTCATTTCTGGGACCGTTACATCCCTCTCAGCAGATATACCTACAGGATAGGAACTCTAGGCTGCAGGGGTTACAGTACAGAAAATGACACAATAAAGGGAATGAAGATACAAAAACAGGTACAAGAAAATCAGCCATGTGTATCAAAGGATACAATATACAGAGCAGCCTAAAGCAAAGGGAAATACATATGCTAATTCCCAAGGAAAGCATCAAGATGAAGGAGTGGATCCATTTCACTTACATTCCTGCTGGGCATATTTTACACTGGCTTTTACCAGCCTGGTCCTGATATTTTCCAGCGGGACAGGGTGTGGGCTCTGGGCTGCCAGTGGGGCAATAGTGACCAACAGGACACACATAGTCTAGAAAGAAAAAAAGGAATGCATTTAATATTACTGCTCTGCTTATGTCCTGGACAGCTGCATAGTGTTATTAGAGCAAGCATCACTACAAATCTGGAACTAGCAGATTTAATAATAAGAAAAAAGCTTTATAAAGAACAGAAGAAAACTGTTTTTGTCAAAAGCTTTGCTAAATACAGATTTGAGCAGCAGAGGCCCACACACTGTGCTCTGAACACCAACTTCATATACCACTGAACTGGGCTTTTAACTGAAGGGCCACACAGACTCGTGGCCCTCAGCAGCTTTCAGAAAGATGAAGGGCTGCAGCCTCTCTGCCCTGTCACATGATCACTAATTTTCTTCTCGTAGAGCTCCCTGTATGTTCCTAATCCTAATACTGAAGGATTTGAGTTACACAGAACCTTTACTGCAGCTATCCCTACATCATCCTTAGGACACGTAGAATGGACAATCACACGTAACATCTCCCTCTAGAGAGAGATGAACTAGCTCCTTCCAGCAGGGCTGAAAATACCACAGGGAAGAATCTCCTCTGGGACTATCTTCTCAGCTTGTTCTTTGCCCTGGTAAGATGCCAGTAAACACTGCTTATTTTTACTACTTCATTTACATATGATTAGCCATTACTTAACCTGTGTCACTGGGGAGAAATTTTGGAAAACTTTTTTTTATCTAAATAGCTACTCCTTTTGACACAGTACTTGACCTGGTAAGTAAAGACAGACTTTAAGACCACCTTGCCATTGCAACTCCTGTAGGTAAAGAATCACCCCACAGCCTTCCTACCTGAATGGTGGCCTGACGCAGAGCCCTCTGGGCAAAACCATCCCTCTTTACACAAACCCTCCGGGGAGCTCTGGCCATGCTGAGAACAGAACCACCCTGGGAAGCAGGCCTGGCAATCCTGGGCTGACTGACCACCACGATGGGCCAAAAAGGAGCCTGAAAAACAAACAAACAACCCCCTCAACAAAACCACATTCTCACATCATGCTAGACCCTGGTGGAAGTATCTATGAGGAGAATTACAAGCTGCTCACAGAAGCCTTCTAGCTATGCTAGCCCCATCTTGCAGAAGATGCCAAAAGGATGCTGACTAGGAAGGAATGCAGTCCCAGGCACTCCCTCAGGAGACCCTGAGGCATGACATGTAGCTGGGGGTAGGTGACAATCTTCCTACAACAGGAAGCTGTGAGAGGTTGGGCACGGATGGCTGCTAACTGATGTGAACTCCTATTTCTTTCTAGTCTGGATTCAGCAGTATAACCGCTTGCTTAATATATCTATAGATTTAATGGAGAAAAAGAAACCAAACATCCCAAAGTCTCCTGTTCAGCTTAATCCTTGCTCTCATTAACAGTGATGTGAGAGGACAGCGCTCTCAGTGCAGGGAGGGCGGCAGAGGCTCCTACATGTGCTCAGCTCACTGCTGCTTTGTGACCTTTCCTTCAGGGGGGCTCAGCAGAAAGCTCCCTCCCACACAGCTGCACGTAGGCCACAGACTGAGGCTCTAGAGGCAGTTTTGCAGTTACTGTCTGAATGCACATTTAGGACTAAATGCTCCCAATACAACAGCACTGGATTAGAGGCCAAGCATTCGTGCTCACAGCAGCTGCCCCTCAGGCAACATAAAAGGCATGCTTCAGTGCAAAATGACAAGGGGCTGCAGAACAACGGCATGGACCCGGATGAGCTCAGCAGCTCACAAGGCTTTGGAAAGAGAAACAACAGCATCCAGCAGCTGCCATCAAACCTACCTGGAGGGCAAGAAGATGGAGAAGAGCTCCCTGCAGGACAGAAGTGACCTCGAGGACAAATGTTCCCCACTGCTCCATCCACGGGATTGGGGAGCACAGAGCTCCCCGTGCAGTAGAAGCCAGCCTCACAGGGACCTGATGGAGCTGCCAGCTCTGCAGTTGCACAGTACAAACCTGGAGCAGGGGCAAGAGAAAAGGCCCTCATTTAAGAGATAGCAGACCTCATACAGTCATAGCACATGACTGGGATTGCTTAATGAGCCTGACAAAAGAGGAAAGAGTATGTACCAAAAAAAAGAGTAAAAAATAAAACCCAGAATGTGCGTGTGGAAAAATACACCTCTCCTACCTGGAGTGCAGGGAGTAGGAAGAAATGAACCAGCAGGACAAAAGGTTCCTGCTTGGCACAGCCCAACTGATCCAGAAGCTGCAGTTGCCACACCTACTAATGCAAAGGAAAGAGACTGAGGTGAAATATAAAAACTGGAAGACCTCTATCTTATCTAAAAAAACCCCAAGAAACACAACAACAGTGGAAGAACCGAACTACAGCACAGAATTAAGGAAAGTAACAAGGGAAAAGTTCAAGCCATCCTGATCCTGGCTGGGTCCTCTGGGTGACTCTGTAATACCGCCTCCTCAATAGTAACCATCATCAAGCTTTATAATTCCTCTTAGTACCAGAGTGACCTCCAGGAAAAACTGGTTTGCTTGATGTGGATCCAGGTGGACAAAACCATCCAGGCATGCACAGTCCATCTGGTCTCGCTAGGCCTGGCTTGGAACAGACCATTCCAGGAGGACACAGCTGGCACTTGGAGACATCCCAGATATTTAAAGCTTCACTGTAGGTTCCAGGGGGACAAGGGTACTGTGTGGCAAATTCTGTTCTCCTGGGGCAGTAGTGTCCTAGGAAAGAAAAGACAAATTTCATAAAGGTTAGGAGAGGCTGGTAATAGCCTGGGAAGAACTGCTGGCCTGCACACACAGCATTCTCATTTGTTTCTGAGAAGGACTGATCCCAAGCTATGACAGTGGGCCCATCCTGCAATTTATCATTACTGTGCGATAGCTACAATCACACTGGCTGCAGAAGATGAAACTGATCGGTGCTGAGGATTAGCAGTAGATGTAAAAGCATCCAGCTTTTTCATGAGAAGATCTCAAAGCATGTTATAAAGATACATATATCTTGTATATTACAAGAACTATCTATGTTTGCTGCATTCTACTGTTTACCACATTCAGACAGAGGAAGTGAATCACAAAGAGGCTAAGTGATTTGACTGTTGTCACTGATCTGTCCAGTGGAAGAGAACCAAGTCTCAGGCTTCCCAGTCCTATGACAAATCTACTCTGCTTCAAATAGCTATAAAAGGATCTGCTAATCGCTTAAATGAAATTTCCCAGGATGAGTGGGTGGGTGCAATCAGGCCCACCTGCAGGGCAATCCGTGTAATTTGTGGAAGCAGTCTTGCAGTAAAAGCCTTCTGGGCACTCCAAACATTGTGCCATACTCCAAGTTGGACTATAACTCCCTGCAGGGCAAGGCTGGGCTCTGCTGCTCCCCACCACACAGTAATGTCCAGGTGGACATGGTCCTCCACTGACTGTTGTCTGTGAAGAAAACACCAAGAAAACAACGTTGTTAAAGAAAATGTTTCCATATAGTCTACAAACTCAGAACACGGTCTTGCAAACCCCCCCCCCCCAAAAAAAAAACCCCATCAGATTCAGATCAGAATGGTCAAGAGAATTAGGCATATGGTAGTATGAAGGGCTGCATTCATCACGCCATCTTTAAGGCTGTGTACTCATCCTTTCCCAAGATAAAGAATCAGAATTGAATTTTGCCCATGACAAATCTGCTCTGGCTGGCAATCTGGCAGACGGCACCACCGCTTCTTCTTTCATAGTCAGCAGAAAACCGTGGCATAAAGCAGTACCTTCTTGAGTTACCATCTTTAAAAACTCCTATTGTATTTTGCCTAAGAGGAGGGCTGACAGATGCAGCATTCCAATCAAACTCATGCACTTCTGACGTCTTTAATTTTGATTTGATATGGCATTCCACTCTGCTTTGCAGTATCAATATGCAAAGACAGAACTATTTTTGGTCAGCTTTTAGATGTAAAACTGAAAGAAGGCTGGGTGTATTTTGCCATCTCTAGTCCCTTTCAATATTAATGATCTAGATATATCTGACAAAGAAGATAACACAGTAGGAGAGGGGCAAAATTTTGATGTGAGGCAAAAGAACTAAGGTGACCTTATGATCTTCAACTCCACAGATACCATGTTTTTTAAACATACATCACAAGCACAGCTTACCCTGGGGGGTTTAGAAGAAACAGTGCCTCCACTACAGTAGAATCCAGCTTCACATAGTCCAGACGGAGATAAAAGTCCAGTTCCATTGCAGAAATACCCTGATAGTGAGAGACGAGATGGACAACAGGAAGTATAAAGCTGGGAAATAATCAGTGAAACATCAGTTTTGATGTCAGCCACATCCATTTTCCTGCAGATGCTTGCTCTCAGAATAGTTTCAATACAAAGTTTATACACCTAGGCAAACAGCACTCCCTCGTGTCATCTCTATGTACCAAATCATGCAAAGAAAGGGTGAAAAGGGAAGTTCACACTGCAGAAGCTTGCACCTCACTGTGAATATCCTCTTAGGCAGGAAAGCGGAAAGATTAATCTTTCTAATGGTCTACTTAATAGCTCTCTCCATGAAAACAGTTATTCATGATTTCCTGCTCTAGAGACACGCAGTTTCTGAGGAACTCTAGAAATGCTGGTATCTGGCTGGAATCTCCTAGTCCGTTCTTTCAGTATTGTACCTGCATCACACGGGAGACAGCCCTCAATCCCAGTGTTCCCAGTTGAGTTGCTGTAATAACCAGGAGGACATGGCTGAGGAAAGGCAGTGCCCATAGGGCAGTAAGTTCCCTTAGGGCATTTGTTTCCCAGAAGGCCATCAGTAGGTGTTGGACTCGAAACTCCTCCACTGCAGTAGAATCCAGCCAAACAGGGCCCTGTAACATGTGGCTGCCCTGCAAATGCACAGTAGTGCCCTGAGAAAGCAATGCACTGCCATTAGTTCTAGCAGAAGAAAACAGAAACTTCAGAGCACAAGCTACATACTTAGATGAACATGAAAACATCTACAGTGACGTGTAAAAGGATATCCATTTCCATGCTTCAGGGAAAAAAAAAAAAACAACCAGCAGGTTTCTGGTGATAGCAGATTTAATGAACTCCAGGGTAGTTTTCTCCTATCTTCTCAGCAGAGCACGATACCGTGCCTATATTACTTCTGGTTTTTGGTCTCACTTGAGTACCTCTGCACAGTGCTAAATACTGCTTTGTAAATTTCTGTTCTGTGGATCATTGTATTTTTTAACTTCATAAAGCATCATGTAATGTATCTGTAGACCTCAGAGATGACAACATCCTGGATAAGTACCTTTTTCCACGTTTCTCCATACTATATATAGCTCATTAAAGTGCACTGCGGAGCCAAGGAGTAACTCCTTTTGCTGAAGTGCTTGACACAGATCGTTATCAGGGAAAGGAGCAAAACAACTGTGGCTCTGTCTTCATCTCCACACAAAAAATTTGGTATGAGACATTACGGCCTGTCATCCACCCACTGAGCCATGCAAACTCCACCACCGAAGCGCAGAAAGATTCAGAAGTCATTTTCATGGGTTGTCCTGTCACCATCCTAAGATACATTTACTTGCTGCTTACCTGGGTCACAAGGGGTGCAGTGAGACATCAGGCTGCTTCTAGTCTGTGGGTTGTAAGTCCCTTTAGGGCACGGGAACTGAGTTGCAGAAGCAGTACCAGCAGGGCAGTAGTGGCCAGTTGAGCATTCGTTCTCCAAAAAGGAAGAGGAATTTTCTGGGCAGAAGAACCTGGTCCACAGAGAGAATGAATAAGAGATAAAAACAAATGAAGATTTTATAGCAAAGTTCTGTCCATGAACACCTGAACGATGACTCAGTGGTGGGAATGGCCAGTCTAAGGGGGCTACTGCACTGTTCTGTATTGACCATGAAAGAGACCTACTTATATATATTAGTACATTCTCTTAGTTGTTTCCTCATAAGCCAAATTGACGGCATAATTGCAAATGCCACAGAGACATAATTTTCTTTAACTTGAGTCATAACGTATCAAGACTGTGATGCATCAACTCGTAGAAGTTAATCAAGGCCAAATCTGGTTAGTAATTGGAGATGAATCCCCTAAGGAAAAGTCAGACTCAGCATCAGGTGATACACAAGACTTCTTTCCCCTTCATCAGGACTACGGCAACCTGTTGCCAAGGGAAGGGTCTACTACTTCAGACATGACAGTGCCAACAGTTTCCTGCTATCCTGACTCTGAATAGCCTTCTGATCTAAATTCCCTTCTGACAGTCGCACCTGGGTTTAGGCCTTTGCCACATCCCATAATCAACTGTACAGTGTTGCTAAGCAGAGTTCAACAGTTGCTCTGCTTCTGTTCAGAGACAGGTGCTCTTCAGTGGTAAACCAAGCCATTTTTCCTGCCACACGCTGCTCCAAGCTGACTGGTTACACCAGCATTTCCAATAGTCCTTAACTCACACAACAGTAAGCTCACTGTCTCAGTCTTACCCTTTAGCACAGGGGAGGCAGCTGGCTTGCCTTTGTGAAGGGTTGTATGACCCTGCTGGACAAGCCACTGGAACAGCTGTGCCCTTGGGACAGAAATACCCTGAAAAAGAAAGAACAGATCAGAATCAGCAGTATTTCCAGTGGTCAGGGCAGGATGACAATTTTGCTCGACACTTCCAGGCGTTCTAAAATAGACCACCCTGCAGCTCCCTGAGGCGCTGACAAATTTCAAAAGCCAAAATGTCTCAGAGCTGCCAGAAGTCTGCTGGGAGTTTTAATCCTCATTCAGCAAATTGACGAAGTTTGATAAGTGCCTGTAACAGCCTACCTCTGGGACAGGGGCCTCCAGTCTTGTCTACAACTGGGATTTGGGGAAGAATGGATCCCAGTGTGCAGTAGAATCCTTCTTCACACTGTCCTGTAGGGGCTGGAAGGCCAGCAGCATCACAGTAATGCCCGGGCAGACATGGGGAACACTGGGTCTGCGATAAATCAAGGAGACAACAAACTGAGGTCAACTTCAGGACTGGCTCCGCCACTGACTGGCCAGTTGTACCTTTGCTGATCATGCTCACGATCAGCCACTTAGATTCATCTCACCTAACTTAAGATATCCAGAATTAAAATGCCTTAAGTTGAAGCTAAGTATCCTGAGCAACTTCTACTGTTAATGGAGAGAGAGGCATCTGTAGTGGGTGATTCAGCTAACCTATCGTCAATATCTGTTCACGAACAAGACGAAGTGCCCTCTGAAGCTGTTAAGAATCTAAGCAAGCCTCCTTAGATTTACGCAAAACTAACTGTTGCACACCCATAATTGGATGAGATGTCTCTCACCCACCCTGTCTTGGGACTCGGTCTTTTCTTTCACCTCAGGGCAGTGACGATATCACCCCACAAGGCTGCAGAGAATACATAACTGCACAAGAAAGCTTTTGCACAAAATTGCACAAGTTCAACCCACCTCTGAGCTCAACCTGCTCCTTGTGCTGAAAGTTCCCACAGGACATGGTGTGGGGACAGAAGTGCCTCGGGGACAGTAATGGCCCGCAGGACAGGGACCAGCTTGGCCTAAAAGAGAAGATCACAGTTAATCAGAAGCAGTATGAAAAAGTGAAGGCATTCATTGCCTGCACTGGCTCTTTAATAGCTGTGATTTATTCATGCCGTGAGTGATTTCTCTGCAGACTGCTCACGGTCTTTAACTCGCTTCCATCCAAGATGAAGCTAGAATTCAAGCTGCTGCACAAGGGCTCTTAGGAAGAGTAGTGGCAGGAAATCTAGCCATTACTTTACATTCAGCGATCTAGCCACAGGTCTAGGTGACCGAACACACACTTTACAACTGAGTCCAAGAGTTCTTTCCTTCCACTCTAAGTACTGCTTTTGCGGCGCACAGGACAAAACAGCTAAGGTGCTGACTTGCAATTCACTGCCAATGAACTAGCCACACAAAAACAGACCCCAGCTCCTTGCAGATGTGGGTGCTACCACTGAGACACCAGCTTTAATAGCTGCAGAAACTCATGCTGCATTAGCAAAAGAGAAGTGGCACCTTGTATCATGGCATCTGGGTTAGGCTTGTAAGATCCTTGAGCACAATAGTAACCTTCCCAGCACTCTCCAGTCACAGCAGTTGCGTTGTGATACTGGCAGAACTTCCCTCCATCGCAAGCTCTGCAGCTGGTTCTGCTTCCCTGTCCTTGCTCAGGGCTGTAAGTACCTGGTGGGCAGGGCTGCCAGTCTAAACCTGTTCCTCTGGGGCAGTAGAAACCTGAAAGAAGAACAAATTCATATTTTATACATTAACGATGGGACAAAAGCTTCAGAGACAGAACTACCAACCAGTATCTTGGTGATGGGATGTGCATAGCTTTATAGTCTCTGTACAGTCAGTGGCCTGGGCTGAGCTGTCTGGACTGAGCATGACACCAAAGGACTTCAGAGAGGAGTGAGTTGCTGCCGAACTCGCAGGCCATAATGGTCTCTCACATGTGCGGGTTTCAGGAAATTCTTTGGAAAATCCAAAAGGAGCCAGGTATGGAAGTGGTTCCCATCCTTAACTCACCTTGGGGACATGGCTGTGGCTTCTCACCAGGGACACAGTATTCACCCTCTGGGCAAGCAAGGCACTCCTCTCCACGGGCCTGTGGCATGTAGGAGCCAGCGGGGCACGGAGCTGGACTCCTGGATCCAAGAGGGCAAAAGTGTCTAATGGGACATGGAGCTCCCGAGAGGCCATCAGTAGGTGTTGGGGTCTGGGCCCTAGTGACGCAGTAATACCTGCAGCAGTGAACACAGGAACATATTCTCCTTATTTCAAGAGAAATACAGAAACAAAGGTTCTACCTGTTGTAGAACACCTCTCTTTACATAAAGTACAGCATTATGTTCGCTCTTCTACTCACCCTGGGCTGCAGCGTCCTGAGGGGGCCCTCAGTCCAGAGCTGTTACAGTAATATCCCCCAGGGCAAGGCTGGCACTCCTGCAAATTCCTACCACCTTCACTGTCAGACCAAGTGCCAGGAGGGCACTGTAATGGAAGTGGTGCACCTGGCAATGTCAATTGCACTGGAGTGAGGAAATCCCATCTCATGCTTCACATGAATTAAGAAAAATTATGCTTAGCAAAGCACTGTACCTGCAGGACAGTAATGACCAGGAGGACAAGGCAGTCCTGATTCTCTATCTCGGGGGTTTCTTACTTGGGCACCACTTTTGCACCAGAATCCCTCAGCACAGTCTCCTGGAAAACAGGGTAACATATAGTAAATACACAACCATATTAAAATACTAGACACATAAATGCAAATTCCAGAATACAGACTGAAATACAATCATTTCCTATGCTATGCAGAGCCTCTGCCAGCCTACAGATCGACAACATAATGGTCATCAATATTTCAGTGGAAGAGTTGGTTCTGACCATACGGAATGGAGTACTGGTGGCAGATGCCAAAACAACAGTTCCTTGAGAGGAAAGTGCTTTGGTTGGCTCAGACTCAGCACTGTCTCCACATCTGGGCAAGTACTTAAGCACCTGCTTCGCTTTAGGCACATATTTAACACATCCTTTAGTGAAGCCTTAAGTTGCTCAAACGCTTTGCTGAGCATTAAACATATTTTAAAGTGCTTTGCTGAACTTGGGCCTTTATCTACAGGACAAGGAGCAATGAAAAATCATCAGTGCTGTCTGAAAAAACAATTCTGAACAAACCAGAGGGAGATCAGTTGGTGCTGGGTAAATAAATAAAGTCGGTTCTGGACAAATAAAATGGGACAGTTCATCCTACCTGAGATCAGAACCCCAAAGTCCTAACTTCAATCCTTGGCACTAGCTATCAGTCAACAACACGACTCTCTAGCGGTAGCAAATATGCTCAGAAAAACAGCATTATACCTGTTGGGGCAGCAAGTCCAGAGAATTCACAGTATTTTCCCGGCGGGCATCTTTGACATTCCTTGATAGTTTTCAGTTTCTGCCTGGGCCCAAAGGTTCCTGCAGGGCAGCGGTGCTGAGTGCTCTGGCGGGTCCCTGGTGGGCAGTAAAAACCTTGCGGGCATGGGTAAAGGGTAAAATCAATGACTGGGCCTTGCTGGCTGTCACAGTAATAGCCTGCAGTGAAGAGAGAGGAAAGCAAGCTGAATTAGGCATTGAGAGATACTAGCTACGGAGCTGCTTCTCATTAACAGAGTGGATTCCTAACAGATTGCCTCAAGCACACAAAGCACCTCACTGGCCACTCAAGAAATAAATCTACTGCTGACGTCACATTACTACTGATTTAAATCGCATCCCTGCTGGGACGAATACACGTAATAGCTTTCCAGTTGCTGCACTCCTAAGCAGGGAATTTACCACCCAATGGTCCCCCGACCAGAGGACAAAACTTACGGGCACACTTGGTGGTGTATGAAAGCAGTTGGGGACGTAGCACCAATCTCCCAGCTTGCTTCCAGTCACTAAATCCCTTCAAAGAAAACTTTTCTACTCTTTCTGTAAAATGTCATTATTACAATTCCTGACGCAGTGCTATCTGATGCCAGTGGGAAGAGACGTCTATGGCCATAAGACCGAAGTGTCCCTGGACCATGTCATGGGAGCACAAGCCATTATTAAAAATGGACAGTTACACTATGCCATCTGTTCTTCCATAATCAATGAAGGAAACTGCAGAAACTGCATGGATTGCCAGACTCCACCAAGAGCGGGAGGGTATCCCATATCCCCCTAGCAAGTAAGTATGCTAAGCCTTTGACATCGTCAGCATCTCCCACCTATCAAGGACCAAATTGCTCTCTTGAGCCTTTGGCTTATGCAACTACATAAAAGGGGAACAGCAGAGCTAGTAGGCTAGGGAGCATTCCGAATACTTTAAAAACACCATGTCTCCAAAGATTTGGGAGCCCAGAGCAGAAGAATCTTATCTGCAAACTGCTAGCCCCAAAACCTTCTGATAACAGGAAGCAAGAACAATCTCCACGCACACAGAACTCGTTTCAGATTAGATACAATTGTTTATTTCCAGAACAACACCTGAATATCAGGCTTTTCCCCTCCCTGTATTTTAATTGTTCAGGAGAATTACACAGAAGTTAGCGTTTCTGCTTTCACACAGCCTTTTCACACACAGAGCCCGAAACTGATCTCCATGCAAGGGAAACAAACCACCAAGGTGGCAATAAGTCTCAAGGCTTTCATTCCCAGGAACACTCAAGAGCCAATAAGGAGCAGGCATCTCCTATAGGAGAGGCGCAAAGAATAAAGCCTGGATATTGTGAAAAAAGTAACTCCCATTTTCTGGTTGCCTGTACAGTCCACAGAAGCTCTCTGATCCTGTCACAACTCCCAACAGGTAAATAGATCCCTCTTCAGCTTTGCCACTCTCAAGCAGTGATTCGCAGCCAGACATTTATTTTCATCTTGTCCAAATGCATATTACTTTGAGTGTGTCCCCAAAACCTTGCAGTCAGTTTAGTCAGGGCTTACCTTCCCAGCACTCTCCAGTGGGGGCACTGAGACCAGGTGCCTTGCAAAAAAAGCCAGAGGGGCAAGGCTGGCACTCGGAAAGCATCCTCCGCCCTGGCAGGCTAGAAAAGGTGCCAGCTGGGCAGAGCTTGGGCACTGCCGATCCTGCGGCTGTGAGAATAGAAGCAAGACAGAGAGAAATGAATGTCCTTGAGAATGCTGCACTCAGGGGCTGGATTAAGCACAGAGTGGCACGGAAACAGCGTCACTGAGGTCTGATTTTTCATTCACAGATCACGCAGTGCTGTATTGGAGAGGACCAACATTAACAACTCCATTTTGCAAAAGGAAAGAGAGGTGAAGCTAATTACATTTTAAAGACAGGCACTGAGATGAAAAATGTCACTTATCACTTTCAGTGAACAGGTCAAGAGAAGGACTAGAGGAAGGATCTGGGAATGTGGACACCCTGGCCAGCCCTTAGAGTGTCGGCCACTACACTGTCAAAATCACCCATCAGTATTTCAGGCATTATGTGACTAGTAATTTTTGCTTCGGTCTACACCAAATACTCACTGCAGTATGTCCCCACAGGGCAGATATTCCCAGTTGCACCATCGGTTGGTTGAGGGAGGGCTGCACCACCTCTGCAGTAAAACCCAGCAGTACATTGCCCACTGGGGACAGACAGACCTGGAAGACAGAGAGGATAACAGCACTCAAAGCATCAAGGTAGGGGGAGAAAAGCAGAAAAATCAACCACTCGCGATTTTGCTCTGGGCTAACATCACAAGGTAACACCTGAATCCCCTTCCCTGCTAGTCCAGGGAGACACCTAAGTTATCTTGGAAGCACCATCACAGCGCTATGAAATTATCCAGACAAAAGCAGCTTCTGTTTAACACATTGAAACAATACTGAAAAGACAGAAAAGGAGTGGGAGAAAATGAAGTAGCAGTCAGTATCCCAGCCTCTGCAGACTGTGCAGAAGCAGAGTACAGGGGAGTCTGACACAAAACCCTAATCCTCCACGCCTAAGAACATGTATAATGATGCATGTTCATACTGGTCCTCTGAAGATGGGAACATGGCCAAAGAAGCCAAGGAACTCACTCAAGGTCATGCATCAAATTCTGGGCAAAGTCAGCTTTACCACCCAGAAGCAGAACTTAGCCTTAGGGTCCTCTAACGTGTTCCTGAATAGCAAATATTTATTTGTCCCCCATATTCCTTCATTTCAACTCCCCTTGAACCAGATCACTCCTACCACTCTTGTTCTCCAAAGGCAGATGCTAACCTGAGGCACTGCAGTAAAACCCTGGAGGGCAGGGAAGAGGCTCTGGGCTTCCTTTCGGGCAATAGAAACCAGCTAGGCACTTCCCCCCAGTGGCAGTGGCTGGACAGAGGCAATTGGCATTGGTGTAGTTATCCAGATCAAAAGGCTGTGAGGTCCAAGCAGCTGAGACACAGAACCAGCCTGAGAACAGAAAATGTGACTGAGAAGCTCTGACAACCACAGAACACCAGAGGTTATTATGAATAAACCAGGTGGGATGGCCCTCGCATGTAACACCTGCACGGCGCAATCATAACCATGCAGAGTATGGGACAGGCTAGTATCACCCAAGTTTAACACCACCGTGGTGTAATAGTCCACGCAATGTACCTATAATAGTATATGCAATGATGAATCTATACAATACCATCTCAGCAAAGGTGATAAGAGATCTTACAACCTTAGGTTCAGCATTTTTGCTCTAGGATAGCAGGGCTCAATTCAGTTGCCCCAACAGGTTCAGAAGGGCAAGCATGGAGACAACTGCTTAGGGCTGACAGACACATCCTACATGAAGTCCGTGCCCATCTGAACCAGCAGCCGGAAGTCAGGTGGATGTCCAGGGTGCCTTCAACACTACTAGACGCCTACAGCTAGGCAAGTGAATCAAGCGAACAGACCAGAAAGACTGTGACTAGAGCTGCAGCAAGTAAACACAAAGTCTCCCAAGCACACTCCTCCCTGGTGCTGTACAATACAGCAGCCAAACAGACCCAGACTCACCTGCATCACATTTGCCTGACACACCTGTCAAGTTCTCCTTCCCACAGTAGTGCCCAGGTGGACAGGGCAAGCAGCTATCCAAGCTCTGTGTCATGGGATCAGGGTTATAGTAGCCCCGAGGACAGGGAAATTCAGTAGCAAACTTGGTTCCTTTGGAATACAGAGAGCAAGAATCTTTCATGAACTGTAAATACTCTCTTGGCTATTAATCCTGCACTATCACTTAACGTTGTCTTTGCCAATTTGTCTGAGTACTGAACTCCATAGGGCACAGCTTGCCCTTCGGGGCCAAGAAAGTCTCTGGGCTCTGCCTAGTTTGCCTATGGTTTAAAACCATGTCTATGGTCTAACACATTGGGATCCTCTTCTATGAAGAACCAGATCGACATTCAAAGGTTTCCTTCACAGAGACCATTTCTTGCCTTTAAAATAAGGATGTCTCAGCCTGGCCAATGGGTGGCCCTGACACATCCTACGTGAGTGTCCCCTGAGTCCACCTCACCTTTGGGGCAGTAGAAGCCAGCTGGGCAAGGATTCATACTGTAGCTGCTGACATTTTCTGGGCAGTAGTAGCCTGCAGCACAAGGGAAGCATGCAGCTTGTCTGGTGAGGTTGTTGTAAGTCCCTGCAAGGCAGGGTAGGGGAAAGCCGGTCCCTTCTGGACAGAAATGGCTCACAGGACAAGGGCCTCCTTTCTCCCACACACCTAGAACACAGAAAGTAAAAGACAAAAGCCAGCAAAGGGAGGTGATAACACCCCACTGATGAGCATCTCTTCTCGGTTATGGCTTCTTGGATGCCAGAAGACAGATCAAGAGGATGCACAACACAATAAATACAATGACTGCAGGATCTCAGCTCCGGAAATATTCACTGTTGTGTCACCGTGTCTTTCCCCTCCATGCTTCGCAAGCAAAGCCGCAGCAAACTATATTCAGCAGATCAGTTATCTAAGCGCTCTGCCTCACATACAACCAGGAATTCTGGAGAACATGCAATTGTCCTCTGGTGAACTAAAACTCTTCCTCGGAAATAATTATTTCTGAGACAGAAAAAACTGAGAAGAAAGACTAAGGCGATGTCCTTTACTGGCAGGTACCTGTAACTTTCCCAATGTTCAATACGAGTGTCTCCTTCAATAACACACAGATCATTGGACTGACTGCTTTTTCATCTTCAGCATGTATGTATCGGTACAAATAGCCCAGACAAAGCTGAATGACTGAGACGAGGCAGGGGCAGGAGTACCGGGAAAAAAGGTGGCATGTTTTAAAACTAACTGTTGCCAAGACCGCCAATTACTGGGCACAGGCAGGTGAAGAAACTGATGTTCACCCAGTGGAACTCACCAGCTGGAGATGGTGAGGAAGCTCCAGACAGACAGTAGTACCCAGCTGAGCAGGGTCCTGAGGGTGCTGTGAGGCCAGCAGAGCTGCAGTAAGAGCCGGACGGGCACACAGTGCAGCCGGAGTCCTGCCACACATTCAGCCTGGAGAGAAACATAAGCAGGCTTTCTGTGGGCAAGTGTTCCACAGGTAGGCCCTTAATGCCTACACCTCTTGCCAAGTGAAAACTATACGGCTTTTATGATCGATGCAAAGATATGCCTCGTGAGCCTTGCTGAACTGCACCCTGTTGCTAAAGGACTACAAACCCAAGGAAGGAAGGTACTAAGCAGTAGCGGGAGAGAGGGAGAAAATAAGAAGAAAAGGCAGGTAAAAAATTGGCACCAGCAGAGCCAAGGAGCTCACCTGTCTGAGTAAGTGCCCGCAGGGCATGGCTGTGGCATACTTGTGCCAGCTGGGCAAAAGTGTCCAGGTGGGCATGGGCCACCGATGCTTGTGTTTGTGGCTCCATTAGGGTTTGGGACACTTGCTCCTACATCAGAAAGACAGACCAAAGGCATCCTGAATGACACAAGTTCCTATTCGTAGACCACTCTGTCCCCCATGCCTACAGAACAATTTCCACAGCAGGAAGATGAGAATGGCTGGTTGTTACTTAAGACAGTAAGGCAAAATCCATAATGGAAGGGAAGAGTTAACAGCTAGCACCATATGGGACTAGAATCATTCGGATGCTCTGCCTTTTTACTTTCTTCCACCGAAGACTTACTGCTGTAAGGGCCTCGACCGCAGGGAGAAAAGAGAAGATGACATGCGTTACACTATCATCTCCTAGAAGGATGTGATACAAAACCCTTCTCTGGCATGCATCATTATCTCAGATGTATAGCCAGGAAAACAGATACCAAGAAGAGGAGAACAGCTTGCCTGAGTTTGCACTGCTGCAGCAAGGACTAAAAGTTATTGATCCCAAATGCCCATCCCCTGTGCCACACCTGGAATCATTTGGTTGTTGAAGGGGGCAGCATGTAGGGAAGCTACTTTGTTTATGTGAGAATACTGGGAGTAGCCATGAAGTTCAAAGGGCTGTCATCCACCCTGCAAAGCACGGACCTGAATAATGACCAGACCAGAGCTGACTGCTCTGTTTCAGAGCAGTCTCCGGGCTTATGTGCTTGTGTTGGCAAATAGAGAGCTAGAAACAAAAAGACTTCCTGTTTTTGATGCAAGCTATCCTCGCCCTGGTGTGGTAAACAACACAGGAAGTTTGCTGTAAGCATTTCCTTTAATCTGGACTGCATCCAAAGATATCTTAGTTTTGGACTTGATCTCAACAAAACATTCATGACAACTGCCCTCCAGAGAGCACAGAAATTGTTAGAGACCTGAAAGCAATCTCTCTTGAGGAGGGGATGAACCGTGAAATCCAAACAGTCAAAACCTGAGACCTAAATACGTGTTTGTGCGTCCATGTGCATGGGCCTCTTTCATTTGTATTTCGGTTCCTGCAGTTGGCTGTCGTTTCAGGCCTTCCTTAATAACCACAAGGACAGAAACTTACTTCAAAATAAAGTAAATGCCAGGATCCTCATTATATCACCTGAGCTTGGGCCCGAGGTCTGTGAAACATATCAAACACCATAACACTCAGCAGCATGGTTACAGCATGCAGCGCACAAAAAATTCAGTGCTGCTGAGTACTGTGCAGAAGGACTGAGTGATATTGCCGTTACCTTCCTACCTGCAGTCCATTGTCCCTACAAACGCAAACCCCTGTTTTGTATGAATGCCAGCTGAAAGCTGCCAAGAAACCTGCTTACGCACTACAGTCAAATTCCTCTGGTAACTCCCAGATAATTTCCAAATCATTTGCCAAAGGCTGATAATGCAGTTTCCACAGCTCTCTAACTAGCCAAATAAACACTAATGGTCTAAAAGGGGTCCTGTTCCTTGCCTGATCTACACAGGAAAACCCCTATCAGCAGCCTGACCATGTGGCTGGGTGTTCTCAGCCACGTGGCATAGGACCCTCCCATGGCCAAGCCCACAAACCTTGTAATTCACTGATGGTATTCATAGCTACAGGAGACTATGGAGACCAAAAGCAGAAATGGGCTCAAAAAGACACCAGATTTAACTAGTTCAGCTTCACTGAGGATTACTGAACATGACGATCCTAGATGCAAACCGTGGCTCAAAATGTTCTCGAACCACTGGTTGCTGAAGAATATTGGAAGAATAAAGCACAAGGACTGCTTGGGTCTGCTTCTTGTATTTTTTCCTAAGTCCTTCCACTGGCCTCAAAAAGCAGCTATGTGACTAGAGAAACTTCTGTTGTGACTGAGTATAACCTTATTACACAGCTTCATTCCTCAGGGCTATCCTGGCACTGTGGAACAGAGAGACCAGGCAAAGACTGTGTATGAAAACCAACTCCTAGGGCCACAGCTTCCTCCTTTCTCACTTCTTTTTTTCCCTGGTGAGTGCTACATTCAATACCTGCTGTGCAGAAGAATCCTGGCCAGCAGGGGCCACTTGTAGAGGATAATCCCCAGCCTCCACAGAACATTCCTGGAAGACCACAGAGGGAAAAGAGTATCATTCTCTTGGGAGCAAAGGTAGGAGAGCTGATGCACTGCACGCATTGCTTGGAAGGCAAAGGGTGAGACTCTGAGAGAGTCCATCTCTCAACATCAGAACAACTGGGACAAAACAGCATTCCAATTCAAACTGCGCTCCTCTGAGCATAAAACCAAGCTCCTCCCTTACAAGGCATCAAAAATATATGGCTCACTGTGGGGCACCACCAGCAGTACAAGGATTCTCTTCTGATTATATTATTATGCTTGGGTTTCCTAGGGGTAAAAACATGTGCCAGTAGATTAAAAAAGAGGAGATATGCAGAGAGATCACCCTCTCACACACTGCTTCGCATAGATGATCACAGTTCGCAGTCATTTCCTTACCTGCAGGGCACTGCTGACACCTCTCGGCCTGGCTGAGTCCATGGGAAGGGTTGTAAGTCCCAGGTGGACAAGGAAGAAGATCGATTCCAGTTTTCTGAGGGCAATAGAAACCAGGAGGACAGCGGTGTCTCAGCCCTTTTGGACAGTGAAACCCAGCAGGACAAGGAAAGCATTTGTCTTGACCTGTGAAGGAAATCTAAGAATTAAAATATAACAGAGCGAAAAAAAATAGCACGTGCGCAACTTCTCCCTGCCTGGCTGTGCACTTAAAGCAGAAAGAGTCAAAACAACAGGCTGGCTCTGCAAGCCCTCCTGGAATAACTGCTCTTCAGACGCACACATTCTCCCAGAAGCCTTCGACTCAGCAAGCTTCCCAACTCCATCTTATCAGCCCAGAGGAGTCCTGCTAACCTCCACATCTCACCATTAGGTGACAGGCAGAACAACAAGGAAACCTGGTTAACTGCTCACCAGCTTTCTCCATGCGGAGTGTCACTGCTAAAATCCTACAACCTGATCTGCTGCAGGCAGGCAATATATTCCCATGCAACACGAGTTTAAAAAAAAAAAAAAAACAGATCCCTCTGACCCCGTGAAACTACAGAATGCTCATACTGGGCAGCGCCTATCAAGACATTCTTGGATGTGGACATAAAGTATGATCTGCATTTCTAGCTCCCCCAAGCCACACTGAGGCTGGAATGGTCTAGTTTCTGACCTGTTGCATTACTGTATTCTCCACTAGGGCAGGGAGAAGGTGCTGCTGAGCCTGGAGGGCAGAAATGTCCTCGAGGACAGATATCTCCGGTGACACCATCCTCAGGCTTTGCAGTCTTTGTCCTTCCTGTGCAGTAATAGCCTTAAAGCAGAAAACATTTGAGTCCTTTCTCTCAGCGAACTTTGTTACACAAATGTGAGGAGGGGGAAAACCCTTAGCAGGAGATACAGAAAATGCTGCATTTCTGAGTGGCTAAAAACGTTTTAGCTTTGTCTCACCCTGTGCACAAAGTCCTACGGGAGCATCTTGGCCTGACATATTACAGAAAAACCCAGGAGCACAAGGCAGACACCAAGCAGCATCCCGGGCTCCTCTCTGTTCGTTCCAGGTGCCAGCAGGGCATGGCATCTCTTTTGGCTGTGTCGTGCCAGCAGGACAATAATGTCCCGGTGGGCAAAAATCTCCAAATGGAAGTCCCACCTGAAGCAAGGAAAAGATGGTGAATACGGTTTATGAATGCTTTTTCAGTGCCAAAATGACTGGTGCCATGCAAAATGTTCAGCACTCACAGGTGAGGAACTGCTGGACCCTTGAACACAGTAATACCCTGGCTGGCAAGGTCCTTCTGGCTCAGTCAGACCAGCCATGCTGCAGTACATGCCTGCTGGGCAGGGCTTGCAGGAACCTGCTCTGGCTACATCTGTGTAAGTTCCCTGCAAAAACACAGAGAACCAACAAATCATCCCTACTGGAAGCCTGGCGAGAACTAGTACATGGAAAATAGCCACATTTGATTCTTACCACAGGACATGGGAGAGGCAGGGAACTTCCAGCCAAGCAAAAATGCCCTTTGGGACACACCCTGGGTTCAGCAAGGCCTGTCTCATTGCAGAATGTACCCTCTGGACAGTTTCTACAAAGGGATTGACCACGGCCCTAAAGAAGGAACACAGGAAAAACTTGGCAGATGGGATATTACTGCTTACAGTGCAAGTGAATAAACTTTGCACATGTTCTGCCAATTCCCAGAGACCCCCCTGCTGCAAAATGATCATCCTGAAGCCACTGAACAGCAGCCCAAATGCAACAAATCTCTCTCGTGGTATCTGGATACTTCCTTGTACCGCTAAAAAGGGGCAGACACAGCCCTGATCTCATACGGCAGTAAGAGGCTGCCCAACTATGCATGTGATAATTCACCCATGCTAGGCTAAAGCCTCCTCAGCCCACTTCTAAATCTGCACCTGCACAAGCAACACAAGTGAAATTACCAAATGAGCAAAAAAGAACAGCCCAGGACTGATAGATCTGCTGTCTTCCCCCCCCAGACCTCTCTAGTACCTTTTGAACCTTTCTAGGTTGGACCAGATGATCTCCAGAGGTCCCTTCTGACCCCAACTTTCTGTGATTCTCTGATTCCCTAGACTAGCACTTTCACTCATTACTTGCAGGGCCAGTACAGGCAAAACAAGTGCAGCATTGTTTAAAACACTGTATAAAAGCATCCCAAATACTCTAGCCTCATCATGCATGGAGACTGGCTCCTTCCAGTGCCTCCTTTCAGGGGTTTATCCTGCAGCTGCCCTTTCTGCCAAAATTCAGTCCTTATGCTGAACAGCTGTCAGGATAAAACTATTGCTACTTACTGAGAAGTTGCCAGCACCACATGCTCGAGGAGTAACAGTGCCAAGCTCAGGGCAGTAATACCCTCCAGGACAAGGGATGCACTCTACAGCCAACTTGGCACCATGTTCCATACGATAGGTTCCTCTGCAGGTGAAAATACAACAGAAGGGAGAGTCACTAAGGGCAGCAAAGTGACCAAGAACAGGACAATTTATCTGGCTTGCATGGTTAGACTCTTGGGTGGAGGAAGTACAGCATTTCTGGAGCCAAGTGGAAACTGCCTGATTCAGAGAAAACTTGCCTGGAGTGCCCAGAAATGAAGCCTCGTTTGCAAATGCTGCTGGTGCAGAAAGGTGTTTCTTACAATGAGAAGCACTCTGAAATGCCACATAGAAATGGCATCTTTTGTGCTCGCGTGGGTCTGAGACCAACAACTATTGCAGCACATGCATTGTACTTACACTGGGCACAGAACTGGCTTGGAGGTACCGCTGGTGCAAAAAGTCCCTGCAGGGCAGGCAGTACACTCCTCCACCCTGCCATTTCCCAGCCTGGTACTATATGTTCCTGCAGGGCAGGGGTACTGGGTGCCTCTCCGTGTACCTTTCCAAAGAAACACACACACACACACACACACACACACACAGATGAGAAAACCATCCTAATTCTAACTACAATCTTAAAGAGAGAAGGGAGTAATGCCCCCTGTTCTTCATTGCTAATAAATATTTACACTAGCCCATTCTGCAGCATGAAAATAAAATAATAAAAAGGTCACCATTTAGCAGGTGTTGCAGAATCTTTGCAGGAAGTTTCAAATTTAAAATTGCAAATGTTTGCACCAGACACTTGATTTTCCATTTCAATCCTCTGCAAATTAAGGTAAACAAAATCATGACACCAACATGCTCAATTCCAAACAGCACAGGTTTCAAGTACTGACTATCCAGAAAAGACAATTTGCTATCCACCTCCTTGCTGAAATACTTCAGTGCAAAACATACGTTGATAAAGCCAGAGCACGAAAGTATCAGAGTGCACAAGATTTCCAAATAGAAATGAACAAAATCTCCCCTATTCTGAGAAAAGTTGCCTACCCTGGGGGCAGTAATGCCCTGAGCTACACCTCCCAGAAGGCACACGAGCTCCTCCTACGCAAAACCAGCCTGAAGGACATGGCAAACACTCCTCTTCGGAGGCCAGGCTTGTCCTATTGCTCCAGGTACCTGGGGCACACTTGCGCTGCATTGGATGCTTTGTACCTGGTGGGCAGTAGTGACCAACTGGGCATGGAGCAGGAGGCTTCCGTCTCCCCCCTGTTCCTGAAAATACAAAGAGAAATTTTAAGAGAAGCAGTATGGCCTAACAGATAGCATACAGGCTGCAGACAATCCAGTTCCCTTATTCTGTAACCAGCTCTGCTGCATGACCTTGAGTAAGTCATGTCTTCACAGTCTGTTCCTTCCCCCTCTTTTAAACTGGGATAACAATAATGACTTCCCTTGTTGATGAGAGGCTCTATCACAGAACTGGTTACTGACGGAATTATTTTTCAAGTCAAGAATCTTTAAAGGTGCTCGCCTCTGCCCAAAGCTGGCATGGACATCAAGATGAAGAGGCCACCAATACGCTAAAAGATTTGGGGACCGTAAAAATTGGCTGCTTTCAGGTCATGAAGTGACAACAGTAACCCTGGGTGGAATGAAGGGGAAACCTCGGATTAAGATTAAAATCAACTTGACCCGTGGACAAAGTGGTCTCTGCAGCAGACTAAACCCTACCATAGCAACTCTCCCATTTACCATCTTTGTGACACCTCACTGACCTGCTCTGGTACATACTGGAGGGCTCCCTGGTAAGGGATACCAATGAACACAGTTTACTTCATCATGAAGACACCTACCTCTCCCACAGACGAATCCAGCAGGGCATATTTCACACTGGGACTTATCAAAGAGGTTGAACTGATTGCCAACTGTTCCTGGAGGACAGGCATTGCTTGGAGAATGAGGGCTGGATGACCCCACTGGGCACACGTACCTAATGAAACACTACAGGCTAGCTCAGGCAAATGAACTGATGCAAAGGGGAAACAAACTCCACACCCTCCCAAAGACTAGGATGAATCCTGCAGCTGGCAGACAGCTGAAGCGCTTGATCCTGTGTCTGACAGCAACATAAGTGACATCTGGAATGCAGGAATACTGAAACACTGAATGGACCGGTTTTGTTACACGTTTTTCACCAAAGTAAAAGTGCGTTTTTCAGCCAGGCTGAGTTGCTCATAACCACAGAATGTTGGTCAGGGCTTCATTCTTGCCTATTTCACTATTTTTTACTATCTATTCTGTGGTAATAGCAGGCTGTGATGCCTGCTGTATTTAGGAAAATTTCTCTATCAAAACAGTTTAGGTTAAGCTCTGATTTACTGGGAACTGTAATAAAATCTTGACACTCCAGATGGTGCCCTCTGACACTCCCTCCCCACAAAAAACAAAGCAATAGAGGCAAAATGTACAGGCATAAAAAGAAGTGCAGAAAACAACTGGGGCTTACCCTGGTACGCATTCGGAGTCAGGCTGGGCCAAGCCAGCCTGAGTACAAGCTCTCCCTGCTAGGCAAGCTCTGCAGTCAGTGGCTTCATCCTGTCCTTGGAGAGGATTATATGTACCTGGCTGGCATGGGACTGGATAACTTGCTCCGGCAGGGCAGAAATACCCAGCAGGGCACTTCAAACACAATCCAATTCCTAAAGAGAGAGAAGACATTTAACGTCTCAAAGGGACCATGAACTACTAAAACAACCAAAGGGCCTACAAAATCCCATCCCTTTGCTTTCACCTACAGCAAGAAAATTTGACGGAGACTCATACATAATGGCGATAAAGCCACTACAAAGCCAGAAGGTGGTGGTATTGGATTAGCTGAATGTTACTGCAGTAGAGTGGCTCCTGGAAGCAATAAAACCATCTGGATTGCATTCTGAGCTGATAATATGAGAAATAAAATACATTAGAAACAAATAAACACTTCAGCCTGAAAACATACTCTGACGCAAGTTAGCCCAGCATATTTTATATCTGGAATGCCTGGGCCTCAGTTTTAAGAGGGCCTGTGGTTTCTACAAAAGCTGAGCTGTTTCCATGTTTGTATTCTGAATACTGAGAGAGAAGAACGGGTTTTACAGACTGGAGATACACTCAGTATAAACACGTGAATACTGCTTGAATGACAAACATTCCAGCCATGGTCACCTCTAAAACCTGGGGTGCTAAACAAAAGATGCTTGAATTCTAGTTTAAAGGAGAACTGGCACGATCAACGCACAATAAAACAATAATCCCTTACTGCCGTTATCACATTCAAAAAGCGCATTTCATCTCAAAGCATCCCAAAATGCTTTACTTAGTGAAAAGAAAACAAATTTAGCACAGGAATAGCTGCTGTCCTCCTGAGTCAGGATTTTTAACAGCACAACGCAAACAGAGCAATTTGGGACGGGAAGGAAAAACACTGGCTAATTAGATCATGGCTCCCAGGAGTACTTCCAGGCTGAACCCCAGCTGCTTCCCAAATGCTTATCGGCTAGACGCAAGCGTACACCAGCGTATACCTGCCTCTGCAGGCTGGAAGGAGCCTTGCAGCATTCTCAAAATGAATGATCTGGATTTACTAAAATCTAGGCTTATCCCTCCACAGACTGAAGAAGCACGTGCAGACTACGATCTGTTAGGCTGCAAAGCCAGTTTAAGGGACTTCTCTCCCTCTGCTTTACCACCATTTACTCATTCCCACCTCTCAGAAAAATCTGCTTCCCCCTTACAATTACTCCACATGGCATGGGTAAACAAAAAGTTCAAAAATCTCAGTACCACAGGATTTGCATTTCTCAAAACTATAGCATTCCACAGCTCTGATTTAGAGCACGGCTGCAGAAGAGCTGAATCACTTCTGCAGGAGGCTGCAACCTCAAGGAGCTGTGGGAACTTTCAAAAATTGCCCTGGCTGCTAGAAGTTTCGTGATGTGGATCTGCACCCCTCAGCAAACCCTGTGGGACTCCCATTTTGTAACCAGAATCCATTCCACTTGACTGAAGGTACATAAAATTTCCACTTCTGGCCTGACTTGAGGGGCATGAGGCTCCCCTTACTGTAGAGTTCACCTGGACGTAGAACAGACTTAACAGCATGGTTACCTGGAGACTCTAAACAAGACAAATCAGGATATGGATTTACAGCACACTATCTATATTCTGCAGAACAAGGCTATGCCCATATACCTGCCATGCAATAAATACGATGCCTACAAACCCAGTTTCACTGAGGGATAAGTGTGGCACATTCACTGCACTGTAGTGCAGGTGGCAGACAGAGGCTGAAACCACATGCACCATCATCTACCTCACAGTAATGTATGTGAAATTCTTTCTGGCTTGTCAGAGTTTGTTTTTACATCCCTTGACTATTTTGCATTGAGTATTGTCCTACCCTTGCCATGAGATTCTCCCCGATTGTGCAAAATGAAGATATATCAGACACAGACCTGGCAAGCACGATGAGCTGCTGCTGGGTGTGTGAAGTCCCTCTCTGGGCTTGACGCTCCCTGCTGGGCATGGTGGGGCTTCTGCGCAAAAGTGACCTAAAAGGAAGAACAGCACACGTGTTTCACAAACTTCATTCTGAATAGCTCAGACCGAGTAGGAGCTAATGGGTCTCTTTCATGCTGGTGCGGGGTGTGTGTGTGTGTGTGTGTGTGTGTGTGTGTGTGTGTGTGTGTGTGTGTGTGTGTGTGTGTGTGTGTGTGTAAAACAAATAGGAGTACACAAGTGTGTGCTTGCTAAATCAAGTCAGGGTACATTAATGTTGCATCCTGAAGGTAGACATGAATGAGCTTTGATCTAGTGGGATACAAACTAACTCCAGTTTAAAAACCAGATAACCGATTGTGTCAGCGTGATCCTCAGTCTGAGCTAATATACTAACTAAAAAGGGCTTACCGGCACAAGCTCAAGGCAAAACTAAGGTGGTCATACAGCTTTTGGTCAGCTCAGAGCATGGTTTGGAAACGTCCCGTCCCTCCCACCCCAAAACACCGGTGAGAAGTTGGAGAGCTCAACTTCAGAGTGACATTTAGCATAAGACCTGAGGAGATGAGAGTAAGGTGCTGCCAACGACCTTTACAACTACACCACTAATCTTGTCCCAAGAAGGCCTTTCACAGCTCCAGCCTTAGGAAGAGGACATGACAGGATGAATCAAACTGTGCTATAATAGAAGTGAGGTCAACAGATCTTATACTCTTGTGACTGTTTTCCATTCCTAAGGTGGGTGGTGACTGACCAAGCCGACAGGACAATGCAAAGCACAACGTGTTATACAGGACCGCTAGAGCATTCACTTATCGCACACATTTTAACTCTCTGTTTGCAAAGCACAGCATATAAAGACCAAGTGGAGTTTGGAATCCAAGAAAGGGCATAGAAGCATACTGAAACGCTGGAGAAATGACCCAAGGATGTTCTCAAATCAGGTCTCCTGGGGGCTGAATCAAAGCCTGCTGAGGTTTGCAGGAGTTGCTCTAGCTGACTTCTGGATGACAGATTTTATGAGCGCTCACTTTTACCCGAGAGACATGTGGAACTGAAAGCACACAGCTCACCTGAAGGGCAGTGCTGGCACTGTGGGACTCCAGGTGACCCAGAGGAATCACGTTCCTGCTGGATTGGACCCACCACACCTGAGCAGCAAGAGCTTCCACTGCACCTTCGGCACTCACTCTGCCCCAGGGCACTAGTACACGAACCAGGTGGGCAAGGCAGAGGCTGGACAGTACCAATGTGAGGACAGTAGTGTCCTAAAACAGAACAGAGGAGTTACAGAGTGAAGATTTATGGAGGAGTATAGGAGTGACAGAGCACTACACAGCATCCCAGAGGCTATTTAAGCTTTGTGTGCTCAAAAGCAGCAGCTAAATCCAGGATGACCCCTGATAATGGAGTAAGGTGGTATATGACTGACGAAATCAGCCTACAACCTGCACAGGATGGCTGGCCAGTACAGGCACCTTCTTTAGGCTCTTACACGTTAAAATGGTTTTAGAACTAATGAGAACGAGATGCCAGATTCACTTAAAGAAAAGGAAAGGAGGCTATTGCAATAGCCTGTGCTTCAAAAAAGTCTTTCGTAGGAGTGAACAAAATGAAGTAGTATCTGAGGTCAAAGATGGATTTCTCTTGCCCATTCATCTCTCTTTTTACTCTATTACCATCTCTTTTACTCACAACGTCAATACATGTCAGCAGCTAAACTGTTTCAAGTCAGGGGCAAGGGCTATCTGGAGGAAGCAATGGCAGCTGCTCCACAAAAGGCATTATAAGGGCTTTAAAGCACTTGAACTTCCAAAAAAGTTAATATGAAGCTGGAGGGTGGGGACCAAACATTTTCCTGTGCTAACATTTAGAGAAGACGAAGCAGAAGAAGCACAGAGCAGAAATCCAGGAGCAAAGCTTTCTATTTAAGCTAACCCAAAAAAATGGAAAGAAAGCTTTGAATCTCAGTAATATTTAAAAATACTAATCATTTTAAGCATCTATGGCGAGTTGTAAAAAGAAGAAAAGAAGGTGATGGAATTTCTTTGGCATTTTTTCTGGGTTTGTTTAAATTTGAATGAATATATTCTTTGAGATCTTGAATTTCAATGGCATTTTAGCCAGCTCTTGTTTGTTGAAGGCTGCCATTTACATGATTGGTTGTTCTTCTATCCAAGAGCATACTCATTTCAGGAATACCAACAAATCTGCTCTGAAGGCTATGAATTGCTCCTTTCTGCAATATAAGCAGAGACACACAGACATGCAGTTGGTCACTTACTTTGATTTAAAAGCAACACATTATAGACACCCAAAATCTTTCATGTTTTGGAAAATGACTAATTATTGATTTTATTCGAGTTAGCACTGTTAGAGTTAACTATTCCCTCCCTCTACTCCCATTCTTCTGCTTTCTCCAATGTTATGGGAAGTCAAGACCAGCTGAAGTCTTCCTGCTGCTCCTGTGAGGACCACATTCCTCTTCTCAATTCAATACACCATCTCACTTAGGATCCTTCTGCCAGTTTTACATTTAGTGATGTAATGCTTGTATCCAGCTAGAATGAATTACTGTTTCCAAGTAAGATTTTGCAGGACTTGATATCAAACACCTTACTGAACTCCAGATGGATATTGGAAGAGTGGGGAAAAAAGGGGACTTAACTGTGGCATGAGGGAGCCACTGCTACCTTGAAATAAATTCCTATATATCAGCATAGCAATGACACTTTATTCACATGCTTGCAATACTCAGTAGATGGATTATAAAGTCAGTCAAACAGTGGAAAAGAAGGCAGTGAATCCTAGGGCCTCTCCTGCCTCTGACGGTATTCAGACCCCTTAATATCTGTGATCTTTGCAATTGGGCTGGATGATTTAATCAGATTTAACAGAACTGATGTAGAACACGTGCAATCTACCCATTAGAACACAGGATGGACCAATTTTAACACTGAAATATTGAATTTCAGCATGAAATACTCTGCAAATATTTAATCTGTTGATCATCTACAGAAGAGGTTTTCAGGTACTCTCTCCAGGTTCTGTGGTTAACGGGAACTCCATTATCTACTCCATGGTTAATGGGAACCCCATTATCTATTCTCTCATCTGTATGTTATACTTGGATCTAAACTATGGAGGTTTCGGTCTACCATGATCTCTTTCACTACTCCATTTCTCCTTCTAGCTGGCAGCACAGAAAGAACCCGAAATACAGGAACACTTCATTATTTAATAAGAGGGATTCTAATTACAGACATCAGAATCAAGATACTGGGTTCAGTGACTCTGCAGGAGGCACCCGGAGCTGCTCATTAAATGCTTCCACTTCATATGCAGCACAGGGCTTAGAGGAGAGAGAAGCTTGGCAGGACCGAAGATGCGGACTGCAGCCCTATAGTGACATTACATGCTCACCTTTGCAAATTCACGGCTGCACCATTCCCATGCTATCCCTACAAGGGCGTGTTGCTAGGGTTCAGTTGGGCTAGGAAACGTATATTGTAACAAAGTCCAATAGAAAAAGCATTAAGGTCTGACAGTATGGGGAAGAGATATCAGTGATACCACTGCTACCTGCGGCACTAGACTTTTCCAGCTACCAAGCACTGTATAGAACAGTGGAGCAGAACTTACCTGGGGAGCCTTGGAAAGCACCCAGCTTTTTCACAGGAAACAAGCACAACACAAAGCTAACCTTTAGCTACTGAATCCTCACTAGGCTCGTGCTCGTTTGCTAGGATGTGCAGGGGACATCCCAGGATTTCAATGCTGCAGAAAACTCCCTCTGCTCCCTGGTGTGGTGAGCCAAGAGGCTACTGAGTAGGGGAATAGCGTAAGCTGCATTCCATCATTGAAGAGTGGCAGGCTACCAGTCCGGGCGAATGTAAAGTTTGCCTGTTTGGCGTCTGGCCTATTCCGAAGTGGCAAACACCCATGAAATGCAATTTAAGTAGGCTTCCTGAATTACGCCATTGTTTTCTTCAAAGGATGTTTCTGGCTAATTAATCATGCAAAATAGCATCCTATGCCTTTCATAATTTTGAAAGACATTTGTTTGACAACAAAAAAAGGAGTGCCTCCTAGCCTGTTCTCCTCCTGCTTGATGCTGCATCAATATCTCAAAAAGGGATTTGTGACACCTGCAATGATGACACGCTGCAATGTCCTGATGATAGAATTATTAGGATTTCGTTGGAATATCAAGCAGAAAGAGAAACTAGGTAAGAAAACTACAAGAGAGAGGAGAATTCACTGATTTACTGTCAAAGCAAGTCCCTCGATAAGTGGACTCTATACTCCAATTTAAAAACCACTCAAGGAAACAACCATATACCCAAGTTTGCGAGATCATTGCATAAGGCTTCAGGGAGCAATCCAAGAGTTGAGACCCTTTACCACTTACTCCCAACTTTGCCACTGATTCGCAGTGTTCCCTTATTCAGTCATTTGATCCCTACTATCTACAGTTGTCACCTTGAAATACAGCACCCAACAATAAACAGATATTTGTGATGGCCAGTGAATGAAGACCCTGAAGTAGAAAGAGCTACGTCTGAGTATGAAGCAATTTCACAGATGATCAGTTAAAGCCACGCAGCAAGAGAGCTGTTTTCGGTGTGGAATGGGAAAGCAAAAGCTTCCCTTGTTGCTCAGCAACACCTTCACACATCCTGTCTTACATCCCAAGGCTACATCACCAGGATCTCCCATAAACTCAGTGACTGAGGTAACAATCAAAACTAGCTGTCATTCCCAGTGCTCTTTTTTATTCTCTGCTTTTCATGAGAACACTTTTGAGCAGCATCTGTTCTGTTTCAGGGACTATTTTTTCATCTCCAGAATTTTGTTGTGACAGAAGGAGCCGACCTCTGTTTCAGTGCTGCAGACTAAAGTTTACCAGAGCAAAGCGTCATTATCATCTTCTCCTTTAAGTTCCAGGTTTTAACAGCCGAAGAAGATGATGCTCGTGAACTGCACTTACCTGGTGGGCAGGGCTGGCATATCAGAGTGCCTTCAGTTGAGAAAGAACCAAGAGCGCAGGTTACACAATGAGTGCGGCTTGGATTTGGCTCCTGACCTGCCGAACAATGCTAGGGGAGGAAACAGATTCTCATCATACCACCAAACGGACCACTGCTGCCCAAACCTGTGTCCCAAGGAGACCTGAGTCAGGATAAAACCTAGTTACAGTGTTCTACCCAGCGCAAGGTGAAAAGTGGGCAAGCTTGGAAGCCAAGGCTCTGCATGTCTGTACAAGAAACAAAGCACAGAATTTCCTCCTTCAGTGCCCTCCCCTCCCTTCCCTTCCCAGCACTGCATCACATCCATTCCCCAGGGACTATTTCAAGAAGCAAAACAGGTGCCTTAAACTCTAAGCTCCTTTGGGTCCTCACCTGAGGGTTTTAATGGGGGCAGGTCTTCTGAGCACTAACACTCTCAGAACTTGGGTAATATCTACCTCTCTTAACACAGGCCACTTGTGGAAGCTCGTAGATTTACTGTATCACTGAACTGTTCTGAACTGTTATTTTTGCTGGAGAAAGGCTCATATTCTGCTACCAAACCAGGGAGGCCTGTCCTCTCTTGACAATACATTCATGTTCAGGCCCTGTCTGTCAGGAATAAGGAAAATCTGCCCTGGAAGAGTAACACGCTCATGTTGTACCTGCTTGTTCCGTCCGTCTGGGCAAACGTATCCCTCTGGACATTCCCGACACTCCAACTCTCCCTCTGGCGAATACCGGCCAGGACTGCAGCTCTGCTGCATACCACTGCGTGGATCACATGAATAGCCATCTGGACACACACGGCACCCAGCTCCACTCTCTAGGCTGAGATAGCCATGGGGACAAACCTGCAGTGAGATCACTAAGTGTCAGATCCGCAGAAATGTATTCTTTGCATAAATAATGTAAAATAGCAAAGTTCTAAACATCCCCAGCTCAAATACTAGAAAAAAAGGATCTTGGAAAGCTTTCAAAATCTGGCCTGTGTACTCTTGAAAGTTCCTAACACTTACTTCTTGCCATCAACAGTGTAAATAATGAATCGGAAGTGCTGCTTGGCATCCACCTAGAGGCTGACCCGGAAAACAGAAGCGCCCTGCTTTCTCTGAGCCAAATCAGAGCCAGAAACAGGAGAGGAATATCCTGACAAATTTAAAATTAGACTGCAGAATCTGAGAAGCAGGCTGAAATCAGATGATTCAAAATACACGGGAGTAGAGGTAGAAAGTCTTACTTCGGTCTGCTTGCTTCCTTCCCCCATCCTTCAGCTTACCCGACAGGCTGTGATGTCTGCTTGAGCGGTACGCTCATTGGCCGTTCCCACCGGGCATTTCCTTGGAGCTGCTTGACCCCCTGGGCAACTGGATCCAAAATAACAAAAGATTTAAAATTGAATTCTTCTATTTCTTTGGGATCCCATTCCCTAACAGCTAGTATGTGTGTTGTGCAGATACGGTAACAACCCCATCACTAACTGCTCAAACGCTCCTTCGGCCAGGAAAGGGTCGCTTCAGTCAGGTCCCCCCAGAATCTCAGTGGGACCTAACACATTTTTAGTCTTTCAGAGTGTCAAGGCCCAACACTTGGATTGCCCGTACAAGGACAGAATTTGCCATAAGGGGCCTGGGAACCTCAACTTTGGGTTCAAGACAGTCTGTACAAAACCTGTGTTCCCGATCTGGCTTTGAGATTGTGTCTGAAAACAACAAGATGACCATTACCACTTTCGTTTAAAATGAGCTATGTGCGTCAGAGAAAGCAGCCCAAACAGTTTCTTCCTAAGGAAGGCCAAACACACTCTATAACAAGTTGCAGATGAAACACCAGAGTTTGGGATGGCTTCCCAGCTGGACGTGACTCAGTGAGGGCTTGCTCGGAATACAGCCTGCGTTGCATGATTGTCTTTGTTCCCTGGTTCAGCACCTCTGGAAAGCAACCGCCATCCCCGGTAACTCCTCTCACTGCTCTTTGTACTCAGACTCTCCCATTCTCAGGTTACCAGTCTGTGCCCAGCTAACATCACATTTTCCTGCTGGCGTACTGGCAAATGTGTAACCAGGACAGAGAATAAATTTGCGAGGAGAGGTTTCCCTGCATTGTGGGCCAGACACCTCACGTGCTCCTTGTAAGCTGAAACTCAACCTAGCCTTTGCTGCTGCTACAGATGCAGATGACACTATTCCTGCCCCTCCTAAGCTGAATGCACAAAATCTGCCCTAAGCAATCTCGGAGGGAAGCTGGTTTTGTCAAGCTTACATTCCCTAGGAAGGCAGAATCTGTCCTATGTTTTACTGAGACTATGGTATTAATATGCCGAAGAATAATTACTCCCACTGACTTTAAGTGGAGTTGTGAGTGCCAGTCAGTGCAGAAAGCCCCAGATAGCATTATTAAGCCAAGGATGGCTGCTCTCCTAGCCAGCTGATGAGTCACCTGTCAAGGACTAGCGCTACAGCTTGTGCCCCACCTCCTGATCTGCACAACAGGATGGCTCTCAGAATTTTCTCAACGTAAACACGACTTCCCAAATGTCCTAACATTTAAGGAAGGAAGGAAGGAGACTTACTAAAAGCCAGTTGGACATTCCAAGCAGTTGCCGGCTGTGTAGTAATGTCCCTGTCTGCAGTCTATGAGACAGTGGGTCTGGCAGTCTATGTTGCACTCTGGTGAGAGGGAAGAGGTCCCTATGAGAAAGCAAAGGAAGGAAATCTAAGGTGGCAACAAACATTCAAGACTCCAAGCCAAACGGTCACTTATTAATACCCTAATGTAATGTCTGTACCGTTTTATCACTGGTGTTAACGCTGCTAACACTACTAATACAACTACTTTTGTTATTAACAACAATGCTTTGCCCTTATAGACAAGCAGTCTTCATGAATGGATCACAGCATCCCAGGTAGTGTAGTGACAACCATGTTAGAAATAACTAGAAAAAAACAAACAAAAAAAAAATAAGTGTGTGTCTTGTTAAAAAGGAAGCTGAATCAGAAAGTCTCATGTTCCATGCTGAAATAAGCACCTCATTGTTATTGTTATACCTACACAAATAGGTGACTTCCCAAAGTCACACAGAGCGTACTAAAGCTAGAAATAAAACCTAACTTCTTGATTTTGCCAAACAACAACGTTATTTCCCTATCCGTACTCTCGCTCGCTCTTAAGTTTTGGTGGTTAAAATTAATCAAACATTTCTCTTCCAGTACTAAAATCTT
This sequence comes from Dromaius novaehollandiae, assembly GCF_036370855.1. Taxonomy (NCBI): domain Eukaryota; kingdom Metazoa; phylum Chordata; class Aves; order Casuariiformes; family Dromaiidae; genus Dromaius; species Dromaius novaehollandiae. Next base: position 5,268,265 of record NC_088118.1, read on the forward strand.
TTCCACTAAGGTTTCTAGGTAAATATTCTGAGCACAATATTCTGGGGGAAATTCCAGCAGCCTTTAGATACCCATTCTAATTTCAGATGATTTATCAAACAAAACCAAACCACTCTGAGCTGGCAGAAAAGAACCTCTTGCATGTCTTTATCAGCTTTCCAAAAGGTCACATTTTGTTTGCCAGAACGTTGGAAAACAAGTTTTCAATAGAGTGCAAACAACACAGTCTGATGCAAAAAGCCAAGATATGCAGAACAAGGGGGACAGTATTGCTGTGTAATCTCAACCAGGACACTTCATCTTTCTCTATATCCATTATCCAATCTACAAAGCAAAGGCAATTTACCCACCCCTTTCCTGATGTCAATCAACAGAAAGTTCTATAAGACAAAGGTGATAAATAGCTCCATGAGTAATAAGATATCTGAAACCAGAGCTTAAAGGAAGGAATCAGCACTTTTAGATTTCTGAGTTTTGTTTTGCAAGTCTATCCGACTTAGATTCTAGCGTGCCATTGCCCTAACAAAGTCCTCTGTTTTGAAAAGTGAGCTTTCCTATACCAACCACAAGAATTTCACATAAAGTTCCTCACGAAGGGTTTCTCCTGTGCGCCCATGCCTGAAGAACACTGAAGAAAAGAATGTGCAGGGTAGCGAGGAGAGTTTCAATTTAAAACTTTGTAGAATACCTCATCCATTGTAAATTCAACTTTTTTTTTGATTTCCAGAGCAAATGTGATGTCCCACACTCAAAAAAGCACCTTCTTATTATTGTTGCATGAAAACACCGCCACTGATTTTTTTCTCATAAACAGAAACACAGAAAATTAAGACCACCTGGTGAAAAGCATCTCCTCTTCCTCCTCTGCCCGTCTTCTCCTTGAATGAACTCCCCAAAAGTTGTGCTTTCCAAAGAACTGCAGCTACACTCAGCAGCTTATGACCACAATGAGTTAAACAGCTGTCATCTTTAATGCCTTAAAGTTTTCAGAAGGTAACAACGACAGCACCAGCAAAAAAAAAAAAAAAAAAAAAGAGAGAGAGAGAGAGAGGGAGACAAAAGAATAAAGCAAGAAAGTTATCCACTCACCTGTCAGAAAGATCCTAAGGCTACCAAACAAACTCAGCCAACTCAGCCAACTCAAAGCATTAGCCATGGGGGCTAGTAAACAAGTCTTACAAGAAAACGCCGACTGTTTTCTTCAGCATCTGGTATTACCTTTGTTGAAGCCAAAGGTAACCAAATCTCTCCTAGGTAATTGCTTTTCAATACAGCCTGAAGTGAAATGAACACCATGCAGCAGAAAGGAAAGACAGCCAAAGAGATAATCCCATGCAAACTCCCCAGCAGCATTAATGGCGCTAAAAGGTGAGCAAAGGTACTTAAACATGAGATGATGAGTACCTTCAAGCGTTCACTGGGCAGGGAGCTTGAAGGTGCGTTTGTCATCATCTTGCAGATCTGCTTGGACGCCTAGCCAGATGATCCTACGAAGATTACTCTGTAAGGTCACAGATTTACTCTTTTTTTGCAACATCTGGGTGAGTTACTCACAGTTTGTAGGATATCTGGTGTGCGACCTCAGGTTCTTCCTGCAACGTTAAAATCCCAAATGAATTCTTCCTACAGCAAGATTCTCCCCTGGAACATCCGTTATCTCCTAACTAAACTTTCCTACTGCAAGACAATTCTTTAATGATGCACATGGCAAAATTTCATCAAAGCTAAGACAGCACTAGGGAGCAAATGGAAGTCACAATTCCACTGCAAGAGCAAAAGAAGCAGATAATATCCTGAAGCCATTTCATGAACATACTGTTTCGCACGAGACTTTTTTTTTTTTAAACGTGTTCTCCTACGTTTAGAAGTAACACAAAGAATTCAAGATTCAGCACCTGCTCCAATGAAGGCTGCAAAGAAAAGACCTTCTTTTCCTTTGTAAGTGACAATGTCCTCTCTTTCTTCCACTTTCTCTGGAACTTCCTGGAGGCTCCAGACTGCTGAGGGCTTTGGAAATGTAATGATTACTGGCACCAAAGAATTTTTTTCTATCTTCAAAGTAACCAGTATGAACCAGCTCAAGTCACGGTTCATTTTGCACAATAAAAATGAACCAAGTAGCAGTCTCCTAAGGGAGCCCTGTTCAGGCCTCCTCAGTTATTGTGGAATGTAACAGAGTAGGCTGATGTAATTGGAGACTGATTGGCTTGGCCAGTGTTTCACACTGACATAATTTCATTAGGAAGCAAAAACCAATCCAAGGCTGGTCACTGATCCACAAAGAATTACTGGGACCAAATGCTGTCAGTAGAGTACCACTGTCCAGAAGACAAATAGAACCTCCTTCCCCTCCAATGCCACGGGAGTTTCTATTAAAAAAAACATACAGCTATTCACTTGCCCTCTCACTTTCAGAAGGGAGCTGAGGACAAGTACAGAGGTCTGTGAAAGCAAAGCTCATTTTGGGAAAGGCAGTCCCACCATGCACATAGAGAATTTCGCTCCCTATGCTGGACTATGCTTCCCTTCCAAAGAAAGGATTTTCAAAGCTTGGACCAGATCATAAAGCACACATTATCCTTAAACCGTTCAAGTCTCCTTAATCAAAGATTATGTCAGAACATTTCTAGCCGGCGGGGAACAGGAACACTAACCATTGTGGTTGAATTTCTACCAACAGGCCCCACGCCTGTCTTGCTAACTAGCAAAGCACCATCTGTTGCACTTTATATATAAAGTCTTTAATTAAACTCCTCCAGTAGAGCTCAGATGTGTCTGTTTCTTCCTATTCTACAAACAATTCCTGGAAATCTCTGCAATTATCTTATATTACAGACAAGAATTGCCAATTAAAACTTAATCAACACAGTGTAAAGCCAGGCACCGGGCCAAGTGCCTTGCCTCTAATTTTCTTCCCATTTTCGACCTGCTTGCCCCTTGTACCTCAGGAAGTTCAGAAAAGAAGGAAGATACAATAAAAGGCAGAACTAGGTAAGAAAAAGGGTTAGATTTGTCTCATCATCTGTTCCCTGATGAACTATGGAATTCTCAGATTGACACACAGATAACTCACAGGTGTAATTCATCCCTGCGCCATGTGCTAGGGCAGGGTTAAGAAAGCTTTTACTCTCTGACTGAATGCTCACGTGAGGGACTAAATACCGGCTTTTTGCTCAGAGATGGTCCTCCCTCTGACCACCTGAGCTGAAGTTCTGAGAGGGTCAGTCACTTGCTCTATGTTGCTGCTAGTAGATCATGGACTATCATCCGGTCACTGAGGCTCTCCAGTTCTGAGCTCTGAACCCCTCAATACAGGTTCTGACATCCATGGGATCTGCACCAATTTTGCCCAGTCCACCTCTGTTATCTTTCCGACAGTAACTCCTGATGTTAGCAAAAAATAAAAAAGCAGAGCGAAAAAAAAAAAAGAATCTGGCCTGACATACCTCCCCTTAAAGAGTCACGCTACGGAAACAAAATGCTGAGAGATGACAAAAACTTGGGACTTGCTCCAGGACTCTACCGTTTACTTTCCTACAGCAACAGTATCCTTCCTGTGAGGCATCACAAAGCACTGTACGGTTTACACTGATGGTAAGCCACAGCTATCCATTCCTGTCCATAGAAAACACAGCCTTACTATTATTTCAGCCTCTTCTGTCAGGAAGCAAATAGACATAGACTGAATTTTAAGTCTGGGACGTTGGAAGCAACGCACGGAAACATGAAGAAGACTCTAGCAAAGAAAACACATAGGTATGTCCTTTCTTGGTTGCAGCTGTTCAGTGACTACCAAATATTCAATTCCTCTGGAATACAAAACAGTCCAATTTCCACAACTGACGTAAACGTCCTCTTACCGCCGATGGCTCGACTGTCTCTTTAGCCGACCCGACTGTAGTCTGAGAAGGTTCCTGTATTTCTTGAACTATTTCGTCAGTCCTGAAGAAACCAGTCAGCCCCGTAATATTACGTGGTCCTGCACAAAACAAAAAGGCGCTGTTTTTCTTGATTTCAACAACAAAAACCTGTTCTGTTTGGTTCACTGCCAAAAGCAATAAACTCCTAGGCATGTAAGGACCAGCACTACCTACCTTATAGCAGGAAAAATGCCTTCTCGTGGCTACACGTTCATAACCAGAAGTGAAAGGAAAGCCATCTAACGCTGCAGAAAGCTACGAGCAATCACACTGAAATTAGTTACCATTTCAATTTAGACAATTTTGCTCAGCCATCAGACTTGTTAAAATGACCATTTTCTAAATGAAAAATATGCAAATACCCATATTTTCAAATTCCATTTCACCCAAAGCAAGTCTTTTCAGGGAGTGGGGGCTGCAAAGAACTCAAAATTGGGGAGGAGGATCACATCTGGAATAGTCTCATTGCAAATAAATTATTTTTAATTAGCATTTAATACTGCCAACAGCTTATAGAGATTTCTCTTCAACAGAAAAGGAAAAGATCTGTGACTTCAAACCAAAAATGCTCTTAGCTCCTCTATGTAACAGCAAGTATATTTCAACCTAAAGCCAGCACTCTGGCTCATAAAATGGCAGGACTGACAATGATGGCTAAGGGTGGAGTCTCCTCTGATTTGCCTCCCTCTCTCTTTCCTCCCTTATTATTATGCAGATAGCGCTGCTCAGAAACTCTGTGGGTTAATACATTAAAATTCCACCTTCACAGCTGCAGCCAGTGCTACCTCTTTCCTGCACGCACGCATATATGTGCGCGCACACACGCAAACGCAATCAAAAGAAGCTCTGCAAGTCCCTTCTAATCATACCCATAAATCATATGCGTAACTCATACCAAGTTATGGGCTGAAATAGTGCCCTGCTACACATGCATCCTAAGGATCGGTTAATCCTTCAAAAAGAGGAGGAGGCAGGGCTGAATATGACAAGATAACGATATTTCTCAATATAGAACCTACAGATATACTAAGAGATGCTGCAACGATAGAGCTGCCATTTTCCCGTCGCACAGCCCCAAAACTGTACCACATGGGACAAAAGGGGACAACCGAGTTCGGTGACGTGTTAAATATATGCAAGCACTACCTCAGCCAGGAGGCAAACACACAGACTACATTCAGCCTCCCCTTCCAGATAACTGAAAGTTCTTCCTCCTCTGTGAGATACAACAGCAGTAAAACAGCAGTGTAAAATCACACCGTAGCTTTACTTTGTATGCTGTTTTGCATGCTAAGCTTTATTCCTACCAAGCTTACAAAATTAAGTGCTGAATTTACAAAGACAATAAACTTTGAAGGAGAGGGAAATTAAATGATACGACATAAAAGAGAAAGGTTTTCAGATAAACTCGGATTAAAACGCAGTGCAGCTTTCCAAAATCATCTCCGGTAGACGTAACATAGGGGACCAGTGGATTAGGGCAGCACGAAGCCGCAGCAGGAACAGGCAGAGGGGCAGAAAACAAGGGTGGAATCCTAGCTCCGTGGAAATCGACAACAAAACATCCCTGTATTTCTGTAAGGCTAAGAATTCACACTGCATGCGCCCAACATCAAAAATGGCTGAGTTCAACTCAACTTGGAAAAAAAGCAGCAGGACTAACAAGAACAACAAAAAGTCACCATGCCAACAAACCCTAACGGTATTCATGTAAAAGTACAGCGTCAGCAAAAGTAGGGAAAGGGACCCATCCGAGAAGGCCCAGCTGGAAATAGCTGTCCTAACCATAGCTGTTCCCAGCTTACGTGAAAAAAGCTGATAAAAATACCTTCACTCATCTCTCCCAAAAATGTAAAACATGCTTGGTCTGCTCCGTTTCTGTGCCCTATTAAGTAGCTAGTTCTACCTCCTGCCCCCCACACAAAGCAAACTTGAAACACTTTAGGGACTCTTGCACCAGGTCAGAACGCTCATCCCACGTCCCTGGCTTTGACAAGGGTTGCCAGAGAATGCTCGGATCATGAGATGTGCCAAAGAAACTGTAAAGGAATAGACTGACCCTTCTCTTGGAATGCTCTCCCACAGCTTTTGATTTTCTCCGGTAAGCAGACAGTTAGGAAATGTAGTACAGGGCTGTCCCACAATACCGTGATGATGAAGACGAGGCTTCCAAAAGTGCACAAAGCCCACACCGTTACTGGTACATTTCCATTGACGCCTTCTTAAATATCGGCACCCTGAGAGGATTCAGGCAGCATTTAAGTGATTACATAGTTACATTGCAGTTAATGAAAATCATACTCTAGTGAGACGTTGCTGAGAGCCTCTCATGTCTTTATCTCCTCCTTACTGGAAAGGAGACTGGAAAGACAAAGTCCCTTTTGATCTCCTTTGGCCATAACCCTTCACCTTCTGTTGTGCCAACCAGCAAAGGCAGCTCCAGTATCTCCTGCAGTTCCTGAGCCTGATTAACGTCATACACAACTTTGCTGTCAGAAGGGATATTTGAACTCACACCGCTAATGCTGTCTTTTGAAGATTCTATTGCTGCAATTTTAAATAAGACCTGGGGCGCTTAAGGGGAGGAATTAATAAATGTATTTTGTGCATTGCTGAAAAATAAATAAATAGATGAAAATGTAATCAGAGATGTTGACTTACTGCTATTGCCTATTGCTCCAGCACTGTCAACCCAGGGAATCACGGCCGACTTCTGAAAGCAAACGCAGAGGACTTGGGGCCAATGCTTAGCTACCAAACCAACCTAGTGCTGAAATTAGCTGGAGAAAGCAGGACAAATGTACAGCACACTTGGCAAAGAGACTAACTGAAATATTTTTGAGCATACAGACAAATAAACAGGGTTGGCTACAGTTGCGTTGTTCATCAGGTCAATCCCAGCCTGCAACACCACCAGCCAGAGAGAAAACATTTCCTAAAAGCAACACAGGGACTCTGCAATTTCATTATAAAGCAGGCAAAATCACTCAGTTTGCACTTTGCGATCTAGGATACTCGTCTGGCTTCTCCCCGAGCAAGTTCCAAGTGCCCCAATTCTCTGTCGGCTCTCATCTAGGTTAGACAAATCCGTCCAGGAACTCCCTGCCAGTGAGCACCAGGTTTCTGACAGACAAGGACTCCAAAGTTGACCCAGGACCATCGAGTCACAACAAAATGAGCAATGGTGACAAACTCACTGGGATAGGTTAGGATCAGGAGCGTGCAGAACTCACTGAAGCACTGTCAGGGTCAGGTGTAAGCCCCAGGTGTAGGGGTGAACTCCGCCCCGCTTCTGAGACTAGCGTAATAAAAGTCTTAATGCGAGCATTTCCAGACTTCCATGTGCTCAGCTCAAACACTGCTTCCTCCTTCTTCCCAAGATTGAAGGATTCTTTCAGTGACTGAATCGGTGTTTTGATACAATGATGGGGCTTTGTTTGCTGCTGCTGGTAATAAAGTGAATGGACATTCGTTTTATTCATTTCCCACCCCCACCCCCCCCAATCATAAATTTGATATCCTCTAACTTGAACTAGAACAACATTTTTATTTTGCAAACAGTAGAAGCCTCTTAAAACCCTGTTACTGAACTCTGTGGCAGGAAATTTTTTTCCCCCCCTTGTTGTGGGCATGTTGCACTTTTTCTTTTAATTCTAGTGGCACAATAAAACCTCTGAATAGGGCAAGTCTATATGGAAAACACTTGCAGAACCTTAAATGAAGCACCTCCAAAACCCTCCCTTGATAAATTCTTCTGCTGAACAAACAATTAGACCTATAACAACATTTCCAGCACTAGGGGAATCCATACAGTTGAAGGCTGCAGATGTTGGCGATTAAATTGGTCTGGGTGTTGATTTAATAGATGGATAGAGTACAATGTGTGCTTGGCAAAATACAGCTGAGATGTAAACAAAGATGGACGTATTAGACTCAACGATTAACAGGAGGCTGTAAACACGCAAGCCAAGCCTGCAGACACGTGTACATGAGTATTTCATGGTGGTCAGAGTGCTACGCTACAGCCAGCGCTACCACCAGCCGTGTATATAGGTAAGAACCTTGGCATGCAAGTTTCCCTTTTTCTACAACATGAAGAAAACTGTTACAGCATTTGTACAGGGTGCAAAGCAATCAATGGAGTAGACACTGAAAGGAAACCCAGCAATGGGTGACGTGTGCCAGCTACCACAGAGGTGGTTTCTTCTTCTCCTTCTCTGTGCACATCTGTGGGCCCGGATGTTTGAAAGAAGATCATCTGAAGTTCCATAAACACTGCTCTAAAAGTGTAGCTTTCTTCAATAGCACCAAGCAAGCTGCACTAGAACAAAGAGAAGGAATCAGGGTAACCCAAAGTTCTCTCTCTGTATGTGCAGCAAGGGCCACTCAATGCTGAGATGATTGTAACATCAATGACTCATGACACCACCAGACCATCTTTGCTTTGGAAGACCAATGGTGTGTTTTATTGGAAACTAAGATTGTTACTGTAAAAAAGGCACCACTAGCTGCTGACTTGAAAAAACTTCAGAGTTTTATTTGAAAGTGCTCCTATCCCCATAAGATAGTTTTGCCTGTGTTCTTCATTAGTAAAGGCATAGTTTATCATACACTAGCTACTAAAACAAAGGCCACAATATAATCATCACATGCTAAAAAGCTTAAATCCTCAAAAAAGCATGGCAGGCCTCCATTAGATAAGGGGAGGGTCTTTTGTTTTTCTTTTTGTTTTCTTTCAGGAAATAGGAAAAGTTAAAGAAGCTACTGTATGCTCTTGAAATCTCGACTCAGTCGGTCATCTTCAAGAAGTGAAAGAAACACCCTTTTTAAAGCCTGCCGAGAGCTTGCAAAAGGTCTTACATGAGGAAGCTGACCATAGGCAGAGACTTCCACAGACAAACTAGCAGCTCAAGTGACAAAGCTTAGAAAGATAAAAGTCGAACAAAGCACCAGCAACAGAATACAGTGGGACTGAAGAGAAATTTGGAGAAGGGGGAAAAAAGCTAGCCTTTTAAACCACCTTTAGGCTGATGAGTTATCAAAGACTGCAAGTGCTATATTAAGAGACCTCACATGACTTGTCAGCGGCACTCATAACTACTCCGTCTTCTCATGCTAGAGCACCAATAAATTAGAAGCTTCTAATATCTGAATCTGAGGATCCCATTAAAGTGATGAACAACTTCCTACAGGACAGGATAGATGAAGCCAAAGGGTCCATCGAGCCAGGGGGAGAAACTTCAATCCAGTCACATCTCGCCAGGAATTTAACTGAAAGGCAAGAAAATATTCAACAGGGACGAACTGTGTGAAATACTGACCCACTGCCGAGACAGAGAACATACTATAACCCTGCAGGCAGCACAGAACCTATCAAAAACAGTCACGGTACTGCCATCATTCACCACTCAGGTATGTCTGAGAAGGGTTCCTTTACATACATAAATTCCAACAATTCTATAAGGCTTCACAATTTATACTCTTCCGCAGATGAGAAGTGAAAAGGAGCAGAGTCTGGCCTTCTGGACACATTAACAAGCTGGGAAGCAGTTAGTTTAACGTGGAGCTCTATGCAACTCAACTGTTCCATGTCAGCTACTCAGCTGGATAGTAACATGCTCTTTCCTGCAAGAGCAGTGAAGTGCTTACCTCAAATTACACTGCACTTACTGTGGAAAGGTTTTGACAATGGGCAACTAATGCTATCCCATTAAAGAGTCTCTCCGCTTTCATACCCTATCAGGCCACATACCAGAGACTAGGAGAAAAGGACATTCACAGAGGCTAACTACATCCACATCAGCAAACACTGCCTTCGGCCTCTTCTCCTGTCTTTTCACTCCGTGGCTTTGACTCTTCATGCAACTCTGGACAAAGATGCTTGGGTACCTACTTATCTCCCAAAGCTTCATACAGCCCACATGATGCAGGTACAGGTGCAGCTGAAAAGGCACCTTGCATCAGCTAGGATCACTCTTTAAGGGGAGGAAGACAACGATGCTAGCTGTAGATACAGTACTGATGGATCCTCCAAAAATAATGTTATTGAAATAGTTCACAATCATTATTGCTGCTAGGCTTAAATCCTGGATAGCTATTTCCCTTTACCTTACTCTCTAGTTCTACTTTCTCTGGATGGGTTGCATAGCCTTACTGATTACGAAAACAAGTACTTTGAGACCTTTAGATAGGCAGAGTTGTGCAAATTTCAAGTGTTATTTTAAAACACTTGAATTCATCCCTCTTCCCCATTGCAAAAGCTTCTGCTGCTGGCTTTTGACATTGCCCTTCTGAATCTGAACTGTGTTTCTGTGGGCAGTGCACCACAGTCTCCAGGAGTACATCCGGTCTGGTTATAAGCAACTGAAGCTATGAAGCTTCCCTGCTCGCCTTTGAGACAGCTCTAAAGTTATCATTAAAGATTCTATTCCTTTCAACAAAGGTTGTGCTGACTCTAACAGCGTTCCTTCTGTTGTGCCGAGCCACTGTCATTCAGGAAGCAGCACTGGAGAGTGCCTAGTTTGGTTTTTTTTATTGTTTCTCAAAGATACCTTTTGCATACTCAAGAACTTTAACACAGAACACGCATCTAATCGGCGGCATTTTTAATGGGGAAAACGGGGTCCAAAGAATTCTGTGAAGTGACACACCCAAACCACTCAAACAGTTCACTTCTAGTATATGATCCTGATCATGTGGGTTTGGTTTTTTTAATCCCTTTCCCCCCACCCCTTTCCAAATAGAAGCAACATTCCTAGTACATTCTGAGCGTTGTTACACTTCTGGAATACAACACTAAATGCTTCTGTAGACCTTTCTGCTAGTGCCCTAAGATCACAAAGAACGTACACCGCACAGCAGGAATTTAACCTGCATCTCCAGCATCACAGAGTAACAATCCCTAACCTCGGGGCCTCACCTTCAAGAACAAAACATTTCTGCGGGTAACCAGTTTGGTTTCTAATCTAGTGTGCCATAGTAACTGACCAAATGCGTGGGATTAAAGCACAGATTAACCTACTAAATCTTTTAAATAGCTATTTCCATCCAGTAGGTATGAGAATAGCCCCAGAACCAACCCTATCCGTGAACTTTTAATTGACAAAACACCACATTTTAAAAAGCTTTTTCTTCCATCTATGTGCTTCTTCAAATGCCAGATAGGTATTTGAAAAAAAAGACACACTTTCACCAGCTGAATTGGTCTGCACAGCCCTTCAGAGAACCAGGAGGTAAATTATTTTTATTTTTAATGCCTGTATATACATTTGGTCTTTGGCATTCCAGCGTTATCTGCAAGGTACTAGTATGTCCTCCCATTCACATCTTCCTGATAGTCTTCCATTATCCCTCCCTTCTCACAGTTGACTCAAATGCATCCAAGTTGTCTATGTCCCTAGGAAACCAACAGCAAGTTAAGTATTTCTCTAATAAATTTGTATCTGTAGGCAACCATCCCACACATCTTAACTTAGTTCAACGCCCCCCCCCCCCCCAAATGTTTGCCTTCTTTATAGAAGAGATTTCAGTCACACTTTGGGATGAATTATCTTCCCCTCATTTCCTCCCCCTTCTCTCCCCTTCCCCCCTTTTTAAACCAAGGCCCAGGTTGTGAACTTGCCCATGGATAGCTGCTTTATTTATTATTATTTTTTTTAAATCCCTCTGTTTAGTCTAGCATGAAATTGTTTTCCAGGTAGCGATTAATTCTGCTGCAGCTTCTCCTCCTTGTTGGGTAATTTGCAATGTTTGAGAAGACTATGCTGAACTGCAGCTTCCCCCTTATCAGCAGTGTCATTACAGCAGTGTCAAACACCAGCCCTTTAGCATCTCCTGTCAGTTACATTTGTCTCTTCACAGGTCATGTGCTTTTTTGAGGTAGTAGGTTTATCTGAAACAAAATGGACAGGCTAGCACACAGAGGAATGACTGCTAGCTGACTGTTAGAAGAAAGCTTGTTTTACAGCTGCAGGAGGTTAAAAGTAAGTTCTTACACTATATTCGTGGCACAAAGTGGTCTACCCACCCAGGACAAACACATTGTATCTAGTGATCAGGCACTGAAGTGTGCAAGGAGTAGAACACAAGGGCCAGTCGACTTCACATGTCATGCCGGAAGCCACAGTCAGTTTTCTTCCCTGACATCCGCTGAAGTCCTTCTCTATCCCTCAGTTCTGGGGCAGGCAACAAAGCCCTACACATATAAAAGTAGTAAGGAATAACAGAGCATAGAACACAGTTCTAGTGTCCAAAATAAGATGCTACAGCATTGAAGAGACTATACACAAGACAGTTATTTTTCAACTTGAGAATATGCCTCGCAGTCAGAGCTGAAGAACTGAATTTGGTAAGCTCCTTGAACAGAAGGCCGAGTAGTGACTCGATTATATCGTTAATAGCTTCACAGGGTGAAGCTACATGGTACTAACAGCTTTTCAATCTAATTGACAAACGCATAAAAATAATCGATAAAACTTAAAACTAGACTTCTTTAAATTAAGGAAAGATGGTCTTAAAAATAAACATAAGAACAAATCACCGGAGAAGCAACGGATTCTCCACCTCAATGTGTTCAAAACTGAGGTAGACTTATTCCTCTGAGCCCCGCTTCGTCCAGTCACAACTCATTAGACTCACAAACCTAACTGAAGTATAAAGGCCTGTGATACACAGTAGGTCAGATTAGATGTTCTAATAGTCACTCCTGGCCATAAAAATCTATAAACCTACTCATCTTTTACAGAGGTTGCCAGTTCACGAAGTAAGAGTGACATGTCCACTCTTCAGGCTTATGATCCAAAACCAAGGAGGCCTTTTGTGCCTACAAGTAGTTTTTGTCTGGCACAGGAACACAGATGCTCACACAGACCACTGCTGTGCAAAAAGTATCTGCAGAAGTTTAAGCCGCCGAATCCTGGGTAACTGACATCAGTGGCAAAACTTCCACCGACTGCAATGGAGGACTTAATACCAAGTCCTACCCTCAAATACTCATTAAAACAAAATCTTGCAGATTTTCAAGAAGGCAGTTCTCCCTCAGACTACAGTTGGACTACTCACAAAAATATAGTCATCTGATGCTTGTCAGAACTAGACTAGCAACATGTGAATACAATCACAGTACTGCCCACATCTATGTAGTGAGACTAGAGAGGAAAAGTGTGCATATGTGCATGTCAGAATGATCAGGATGTAACACAAAAGCAAAACAGTTTGTCACATGCCTTGTCAATTTGTTTGCTGAAACAGTCATTGCTTCGATTTCCATCCTTCTATTCTCATGTTTACAGTAAAAGGCAAATTAAATACCTGCTTCACCTTAGTCTACATTCTTGTCCTTGAGGTGCTTCAAAACATAAGCCATCCAGAGAACCAAAGCCCCTCCTTTTAAGTCTGTTGAATGCTGTTTCTTGGATGAAGGGGAGGGCTCGTGCTTGAGCTCGTGCCCAGGTTCGTTTATTTGCCTAGGTATCATAGGCTGGTTTAAATTTAAGCTCTCCTCATTCTGTTGGCTTTCGAATTTCTTTTTTGTCCAAATTCATTCCCATTTTTCTTACATTAGTCCCTTATTGCAGCTTTGCCATTCTCATCTTACAGCTCTAATCCTCCCTTGTGAAACCATTCTGGCTGTTAGCCTTTGTCCTTCTACCTGCTGTTAGTTTGTTTTCACCAGCTTGCACAACTGGAAAATCCAAGGAGATCGCTTGGGTGGGGGCTCCCTACCTGAAGGAAAAAAGTTTCACCTATAGGGGATCATGCAGATGAATTTCAATCTGATGATCAGAGCTTCTGTCAAACCATAGCATAATGGATTCCTTTTCTACATTTCAAGATCATACTAAACTCTTCAGACATGGCAACGGACCTGAACATTTTGACTTTTTTTTTTTAAACCTTTTCTAGCTATTCTTACTCATCAGAAGTAGGAATGGCAGGATCAGGGCCCTTACTTATTGAAAAAAAAAGACCCTCTTCACTGGGGTTTTTCAGTCAAGAAAACGAACTTAAGGAAAAGGTAACTGCTCCCCCCACATACTCCTTGACCCTTACGTCATTTGGAAATCCTAACTCAAAGCCTTGCGAGCATGACCTTCCTGAAGATAACATCACAGCAGCTGATTTCTTATAGAAAGAACTATCAGCCACTCAAATAGCTGTACTTGTTATAAGCCATCCAGCTTATCTGGAAAAAACTGCTTGACCAATTTCCATGAATATAGTAAGAATCATCTGCTAGTTTGTCTAACTGTTACTTCTAAGTCGGAAAAAGATGACTCAGAATTGCATTTTCTAACCAAAACCCCTTCCCAACTCCCCCCCCTCCCCAAGCCGTTCCGTTTTTATTTAAGAGAGTGTCAAAAACTCCACCTAAAAATGAAAATATTCTGTATTTCAGGCTTTTGGACCCACTCTATTCCTTTACAAGAGCAGCCACAGAATTATTCACAAAGGATTTTCAGTGAAAAGACTGTTTTCATTTTCATTATTTTCCCTTCCCTATCATCCCTTCAGCAGAAAAAAAAATTCAAAAGCCAGCTCTAAATAGAATTTATATTCAGAATGCTTATTACTTTAATTGTTTGTATATGAAATTTCCAAGAGCGTTCCTCTTAGCGGACATCTGTAGTTTGCCAGCTGAGCAGCCGGCTGGGAGGTAAGGCTCACGGGTTCTTTCCCCAGCTTCCTCAGTAGCAGTTGCTACCCAGCGCTCGAGCAAGCAAAACCTGAAATCCAGGTCTGGGACTGATCTTGCTGCCACCTAGGCTACAGTGGACACATCCATCTTACACGATGAAGGGTTCAGATAGCCCCTACAAACTCTAAGCTAGTAGATGTATAAAGAAGCCTAACATTATGCAGATACAACCCAAATCTTGGGGGCAGTACAGACACATTCCCACGACCAGAACTAGCTTGTTCAGCAGCAACTCAACATCTTCAGAGTACTGCTCTGTAAGGCACAAATAAGCCCAATGAAGACTGGCTACCTCACCTCTCTCTGCTTCAGGCTCCCTTCTCATTTAATGGTGTAATACATGCACACAATCAATACAGGACATCCGGTGATACAGACATAAGGTATATACACACCTGTCCTACCAGAGTCTTTCAACTGATTAATTCTTCACAAATAATTTGGCACAGATAAAAAACCCAACATCATCATCAACCACCACCCCACCCTCTACTAGATCCATAGCCAAGCCACAGCCAAAATACTTCAGAAGTTCACTGACTGCTGTGGCTTTTGTTGTGGAAGCCACTTGGGCTTTGAACCTACTTTCTCCTTTGGGACCCACTTACATGCACAGCAAACTACAGCTGGCACTTCACAGCTCTATCAAAACTTCAAACCGGCACTGCCTTCCAACATTTTCCGGGGCAGAGGCACAGAATGTCTCTGACCACGTTATCATGTCTTCTCCACACCTGGAAAAATTGCACTTGACTATTTCTAGCAGCACAGGTGTGACAGCACCTGCGCAGGAAAGAAGAGTGGCACACAGGCATTCTATTTAGGGCAGGGCTTCAAGAGCTCAGGGGGCTGGCACTGAGGTATACTGCCTATAAACACAGGGCCACCAGTATGAAACTAGCCCGAGGCAGCAGTGACTGGAAGCTGTACTGTCTGACAGCTATTCAGTGAATGAAGTTATGTACAACTTCACAGCGTACAAGAGTCTCCGATGCCTCTCCTTCCACAACAGGCAGCAATCAACAGTTTTACTGGCAAACAGCAGAGATGCCAAGGACTAAATGAGCCAGTGAAAATTAATGCCCTTTACAGGTCAAAGTTGAGTACTTGAAGCACATAGTATTGTCTGATCTGTAACGATCTGTGCAATGAACAGACAGGCAAAGGCCAACAAGTAGGTCTGTCATCTCTGCACTCCCCACATATATGAAGAACTGGATTCTGCTCCGATTCAAGTCAAAGGTAAAACTCCTTGGCAAGAAATGCACACGCATTCACAATGCAGTGACTGAAACCCTGCAAACACCAAACATACCAGATGATCTAGCAGCGCAGCTTTGTTAGCAAGCTTACAGAGTGTGAAGAAACATATCTTGCCAACTTCTATTAATACTTACTGTGAAAACAAAACCTGCGCCTGTGGTCACGGGAGTCAGGGTAGAGGGAACCGACTTCTTTCCAGCCCCTAACAGAAGATTCTTAAAATTGAAAGTGTTATTCTAGCAAGTGAAGTAACTGCAAAGCAAGTCAAGCAGCAGCATGGGTGGTCTTACAATTAAGGCACAGAATGGGGAGGCTGAAGAAATTCTTTAAGGCAGGGACTTCTTGACTGCCCCTGGGTACATCATTCCTCCAATCTATACCTCACCTTCACAATCAGTAAAATGGCAATAACAATGTTTATTCATGCTAGAAGTGTAATATATGTGAAATATATTCTCTTCCCAATACAGCCACTAAATAGTTCAGAGGTAAGCTGCCTTACTGTACTCTCTATATTTCCATAGCCTCACATAAACAAAGTCTGTTAAATAAAACATCTGGGGATGTTGACAGTTACTCTTCTGTCAAGTCCAAGAAAAACTCTAAGCACACATTTTATCCCTGTTCTTCCCCATCAGAAAACCATATACACTTTTCCAGCAAATTCAAGTCTACCTTTAAAAGCAAACAATACAGCCACATACTCACGCACGCCCTCTGTCAAGACATTTCATTTACCAAGCTGTATTCTTCTCAGGATGTTCTACAAAGAATTCATGGCAACGTGCCATGACTTTTAGAATAGGAATTCCAAACACCACTCCCCCTTTAGCAGACAGGAAACAGCAAGGCAGAGTTGGCGCCTCTCTTCGGCAAAAAAAACATGCTTTTCCAAGGGGATAGCGAACAAGAGTCTAGAGAGCTTCAGGCCTCATCTGATCAAAGATGATGCAACCGAGCTCTTCAAAAAAGCATGCACTACAGTATTTCTAAGACTGTCAGCTAGTACAAGGCATTACCAAACTGTCCCACAGAATTTAACAGACAATGATAGCCCTTCTACAACACTTTCAATACAGAACATACCCCTCACTGTAGAAATTTTAAGAGTGTATCAGCAAAACCTATAGAGAACAGTTTTCCATTAAAAACTAGAGAGCTTTGTTTAAATAAATCTTTTCTTTAAAAACTTTATTACATCTGTAAGACTGCATCAGTCCCCATTCCTATTAAATTCCATAGCTGTTTTCTTTCTCAGTCCAGCACTGCACAGACTTCAGTTACCTCCACTCAAAACAGTGCACAGCAGTTACATAAACTTCATCTCAAAGTTATGGATTGAGAGGGTAAAGAGAGCATCAGCACACAGATTTCTGTTCCTGGCACCCAAATACTGTGGTATCCTTTCAGATACTAAAACCCAAAAGTCTTCTCAGTTTTCTTTTTGATTCAATTTAAAGATTGCACAAGCATCTGTAGCTGTGAACTACCAAGTCCTCTGCTCACAGAGCAGATGCAACACACATGAGCTACAACACAAGGTTTGGCCCACGTGGCTTGGCCAATTGCGAGGAAAAGCAGTATTCAATTCCCTTTGCTGAGACTGCTAAGGAGGAGGGCAATCACACCATCATCATCTCTTAACATGTGCGTTCAGACAGAAAAATCTATTCAGCTAAGCTTCACAGCGTTAATGCAGCATATCCAATGAGAAACTGAACACTCCCCTTTGTACGTTAGAAACAACGTGCCATCTCAACAGTGCTTTCTGCGTCTGCTGTGGTGTCATTCACATGAAAGTAAAGTAAACCTTTGACTGTCTAAATCTCTTAAAAAAAAAAAAAAAAAAAAAAAAAAAAAACCACCACAGATATATGGTCAAGTGGATGACCCCTGAACTTCTTCCCAGGTTATCTGTGCTAGGAAAGTAGTCAGCTAATAAGTATTCCTTAGGCTCAGACCCTGAGTGAACTGTTGACTGACTGATCTGCTTAACAGGACTTTACAGAGACCAAGCTGAAGCACGAATGGCATTTAAACAAGACAGGTTTGCATCACACCAGCAGAGAGATTGCACGCCCAGCCACTAGGCATCAAAAGCATTTTCAATAAAATCACCCCCCCCCCACCCTCACCCCCAAGGCATTCATTGCTTTTTCTTGTGGTATTCTC
Source organism: Dromaius novaehollandiae (assembly GCF_036370855.1). NCBI lineage: Eukaryota > Metazoa > Chordata > Aves > Casuariiformes > Dromaiidae > Dromaius > Dromaius novaehollandiae. The sequence goes on from NC_088118.1 coordinate 5,286,316, forward strand.
AGAAACAGGATTTCAACTGCAGTGCAACAAATCCAAGAGGGATTTTTCACTGTGTTTCACAACAGACTAAGGAGGGTCCCAAACCAGAAACACAAACAGCCTCTGACCCTGGAGAAACTCAGGAAAGCAGATCAGTATCATTTCCACGCAATTTGTATCAGATTTGGAGGACTAATGTGCTTAGTGCCCTACAATCAGAGGGCAGCATAGCCCCTGTTCCCAGAGGTCTAACACGCCAGTCGGCTTCAGAACGCAAACGTCTTCACGCACGCGGGTAAGCGTTACTGAACTCGGTAGGACCAGTTCATTTGCATCCAGTTGCTCATGCGCCTAAGTGTGTGCAAGCTCATCGCTTAACTGAGAGAAGTCAAAATGAAAACATCAAGGCCAGTTTTCAGGAGAAAAGACACAGGGGGGGGAAAATGCTCAGAAGGACAGCTATACAAGCCAAGTTCCAGCATATTTAAATCCCATGTACGATACTTCTACGTTACTTCCCTTTGAACAGGCTTACGCTACCAGCTCTAACGGAACAAGACTTGAATAAGTACATGGATTATTCCCAACCAAACCCTGCACTTACTACTGCATTCAAGTATCAAAGGCAGATCTGCATTCCTAGGCTTATGTACATTTCTACTCTTACTGGAATTTTACTGGCTTCTACTATCATAAAGGTTATAAAATATTATTGTGAAATAACTCCATAAAATTTTCCACGGATTTTACTGGTTTTTCTCAAGTAGGGTCCTCGTTGGGGAGTCATAGTGGCCTTTGCTTTGAAGTTAAGAACATTCTACGGAAGCATTCAAATCAACACGCACATCTTCCAGTAGCTCGCAGGCCGGCCACGACTCAGCAACATTAACCCCTAAGGTCTTGTGCAAACTTGGTCTTATTTTTTAGTAGAATTCAAGGTAAATTGTGGTGCTGGTACCGGGCGACACCATCTTTAAGACATCAGTTACACACACACGAAACACCTTTTTTCTGAGCTTGCCTCCCATTTTCAAGCCGTGAACGTTTGTGTCCGCACCATAAAAGATTATCCCCAAATAAGCTTATCTGCGTACCAGGTGATTCTGCAACACTTGGTGATTCAGGACTTATATAAACATACACAACACTACACCACACCCTGCCAATCATTTCTGCCTTTGTCAAGACGCTGAGAAGAAGTCTCCATGGCTCTTACCTACTGAAGTCAGGACACTTACTTTGCTAACTTGAACTCATTTTACATAAAAACGTATCTGTCATCCACTATTCATTACATAAACACTCTTCATTACCTAAAGTTGACAAGAAATGTAAAAAAAAAAAAAATACGTAAAAGTCATTTCACTACAAAGTGGCAGAAAATTTACAGCTATGGCACTGCAGTTTGATTTTCAAAGATGACTTCAATAGAACCTACAGGCAGCTGGCATCTTCGAGAGCATGCTCTTAATCAGCATCCAAAAAGAGGCCGGATCTGAGCACCTCCACACACTAGAAATTTGCATCCGATTTTTCACCAAGCCTTCTTGCTCTTTCTAGTAAGAGACGCCTAACCTAAACAGAAAGATGCTTATCTACTGCCTCTGAAAACAAGGAAGACTATGGCCGAGGCAGCTTTCTAGAAAGCTACTGTTTCATCTCAGCTCTATTTTGTCCACTGTAAACAACCTTTGGAGGAACAGCAGGGTTGCTGAGGTCATCCAAACATCCTCCCACCCCCCTTTTCTGCCTTTAAGAGTTTCTTTCTGCACTTTGATCTTGATTAGAGAATGTCTTGCTAATTACTCATGTTTTGCAGCAAGGAAAGAAGAGTGTGTTCCTCTCACCCTCCTCAAGTGTCTGCAACTGCAAAACACTTAGCCTCTGAAACCTCTCCATACCAAAACACGCCCCGCCCCTGCCTACTAAACACACAGCTGCATGCTAATGTATATGGTGCAAGCTCATCTGCTCATGAGCAACTTCGTTTGATTTTTCAGTACCAATCATACCTTTTCTCCTCAGCCTCTAATTTAGATAGGTGAAGCTGCAGAGAACTAGGCAAATGAATGTCAGGAAGAGCTCAGTCCAACTAAGGAGACTTATTTAAGCAAGAAAAGCTACAGAGCAACCAAATCCACATGCCTGGCTAGTCGCACAGAGCAAGTACTGTTAATACAACACTTAGAAAACAAAGGGGGAGTGCAATAAAACTCAACTGAAAGTCCATCGGGATAGCAAAGCTGCGTAGATTCTGTCACTGCTACTTTTTCGTGGTTTCTCGGGGAGCAAGTCTAAAGCATCACTGTAATCCTCCGCCAGCAAGCGGAAACATTGCTTCCTAACAGGCTATGGTAAACAAAACTGAACAGATCCTGGTAAAAACACAGCATGCCACGATTAAAATTACCTACAGGATCTCAGTAGCAGTACAGTGAGTATCCCCCATGTCCTGCACCCACATCTGATCTAGCTCATCTTTGCTAGCTAGATTAACTAGGCTGCATTGCCTAATACAGATGAATAGCAGCTGCCACTCTTGCCCCACTACGGTTGACTCAGGACAAAGTGACCGCTTTTTATTTTAACATCCATTCTTTCGAATACAGCCTAGGTAGGTGCTTCCTTCTTCCACATCAGTTATGTATCAGAACAAATATTTCAGTATTCTAGATCCATATCGGGCTTGAGAGACCTTGCTGCAGGGCACTAAGATGGTGTCAGAGCTTACAGAAATACTCCTAACAGTGAGATTTACAGGCTAACAGGACAAACCATCACACTCACATAGGCTCTTAGTGTGTAGTCTGACTACCACCGTCAGTACTTCAGAACTGTAGCATAAGAAAGATAATGTTAATTAGCACTAAATTTCTGATTTGTGAGACATGGTTCCATCACTATGTTGCTTCACAAAACCTTGAGGAAATGTTGTCAGATGGAATGAGAAAGGTAGAAGTATTTTCTTGCTCCTGCACTCTAAAGCAGTGGACTGGCCACCATGTAAGCAGCACCAACTACAAGCAGAATTCACTTGCTAGCACAGAATGTGTTTTCTCAGTGGATCTAAAAGCATTATACAAAGAGGCAAATATCTGTACCCCCATTTTATGAATGAGGATGAAAAGAACAGAGACAGAGCCCAATTTCTAAGTTATTTACTTGTGCCTTTGAGACTCAACCATGAAAATCTACTTTTTTTTTTTTTTTTTTAAAAAGAACACAGGAGTAAGCTATAGCATAATAAATATACCTACTACTATCTATAGCAATACCAACATAGTGGTGTAAAATTAGCTTACCTTAGTTAAATTTATTTTAAAATTGTAGCTGGCATGCCTTACTGACATACCAATATAAAAATAAGGCAGCTGCAGAATAAGAGTCAGCAGTCAGTCTTACCCTCTAACTACTACTGTAGTGGGAGACAAGTTTTCAGAACAATCTGCAAAAACCTAAGGTGTTAGGCCACAAAAACCTCATGCTGACGGAATACTGCCAATGAAAGTGAATAACCTCTCTACAAAGAAGAATTTTTCCTGAAATGGATCTGTCAAGCAATTTTTAGTAGTCATTAGAAAAAGTAAAGAATGCAATTATTAAAAAAAGCTGAAAAGTCTACATGCAATTAAAGAAAATCCCAATTGTAGTCATTTAGCAAGTATCATCTTGAATCAAGTAGAACATTGTATCAGCAATTATTCTTTTCATTAGGGCAAAAACTGGTTTAATGCTGTCTGTTCCCCAGCTGAAATATCTCCATCCTGACCGGTATCTCGCATCTAATTATTTATCAGCTCTCTTAGCTGGAAACAGAATCACCAGATGGTGCTCAGTGTAATTCAAGACAACTGAAAGAATTTGACACTCCATGGCAGACAGGTTTTTCTAGATGATCACGAGCATTTCAATTCTCAGTGTTGTAGTCTGCCAACTTCCTGGTCAGCTGAGGATTTATGCCCAGTAATCACCGTGGCCTCTGCCTACATATCCCACTTGAGCACCCCTGGTGTGACACAAGCCTTCTGCCGCCTGTCCCTCTTCCAGAAAGTCAGGTCAGTCCCACCCTCTATGCCCTTCATTGCTCTGGAGCGTAGAGCAAATGAACAGTGCCCTCTCTTTCCCCTGGATTTCTTAAGGGGTTAGGTCCTGCTGCAGGTTAACAAAGCTCACATGCTGTTTTCAATAAAATGAGGCTGGAACAATAAATATTTGGAGTGAGTAGAAGCCTTATTTCCTCATTTCGTGAGACTGTAAAAAAAGGAACACACACACATGCAATGGTAGAGAAGGGTGCTAAGTAGCACACAGCAACATTATAGATCAAAAAGGCAAGCACATACAGCACATATAGAAGTCTCCCTTCAGAAGCATCAGAACACCGGATCAGATTTTCTGTCAGCTCTCCTGACATAAAGGATTTTAAATTCCATCTTCTGTTCTGGGGCTTGCAGAACACAGCCAACAGGCAACCCAATTCACTGACCTTTGTATGCGACTCTACGGATGGTTACCGAGAGTCACAAGACGACATTACTCTGCAATGGCTCCAGATAAGCCATCTGACCTCGAGGGAGCTGGTCCTCCTAAAGAAATCCCCCCCGACAAAGGGAGGGATACTCAACTTCCATAAAACCTTTCTTCTGACACGTCATCTGCAAGAGAAACGGAGCACGGGCTCGAACTCCCACTGGCTGCTGTCAGTCCTACAAAGATGCAGACTTATGCCGAATAAATCATTGTTTATCTAAAAAAAAGTCCAGAGGAACCCATACAATGTAAACTGCTCTATCTCAAGAGATTATGTAAGAACTAAGAATATAAAAAAAAGAAAAATATAACTAGCATGAGATGTAAAGAGGTTTTGTCTATATTATATTCATGTCACATGGCATCAGAGAATCTCACTGATATTACTAATTTATCATTATGCCCCTGTAGGTTAGGAAGCCGCTATTATTTCCATTTTCCATACCGGGGACTGACATAACCAGGAATTAAATTGTCCAAAGTCATAGGGAACGCTCGCAGCAGCAAAATGCATTTTTCAGGCTTCCAGGCTACAGCCACAACAACAAAACCACCACCTTCCCTCTCTACAGGTAGTAACTTGGAAAAAATTTGTCAGCCTGTTGGCACTGGAGAAAGAAAAGGTACCACACAAATCAAGAAGGCATAAATTATTCAACAGAAAAATAAACCTATTTCCATCGGCACTTGTTACTTTCTCAAGAACTACATTAGCTAGGCCATTTTACTCTCAGGTCCACATGACCTATACATTGCTGTAAAATCTTAAAGCAATGATATGTGAGAGGACTGATGTTGAAACAAATGGAGTTTCCACTTCCTCCTCTTCTAGCGCCAGCTTTCAAAGCCTTAACGCTGGATGGCCAGGCTGCCATGGTGATTCACGCTTCCAATTGCTTGTTTTCACATTCTGACTTCCTTCTGACATTGCAATCATCAGGAGGTCAAGAATTGAGGCCCTTCATGAAATTGAACTGCAGCTTAATTGATGGCTCACAGTGTTCCACATTGAGACAAAGAGCCCCAAAACATAGGTTGGAGAGTTGAGACGATGAAATCTTAGCAAGGAAGGAACTCCAAGAGAGTGAATTATACTCAACGAGAAGTACAAGAGAGTCATTTTCAAAGCAGGGGGGCTTCTTTTGTTTTCTTCTTTCATCTCTGTTTTTGATCACCGAGAGATCTATGCCACCAGCCAAAAAAACCATCTCAGGGTCAACTACATTAAAACAGGAAGGAACAACAGTACAAACTCTTGCCAAAACAAGAAGCGACAGCAGAAGTAGTTCAGGAGAAAGATACTGTGTTTTCTGAATATCACAGCAGGTATGGAAACCAATCTTGTTAAAGCGACAGGAACAATCATTATTCTTCAAGAAGCTACAGGGGTGGAGGGGAGAACAGCAGCCAGAGGCACAAAGTGAATTAAGAAAAGTCATTCTTTGAGTTACTGCACAGTCAAAAACCTTTAACCAGTAGCTCTGCCACTTTTGGATAATACATTCTCTTCCTAGCTCATATAGAAGAAACTATCCTTAGAATAAAATACACAACGGCTCCATCGCAGTGCAATACGGGGAAACTAAGCTCTGCGTCAGCTCACATAGGGAGGAACAGGACGACTGACACGTGCTCCTGCATACGCCACGGGTCTGGAGGAAACGGCACCCGGTGCAGTTTCAGGAAAGACCCCAAGGGTCCCTGAGCGGCACTGTTACACTGCTAGCACTTAAAACTCATGCATATCTCCACTCGCACCGAGGATAAGGCACTGTAGACTGAAGGAGAAAAGGAAGACAAGAACATCCTTAAAAAGATATCCCCTTTTACAGCTAGAAAGCAGACAAAGATGCCTGTGAACCCAAAAGTCTATGATTTGTGGAGCCACAGGAAGAGGGTGAGACACCAAGCCAGTCCGGCTGAGAAGGTAAAATCTTCTTCTTGCCACGTACCTAAAGGGATGCCACAGTCAAAATTTCGCTCTGTCCTTAAGCTTCTCCACATTGCAACCAGGTAACCTAAACCCTTCTAATGGACTTGAGCTCAGGTCTTAAGTCTCCAGAATTATACCCAAGGCGTGTTTCAGCTGTGTAACCAACGTATTGCACCTATGAGAAAGCACTGCATACATAATGACCCTATACTTACTTTGGGACTGTCATATGTAATACAAGGCTGTTCAAGGTGATGCATGTAAGAGAACATCCAGAGTTACGAGGTCACATTTTAGCCCTCTACCAAGGTGTTCATAGCTTGTTCAGGTGCTGCAAGACCTCCGGCATTTTTCAACAACCCACCTCCAGCTCCAGCACTGCCGCAATCGACTCAACAGCGGCCAAGATGAGCAAGCTGAACGCAGCAGCGTCATTCAGAATACTTGATCGCGTTGTGAATGAAAAAGGCAGCCTGAGATTCAGGAGGGCACTTCTTACCAATAAGCACATCACAAAGTACTTGAAGATGCTATTCAGATGCTTCAGTGACAAGAGGAAAACCAGAACTTCCTAATAATTTGCTAGGAGGTGTTCAATCTACACATCCCCCATCCTTAACAGAGGTGCAGTAAAACAAATTATACTGAGACAACATCACAAAACATTTCTGAATAAAACACAACTCAACATTAAGCAACAGCATCTAATACCTTCCAGACCTTCCTTTCTCTCAAAAACAATCCAAGCCCATGCGAAATTCAGTTTTGACACTGGGAACCATTTTTACTTTACATTCATCAAATTCTCATTTGCTTTCAAAACTTTTTTGGTTAGCACAGCTAGACAGGTTAGCTCTTCACTAGGGACATTAGCTAAGAAACATCCATCCAAACAGCAGTTAGTATGGCAACTGTTTAACCCAAGCATTGACCCAGTGACAGTTCTCCTAGACCTATTTTCCTTCATACTCTAAATGATTCTTTTTATTTCATCCTTCTCTTCTCAGTGCTCTGCGCAAGCAGCCATAACCCAGCGTTAAGGGAGAGGAGAAAAGAACAGATAATAAAAACAGGAAAAGAGTGACCTGCGGCTGCACCTAGACAGTAAGGCGATGAGGTACCATACACACAAAATTAGAATTAGGATTCAGAAAGATTAACACAGGGTTTTTTTTTTTTTTTTTTTTTTTTTTTTTAATTGACACAGGATAGGAGGAAGTTAGATTAGAACAGGATTTGCCTGTATGAGGAGCAGACAAAGATCAGATTGAAATAGAAAGGTTTCTAAATAAAAATGTAACAAGACCTATTCTTAGCAGCTGCTAGTGAGTCTGCAGCACTGTCTGGACATGAGGCTGTGCCGATTAGTTCATCCATTCTCAGAGTCGCATGACTTTCTTCCATATCACTACAAGATTATAGCATTTACTTTCCCAATTCTTTTGTCACAATCCCTATTGTACACACACGTGCAGATTGTCCAAGGTGACACAGAAGGCCTACAAAAAGAGCAAGAACTTCACACCATTTCCCATACTGCAAACTGGTAACATTCAGCCCATCAAGTTAACTTCAGGCCACATTAAGCTTTCTGGTTTTGCCCAATATTTCCTTCAAAATAAAACAAAGGAAACAGCAAGGCAGGCAGAAAAAAAAAACCACCCTTCTTGCTAAGAATCAGTAGTTTAAGAAAGTTTTGTTGGCTCTAAAAAAAGGTTCCAACCCACACAGAATTTCAGGTTGCTCACATAAGTCTAAAGGAAAGCAGCAGTGAAGTACCTGTCTTAAAGGAAGCTCCTGCCAGCCACCAATACTAGAAAAATTGCAGTCACCTGCTGATCAATGTAGGGTTTTTTTGATATCATCATCCAATATATAGCAACCGAGATGCATGAGAAAATGCAAACAACCAAAACAGAATTTAAATGCGAAGCATTGTCAAAAACAACTGCAAATGAACTCGTAGCCAGTGAAAAGAGACTAAAGAAAGTGGAATGCAGTATTTACTTGTTGCAGGCAGATATACTGCCGTGTTCGGAATGGCATTAGCAAGTTATCAAGCAACACAGAATAAAGCATTACAACAATCAATTCCTGCAGCAATGAAGGCCTGAGCTAAGCATTCCGCTTCAGTAGTGTCCACACAGTCCATCATTTCAGAGCTATCCTGGGGGCAAAGGAAAGTAAACCTCAGCTCTGTTATATATCTGCAGCACAGCACTGAATACTACAACATCCCAACCGATCTCGTAAAACCAAAGTTCCTCCTCTTCTCTTCTTCATCGCCTCACACACACACACACAGCCTCCCCACTTTTTAATCCTATTGCAAATGAAGAATCAAAGCAGCCTACTATCTAACCATCCATGGCCTTAAGAGAAATACACCTGTGCATTATCAGCACCTCCTAAAGAAGCATCGCTGCACTTACTAACAGTACATCGCAAGGGTAACAAGTAACTGGATACAACCCTGCCTGAAATAGCTCCTACAAAGTCCCAAAACAAAGGCTGGCGAGGAAGGACTATTTTCCACAGAAGCAAGGATTCAATTTCATATAGATGAACACAGCACAATGCCAGCTACCTATTAAGATCAGAAAGAAAACACAGACTGGATCTCAAAGCTAACAAACCTCCCCTGTAGAGCATTAAGCCGATCCTTAGCAGCCGAGGTGATTTAGACATTACACCAGACAGTGTTTTGCCAGTACCCCGGGTAAGTTTAAGTCACAGCTGAAGTAACTGCTTCGATTCAGAGTTTTCAGGAGGCACGCATACGCCCTCCACATCTTCACTTTCAGTTAATTTCAGTACCCCGGAACTCCATAAAAATGCTGAAGAAACCAACGCTTTACAACCAGATTCAAAGGCTCTCTGTGAGAAGGCCCATCTGTGACTGAACGTCCTTCCTTTTAAAAGCTTGCACACTTGAGTCCAGTTAAGGTTCTAAATCTTGCAATGAAACGTAAAAATCATTCTCTATGTGGTTTTGCAAATAGTACCAGAATTCTACAGAGCTGAATGACTATTCTAGAGGTACTTTCCAATTTCAAAGATTCAATTAATCAGATTTATTCCAGTTGTGTGGAGAGCCCAAATTCAGCAGCGCACTAGAGGAGCTTGGAGACCTGTCTTTCACTTGCTATACTGCAACAACTTAATTTGTTGCTTTGGACGGACTTTCTTCCCTCTGCCTCCATTTCCCCCGCCTTGAGATAATCACATAATCAGTGCTTTGAAAATGGCCAACAAGAACTACATGGCAGCATTCAGCTACTTCCGCTAACACTTCCACCTCACTTCATCTTACGCAAGAATTTCATTAACAGCTTGCCTCCCGTGACCTTGTTTTACAGACAGATCAATTACACCACTGAGATTTTAACAACTGTCCCCAGCCCCAGAGCAGGAAACAAAGCCTCTAGCTTCCAGGCTTTTCTCCAACACCCAGACACAAAACCCGCAGCTCCATCATACTGATTTATACACCGAACATGCGGGGCAGGGCCCCTTATCAGTCCATCCAAGCGATCATACTGGTTTCCAAAACTATTTCCGTGGCAAGCATTCACATTTCTCCTGCTGCCTAACCTACACTGCAAACAAGACTTTACACAAAACATTACTTCCTTGCTTTTCCATTTTGCATACTGCAAACAAAGAGCAAAGCCACTGTAGTACAAATGGTCCCTGCTAATGGCTTTTCTTCAGTTACAATCTGTCATTTAATAACCAACAAGGCAAAATGTCCGGCTGGTTCAGGAGCAGAGCTTGTTTAATGCTTTAATTGGTACTTATTTTAAGCAGTTCATTAGAAAGGCAGCACTTTCTGCCTGATTTTACAGCCTCTCTGACCTGACAAGCAGGAGGCCAGCCACTCAGATCAAGCAGAGATAGTAATTAACAAACCCCAGGTCAGCTCTGTCTTTACAAACACATTAGGTGCTACCTTAGGATCACAAGGGGAACAGAGGGAACATGCAGAACACAGTAAAAGGTTTTTTGTTACCTTGTTCCATCTCTCTAGCAAGACAAGCCACAGACAGACTACGCAGGCCACCACCTCCAGCACCTCAGAAAGACTCGGGAACAACAGCGTCTGACAAGAAACTCTGAAATAGTCTTGCCTGACGCCCTGCATTACTACTGTGTCACCTACTTTCAAGCAAAGGCAACCCAGCGCTGTAGATACCGCACCACATTTAGAAGGAAGTGAGCAAGGAGTTTCTTGTTTTGCATCTATCCACTGCAGAGCAAACAATTGCCCACATCGTCAGGAAGAAGCTGTATTATGTGAACCAGAAAGGTCTATGGTGTTTTACCGGGATCTAGGGGAGCCCAGGGCCCGGCATATTAGCAATTCATAGTTCACAGTGAATTAGTACCAATGAATTTGGAGAGCCGAGTCCTATTTCCAGGTTGGGCATTCATTCATTGCCAGGACAGAGCCAGTCAAACAGACAAAAATCTCTACATGTAGCTGCTAGAACCTTACACCAGCAGGTTCCAGTCACTTAAAAGGGTGCTCAGGTATACTACCCCTAGTTTTATCTCTGGCTATAACCTCTGTCTGAAGCAGTAACGGCTAACCTGTAAAGATTCAATTTTTTCAGGCCAACTCCTATTCAGCAGGTTTATCTGAAATACAAGGGCCTGACATACAGCCCACTATAAATACAAAGCCCCTGAACAGCTAAGTACTCCTCTTAAAAATCAGGAAGGACTAGGGCCAATCAACAGAAAACAGGACTTTAACAGAAAGAAAAAGGTTAAAGGAAATGCAACCGTTTGCTTCAAAGCCTTACTTTTTCTGTTTTCATAAAACCAAGTTTCCCCAAGATATCTGTGCTTCCTGATAAAATAGTTTTTTTTTTTTTTTTTTTTTTTTTAAGCATGACATTTTATCCGTCAGCGAGGGGGGGGGGGGGAAGTGGTCAACTGTAATGCTGCCTTAAAAACTAGGTTCAGACCCAGTGTAGAGAAACAGGCCAGATTTCTCAAGCAGACCAGAAATCAAAGGGATCAACTGACACTCAATATCTCTAGAAGTTTAAGAATAAAAGGCGCACTAGTCAGCTAAGCCCTGCAAAAAAGTAACAGAAGAAAAACACAGGAAGGAATACACATTCAAACACTACTCAAAATCCTTAATTCCTGCCTGTAACCCAGAGTATCCATAAAGGAAACACCGAAGGAAGCACAGTTTAAAGAACAGATGTTCCTGCAGCTCAGACAAAAAGGTTAAGGCCAATCTTCCTACCACGACCACTCGATGCGAAAGCACGTATACAAAAAAGGCTAATTATGTCATAAATGGACAGCAGAGACATTTGTGCCTTTTCTTTTTAAACCTGAAGAAATACTCCCATTTCCCCACAGTGAGAACAAAAGGAAGTCTTCCCCTCCAGAAAACAAGAACTTCTGAGACAATGCCGTGCGATTCCATCTTTGTGATTTACAAGTGTTACATGCTCAGGTACAATCCAAAAAATGGCAACTCATTACCCATCTCTTCTTAGAAGGGAAGAAAAGATGAGGTTCTTGGAGGGCCGGGGGACTCAACTGATCTTCCTGGCACTGGTCAAAAATCAGGGCACCTTAAAAGAGAACAGCTAAGCTTCCAACTTCCAGTTCACAAATCCATATTGCAGGCTGTTACGTAACTTGTTTTCTCTCATATATTTTAACAGTTTCAAACACGTTCCTGTCCTGTGAAGTATTTCTTCATTCAGTCTGGAGACAACATACAGCAGTATCTCAGGTCTGTGACCTTTACAAGATTGGGGGGGGGGGGGGGGGGGGGGGGGGTGTCTCTTCTCTAAGCCCTGTTGCCAGCATCATGATAGCTCAACTTCCGCTTTGACACCTTCACGTTACTTTTAATGTGTGGAATTCGGAGAGAGAAGTAAACCACTACAGATGACAGGCCATCATCATTGCAGCTGGATTTTATAGATCTTCCTGAACTTAAGGGATAAGTGTGTGGGGTTTTTGGGTTTTTTTTTTTCTTGCTGTTTTTTGTTGTTTTAATTATTCCTGCCTTGGTTACACAACACCAGCTGCTGGGAGCCAGCAGTTCCTTATAAGGAAGCACTTCTTCTGAGACTGAAGAACTGGCAACTGGATATCCCAAGATGGAGATGAAGTGATAGCACTGCCAACCCTTTACCAGGCCCACTGTCTTGCCTCCAGTCCTCCTTCAGCCCTTTTGCACACATGCCATCATCCTCGCTACCTGCGCTTGGATATGCGGTCATTACAAGTGAAACAGTAACTCAAATCTTTCCACTTGGTTACTTCCTCCATGTAAAAGGCCTCATCCCTCATTCATACAAAGACATCACATCGCATCACCAAGCAAATAAGACACACACACACACCCTCTGCCCAGAACTGACACAGCATCTTTGATACTGGGCAAACTCAGCAGATTTCCCACCTCCACCTTGGAAGGGGCTTACAAACTATTGGCATGAAGGAATGCCTTCATTGACACCACTTTCACTTTAATATCTTTAACACTGTTCTATTTCAAGCTCATTATGAAACGTGTAGCAGTAGAAATTTCATCTAGTCACAGTTACTACAACATAGGCACAAGTTAATTTCCTGTTTAATCTATTACAATCATTTTCACAAAGCTCCTTTCTTATAAAAAGGCAAAAAGCCACAAAGATTCTTCCTAAGCAAGTTAAGGCTTGACTGAACTACTAAGTTTAATTTTTAATATGTTTAAAGAATGAAAATAATGGTTGCAACTTAATATAAAAACTGCACCTGAGGTAGAAATTTAATATCAGTTATAAGTGAATACAGCAGAAGTCAGGCATTTACTGCATGCTTTTTTTGAAACAGATTTAATTAAATGGGTTTATTTGCGTTAGGGTCATTGTGACAAACAGTTTGCAAAACACACATGCAAGCTGTGCAACACAAGGATACATGAACAGCCAGCGGAAGGGGTGATGTCATTACTCAAGAAAAGTCCAAATACAGATTGGGTGAAAAGCCTCTTGGAATTCCTACATTATCTTGTTACACAGATAAAGAGGCACTTTAAATGCAAAACTTCAGATAACATTATTTCAAAGACATTACAGCATCATGGTTCAAGCTAGGGACAAACCTGCAGACAACCGGCTCACAGGTATGGGAACAGAGCCAGTGATGCCATCATTTCCTTCTCCGTCTTCCTCCCCTCTCCCCACCCTGGTTCAGACAGCTATATCAATGTTCTCTTGGAGAAAAACACCCTTCCCTGACGAGTAACTAATCCTTGCATTTTATTTTTCTCATCACAGCTCTCGAACCACTTGGCATTGTGAATCATCTTTACAAACAGAAAAGCGGGGCACGGTAAAGGGAAGCAACACATCTAAGGTCACTAAATGAAACAGCAATAGATGCAGAACGTAAGATTTCTGAATTAGTCCTGTGCCCTTATCCCTCGATGAAACCCTTTTTTGCAAACAAAACCAACAACACTAAAGCAGCTACAGGCTATTTTTACAACATTTAGATACCAGAAAAAAAAAAAATGTATCTATCCAAAGGTGTGACACTAACCTTCTATATTATCAGCTGGGGAGGGAGAACATAAGACGGCTCCGAGATGCGCAAGATGAGAACGCATGTCAACAAACGAGACGCTACGTAGCGACAGAGATAGCGTCGTTCCACTCTGAACGGCCACGGGGCGACAATCCTTTCCGGACTTCCAGGCACTCCGGGGAGACTTTTGGCCCCAGCGACACGAAAGACCTTGGTTACAAATCACCATTTACAGATGGCCATCCCCAAGCCTTCCCAGCATCTCGGAGGAAGAAAGACTCCTGAGAGCATGAGGATTGCTACTGTCTGCCTATGCAGTAGGAAGAGAAGTTATAGTAATCCACTAACTCAAGAGTTTAAAAGAAAGTCTTTTCATCCACCTAACCAAAGAACCTCTCTTACACTTAAGGCTCAGGACGAGACCCTGCTAGAGAATCTCGTAAGGGCTTAAGAGCAAATTATTTCATATTCTTTATGCCTAAATTCCCCTGTTATGCACTAACTTAACACCTAGTACAAGACAGTCCTTATTTTCCGTGAGTCTGGATCCTGCATTCCTTTGCATGGTGCACAACAATGAGATTCAAGCTGGAAAAGGCTTACGCCAAGCAAGCGCTCCTTTATGTGCAATGAGCTCAAGTACAGCCCGATGACACTTATCCTGAAACTGTCTACCCAACTACTCAGTCATTCTGATTTTAGCAGTAATACAGAAACTTCCACAGAACGTCCAGACTAAGAGCAGAGGGCCAAGACAAACCCTCACATAACTCCATCACAAGACCACCTACGCTCAGGACCAATTTCATACAGACTCTTACCAACAACAGCAAGCTGGAAATAACTCCAAGTGTGACAGTTTCGTTATCATATACTACGTGCATCCACCGAAGGACGCTTTTTGCAAATGATAAACAGGAAGACGCTACCTTATGAATAATGCAGGTTTACCACAAAATGACAGGTTGGAAATAAACACAGGCCCTTGAGCATTCCAGTAAACACCTCTGTCCCTTGAAGAAGAAAGCAAAGCAATATACGATCAGAAGAGGCAGGAACAATTCCTGACCTGCCACTGGTGCTTTTGTAGAACACTGCAGCTAGGCTGATCAGAAGCCACACAGATCTCAGCAAGTAACATACTCAACTGCAACACCTGACACAACTGCCTTTTAAAACTCATTTAAGAGCTGTCCTGAAAAGTCAACTAAAAACAACATCTTTTCTTAAGAAGAGTCTTTTACCAAAACTGAAACAACTATGCTCTATTATATTTCCAGGATACCCAGCAACTTATACTGTCTTAAAGCCACAGACAACCATCACAGAGGGCACACGACACGTCAGGTATCCTCTGCGGCAGCTGCCAAAGCCCTGAAAAGCAGCCATGAATAATTACACATCCAGGCGTAGTAGCTGGTTTAACAAAAAGCACTTTCAAAAATATTTCACTCATTTGTTCAATATGAAGAATAACTTTTGTTACAAAGAGTGAGCTTTTGCTGGACTGCGTTACCCAAGTTATCTTCAAAGCTCCAGAAAAGACAAAATACAGCAAGTAAACATTATACCTATTCTGTAATACAAATAAGGAAAGCACCATCAATAGAAAGCAGTTCTCCCAAAACCAGAGGCAGGCTCCATTTTTCTTACTAACTGAAACTTTCTTACAGAACAATATGCACCAAGAACAGGGTACCAATCTGAGTACTGGGGGTGGGCCCAAGGTGGGGGGAAAGAGTAAAATAAAAATATCCCACCCAACTGTCAAAACGTGTGTCAGAGCTAGGACTAGAAACTAGGATCCCTTGAACCCGTTCCTAAGGCACCCACTAGAGGTAAAAAGACAATTCAATGGCTAGTCAGAGAACAAGCAACACCCTTTTCAAATCAACGACTCTTTACTGAAAAGAAGCTTTACTGAGACACGCACCATCTAAGTGCAATTATCATAGGCTCCCCCAACTTGTACTTTAGAATTCCTGCACGAACTCAAATCCAGCGTCTTCCACGGTATCCTGCCATTTCACTGAATATTTAAATTGAAAGAAAGCAAACAACCCAAGCAGACAAGCAGCACGCCATTGGCAACAGGTATCTCGGTTTGTCAAGGTACAACGGAAGTCACTTCTCCAAAGTAACAGACTTCCTTATGGTTTTGTCAGGTACATACACACACCCCAAAGCAAGGGAGAGAATAAACATCCAAGAGGCTGGAGTTAAGGAATTCTAGGAGGAGGAGTAAAACATCTTCTTAGAAGTGGCCCCCCTTAAATAACACAAATAGCAAAGCATTTGCTTGCATTATGAGCACATTGCTTTCAATATTTGGATCGTGAAGATGGACAAGAGGTTCTCACATGTTCGAAGACCCATACTGCCAAGGCGAAGCAGCAGAAAGACTGAACTGCGTTAATGGTGGCAGAAGGAAGACCGGTTGGCATTCCGCAAGATGCATTTGCCACACCACAGTTAGATGCAGATGGGCCCGCTACTGGCTCGCTCGTGGGATCTTGCCTTTGTATTCTACCCTGCGTTTGAGAGTAGTATAGTTCAAGATGCACTTAAGTGCTTTAACCATCTGAAAAAAGCTTCAGAACATTCAGCAGGACTAACATGGATAGCATGTCCTAAAGAAGCTGTTTTTAAAATGGGCAGAAAGGTACCAGAAAGTAACATTTCGTGTTTGCCTTTAAGCTAGAATTCCATGAGACAAATACAGGCTTGTAGGAGATAAAATAGAATAGCTATATGATTACAGAGGTTTCTAACAGAAAGTTATTGCTCCAGTTATTCTAATCCATATCTTAAACATTTCTTCTTGCATGTACAGGGAACAATGCAGCATACATCTGAAAAATGGCATACGAAGTACATTATCAGCCAGCCTGAACAGCTACAATCCTTTGAAGAATGACCGCAATAGCTCTTCCCGTACAAAGTACCATCCTTCTTCCCACACAGGAGCTCTTTGTTACATTTATGTTTATTATACTTAACATTCAGCTTGTATGGTAATTGCAGGAACTCTCCCGCATTAATAACATGCAGATTTATGCAGTTCTATTTTGCATACGTAATTTTCCCCACACGGTTTGTCTGCTTTACTGTAATTCCTCCGCTGTTTACTTTGTCTTAATATTCTTGCAAAGTTAAAAAGGAACTATCACTTGAACATTCATTATTAATTTCTCCTAAGTGTCTCCAATTAATTCTCTGAATAGATTGGTACTTTATGACATTTGTTATTGATTGTTTGAAAGCAAACTTCCAATTACCAAAGGATTACAATTTTCCTCGCTCAAAATCCGTGTTTGATTATTCTTCCGTTAAGCAATGCAATCTTAAAGCGGCGGCATTCCTCTTCATTCAGGGATTCAGAATCACTCCCCAAAAGTCTAGCAGAGCCCACAGATTTCCTCCCTTTACAACCACGTTCCTCAAGTGGCATACACAGGGGTAAGCCATAAGTAAGCCATAAGTAAGTCTGCTTAGGCAAAGCAGACCAAAGCCTACAGCTTTAAGCCTCACGAAGATAGCAAGGGGATCCCAATTACACGCATCTTGAATTTTTAACACCCTTCCTCTTACTTAAACGCTTTGTAAGGGGACTTTTACCTCACTCCATGCCAAAAGGAGCAGAAATTTGAACCAGGGATACACGCATCTTGAATTTTTAACACCCTTCCTCTTACTTAAACGCTTTGTAAGGGGACTTTTACCTCACTCCATGCCAAAAGGAGCAGAAATTTGAACCAGGGATACACGTGTGCAACTCCCCTCCTCCCCATCTTCCTCTCAGCTAGAAAACCAAAAACACCCTCACGCTTTGTCTAAGCATTCTTAAAAGACCGACTTCCAACCACCAAACCCTCCCCCTCTCAATTACTGCAAACTAAACACAAAAGCAGAGTCCAGGTTCAGTCAGCTCTCTAGTAAGCCGAGATTCATACACTAAACACTGCAGTTAGTGAAAAGGGTCCCAGTACAATCATACACACTTGTAAGAGGAGAAGCAAAGGTACCACGGTCAGGGAAGCTGTGAACAACCCCAGGCAGGTCAGAACCGGTAAGGCGCCCCAGAGGGGCAAACAGGAATACGGTAGGGACCTCAGTTGTAAGAGACAGGGTTAAAAATCACCAGGTCAAGGAAGACACCAGGCCTCTTATCAAAGAAAAGAGCAACACAGACTAGCCGCAAGATGACAACTACAACCAGGAGAGCAATAAACCCCGAGAAGGATGCAGGACTTCAAGTCTCTGCGATCTCATCGAGAACACTATCCTTAATGAATAAGCAAGACGACCTAGACAGGGAGGCAATATTACACCATTGCAGAAGAGAGCAAGAGCAGCATTCTGAAGACAAGTACAAAACCAAAACTTGAAGGAACAGGTGAAGCAATGGAAAACATGTTCTGCAATGATACAGCTGAAGAGTCCAACCTGTCTAGGGTGTCAAAAAAGTTGGTGATTATTATAGAGCAGCAGTTCTTTTAAAGCCCAGTACTCCAGCCTCGTTTATGGTCCTAAACCTAGCGCTAAAGGCGCGACAAGCTGTAGATTTGTAGCTCAGCGTGCGTTTGTTTGTTTTCAAACAGGAAAGGAGATTTACTTTTAAAACAAGCTCTCCAAAGGCGAGCCATGTACTCTTCTTCAAAAGAGATAACATTCTGGAAGACGAGATTGAGTCAGATAAAAGCTTTGGCTCACACAGCCAACAGGGTGAAGCTTAAGAGCATTCATAGGCCAGATTAGATGAACTGGTAGTCCTTCTGGGCTTAATCTGTGACTTTCAGACTCCAAACCTGCACCTTCCTTTCAGACCCATACCAACTAAAAACACCGTAAGTCAATTCTACTTACAAGCCGTCTCTTCAGCAGCTCCAGCGTGCAGAAGTCTGCGCCAGAGTACAGAGGCTGCCTCCACCCAGATCTTTAAGCATTTTCTAACGATGCCTCTCCTGACACTAGGCAGTTCCTTAATGCAAAAAGCTCCTTACACTACAGAACACCACTCAGGGAAGTAGCTGCGTTCCCGACTCCACTTCACTCGACAGTAACAGTAGGCCTAGGCCAGAAGCCCCTTCTGACCACAAGGTCTGAGAGGGGAATTGTCTCAGGAAGGCCACCTGCTGATTGAAAGCCTTTAAACAAACAAACAAACAAACAAACAAAAAAAAAACAGTGTCACTGCACAAAGCAGCATTCATTCCCACCTCCATTCTCCGCTTGCAAATGTTCTCAAAACTTAAGTGTTAAGGTTGTGCTCTTTTTCAGCAAACTCAGGCAGAAGTCAATCATTTAGCTTTCACAGAGACTTTATTTTAACCCCCCCCACACACACGTTTTAATTTCAGAGCAAGAGACCAGCCTAGCAAATTTTACACCATCTCTCAGATCTGTGCAATGCTCTAGTAGAAATGCATTCCTAAGCCACACACAGAGCTGTGCTTATACTGCAAAAATATCCCGTCCAAAAAGAACACAAGGGGACTTCATCAGAATTACGATTCTAAAAAGCATGCCTTGTGCGCTGACAGACAATAATATCCCCAAAGGGGATACAGGGTCAGTTTTCCTGTCAGCTGGTCTTCATTCTGAGACAGATGGATGTTATGCTCTGTCTGCCTGCCTGAATGGCCTGGTCTTATCTCAAGATATTTGAGCCTGATAATGGCTTTCTAAGTGTCTGAAACTATAGTAACAGAAAGATTTGCAAGACCAAAAGGGGATAAGACTCATACACAGGAGAAAGCCTGCACAGGAGGTTATCACTGTAGAAAGCAAGGCAGCGAAGACTCCAACAGTGACAATTGACACACGCCTCTCACCCTGAGCTATGAGGATGTGCTCCCACGCTTGGATATGAAGTATTTTTCACTTAGCAATTGGAAATAATTGGTACACAGACAGAAATGATGGATTTACTGACCAAGTCGCACATACAGAACTTAGATTTCAAGTTTGTTTCGTTTCACTGCTTTAACAGAAATGACTTACTAGGGTCTAAATTTTTGCCTATGCTAGGCATGAGCAATACAAATTTTAGTCTCATTGAGCCAACATAAAGGGATTCAGCTGAAGTGCAAAGAAGCCTGTATCTCACAAAAACTGAAAAGGTGGCATGCAACTTTTCTTCCTCTTCTCTCTCCTCAAGCAAGAGAAAAACCTTGAAAGCATACAACATTTTGGTTGAAAAAACCCTGATAAATAAACCCAACTGCAAGCAAAGCCAGACCTTCTCTCTCCAGGTCCTCTGCCTTAACTTGCAAGCCCAGTACAAAGCCCCACTGCAGAGGACAGCTCTGCTAAAGGGGCATCTACACCAAGCGGAGCAGCAGCTGTGGCAACCCAACAGCTCACTGAGGCAGGAGCACCATCTCTGCCATAGCAAGTTCCCCTTATCTACTACCAAAGGCAGAGTGACACCGGAGCTGTTTCAGTCCCTTCTTAGAGCAGCTCCCACACCTCATTTAGCCACGCTTAAGGTGAAAAGCTTAACTACTGAGACTATTATTTGAACTCGACAAACCTCAAACAAGACCCTTAGTTTCAGCCATTGCCAGAGGAGTTCGGCTAGCACGCTGGGCCCAATTTCGCCTGTCAGACATCTCACTCCTCTCCCCACTCTGCTAGGTGACAGCTCGCACTGCCTGCTAACAGTTATACCGACAAGACCTGACACCAGAGCCAACAGGCAAGCAGAAGATGGCAGTCTCCGACTCATCCCCCATCACAAGCTGCTACATACAGGCTGCTCATTTTGAATGAGGAAAAAAAATACCCAACAGCTTCAACAAGGCACCAGCACAAGTTCATGCAACACAAGACCACGAGGCAAGAGGCACAGCCCAAGATTGCCAGCATGGAGCTGTTTACTGCAGCTGTTCTACTGCCTGCGCATAGGCCGGAAAGACCAGGAACATGTCAGCTCACCTATTTTCTCCTCTTCCATCTAAAGTCTTTCAGTTCCTCCCTAGTCAATGCTACCGTGTCCAAGTCTCACATTACAGAAGCTGACCGTGAGCTCTTTCCGCATACCAAGCGGCACTGTAACAACGTGACTTGGCAACTGCATGGGCCAGATCAGAACTAAATCCTCCTTTCCTCCTTAACGCCTTTGTAGCTGCCTCCAAATTTGGACTGGGGATTGGCTCACTATGCAAAATGAATCTGTTATTCCTATGCATGTGCAGCGCTTTTACTAGAGGTATCTACATTCTTTGAAAGCCACACTACTGATGGGTCAATGATTTACTTATTTTCGAACAGAAGTAGATTTTTCATCTTACCAGCTTTCAGGTTAACAGAGAGTGAATTTCTGCAGCTCTACCTAGCAGCAGGCAAGAAACATCTCATTTCTTTCCATTACTTTCCATCTTCAAAATCTAAACCCCAACAGCCACAGCTTTCCGTACCACATTTTCACATAAGGGAACAACTGCACGCACCATTTTGTGAGCCACCAGGAAAGGAAATGAGTGAAGTTTTGACATCCTTCTCTTCCAATCTATGCAGTCTACCGCCACTTCTATAGGAAGTCAGTAGCTCAGAAGGGGCTAGAAAGACATTTTGTACAAGACAAAATAAAACAAGCCTGGGACTTCGGACAACGTACTATAGAACCCAACTACATCAAGTGCTTTACTACAGATGAAAGAGGACAACTGAGCAGCACAACCTTCAGAGGACAGTATTTCTTGCAGCAACTCGCCAGAGTCTCCGGTTCCTTCATTAAGTCCTGTAGTCCTATCAATAGGGCTTTCCAGAAATACATACAGCTCGGGCCAAACAATTCATCAGACACTCAAATACTGCTGAACGTGTTTCCCATGTGAATGCGAAAGTAAAGTCAGACTGAAAAGCAAATACCCCCAAAGCCTAGCAGGTTATTCCACGGAAGTCAGGAGTGCCAGGAAATACTGTAATGAAAGCTTGCTTCAAGGTAAATACAGCCCAAACTTTCTGCTCTTGCAAGAAAGAGTGTGTTAGCACTCCATTTTCTGGAAAGAAAGAAAAGGGATCCCAACCAAGTTAATTTGCTCCACCTTAAGAGCACTTAAGTCATTAGATACCAGCACATAAGGCAGAGATAGACCCTTCACTTCCTAAGGAGTTCTTGTGCAAAAAGCATTGCTGTACGCAAACAGAAATTGCCACTGCCTGCAAAGAACAGAGGTCAGAACCTGGAACAGGAAGGTGATATTTTCCATCTGAAATTTATCAAGTTACCGCTTCACGTCTCTCAAGTATCACATGACTCGCACATGTAATTTGAGTGGAAGGCATGAAGCCAGAGTTCACCTACGTATTTGACACTTACGTTCATACTAACAAGTCAAGTATGACTATTTGAGCCACTTTTCGGACTGGGTAAACAATCACAGGTAATTGACATTGACTTCATACATGCATCATCTTCTAGCATCCTCTGAAGACCGAATTTGTTATGAAAACCTGATATATAACACCCTACACAAAGGCCTAACAAGCAACTCACTGTTTTGGCAGTGTTTAATTTCTCTAGGCAAATAGTGAAGTTACTGTCAGTTTCCTTTAGCTTTAGTCCTTTTACATCTAGAACCAAATAAACCATCAATATAGGGCAGTGCTTCACAGATGGGGGAGCTAAAGATTGAAAAAGAGCATTTCTGAACAGCAACAGACTCACTTCAGCTTGTCGGCAGCCATTCATTCTCATTTTAAATTTAGACCTTCTCTAGCTCACTACCTTAACTATTCTTCTCTCTCTGCTCCCCCACTGGAAATAAAAACTCAAAACACACCAACAAGGTCAGTTCTACTCTTCTCATCTGGCAGTTATGACAAACTGAACACACAAGTAGGTTCAAGGTCACACAGAACATGCAAGAGAAACACTCCCAGTAAAGTGTTTTCATCTCTCCAAGGCAATCAAGTCCTGCAAAACTTTTTATGCGTTCCACTTAGGGAGCCAGAAGCTTAAAGGTAAGATAGAGGATTCATCAGCTCCTCAAAGTCCTAGGCACCTCTCACTCTATTCTTCTTTCCTCAGACACTGTTACAGCACAGTAACGATTTCAGGTATGTAAAAGACCACAGCAGTGCAGCTGCTTGTCCTGGCCTCCTGAAGCCTATTTCTAGAAATAACATTCTTGGAGCCTCAATCTCCTCTGTGCCATCAGCAGATTCTCCCATTAAAAAACAGAAAGGTAAAATGAGAAATTGGTACAGCAGCTGATGTCATTCAGTAGCTAAAAACTACAAGGTCTTCCTAGTCTTCCTTTGGTTCTGCACCCCTTCCACCACAGGCTCTGCATCAAGCAGCGCGTGACTTTTAAAAGCATCTTTAAGTAGGGAGCCGTCTGTGACGGACGCCAACAGAAAGGAGAGAAAATGCAAATGGAAAAGAAAAATGCAAGTGTGGGAACCTGTTCAACTTTGCTGAAAAACAACTCATTTGGCAGCAATCGTTTACAGAAATAAATGCTGTCAGAGCCAAGAATCAAACAGTAAATAAGCCTAACCCAATTTAAACATGTAGCTGCCTAAAAACATTCCTCACAGTAATATGCTGTTTAAGCACTTAGAAAGATTGCCAAGAGGTGTCAAAACAGAAAACTTTCAAAATTGCATGCAAATAAATCCCCCTCAGCACCTCCAAAAATCTCAGGCCCAGTAACTACAAAGGTACTACAATGCATTCAAGAGCAAGATACTTTCCACCCACAGGTGGCCAGGGTACCATTCTCCTCCTTAGTCACGCTGGAGGAAGTCACCCAGCAAGGCCTTCCCCGCTCCCCCACGTTCTGTCCCCAGTCTCACAATATTTGATGTCTCGCTACCTCAGCGCCCTCAATTGAGAGCGGAGGGTTTACTACAGCATAGACAAGATGAAGATTATGCCCTTGATCTCTCTGGGCAAAGATTAGCTCCAGGTCAGTAGTTCTAATTACTAGCGAGACAATTCAGTCCTTAGGGAAATACTTTCTAGCCTCTGATCCTTATGATGGCTAACAGATCTGTTCTTTTTTCTTTACATGTTCTTCTTTTCAAAGAACTCTCATCACCACGACTTCAAGTTACCGTTTCTGGTAGAGAATAAACAAAAAAAAAGATGAAGCTGATTATATGCATTTTTTGTAGTAAATTCAGCTGTTTAGGAATTTAAACAAAAATCATTCAGATTTTAGCATTCAAACGGATGAGGATAACAACTACAAGGCCAGATACGAAATCTGGTAGAAGATTTGACTAGCAAAACACTGCATTTTATGGACTCTGCGTGTGCGCATGTATAGACACACACGAGAATGCAGAACTCAAAATGACTTTGTACCATTCCCACTCCACTTGAATCAGCAGAGTAACTGATCGGCAAAGGATTTGTCTGATAAATATAACCAAGTCAAGGCTAGATATGACAAATTCAGAAACACAGATGATAAAAGCGGACTGACGGTCACCAAAAATACAATTTGAGGTAAACGTTTTCCATAGAATTCCATGATGCATGGAGATACATGGAGATTCCATGAAACAAAAAAAGCAGAGGAATGCCTAAGTGGGTCAAGTCTTGGAAGAGTTCAAATGTTGCACTTCAGCCTTCTGCAGGGTTGAATTTTTTCCCCTACTATTTGAAACTGCACTTCATCTAGAGAGCAGTATCTAGATCCTTCGATAACCACGCTCATGAGACAAAAACACTATTCTTACACAACTCAGAACAGACGACTGCACGAGCCCAATGTTAAAGAGGTTCTAAGATTTAAACAAGTACCTTCACACCCTGGCTTTGTCTCCAGCAAGACAGCACATCGCCAGTCCTTCGTGGACAAACTCCATTTTTTTGCTCTATATCTCTGAAGTACCTCTTTTGTGCACTGCCAGAAGAAAAGCAAACAGCTAACTGCACGAGTAATAAAGAAAGGAAGGGCAGCATGGAGTATTTTAATATAAGGAAGTGGTATTGAAATTTCAGTCAATTCAGTGCAAAAATGAGAACATAACTATAAATGACAGAAAGAAAAAGTCAAACTGGAGAGCTGCTAATAATGTCAGATGCACTCAATTCGCTCCTTGCAGCTGTACGCAATATTATTTGCTGACAGGTAATGGACATGATCTAAATCAGTCGTCTTCTCACCTGTTCAGATATAGTCAGTTATCATTTCTTCGAGTAATGAAACTGCCAGACTGCAAAATCCAACAAGGTCCTGATAGAACCAACTCTTGACTTTGATCTGACCTCCTCTCATCCTTCAAGAATTAAAACTTTTTGCAATATTCTGTTGCAGACCTTCTTAAAGAAATGCATACAAATATGGAGACACTGTCACAGAAGAGCATGTCTGCCCACAGACACCGACATGCTCTTACCATATGCTGACGGTCACAAGCCAACACGTTCACAGCCAGTAACACACCTGGGGCTCCTCCTCCACCCTCACTAGGGATGCACCTTGCATCTCAGAGGACTCATCTTCTGCAGCTTTTGCATTCTGTAGAAGACCAGTACAAACAACCTAAGGGTTAATCACTGAGCAAATCCGCAAACAGCCTAATAAGGAATGCAGGGCAGAAACCCCAAATTTACTGAATTTGTTACTCATCTATAAATACTCAGGGAGAAAACAAAACACCCAAACGTGACACTGCAGATGCAAGAGACCACATCCTTTTCCGCACCAAGTTCTCGTTCTTGTCTTGGCCACAACATTAGGTTTGCAAGCACAGTAGAGATGCAGTACCTTTCTAATCCAAAGAGTACTTCATAAAGCAGATTTGCGACACCTTGGAAAGAATGAGTCCCTCTGTTCACAACTCATATGAGCAAGTTTCAGAAATACAGTCTTCCACAGGGAGTCTCCTGCATCCTCACTTACATTTTTGGAAAGGCTGAAGTATACGCAAACTGTTCCGAGCGCTCCTTCTAAAATAGGAGCATTCTGTAATAACAGGGCCACACAAAGCTCTCCAAACAGATGAAAGGTCCAAGAACTACAGGAATAATTCATCCTTGAGAGCACAGGGGCTACACACCTACGTTGCGCCAACCAGGACAACAGGATTAAGAAGTCAAACTGATAGGAAAAAAATACTAGAGGTCTATCACTGTAAATGTTTACCCGGCACTGACTGCTGTACTGTAACCACGCAACTATGAAGGGAGCCGAATAGCTCATCTGAAGTTCGGCCAGACGCATCATACCAGTCTGTCACACGATTCAAGTGACCCGAATTCCCGCCCGAGGCACTCACCCTTCTGCAATAACCATCGCAACAGTGCAGGCTGACCACTCTCCTAACTTACATGGGGTGACACCAGGTCTCACTTACCTCATGCTGGCGCTTTCCACCTGTAAAACGCCTTCCTCCACAGAGGAGAACACACCGGGATGTTTATCACTTGTAAGGCACACCAAATGCCTCGGTTGAAAGACAGTCAGACAACAAGGCCGCAGGCGCTTAAGTTGCTTTTTTTCCCCCCTAACGCACCAGGGCCAAGCAGATGTTCACCGTAACAAAAAAGCCAAACTTCTGTTCCAAAACTCACCTACCCTTTCGCATATGAGCCAAAGGAGAAAAGTCCCCTCTCACCATCACCAGCATTAAGTCTGTGAAGCACGGCACAGCCATCCTAAGTCCGCTCAGCAGAAGCAGCCATACATATGCTAACTCATGTGGAACACTGCAGTAGCATGGGTATACACATGAGAAGACCCACAGAAAAAAGATAAGGCTGTTCATACAACAAAGTCAACTAGATGCTACATTCTGCAGCGCTTACGACCGACTTTGCATTTTCTGCAGTAGGCCAGCCGCTTTGCCAGATGTACAACATTAACATCTACAAAAGATGCCCAGCAATCCCAATGAATAAACAGAAGTTCCGACATAGGCACGCATGCTGAATTAAACAGACCTGACAGGTGGGTTGTAAGCCCAACACGTTTAACTATCAGATGAGGTTTCTTTTCTCACTGTAACAAGGGTGCCCTCTTCCCCCCCCCCCACAGGTGTATGTGTGCTATAGAAAGATAAACCCACACAATCAACCAGTAAATGCTCATATAAACAGCAGAAGCAACTGCTCCTTAATGGAAATCCCAAAGGCAACCCAGTCAAGCAGCTGAAACAAATGTGATTCACCTCCCAAGCTGCACCATCAGCAGAGACCGATTTAAAGCCTTTGGCATCAAAGCACAGCCCTCCACCTCCTGAGCTGCGGAGTTGCTCCACCGGCATTAGCGAGGCTCCTGCTTTCTACAAGGTTCAGCCACGAGAGGGGGACACAGCACTTGGTGCATCATACAGCAAATCAGATTCCAAAACAGTAATCTTGCTATTTGTGTATTAAAGTTGCTTCTCTCTGTACCTCAGCTTTCCTTCACCTAAACTTGGCCACCACCACTAGTCTGGTTTCACAGGAAAGGGATTATCCATTGCCATTTAGTAAATGGTCTAACTTCCTTGCATTGGGGTAGACACAGAATTGCATCACGCTATCTTTTCACCGAGCCTATCAAAGCAGCAAGGCTAGCAGTAAGGAACACGTCTGCATACTCTGTTTTGTCACTTCCATGCTCTAACAAGAGACACCAGTCTAAAACCACCAGAGAGCCTTGTAGTTAAGTGTAGAGAAAAAGCCTCTCCACAGTCAGGAAACACTGAAAGTTACAACACACAGAAGAGGAAAAACAACTGGTAGCTCCTAACCATGAGCCTGAACACTTCTGAAACAAAACAGCCGACACGCTCACGTTCTCTCCAGCGTAGCACCGCAAAACCTGGCCAGACAGGAAGACTAACAAATTGTGTCGACTGGGAGAGCCAGGGTTGACTTCTGCACAAGGCATTCAAAGCTGCATAATTCTGTCTGCATTCAGGCAACAAGCACACAAAGCAATCCTCTTCAGATAACATGAGAATGCATCCTCATCAGGAACATCGCCCACAGGCTTCTAGCACACTTGTAACAGGAACTGGCAGACGTAAAAGATGAGGAGAGACATACTCTAGATGGGATTTTCTAGGGGTCACAGGGTAAATGTCAACCACAGATCAGAATCCTCTTCTAGTTGCTCCATAATCCAATTAAGACAACTTAGGCTCCCCAAATCCTGTGCCACTGTTGCAGAGACTGTACTTTCATTTTAAAAGCTCTCCCTGTCCAGAAGAGATGGCCATTTCAAGCAGCAACATGCTACAGCATTACCCTCAAGACTGCTATTGTTCCAGTTCTTGAACTCCGGTAGCTTTGGGTTTTTTCCATCACCAATACTACTTGGTGACACTGAACAAACTCATGACACCGCTCAACGTGGGACAGAAAATAACCCAGGCGGGACCCGTCTCATTCTCTGTATTCTTCTCTACTCAAAGAGGGTCTTGCTGTACTACCATGATGCCTTATCCCCCTCATTAACAAAGCCCGAAGCAAGTTCTTTCCCTGGGTTAGCTCTGGGAAAAACAAAACACACACACACACACACACACACGCACACACACACACTTTCCTCTTGTTGCCCAAGGTAAATTTACCAAGTTTTTTCCCTGCTATGCTGTGCTAGCACACAGACATGGGGCTCGGCGCTCCTGAACGCCGGCTCAGGTTTGTGTTTGCATGTTTGTTGCACACCACTGGCTGCCTTTCTGAAAATACCGGACTAATCACTTCCACAGGGAAGAACTGGAAACAGAGTTTTAAGTCAGAAAACATTTACAGAAAACAAACACAGCTATTTTTAATCCTCCCTCTCTTGTAACTTACTAAAAAATAAAGACTTAAATTACTCAAGGTGAATCAATATTATTAAGAAGCGAACTGAGGCAAAAAAAGGCTAAAAAACAGTTTTCCCCAAGGCCACTGAACAAGTCAGTAGCAAAAAGCCAGGACTCAATCTGGCTGCTAGTCCAGAGCATCCCATTTCAAAGCCTCAGTCTTAAATTCTTCTATTGGTCTAACACTTTACTAAGCTGCTTAAATACGCAAGTCAATCTGAAACCCAGCAACACAAGAGACAGACCTTCCCAAAGATTCTGCCACCACAGAGACTATAACAACATGAACTTAATGGCACCTGTACACAATACAGATTTTTTGGAGAAAACTTGCCCCGAGACATTCGTTTGCTTTACAGAAGTAACTTCTCACCATTATCACTCATCTCCATCACATCCATTTTGTTTTGCATCTCAACTGCTTACACAAAAACACTCTTAAAATTCCACCTGCTCTGCTGGACCAACAAATCCATCTATTCCTTCCCCTCCCTCCTTCCAACCCCCAAATCAGAAACTCAGCCCAAAGCATGGGCTTTAGCCATCTTAAGGCTCCAATCTGAAAGGGATCCTTCCTACTCTTTTCCAGTTCCCTCCCTTACAATTGTCCACTAGGTATTTTTAACTGTGCCAAAGAGATTGACCCTGCTGTATTTAGCCTCTTCCACAGAAGAGATGCAACTTTTAGGAGAACAAGCAAGCTCGGCACTGATTAGAGCCAATCTAGGAAGGAAAAAGAAAAATAAGGCTAACCGTAGCTATCTAGCTACTGAAAATCCTACACCAGCTCAGCTGACATTTGCAAGTGGTTCTACCCATTTCTCCCCCCACCACGTATACCTCATGGATATAGCTTTCATTTCCAACACTAACACTTTATCATGTAATCACACTCAGTTATGTTCAAACAAAGTGATTCATATTCTTTTTTTTTTTTTTTAATTTATAGCTTACAGCCTGCAAATTGACAGAAGATCACAGTCTACAGACTTGTCATTTTCAGATATGAAGACAGACAGGATACAAGAACAAAAACACAGACTTCAGATGTGTCTTTCAGTCCAATACTCTTGCATTTCCAGGCTGAAGCAGGACCCAGAACTTTAAATTCTGTGTCATCAGCCACAGGGCCAAGCAGCCAATTTTTGTGAAAACAAAGCACACAATCACTCCACTGGGACTCGATCTGGAAAGCAAGCAGCTCATCCTCAAGATCACTTCAGAATTGCTGATTGGGCCTTCTGCCACCAGCTGACTGATTAGGACATCAACTGCCTGATTACATCAGCTCCCCAATTACCCTTCCCTGGCAAGATTCTCAGCTCCTTAACTCTTCATTTGCCTAGATCTACAACACTGACCACAAGCAATAGCTTAAGGAGCAAGATACTCGCACAAATCTCAGACTGAAACACAGAGCAACAATAACTTCACCCATAGAGAGGAAATTCCGAAAGTAATAGTCTCCCTGAGTATGATTAACACTTCCTGTAAAGTCAGCCTCTTTACTCCCTATTT
The DNA here is from genome assembly GCF_036370855.1 of Dromaius novaehollandiae. NCBI lineage: Eukaryota > Metazoa > Chordata > Aves > Casuariiformes > Dromaiidae > Dromaius > Dromaius novaehollandiae. Next base: position 5,316,596 of record NC_088118.1, read on the forward strand.
TCAATACATATCCTGCAACTTACTTCCAAGAGCCTCTCATGCAAGGCTCTGAAAGTGTTTCTGTAGTCACAGTAAACCTAGGTGCTTTTCTGCTCATGCTTTCACTCCCCTCCGCCCCCCTCCTTTTTTTAAACTCAATGAAATTTCACAGAAGAGATCAGCAATAAATTCACCTTCAGCTACCATATTAAACACGTCAGTAAGCATCTGTAAACCAAAACTGAAGTGCAACTTAGCAAGGAAGACCGTCACAAGCACCAGTCCCACTTTTTCCTCTTTCCAGAAGTCTAACCAGGGAGGTCACAGAACATATTAATGAGGGGAAAAAGGACTCTTCTCCAAACTGAAGCTGACAAAAATGGCATTGAATAAATAAACTTCTACTTCAGTTGCCCTGTGCCTGCCCACGCAGCAGGTAAAACGCTTCAGTCTTCGGATCTCCCGCTTCAGCATTCTTCACTACCGAGGAACACAAAACAGCCCACTTCACCGTGAAAATGCCACAGCTCCCTTTCCGTGAGGGATCGAGATCACCAGCATGCCTTCCCTTCGAGAGATGTTTTCTATTAAATCCAAGCTTGGAAAACAGAGAGGAAAAAGGCCTCAGTAACACCTTGTTCTGTGTGTTTGAAACAACAAAACCCTCAGCATAAGGGGATAAGATGAAAGAGACACATGCAGACCAAGCTCTATTTTGAAAGCGAGAGGGAAGGCGAGAGAGAATGAACGTACAAATACTACTTCTGTTAGAAGAACTACTTCTGTGGTTATGCCACTCAGTTTGGGCAGACTGGAATCATCACAGGCACAGAGACCAAGGGATTACTATTTCCCTCACAGAAAGAGAAAAGGCTGCCCTGGCCATTGGGTAAGCACTGCAGGCAGTCTCAAACCGCATCGCACGCAAACTCGAAAGGCCGTGCCCCACTTCCCTGCCTGCTAAGGAGTTGACAGCATAAATAGTCACATAATGCAGTTCATGTCAAGATTGTCACTAGCCACAGTGAAACTTTATGAATCCTCCCCAAGAAGGGAGCTCGCATCCTGTATCATCTCTCTGGCTACGCTGTATCTGGATGAGGTAACAAGTCAGTGGGTCCGCAGAAGTCACAGCTCTCACATCATGCTCAATGCCTCCTAACAGGAAAGCAGCATTCCGGACAGGCATTTTGCCAGCCTGTTATTCAGTCTTAGTACACATGCAGAGACAAACATGAACCAGAGCATTTTGCAGCAGAATAAAAAATACCGCAACAGATTTTAGACTTCAAATATTCATAGAAAAACACATCACTGAACCAACAGAGCATAAGCATTTTGCAAGAAGTCTTTAATCCTGAACACAGAGCCATGTGCCAGGTAAACAAACAAAAAATATTTAAAAAGGAAGTGACGACTACAACACTTCATTTATTCTAAGCACCCCCCCCCCCAAAAAAAAAAAAAACCAACCTAACTAACATGCTTTTAAGGCTAGAAATAAAAGATCCCATCACAGTACTATGCCAAAGCATGTTAGGAAACCAACCTGCTCAGGGAGGCCACAGAAAAACTGTTGTGCAAGGACGCTAGATTTCTGAGGTTTTTCCTAAAAACAACTCAGGTGGTAACTTTTAGCTGGGGGGGGGGGGGGGGGGGAAATGACACTGACCTGCACTTAACTCTGCCCAATTTGATGACAATACCAGAGAAACAATGTCTCTGTACATAACCCAATTTTATTTCTACTCCTTCCCTTTCATTATTTAAGGATGATAACATTCAGTCTGTTACACACCATCTCAAACCTGCAAGTATTACATGGTTTTGTGTTCGGCTGAAACACCGAAATCTTCATTTCCAAGTCCAAGATAAATCTGCACCCAACTACTTCAGTAAAGACCTTTCCTTATACTTGTTCAGTCCTGCTAAATCCCGAAGTAGCTGATAAACCATGATTCCAGTCATTCCTAGGTAAGTTTACCAGATTTTTCACTTTTACACACACAACCATTGTCAACAATTATTTCCCTGCAGTTTCAGCAAGGGTGTATTAACCGGCACTGAATAACTGTAGTATCTGGTCCCTTCACAGAATTTCTACGTTTCTTCTGCTGAGGCAAGCAATTCTTCCCCTGTACTTGTTAACGGAACTAGTCAACAAAAATTCCCATGTTGAATATGTGACCAAAGATGATATGCTCACAAAACTGAAGAGGCACTTCAGGAAAGCAAAGCTACCTGCCGGTAAGAGACCCGTAACTCTGTATACGAGGAAAAGAAAAATAATTTCTCTTCCTTCAGGAATTTCTAGGGCTCCCCTTTCAGCGACCCCTTAGTACACCCTTTAATAGAAGGGGTAGCTTTGATAGGAAGTGCTGCACCTCACGATGCCTTTTGTAGAAACGCCGCGGTGATCCTACACTTATGTCCTTTCTTTAACCCCTCTCTAAATGGATAGGCTCCCCCCCTCCCCAGACAGTACAGGCCTTGAGATAGAAAGCAGGCCTTTTACCTCAGACTGTAGACCCACTAGTTAAGATCCAAAAGCCTACAGGACCTTAACTCCCTGCTTGAAGATACCAGGTTATTTGTGCATCATCAAAAGCATGTAAAAAAATACATATATACATATGTATGTATTTCAGAGCTATGGCAGCATTCAAAGTAAGCTTACAGGAAAGCTAAAGCTGTTCATCCCCAGCACTGCAGACTGCAAAAAATAGAAGGGGGAGGGGGGTTTCAGATATTCACGCAAGGCCATCTCATCCAGCACAGCAACTCATTTACCGATAAGTCTTCAGGATCTACTACATCTTGAAGTCTCCAGTTTGCCTCAGCAAGTAATCATAGCATCTGCGACTGTACAACAGGGAAGCCTATTCCTCAATGTGTCAATGAGAGGTCACATGATTAACCAAGAAAATCTATATTAAAAAAAAGCAGGAGAAAAACCTACGTACCCAATGCTTTATCACTTAATCAAAACCACTTCTGCTATCAGCACCCGAAGCAACATTGCCATGGCAACCACAATACCTTTAGCACAGCCGACAGCACGGCACAAAAGCAGACGCTTGTCTCCAGTTTGTTAGCAGGGTAATTGGTCCTGCTGTACGAGGTCAGTTTTAAGAAAGATGACAGCAGGTAGAGCGTCTGGTTAGGTAACAGGGCCACATTATCCTTGGAACAGTACGTCTGGATTTATTAAACACTTAAGAGGTTAGCGAGCTGTGAAAACCCCACTCACCATCCTAGAAACTTCCTCCTGTGCTTCATCAACTTTTCATTACTCTTCCATGCTTTGAGGGAAGGGACCTTCAGAGATTTAAGATGCTGCAGTCCTCAAACAGCCCAAGTCCTCCAAATCACCCACCCTCTCTCTGGCAGCAGACTTGTCAAAAGCAAGAGCAAAACAGCTGGAGCTGGTTCTTACGCTAAGCTCGACATGTTAGCACAGAGGACCGAGACCAGGTCTCACGCACGCTTCCAGCCCTCCTCTCATAACAGACCCTCAGATTCAGAGGTCCAAACAAAGGCCTCTATAGGGCAGAGTGCTAACCAAGCCTGACTATTCATACTACCTAAACGTTATTACAACAGCGTCCGACATTCAGGCTGATCTCTAGACAGGAGAGCACAGCATCCAGCGGGCTTTCGAACAAGTTGCACCTATGCAAGTAAACTGAGGAACAAGTAAGATAAACCTAGGAAGCTTTCTCCACTTCCAGCGCTGCTTAACTACTTCAGCTTTTGTGAACTCTTTACTCATGTTGAGGCAAAGAACACAGAAACCTCAATCTCATGCTTGCACTGTTACAAATTTCAGATGTTCAGATGAACATCATGAATTTACTTCAAAATACAGTTTCCATACAAGCTGCCTCTCAGTTATTCATGAATTTAATTCACATTGCATTCTGCACAGTTGGCTCAAGTCCTGGAAATGCTGACACTGACTCCGATGGAATCGAAATTTCACCTTTTAAGTTTGTAGATATACAGGTACCTTCTTTTCTTTCTCCCCACTCCACTCGCCCTTCCCACCTTCCCTTAACTACCTGAATCCACCATCTCTTACCTTCACCGGACCACAGCGTAATCATCATTTAGGAACAATTCAGCCTCAATTTCTGCTCAAGCGACTCAAGTACAGCTCTAGAAAAAAAACCCTGAAGAGCAGCGAGGAAAGAATTGAGACCCACCATCTTATCTGTAAGAGACAAGTGTTCCTTACCTGTATTGTTCAACTGCACACAGTAGAGAAGCTAAACAACACTCTCCCAGAAGAAAACTTTCAGAGTTGAGGCATCCATGGGTTTGCTGCCACGTACTCCAAGAGTTCTCCTTTTTAGGAGAAAAACATCCCGGGAGGAAGTTTCGGGGGAAGTGATTTCTGTGTCCTGAAGCTTTCTGCTTTGCAGACGTCTTCCCAAGAATTCACAGGCCTCTATCGTGCATTCGACAGAAAATATGCATATGATGAGTACAACACAGCTCCACAAAGGACTGAAGACTTACTTTCTCCCTTCATCTCAAAGCTTTCTTCCCAAAAGCTTAATAAACTCTTAACAAATATTTTGCTGTCGGTTTTCACTCAGGTTGGTTTTGTGACTCAAGGGAGTCACAAATGTCAGTTTCATAAAAACATACTACATGAAGGGTGAGAAAAAACACAGAAATCACTTGATATTGCAAATGACCTTGATAAAACACACGGTTGAGCTTCATGAAAAACTTCACTGGGAACAAGAACCTCTCTCAGCACACTCCCGATCAAGGCTTCTCCTCACAGACTAGACAGCAATCTTGAACTCTCCACATGGCCTTGACCGACCTTGCAAACACTTGCACTTGTGCATTTGTTTATGCAACAGGATTGTCCCACTTAAAAGTTGCTGGCTGACTGCTATGTCAGCTGTTTAGATTTTTACTGGATTTCTTTTTGCCCTTCGTGGAAGTCTACAACGTTTTGGACTTGAGCTCCCGGCTGAAAATCTGGTGCCGAGGTTTTTGAGGGAGGGCAAAACCCTGCTTTGGAGTACCTTGTGAATAAAGCGCAAGTACTTCATTGGAAGTTTCCATTGAGAGTTGCCCCTCTAGGAAAGCTTTTCAACGAGCCCTAAACCTGAAAAGAACTACCCCTTTTCCTCCAAGCACCCCAGAGTCCAGAAGTTAGGACACTGCCACAGAAATTAGTTTGGGGATCCTGAACAAAAATTCTCAACATGCCCAACTTACTATTTCGGAAGAGACAGAGCACCTGTATGTCTAGGTGAAGCAGAGAAGTTTCAAGCGTCATAATGAATGAAAACTATTTGCCAACAAAAGTGACTACACCGATAACATTTCTGGGTGAACAAAGAGCTGGAGGTGAAGAGTTTGGGATTTAAGAACAGTAGCGGATCAAAACGCACTCGGAGCCTAGCACACCGATACATCCAACAGCCCGGGCCTGAGCAAAAACATTATCCCCTGTGAGGACAGTCAAGCCAACACACAGAGGTTGCACAGTCCCCATCCTGGAGGATTTCAAGGCCCAACAGGATAAAGCCCCAAGGGGCCTGGTCTAACCTCAAAGCTGACCATGTTCTGAGCATGAGGTTCATTGGACTAGAGACCTCCTCAAGTCCCTTCCAAACTGTATTACTGTACGATCCAAAACAAAGCAAAGTTAAACATATCACTCTGAAAAGCATCTGAGTCAAAGATTAATAACGCTCACTGGAAAACATTATTCAGTAGCTTCTCTCCATTTTAGAGACAGAAGCGCACCTCCGAGGTCTGCCACTGACGCAACAGACATTTTTCAGTGGTAGTTCTGAATAATAATACATGTGCTCATAATGCTACTTAAGGGCATATGAACTAAGTGCTAAAAGTAACCACTGAACTTGTAGTCCTTTCTGGAGGCAACATAAGTAAAACAAGTGCGAATATTCTGTATCAAGATGAAGCATGGATTTGAGTCCTCTCTAAACTAAGTTTGATCCCAGGTTTAAGTAAAATCCCACAGCTTCAGTTGGATTGGCCAGGCTACAACACCAACAGAATTTTCTCCCAACACACACATAAACAACACATAAAACAAGGGTTCCGCTTATCCGTACGTCAGCACTGCTCCTCGGAAGAGGCAGACAACAGAACCCAGACAACGCTCAAATTTTTGCTCTCAGCTGCAGTTATACTGCCCCACTGGTTTCCGCAATTGTACCCCAAACTCTGTCTGAAGTCAGATGCATCTGATTTTCACCTGTGATATTTCACACATCTTCATCTAGTCTGGTGAATAACCACAAGATAGCAGCCAGAAGCCTGATCCAAAAGCCCAAGCTTTCTCAACTGCTACAAAGAAGGGCCTGATGAACAGTATGGTCACAGCTGCCAGTCTTTCCTCATTCCAAGATGGCTTGCATTCATTGGCTCAGCTTGCTGCAGCGCAAGCAGCGTCTCCCACAAGGATGTGAGGACGAACTGCTACGGAGAGGTTTCCTTCCAAGATTGCCTGCTACAACACACCCATATTTGCCATCCTTCTTGTATTTCACTATTAATACATTGAGAAGGTAAACCAGAGATATGAACGCACAGAGAGAGCACGGCTTTGAGCAGCAGACACTTGAAACTGTTCACCTCAAAACATAAAATAAGTAGAACTCGATGAGAGTAACCATCGCCTGAATACCTTATAGCGCAAGGCCTTCTCTGGACAGCAGACCCATTTTGCATCTTATGACAGCAGCAAAGGTGCATGAAGAAAGTTTCATTTCCAGACACTGTCACATGACTGACAGAACAGAAACATTCACATCCAACAAGCTTGGGCCAAGGCTGAAGGGAGATACAGGTGTGTTGAGAAAAACTGGGTACAAAGAGGACATTACTTTCATAGAACGGTAGCCGTCTTTTCCTGCACCCGTATCTGCAAAGCTCGTCCCAACATTTGCAGCCCCCATATTGTAGTCATCTGCCTTTAACGCCTCAGGATTCCTGGACTAAATTATGTCTTAATATTCAGTTGACTTATAAGGATGAAATAATAAGAAAAAGCTGTGCTATAAATACTCATTCATTTCTACTTCAGCATGCATATTATGTACAACAACTGTGCTTTTTTCAAACCTAAGTTCTGTTTTACAAGCCTTCATTTCAGCATAATGTCCTCATAAAACACAACAGCAGCGCAGTGTAGAGAGAACTAAATTAAAAATTAATGGGCCTTGCCAGTCCTAGGATTTCTCAGGGCCAACGGAAGATGTAAGAACGGAGTTTCCCTCCACCTGAAGGTCCAGGTTACACAAAACCAGGAAATACACCTTTCCCTGTCCTGGGCTTAACAGTCAAATGCAGCAGCCTTGCATATTCATTTACATCCATCCACGGGATCAACAGCTACTGCACAATGAAGGCAAGGGACACATGGGGCAAGTCCACTGGCCAGCTGGATTAGCGTCAATCCTCTACAACACTGAAGAACAAAGTCAGCATCCGATTTTCCCCATTCTTCGCCAACAAGGGTCACTATCAGCAACAGAAACCAAACGAGAAGAGTGTCTCATTACAGAAGCATTTTTTACAGGCCCTTTAGGAAGATTTTGAAGGGAAAAAGGACTGAAGAGGTCAGGCACCTCCTCTAACCCTGCTAACTCCCAAATGTTTTCTGCATAGAAAAGGAGCCCTTAATGTATCTCCTAGGGCTCTTTATGAGCATAGCGTGGGGGGGGGGGGGGGGGGAGGAGGGGGAACCCACACACTTTTCAAAGATTACTCCTAATAAGGTTCTGAAGAAAGGCCTATATGGAATATATTAAGCTCAAAAAGACTCTTAGCACTGTTAAGTTTTAGTGATTATTGGTTAAATACTGGTGGAAAAGCATGAGCAATACAAAGGCACTTACCCTTTTAGAAGTGATCTCCAATGTAAGTTTTACTTCTACGCAGAAGGGCGCCACAAGCAATAGGCTCCGCTTAGATTTGGCAACTGAGTATTCACAGCCACCATCCACACTCCTCCGGCAGGCCCTCAGCAGGGAAGAGGGCAACGAAGACTTCACCCTAGGAAAGGACTCGATTAAGTAATTCCAACATTCTAGTGCTGCACACAAGATTAGAAACCACCTCTCTGCTCCCACAGATAACTCATTCTCTGTTCTTTCCAGAGAGTGGGAAAAAGGGCAGTTTGGAACTGAGGTAGCACCTATCAGTTCAAAAACATTACAAACTTGTTCGAGTCTGATTCACAGCAACCATCTGCTCTCAACTAGGAAGCGCACACCCTTCTTTGTTAAGGCTGGTAATATCAAGTATGTGACTCATGCAAGACAGAACTATATTTATACCTACTGAGGGGCTAGGCCAAATCCTCAAGCATTCTCTACTAGAAGCCGCATAACCTCAGCTCCTAAGATTTAAGGACTTGACCGAACACTGTTTAGAAAAAGCCCACGCAGGAGTCTAAACGAACCTTGAACCTTGCCACCTTACAAAGCCCTCTGCAGAGGACTTCCGTACTGGCTTCCTCTCCAGGGACATGTGGGGAGCTAAGAGGATGATACAGCAATTAAAGTAAAGCAGTATCCTTTATCAGAAGAGGGGATACCTTCTCTGCATTTTAAAGCTCACCCACAGAATTTGAGACTTGCATTCCTAGCCCCTAAGTTGGTTAGAGGGAGAAAAAAACCCCACCACACCACAGCACAAGAACACCACAGAAAATTCTCATTCTCTATTCAAGCCTACACAGCTGTTCCATAACTACCTTCCTGACTGTTTAGAAGTACTCTTTAGCTTTCTAAAAATTCCACTCCAGAGTCCTATCTTCTCACTGGTGTAACTCAACATTGTTCCACTTTAGTCACCTACTCTACCACCTGTTCATTCGATAGTTTTAGAAAGTGGAAGTTACCATCATTAGGAGCTGGCGCGTCATCTTCCTTAGCGTTAAGTGGTTTCCATATTTCACCCTGGCAGCAATGGGAAAAAGGATTCCAGCATGTACTGTTTACAGACTGCTTAGAGACATTTGGCAGCCCTGTAACATATGTTACAGCCATTTTTATTTTTGTTGCTAGATTCATCTCACACCAGGAAACTCTGTTCTCATTCTGCAACAAGCCATCCACGTGTAACATTTCGGCCTGCCCTTACAGATAGAAGTGACATAGACTGGAACCCTCTGGTGCTCCTCCTGAGACAGCAAAACACTACTCTGATCACATACTGCCCTCAGGCACTTAAACTGGATAAAAGACACAGGCTTGCATGAATTGCTATAGACCTCTCTGCTTGTCTGGACAAGTGCCATCATCTTCCATTAAGTGACAGGACATGCTGCCTTCATTCTCTTCTACTGCAGCTTCTGTTCTTCATCTTAGATCTCACAAAATGCTCAGTAGTCTCTCAAGCAGTAATGGGAGCCCCATCCTGTGAGGTTATCTAAGAATAAAACATTCAGCTGTGTCTGTATATACTGTTGGCAAACCTCTAAAGACAATCTGTGCTCCGATTCAGGAGCCGACATTCTCCTCCCCTCTTCCACCCCTCCGCTCCTTTCCCCGCTAGTACCCAAAGAGTAATGTAGAATCAAACTAGTGTATGCTGCAAGCAGGAAGTACTGTCACTTTCAAGCATCGGGGGGGGGGGGCGGGCAGGGGCAGGGGCAGCAACAAGCCACAGCAACAGTAGGCTCCTGACCACCTGCAGTCATTGAATTGAAGGTGTCACTCAGCTTTTTGCCTTGGAATCAACATACTCAGCCTCCCTAAACTGCTGCTGCCATTTTAATGTAGAGAGGTGTTTTTCCAATTTTTATCCTACTTCAATTTATACTCATCCTGAGCTTCCATTATTTATCCTACTGCATGCTGCACTTCAGTATACAAACCTACCCACACAAGAAGAGGTTAACACACACAAATAATAAAAAAGCCAAAAATACTTCATGTGTTTTGTTTGGTTGGTTTTTTTCAAGCAGGATCTAAAATCTCCCATGGAAAAATCTTTAGGATCTCTGTCTAAACTTCCGCACCTGGCCAGTCCAACCAGAGTACAACCGCAATCCAGAAGTAAGACAAAAACTGAAGTAAGAGCTTGCACTCTCGACAGTATTATGCACGCACCTTGCCCAGGCGTCGCTGACAGTCTACTCTATGTTCAAGCTTACATTCACATTTGAGTAGTTCCATACAGCAACCGAATGTCACAGGAAGTAATTTCTCAAGTGAAATCTTACCCAATACTTCAAAATCTACGTCTGTATTGCCCCACTAACCCACACAACTCAAAGACGACAAACTCCAGCAGAGGAAAACTATGAAAATAAGACTCAAAGCTGTTTACAGTATTGAAAAAGAGGTAAAGATTTGCTGCATGCCAGTGAAAGTTCCAGATAAAGGTCAACATTTTTGACACTTCTTTCAGTACCAAAAGCCTTACTTTTGTATTTAAGACTAGCATTTAACCATTCCAACACCGAAGAGAAACTGCTGATCAACTTAGAGAATTTCTGTTCACTTTTCAGCACATATTGAAATAGTTTTACAATTCAAGTTTCTCATTTCATGAACAGATTATTTGTCAAGAAAACAAAGCACTCAGACTCCAGAGTCTACGGACATTATCTCCAAAAGAGGTGTTTTGCTGTGTTTCTAATACTCCCATCCACCCAAAATACCACGTCTTTGATGACCAGACATCACTTTGCTCTAAGTGGCAATTATGTTACAGATTCAGCATTTGTGAAGAACTCAGGCCAAAATAAAAGGTTCAAAGACTTCATACAACTATGTGAAGTGAACCAACTTCTAAAAACAAGAAAACCCCCAAACCCACACCCACTACCTCTGCTCATTAGAACGGGGGGGGTGGGGGGGTGGGGGGGGGGGGAAGACAACAATTTATCTAGAAGCATTTATCACAACCTATCTTACCATGGCTGGCAGAACACAGATGCAAGGAGAAGTGTTTGTATGGAAGAACTGGAAGTGTGTCTTCCAGGAAAAGAGTCATCTAATTCTCTTCCAGAAACCTTTCTTTAGAGTCTAACATAAGGCAAAGTAACAGGCTACAAGAGAGAGAAGATACAAGCCATTTTACAGTGAAATTCTCACTCCTGTCCGTTTCATTTCAATTAAAATGATTAGCTATACACATCACAGCAAGGCCTTTAAACTTTTTTCCTCTTACAGTTCAGGTGCATGCTTGGACTGCCAACATACTGGATAGCCCCCTCCTATTTTTGCTGAATCTTCTGCTGGAACTTCTACGCCCTTTCTAAAAGTTTATTCAAGTAACAAGAACGAGCAAACTTCTGAGCAGAGTGACGCCTACTCCTGACAAAAGGATCTTTCACCCTAAAAGGTCTTCACTTGATCATAACGGCAAGTAATAGGCAGTAACAAGCAAAAAACCCCACGCGTTTTCAGAACGGAAAAAGCTGCTTTTCCACCTAGCAGCTCTAATAAGTCAGGACAAAATCCAGTCGTCACTTTAACTCATACAGAAACGCACACTTTGACTGTCCATCACAGACACATTCCCTTACAGCACAGAAAGGCCCCAGACTGGGTTCTACAGTCCCAAGATTCCAGGTGATGTTTCGCTATCAGCAACAAGAGGTATAGAAAGCACCATTTACCATTGCTGACACAGCTATTATTGTCCACAGCACAGGGAACAGTCACCTAGGAAACCATTAGAGATCCACTGGCATCCAGGGATAAGGTTCAGAGGTGTGTAAATGTAACAATTACTCAGAGGCATCCACAGCTTGTGCCCTTTGGAGAACCTGCTGGAGAGGTGACAGTTTCCATAGAAACATCATGCAAAAGAAAGCTTACCACGAGCTTCCTCCCAGCTGTTTTGCTTCCGAGTGAGAACAAAAAGGCCCGGCAATAACACACAAAAAAAATACAACTCCTTCTTAGTGCAGCAGCTGGACAATGAGTGACGACACCAGAACAGTGGAAGATGCCTTCACGTTTCAAGGGGTTTCTCTTAGGGGTAAACAACACATAGCCCATCTCCTACAGCCACCTATTCTGCTAATATCTGCTTATTTGTTAATAGGTATTCCCTTTAACCACCTTTTCATTTTACCAGCTCAAAAAGAAACAGAGTCCTATGGACAGATCCAAGCGCTTACCGACTACCTCAGCAGCTGCGCCAGACAAAAGTTATTCAACAGGGCACCTAAGACTGACAGTGTGAACCGCCTTCTGCCTAGGGGCTACAGTTTCTAACTTGGGGCTCTTCAGTTCTTAACTTGGAAAGGTGACTTAAGACACAGCAACTTTAGAGCAGAAAAATGTTACCTCCTCTGAACAGCCATACAATACAGGGCCATGGTCACCTCCTCTGACTAGCCATACAATACAGGGCCACGGTCACGTGGAATGAACCTCTTTGATAGTGAAACAGTTACCACTCTGAAGTGGTGCAGAACATACCAAATGCATAGAACCCTGCCTACTTCAGTTTAAGGATAAGCAGCTTGCGAATTCCAGTCCTTTGCATTTTTCACTTCAGCAGCTACTTTAAAAGGTCAGAGTTGCGTTCTCCAGACAGCATGGAGTCACTAGATGAATGAATTAACTGTGTGCTCTGCCAAGGAAATGGTACATATAAAGCACAGGTATCACTTCAGGTCTGTTACACATACTCAGAATACTTTTGCTCAAAAGCAAATTTCACCCTTAGAAGCTGGAAGTTTTAACCTTCCAGGCTACCTCTCAAATTGTCTGGAGCTCCCTGCATAAAGCCTCGAATCATCTTCATTCGAGAAGGCAGGGGGGAAAGAGGAGGGGAGCACACCGGTACATTGGTCATGTTCATATCAATGGTTCCATTCCATTCACCTGTCCTCTCCGCCACCATTGCCATCTGCACATCATACTTGCCCATCCTTTGTTATTTCCTACTCTTCTTCCACCCACATCACTGTGGCACTTACTTCTTCATGCTACTACTACCAGCATCTCCTACAATTATTTTGCTAAAACTGGTATGTGAAAGTAGAGCCGCATCTTTCCAGCATTTAACACCCTGCCCCTTTTCCTCTAGAGGAGTCAACCAGGCACATGCTTTGTCTACCTAGTAGTTATTTGGGCTAACAGGTTTTACCGCCACATAACTCAGAAAACAGCTAACTGTATATACACCTTCCTTGTGGCAATGTGTTTTTCCTAAATGACAGGGAAGATTGAGGAGGAAGAAGTTGATCAAAAATTAAGAAAACTGTTCACCAAATAAGGTTAGAGAACATTAGCCTTCACACTTAACCCCATTTCCCCATTCCCTTTACAGGCCGACTTCTCCAATTATAGTAGAAAACAGTTATGTAAAGAACCCATCAAAACATACAAAACATGCAGTCTATCACCGAATAGAAGAAAAAAGTGTAGGAGCTGGATATCTGCCTTGCCTGATGACTCATGTCCAAGCACTCCATGCTTTCCATTTTATCAATACTTACACATAGATAAAAACTGACCTGCTTCTCAGAACAGTCTTTCGACTACAAAATAACATCTTCCTCTTAATTTATCCTCACATGAAACAGGCCTTGCTTTCCAGTGGAAACAGAAATGTAATATAAATATTTCAGAAACACTTTCTAAGGAAGAGCATTCAGGTTTTAAAACTAAAACCAAACTGAAAGCTCTAATTTTTCATAATCCCAGAAGTGCACTGCTCTGTTCTTCTGGAGGTAGGGAGGTTTCTTTTCTGCTTTTCAGAGGCAGGGGAGAGGAGGACAGGAAACTTTGACCTCGACCTTTTCACAGCTGTTTTGCCTCAGCAGCAAAACCGTTTCTTGATGCTCTTCCCATCCTCCCCTTCCCAAAATGAGGATGATAAACATCAGCCAATTCTAAAAATAAGATTTCTTTTACTCCGTTCTTTCTCCATTCTATTTGGATTCTGAACACACTCCTGCCGATTTTGCTATCTGTCAGCCCAGCCCACGTAACAGCGGGGCTCTCAAGCACAGGTATAGTCTTTAGATTCTACCGTAACACAGCACACTATTTTGTCAACCACATTTACAATCTGGTAAACACAGCATGACCCAATGCCCTAGCTCCACCAAATACAGCTAGTTTTAGTCTCACACACGGTCCTTAATTACAACAAATCAGTGCAGCCACACAGTAAAATAAAACGTACATTTCAGTGACTGCTAATCATTTGCAAGAAACAACAGATGCACTTACATTGAAGATATATTTCAGTTTTTTGCAAAGTACCTCTAACTGACTGAATAATGTATTATAACGATCATTTAGATAGTTCAAAGTATGGTTTCAAGAATTTATAAAGCACTTTGCTCTCCATCCACTTCTGCAGGAGTATCACTTCACATGTGGCATATGAAAGGACAAAGGGGTGCTACCTTTTATCCCCGGGTCACAAGAGCAGTGTATCTGTAGTAATTAAAAAGGCACATGTCTTAAGGCAAAGGGAAGAACATCCTTCCTTCCTGTCGTCTTCTCTCCTCTTCTTTGCCTGCCTGCTTCCCAGCATCATACGTACGATCTTTACAGGCTTGTTTTTTTTTTTTTTTTTTTTTTTAATACTAACAAGGATCATTTCCCGCTATGTTGGAAGTTGTCCCATCACCTCCAGCTAGGCAAAACAGTCTGCAATCTTTCCACTGGCAAAAGAAAAGTAGTTTCAACTTCCCCTTCCTTTATAAACAGGTATTATAATGCATATAAGTCAAGGGAGAAATAGACCAAGTTACTAAACATTTTGTCTGCCTATCCCAGAACTCATACACCTGCCTCATCATAAAATTTTCCCCAAGCAGCAGGATTCCAGATAATTCCCAGTAAGCAGAACTTCACTCTGGTTTCTCGCACCCACCTCAAGGGGGCTGCTTGCAGGATCAAGTATTACACAAAATCTGGATATATCTGAATTATATTCCCCTAAAAAGGGGCATATATACACCACTCTCATTTTGCCGATAGGAAGCAGAAGCACAAAGAATTTCCAGAGACTTGCTTACAGCCATACAAGTCACCTGTGCTCATCTCCACCGAGTTAACATAGTAACAGCTGGCCTCCAGCATTCCCAAGTACAACACAGACCCAAGCCTGAAACAAACCACACAGCCTGCTTGTACAATGCAGGTACAGCTAGAGGCTGCCCCTTTGATAGGCAAATCAAAGAACAGGCAGGCAAAGCAGCTTCCCACAATCACATACAGGATGTTATCTACATGCAGAAACACGACTTACCCCAATAGAAGCTTCAGAAAGAACTTCAGGATGTGCTTCAAAGAATTGGTTCACATATGTAAATACAAACTCTTCTCACATTCACAACATTTTGCAAACATTAACTAGCGATTAAACCTCCTTCTTCAGAGCATCAGACAGCATTTACCAGAGGGAAGGAAAAAACCTCTTCAGGCATGGGTTACTTCCTAATTGCTCACTTCTGGATTTACTACATATTTTGACACAGTCCCTGGGCACTGCCAGAGACAGGATATTACTCGACAAGGTTCTTCGATTTAATCGGGTCTGGCAATTCCTATCTTGCCATTTTATTTGCTAATATCAGAAGCCACGCAGCAAAACAGACAGGTCAATGCACCAATATGGCAAATACTCCCATCTTAGGCCATTTAATTAAAAGGATGCGCTCAACTACACCAGCTATCAGGAATCAGACAGATATCGCCAATCCTACAGAATAAGAAAAGCAGCGATAAAGCAGTCAAACACAAATACCAGAAGCAGCACGAGATCCTGATACGTTGCAAAGCGGGGTGTAATGCTTTGAGCCCCAGCAGGATGAGCACACTGCTCAAACTATTTCCAGGTATGAGTTTGTTAACAATACCTGTTCTTTTGTTCTACTGCCACATCAATTTCCTGATATATCTGCAACTCAAAAAAAAAAAAACAAAAAACAAAACACAAACACAAAAAACCCAACCACACCTAACAAATGGGGGGGGGGGGGGGGGAGGGAAGCAACTCTGGCCTCAAAAGAAGGGAGCAGACAGGAAGCACATCATACCAGAACCTGTCCCCTTCATACCTCACATGCTTTCACCTCAGCTTACCTTGCCTTTGTCTCATGTAAGACCTTCTTCACAACTAACTTTCTCACACATTCTAAGTTTACAGAGGAAAAAACCCAACAAAGTAGCTAGGGACACAGCTTTGAGTTAGTACCGTTCCTTTCACGGTTGGTACAAGAAAGTAAGTAAAGCAACCCAGCAGTTTCTTCACAACATTCACCATTCTTCTTGCATATACTACTTCCATAATTTGTTTCAAACACAAGGACAGCTAACAGCTACACAGTACTACCCTGCTTACATGAAGCAGCAGTTCCTAAAAAATGAGAAGTAGCAATAATTGACTTTTTAGAAAATACCATTCAGAAATATCATTTTCAACCAAAACATGTAGTGCAAAAATACAAGTTCTACTCCAACCGCATCAGGTTATGTCCTCTCCTCTCTATCCTTTCACTCAAGATTATGGATATTCAGAACCAGCCCTAATTACATATGTAAGGGCAGAGAGCGAGAATTTGGAGGGAAGTCACCTCCGAAACACTCAAGATCATCGCTTCTATTACCTGGTAAAGCAGAACTGACCCAGATGAGAGTTTTTCCCAAGTTTAATGAAGTGCAGCTTAAAAGCTTTGGTTTAGGTCCATCTCTTCTGAAGACAGATGGAAATGAGACACACAGTTACCTTTGGCAAGGCTCCTCAACACAGATGGATACATAGTCACCAACAGCAAATCACTTCGAGGCAGATGGGTACACAGCTGACACTGCCTTTCCCGGTCACTCTGCTTTTCATGCCATAAAGCACCAATGTAGTCAATAAAGAGAAAAGCTAGCCCTTCCTCTCCGGCCCAAGAAACCCGTTCAGATGCATAATTCTGAATTCACACAGAAAGCCAGCTTCATTTCTCAAAGGTGTCAATTGAAAATATTAACTCATACAAAGTTAGAGACTTTCACTTGACAGAAAGACATCTGTAACTGACAACATCCTAAAAATCTCATTTCAACCACCCTTTGCACCATCTAAGCACCTCAGAACACATCCTTCACAAAGACTAAAAAATACATTTTGCTTCTGTCGAGCCCCATTACAACTGTCACTTCTCATAAAACAAGCAAGTTAATAGATGTGGCAATAAAGTGCAGCATTTACCTTATAGCAATTTATGCCATATTGCTCCTCACATGGCTCAAAATGTGAATTTCAAGACTATGTTCATATTAAACCAGCATCTGGTTACATCTAATGCTTCTTCATTGTTGCAACTGTCCATACGCTTTCCATATTTACAAAATAATTGAGGATAAACACTGAAGAGGAAACTGCTTTAAGAGAAACACATAGATCATTTCTAAGAACGTGACAGAACAGAGTCCTGCCACCAGCCACGGAAGCAGATCTGGTTTGCTGCCGAAAACAAGAACAGTCAGAGCAACATTCCAGCAAGAGCTGGAAAAGGGACACCACATCTTTAAATTCATTCCCTAGTACGGATTACTGGACTGAGACAGGCAGTCTCAGTTTTGAACTCAGAGGAAAACCTGAGCGTCAAACTGGAGTTACAGATTCTCAATACTTTTTTTGAATGACCTTGTTTTTTTCTGCAACAAGGCTTATCAAGAACTTGCTGAATTCTTTGGCCTATTTTTGAGCTAAACCTTAGTCTGATGTCAAAGCCACACAGTTCACCGCTTCCTTTGGCTGTGATGGGAAACCAGAAAAAGCCTCTGAGACCGGGTTTGGGTTTTTTCGGTTCCTGCCCACAAAGCCAATTTTTGCTTTAAGATCTCCAGTTTACTCAAACTGGAGCACATAGCAAAGTAAAAGAAGCAATTCTTAACAGGTTAAACCAGAAACAACGTACGCACCAATTCTCACAAAACAAACCTGCAGAGTTCCACATCTCTGGCCTGCAGTACAAGAACTTTGCTCATAAGTATCAAAGTGCATTAAATTTAAGCTTAAACAGCCTCACCTGCTAAGAGTTTAGAGATCTAGAACAAGGATATATAAAAACATTACAGAACACCAGACTGGAGCCAAGGACAACATCTGCACTCGTCCGGTGCAATAAAACTGTCTTCCAAGCGGGTGAGGAGTATTTCCAGCATTTCCTTCTTTTCCAAGGCTCTTATACCATAACAGATGTACTTCTTTACATATATAGTATTTCCTTCCACATGTTAACTTGACGTGAAACAGGAGGAAAAACCACTTACAAGCCCGCCCATCCCTGAAGAAAGCAGAGACAAGGGGCTTTTAACTCACTTGCCTCTCCTATTTATCAGCATAGCCATGCTAATCTGGTAACAACAAAACTCAAAAGCTTATCTGCATAGCAACTGACTAGTCTGCCTGAAAATTGTCTCTGTATATAAATTAAGTAAAACCTAATTCACTCTGCTGCAGGTAGTGTTTTTATCTCCGCCATCCACCTTTTTTAAGTCACTTGCCACAAACACATGAGTATACTGATAAAATAAAACCTTGGGGCATTTGTGGTTCCCCCCCACCCCCACCCCACCCCTTCTTAGGCTCAGGCTGAGAGCACAACACACACATCATTTGATGAGTGAAAACAAGGGATCTGCAATTGCACCAGACCAGTGGTTCCTACTTAACAAAACCTTGAGAAGGAAAAAATCCTCCTGCCAATGCTCATTTAAGACCTGCTTTTGCAAACTACTTAAGTGCTTTCACCAGTAGCAGACAGGTGAAAAGCTACAAAACAGCTAAGTGTTCTTACAAAGCAAGTTAATCCTTACCCTCACTTCAAAACCAGCGACATTATCAGACCTTATACCCGTAGAACACAGTGCAATATGTTACCCTTGGTTCCTCAGTTGCCTGTAAAACTAGCAGTTCACCAATTCACCTTTGTATAGTGTTTTATGATCCTTGGATGAAGACCAGCATGTTTAAGTGCACAGATTAATTCTTATTCCTGCTTCTACACTGCAGTGAATAAACAATTCTTCTCCCTCTACAGAAAAAGTAATAAACCACAGAAAGTCAAATTGGGCCAGATTATCTTTAAAAGAGCCTAAAAAGAAAGGGGGGGGGGGGGGGGGCACGCGCACACACAAATCCTCCAAGGCTTTATTTTTTTTCCTGTCGAACTGACCTCAACAGTGATCCTCTCCATTACCACTAGAATGGAAAGACCAAAAGGGGGATCATGCATTCTGTCTGAAAAATATTTGGTAACACCTTCATCCCAGCAACATTACTATGACAAGGGGTCTCTCTCCTGGTACATAAGGCAGGGTTACCAACCCATTTTTAGCCCCCCCCCCCCCCATCAGCCTTGTGAGAATTCTTCTGTATATTTAAGGCCCTGTGCATGTCTTACATTTATACTAGTATCCAGCATACTTAGATGGAACAAACCCTTGAAGGTCCAATGAGCGTATCAACCAGCTCTGCTGAAAACTAAAAGCATGCAAATGAGAGAGAGCGCGAGAGCAAGAGCGCAGCCACTGTCCTGTCTATTAATAGAAGCACTTTGCCAGAGGGTAAAGAATGGAGGGCTAAGATGGCTACACCTTCTTTCTAGGATGCCGCTGTCCCACCTACTGGACCATTAAATGTTGAGCAGAAGGGAAGACAGGTTTGTGTGAATATTAATGAAGGTGTAGCATCTGCAATTTTTCATTTTGGTCTAGAAACTACTTGTGATCACTTGATCTAGTTAACAAGGAGACTAGCATTTTTTCTTCTTGTAACATCATGAGAGGGTGTCTTTCAATGGGCAGTGGACGATGCTATCTAGTTCTGTAAGAGCACCTTTCCTACCCTCCCCACCCCTCAAGTAAATGGTTAACCAATTCATTCTTTCAGAAGAAAAAGGAATATACAGAAGTACACAGAACTGTACCTGGCTTTTGATCGGTTCAAAATAGCCACTACGTGGCCACCCTGCCCTTCATCCAAGCAGTCCTTTCACTATCCCTCCAACTGCTGCCCAGCTGCAAGGAAGTACGCAGAAGCCACTTCCACAAGGTGTAATCCGACTCCAATTCTCAAGTCAACCAATCAAGACTGTAGGATCAATAAATTCTGGAGTTGTCATATCACCAAAAAGAATGTGCCATCACTGTATATACATTAGCAATCTGAAAACTTGTTTTCAGCTGTGCGCAAGTTCAGTTCCAGAGACACCACCACGCGGCAAGGCAATAGCTGAATTGAAAAAGGTCAGGAGCATCCCAACATAGCTCACAAACTGGAGGCAGTATTACTAAATAAGCTGGGCATGCAGTCAGCCTAATAAACCAAACCTTTTAGCAGGCTTACTGGACTGCATACAGCACAGAGCTGTCACAGCTTTACCATTCCTGCAACCCAAGGTAATGTCTGCTGCATCCAGTTTCTATCACCTTGGCATGACAATCTCACAAAAAAAACTTCTTTTTTTTCCTCCTTTTTAAACTCACAACAATCATTACTAATGAGCAGTTTTGAGCACATGTATATAGTAACTGGAAGCTAACAAGCACATTGCTTACTTTCAAAGCACTGCTCAAATTTAACACCTAACAAAGATGAGATGCTACCATTCAGACTAGAATCAAGCCTTCCTAGTGCTGGCATCCATATTCACAGAAATAGGAAAAGAAATCTCTGAAACCAACTGGCACCTGCAAACAAAAAGTTCAAGACAAACCCCTGCACAACAGAGCGGCACTAGTCACATGAAGCCTTCGGTACCTGGCCAAAATAGACCACGATCCAGTGAAAAATGGAGCTGCATCCATAATAAGCCTACAGTTAAACAGAGGAATCTTAGTCAAATTAAAAACTGAGGACGGGGTGGAAGTCCTGTGGTCCTGTTTGCTACTCCCAAACAAACTCTGCATCAAAGAACAATGCATGCAGCAGGTGACTTCAGAAAACCCTTAATAGATAAAGAAATCCTCAGCACAGAGAGCAGCTTTTCTTAGGCCCCCTAATTCCACTCCTGCCTGTAAGTACTAGTAGAATAGTCTCACTAGCCAAAGTTTCTCTGTTGTTTTGACTTAAGTCAGGTCTGCTCCAGTGCAACAAACAAACATTTCCCAAGAACAAAGCCCTAAAACTTCCCTCCTTTTTGGTGATTCTCCCATCAGATACAACATGAAGATTACTGCACAAACCTAAGGCCTATACACAGCCCACAGAAGACATGCCACCGAAAAATTCTCTAACTCTAGCAACATACTTCAAAGGACTCAAAAAATCAAGGGTAATCGAAACCAACTGCGGTGTGTGCTGCGAGCTACACAATTCCTCAGCAAAGGAAAAACAGACTATGACAGCTGTAACTTTCAACAGATAAGGACCAGCTCAGATACATCCCTGGTTCAGAATCACAAATTTTGTGTCATTGCAGGAATCTAACATTCAGCGCTGCCCCACCTCAAGATTTGCGCCCAAATTCACAGCAGTACAAAGCAGATGTGGGAAGAACAGCACCGTTTCAACCTGCTTGGTCTGTCTACATGCCTGGCAAACCAAGTTAAAACCAAAACAGCTGACCTGAACATAACATTACCTAGGTTGTTTTTTTCCCTCTCAGCCGTGACTTAGAAGTTGCCAGCGACACAGTCATCTCTCTCAGTCCTTCCACGCTCCCTTCTTCTCCTTTTCCCCAGGAGGCAATGTTTGCTGGCCTTAGCAGACAACATTAGAAGCATTAGTGTGCATTGTAGCATGTACGGAGGCCAGTAATACAACTAGCTTTCTGGCAGGGTGTTACAGCTGGCTAGCAGCCATTAATACCATCGCAGCAGAGTACAAACTGCAGAAGTACACTGCACAGTCCTGCTAGCTTTGACCTCTGCATTGATTTCAGCACTGCTGACAGCTCTAGCGACAAGGGCTCCCCTCACCTTTAAGAACTAACACAACCCAGAAACACTTCTGCTTCAAATGGCACGGTACTCCTCTAGTCAAGAAAACAGGATGAGGAGCCCAAGGCTCACATCATTTCGGCAATACTGAAACACGTAGAGGCATGAGCACAACTTCTCATTCTAGGCATCTGACCAATCTCTTAGCTCCAGCACAGGCTACAAAGAACCAAGGGCAGAGTCTTTCAGCCGTCTCCTCCCAGTGAGGCTCTAGGAGAGCTGGCCAGCACTTTCAAATAACCCAAAGCTACGGAGACGCCAGCCACTGCAAACAAATCCTGGGACTCAGCCCTGCTTTCTACAGTACAGCCATCAGCTGGGCTGCACATTGCCTAAGCCCCAGTAAATGCATTTGATGCTTCAGGGGATAAATTACATAGGCAAAGAGATCCCACTAAAGGCCCAGCTGTGTCCTTCCTTCGAATTAAGGACCTCATAACAGAGCAGCTGGGCTGTTAACCCTAACAATATCCAGATAATTATTATCCTAATAGTTGGGTCATTACTTGCAGAAAAGTAGACCTCGAATCAGGTCCTGCACACTGCTGTTCTCAGTGAGGTTAAAAGCAGTCTCCTCAAGAAAGTTAGAGAAACTCAGTACTTGATGCTGTATGACATGATGCATAAAACTCAAGGTCACGTTTTATGGGCTTTTGGTCACTTAAGGATACAGATGAACTGCAAGTCTAAAGGGTTCAACACTCTCCCTAAAATCAAGGGGAGACTACCGTGTAAGTGCCTAGTGGTGCACGCACATACATTTGACTATCTTCTAATAATTGTAGCCTATGCTTTAGAAATGGCTCACACTCAAGATCTATGCTTTCCAACTACGAAAAGACTTGATTTAAAGAGATACTGAGCAGCAATGGATTTTAAGTGGGTTTTGCTCAAAATAACTGTTACCTTCAAATCGCTCCACATGCTACCCCACCAAACAGAAACCAACTGCCTGAGGGGACAGATGAAAGCTAGAAAGTAGATGGCAAGATGATTAGAAGCCATCATCCGACCAAACAAGTTTTCCTGCTATGTAAGTACAGTGCAGATAAAACTGAACACCAAAAAAAAATCTCAGCATTCTGTGAAGATTTTAAACAGCCTCCCGGCACTTACAATTACTGGTTTGCCCCTACGCTTCTCAACTGAAGTTTCCGCTTCCTAATTGTCTTTAATTTGCAGCATGTTGTAGATAATTGCTATTTTCCTTTCCAAAAACAGCTGCACTTAAATAGCAAATGCATACTCCTTGTCACAAAGAACTGGGGGGTTCTTCCAGGCAAAACATGTTTAACGCATACAAAAGGTAGCTTCAATGCATACAGACAAGTGACCCCAATTAAAGCACACGCTCTCCCGTCATCATGACGCACATCCACAGAAACCTTTGAAACAGCCACTTGCTAGGCCCGGTGGCAGTTCCTACTCACTAATTTACTGGATCGCTACAGCAACTTCCAGTTGCCAGCTCACGAGAGAGTCCCATCTCAAGATTATGACGCTGTTGAAGTGATATGTTTTATAAACAAAGATACCACAGCTGTAAAAATAACTAGCTTTTTAGGGTGGGAAAACTATCACAACACTTAATTGTCACACGGCGCCTTCCCCTAGGACACACAGACATACTAATGTTAACTTTACAACAACTATAATACTATTTTGCTTTTCAGTAGCATCGTGACTGCAAAAATCTCAGTAGGCTTTACAAATATGACGGACCAGACGCTCGCAGCTTCTCAGCATACCTCTGGGAACATTCAAAGAGGCTAACTCCAGCTAAGGAGGCCAACCGTTGCAGATGTTCTGCAGTCAGCAGGGACAGAGGCTCAGTTAGGGCTGTTATCACTTCCTATAGGAACTTGTCTCCAATTATATAGGGAGCACTGAAAGATTTGTATTTGTGAACACCCTCCCTTAGTTTCCTCCAATTTTAAAGGAAACTCAGACTACCTGAAAAAACAGCTCCTTGCACACTGTGCTTACGGACTCAAACAGTTTAGGGGACAAATATTTATGAATGTGAAACGACTCAGCGGTAGTATGCAGAAGATTATGAATTGGTCTGCAGGGTAAAAGCAACATTAAGTTCATCTTGGAATGAAACTGAGAAACTGAGTCACAAAAAGGAAGCTTCTTCAGATCGAGACGCTCTGCCCCATAGTCTAAGAGGAAATCGCTCCTCCCAAAGGAGCTCCCAGGCTGCTGAACAGGCAGTTTTCTACTCAAGTCCTACTCTCTATTCTTAGTTAGATTTGCCTTCAAAGCCAATTGCTATCAATAAAAGAGTATCACGTCACACAAAGCAACAAAATCTTCTCAAGTAAAACACCACCAAAGAAACTTGAACAAAAATCACATTTCTTCTCCAAGCAACATCATACAATGTACATACTTAAGAGCAAAGAAAGCTGATGAAGGCAGGAGATGCAATGCAGGGCTCTAAATAATTCATAATATTGCTAAGCTCTGCTTCTGTGTTTCAGTCGCATAAATCTTTTCTGTTGAACACATCTATGCACAACTGAGGTACAATGGTATTTTGCTACTTAGGTTTGCTTACAGCTGGCCATGCCTTTGGGCCGAGTATCTAAGCCTTTCAAAGGCAGTTTAATGCTTCTCTGGGTTGATTGTATGCAACAGTTTCCTGATGCAATTAAAAAGTTACTGACATGACTGTTAATACTCCATCAGCTTCAGGCTAAGCCTTCTGCCAGTGCAAAACAGAGCTTGTTCAGACAGTAATTCCCTTTTGCACCAACAGACATTGTGCCTTTTGCTTTGAATCCTCATCCAACAGCCCTGTGGAAAATGACGATGCCTCTCTACAGGTTTGTCAGTCTTGTTTACCCTAAAAACAACTCATGATTTGGAAATCCAATTAGAAAGGACAACTGGGGAGCCACTTGGCAGAATTCATTGTCTTGAACCCTTCTTAAAGAAGTTTTAATACAGAAGCTTCACGCTACTTCACAAATGAAACGAAAAATGAAAAAAGTGTTTAAAACTCTGAAATGCTTTATTTAGCACAAGAGATACAAAGCAATGAAGAACCACTTTCTAGGGTATTACAGAAGAGGAAACACCTGTACCTGGAGGGCTATGCCATTAATGAGGCCCTTCAAAATCAGTACAGCAGTGAGTAAAATATTAATCCAATATTAAAGCAAATGAAAGCACAGAGAAAGGCACTTTTTGTGTGTGTGTGTGGGGGGGGGGGGGGGCGGCAAGGAACAGGACGCAACACCAAACTCTTCCAGTTCGCAAAAAAAGACAACACACAAGGCAAAAGTGGTCCAGGGAATCACACCACCCATGTATCAGGAGGAAACCTGAAACTTTAAAATAAAGCTTTGAAATGTACATTTATCACTATTGCCAGATAGCTTCTTTCCTGAGGAAGAAAGGTATCATATCTTTGCAGTGGTGGCAGGATAAGATGAACTCTTACTCTGTTGCCCTTCTCAAATTATCCCATGAGGAAATAGGACAGATTTCTCATTCATCTTCTAGACTGTGGCTGAATGCACAGGCTCAGCACACGCATACCTCAGCAGCTCTAAGCAGTGTTCTACAGTAAAGCATCATTCTAAGAGACACAGTAGGAAACCATAGCACAGAAAGACAAAATACAAACTGCAACAAAGCGCACCTAATTTTTTCCAGCCTCTTATGATGAATATACAATATGAGTCTATTGCCATCATCCCTTATTGTTTTCAGAGAAATCAATACACGACCAGGATTATCCTGCACAGAGCACTGCGGCAGACGGACCAAGCATTTGCTCTTCACTGGCATCTGAAGTCTACTTTCTAACAGACAACCGAAGGTTCCTTACACTAGAAATGAAGTTATGTAGCTTACCAAACAATTCGAGTTATATTTTCAGCAATTTTATAAAACATGGGTGATAACGAGTGCGCGAATACCAAGGACACACAAGAGCCCAAATTTTAACCTACTGCCAAGTAAGAGTTTGTGGTTTTGAAGTATACTACATATTTTATGCTTATCGCTGACTGCCCGTGCATCTTACTCCTACCAGCTGCCTTTCTGCCAAACAATGCCCCCATCTATCTATCAACAGCCCTCAGCACAAGATGAGATGCTTTGATGAACATCCCTGCCAAATATCAACCAACCAATGAGAACTGCAACATCCTTTATTACCAAGTCTAAACTAAGCCAACACTCAAACACTCCTGGAATTACCAAAGCAGTGCAGAAGAAATCAGGCACCCAAATGACAGCAAGTGACAAGCATAAACCAACGATTCACCCGGAAAACACAAGAAACATTAGAGAAGCCTCCTTTCCCAGCTGACCACATCAGAGTCCTTGAAACATGCTGCAGCTCCCACTGGGCTTACGTGCCTGGGTTTCCTTGCAATCAAAGCCAGACCATTTGGATCTTCCAAAACAGAAGCATCCAGCTCCTTCAGACTACCTTAATGCCTCTTCCAAATACGAGACGAATGGAACCCCTTCATTACAAGTCATAATCAAAGGAGAAACAGAAGACAGGGCATCTTTTTCAAACTGAACTTCACATGGTTTTGCATGTTCTTCAATAGCTTCATGTCACTCACAAGCATTCCCCACACCAAAAGCGCTTTGTAATTCACACAATACCAGCCTCAATTCTTATTCCCGGCAAGACCGTTTCCTTCACTATCATGTCAATGAGCCTCCCCGGAGCTCTTAAGCATTATTACACATTATGGTAGTTGTCTTACTACTTCCTCACTATAAATACAATCCAGGGCTTGATTACTATTCACAGATGAACAAAACAAAGTGCATTTATTGAAGCTATGGCTGTTTAAGTTATATTGCCTCTATGGTTACATGTGTTCACTTATGGAGCATCTTGAAGGAGTAGACTTAGGTCTTCCTATAGCAATGTCCTCCAATCAAGGTTTGTCAATACATGCTATACTTCTATACAACATTCATCTCTGAAGAAGTTGTTCATTGCTGTGCATCTGCAAAAAGATTAGACTCTTCTTTCTAGTTGCTTAAAAGACTCAAGTTAGTATTTCCATTTCTAAATTCTAGCCTCTAAATTCCAACTCCTAAAGGGCATCTGAAAGAGAGAAATGTAAAGTCACACTTGAAAGTCTTCAGGAGATCTAGAGGCTTCTCAAACTATCTTATGCTGCTCTTCCTTCTCAGCAAGAACTTCCACAGTCTTAAGAAGATTAGGTGTTAATTGTTTTCAAAGCAGCTGAAACCATTCCAAGGCACTGTAAGCTGTGTCCATATGATTTTATATCTATCTGCATCTCACTCCCCAAAGTTCCACTCTAGCCTGCTTTTTTTTTCCCTCCTTCCTCTCTCCTTCCCTCCCCCCCACCCCCCCAAAGATGCTTTTCAAACATCCCTTAAGACTAAAGGCAGGGCTGCTTTCTTTGTCATGCAGTCCAAGTAAATGGTTTTGGCAACAGAGGCCCAAAAATACAGTCTGAAAACAGAGAATATAAGAGTCCACAGGTGTAAGCAGGAACTGTCATTTAGGCACATGTGCAGTATTCGTAATATTAACACACAGACATCCTTATCTATCCTACCAAAAAATCCCCAAGAAACCCCTCAGCAACTGAAAACAGTGCAAAGGTAGGAGAAAAGAGGCAAGCAGAAAGTTTGCCTGTCATTCTGTATCTGCAATTTGCCTAAAAAAATTTTTATCCACCTTAAACTTGATGGTCCTTCATTAGCATAGTCATTATTTCTCATGTTTTGTGACAAAGCCCACATTCACTCACAGCAAAACTTGGTCCTTTCTATTGGTCATTTCACAAAGCATGTGCCTTTCTATAGGCCATTTCACTTCACATCTGTCAGATTAGGTTCAAGGCCAGCTTTATTTCTCTGCTCCATACAAGAAGGGAGGCAGCAACAAATACATTACAGATATTCCCAGAAAACAGTGACAGGAGTGTTTGGCTTAACATTCAGCCTAAGTACAGACCACATGAAAAGACAGTCCATATACAGGACACCAATATACTACTGCTGCCACAGGTTAATAGCACTGCCCTGTATTGTATACTTCCAAGGTCTAAACATCCTTGCCAGAAGTCAGCAATACTAGCAACCTCAAAACACAGAAAGATTGCCAGACAAACCTCAAAACTTATATCCTTCCTGGTTTGGTCTTCCAGTTCGCAAGTTTATTGTATGCACCTGGAACACACTTTCATGATTTTCTTATTAAACCATTACAGCAAACCTGAGATTTTCATTAGAAACAAAGAAATACCAAGTAACATGAACTGGCAACAGTGCACCAGGGTTCAACCCTGCTGATGCACATAAACCAAACAGCTAATCACAAGTTCACCATGGTGATGCTTGCCGTGCTTAAAAGCAGTCTTCTTTGCAAGAAGAAACAGCAACCGAGAGGCAGAGACTGAACAAAAGCACGTTAACAGAAGTTATTTGCAGTGGTACATGCAGGGCTTAAGCCAGATTGATAATTCTAAAGTTTAATATGAAACCATGTTCTCCAATACATAACTCCAGGGTAAAGTTTAGCAATAGCCTGGAAACCTCAAATATCCTGCCACATTCTGGAAACGTGCTTATATACCGGATCCCGACCACTTGCTCAGTCCCTCCATTTCTGCCACCGACCGACGTGGGATCAGAACTCCGAGTACTTCTACAGTCATTACAATGCCCAAGGCGACAACAAGATAGCCGTTCTCTCCCGTGATGTGTTGCTCTCTAGGTTCTGTCTCTTTACCGACATGCAAGCAAGTGATCTAACCGCTGCGGTCTGAGCAACTGCCCGATTCCCCCAGTACCATTATATCAGTCCATAGCAGGAGCTAAGCCACTACACAGCTAAACATCATCTAATTATGTCATCAGCAAAAGAGGGATTTCCCGACACACACACCAGCCCGGACAGCTTTTAAGGTCATACTCTTTTGCATTATCTAATGACCAACATCTACTTTTAACACCTACCTCTACCTACACTTGGATTCCCATGCAGAGTCTTACCTAACAGAACACATACAGAAATTCAGATCGTAAAGATTATGCGCCTGTATCAACTCACATGCTAGCCCTTAGTGAACTTACATGCATAACATCAAGTTCTCTACAGGACCAGGACTTCAACATTAAGCATCATTTCACAAAGGCTTGCGCAAAAACCAACTGATTTGTATCGGTACTGTAAATTCAAAAGCAAGGACATAAGCTTTTGAGGAAAAGGGCATGAGAATATATTAGTAAACCAAACACATTCATTTTTTCCGATTTATAACATCCAAAAACCAAGCAGAACAAAGCACATACAGTCTAAATAGTTTAAAATGGGAAAAAGCTTCAGAAACAGATTTATGCAGAGCATTTACCACAACACTTCTGAAAATAAACTAAAAGGAATTAAGAGGAAAAAACAATTCTACAGAACTAGGACATAGGGATTTTCAGAGAAGTAGCTCCACCTCATTGTCCTAACTGGGACAGACTAAGGCCACAGCAGCTCACTGGAAGCAGAGCTGCATAGATGGCAAGCTGATTTTAAGTAAACAGAAAAATTCCAAGAACCAAAAGTCCTCTGTCATATCCAAAACATCCTGTCACCACCGCACCACAATGCATTTCTCAGGGAAGCTGGTTAAAACAGTCAGCACACCTGCTTGTTCAGGTCGATTGTTTCTCAGGAGCCCAGCCCTTGAATGGTAACTGTCACGAGCTGTAGTGTAACTAGTAAGTGATTTTTACTTAAAGCACAGTAAAACTGTTAACGGTGACAATAACAGAGCTCTTCCACTACCACCTTCTGGAAGAGCTAATATACTTCTCTGTTTTCCTGTGGAAACAGAGTAACTGCTTAGTCAGAACACTTCTCACTGCGTTCTGATTGCTATTAGGAGCTAAATACCTTACCTCCACGGCAGACGTCCCATTAGCAATGAGGCTTTCCTCTGTGCTTCCTGCATCTTCCTTAATTTTATTCATGGGATTGGGAAGGTGAGACCAAAGAGAGGACTGGAAAGTTTTGTGTGTGTGTGTGTGTGTGTGTGTGTGTGTGTGTGTGTGTGTGTGTGTGTGTATTTCTTAACATCACTGGCTACAGAAAGCATTTATATAACAAATCTTTTGCATTCAGCCGGTTAGTATGGATTGGCTGTTTGTGGAAGCCAAAAAACACATGGTGACAAGGCATCTCATGCCTTGCTCCCCCCCCCCCCCCCATCAGACATCCGATACCATCCCCACCATCTAAGGTACCCGATTCAGTAGTAAGTTAGTTCTGTGAAAAGGAGGCCATCCCCTTCACTGCCACTCCTCTTGTAGTGCTAAAACAGCATCTCAGCTCTGACAACAAACTTGTTAAGAAGCTGTACAGCCGGGTTTTTGGGAAACCAGTAACAAAGAAACCCCGGACCCCCTGCAATGGCAGCTAGGAGAGAAAAAGAAAGGGGGGGGGGGGGGGGAGAAGGGGAGAATATCAACATCTGTTAGGCAGAAAATGCTGTATCAGTTACACAAGAGTTCTATCCAAGCCTGTTATGCACTTTTAGCACCTCAGCAGCTGAAAGTGCACCTTCCACTGAAACCAGTTATCTATCAAAAACACATGCAATATTTTCCACATTTAGTTACAATCTTATTCACGTTCAATGAGCAATTTATTCTATTTTTGAAAGATGAAACTTGATTTTACATGCTGATTTAACCAGATGATGGTACTAGCTATTTGTCCTACAGGCTGTATTGATTTTGCAAGTTGATGTATGGCTTTCCCAGGATCTCTTAAATAAATGCAAGGTCTGCTTTTGAAGTGTCAGTTGCCTCTTTTCTAAGGCAGAAGCTGCTTATACTACATAAAGCTCCATTAGTCTGCAGACAGGATAGTTGCTCAGCACAAATACCTAAGGCTTAAGGAAGTAGCAAGTATCTGATATGTATACATTTTATTCTGTTGCTTATTTTGAAATCCGAATAAAAGACTTTCCACTTCCACTAAACAATCACCAATTACAGACTATATGGAAAGCAGAGCGCTACAGTCAAGGCAAAACCTTTGATCTTAATTCCAGAGCTTTCTGCCCGATAAAGCCCTAAGGCCATAAAAACGGCAAATTCACTTCATTAGCTCTTTTGCGGAAGGTCTCCGTGGCCTTTTAACTTGAAGAAACAAGATGAAAGTAAGTCATCGTGCAAGCTTTACTCAACCTCAACAAGAGGGGAGACTAAAGCCAAACTTTAATGGGCATGTGAATTTACAGCACTGCACAAGTGACCTTTTCACTAGCTAGTGTCTTATCTGACGCTTAGAACACACTTCTTGCCACTGCCGAAATCCTGATCCTGTCCAAATTTAACATCCTATCTCATGTCTCAAGCACCTTTGTTATACTCTCATTTCCATCAACATTGTTCTCATGCTGCCTGCACTGGTCCTGATCACCTCCAACACAAATTAGTAAGTCACTTACCTGCCTTAGTCTGAAGCGTTTTCATCCTACTGAACCCTTTTCTCCAGTGCCTTTTTCTGAGATTTGATATCTAACCAAGCCTTCAACATGTTCATAAATGAGAGAAGATTAGAAGGACTTGTTCTTCTCTTTCAGGGTTATGTTCTCTCTCCACTTTGGACCAAGTTAGGGTTTTTTGTTGTTGTTGTTTGGGTTTTTTTTTAAGATTACACTGAATTGGTGGAAAAGCCACCTACAAGGATAAGAAATATATCATGAGTTTTAGTTGAGGCAGCCAAAATAGCACCACATTACTTCTCCCCTCACCTCATCAATTAGAGCCTCACTTCATTCACTTCCACCCATTTTACAATTCTTGCTTCTTTCCAACATCACATTACTCTACCACAATTTCTAACCCCAGCATCCCTGTTTTGCCTCTCATTTTAAATGCAGCCTACCATGACTGACACACCTTTTGCTCTTGATCAGAACTACTAACCCTACTCCAACATTTTAGTGAGATAACTATCTCCCACTAAAAATAACAAAATTACTACAATTATCATACTCTTCTATGCTGGCAAACTGAGTATGTTATCAGTCTTACAATCCTGTGGATGAACCACTTACTTAACTATGTATTTATTCTATAAGCTAATATACTGTACTAACTAACCTTCAGGCAACTAGTCTTCAGACTAAACAATAGCCCCCTACCCAGGGCTCCAAAATGAAAGCATGCTAAACACACCAGACACACAAGAAGAACAAGGAAAACAAGATAACAAAAAAGAACAATAACATCAATGCTGCACACAACAGCCAGCTTCCCCAGGAAAAACCTCCCCATCTTCCTCCCACCCAAACAAACACAAAACAACTCTACACAACACCGCCACAGGCGGGCACCACCTGCCCTCTATAAACACCTACCCCCGGCCGCCCCCCCCGCAAGCATGCTCAGTTACAGGCAGCACCACCTGCCTTCTGGAAGATTCCTCTCACTCACTGAGCCGGAAGCTCCGCCTCCCTCCGCAGCTCCGCGGCTACAAATAAACCCAGCGCAGGCGTTTTCCCTGTTTAGTGCTAGAAGCAGCATGTCTGCGGCAGCTGGTGAGGAGGTGATCTTTATTCCTCCCCTGAGAGGGTGCTTGCGGCTCAAACGGGGCCAGGGTTCCCCGCGGGGCTGTGGGGGGGGGTCCGCCCGCGCGCTAACGGTCGCCCGCGCGCTAACGGTCGCCCGCGCGCTAACGGTCGCCCGCGCGCTAACGGTCGCCCGCGCGCTAACGGTCGCCCGCGCGCTAACGGTCGCCCGCGCGCTAACGGTCGCCCGCGCGCTAACGGTCGCCCGCGCGCTAACGGTCGCCCGCGCGCTAACGGTCGCCCGCGCGCTAACGGTCGCCCGCGCCTTTCAGCGCAGCAACGCCAGGGCGCGCGGGCCGCCGCCTTCTGCGCGCAGCAGCGAGGCTTCGAGCTTCTATAGCTAGTCGAAGGTTGGGCTAAGAATAGCCGGCTTTAGAGGCTCCAAATACCTAGGTTTAGAGCTTTTAAAGGCTTGCAGGCTAGGAATGTGGTCTTTCAGTAACAGTTTATGCTACTGCAAGCACAGCTTTTATTTTTTAGTGAAAAAGGCAGCCTTTAGAGCTCATACATAATAGTGTTTTCAGTTCCCACAATTTGTATCTAATATATTTTTCAATTGTCAATGAGAACCCTTTGCTTTTACTCAAGCCAAACTTTTTCTCCAGCAGGCATGTGATGGCTCTAGGTATCTGCTGTATTTACAATATAGATCTTGAATTGGTATGTGACTTGCTAGCACCTTTAATTAAATACAGTGTCCGTTTCGAGAAGTCAATTTTTCTTTCAATAATGGCACCTCAAATTGATGTGATTCAATCTAAACTGACTTGTTATGGCATCTTATGGGATAGTTGCAGGCGAACAGATGAAGAGTCTAATGCAGAGTTGGATACTGTCAACTGTTTGTCAATGTTTTTCTTGTGATAGCAACATGTAGACACGTTAATCTTAAGGCAACCATTCTGCAAGCAGGAAATAGAGCCCTGCATATTTCATACTTTTAAATGTGATTGAACACCTGAGGTGATTTCAGCTGAACATGAAAAAAAGTGAAAGAAAGGTGTTTCTGCAAATGCTTGAAAGATATGTCTGGATGCACTTCAGGAAACAGCTTGTCAGTCGAGCTGCCGCTGTTCTCTGCAGCAGGAGACTTGTATCATAAATTCAGAGGCTACTTCAGTCATAAAGTTATAGGCTTTCAGCAATGCCTTGTAACTCATTGCATGTTCTCTACTGCACAGAAGCAGTTTTACTCCTTATGTACACTGCAAAGACCCTTTTTTTCCCTCCTGCAGCTGGACCCTCTGTGCAGCTTGTTCCTTCTAGAACCAGTTGCTGAGTTCCAGTGTTCTAACAGGTATGTTTTTGAAGGTTGCAGCAAAGTGGAAAGAACCTTTTCTCCACAAATGAGATGGGTATGGAAGGCAAGCTTGAAATGTCAGACAGTTTTTGTTTGTTTTGTTTTCTTTAACCTTTTGCGACTGTTTCCCCCTTGCCACCACATGACTCCAGACACCAGCTCAGAGTGATCATCTCTCTCCCTTTGCTCTGTTATAGTGACGAGTGTCTTTTTTATTGGCTTTTACCTTTTGAAGTTTTATTCATTTTTACCAACCCATCTTTCTAAAATTGCTTGGCTGTCCTGTCATTATTTCTTCTAAGCCAGCTTTCATTTGATTCCCTGGGAAAGGAAAAAGGCATTGCCTGGACCCCTTTGTGCCTTTGTTCTTCTGATTACTCTTCCCTTCTATTAATTTGGAAGCTTTGTGCTTCTAGGTTCTTTTTCCCCAACCTTCTTATCCGACTGCTTCTGTAGAATGTCTCTGCTAGCCAGAGGAAATGTCACTAATCTGTTCTCCATTAAAGTTTTAATCTCTCTTTCAGATTCAGTTTGTATGGCCTGGGTAGTTCCAGACCAGGAGGGAGAAGCCCCAGAAAGATGTGATACTCCACAGCTGAAGAGTACGAGATAGATGTGTTACTCCTCAGGAGGCCACGAACTGCAGATATTTCCTCTTTAATAAACGCTTCCTAGTTGCGTCTACCTCTCTTTGTACTTCTGTCGCTTTTAATATTAACTAGGCTAAAGTAAGTTGGCTGTTTCTCCTTTTCCCTCGACATTAATGTCTCAGCTCTCCAAGTCCCTTGACTTCCTCTCCATTCTGTGGATAGTTTTTGTTTGGGGGTTTTTTGGTTGGTAGCTTCTTTTATCAGGAGAAATACTACAGTTGTCTTTCACGCCTCTTGTGTTTTAAAATGCAGCCGAACTCTTGTTTTGCCTCCATTTTAAAAGCATGGCTGATTATTTCACTGTAGAAGATTAAAACTGCCAGGGAAATCTCGGTCCAATTTTAGCATTTAGATTTTCTCCTGGCTTTAAAAAACGCTAGCGGTTTGCATCATTTCCTTAAGTTCTGGGTTCTTTATTCTGTGAAAGTAGAGCACAACCTCGGTACCTGGCTTATCATGAACACGCTTTCTACCTTATAGCTAAGAGTTGGATTTTTTCCTTTAGTATTTTCACTTGTAGTGTGGTATTTTTTCTTAACAGTGAATGAATGACTCTGAAAAGATGCAGATAACTTCCTTCCATTGTTCTGCGACAGCACTGACCTTTCCTCAACCTCCTGTATGAATTGCTGTGCGCTTTATATAATAGTTTGACGGCAATAGTCGTAGTCAGGGAAAAGCAAAACAAAGCAAACAAAATCAGCAGTTGTGGTTCTTAAAATTTTCTATCAGATTAGGGGCTACCTGAGAAGATGCTGATAACCACTGCAAGTGTTACCTGCTTATATAATCTTCACAGGATGTGCAACTGTTCTCTAGAGAGCTCCTTCTGCAGCACTTGTAAGGCAACTGCTACTGTGTTTTATATGTAAATCACTCATATAATCTCTTGTACTTCAGCAAATTCAGCAACACTTGGGTAACTGAGAAAGAACTAGTAGGCTCTGACCTGATACCAAGGGTAAGGCTTCAAGAGGAATTTGATGGTTTCAAGCAGTAAGGTTAGAAAACAGTCCTAAATTCACTTAAACTTCAAAATCTAAGAATAGGATGTTGCTGGTTATATGCTAGACATGTTATTGGCTCTGCAGCACAGAGCATTACCTTTATGTTCGTTTAGGGGGATTCCTCTTTGCGGTTACGTTTTCCTTTTATTTCTGTTCCCACCAGAAATCAGAATACAGTGGCTCAGCGAAGGGCGATTCTGCAGTATTCTGTGTTGAGCGGGGAGATGCTGTTACAAACAAATACTTGTGGAAGGAAGGAAAGCAAAGCTGTTTTCTGGAATTACACAGAGAAAAGGCTGTGGATGACATAGTGCGCTACAGTGATTAGACAAAGGAAAAGCAACAGGTTTAATAACCTCTCTCTGCCTGCAGCTGACCAGCTGTAGAATTTTACAGCAGTGTTGGTTCCAGAGTAGAATTTTAACCCCAATTTGGGAAGACTTAAATGTGCTTAGTTTTGCACGCTGAGTAACCAACCCAGTTACGGGGGGCCGTTTGGAACATGTTAAATGCACAAGCATGTCTTTACAGGGCCTGTGCTTTCCACCTAGCTGGTCTGCAAGAGCAGGTGCATAGGTTCTCTGTATGTGACACATTTTAGCTCTGTAAACTTGAAATTTTTGCACTGAGGAATGTACAAGTTGGAGCCACTGACTTGTCTTTTGCTCTTCTTTTAATTCTTAAGGAGAATAAAAGTTACCATAATATGAATGTAGAAGATAAAACCACTTGATTGTAAAAACAGTTTTCTGCAGAATTCAGTGCTGCTGCGAATAAAGCTATTTTTGTTCTTTTCGCCTAACCAGTATTTTTATTTTCCTTTATTGGACTGACTGTATTTTGAAGGACTAGCACCCACTTCTAGCAGTGATCTGATGGCAACAGTCGTATGTGTCAAGTAGGGGATAATACCAGAAAAGTTCCTGATTTTTTCAGCTTGTTAGAAGCTGCCCAAGTAAGCGGTGGTTCATATCACCATTAGCATTACCATTTTAAGTGCCCGCTGTTCATAGTTTTTAAATGGATAGGAACGAAGCTATGGGAACTTCACTATAAAAGCATTCGCACGAGAGTCACCCCGAAACATCAGACTTACTGCTGTAACCCACATCTGGATACCTACAGGATTATTATTTCAAAATGTCACCTTCTCATCAGTGTTCTAATCCTAGGCAGAGCTCTGTCATCTTAAGATGACCTCTGTGGTCCCTCCACAAACTCCTTACGCTGCCGTCTAACTGATGGAGAGCACGTGTGTACAGCCCTTCTGGCTGTGCTATATATACACAAGTGACACTTGACAGCTGTTCTGAAGAGATGAGTCTAAAATTTGGGATAAGACCATCATCTGACAGTACCGTTGCTAATTTCTGTCTCTGTGCCCTTTTAACAGTGTGTTACCTCTGAAACCTCTTTGTCCCAGCGAAAATGCCTCTCAGTTAAAATTAGGTCACAGCACAGTGACAGCACTGGCAGTGGAGTAGCTTAGCTGTGGCTATACCTATGCAGGCAGCTTAACTTACTTGTACGCCCCTGAAATGCCTTAACTTGCCTTTCATCCAACTGTGAGCTTCTAGCTTGCTGCCGGGTTGAGTTCTGCCCCTCCAGGAATGCTCAGGCCAAAGTTCAAACTAGAGTTCCAGTACCTGAAGGCATGCTGTATGGACATAAAAAAAGCAGTTAAACTGAAGTTTGGGCCAGGATGTATATCACTTATCCTGCGTTCACGTGGAAGTTGGCCTGGGATGCCAAACTGTATGAACAGATTATTTTATCTTCTGAATTAACGGCCTAGTGCGATAAACTGCATGATTACAGATGTGATTGTAGTGTATTTGGAAACGAAGAGCAAGCTTGAGAGCAGTAAGACGAGTTCACGGATGTGACCGTTTACTCTCTATGCAAGAAATCGTGTCCAAACTGAGCAAGGTAACAGGCAGGAGTCTATTTTTAAGCCTGACTTGGCATCGTGAAACTCTATAGTGAGTGAACAAATGCTGAGGGACTGCCATCGATGCTGTGATAGAAATAGTTCTAAGTAGGGAGAAACAAATAAATAATAAAACAGCTTAACTGCATTTAGGAATTCCTTCATTGTCAGCAATAAGATGTATACCACCTAAACAGATTTAGAAACTGCACTGGTAGGCAGTGATTCATAGTGCAGCCAACATCATTCACTTACGTGAGGATGGTCTTCATGGGTATTTGCAATTGTTCTCCAGAGACAGTTTCTCTAACAATTACGAGACTATCCCAGGGCTATTAAACGAGTCAGCGATGTGCATTACAATCGTTAGTATGTTAGCAGGTCTCCTGGCAGCACATCAGATATTTGTGGTGCTGTCCAGTCTGACCCATCATGTTAGATGCCCACCCGCTCCTATATGTTTTCCCACGTGCGTTCTATCCGATACGCCGTTAGTAGATAATAGCTGCTCCACCAGATTGTGGGGCCCATTGTCGGTGCGGTTACAGACCATCTCATCTAAATGTTTGTGGCAAAAGGCATCTTCCTATAGTGGTGCTAACGGTCAAAGAAGACATAAAGCTTGGAGTTTATCGGTTCTTCCAGCTAATTGTGAGCTCGATCTTTTGATTAATTGCAAGTGCCCGTGGTTATATTTTGTAAATGAATTCAACTCCAGCAACAGGAAACATAAAAGATGGGAAGCCTACCCACTTGCGATGACTTCAGATTTAGTTTGGAAAAAACAGGCTCTGGAAAAAATGATACTGGTGATTGTACAGAATCCGTGATAGAAGGAAACCGTTCGACCAAGAAAGAGGACAGGTACATATGAGAGCAGAGTATACAGATAAAGCTTCAGGTAGCAGAAAAGCAAAAATGGTGATGTATTGAACTGTTTCCTCCTGGAAAAAGCAGATGCAGCTGGTTAAATAACACATTTCTAAATCACTTGCCATGCAAAGAAAAATGATTTAAGAATGGCATTATTTATCCAGTTACTTGGTTCTATAATGCTATTACTTAAACCGCAACCATTAAAAATGAACAAAATGTGAATAAAAGTAACAAACACTTGGTTCATAAGTAGTTCAATACGACATTCATCTCCAATCTTTACATGGTACAGAATAATCACATGAGGAGGAAGAAAGCTCACGGAACTAATGGTCAGGGACTTTGGGGGAAGCAGTTCTGTGCGACTACTCGACGTTATAAAAGAGCAGCCGACCGCTAGTAGTTACAGCTGCTGGAGGGTCACTAAAGAGTCTGGGCGAAGCGTTGGTTATTTTGGTGTTTTGGAGTAGCTTTTTGTCGGTTGGTAAGTGTTCTTCAAGATCTTCCTGCTCTGTTAAAATACACAGAAGTCTTTTATTTTTTATTGTGTAGTAGTGCATTATGACCAGTTTGTGCCTTTATTTGTTGTCATTATCTTGGTCACTAATGGAGCAGGACAGCTGGAAGACAGCTTAGTGCGTGAGTTACACGGCTGATTTTTGGGTGGGCGATGATACAACTTGTTGACAGAACTTTGTTGAAAGCGAGCAGGGAAGAGGAGAGGCTGTCAGGTCTAATAAATTCTATGTGTTCCTCCAGCTACTTAATCTGTAGGCTGCTCTGTCTTCTCAAGTGAACGGCAATGTGTTCTGCTCGATGCCTGATGCCCTCACTTGCAATAAATCATAGGGAACCGCTGTTCGGCTGAGATGTCAAAATAAAACCAAACCAGCTACGTTCAGGAAGCTCACAATGTTTTAAAAACTCTAATGTTCAAACTGTTTTCCTGTTTCCACCAAACTTGATTTTTTTACGGACTCGCCAACAGCTCTACAGTACTGTAAATATTGATATGGAATTCTTTCATATTTTACTCTTAAAGAAGTTTAGATCTTCTTTTCAGTAAAAGCTGCTGAAATGAGTGGCTTGCAGCTACTAAGAGTAAAGACAGAAATCATTTTCTTTACTCATTTAGAATCTTTCCTAAATCTGGCCTGTCATTAATACTGACCCCAGTATTGGATTTATTGCGCTGTCTGGGTTAAAGATGGAATCCCTAAGGCATCTTTTGTCATAATGTGAATGTTTGGGAGTGCCCTCCAGGAACGCTTTCAAGGTACTGAATGAACTTGCAGGTCTCCTGGAGCTTGCCTCTCAAGGCAAGCCTGTTCGCTGACAGAAACAAAGGCGAAGTCGCTAATACTTCTAAATACAGCTAATGTGATTTATACCTGTCTCCTACAGATCTGCTAGGTGTTCCTGTGGCAGCAACAAGATTGCTACTCTGAGAGAGAGACGCACACCGCTTAAAACTTCCCTGGAAGGCAGAGGTGTGAGCATGGGAGTTAAACTCAGCAAGAAGCCCTTCAGCGTGGATTATGAAAAGCCAGTAGCCAAGCAGGTGGAGGAAGAAGTTCCAGAGACTGCTACCGCGCATCCTAAGAAGACTGAGGACTGCCAGAGTGCTGGCAATGGGCTGACTGAGAAAACACAGAAGGGTTGCAGGTCTCTAGAGATGCAAGAAAAGGACTGTTAGAGTGATCAAGAATATCTACTCTGAGCACTTAAATGAGAGCTGCTGTTAGCAGAGGTTGCCAGTGGTGAAGTCTTTCAAATGTAGTACGCAGACTTAAACTAGCTTCTAGAATGAGCAGACAGAAAAGCAGTGAAAAGGTGAAATGGGTGGCTTCTGCTTAAAGGCTGGAGGAGTGAAGGGATGTCACTGTCAGAATGAACTTTTAACCCAGGTGCCCCTGACTTCTAAAGCGATAGGTTGCAGATTGGGAGAAAGGAGTCATTCTTGCACTGACAGACTTTCTCACAAAGTTCCAGAGTGAAAATGGGTAAACTTAATGCTGTTTTATAAAGCCTCCTTGTCTGCTGGACTGAGACGTGTCAGCCATATTTTTACGCTCCATATTTCTATTACAGGCCACGGTGGGGGAACGGTTGGAGCCCGTCAGTCGAGCGATTCCTGCGTTCTCAAGAGGGATATCGGATAACATGGTTGCTCTCTCAAGTAACTGACTTGCCATGTTTGTTTAATATATCTTCTTATTTTGGAGGAGGAAGGGGCATTTTACAGCTACAATGTAATCTGTATATACCAGCAGGCTGTTTTTTCCTTAGGAATGTATTGTTCTCCTATATAGTGCTTCACGTATTACTTCACAGACAATAGTGGGTATTCATCGGTTTGTTCATGCCCGGGCTTACTGACATCTTTTTACTGTACTGGGTTATCTCTCTGGTGCCTTCAGCTACCTCCTCCTAGCAGATACATACCTTAATTGGACTGATTCTGTTCTGTCTGTATATTTGCATGAGCAACTTTTCCTTCTGGGGAATTGTATAAATACTAGAAGCTGTCTGTTACCATCTGAAGACGTGACTGATGAGTTTAAAATAAGTAAGTATTTTTATGTGCAATATTTCAAAACATCAGTTAAGCTCCTTAATGCATGTGAGCCTTGTACTACTCCCAAGACTTGGCTATAGGCTTTTAGATTATTCTACACCTGCTGCTGCCTTATCCTAAACGTAGCTGTTGAAAAGCTATGGTCAGATCCAATGTAATGAAAATGAACGCAAGGTACTGAAGAAGCCTGAGCTTTGTAGCTGGCACTCTCTATCTTGAGCATTCTCAACAGTAATCTAATCACAGCAAAGTAATTTTTTTCTCTAATGTAATTAGATTTTAGGGGTCTCAATGGATAATAGGTGGTCTGGGGGGGGGGGGGAAGACTCATCAATCTGAAAGCTGAGCTAATGTAGCTATCTTGGAACTACTATAGTACCAGTTTGTAGTGACTGAACAACAAAGTCCTTGATAATAACCGTAATAAGGTGGAAAGAGGCCTTGCTCTCTAATTGAGTTTCTCAGACTGACAGCTCGTAATTCCAGCTTGAAAAGAAAGCTGAGAGGTTTGAAACATGATTCTTCAAAGCTTTCCTAACCATGTGCTCTGTCTCCTCTTTGTACTTTTCATTTATGTTGAAAGCACTCCTCCATTTTTAACATCTTCATTCCCTTACCACGCAGCTAAATCGTCTCAGACGTTGTCTTGTCTATCTTCGTATTTGCTTATCTTATTTCTGCTCAATCCAGTACATATTTAGGCTGTAAGGTGCCTGGATTGAAAACATCTCCTTTTTCACCCATGTTATCATTGATCTACGTAAAGGTATTTTTATGTCCCCCTTTACTGTTGCTGTTTCCGTCAGTCCGTCTAGGCTTCCAAGCACCTGGTGCTCCATGTACTTGAGTTCTCGCCACACTCAACTCCTCCGTAAGCCCCTGTGAAATATACTGTGCCTAATGAACAGAACAACTCCATAGCCTCATCTGCTAAAAAAGTTAAACAGAAAAACCAAAGCAAAAAGTAGTACACAATTCTCTTGCTTTTAAAAAGCATCAAGGCAAGTTACAAAACCAATACCCCCAGCATCACGCAGTATTTCTCTACAGGTCCCTGAACCTTAGTTTCACTAAGTCAGTTTTTCCTCGCACCATCATGCCCTATTAGGTACTCTGTGCATAAACACACTTGTGAATTTTTTCATTCCTACATAATGCACACTTCTTGTCGAAGCTTATGTTCACAAAATTTATTTGCCCTCATTTCCGGGATGAATACTGCTTTAGGGCTTTAGATACCAGTCTTAGCTTTGCTGTCACCTAGTAAAGCTTAGACCAGGTTTCACGTTCTTTGACTGCAAAGCGTTACTTTGCTCTTTCCATTTATGCCCGTTCTCGACGCCTGCTTCTAACGGCCGCATCATATTTTCTTCTAGATACGTCCAAGCTGAACCCTTTCTCCGAGAAGAAAGGCAGCCTTTTTGCGCATCAGCTAGACTACTACGACTGTTTCCAAAAGGCATGTTTTCTCAACTCTGTAATATTTTCTCATTCTGTTTTTTCAGTTTACACAGCAGAACTACATCACTTTCATATTAAAACAGTATTCTGAAGAAGTGTTTTCTTTATATTTTGTATTTATGTAGATATACAAACTGTATTCACATCAGATATGTAGCTTGTAACAGAGCTTGTGAATGTCATTGGGGGTAAGATCTGAGGTGCGACACTGCGCCGTGATCGGTGTTTTAATTTCAAGACTGATGTTACCCCACTAAAAATTCCAAAGGCAAGCAAAATGAAGGTGAAGAGAGCTCATGGAGGCAAAAAAGCCTGAAATAGGTGACTGTCTCTCTGGAATTAATAAAATGGTTCACTGTTCATCCAACTTTGTACTGAACACTTTTTTCAGACTGGGCTTCATGAAGCAGCTTTCACTGAATTTGCTAAACGACTGGCCCGAACGTCTACTGTCGCACTTACAGCTGCTAAAAGTCATGAGAAAATTAGGGAAAATAGATTAAGGACTTTCCTATAGACAGTGGAAACTGTTGTAACAACTAGAAACTGTCAGAAGGAAAAACTTTTGAAGAATCTCTTTTTGTCTCATATTTGCCTAATATTGGAAAATGACATTTCCCAATCGTGTCCCAACCCTGTTAATTAACACTGAGGATGCGTACACGAAACATCAATAAAAGAATCTTGTATATTCATTATATTATTTACCGTCTAGTCTAATGGAATACATAGGTTTAGTTTTAGTATTAATACAGCAGCACACTAACATCACTTACACTAGTAATGTGCTTATTAGCAGTACTCTACTGTACCCCGTGCTGGTTTTGACCTGGATAATTCCTGCTCCCTCAGGAACGACAATAATGTCAGGCTTTCGGCAGTAGGAAAAAATCTTACGAAAGGAGCCTTATTTCCGCCCATCCTGAAGAAATCCGTGACAGTTTAAGACCCACAGTCCAGCAAACTTGGGAAAGTCTCCCCACTGTGAGACAGAGAGAGAAAAGAAAGAATCAACCCAGAGCTTTGCAGAGTGCAGCGGGTTCTCTCACGGGGTGTTTATGTTCTTCACTAAGCAAAAGAACTAGGAAAACACATAAAGGTATATGAAGAAGAGTTATATAAGAGCCTAGAGAGTGCCCTCTCATCGCTTAGGAAGGACATGTAATTCAGGTGAGATCTCCAAGGACTTGATTAATACTAAAGACAGAGAGAGAGATTTGGTCTTTTTCTTGGCAAGTAGTAGATTTTATAGACAGCAGAGGAAAAATGCCAAGCTGACTGAAAATGCAGCAATAATTCTGAATTCAAACTTTCAGAGCTTTAAGGTGAAGAGAAGTCCTCAAACAGTTTATATTTGTCTGCAGTCACAACTAGGGGAACCATAAAAAGCAGGGACCTGTTTAGGAAGTATAAGCATCCAGAATGAAAACTTTATTTATTCTTCCTGAATCAGCTGCTGGGTTTGGAGTATAATTAAGACTGCCACTGCCCTTGTGTTTGTATCTGTTATTCAAAAGACATGGTCTTTCCCTTTCATATGTGTCATTCTTGTACTAGCATTTCAGTGCCTGCTAATGATGCGAGTGAGACTGGTACCACAACAGAGTTAAAGGAGCAGCTTACATAAAGGATGTCCATCCCTATTTCCAGTGTAGCAAAATCAGCAATACTCTCCGAAGATGGCAGGGCAGACGGAGCTGAGGAACGTCCCAAACTGCCTGACATAAGCCTGTTCTTTGAAAACCACTCACCTGCGTATGCCTCTACCTAACCCACTTTACAAGTGTGCTGTTACAATATATTGCTAGTGATCATTCGTTTGCAATACACAGAAGCTGCATTTTATTTTTACTTTATCCTCTGATAAAAAGAATAAGAAATGGCCAATAAAATACCTGCAGCTGTAACATAAAGAATGTAACCATAACATCTGTTTCCAGAAGGGAACCAGAATGGAAGGGAACAAATGATTCAGGGAACCCGTGTTCACAGAGCTGGGGGAAGGGGTTTTGTGTGGCCCCTCACTACTATTTAAGTTGAGTTCGAGGTTGCAAGGGTGCCTGGGTTGTTGTTGTGATGTTTTGTATTTTGTTGCTTTTATTTGTCATAGGCTGGTAAGTAAATGCTTGTTTTCATGTAAGGTTGGGGATGTTTCTCTAAATCTGTAGTTTTGAGAAAGTTAATTATGGTGTCTGTTAGTGAAGAAATGTATGTGGTAAATGAGTAAATTTGAAGGAGCTGGGATCACTGTGTGGCTTTAGCTGGCCATGTGTCTTAAAATTGTAGTATGGTGGAAAGGTTCCCCTAATAAAAAGGTGGTCACTGTTTTAATTTCTAATTAAGGATTTAGGGATTGTA
Source organism: Dromaius novaehollandiae (assembly GCF_036370855.1). Taxonomy (NCBI): domain Eukaryota; kingdom Metazoa; phylum Chordata; class Aves; order Casuariiformes; family Dromaiidae; genus Dromaius; species Dromaius novaehollandiae. The sequence continues at coordinate 5,361,256 of NC_088118.1, forward strand.
CTTCTGTATTGAGAAGGCTATGTGACCTGCTTTTGGTTTTCCCCTGCTCCAGTAAATGTGAATATAGAAGCAGAAACTTGCAAGAAACCATATTGCTGTTGTGAGTGCAGTTTTTTAAGAAAAATGCTCTACTATGATATGATGATAAGCCAATAAATGAAGCTTGAACTTCAGGAATACTTCTAGTGCTTATTGGCACTTTGCTTAACTTAATGGCCTAAGCACTTTTCTAATAGTTCTAGCAGATATGCTGTTGCCTTTCTGATGGAAAGGCTGGATGCCTATCCTTAAGCTAAAAAATGTGGCGTTCTGAAACACTATGGTATTTTGGTGGAAGAAATAACTAATGAACTACAGTGGGGCTGTGTTGCCTTGGTTGGCCTGTAGTCTGAAACTGACTTTCCCTGTACTAACTGTGTATAGAAATCGTGTTCATGTGGTTTCAACTAGAGGAAAATACTTTCCTTGTAGAGAATAATTGTAGATAGCTTGTCTCTTATCCTTAAAGACTGGTTGGTTTTGTTGTTGTTCTGCCTTTATAGCTGCTCTAGCTGAAAGCATAAACTTGGTTTCCCCTTTAAGTTCAAGGAGCTGCCTTTGTAAGGAAGCTGCATCTGAACTATGTTACTGCACAGACTAATTAACACCAGCTGTGCCTTGCTATTGGCAATAAACTTGGGTGGGTGGCTCCTGTGAATCCTTGAGAATAGGTGCAGAGGCCTTAGCCTTGAATCGCCTTAGCACTACAGACTTGGCTTACCATGAAGCTGATAGGATTAGACAGTGATGGTGTCATCTCTTTTGCCTTACTGATACTTCCCTGAAGTGGGGTAGGATGATAGCCTCTGGTGCATGGAAACTCAGTTCAGCTTCCTGTGTAAAGTGACGTCAGCCCTTCCTGTCATGTGGGAAGGACCTTGCAGGGTCTCTGCTGCAAGCCTATAGGCTCCTCTGTAGAAGTCCTATGGGAACTAAGTAAGTGAACTGTGGGTATGCGAGGCTGCTGTGAAGTGGTCAAGATGAAAAGTTTTTCTTTCTTGCAGGTCCTGTTGACTGGGGAGATGGGGAGCGATTTCAGCCAACAGATCTGTTGTGTGACTTGTTGGAGATGCAAGAAGCAGGAGGCAGAGGAAGCATTTGAAGAGACCAGTGAGACCAAGCCGATCTTGCAGACCTCGGGGGAAACATCGATACGCGTTGACAAGCAGCCTCCCACGCAGGTCCCGGAAGCCTCCGAAAGAGGCCCTGAGGAGGTGGAGTCACTGTGCTGGGACCACAGGCTGCTGGCTGGCATCGCAAAGGACAGTGGAGAGACCTGCCCTGATGCAGAACCTGTGGGAATGACTGAGGGTCAGAAGGCAGCCTGGGACTTCGCAGATTTCTTTGTGGCCTCTGCAGTTATGGACACCAAAGGAGAAGCTGAAGTCTTAACCCAATTAGAAAACCAGCAAAAAAGGGAGAAAGCGGGTAACACAGAAGAGATGAAAACTATTCCTCAGGCTTCTGAGGCCCAGCCTGTTTTACACACAGCTCAGGATGTTAAGCTTATTGCAGATAAAGGACAATTTGGTGAACAGGCTGAGACTGGCAGTGAGGATGCCCCATGTGCTGAAATAACTCTCCAAGAAACAGATATTCCCAAGCTGAAGCAGACCACTGGTGAGACTGCAGCTGGCCCTGGCTGTGAGATCCAGCCTCCTGCAGAGACTGGTGAGAGTCTGATGGGAAGGGACCTGTCACTGTATGCTGTGCTCACGGCAGAGGAGACTGGGACCTACCCTCCTGCTGAGCATACAGAAGAGACAGAGGGGGCTAAGCCTGCTGAAACAAGTCCTCAATCTGCTGAGAGGGCCAAGCTCATGTGTCTCTCTGAGACAGCATCTCTACCTACTGTGCAGGCTACACAGAAGGCTAAGGAGACGGCGGATCCTTCAGAAGTCGTACCGAAAGATATGTCTGAAATGCAATTTACTTCTGCGATCTCGTATGAGTGCCTGTATACAGGAGGGAAATTTCTAGAGCCAGCAAACCAGCTGCTTGACTTCTCATGGCAAGAGATCCAGCCTAGTGTGCTGACTGTGCAGGAGGTGCGGAGCCACTGCAGTACAGAGCCTGCTGAAGTAGGGGAGGTGGTTGGTCCTTCAGGTGACCAAGACAGAGTCGTCTGTGATCTGGTGGAAGATGAAGAGGTGACGGAATGTGATCCAAAAACTCCAGCAGCTGAGGCAGGGCAGCAGCAGAGAGTCATGCAGCAAATCACAGATGAACCATTACCTCGTACGGAGATCGCTGTGGAAGAGGAAGCAGAGTGCCCGGATGTGGCACCCTTGCTGTCTGAGGTACGTGGAGTGCAGTAAAAGTAGAGGTTGAGAGTGCTGAAGTGTGAGACCTGAGGATACCACACCTAGGGGCAAGGATGGTGCACCTGCCTTTGCAGAATTTCCTCCAGCTCAAGCTATTGAACCAAGAACTTTGCAAGATCTGTCCTGGACTCGAGAGAACAATCTCACCAAACTACAGCAGTATGAATTATGCAGTAGATGTTTCCAGATGTTCTCCTGAGTCACAGCTCAGCTCTTGATGGTTTTTTCTTTCCTTCCCATCTTTGAGTAGTTGACTTTTCAGGAGCTTATGCTTTTATTGGGAGGGCAATCATTCCGTTAAGCAACTGTGGCTAACAAACGTTGGGCACCGCATTCCCTCAGCGTGGTATGGTGATAGGTAGTCACTTCTCACAATCTTAACAAAAGCCTGGGCATGGAGTAGACAAGTGCTCCTTTAATCCAGCCCAGTCAGGAGCTTGCTACTAGGCTACAACCATTTCCTCTGCTACCACTAATCAAATATGCTTGAACTATGTCCCTGAACACTTTTGTTGTATGATTGATAGTCACTGCATTACTGTCAGTATTGAACAAATACATTCAGAAGAAGGCAATGAAATACTAATTCTGATTTGTTCTATGTATCTGTAATAGTGCAAGTGTTGATATGAGTTATATTTATGCAGAAGTTTAAAAAAATGTAGTCTTCATCAGAATGCATAAGGTCAGTGTATTGCAGCCTAAATCTACTGACTTTTAATGTTCATAACTGTTCATACTACCAATAAAATGTTTTAAGATCACTGCAAAATGTGTTGTATATGCTTTCTTTGTCTTCCCTTAAAGAGGGAAAAATAACTGAAATTACTGTGTGTTTTTCTCTGTATGCTCCAAAGGGGAAACTGCCCAGCTTGGGGGGGGGGGGTCCTTCCAACCAACTGAGTGACCATATGGAGTAAAGCTTGCCCAGGTGTGTATGGGGGGGTAGTATGGAACATGAATTATCTTAGCTGTTATAATGAGTGAGGAATAGGACTTCCAGGCATCCCTTGAAAAAGGGGAAAGAAGTGTCATCTCAGTGACTCTCACTTCATATTGCTTACATGCAGCTGATTCTGAGGAGTCAGGAGTTGAGTGCCTCAGGTGAAACTGGCTGGTGGGGTGGGGGGGATGACTTAATGCTTTGAGAAATTGCCTTGGTAAAGGGACAGACTGAAGACTCAAACTGCACTTCCTAGGCCATAAAGGATTGTGTGTATATAAGACTTGGCAAACCAGCCTTCCTTCACCTATGAGTCCATGTACTACAAGGACAGAGGTGCCTGTAACACTTCTCTGCTACTTAAAAGGCTTCTCTGAGTTAGTAAACAACTTTTGTTGATCAGTTGGGCTGCCTTTACTGAGATGTTAAACACTGACTTTTGAGGGGCCTAAAAGAAGCAGGGAAACTTGTAAATAAACACATTTCTGCAGAGCTAACCAAAAACTCTTTTTTTCCCCCCCCCAACTTTTTTCCTACTTGATTTTTTTTCTACCAAAAGCTGCACAGTCCTCACTGGTAAAACTAGTGTCAAGTGCTGCCTAGTAGGCGACTGGGCAAGCAACTGCTTTACCCCCCCCCCCCTCAAGTCTGACTCAGCACTTCAGGCAGAAGAGATGCTAGAGTTAGCAACCCTGAGAGAAATCTAACTTGGTCACATTTGTGCCTGTCTGTGGGCTAATGATTTAATTCTGTTAAGTGAGGTTATAAAAAGTAACTGTGCCATGGAAAGTGGTTCTGAGCTTTTTGAGATCTCTGGCACTTGTTGCCTCTGCCTGGCATCAAGGGGATGGTGGATCAATCTGAAAACTTCATGTTAGAAGTTGTATTCTGGAAAAACTAAGAGTTAGCATGGAAACCATGTTGCAGGCCTGGGTGTCCGAAAGCCCTTCTTGCTCTTTGAAGAGGAAATTTTTCAAACGTAGCCTGTCATTCTCTTGTAATGTCAGCTGTATGTGGAATGAGGGAAGCCCCTGGGCAGATCACCCAGCGTATCCAGATGCCATACTTAATGTACTGATAGGCCCTGCCTTGTGCCCAGGAAGGAAGAGACAGTTCTTCCAGCAAGAGGGAGTGACCTGGATTCTATTTAAAACAAAAAGAAAGGCGGGGGGTGTAGACCAGTGTCCTAAACTGACTTCCAGCACACTACATACATTGATGCTATCTAGATGGTTTTATTTTAATACAGTCCTGTTTCACAGCTTTCAATCACGCAACACAATTCTGAACAGACATCTGAGCCAAGCTCTTGGTAAAGGCACTTTTTTTTTTTTCTGTCAAAAAATCGGGTGTATGTTTTTGTAGAACCTTCCTTTTAAATATATCAGAACAGGAAAGGCTTTCAGAAAAAAACCTAAACTCGGTCAAAACATTGCTTCAACAATAAGATTTTAGCTTTTCTCCCCCGCCCCCCCCCCCCCCCGGTGTGTTATGCGGCCACCTTCTGCAGTGTCTCACACGCAAGAGATTTCCCAGGTTATTTGAAACGTACAGAAGCTGGACTTTGTTATTAGAATGTCTTCATTTCTCACAATGAAACAGTGCTGAAGAGAGAAAGTTTATACCTTGAATCTCAACGGTATTCCAAAAATCTAGTGAAGAGCCTGATGACTAGGCATCTTCCCATTCTACGAGATACTGAAATAAGTATCTGTGAGAGCTGTACCTAAGAGTAACATTTCTCTCGCTTACAGTCAATTAACTCAAAACTTCTCATAACATTTTCACAACAAGGGTGCACGCTTTTAGCATTGGGAGTGTCTCAACAACTTCTCCTCCCATCCCTCTTATCCACAATGTTGATCAAGCGTTTCCCTGTTTTTAACTGATTTGCTGGTTTCTTTCCTTTTGTACCTTTTATTCTTTAGCTGTGACTCTTAAAGGATAGCTAACTGGCTTCTACTCATTTGCAAATTCTCTTGCAAAACCTAGTGGGATGCAATGAATAAGATCCTGTGGATGCATCGCTTCTTTGCAGTTAAACTGTTTTGCAAAGCACCGACACGTACTGCCTGGACTCGCAGCCCTACAGGGACCAGAGTTTTACGGCCGCTCATCTGCGGCAGTCTCCGTGTATTGTCCATTATGTATCTTACACACTGAAGTCATGGATTAACTTCATTTATTAATGGGCAGAAGTTTTCCATAGTCAAACCGTAAGCTACCTCTATATTTCAGTTCCATCGAAGCCCAATAGAAAATATATAAAAAGCTTTTGGAAAGCTGTCATAACCCAGATATCAAGCGAAACCCTTACAGCCAGTGTAAAAATGCAGTCAGTGTAGCCACAGAGGAATGGAGGCCTGTTTATTATTGTACGGAGCAGATGTTAGACCGCATTAAAAGGCAAGGCGTGGGCATTGCCGTGTTGTGGTCTCAGAGCGGGCTGCGTGCGGGGCATTACCCAGCTCTGAAAGCTCCTTCTGCATTTCTGTAGCAAGGGAATTATAGAAGGGAGATGAAATATAGGATACCGAACCAGACCCGGCATCAAAAAATGTTAAGCCCGCTTTTTAAAAAAATAGCCAGGAATCCGTCTCTGTTGATCCTCTCGCTCCTATGCGCATCCACTGCTTTCGGCAGCGGATATTTAGGATCTGCCTTTATGCTCCCGTCTTTGGAATTACTTTGTTTTTAATGGATATTTGCTTTTGTGTTTTGCCCGTGTGACCTATTTAATGTTACAACTGACTTCCAGTCAGTAAACATAACCAGAGTGCTACAGTAATGTTAATGCCAATAGAGGGTGATCAGCTGTGGCTGGAAACATTAAAATAATCTGCAACCACTGTAAAATAGCTAATTGCATGATTCAATCACTTGAAGATAGCATAAAAGTGGTAAGGGGGATAATTTTTCACCCCTAACTGCTCAGTATAAAATAATAGCAGAGACCGCAGTTGCGGTCACATCGTTTGCAGATGAAAGGACAGTTCGTACACCGCCTGCGGTACGGCTGTTACTCTGCTGCGCCACATGGCAACTTACAAATACTCATCAGGTTCCTCTGACCACCACTGCACCATATTCATCTTTAACTTTAAGTAGTTAATGGCAATTATTGAACGACCGCTGCCAAATAAATGGTTAGGAAAAATAGGAAACACTGCAAAGGGGAACTTTGCAACCTGGCGGAACTAACATTGGGAGACAAAGGGGGAAGAGATTATGTGTAACCACCTCCTCCTCCTATTTAAGACCAGTCTGATGCTTCTGCCTTGTAGGTGTTGGGTGTTAAGTGGAGGTTGTTTCTGGTAAGGTGGGGGCCTGGGGCCTGTTGATTATGGGGTGCTTATGGTATATGTTTGTTCTGTGGGTGTGGCTCCAGGTTGGCTTGCTGTTTGATTTTGGTGGGGGCTTTCTTAGAACTCTGAGTATAAGTAGCTTTATTGATCTTAACTTGTGTAGAGGTAAGTCTCAAGAGGTAAGTAAGTGCTAGAAGTGTTACTTTGCTTCTTAATTTGTGTTGCAACTCTGGTGCATAATCTTCTTTTAGCAGTTTTACTAAGGAATAAAGCATACCATCTGCTTCTGATTTCAAATTCATGTGATAATTTCTTCTCTGTTTCTCTCTTCCCCCATGCAAGCCCTTATCTAGTATTGGTGGTCTTAACACTTCCTTGGCTAAAGTGACAAGAGTCTAACAAACTTGGCAGCTTTGCTACACAAATCTCAGTTTCTTGTAGTCTGCTGATAACCAAGTCAAAGTTGCAAAGTGCTTAGAGTGGCTGTATGAGTATCTAGAGGTGAAGAGACCTCTAGGTGACAGCACATCAGCTGTACCTTGGGAGAGCAGTGAAGCAGTGGTGAGATGGGTTTGTTAAACTCAGAGGTGTAAGCTGTAGCTCTCAGATAGGCAGTGGGAGGGGAGATCTGCTATGTTCTGCTTTGCAACTGTAATCCAGAGGCTGTCTAGTAAGGAGGCTATCTGCTGCAGGTTAGCTGAGAGAGACCAATTAAAATCTGGCCTCCCAGGCTGAGCGCTCTATGTAAAGTTTTTGCATCAGCAGTTAGACCAGCTATAAATTAGTCAAACTGCTGAAGGCAAATATTGAAACTGTATTAGCAACTGTTAGAACTTTATAAAACCTCTAGAGATTTACAAAAGCATGCTAAATAACAAATCTTAATTCCTGGTGTGCAAGAACATCAGCTTTGAGTCTACGGAAGAACAACTTGATGCCTGAAATGGAGAGATTGTAGCAGCAGGATAAAGAAAGTGAATTGCTAATGCAGTGGAAACCTGTGATAGTAAGTAAGTATCTAGCTCCATATTAAAGTGGGAGGTTGCGAATGAGATAAATACATGATTTGCAAGGCTGTCCTCAGCAGGAAGGCCTGGATCTCCAGCAGGCTAATTGAAACTAGCACAGGCTATTTAGGGTATGTCTTCCTTTCCATCACTATCAAAAAAGCATGTTTATAAAACCAGTAACCTTGCATGGTTGCCTGTTTTTAAACTGCATTTCTCAGGCAGGATTTTGGGTACAAAAGCCTCAGTTTGAAGTCTCTTTTCCGTATTAAGCCTGCTCTTCTTTAGGTGGCCTCATAACCAAAGTAACAGTAGCATGCTGGGAAAAAAAACAGTGCTCTGTGGGATGACTTCAGTAACAAAAAAAATCTTTTCTCCTTAGAATGCTGAATATTTTTGACCTTTCAGGAGAAGTCTACTACCCCAAGTCTCTAAATCGAGCAGAAGTGGGCTGTATTAGCCACTGCTGTACAACAGAATGCAGCAATTCTGCCTGAAGATGACTAACAGCAGTGTGTGCATGAATGTTAGCTTCCTAAAAGCTTAGAAGGAACTGTAATTTCTTTTCTGGAGTAGTCTTGTTTGGCTAGACTTGTATGTTTTTTTTTTCCCCCTTCTCTTTTCTTCTCCTTCCTTAAACTGCTGTTTTTAAAAGCTCTTTCTCTCCTCAGTCATGTGCAACTCTGCCTGTACTCAGCTCGCTCTGGTGACCTTTGACAATGCCCTCCACATAATCCATGTAAGAAAATGACAACTGACTCCCACAAATGGGTGTGTGCAAATAAACTGCCATGTCTTCCAGGTGTCAAGCTGCTCCTTGGTTAAGAGTGACACAGAGCTCCCCGCTCATCTTCTGGCAGCGTGTAACTTAAAGCAGGGTGACAGCCCCTCGAGAAGAAGGCCATTTGTGGGGTTGCTCCTTTCAGCTTTGGCCATGGGAGGAATGTTCAGCAAGAACAGGAGGCTCCGTGTGTTCCCTAAGAGCGTTGCCTTTTATAAGGCCAAGGGAAAAAAGACCCAGAGGACTGCACGTACATCCCATGATGCTTCAACGTGGACCGGGGAGAATCATCTTCATTCGGCACGTATAGGACGGACTCCGAAAGGCCGTGAAGCTTCTGCTGAAGAACTAGAGTCTGACAGAACTGAAGGTGAGTCTGCTGCCCAGGCTAAATGGGACAGGGGAAAGCAGGCTGCATCTCTGCATGCACAAAACACTGAGGCCCCTTGCACTGTGACTGCTGAAGATGGACAGGATGTCGAGGTGCCACAAGAACCTGAAGGTGAACCAAACACAGAGGTGATGGAGCCCCAGGAGCCTGCTGAACAGACAACATGGGAACCCTGCTCTGCCATGAGAGGCCTACAAGAGCCTGGTAAGACTCCAGCTGCTGTGCATCCCGCTGGTGGCTGGACACCTGACAGACAGGTCGCTCAGGAGGATCACGAGGTGTTACCCATTACACAGACTATGGTAAGGGCTGAAGTCCATGTGTCAGCAGAAGTCCAAGGAGGACCCCGTGAAGTTCAGCCTGCCATGGGGATCCCGCTGGAATCTGGGATGCTGACTTCTGCAGAAGAAGAGGCTACAGTGAGAAGTGTTTCAGAGGATTTGTGTGTTGGAAAGCCTCGCCAGGATGTGCCTGTGCAGAAGGCAGCTGAGTTGCCAGCTGCCCCATGTACTGTGGGGGAGTCAGAGCTGCCTTTGAAGACTACAGATGCTGGAGAGGGTGTAATGGATTTGGAGAACTCTGCAGAAGGGCAGGCAGTAGAAGAGAGAGCCTGCTGTGCTGCTACAGCCCCACCTGATCCCGGAATGGAACGAGATACAGAAGTTCCTGCTACTGAGAATATGGAAGAAAATTCTTTGGAACCAGAGCAAGCGGAAGAAATGACTGAGATCTCTGGGCAGACATCAAAAGAGATCCCATGCTGTCTGACAGGAACCCAGCCTGCTCTGCATGAGGAGGAGGAGGAAGAGATCAAAGCTGGCACCAAGGGGAAACTGGCCTGCTGTGGAGACTGCGATAGAGAACTGAAGGAGCATGAGACTGGGTGCAGTAAGCATCCAGCAGACTGAGGGTTTGTCTGCAGATCAGCGATCAATCTGCTGTCTTGATCCTGCAAGAGACCATAAGATGGATGTGTGCCCAATAGGGCCTTCTACCCTAAGGGACCCGGAGAGCAGGGGGTTATAAAGCCTGCTTTGGCAAGTGGTGCTGCACTTGAAGAGCCGGTAGAAGTTTTCTGCAGGTGGTACTAACTCCCTCTCTTCTACCCTTGGGTGGGTGAGCAAAGTGTGCCTCAGTACAAAAAGTATACCAATGTAGATGATTCTTCCTCTTTTTTCTCCATGTGCACATATACTCTAGTGCTATGCACTTCATAACTATCTCTGTGCATCACTGCACAGGGTTAAATTGTCTCTGATAATTACTAGGAAGTATTAATTGCACTTGTCTGTACACTCCACTTTGACTGTCACTGCTATTCTAAACCAACCATGTTGGAATGCTCTGTGGACAGCAAAGTCTGTGCTGTAACTTGAATCAATAAATGGGCGCATTTTAACACTTGTTATTATCAAATGTTGTTTCACTAATGGCCAACTGCTTGGCAGTTTGTGTTAGTTTAATAGAGGTAAACCTGGCACTGGAGGTGATGGAACTAACAGCCTGACCTGTGCATTTATGGGTAAATCCATCCCAAGAAAGGATGGAAACACTTCAAAGCACCTGAAACCCCAGCTGTGAACGATACCCCTTCCTCAGTTCTCCCTTTAGGTGAAGGTGAGGGGAAACCTTTTATTTTTGATTACAGGTTCTCCCATAACAGACTTGGTCAACTGTTTAAGTTAGAGGCACCAGCTGACTGCTCTCTTTTAGTATTACTAGTCAGGAGGCAGAATGACATTTCTCTGTGCCCCCTATTTGGGAGAAGTGAACCTGCAGTTACAGAGCCAGTAATTGGGCCTCTTTGGTAGCAGGAATGATGCTGTGTTTGGCCATCCAGTTCCTCACCTGTGTGGAGAGGTTATTCTGCTATAGCCAGGTAAGGTTTCCTATCCTGAATGGCATCGCTTGTTGATGTCACTTCAGGCCATCTAATTCTGCAGTTGATGGCTTAGATGCAACAGTGGTTTTACTGCTGAAGCTGAAAATAGTTGCATCCCCTGTGCTTGGAAAGCTCAGGCTGAGAGAGGAGAAGCACCCTATGGGAGTGGCCCTCTTCAGAGAGTAACCAAGAAGATAAACATTTTGGTGTTCGTTTTGCTGCAAATGAGGAATACATGTGATATGTGCTGCTCTCTAGGTACACAGCTTCTAAGTGCAGCAGAGTTTCCCACCCTCAACAGACTGGATCAGTTAAGCAGGACAATTGCTGAAACCATCACTGAATTTGAACATGATATAGCACTAAAGAGAACCAGAAAAAGAACACAGTCTAATTTGTTTGCCTTCCTTTAAACCTAAGTAGACTTTGGCACCGAATTATCCTACTAGATCTCCTGGGGAAATACAAGTGAAATAATGACTTGTACTAGACTGAAGTCTAGAAAACTACAGTGTGAAGGAGAGTAAGATCAGTCCCCTCGATGGAAATCACCTCTGTTCTTGCACATTTCCTGTAATAAAAATGCTTGGGGAGGGGAATAAAAGCAAGTCAGGACATGATGATTTGGATAGCTATGTATCTACTTAAAGGATGACTGGTTTCACTGGCTTGATTAGATGCTTAATCAAATTGGGAAGAGGCTGTATCCTTAACAACATTTCTTTAAACCGAAGGACCAGGTTGGCATGTCGTGAACCTATCAATTTAAGGCGAGCATTGTTAGAGTATTTTTCAGTCAGGATGGAATCTTACTGTAGGCTCTGTTCCCAGAAATCTTCCCCCCCACATGGCTTAAATCACCCGGACGGGTTCCTCCTTTCCGACACAAGGAGCTCTAGGAGGCCTAAGGAAATGACTGAAAAGAGGTGATGTTAGCAGAGAGCAATAGAAGCTTCCTTTGCAGAGCGTAAGCAAGCTCTGCATCTTTCTGCCTGTATCTTAGATATTCAAATGGGCAACTATACTTAATTGCCAAGTATCTTCAAGTTTAGTGTTAATCATCTGCCCTCTGTTCTCTAGTTAAGATGAAAACCATGTTTGACAATGTGGCACAACGAATGTAGAAAGCAGTAAGATATTCAAGAAGAGAATCACAGGGGTTTTTTGTAGATAAAGGAATGCTGTTGCTTCTTGCGTTGGGCAAGTGCTGAACGCCAGAAAGAAAGAAACTACCAGGGGCAGGTTAAGGCAGAAAGTAGGAGGAAGCTTGCATAAGTTCATGGCAAAGGATCACGGAACTGATGGCAGGGCAGGATTCTCAGGCTGACTTTTATCACGTAGTCTGGGTGAGCATTTCAGAAAACGGCGCAAGGATTCATTTCGGTTCTGGCAGAAATACATTTCTGAATTCTCCCATTAAAGAATCACTTACTTTGAAACTAAGTTTGTCTTTGTATTTCATGCTTGTGACTTACTTAATGCTTACATCTTGCTGCCTGTCAGTGAACCACACAGAAGTGGTTGAGGAACCCTTACTCCCACTATGACCTGTGGTCATACATAGCCGAGATGGAAGATATCAGTCAAATCTACAGTCATAACAAAATGTATAATTACATGACACTGGTTACTGGTAGACAGAAACAAGTGACAGGGATCAATTTTCACCCTAAATAGTATCATACAGAATAATACCTCAGGCTATAGTTTTACAAACATTATCCCTAAATGACAAGCCTACTTTGCGCAGACTTCTGTATAGCTGTTAATCTGTCAGTCTGCCATCATATGTTGTTAAGCGATCACCAATTCGCGTGAAAAAATGTGACGTGGTATTGCATTTCAATATTACCTGACTTTTAGTATCTAAATTGAACTACAGAATGAGAGCGAATCTGGAAAAGGAGCCTACAACCTGAACCACGGTCACTCCGCTCCTGCTCTGAAAAGGGAATAATCTTCTCCTTTCTCGAAAAGTCCTGGCGGAAGGAAATATTTCAGCAGGTCTAATACTGCAGGGACTTGGAAAAAGTGTTTTGTGCCGTACTCCATCTCCATTTAAAACTATGTGAAGGTTTACAATGTAAGAGTTGACCCCTGGGCAGAAGCTGTCAAAATAGTGAAGTTGTTCAGAAGATGTTCCTCAGTAAACAAGAACAGTAGTTGCCATTCATCTTCTGACAGTGTATCTATTTCAGTTCTGATGCTTTCCTTGAGTCTCGATCGTAATCTTTTGGGTTTCTTAGATGTGCCCCCCCCCACACACTCTAGAGCCAGGCTTTCCTCTCAGATGCTAGCAATTGCATTGCCCTGCTTTATCCTACCCAAAGTTACACCTGGGGAAGACTTTGCTCTCGCTTTTGCAATTCCAATGGCTTTAATTGCTTACACCAGAAGAGACTTGCATTTCTTATAGCTGCATTGACTCTAATGTCAAAATGGAGGTTTTTGCCCTTTTCATCTTGTAAAATATTTGGAGAAAAAGCTGAATAGTGCTGTCGCTAGCCTGAGAATGAAAGGTACTTGTCTTCTGATGATTTCTTCGCAAATCTTTTAATATTGCTAATCCTAACCGGGATCAGTGAATTCAAACTCTGCTGAAAATAAAGATGCAAGTCTAAGCTTTCAAATGTGACTCCTTTTACAAGTGTTAAGGCTTAAGTTATGAAAACACTTTACTGCTTTTAAATTCTTATGCCTGTCCTTGCAGACAAGGAAAGACAACTCCATAACAACATAAAAACTGTACCATCTAGCGCAGAAATAGAGACCATCCATGATTTTGCTTCAGGAATGCTGACCTCTCTTTCACTGCCACTGCTGAATCGATGCAAGTTACACTTCTTACTGCTGTCCTTGTCTCATCTTTTGGGGCAAGTTCTAATTGGAGAATTTATTAATTGCACAGCAGTGCGAGTACAGCTCAGCTCTGTTCCCAGGCGCTAGGCTGCCCTCTTAAGATAACAAGCAGCAAATCCTTTGACTAGTGAATCAGCTACAAATCACTGCAAATAAACATGAGAGTAGTGTTACCAATTCATACAAGTCTCTTGTGGACCATGTGGATTGTAATGTAATTTTTTGCTCTCAGAAAATCTTAGCTCTTGTTGCTAAGAATCTTTGCTTTTAACTTTTATAGATATAGAAGGCTTTTTGTCATCCAGCAGAAAGCCTTAAAAATATGACCTGAGCACACCTGAGAAAGTTAAAGCAGGCATTTTTAGGAGGCTTACATCTCACAGACGCTTGTGTTGCAAGGAGCTCCAGTATACGTTTCTTTTCCCTTGGAAGCAGTTGTGAAAACTCAATAGCACCTTAATGACAGTAAGTCTGTTTCTCAGGAGCTGCTTAAACTGTTTACAAAACTTAGTGAAGAGCTCCAGCTGATCAAACAGTAAACACTTCCCTTAGCAAACACTGCAATTGTGCTGTTGGTCAGTATCTCTTTGTCAACGCAAAACACTCCTGCTTCACTTTAAAATAGTGTGTCTCCTCCTGCCTTTCAGAAACAAAATATCTTCCTTGCTTACTTGCACATTTTTCCCTTGATAAGATGCGAGCTGTCCAGATTTAAAGCCACAAAACCTGTCAGTGATCTGACAACCAAAACCAAACAAGAAAAGAAAATTTTAAAAAGTTTCTAAAGAAAAGTCAGTCAAAACAACTTTCTCAACAAAAAGCACTCTTCAGCCAGAAAAAATATGATCACAAAGTCCCAACCAGCTCTGCCTCTTTCGTTACGAACGCGTGCGGCCAGCAAGGCTTTCAGAAGACGGAAAGCACCTGAAACGTGCTGCTCGGGTGTAGGAGATGTACCGTACCTAAGCATAACTGTACACACCTACTGAACCTAAGCATTGGTCCTAAGCTACAAGGTATTTTTCCTAAAGCTTATCGTGTAGCTGTTGCTCAGTCTGCGCTACAGGTTGTTATTGTCAATTTGCAGAAAGAAATACAGTATCACATTCTCTTTCAGTTTTGTAAAAACATTTGGAAGAACAGGTAATATTTAAATGCACAAAAATTTATGCTCTGAACCAAGAAAGCATGTTACACGATGTTTCATAAGCACCGAAAGTAAAAAATGCTGCTTTTTTTCTTTTGGGCAGCATGGCTCGTGTAAGGGAACAATAATTCAATCATGAGGTTTCAGAGGGAAGTAATTCAGTGTTACCACCCTGCCCTATTTAAGAGGGGCCTGCTGACCTGCAAGCCATATGCTATAGGAGCTGCCTGGGAAGTTTCACTTTGAAGCTATGTGAAGAGTTGTCTGAATTAAGGTTTGGGAGTTTTTTTGTTTGTTTTTGTTTCAGTCGTTGGTCTAATTATTTCTAGTTAACCTTGATCTGTGTCTTTATAGTCATGGGAGCATTGTGGGGAGATTTCAGGATAAATGCTTGTAACTAGGTGAGAAATTCCCCCCCCCCCCCCTTTCACCTTTGTCTCCCATAGCGAGGTGCAGTGAGAACCCCGTCTTTAGATACTGGCAAAATCCTAACTACGTGCTCCTCTGTGTGAGGCAGCCTAGAGCAGAACTCTGTTAATGTGCTTTTAAGCTTTGCATGGATTAAAATGAATGGAGCTAGTGTGTTTTACATGGATAACAAAATACCTAAACAAGATGCAATATGGCTACTGATTATCACAGCACTGGATGCTCTTTAATCTGAACTATCCTATAAAGTCCCTTAAAAAATAAGGGATTTGTGTGGGCCTGAAACAGAGGAAACAGAACTACATCAGGAACTAGTGGCTAGTAGCACTACATTTGGTTTCAGCTTTGTGTAGGACAGCAGATAAGCACAATGCTCTGCAGGAAAACTTGCAGTTAAGCAGTGAACTGCAGCTTGTAGCTCTAGTGTGGTTTAAGAAGACCGTTTTAGATTGGTTTTTTTCTGCTCTCTTTACAAAAAGAAAAGGCCTTAGAGATGAGTAACTTGTTTGTTCTACAAACCTTGGAGCTCAAAATCTTTAACTTGAGATCTAGTCCAAATAACACTTCAGTCCTGTGCCATTTACCAACAGTGTTTGTCACCTTTACATTCCTCTCTAGGAAAAGGGGAAATGGACCCTTCAAAAGGCTGGGACGGACTCCTGACCAGATAGGAAGGAGTTATTGTAAGTTCTGAGCCCTCACTGTGACTTTCCTTGTAAACTTGGTGCCTTCTGCAGGGGTTCTTAACTGAAGCTTTAACTCTTATTTTATCAGGGTCATTCCTGAAACTGCTGTTCTAGTAAGCTGCAGCTGCTGCTAGCAAAACCTGGGTGGATGTTGATCAGCTTGTTGCTGCCTCAGTGGAATGAGGCTGTTCTAATGAATGTCTTAATACCTTACAGGTAGGAAACAAGATGCTGGGTGTGTCACAAGCCTCTTAACACCTGAGACTTCCTGGCTTTGTGATTCTCCTGTGGAAGTCCTTGCCACTACTGGAGTGGTAGCAGACTTGATTATCTGCCTCTGGCTGGACTGCTGCTGCAAGCCCTTGCCATGGGGAATGAAGTTAGCCGGAAGGAAGAGTCCTTTGCCACACCTAAAGACTGTAAAGATGATCCTGCTGGGAGAAGTGAGCATCACTGTAGTGTGCAGGGGCTTTGGGGAATGTTAGCAGGAGCGACAGCCCTACAGAGAACATAGATCTTGCAGCTTGGTGAGGGTGAAGAGGAAATGAGAGCACCCAGCAGTCATCTGTGCAGCATAATCACGCACCTGACAAGCGAACACAGACTACAGAGGCACAGCCAGATCTAAGTGGGGCCCAGGCTGCTACTGGAAAGCTGTGAGAACACGAAATTGAGCAGACCAAGTGGGTAGCAGCAGGCAATTGGACTGGTAGCCTAGCTATGGAAAGACCAGAAGCTGTTCCTGCCGCAGAGAGCACGAAAGATGCTGGGGTGCTGTTTAATGCACAGTCTGAAGCTAGAGTGTGCTCTGCTCAGCAGGAAGCCTGCAGTCAAGCTACTCAACTGATGCCTGTAGCACCTGAGGTGCATGTGAGTGTGGAGACCCAAGGGGAAGAGGCTGCTCAGCAAGACCTGCTGTTAGGGGCTGGAGCCCTGCCATCAGCTTTCAGTGCAAAGCCAGTGGGGAGGCTGTGCAGTCTGCAAAGGACATGGAGCTCCCAGGCATGCAGATTATAGCTGAGGACCAGGCCCAAGAAGATGACTCTGATGTGGCCTTGCAAGCATCTCTATAGCATGCTATACAGGCTTCACATGAAAGTGAGGCCGAGGCTAATGCAGTGACTTCTCCAATCTCTGTTTGAGTAAATCAACAGACTGAATAGACTGTGACCGAGGATTGCTCAGACTGTGGAAGACTAATGCTATCTACTGGGATTACTTCTGTCAGATGGCTGAAGAATCTACAACATGAAGAAGGAGAGACGTAGCCTGTCAGAGACCTGGCCTAGAGAGTATAAGGGGGAAGAAGGCCCAGTTACAGCAACTGATTGAGATACTGATGCTATGAACCATGAAACCTGTTGCTGGTGAGTGATATGACAGCTGTGAGCCAGATGGAGCAGAACATCCAAGAAGTCAACCTGCACAAGACACTGACATCAACTCTCCCAGTAAAACCGGAGAAAGGACTGATCCTATGTTGTTCCACAACAATCTGGAAACCAGTGGAATATGAGTCCTGCACCAGAGTAGACAGTCCAGGTGGGGCTGGCTTGTGTACTGAATCAAATGCTAGCTCCCTGTTAAAGGAGGCAGACAGAGCGCTGAGATGCTATGCTTTTACCTGGGAATTCACCAGAACTCACCTTGGCTTTGGATTAACATGATGGAAAAATAAAGCAGGGAAAAGAGATGCCAAGGCTTGAGAATACCAAGAAATTGAGGGTAGACTGGCTTCTGCTCTAAATTCTAGGTTTAATGTTGAATTTCCATCAGCAGAATTGTAGTGTATGTGCTTTAGGGGTGTGGGGGGGTGGGGGGGGGAAGCAGCTGGCTTCATTCTTAAAACTGTCACTACATCCAGGGGCTTGCTTAGCAAGCAGTTGCTACCTTTGAAGCAAATGCAGGATGGCTTTATATGTACAAAATTGGCTAGGTAAGTCACAGGGAGAGACTGAAACAGTGAACTGGAGTGTCTCCAGTGCTCATGCTTACATATTCTCAAATATGCCTGAGCTGATTGGCTCATACTTTCTTGGGAGACCTAAATAAACTGCAGTGATAGGAGTGGTAAAACACAGGTCTTACTATAACTACAGGCACCTCTAAACTTGTAATTTCTTGTAGCTGTGGCTATATAAACTAATGTTGCTTAGCCATTAAAGCTGTGTATACTGAGGCCTTCTAAAGAATTATTATTTTTTCCCCTCAAAGTGTTGAACACTAAATGTTTTCAAGCTTCTTGCACTTACTTCACTTTGTGTTGCTAGGTGGATAAATTATTTATTGCACTTATTGTACTAGTGAAGTTGCTGTTTAATATTGTTATGACAGTTTAAATGAAACCCTTTTAGGGAGAGGGAAGTAGTAGACAGCATTTGTCTATCAGAAGACGTCAACTCTGTATCTTCAAGCTCAGCAACAATAAAATTGAGCAAGTATCTGAAACTCTTGTCTGTAGTTGAGTCCAACATGCTACCTACCACAGCTAACACTCACTTCAGTGAGTATACAAGGCAGTCTTTCCATGGGGGTGATGGGGAGAAAAAAGCCAGGGTGGGGGAGATGGTATCTAACAGAGGGTTGGCAGGCTGGTCCTGGGAGTGCACAATCTAGCTGTACCCTCACTGACTTCTCATTATGTGGGGAGACAAAGCTTTAGCCCTAACTCTAAGGACTGTAGGAGAGCACTCAGGTGTCAGACCTTTGTTCACTGAGTGACTTAATAACAAACCCTGGTTCAACATAACCCTTCTTTATCTTCAGGCTGTTGCACTTTATATTCTATCTGCTGCTGCTTCCTAAGGAAGAAAAACTATCAACAACTGAAATTCCTAGCTGAAGGGGAAGGCTTTCCAACAGGAGCAGAGGAATGAATAGTTGTGCAGATGATCTCTGAGTAATTGCAGCACCTGTATCCCCTGGATACAGATGCTTACCTTGTCCAATCTAGAGGCAATTCAAAGATGAGGAGAGATACCTAAGTATGACTCTTCTTTTTTTTTTTTTCTCTCATTAATAAAATGACTGGGCATAGTTGCCTTAGTCAGGGGTGTTAGTTAGCAACCTAGCTTATGTTGGAAAACCCTGGAATCCAGTTTCTCCCTCCTGTCCCCTTGTTCCATTTTCCACTCTAGCTTTGCAAAGACAATTAGGATACCTAGAATTAGGTGTAGAGCTGACTTTAAAACTTGGCTTCTCAGAAGAGAAAGAGTGAGAGCAGGGCAGTTCAAACAAATGGGCTTAAGGCATATGGAATGAAGTGTTTTGATATCTGAATTTTCTGGGAGAGTATTTAACTTTTTGATTTGGTTGGTTTGTTTTAATTTATTCCCAAAATGTTTGGAGCTCCATTATCAAAACTGATCTGAGGTAGTAAGTAGGAAGGTTTTGACCCAGTCAATATGCCTTGTTTTCTTTCTGGGTGAAGCCATTTGCTAACCAGGGCTGCTAGTGTGATTATAATGCTCTGAACAGTGTCTCTTTCTTGCTGATTGAGTATTTGCCAGTAAAATGGATTCCTGTCTGTGCTTTTCAAATCAGAGTAAGAGTGGGATAAGTAACTGCTCTTCTCAATGACAGCCTTCTCTTCTGCCCTGCTATTATCTGAGAATATCCTCCTGTGCACCTGAGGGAGTTCTAGGGCATGGTTTACCCATACTTAACCTGTTGTGGAAGAGACACACTAGTCAGAACTGGAGCTCAGGATAGGAGTCCTCTGTAAAGAAAGAGAGTTTATGCCTGTTCTGATGGTTTTTTTCTACACTTAGTTTTCTTCTTGTCACCTCATTTCAGTAGGTCCTATCTTCCTCTCTCAGCAAAACAGCTTGTTCCTATGCTAGTGTCCAAACTGATGAGAAACAGGTTAAACGGTAGCAGTAAGAGTGGGGGGCTAACAGTACAGCAAACCAAAATATTCCGTGTGGAATGGCCAACTGAGGATGAGCAATGTGAAACATTTTCAACACATGTAAAAAATAACCTGTGCATTTGTATCTAAGTGGAAAATGAATATCTGTAGCTTCATACCTATCTCTATAAATAAAACCTTTTTTGAGACCATGGCAGCAGAATCTGTCAATCCTGATATTTCTGAAACACTTCTGCAGTAGTGATAACATCTAACAAGAGTAAATATACCATAGAATAAACTTTTCCTTTCCTTTCCTCTCCTAGTGTTATATTGCCTCACCAAAATCACATGAAATGTGCCCCTGCCATACTCTTTTACACAATCGTAGCTGTTGCTATAGCTATTGCTTACGCTGAAAAGTCAACCTGACAAAGCATTAATTTATTTGTAAGTTCTCCTCTTCCTAGCGTTGGGATCAAACAGCATGTCTCCTTTTTGTATTTTGTTCTCTTCCATAGTCATGATGTCCGGGTTAGTCTTCCCTGCTTTTTAGTTCTTACAGCTAAGTAGTTCTTAGTCATTAAATTGCAAGTGAGCACCTAACCAGGCTGGAGTCATACTTTTATACAGTTGCTATCCATGAAAGCAGCACAAACGGTGCAGCAAAACTGCTCTGGATCCATTAGCCTCAGTTAAAAAAAACTGTAATCCCTAAATTATAGATCTATTTTTCTGTAGTTCCTGTCATTCTACCTTATGCATGCTTAAGCTTTCCGCAGAACTGCCAGTAATCGTACCACGCTGTATGCCAATTCCATTTTACTTTAAATATTTACCTATAATTCATATTTCGAATCGCACAAGAAAATCTATGTTCTCTGTTTGAAGGAATCAGCTACACGAGGCTCCTGAGAAGAACTGCCCGCTCTCCGTCTGTTCCAAGCGGCACAGGATGCGTCCTGGAGCAAGCAATGCAAGGCAACTGCTGATTTGGGGGATGTGGGGAAATGGTTTGGTGTCACCATCTACCTTATTTAAGAGCAATCTCTTCCCGTACTGAATAAGAAATAAAGGCTGAAAAGCTGTGATGCTGGAAACGGTTTATGTAAGGTTCACCAACCCTCCCATGCTACACCTACTATTACTATTATGCATTTGTAAACATCTAGTGTTTTCATAATGTATTTATTGAGTTTGATAACACTAATGCACTTGGCTTGGTCCATCAGGCAGAGCAAGTTATTAAAAGCATGGGAAAGGAAATAAAATAGTACCAGGAAGGCACAAATGTACCTTTGTGCTGCGTCTCTGCCAGAAATGGGATGCTTTTATTGTTCTTTAATTGTATTGTGAGTTAAAAGGATGTTTGTCTCTTTCTAGCAATGACAGTTAATCTGCATGAGATAGATTTCAAAAGGAATTAATAAATAGATCTGTATGTGGGTCCCTCTTTCTCCTTTCCATAAGGTTTTCTTCTCCTTTTTCCCTGCGAAGGACTTAATCTTTCTAATGGTAATAATTCTGGAGTTCTACAACAGTGCTCTACAAACATCACTCTAGGTGAAATTTTCTCTGCATTTGAAACATGCTGCCTCTTATTATTAACCGAGTTAGAAGAGATGGCATTGATGTGGCTTCTGATCACTCAGTAAATGAATGATAAAATATTAACTCAGGGCCTGAAATCCACCTGTTTCTGATCTCTTTAATCAGGAGACAATTTGCCTTTCCTTTCTCTTCCCTTCTGTACCCTAACAGGCCTGTGAAGGGCTACTCTAGCTAAACGTGAACTTCTTTCTACAATTAACAAATGGACTAGGAAATAAGAGGAGACCTAAATATTATTTACTTTGGTAATACAAACTAATAGATGTAAAGTGCAGTATTGGCTGAGAGTCACAGTGAGTAACTGACTTCTTAAGTGCTCTTAGTGATATCAGGAGACTGAAAAAGACTGCCCCTTGGCCTAAGACTGACTTAAAAATAATAAATCCTGCAAATTGTATCCAACCTGCTCTGAAATGAAATGTGAAATCTGATCTTACTTTGGTTGGGTGGGGAGGTGTTCCTGGCCAAAAAATAAGATGTTAACCATGTCTGGCCACAGGATGATTCCCAATCTTGCTGCAGATGTAGATATTGGGACGACTCTACATTTTTAAGCTTCCTGTCAGTCTGAGGAACTTGAAAAGCATTTTTATGTCAAGTTTTAAACTTTTTCTTATTTATGTCCTGCTCAGAAAACTGAGCTACCGCAGCAAATGTGCTCATACAATGCAGGAATTCTACAGGGCTGGGGCTCTGTGTCCTGATGAATTTCTTACTATCTTGCAGGTGGGACGATTGGCCCAGGAGGGGTCTATCAGCTTAACGGTGAGAAAGAAGCCTGGCTTTCTGTCTGCTTCCAGGTAAAGGCTCTGTTTGTTCCCAAGTCATTCAGGATCCCAAAGGCCTCTTGCAGAAGGCTGTCAGTAGGATTACTGCTGTACATCTCGATCATGGGGAATGAAGTCAGTCACAAGAGGTGGTGCTTTGGAAACCGCAAGAACTCTGCAAGGCAGGAAGCTGAGCAAGGAAATGCAGAAGCCGATCCCCCTATTGCCCGGAAGGCCTTGACGGCTGTGTTGTGGAACAGTGGGAGCCATCCTCCAAAGGAGAAACCACCAGATACTGCTGCAGAGACACAGAACAAAGACATAGCAAGGGAAAGTGAAAAAGCCTCGTCTTCTCTGCAACACGCGCAGAAGCCTGTGGCACAGATAATGGTGCAAACCATGCAATGTCAAGACCTTGCTGAGGCCCAGCCTGCTGCAGAACTATCAGAAGAGACTGAAAATAAGGCCGCTACGCTGCTGAGTCCAGACAGGCAAATACATGCTCCAACTCGGGAAAGACCTGCAACAGCTGAGCCAGCTGTGGGAGAGACAAGAGTGACCAAAGCTTACTCGCCTCTGCGGGCTGCTGTGGAGACAGGAGCTAGAGATGCACAAGATACGGCAATTGACCGGGCAACAGTGGCAAGTAACTCACTGGTGTGTAAGAGACCAAGTGACAAGCCGTGCAAGCCCAGCCCTCTGTGCAGGTGGCTGAAGAAGCTGAAGTCTTCTGCTGAAAAAAATAAGGCCAAGCCTGATGCAATTACCAGTCAAGAGTGAGGCTTCCTATGGGCTGCAAAAGAACTAGTAAAGTGCCCAGTGTACTCCCCTCGCAACAGACTGACAAGACGAGAAGTCTGACTTGTACATGAAAAGAGGAAAGTCTTTTTTGTCATTTTAAAACTGTTTGTGTTTTGTTTAGTTTTGGCTTTCCTACAGGCATGGGTGTAATGCAGAGGGCATCTCCTCTGGCTATGGTAGAAGGGGAAAAGGAGAAGTCTTTGTGTTCCCTTAGTAAGCAAAGGCACATGACTGAAATATATCCTACTGCCCTGGTGCTATTTGACTGTGAGCTGCCCAACTTGGGAGACTTCTATTTGGCTTGTCCTTCTCTGCTGCTCACTGGGGGCTTGTCTGTGCTAGCTGTGTTGAAACTAAGTGAAGGTGCGAGGCACAAAGGTGCGTTTGTATCTTCCCAGAGCTTCCCACCGCTATTTGATTTCCTTTCCGCTGCTTTTAATAACTTGCTCTGCCCGATGGACCAAGCCAAGTGCATTAGTATTATCAAACTCAATAAATACATTATGAAAACACTAGATGTTTACAAATGCCTAATAGTAGGTGTAGCATGGGAGGGCTGGTAAACGAGGGGCTCCTGTTTTTCTACTCAGATGGATTGCTTTATGCTTTTTGTATGTTTGTAAGTCAATAAAAGCCAATTTCACTGCCTCAAATGAAGTGTTGACTACAGATGAAAGGGGGATGAAGGAGGGAGGAGAAATGGGCTGCCACTGCTTACCCACAGCTGCAGAGAATGCTGAGAGCGAGGAGGGCTCTCTGCAGGGGAGGAGAAGCAAGGAGGCTGACAGCATGCACTCTGGCTAGGGCAGGGCTGCCTGCCTCCTGAAGGGATGGGGAAGCACGGCCTAAGGAAAAGTAACTCAAACTACTGTGGTCCCTAATTGGACTGCTGTAACTGTATGGCTCATAAACCTGTCATAAAACTGACCTAGGCACATGTACACTAAAGGAGAGGGAAGGCACCTTAAATTGCACCTGAATAGAAAGGCACCTAAACCTTTTACTGCTAAATAAACCAGCTGATAACAAAAACTCCTCTAGAGAATGAAAAAAAGCGGCGAGCTGACTGGGGGGCTGTGTGGGCTATGCTACAAATACCCCAGTGTATTAGAGATCCCAGCCTGCCCTCAAGAAGCAGGGAGGGTCACCCACAAAAGCTAATGAGCAAACAGCTTGCGCTCGTGAAACTCGCTATCAGCTTTCTACAAACTGCTTAAGATAGATATGGTTCCTAACTGTAACCCTCCACTTGCTGTTAGTATAAAACATTGCTTTTAAGCACTGGTGTTGTAATAGTTTCATCCTATTCCTAGGGGGAAACATACGGTGACAGTAACTTCCCCATTCTCATCTTCCTCGTTCAGTTCTTTACGTAAGATACAGTTAAGGGTTCTACCTCAACATCTCTCATCTTCGTAGGTACATCAACAGCTTACATAAGGTGAACAGGGATAGCAACATGCTTTACTATTGTCCAGACCTACGTTGTTGCTAAAGCCACGTATAACAAGGTTAGGGGTGCACCTTAGCACTTTTCTCAGAACAGAATTCAAACTAAAAAAATAGTTACAGCATATCTCTTTCTATACTTCTGCCTTAATCAAAAGCAGTTAGCTGTGCAGGCAAAGAAATAAATGAGTAGCAAAGCAGCTGTTTTTCACCATGCACTCAGAAGCACCATCTGGTGTATTGCCTCTTCTAATGCAAAAGGAATTCCTTGGTTGTTAATGACCTATGAGGATGAGATTTGCTTGCTGTAATCTCTAGGTCCCCAAGCAAAATGTTATAGGAAGTTTTTAAAGCCAAGAGCTTAATGAGACCCACAAAAAGGAGTAGCGTGTTTATTATTATAGGTGTTGAAAATACTCGTTAGCATCATAATTGCAATAAGTGTTTCAGAAGGCATGCTAAACTAGATGCTATTGGCAATCGGGATGAGATCTTAAATTGAAACATTTATTTCCATATCCACCTATTTCAACATTCTCAGACCATCAGGATCTTGCTGCTAATAGATACAGGATAGTTGGCTATGTGAATTGTGGATTAAAAACAGTAAGACAATTCCTGTAGGGGTTAACAGACTACCAGGGAAACTATACTGCTCTGGGCCAGGTTATATCAGAGAAGAAAACAAATTATAGCAGCACTGATGAAAGAGCACTGCCAATTACTATACCGGGATGAAATTTTTTGGCCTACATTGATAAGGCTGTTGGTATTTCACCTCCAACAATACAGGTGTACCTAATGCTCAGACAAAGTAGATTTACTTTTCTCAGTTCTCAAGTCTGTCCTTACCCCAGTATGAATATATATGGGAAAAATAGTGAAAGGTACTACAGGAAGCAATAATAGCAAAATATCTCCACTAGTCTCTTAGGATCATGCAATGCTCTCAGAATCTCACATGGAAATTTGAGAGGCTGTCCAGAGAACAGGGCAGTTAGAAAACAGCAACAAGCCAATAACTTCCGTAACTTTAGCGCAGGCACAACATACCTGGCAGGAAATGATTCTGACAGTAACATCAAAGTCCAAAGCCACTTCTAGTGACCCAAGAAAAATTACCCGCTTTGTTTGTTTGTTTGTTTGTTTATTTAAGGCAGGGAGGTATCACATGCTGATTAAGTGGAGGCCCTGAACAAGGGAGCAGTGAATTATAAGGAATTTGAAAACCAGGGAAATAAACTGGTTTAGAATCTCTGTCATACTTTCTGAGTGTGAAAAGAGATGAATTCAAATGTTCAGCTACATTTCTGAGATGGACCTCCTGCAACCAAACATGGGACTCTGCTTGCAGACCAGCTCAGCTGATTCCTTTGATCTTACTTACTTCTGCTATTGCCTCTAGAGCACAACTGATGCACTTTCTGGGTCTATCTGTTACAGTTCATTTAAAATTTAGGAGGAACCCCGTATTTCATTTCATAAATCTGCTTTGATATCCAACATACGTCCGAGCAAAGGAGATCAGATAACAGCAGCCTGTGATTTTCCCTGTTAGGAAACAAGGAATTTTGTTTAAATGTGGTAATAGATGGTATTCTAGGCCATTTTAAGGCAGAACCTTAAAGATTTCCATGAACTGCCACGCATTATTTCACTATCACAATATCATGGCAGCAGTCAGTGACTGTGTGAACAATTAGTATGTATTAGATGTTTGGAGGCCAAGGTCCTGTTCATTGTTCTGTCACCAATTTGCACTGTGATGCTGCATAAAACTCTTTTCCTCTGTTTTCCTTCCTAGCTTTTGAATAATCTGCTTTTTTTCTTTGTAACACATTCAGGGTGAAGTACTGTCTCTTACCAGGAGTATGCTCAGTATAACTAACTGAGCTCTGAATTCAGCAGGGAAGAGTGTGTAATAATCCCTTATATAAACATATAGCACATACAGTGGAACAGTCCATGTTAGAGATTAGTGCGCTGCTTCATTAGGCTGCTACATTGCTCTGTGTGGGGGTACTTTTTGGAAACACACTTCCTAACTGAAAGTCTCCGTAAACAGTGTCACTGCACAATACAACACAACAGCTCAGCGTTGTAGGTTAGGATATGTTTGAATATGTAACACACGATAGTGAAAAAATCATTATGTGGAACTCACTGTGAGGAAGTGGCAAAGATGTCGAATGTGGCTACCAAGGTCTGTTCGAGAACAGCTTGAAGTTGCAAAGGCTTTTGTGTAGAAGTGAGGGGTGCTGAACAGCTTCCCCTGTTGGCTGTTAAGAAAATGTTTTTGCCTTTTCTTCTTCCTCGTCTTCTTGCATTATTGAGAAGGGCATTTCCTGTAGTTACTTGTTTGTCAGTCGGTTCTGCAAATGTAGATTGATTGTTTATTTTTAAAGAGAGTGCACTGCAATGCAGTTATTTACTGTAGTGCTTAGTGCTTCCAAAAGAGATCTATTTGGAAAAGCAGGTTTATAAATAGGGGCATCTGTATTTGCTGGAAATCTTTTTTTTTTTTTTTTTAATATGCTCCCTGTAAAAAGAAGCAACATTGGTGATGGAACATCACAGCAAGAGCCAAACAATAAATGGGAAAAGCTTTGATTCTAGAGCACCACTGAAAATCTAAAACTTGAGGCTTTGCTAAACTCATTTAAAATCTGTTATCTGCTATATAGTGTAGTGGGGGAAAAGATAATGCTATTACTTCTCTTCTGGCCAACTTACAGCAAATCAGCTTTCATCAATTCATCAATTAACTAGCAAATGAAAGAGCTAATCTGGTTCAGGTGCACTGGAAGTAGGTCTATTGCAAATGTTTTAGTTTCTTAGTGCAGGGAAAAGAATCCAGCATGGATTTTTCCTCCGTGTGTTCACTACTCAAATGAACTGAAGTTAATAATGTGAGTATTCATTTAGCTGCCTTTAAGCCTCTCACATTCACCCATATCTTCACCTGGACAATAAAAAAAGATGTTGTGTTAAAGAATACTCCTTGCTACAGTTTAGATCAAAGTATGTCCAAACTTAACTGACTTCTAAAAACGTCAGCACTGATCTCAGATTTAAAATAATAATAATAAAATGCCCACTACACAACTGTAGCAGATTTCTTACATATTAAAAAAGTAAGCTGTGAAGGCTCAAGAGCTCTTATGTAGGAGGATTAATTGCCATAAACGGGCACCACTCTTTAAACTTAACAGTGATACAGAAACTGAATTTACAGTGTGAGACCAGTCTTACCACACTAACTTGCTTGCATTTGTCCTATCTAACTGCTGAAACAAGGTATTAAACTTTTTTAATTCACTTGCATAATTGTATGAATATATTCTGGTAGCAAGACCAAGCGTGATCCCTTTCCTCTATGTGAGCTTGTAGCACAAGATAGCCATCTTGTTGCTTTGTGCACAAAATCTCTGAGAAAAGGCCTCTTTAAGAAATCCAATTACTGAAGCTGCCTACTTAAACCAGAAACTGTTTTTAGAAATACAGTAAATCACCATGATGGTGACTGCAAGAAGCTAATAGTTATGCACACCATACATCTACTTAACTCAGCTAACTGTGCTGTAGTGCATCTGCAAAGTACTTGATATTTTTCTCATGTCAATTAACCAGCATATTCTGACACACGAGGGAATGAGTACCAGGCTTTTCCTGTCTGTCTTGCATCCCTTTCTGAGAAATCCAAAAAAGGGAGGAAAACTTGGCAAGAGGGGAGGAATCAATGTTGCTAAGGAACCTAAAGGGCAGCAGGTTGAAGCAGAGGCCACTGAGCAGAAAGGCTCCGCTGAAGTAAGCAGGGAGCCAAATGCAGAGGGCACAGAACCGACAGCGTGAAAAATGATGAAAAATGAGAGAGAGAAGCCCGGGCAGTTTGGGGCAGTGGTCTGCCTGAGCATAAATACCCAACTGCCAGAAAGATTTGGTGTGCGAGGCTGCTCAGATCCACAATTTCAGGGAAAACGAAGGCAGCAAGTCTCCTAAAAGCTAACTGCTAGGCAAAAGATAGTTCTTACACTACCAAAAAGCAGTGAAGCTTATTCTAAAGTACAGCTAATATAGAGTTTTTAAAGCATCAAGCAAAACACATGCTCCCATTTTCTAACAGATTTTCAGAGTTAAGCCAGCCAACTATACACAATAGCTTGCTATATAGGTCTGCAAATTGGCAAGGAGAAAATCTGCTGCGAAGCACAAAAGGCCAATTTATTTCACCTAGTTTCTCATGCTTAGTGTCTTTTCCTGGCTCTGCTAAAGGTCCTAGTCCACAAGAGACCTTTGACACAGAGAGCCAGGTGGAATACAGGCTTTCTGAATATGTCTATGAGAGTGCAAGAGTAACACTAGATTTTACAACATGTGAGAACAACCTAAGAATGAAGTACAGAAATTGGAACTCAGCTGCTCTGTGTTACAAGCTCAGCGGATAAACTCTCTGGCATTCACACCCATCGGGAAACAACTTTATGACTCCTGAAACATACATTTTAGCTGATTTAGCTTGCCTTTATGTAAAATTGAGGAAAATTCTGCTGTCAGGCTATGGCCCTATCTCAGGATTACTGGTGAAGTAGTTTGCACTGTTGTTTCGGTTTAACATCCAAGTCATTATAGAGTAAGCTTAGTAACTGGCCGTGCCTGTGGTCAGATAAATGCCTGGGGAAACCGCCTAGATATTGAATACTCACAGACAAATTGTATAAGCTATCTGTACCTATTTGAGGCCCTTAATATTAAGTATGTAAGTGGAAGAGAGGGCCCATTACGCTCCCAATTGTGCTGTAGGCAAGCCTTGGTTTCTGTTTTCCTTCTCAATCAATGAAATAACTATTGAATTCTCACCGCAGCACTTGTGACTCGTGACTGCAAACAAAGCAGACAAGCTTTCTGAGCCAAGATTTGCTTTGCTGCGATGGTAGTGGCAAAACAGCTCCCTGTGCTTGTAGTTGTACGTCCTTGGAGAATTCAGGAGAAAAGAATGAAGACGAGAACTAATCAAGAGTCTCATCTGAGAGAAACTTTGCTCTAAATTCTCTGTGACTCCAGCGCATATGACACTGCACCACCTCCTGGTGTGTAATTGAAGTCAAAATATAATTAGAAAGCGTGTGTAAAGGGATGCGATATCTCCACTAAATACTTAACAACATTCATAAAACACAAACAAGTGGTAGTGGAAAGGCTCATCTAGACAAGGAGGGAGTTGTCAATTATAAGTTGTGCACAGTTAACGGAATAGTAACACACCGACAGGCTTATCTTGTTCTGCCAAAAATCCCAGTGAAACCAGGCCCTGCAAAGGCGGCTAGCATCAGTATTACTTGCTTGTAATAGCTGTTAGCTGCCTCAGAGAAGTGGCACCAACTGTGCTGCCACAATAGATAGAACAGTCTTAAGTCAGTTCGCTTGCCAAAGGAGGTATTTATTTCCAGCACTTACTGAATGCGTGGGGAACTGGCCTGTTGTGTAGCTGCTGCTGTGGCAGTAATACCTACAGCTTAACCCAGATCCCAACGCTGAGCCTTAGACAAGGCTTTTCCTTGTACACAATTAGTGTTACACGGGCTGTGGAACCAGTGCTGCTGTCTTCATCTCTCTTAAAATACGCGGCTCCAGTTCATACGGTCCTACCTGACTTATGAGAAAAGGCTGAATGAATTGGGATCGCTTCTTCAAAAGAGGACCCTGAAGAAGCCTTCTGTATATTTGGAACTTCCTAGTAAAGATGGGGAATAATCAGTTATACCTGTTACAGTGGATAAGACATTGAAAAGCTAGGACAAATAATGTCTAGCACCTAGCTACAAAAAGTCTTTTGGCACTTATTCATACCCATCAACTTTGTTATTCATTACAGTCTTCCTGGCTTAATTATACAGTTTTCTGAATGTGTGAATTATAACTCCTTTCTTCCCTTCCCACAGACTAATTCTGGAACCTGAGCTAGCTACAATAGGAAAAAGCTGCTCATCGCTCTAAAGGGAGGACTTTCTCTACTTACCTTACGGGAACAGAAAACGTCTGGGTGAGAAGTTTCAAAAAGAACGGGTACAAATCTTGACTTTCTGCACTCTTTTAGCTTTCATGGTAGAGGAGTGTTCCTACCCACTCTGAAATAATGCAGTAAGCACCTACAACATATGCCATCAGATGTCCTAAGATGGCCAGGGGGAACTTCTGGCGAAATATGAAACTGCAGGGGAAGTCTGCACCCAGAACAGAGCATCGCTTTGTAGGAGAATGGAAAAGATAGTATACATAGCTCAGTCTGCAACCTCTTCCTTATCCTACCGGCCTATGCGTTCCTTCAGGGAGCTGCGCGGCAAAAGGAAGCTCATTCGCCTGTCATTAACATACATGCGAACTGGGGTGTGGTGGCATCTTTTTTCATCCCAGATCCACACACGTACGCTGTTTGTGTCAAATCATCTTTATACTAATCACTACTTTTGCCTTCGGGCATTAGCTGTTCAGTCATCGGCGCAAGTATAAATGCCGGAGTAGATACGCAAAACAGAAGAAAGCTGGGTTTATATAAATCAGGGGTCAGAACCAAGATTTTTCCCCAATGCACATCTCTGGTCACAGAGTAGTAAGCAAAATGTGCAGGATTTCCTTCCTGAGACTTTTTCCCTGCTTTACGCTGCAGGTGCAATTTCTGCAAACAGTACTACCTTGCTGACGATGCACTGTGGAATTCACTAAGAAGAGAGGAAAGGAAGAACTATTGCCAGGGAAGTCCACTTTACAGTAAACATTAAGATTTTTTTTTTCTGAGGTAAGCTGGGAAACTGCCAAAGATTGCAAGAAGTCTACTGGGGCAGCACCAGTAGTTTGGGTTGTGTCATGTGTATGGAGCACACCAGGATCTAGGATGCAGAGGTCCCTGTTTGAGTCACCAGATGTCTGGCTCAGACAGCATATGAGATACAGTTCCTCTGCTGGACACAAACCTGAGGTTTCTGAAGTTCCAAGAGCAGCACATTATCAGCTTGAGAGGTTGGACCTCCGTTTTGCAGAGGGCTGGATGAAAGGAAGCAAGTACAGACTCCAAATAGCGTGTTTGTGAGCTTCTATAATTTGGTATTAAACCAGCAGGGCTGGCAGTTCCTTTTTGTACAGCACAGCCCTTTAGTCAGATTAAGCCATCTAGCAGTTGCCTATTGTGTACAATTTAACTCTTTTTTTTATTATTTTGACTCGGCATGTTGTTCTCCTCATGGATCTTTAAGTGCTTGAGCAGGACACGCTAGCCCCAGCTGAGATAAGGGCCAGAGTACGTTGTATACAGGTATGTAGGCAGCATCTTTCAGGGAAGGGTGGGGAGAAAGCTTCAGAAATCTATAGAGGGAGTCAGAAGCACAAGGTTTACAAGACCGGTGCTTTTGAAAATCTCTAAACAGTACAGGGAGCAGCTGATGAAGGAATGGAGACAAGAGACCGAGGGCCACGTGTACAAAGCTGGTTCGATTCTATCTCTTACTTAGGAAACTAAAGCTGCTTCTAACTTAGGAAGAGGTGAAGTGCCTTTGATGAACTGCTCACCCGGCAAATCTGCCAAAGACAGGTCTGCGTTCCCGAGTTTTCTGAATCTAGTCCAGCGCTTCAAGAGCAAGCCCAATTACTTAAACCTTGCAATCTCCTCCAGGGAAGGAAAATACATCACTTTTAAAGGTATGGGACAAATGCTTATGTGAAGCATGATATCCTGACGGCGAAACAAAGGAGGAAATCTAGGTGCCCTGATCTCCAGTCTCTGTTCTACTCCCAAGATAATAAAATACTAATACTTCCATTGTAGAGAGACTCGTTAGCAAGAAGATCCACAAGAGAACAGAGGTACTGTTGAGAAGTGACACTCTAAATAAATCATGTTTGATCCCACGAGTGAGACGAATCTCATCTCCTATATCCACCCATTCAATTTATTAGACTTACGGATGCTCGGGTGTATTACAGTAGGACAGGACTTAATTGATTTCCAGGAGAGCAAGAGAAATTCCCTGTAGAAATTGGCCTGCTTCTCCCCTGCAGAAGCACCTGGAAGTTATCAGCCCAAATTTATGACAGAAGAAAAGGAGTGGATAAGTAAAATACAAGTTGAAAATGTGTAACTTGTTTTATGTTAACTAGTTTGCTGTGCAAATCACTCAACGACATTCCAAAAACATTTAAAATGGATTAATTCTAAGTGTCCAGCATCCAAATCCTTTTTTTTTTTTTTGATGACACTAATTCTCAAGTACTTAAATTGCTTCTAAAAAGAAGTCTTATGCTTCTAAGTAACTTCTGAGCTTTTGGGGAAAAAATGCACTTATTCTATGTTTACCATGCACTGCCCTGGTTCTGTTCCCTCACCCTGACTCTCCAGTGACAGGATGTGAACCTCTCCCCCCTCCGCACCTTATAAAGCATCAACACCTCAAAGCCAAGATTTCAAAAACAAGCCCAAATCACTATAGGGAGACTCTTAAATAAGTGCCCTGATTTCTACTCGGTGACCTCAAGGAGCATTGTTAGGCACCTGGCAATTTTTTTTCAAATCGTGCCACTCATTTTAAATTTAAGCTTCTCTCTCTTGAAAGACGCGTGGCCCAGATTTCTGCTGCCTTTATTTTCCTCTCCGTCTGTGATCCACTGCTCAGTTCTCTGATGGCATTTAACTCTTCCAGGCATTACTCAGCTACAGTTTGTGCTCCGCATCTCCCGCGAACTGGACGCCACAGCTTCCCCTGACTCAACGAAAACTGGCGACCGTGCCAGTGACCCTGAACAAAGGGGGTGGGCCATAAGCTGGATTTATTTGACTTCTGATACCTTCTGATGACTTTTTCTGACAGTTTTTTTCATTTGTTTTTTAGGTGAGAGTTTTCATTCCAGCACTGATGCTGTTTCAGACTTGTTGCCTACTTACCATGCCTGTGCTGCACGCCCATTAGAAATACATCACTTGCTGGCACCAAAACAGAGGGGTTAGCAGTCATTAATGGCATGTTCTGTAACTTTACCCCTGTCTCCTTCTCCTCTCTGCTAATAAATATGGAAGAGATGACTGGAAAGGTTTTCTGACAACAGCAGGAGGAAAAAGTAGGCCCATTACTTATCGCAATAAAAATCAACCTGAAAATGACAGGGAAATAACTGTTTCCCCTCACCAAATTGCATTAGTTTACTCTTCTCTCCACGGGGGAAAGTTTACTTTCTCCCCACCTAAATCAAGTGCTCTGTGCTTCTGAATTTGATCTGATCTTACTGATGCCTCTGTAGCCCAGTAAGCATTGAAAGAAAGAAAGGACGCAAGCCACGTCACACTCCTCTTGCTCCCACCTCCCTCTTACGGCCTCTTTGTCCTGGCTTTGTTTGAAACATTAACTTCCACGTTTTCTTGGAGCTGAGAAAGCCATTATGGAAAAGATCAAATCAATTTTTCTTTCCAGGATCTGTGATTGTTTTCTACTTCCCTAAAAGGTTAATGTTGAAAATGAGTAATGGGTAGCGGGGGAGGAAGAGGAGGAAGAGAGGTTCTTCCTACTTGCCTTTCTCTCAGCTCACACAGCGTGGATGTATGCTATTTCTGATAGCGCATCTGCAGCCTGCAGAGCTGTTTGCCCTTGGGTGGCGGCCTCAGAACAAGATTCAGTCCTACTGATGCATCTGCTTACAAAGGGAGGCACTTTGTCCTCCCCTCTCCCTCTCCTACCTCTCTTGATCAACTGCTTTTGCTGTCGCTGCCTCCAAGGCTTGCTATTTCCTGCCAACAGATCGGATATGAAGTCGCCTGTGCAAACTAGTACTGTTGAATCCACAGCAGTATCATACCTTAGGGATCTGTTCCTCTTGTTACTGATTTACCAGTGGGCTTAAAAGGAAGAAGTAAACAGAATTAGGGCCAGTGAAAAGAACAGTTAAAAAAAGCAACCGAAAATTTAATATTTCACACAAAAAAAGAAGACCAGCGTGAAATGTTGTATCCATCAGCAATGAGGGCAGCCTACTGCTTGTCTTCATGAATTCCTGACAGCAGCAGGAAGGGAACTCAGCTCCTCTCGCTTCCAAAATCAGACTCTGAGCTGGCAAACGGTATGAGGTCTGTGACACGAAGCAATAGGATTCCAGCCAACAGAAGGGCAACAGTGAAAGGCACGGAGCTGCCCCCGTATCAGAGCTTGACAGAAATAACACAGTTCCATTTTGAAAAGCCATTGTATTATCCTGGAATAGATCCACATTGGAACACACTATTACTCCTTGTTAAACCAAAACCTGCTGGCTTGTAGAAAAATAAGTCGTGCTGTGAACTCTCCTGGAGGTTGAAAATATAACTGAGCTTGCCTATGGAAAGAGCTCCTGAGCTGCAATAGAACATAATTCTTGGCAACAGAGAAGAATGCGAGGAAATCTATGAAGTCAATGACTAGTTTAGTCCAAAAATACTACATGGCCCAAAATCTCAATAAAATTATCACAGTGCCTGCAGTTCCTACTGGATATATGTTATTCTATAAACAGAGGAATTGACCCACAGTAGAGGTTTAAAAATACATCATTTTTTCAGGAAGATGCTAAATGTAACACATTTGATTTAACAGGATAAACATTTAAACTGTTGTGCAGCCATCTATTGGTGATCTCAGATGATTAGACTGAAAGTAATAATATGGGAACCAACAGAGCCCATAAATAATGACGGTCTCCCACTGGAAACAGATGGGTTGTTCAACATAGCTCAGTAGCTGAGCCTTCCGGACGCTGCAAAGTTGAGGTGTGTCTTTCCATATACCCGCTAGGTTTTTTCTTCTCCCCAGATTTTCTCCTCCTGGAGTTCCAGTTTACAGGTAAAACCTTTCAGAACTACAGACTTCCACGCCAAAAGGTGTGCAAAACCACAGATTTCTCATAGTTATACTGGAAATCCAGGTTTTTCTGAAGCTGTGTTTAAATCCTATCATAACTTTCCATTACTCGGCATTAATAATAAACCATAGACTCTCAAAACTGAACCTTTTGTGTCTTTTCCTTTTTCAGTGCTGTCCACATGTCCTTGCTGAATCTACAGAAGCAACTGTGCAATTTTATTACAGAGACTCTCCAGGGATGGATGGATGTATTCATGAAATGTTAAGACTGTGGCTTTGAGAATTATTCGGCTACCCTGGCTTCTAATTGTAAGGCAAAAATATCTCTGAATCACAGTATTCAGGCATCTATAAACA
Source organism: Dromaius novaehollandiae (assembly GCF_036370855.1). Lineage (NCBI taxonomy): Eukaryota > Metazoa > Chordata > Aves > Casuariiformes > Dromaiidae > Dromaius > Dromaius novaehollandiae. The sequence goes on from NC_088118.1 coordinate 5,396,755, forward strand.
CCTCTATCGGAAATCTAATTCAGAAGCAGTAGCATTTTCTTTTTATAGGGACGGACCTTGTATTTCTCTCACCCAGGTGACCTTCTAGTTTGTTCCTAATCTCCTCCTTTCCATAAACCTTCAATTCAGATTCATTCTCTCTTATCATTACACCGAAGGAAATCGGATGGAAGTGTGGTCCTGCAGTTACAGAAGACTCTGGTAATGAACTACCTAGGCTCTTTTTTGAATCACCTATTATTGTGCTGTAAAATCACTTTGTCTTTGCTTTCTTTAATCCAGTCTAAATTGTAAGCTCCTTAGGGAAAAGACAACTCTGTGTGTGTGCACGTGCACACGTGTGTGTGTGTGAGTGTGTAAGTAATACTGAATGCTTACAACAGAAGAGACCTTGGCCTTGATTAGGGCTTGTAGGCACTGGTGTAGTACTAAGGATAAATCCAGAGAGGCTGCCTGACTACATAAGGTTATAAAAAAGCCATCAATAGATATTGCATGTCACGGTGGAAAAGTGAACATGAGAAAAAAATTACCTCTGTGGATAGCATAGCTGAGTTGTACTTCATTATACTGCATTGGTGCTACACTGAGTGTGATAAACTGTTGGGACAAAAAGATGGAACCCATGTCACAGGCAGCGTAAGGAAATACATTGCTAAGGGTGCATTAAACTTTGATGGCTCCATTTATACATTATACATGTGCAAGTCAGCAAAGCTGTACTCGTGGTAATTTTCCAAGGGAATCAGCTAATAATGTTACAGCACACGCCTGAGCAAATTACTGCACAGGTTGTTGCTGTTTTTTTCTGGTTTTCTTTTGCTTATTAGTACACAAAATATGTAATGCTCCACACTATTTTATGCCCCGAGGTACGGTCCAAAAAGCAAAGCAAAGGGGAATTGTAAGGAAGGTCGATGCAGATACGCTTTGCTTCTACAAACAGCTGGCTGATGAAAAACACTCGGAGAGGAGAAGATTAAAACTGGAGGTCCTCTTACATTTGAACACCTTAGGACTCTGATTCTTAAGGAAAAATCCACTGCACAAATTATGTATACTATAATGCAAGGAACCTCAGCAATTCTAGGAGAGACTGGACTCGTTCGAAGCCTGAGGCCACAGGTGTTTCGAAACCACGCTGACAAACAGCATAAATATCCTGACAGAGAGGGGCTGACAGCAGAGAAACCAGCTGATACTTCAGTAGTTTTCTCCTTTGAAGCAGAACTCTAGCTGATTACATGGTTCAAATATGGGAAAAATATGGGAGAACAACCACTGCAGCACAGGGAAAGGCACAAGGCCTAGTGACTCGAGAGAGGCTAATAGCAAATCTCGGAGGAATTTTATATTTTGATTCCCTTGACAGAAAAGTCTCACACAAAACGTGTCCTCAAATGTCAACTACTCCTGGCCCAACATGTGCTTTCCTCTAGTAATTCTCCAGCACTCTAATGATTCATATGACATCTGAGACAGCTCAGTAGGAAAGGACAAGGACCTAGAAAACTCCAGTTTCACAACAGCAGGGGATAAGGCATTATCTGTCTCTGTCATCTGCTGAAGAAACCCTAAACCCCATAAAATTTTCCAGGATCCTAGGAAAATGGAAGACTCACTTGACTGTTTCTGTGGCAAATAAAGTGGTGAATGAATATCCTCCCTACTCAAAGCAGGATAATCCCAAAGATAAAAGAGAGACTAACATAATACGGGTCACAAGAGCAGCAGCAATTTACTAATTTGTAAACAGGTATTTCTCAGATTTGAAAAAGTGGTACTAAGTAGTGAAATGGTCCCATGATTTGATTTAAACATCCATGCCTTCAGAAGGGTCTACAGGAGAACTGACATAAAAACGCTCTGAGGCAATGACTGCGTTCTTGTTCTGTTTTTGCCCGGTGGCTAGCACAGTAAGCCTTTCTTCAGAGGCTACAACTTCTTTGTATACTACCTTAACTAATAATAATAATAATAAAAATCAAAACTAATGAGAATCTCCAGGTCAAGTGAAACCTAATTTCAGATCACTGTTGTCCAAACAACTCATGGCGTGTCCTGAATTTAGGTACTGCTGAACCTTTTGCCTATTTCTAAATCTCAGAAGGAATTTTGTGGTCATTGGGAGATTAATCTTTGAATTACTATTGCTAAGGAGACTTTAGAAGAGCGAATATAATGAATTTGAATTCACCATATACCTTGACCAGTTTAGCAGTTACAGCCCTCTCTCCAAGTTATTCTGATTTTTTTATTCTTCCACTCACACATCTTGCTGCAGAGTATTTTAATTCCGAGTTCTGCCTGGCATTGGTTTATTTTGTACAGCACCTTGCACAGCAGGGCTGTTCTCCCTGACTGCTGTCCTTACATGTAAGGGAAATACAAAGAAGTATGCTTCTCTGCTCTGAAGCCCCCAGGTGCTATCTCACTAGCACGTAACTATCACAAGCGCTGCTTGCATTTGCAGGATACAAAATTGAAATTCCACAAACAATGTCAGGAACGTAAAGAACAAGCACTGGAATTGCTGGTGCTTTATAGACAATTCCTGACAGGAGCTTATCTCTGCCTGTACGACGCTTTGTTATTCTGGTAAACACTGCATGTTGGTTTATTGCGGTTAATGAAATGCAGTCCTAACAACTCTGTAAGATACAGAAGGACTGCCAGAGCTCCTTGCAGCGACTGGATAATACAATGTGTTGTGGTTAACAGGAAGAGAAATGTGGGAAAGAGAAGTTTATTAGTGCAAGAAAACCAAACTAGAGGGAACTTCATGACCAGGGGGAACTTTTTATGACTTCCTGGCATTCAGGTCTCAATTATCTGAGACACAACTCAGTTCATAAAGAATATTTATCTCCAGCCAACATAAGCTGCTTTATTACAGACCTTGGAAAGAGCGAATGTTTTGATAATGAAGTTAAAGGAAAAGCAGAACTTCCCAGTTTGAGAGCAGCCTTTTCTGATCATGACGCTAGCACTGTGCTAGGTCAAAAGTAAATCAATAATGCAGCCCTCAGGAAGGCTCTATTTATGAAAAATTCTGTAAATTGATGTCTCTGTGCTGCTGGCAAAGAATAATATTTTCTTTAAGGGGCCTAGATCTCTGGAGATACAGAGAGCTTGTATGGAAGTCAAGGTATATTTATACACTGACTGTATAAATACACACACTGTGGCTGAGTGTGTCAAATTTAAAATGTGAAAGGCAGAGAGAGGTTCAGGGAAGGGAGCCTTGCTGCAGCCTGTGTGAAAATACCTGGGTTCGTTAGGAGGCAGACTCTGACCCACTGTTTCCGAGTGAGCGGGGGGAAGCGGCTCGTGAGAGACCTGCCTTCTCTCTCCTGTGCAGCTCGTACAAAGGTAGAGCACAATAGATGGGCTGGGCAGGAAGGGATTTTCCAAGCTTTACTCTCTTTGGAGAGAAAATCTGTCAGATAGGCATGAAGAGGAGCTGGGGGCTGTCCCATACGCCTCTGCAGCAATCTCGTGCTACTGCTACACTTGACAGCTTCCCAGGCTAGAAATTTTACACACAATCTTTCCAGCTCAGCTGATGTGCAGAATATTATTAAACAAATATTCTTTGGAAAAAGAACTTCATTTCTACAGCTGTTTTGTTCATGAGGCACGAGTAACGACGTATCTCTTTTGGTTTCTACCCTTATAAGGCCAAGGAAACTAAGAAGCACAAGCACATTTTGGATTGTGTGAGCTCTTGTACCAAACATCCCGACTCTGATTGGCTTTTACATGGAGAAAGGGACATATGGAATCAACAGAGAAACCAGAAGTGTGTCGCTGGAAAGTGCTAAACTCAACCTACAAACATGTGGCACTGCATTTTGTACTAGGCCTGTGAAGGGAAAGAATATTTTTTGATTGCACCAGGGATGCTTTAGCTGCTCACTGGAAGAGACCACCTCATTGCTGCAGTATCTGTCCTGGGAAGGCACTTTCATTTTTCATTTTGGATTTCATCATTCACAGCTGCCTAGGGCTAACAGCGCCCCTAATCCTTTGTGTTGCACTGACCAAAGACTTTTCCTTTCTTAATACACAAAAAATCTGCTGATCTGAAAAGGAGTCTGGAATAGACTGGGCTTTTTTTTTCTTTTTAGGAAGCTAGCTGTGTGGACAGGGGACTTCTATGCAAACCTGGGAAAAGAATAATTGTCTAATGGTAATGCTCTAGTTTGAAAATCAAGATACTTGCGCTCATTTCTTAACCATGCCACCAGTACTGTTTTGTGTGATCAAAGGACTCTCACTATTTTCCTTGATTTCTGGATTGAAATACAAGCATACTTCAGAAAGCTCTACTCACTTGCCCACGTACAGCAGCATAAAGATGCATCATGCTATGGCACATGCAAGTAATTAGTCAATATATTGATAGAAGAGATAATCCCTTGTGTTTTTCTTAGAAAGCACAGATTTTTTTCCCCAAATAACCACCGCTGTCCTGTCAGAGAGTTTGGGGGAAGAGCCTTTACTGAGCCTCATTCAGTGCTCAGTACACACCACATCAAGTAGCAGGGACAGCATGTCCCTGTAGTGTCACTGAGGATCTAATCCTGCTAATTGCCCCTTGTTGCCCAAGTCACAACTCAAGCAAAACAATTGCTCTGAAGTTAGTTAGCCCTTTTCTCCAAAATACAGATCAGATAGATAGCATCAAAACAAAACTCTATGGGGTGAATGACACAGAGAGATAACCGTCTGGCTGACATGGTAATCACAGCAACATTATGGGTGTGGAGACCTGGAAGTCAAGTACAAAAATCATCATGTTACCCTCATTGAAAAGGTAGAGGCAGCTTGTCATCAGAATCGTGTGACTAATTAATTTATTTGTATCTGATAACATAGGGAAGACGAGTAATTAATCAGGCTTTGAGGGAAATGTTTCTGCTGGATTCATTCCAGTCAGAGACAGGGATAAAGGAAAGATAGCTCAATCAATACAGAACAGGATTATTTTGTTATTATCCTACTTATTCCCAAGTGCACCTGAGGTTTAGAAAGCAACAGAACAAGGCCCCAGACCAATTTATCCATGGAAAATGGGTGTGGGGGGGGGGAGAGGGAGAAGAAAAAAGGCAGATGCATGAGTCTAAGCTCCCTTGTTCAGCCCTAGGAAAGGTGAGCTTTCTGGAAGAGGTGTTCCCTAACAGTTGAGCATTTTGCGTTGTTTGAGCACTACAGAAAGATGTACAGAAGTTGGCATGAGAAAAATTTCAGCTGCTGTTAAAACCAGTAAGGCTTCAGCATTGAGAGCTTTACAACAGTCAAAAAGGGACAAAAGAAGTGGACCCCTCTGGAACGAGAGCCAGGTTTGTAAACTGGAGCAGCCCACGGGCTCTGCTACTCAGATGTGGTAGCCAGAGTTCCTGTATTCTGACAAGCAAGTTTCCTGCTCCAATCATGCCAAACAGATCTTAGCAAACAGAAGAAAATGTCTCACCGCTTGCCTTTCAGCGGATAGGGAAAAATATCTGAAAAAAAAAAAAACAAGAAAAAGTGTGCAAGGCATTTTCAAAAATGTCATGTAGATTAAAACCGTATGTGAAAACATACCAGGAATACAAATTCAGGATGTGTTTCTGTGTACAGTGTCAGAAGCTAACACCCTGAACTATCAGTTTTGTGTGTTTGGTCTCTTCTATTAATTCAGATCTAACAACCTTTTGCTTTTCATGGCTGGCTGCTTCTGAAATAATATTTTTTGCAAGATTCTGTATGTGCAGAACTAGCATGTCAAAGCTTGGATTGAAAACCCTTTAAAAAATGTGACTATGGCTATTGCAGTCTAGACTTGGGGGGTGGGGGGTGGGGGAACAGTAATTCCACTAGCAAGTCCTCACGATTAGCCAGATAATGCATCCAATTAGTACACAAAAATGCTGCAGGTTTATCTACGTGGTTACAGCCACGGCAGCATTTATGGGACCATCTTACAGATTCAGCTCTTCTGATGCTGCATGTGCACAATCTGATATTCCGGACTTAAACCCTGGCACAGAAAACATTCTCAATGCCTAACGGGGACAGACTTTCAGAATAAAGGCCTGTCCATTTTAGTTAAACACATCTCAGAGTGGCACAGGGAGCTCATTGCACATTCACAACAGAGGGAACAAGGATGCTGGAGCAACATGTTGCCCCCAGTTAGAGCCTGCAAGATGCACGAAAATAGTTTTCAGCAAGTTTTGGACACTGCAGGGCACACAAAAGGGAACATTCTGTTCAACAAAGAACCAAAGAACAAGAAGGGTGTTTAAAAAGGACTGTGAAGGTTTGAAGAGGACATTGTTTTATGTTAAAAAAATAACTAGGGAAGACATAGTATTGATATTCTGTCAAGCACGTACAGATCTCAGTTTAAAAAAGGGAATGAGCACATACATGTGAATATGTCACTGTGAGTGCACAGACTACAATAAATATTTTGACTTCATTAGTAATTTCATTACCCTAATTGGTACAGAGTCAGACTAGGGTTTTGTTTTTTTTTTTTTTTTTTTTTTGCAAGTTGCAGGAAATTAAAGTTTCGGGAAGGGTAATAAAATCAGTGTAAATGGACTCTTCTGCCTACAGCTTTATTGAAAATATACACAGACTTTTAGCCTTGTTTCCCATGAAAACAACACTTAAGACTTGACTGTGGTTTTATGTCTTCATCTGTGTCCTTGAGTCTCCCAATAAATTTGAGCCAACATGGTCAGATGTGACAAAAGGGCAGAGGACAGAGATGATAAAAGTCTCACAAAATCCTTGAAAGCAGGTAACTGTTAGCGAAAAGATGCAGCGAACATCCTGACCAAAGGAAGATTATAGCATTTTGTTAAAAAGGAAAAACCATCAAAGCCCCAGTCCTGAAAAAGCTTCCATCAGATCTGTAACTTCTTGGGCACGGAAATCAGTTAACCATGATGAGTAATCCATACAAAGCCATAATTCAAAAGTTCTGGTGCTCAGAGACCCTCTGCCTTAAAAGTGTAAGGCACGGTCATGAGGTCCATTGAGGGATCTTAGATGTGTGGGGCAGTGCAGGGGAAAAAAAAAAAGAAAAAAAAGAAAAAAGAAAGGCAGAACAAGAGCACAGTTACAGTAGACCATATTTCATAACAATATAATTACTCTGTAACTACCCAACAGACACGGTACAATTACATAATGCATTTGTTTGAGCCTTTTTGAAATTACCACTAATTTATGTAACTGGAAATTCACCAAGCAAGTAGGAATAATTACAACATAAATATGATGCAGTTAAATATCTAGAGTTTAATAGCACTCCATTAAGAATAATATCCAAGGCTGTTATGTTGTCATGAAGTTAACCTTCTTGTCATAAGGATAAGCATTATCTACATATTGGGAAACAAAACTGGAATGTAATTACACTGTCATTGCACAGAAAATTGTAAACTTTTTGCAGACGCTGCATTATAAAAAGTGACTTTAAACCCTATCTGTTTTAGTCACTCACACTGGCAAAGAGAGAAGAGCTTTTAGGAGACAATGTTGCCCCTTCTATCTGACAGGAACTTGGACATTATTTATTCATCTCAAGTTTCCATTTCCCCACGTATTTTCCCCTTAAAGTTCAAATGGTGACCTCAACACTTTTAGCTTACTAGAATTACAGTCTCTGAGGCCATGCCTCCTCCACACGTTCTGTGTTGTTGGTTCTGGGAAATCTGTCTTCACAGAACCAGACATTTTGCATAGGCAAACGTCTTGCACACTGCATTAAACATAAGCACTAGTTAAGCACCACGGGGATAACCACTGCACTTGAGGTAAACCAGCATGAAATGTCATGTAAAACAACGCACCTTGCAAAACTCTCAGGTTTCTATAGAGATTGATTTATGTCTGTTATTTGAGTTTAGTAAAATCCCTTAGGCGGTGCAACTGGGATGACACCTTTGAAATTTGTGGATCTACACAAACTTGCACAAGCTCAGATCTGACTCTTATTACACTGACCAACAGAAATTACAACATTGCTTTCCATCCTAGATACAAGGAGACCCCTTTGCAATTGTCAGAGATGACAGTGAACACCGTACGCACATAGTTCAGCAACATTTTGATTTTTGGAAGAGCTTGGCATTTTACAGGTTTCTATCTCTCAAGTTTTAGTATGTTTAAGACAAAAATTTTTTAATCTACTAACTCTCATGGGGGGTCTGCGGACGAGTCTAGCTCCACAGCATTAAGCTGCCAGGTAGCCGTCTATTCTTCTGAAGATGCTGATGTACCATCTGCCTCTTCTAAAGCAAGACCAGGATCCTACTGCCACCTCGCAATCAGCACACTATACTCAGTCATCACAGAATAACTATATCGAAGCTATTTTTTTCCAGAACTGGCATGCAGTTTGGACCCCCTTAAATCCTCTGGATGCTACACCAGCGAATTCAGTCAGGAGAGTCTGCAGTCAGCCCTGACCTCCTGTCAGCCCTCCCTGCTCCCTTTTCTGCTCTTCCTTGGGCACAGGCATTTCGGGATTATTGTCTGCGACTACAGAAGCAAATGAAGGCTGAGCACGCCAGTCAGCTACCAAGACACTTGCACCTGATGTTACTGGAGATCAGAAGCACCATTAGGGTGCAAAATGCCTGGGAAAGCTGAGCTCAGAGTGAAGAAATAGCCGAGGCAGGATCTCATAATCACAGCCATGCTCTTTGACTCAATACAAAGGTTGTAATTCAATTTCCGAGTTCTGCTTCAGCGCAACTGTTATGATGTTAGCAGAGGATCTCTCAACTGAATTGAAGAATTTGTATCAATTGGGAGGCAGACATTATTTTAGAGAGAGAGAGCAAGAGAAAGACAGTTTATATGTGTGTGTGTCTGCACTATGTTCCAATCTAATTACTTATAATTATAAGGTAGTGGGATGTGAAACGCTAATTGAAAGTTTTGGGTGCTTACGTCTCAGAGTCTGCGAAGAATTTGTGTGCCCATCTGGTTAATAGGAAAGGGATTGTATTTTCTAGATCGTTGATTTATCATCATTAAGGGCCCGAATACAGAGTTCTCTAAGTTAGCTTTAGGAATATGTTTTTTCCATTACGCTTACATTCTGTCTAAAATTGCCTCTAGCGCCGTGAATGTTAAAATTGACTGGATTCAATTTAGTGAGATCGCCTTCCTGCTCTGTCAGGGGTTATTTATCTCATTTAGCTTTTGTAATCGAAGTTCTTTTCTGATTGTTTGTTACTTTTTATAAAGGCGCACACATTATCATTCCTTTTTTACTAAAAAACAAGCCCAAACTGTATTGGTTTGGAATGGTAACAGTGTCTTAAGAGCAGCTTTTGTATAAATACCCTGAATCTTGCCAAGTAGAATCTCAATAATCAGTAGCGAGTCTGTTGTTTTATTACAGCCTATACAACAGCAAATCCCCTTTAGCATCCTGAAATTCTTTCCCCATCTTGTGCCAAAGTCCATAGGGTACTACAGAGCATTACATGAATTAAGAGCTAAATCTATCATGTCTTACATCAACTTTACTTACCATCGAGACTCATGAAAAATTTGTAGAAGAGTGACTGCTCATAAAAGAGGAGAGAGAATGTCCTGGAGGTGCCAACCTTTACCTACCAAAACCCTAGGAGCAGTATTAATACCAATTTTGGAAATTAACTCTTTCTTTGTACAGAAAGAAGCAACAGTTAGGAACAAGATTTAATGTCTTATAACACCTTATTCCTAGATCTTATTTTACTCATCATTCCCTCCAAAGACGACTGCGCTGGAAGCAACTTTTCTGGTCTGCTGAATCATCTCACCCGTGTTCCAACTAGCTGAAAACGTATCAACGCTACAGTAACTGGCCAAAGAATCCCGGTAATTTTTGAGCAATCAAATGATGGGTAACATTAGACTACCCAGAATACCGCAGAATACCATGAGCTTTCTTTTCAGGTTGTTGTTAGGGCTAACTTCCACACAGCAAGAACTACAAACAGTCCTTTCAGTTCCAGACGTGTCAGCTGAGGAAGCTGCTTTTTATGGTGATAAAGTCAATACACAAAAGACAGGGGACACCAGCCTGCGAGAGGTGGGAAGATGGCCAGCGTGATTTACAGCACCGCAAAGATATAGACAAATAATGCGGCAATGAGATATAGCGTTATATAAGATTATGTAAAGGATGTGATCTTGTAGCTAAGGCATCTGTCCTTGACTTAGAACATCTGGGCAAAATGTCACATTTTGCAGATAACGGTTGAACTAGTCTTTTTATTTTCTTGGGCCTCTGTCCCACATTTATCACTTACACTTTCTGTACAGCACTTATTACAATACGCCAGTTACTTTCTAAGAACTGTTGCAATATTACTGTTAACAGTATGCATACAAGTATAAATACCTGCCTATCGAGCAAGAGCACAGTGAAAATACCTAGCGCTTAGACACTTGGCAGGTAGATAGCTTTGAACCAAGCCAAATCGCTCATTCAGTATCAGTAACAGCAACAGGACCACGACACACTAGTAAAGACCACGCTAGTTCCGAGGAAACTATCTTCGTGCTCTTAATGATTTATTTATTCAGTAGCTCCAAGAGGAACAGCAATTCATTTCCCTCTTCAGTACTGAAAGTACTTAATATTTTTCCTCATTTTTTCACTGAATATCTTTTACCCAATAAGTAGGGTTTGATTAAATTTTTCCAAGATCCTGATTTCTGAACAAAAAGCACAAAAATTTGCAGTGAAAACCCTCCTTTTCACAAAACACTTATATCGTCAAAGGGCCATTTTCTGTAAAGTACAACACTTCTCTGCTGTAAGCATGCATCTTTCTGTGGTACAACATATCTGTCTTCCCTCTCCTTTTTCACAGAATCATTCTGAGGAAATATTTAATTTTTCTGCTGAGCCAGTGAGCATCTTCCCTGTCTGAAAAACTGATTCTTAAGTAAAAGGCAAGAGCTTCAGTCTAAGGTACAAAATATCTTGTGATAAGTATGCTTCCCTCAGGTTTGGTTTGAAAACTTCCATTTACCAGTATTCAAATATCAGCTTGCAGCATTTGCAAAGTGATTTGTAATTGAATACATGTCTCTGGCCACGTTCAGGTTCTGTTATGAGAAAAGTCCTTGCACCTGTGAAAAAGCATCAAAAGGAATCTGTTCCAGATAACAATAACAACAAGGGCTCAGCTTACTGGTAACCCACACAGGCGTGGGAATATCTGCTTTGTCTACAGCGTGGGATAATTGCATTTAGTGGTATGGACATATGTCCTGCTTTCCAAGAACACATTCTGAAAGCAACCTGGCTGCCATCGCTGAGGTAAGGCTTGGCTGCCTGTCATCCTTCTATGTATCCTGGTTTCCTCTGGAAGGAAAATCCAGTGAATGAACAGGGAGAAAAGGAGCGCGAAGCATATTGCAGAGCACACCAGTTCCACAGTCCACGGGCAGGGAATGCACACGGGGACCAGGACTTCAGGGTACACTGCCAACCTCACTGTTGAAAGATGTAGCCTACAGGTTTTTCACTGGAAATAAACTCTTCCCCTGCTCAAGTCAATAAAAATTAATACATACACAAAACCTGAGTTTGGTAAAAATTCTTGCTTTGAGTATAATTAGCTTGTCTTGGCATTGGGTGGTGCTGAAACAGTAAAAGACTTCACGAGTGTAACTTGCTTGAGCTTTCTGGCATTGTCGTCCCATTATCTTCCCTAGGTACTGCACAAAAAGCTCACGCTCCGTCACACGGAGACTTGCTTAGGTAAGGTGACTCAGATTGGACAGCAGCATTTTCCATGAACTCTTAAAAGTGCAGCAAGGCTGACAGCAACTTATTCCTCCTCCCCTGCTGAGCTATTCTCCCATGTATCTTATTTCTCTCACCTCTCGCTAGCACCACCAGTTACATCCTTACCTGCCCTTTTGCTACGACAAACCTTGCATGAATTTGTTATTTGATTTCTTCCAGCAGGAATGCTGTGAAAGCTCAGATTGGCTTCCTGTTGAGGAGAGAATATCAATCTATAAACGCTAGGCTGATGGAAATCAAATTTGCTGTTATGGTTCTTGAAATATAGACCTTTTCTCTGTAGCATTAGTTCCTGCACAGGTCTGTCTCCCCAGCTGGACTTACAGCACTGAAGATGCTGATTGCTAACTACCTTCCAATGAGCACATATTAGAATTCAGGCATTCACAGTCAGTCATCCAAACCCATCTGTGGAAATCCAGCGACAAGACATGCTCCTACATTTGCAGCGCAGCTATTAAACCTTCTCCCTTGTTGTCTGCAGCAAGCCAGCCCCAGGCACATGTCCATGCACTGACAGGGTTACAAGGCAGAACACAAGCTCAAAAATGACGCTAAAATGAACTTATTTATTTTTACTCTCTAGCTATATTCATGACTTCAAAGGGGCCTTCTAGTTACTGTTATATTCATTTGTCCTCCCTATCAATAATCATGCTTCCTGATTCAAAATAGCTCACAATCCACCACCTGGAACCCTTAAGATGCAAGAACCTCAGAAACATCCCCTAAAAAAAAAAAGAAAAAAAAAAATCAGATGCAAATGTTAACCTTCAAATCAGAGCTTGCGATTAAAGCACTGAGCTTAGACTTGCAAGACCTCTGTTCTGCTCCTAGTTCTGCTGGCGACCTCGGGCAAGTCATTTCATTTTTCTCTGCCTTAATTCTCTATCTTAAACACAGGAATAACAGCTGCTTTTAACAGAAGGAATTGCAAGGGGAAAAAAGGGGGGGAGGGAGCTAAATCAGTTGGCACTTCAGCTGTGCTCAAATATGGTATAGATGGAGATTACAGTGGCACGCTGACAACGAGCTCCATACCCAAATGTCTGAGAAAAATTGCCCTGAGTTTCTCTCATTTAAAATAAGAAAACTTTGCTATGAGTATTTGTTGAGCAGTGCAGAAGTTACTGCTCACAGGAAGCCATTCTTTCAATTTTAGATATTTGATATAGACCACATACAGATAGCACATAAGGAGATAAGCATAAAAAATGGAGAAAGGATAAATTCTCCTGGTGACAGTGGTTGCAATTCCAGTTGCAGAAGAAAAATTTGGCAACACATATCTTCCTGGCTGAGTTGGAAGAAGCTGTGTGGAGCTCACCTCAGCAAGAGGCTGCCTTGAGTCTTTCAGATACGATCTCTTCACACAAATTACTCTGTCTCCTGTTTCCTGAACGTCCGAGTGACTCTTAAGAGAAATGCACATGCACATACGTTTTCCCAAGAAAATGTCCACCTTTTATTATCAAAGAGGGATCTGTCACAAACATCATCCACAGAACTACATTTTCTGCGGCCTTAAGCTAATGGTGAGAGGCGGAATAAATTGCACATGTACATGGCTCATGGCAAAGGTGTCAGCAAATATAGCAACTCCAGTGGAGGAGCTGAAAATGCCACAATGCAATCTAATGAAGAACGATTACAAGTGCAGACAGTCCTGTGTCCTAGAGGAGGCTCATTCCATGCTAATCCAACTGTCGTGAACTGAAGAGACAAAACACTAGTATCATATGGCAGCAGTTAACAACTCTGTCCACCTTCCTGCAATCAACCTCAAAACCAATTCCTGAAGGCTGGTTTTGTCCTGATAAGCTCAGGCGAGGTGATAGTATGTTAGCCTTCTGCCTGTGCCCATGTCTGCTCAAAAGTACACACGCACGTACGTCAGCACTTAGTGCATGTCCACGTGCCTGGATACGGGCATATTAACTGCCAGTGAATACCTGAAGGACCATGCACGTTTCGGGAAGCATCTATGTCTTCAGCGTGTCAGACAACGAGCATGTGCACCAGTATCTTTCTGATGCATACTCATTTTAATGCATGTCACACCCATTTGAGTATCTCATCTTTGTGTGTCTCCTGTGAAAGCATGTCCCTACGAGGAAACGCGCACAGATGTGCATGTCTGAGTGCGTATGTGACAGGCATACACATCTCCAGTGTATCTCTATCAGGACATGCGTATGCATGAAAATGTCAAATGGCAGGTGGTCTCTTGAAAGGCGATGTTACAAGGCTACTGCTATAAGCCATCTTGTGATTTAAAATAATAAAGCAATCAGCCTTCATGCTAAGGAAGATCCAGGAGTTTTAGAACGATTGCACCTCCAGCTAACAAATTTGCTCTGATACATCCTTTTCTTCTACCACGAAATTAGCATGGGCCTAGAGAGTTTATTAGCACGGGATCCAGATTTCAGCTGTACTGTGCTCACATCTCAAAATCATAATGGGAAGCCAGGGGAAAGGTGTGGCGGGTGAAGATCTATACGCAGGGAAGCTCCAGGCATTAATGAGCGAGGCCTGATTAAAAAGCAAGGAAACAAGCCCCCCTACTCCTCAGGAAGCGTTCGCCTATTGGGGACAGATGCTTTTGCAACCTCTCTGGTAACGGCGATACCTCTTACATATCAAATATCACAAACATGGTTTTAAGTTAAAGCCTGATATTAAATATCAAAGATGCAAAATCCACAGGCAAAGGTACAGTGTGAAACCACCACAGAAGATGATACATCAGGATGGAACAATATATTCCCAGCTCACAGTGAGAAATAGACAACCGACACAATGCTTCATTTTTGAAGTACAATGCATGTTCATTATTGTCCATATGGGTGGGCAAGACATTCTGTAGTGCTCTTCAGCACTATAGCAGTGCAATTTGCATCCAAATCTGAAAGACCGGTTGTATTTCCAGAGGCACTTTTAAGAGGTGCCTGAGAAAAACTGGCTTCTGACAGGAGCCAGGTAACGGGTGGATAATACACAAACCCATTTGCTAAACACCACTTGAAAAATCACAGGCAGCATAATTGACTTTTACAGCTTGGATAATGTAGGTCACTGCGTTAGCGCAACAAGAAAATGAATGTATGTTGGAGTGAAAGACAGAAGGGAAGTAATTACAAAATATAGATTAAATAACCATCAGATAACAGGCATAATAATAAGAACAACCAGGGTGAAGATAGAGGAAAAACAATTTGTTAAATGGATTGTAGCTGGGTTCTAAGAAACTGTCGGTCTCACATGTTGGGGTTTTTTTTTCTCCTTCACTGCAAACTCAGTAGGATAAAGTATTCCTCCCCTTTCTGGAACTGATATCCTGCTTCTCATGGTATCAGCTTATAGCTTGCTCATCCTAGAGGGTTATTCAGTTAGAACCTGATTATATTAACACACAGTTCTTAACTCTTGCAGAAACAGGAAGAAGCCATGCAGTCTCAAGTAAGAGGGATCACAGCCCAATCCAGCAAAGCCCTGCATCCTGGCACTGGCTTACTACAGGCTTTGGATTCTCCGGACTTCTGCAGTTTAGCCCAAAGGAGTTAAAAAACAAAGAACAGCCCCTCCATCACTCTCCCCCCACCCAAAACCCCAATACAAAGGAAAAACTTGGCATGGGGGACTTGATAAAGACGCACAGACGACTTTTACCTGCAAGGTAGAAGATATCAATCCAGTGGAGTTTAATAATGCTCTGAATTTACCAGCATCAGAGAGCTGTTCAGTGGGCTGTGAGAATAACATTTGGAGGACTGCCCGTCTTCCAGCAGTTAGGTGTTTTCACATCACATGAAATCACCATCACAACTATCCTTTGGGAGGGCACATGGCAGTAAAGAAATACATAGACCTGGACTTCTATTTGCTAGAAAAGGGTCTATGCAGACCAACAATGAGCGACACGAGAGATTATCAATAGAGAAGACGGCAGGGAAGAAGGGATACAACGTAGCTGCTGCCTGTATTGAATCAGTACCTTCTATCAACGCTTAAGTGACACTGACCTGCACTCCAGAAGAATCTCTTAGGCTCATTCCAATTCTGCAAATTCACGCCCACTGGCTGATGTGCAGCAGACACCCAATGGCATATTGATTGTCATTCTGAGGAGGAGAGGGGTGTAAGCTGGAAAAAAAAAAAGATAGAGAGAGTCACAAAAAGACCTTAGTGGAAGTGAAAGAAGTGTTATTTCCATACTGAAGAGGAACAAAATCCACCAGCTCACTGTCCCTTACACAGCTGCCTCTGAATTTATCTCTGTGAGATCAGAGAAAGCTGTACAATAGCTACATATAAAACCCTAAAAGTGGGAACACAGAAATGAGCCTCCCATCTACACATATGCCCACCAGAAGAGCATACAACATCATTACACATACTGACATAAGAGGCCACCAGCCAGCTCCTCTTTGTCCCCTGAGTGGGGAAGAAGCATAGCAAAGGAAAAAGGAGGCACCAAAAAGGCTCTAAAGTAGCATGCCTTTGGAAGAACTGTCTGGTCCATATAAACACAGCAGAACTGGCCAATATCCCATTCTTGGCCTCATTGTGCAAGGCAGAAAAAGTTCAGACTCCACAAGAACTGTTGAATTTTAAGGCTTTTCTTCCTCAAGAAAATAGGATTTAACATGAGCTTGGTATCTGCACTTGATCATGTGGCAGGACAGTTAATACACAGACATAGCATCAGGAGGTCTGGAGAAACAGGTCTCACTTCTGCTCATTTGCAGCACAAGAGATGGAATAAGAAAGAAGCAGAAGTTCACCTCTTTCTTACCTTGTTCCGCAATAAGGGACAGAACTGCCTCATCTTGCGACTTGCAACACAGGCCCTCATATACATTCTCCTGAGGCATTACTTCTGCCGTTTGCAGCTCCGAGCCCGTGGCTGCATTGGATCATCCTTGTCCTCTGTTGCTCTGTTCATTAATCAATGGCTCCTCTGAATGCGAATGAGTTCAGAAGGGAGCCAGGTGAAAGGAATGGCAATTTGCTCACAGCTTGATAATTACGCATTTTTCAAAATAAATTAAAGCCAGAGCTAACAGCAGCACACTGTTTTCAGAAGTCCTGCTTACACAGAGAAATTAATTGGAAAGTACATTGATTGGAGGGGCTGCTGAATTCCAGCTTGGAATTTATTTCCCCATTGTTTCAAAGGAGCTCCCAGACTGCTCACCAAACAGAGCCTCTCACCGCTGCTCAGACTGGGAGGGAGATGAAAGAAGGCATAAACAACCTCTACTCATTTGAAGCCATCTTTGGAGAAATCTCATTTCCTCATAGAATAAAGCAATGTTTGGGAGGGAAAAAGATCACAGTCTTCAGTGATTTTTTGCGTTAGGGCTACCCAAGGCAGCAAGGCTCCAAGACCAATTAAATCAACACAGCATATGGCAATGAGTAGTTTTACAAGAGAAATGCTTCAGAAGAGCTTCTTTCATCCCGAGACACACAAATCAGGGGTCTGGGTGAACAAGCAGCAGACAAACACAATGTGCACAAATTATCTATGCTTTTTACTTCTTACAGAGGAAATTTCAAAGCCAACTATGAGAGAATCTTATCCCCTCTAGGTCTACAGGCTCTTGGTTACTTGCTGCAGAAGGGCATCTAAACTCCAGTCCAAACACCCTGGCAACCTGCCACTCAATCTAAAGTGGGGGAAAGAGGTAATTTCAGAGATGCCTGCGTCACAAGACACCACAGGGCACACGCTGCAAGGAACCTGATTTATAAGAGAATCCTTTCCACTGAATGTGCTAAGCATGCTAACTTACAGTAAGGCTAGTGCAGTCTTTGGAGCTATTACCACAGTAGATGACAGAAAATAGTTGTTCTCTTGTAGAACAAATCTCAGGGCTTTTCTTTTTTGTACATCCCTGCTTGTCTTACCAGCTCGCACATGTTCAAAAGGGCAGCTCTGCATAATAAATTAATTTGTGTAATCAAATATCTTAGGCGATAAGATTAGTTTTAACTTGCTGTTCTCGCAATTCCTCTCCTACTCTTCATAAAATTGCACCAGGCCCAGCAGGAATTTGTCTTAACCAGGGCTTTCCTGCTCTAATGCTGGCATATTCAGGCAATTAATGCAGACAAGTGAAAGATGGAATCCACAGGAGAATTAGACCTCCTTGGATCCACTTCATAACCTTTGTTTTTCTATACACTTCACGAAGTGTAAGGTTGCAAAGAGACTGTTGCTGCTGTCTGCCTAAGAGTGGGGCATTGGAAACCTCAGAGAAGACCACGAAAATGCTCCCATTCCATCACACTTAGATAGATGACACATCTTCAGCAAAATCCATGGCTGCCAAAGCAAGAGCTCAGGATTTATAATCGAGCTGTACTGTAAGGCCTGAAACAGAAGATTAAAAATTCATCTTATTCTTACACTTGCCCAAATTTTAGGGTTTTCACATCTGCAACTCTAGAAAAATTAAAATGATGACAGCAAGTACAGTTTCCATGGAGTTCACATGCGATTACACCTGAGTTTTCATTTCTATCCTTTACATCTATCTTGAGATTTACTCTTTCCACACGTCACCATAGCGTCTGAGTATTTGCAAGAAAAATCAGAGCAATAGCAGGTCCCCTTCTGTTTATATGGTGCTGGGGTGAAATGGATTATATTCTGTTCCAGTTGAAACTGTTTCTCTTAGTTAAGCTAGGAGACATTTGTATGAATTATTCCTGAGATCCTTGTAACCCACAATCAGGAGGAAGGGGTATGAATTAGCAAGATGGGAACAGCTGGAGCCCAGTTCTTGTTTTTTAAGCAAGACATCCTTATAAGAAAAGTTAAAATGAAACAAACCCCAAGACCAGCCAAAAATAGAAGCCACATACTAAAGTTATCATCTGTACTGACCCTTCCTAGACATTTACCTCATAAATAAGCAAAGTGTTTTTTTACATAAAAGGCAGAAAGTCAGTAGGGCAGTGGGCTGGGATACAGACTTCAGTAGAGTCACGCCAAAGTGCTTTTCTGGTCAATTGTGCTCCTTTTCGTAGAAAAGAGCTACAGTGCAACATGGCAGGGACGGCAAAAGGTGAGTTTTGAAGAGGTTCTGTAGCCCCGTAAGAGACACCCACATTTCAGCCAAAGCCTATTTTTCAAATCATGTGCCCTACCTGCATTAACTATTCACATCAAGACTGTGCATGCCTCAGGGGTCAAATACCATTGACCTCAATGGCACTTTGACTATTAATGCCACAGAAAGTGTTTTCAGCGCTGAACTTGTTCACTGCTGCATGTACAAAGTATACTTCAATTACAAAAGGCACTTCAATTACTGACCACAGTGTCTCTTCGTCAACACCAGAACATATATATCCCTCGTGTGCTCCTATACCTTTCACCAGTCCCTCAGCAAAATGTCATTAATTCCTTATCAATTCACCAGTTAAACACCATTCATCAGTTCCTCTGTTAATGAGAAAGCTTCCCCTTAGTGTTACACTGAGCCCAGCAACATGACAGATCTAAAGGAGCACAGATATCTGCGCTGTCATAGAGCTTGCACATTTTCCCTGGAAAAAAGTCAAAACTAAGTACTTTTGGGGGGCGGGGGGAGACAAGATGTCTACAGAAGTATCAAGGAAAAAAAATATCCAAGCATGGCACAGGTTGCATATTAATATTGATAAAACTTTAACTTTAAGCTGTTTAAAGCCAATCGATCCTCAGAGGCCATGAAGGCCCGGGAACATGGTTTTGGTCTAATATTTTTAAAACTTCTAGTTTGTTAAGTTATGGAATTTTTTCTTTTTTTCCTTTTTCTTTTTATAATTTGCATTGCTTCCATTTTTCAAGGGATCAGCTGAGGACATGTGAAAAACCTCTTTTCCTTCTTTCTCTTTCCCTGGGCTAGACAGACTGTGTCAATTGGTATGCAGGGTATGAGCAAGCCTGTAGGACTTTCTATTCATTCCCCAATTAACTAGCTTTGGTTGTGCCAACTTGGATTTTGCTGCTGATGCCCTGTGGAAACCAGTGCTAAGACAACTGCAGGTTTGAGAAAGGAAAGGCGTAAACCGCAAATCTTTCAAAAACAGAGAAACCACTTATGTAGTGTTTACCTCTAAGTAAGAATATTCTGCTTCAAGAGAAAAGGCCCTCCCACACAGATCAAATAAGAAATTTCAATCACACTTCCTAAGTTGTAACACTGAACAATGTTTCAGGCCTGCGTGCTGCTGCGCATGTGCCACTGCTCTTGCACGACATGCTGTTAGAGCTTGGTTCTAAGGTTCTTGCTTTGGGCCATATCACCACTAATGCAGAAGAAAACCAAGGTGGTTACACATACTCCCAGCCTCTTCATCGCATATCAGAAAGAATCCACTGTCTTGCCATAGAAGAAATATAACTCACCTGAAACAGAAGCACAGAAACACAAGTCAGGAAACGTTATCTCATTCACCGCTGTGCTCAAATGCACCTTTGACTATAGATGCTTCTAATATATGTTTGCCTGATCAATTCCTAAAGACCTCCAGTGAGGGAGAAACTCCACAAACACTGTAGGAAATCTATTCCATCTGTATGTCCAGATAGGCTTTGTAATGCTTTCTACACTCTTCTCTGGACACTATTGACCCGATTCAACATAGCAACACTGCTTTTGGTTTTTATCATTTAAGTCTTGCCCTGCGATGTCCTTTCCCAAAGTAGCTCCTCTCATACCATTTCAGTCCGTGAGGCTCCAGGTCAATATGCAAAAGGAAGGAAGATAGCTACTTCAAGAGTAGCTTTAGAAAATTATTTTGTTATGTAACCCATTCTCAGTATAAGGAAATCCACCTGAAGCTCTTTAACCCGCACAGGTTTTCTTATTTATAACCTTTGAGAATCATTTCAAAATCCGGCAGCTGCTTTTACTGCTGTGCCAAGAAGGCAGGGACATAACAAGGTAACTTTTCATTATGACTCAGAAAAAGTCATATATCCAAAACATACCTCCATTTTGGAGCCACCTGGATCCTTTTCAAGAGACCTCAATCAAGTTTCTGTAAGAAATCAAAAGAACTGTGTGAGATTTACACTTGCTGTATTTAATAGGGCTATTAAACACAGACAAAAGGGACTTGGTGATTGGCAGTAATAGGA
Organism: Dromaius novaehollandiae; assembly: GCF_036370855.1. Taxonomy (NCBI): domain Eukaryota; kingdom Metazoa; phylum Chordata; class Aves; order Casuariiformes; family Dromaiidae; genus Dromaius; species Dromaius novaehollandiae. Next base: position 5,417,721 of record NC_088118.1, read on the forward strand.
TTTTTTTTTTTAATCCCTCACCTCTGTGATTCCTTTGAGTGGGCTGAACCTATCTTGAAGTACAACCATTCATTTGTGCTGATTTAGAACACCACCGCTGGTGCTTTCAGAGTTTTTCCAGAAATACAGCCACCGTGACAAATGTTAAAAAAGTTGTGCCATCCTCCCACAGACAAACCCATCTCTGCCTCAGTGCAAGAGGGAATAAACTAAAGATCTGCCCCTTCCTGTCCTCACCCTTCATTTTGAAAATCCTTGATTTTTAAGAGTGAACAAGCTTTACAGGGGCACTTCTACCACCAGTTTTCTTACTAATTAGTATTATTGCAGAAAGGCTCCTGAATCCAGCAGTCTAGGCACTCTCCCAGAAGACTTAGGCTCTTCCCCTGGAAAAAACACCTATCTGAGCTGGTCCGTATCTCCAGCTACAGTCTTAAAGGCTTCTAGTAATGCAAGTTGTGCATAATTATGACTTAGCAGTTATTATTTATCTTTAACATTCATATTAATAATATCTACACCTATTCAAGAAACCAACCTCGCCAGAGTACTGGTTCATATCCACCAGATCATAGAAATGCAGCTGCCTCAGGACCAAGAAACTTGACACCTCTTAAGCAATGCGTAGCAGGATTAGGCAACTGCTCGAGACAGAGAGGAAAGATGCTGCATAAAGACAGCACGTACCTCTGTGCTAGCAGACATCACCCCTGGTGTTAGCCAAATGCTACTGCCATTACAGCCAAGGCAGAGCACATGAGCCACATCTCTGCAAACCCTGTAAAAAGTGCCAGCTGAGGCTTGTTCCTGCGTGCCTGGGAGGGCTGCACGGTGCCATGTCAGGGGAGTGCCCTAGAGGCTTGCAGCTCTGCTGCAGGCTCTGCTTTGTTAGCTCCTTGGGGCTGCTGCACTGTAAAGAGAGGCAGAGCATGAATTTTTTTTTTATTATTCTTTTAAATGGTGAAGCTGGGTGGGACTGGGGAGTCGGCAGCCAATTAAGGAGCTATCAAACGTCTCTTAAAAACAGCCCTTAATAACGTTCCCCCTCCTGCCTCCAGCCAACATGGTAATTGTGTCTAATTTTTAAATTTTCATGCAGTTGTTGCATTTGCCTCCCCTTAATGAGATGTAAATGTGTTGCCAGTTTGTGGATTTGTTTAATTGCAGGGTAGCTAGACTGTGATTGGCCAAAAGGTTCATTTTTAAATTTATTTATTTAGTATACACGCAAGGCATTTCTAAGTTCCTTTTTTCCAGCTAAGAGAGGGAGGAGAGTATCTTCTGTTTTCCTCTTATGTTCAGGGTTCTGTTGCAAAGAAACCATCTGGTTTCCCAAGCATTTGTTAGTGAACTTAAAAGATTCCTGCCACGTTCCAAGTGTATGAAATAAGTCTGAGTAACTCCTGTTTGATTCAAGTTCCTAAGCTGCACTTTGATGCTCAAGGATCTTTGGTACTCATCGGTCACAAGGAACACGCTCACAGCACTTTGACTGGCTTCACTACAGAACCAATACTCTTTCTCTGGGCTTTTGCTCACCCACCTTCACTAAAGCCATTTAAACAAAGGAATGATAGACCCCGAAGTCCTAAATTAGGGTCAGAACACGGCCATCACTATCTAGTCTAATTCACAATAAGATCCACTAAAGCCTGAAGGAAAAAACAAACTGATTTTACTACTTTTTATCTACTGTCACTTGAAAGTTTGCTCAACTATAGGAGAGCAGATAGGAATCTATTCTATTTTGTGAACTCCTGACAGAATTGTTTTGTAAGTAGCTCAGATCAGTTCACAGCAGTGACTGAAAAAAAAAGTTCCATGTGTTTCTCTTAGATCTAAATGCAAAGACAGGTTAGCTGCAAGGGTATGCAGGTAAAACCCTACTTTGTCCTATCTAACTTTTTTTTACTGAGGATGATTCAACAAATGGAAAAGGCTCAGTTTGACCTGCAGATTTCAAGAAGATCTCTGGCAGTGAGAAAGTCATCTCCTATAAACTGTGTCCACCTGGTAGCACTGACATAAACAGAATCACAGCGCCACTGCTGCAGGGTCAACTTTCAAAACAGAACCACACCATAAAAGCAGAAAGTTCTAGCTTTGCTGCTTCGTAACCCAGAGATCAGTTCTTCCGCTCTGCTGCTACTTAACAACAATTAGTCTGCCCAGAAAACCTTAAACCAGCATAGCTTTTTCAATACTAAGAAGCTTTTTCAATACTAAGACTATATAAATAATATATTAATTTTCAGAATTTCTCTAACATTTTGATTACTTTTGTAGCACCTAGTGCTGCTTTTACCATTCACCTTCACTAAATGACTCCCCTATACAATTCATTGAGACTGCACACTTAAACTTCCTCTCAGTTCCCTGGTAAAAGCCTGAAGAAGTGATACTAGTATTAGACATGTTCATACAGCACCCAGCCCCAAATGATTCTGATTAGCAACATCTATATGTCCTAATGCCCCAACATAAAGGCTGTGAAAACCTAAGTCACATGAAGTTAAAGGTCCCTTTCCTTTTCTGATGTCCCACAGGAATGTCCGAGGACACATCTCGTCCCCAGAATACTATTACCAACCCTTTGCTAGGGGGCCCAAACACTGACCCTGGCCCAGAAACGCTTACCCTAAAAGCAAGCTGCTTTTCATGGCAAATCTGTCCAGGAGACACTACAAGCGTCTGATCACTAGTGAAAAGTATCACTGCGAAAGCAGTGAATATCTCTCTATGCAAGTCACTTACATGTCCTAGAGACAAGAATGGAAGTTGATTTCAGCTCCATCTGGCTGTTATTTTACCATAAACAGATAGCTACAAAGGTAATCAGCCATGTCCCGGGGCCAAGGGCATCACTTCTCTCAACTGTTGTCAGTAGCAGCCAATAACACAACCCTACAAAGTAAAGAGAAGTGACAGCAGGGAAATAATTTAGCCCTTAACTGACACGTTATCCAGTTAAAAGCCATTTACCTTCTGCTGCTTGGTGTGTCATTGCTCATTTTAGTTTTGAAGTGACATCTCCCCAAGTGCCATTAACATGCCAGCAGCGAAAGGGAATTTTATAGAGTATGCACCCTGGAGAATTATAGCCTGGGTGGCTGTGGTGAAGGAAAGCACTTTGTGGACTTTGTTTATACTTGCAGCTCCCATCCCATCTGATTCAGAGCATCTAGGAGAAGCATCAGACAACTCCATTGTCATCACCTTTGCGCTGTAGCACAGGACAAACTGATAACGTATTTCGGCAGCAATTATCGTCCGGGAGGATCCCCTAGCCTTCGAGAAAGTACAGCCCTGGTTCAAAATTCCTCTTTCTAGAGGAAGAAAGGGTGCACTCCACAACACTGCTGAGAGCACTATGGCAACAACTTACCAGCGAATGCAACATTCCTGGGTCATGCACAAAGAATTACAGTATAAAATTCAGGGAAATTTAGTGCAATAGCATGACCCAAAATGGAGATTTTTCCAGGACAAGATTCCTGCAGCTACCAAAAACATTACATGACGCTGGACATCCATGCAACATAAAAAGGAGATAGCCCAGCTCACAGCTACTTCTCTCCTTAGATTACGCCAAAGACAAGGGGTATTGTCCTCCTTTCTAATCATCCAAGCTTACCATAAACAGCAATGGATTTCAAGCTACTGGACAAACCATCTCTTCATAAAATGATGGAGTCAGGGTGAGGATAAAAGCCACCATGAAGTTGCCTTGGAAGCTGGAATTACTGCTGCTATCAGTATCAATATCTACAAGCTCAGATTTGATGGAGCAAGCAGATACCAGCCTGCTGCCGTGGAGGTGAGGCCGGGCAGGATGCACGCCACCCCACGGGGCGGATCCCGAGGAAACTGCGCACCTTCCGCTGCCGGGTAGGAGAGGGGCAACGCATGGCGAGCTGGATTCACGGTTGCCCTTTCCTCGGATACGTTCGGATGACAGATGGATTGCCATTAGCGTAGTGCGAACCACCACGGATAACGGGAAACAACACTTACGCTAACGAGGGAGCAGAGCGGAAGCCTTGCCGATGAGGCGCTCCCCGCGCAGCAGCCCGGTTGCAGCCACCAGGAACAGGGCCGGGGTGGGCAGCGCCATCCTGCTCCCCGCCTGGCGCCCCCTCCGTGGGGCCTCCCCACGGCCTCGCTGCTCCCCGGCCCCACGGGGAGGGCAGCAACCCCACGCCGCGGAGAAGGAGCCGCTCCTGGGCCACGCGGAAGGCTGCCGCGGTACCACGCGGGAAGGCCAGCGCCCGGCTCAGAGAAACGGAGGGGGAAACCGCGCCGCCGCGCCCCACGGACATGCCGCGTCGCCGTCGGCGCACGGACACGGGCCCAGCCCCACACCCACCAGCGCCTCCCGCCCCGCCGGCCGCAGCTCTGGCCACGCGGTTTGGGGGGGGCGGTCACGCGTGGGGGGGGTGGTGTGCGCATGCGCCGGGCGGGAAGCGCGCGGGCCGGGGCCGCACCGCTCCCCCCCCGCAGCCACGCGCGGTGCCTCGCGGAAAACGCGGTTCCTCGTGGGCTGCCTCGTTTCCTCGGCACCCTTTGGGGCAGCGGTTCCTCACTGGCTTGGGAGGAGCGCGGCGGCGAAGGTTTGAATTTCTAAAAATAAAAATAAAAACAAAAAGAAAACAAAAAACGCCGCGCCGTCAGGGAACGGTCGCCGCGAGGAGCGGCGCGCGGCCGCCTCGCCTCGCCTCGCCTCACCTCACCTCAGGGCTGGCGGTGCCGCCGCGAGGCGAAGGCGGGAAAAGCCGTTGGCAGTTAGAGCCGTTGGCGGTTAGAGCCGTTAACGGCCCGTCGCGAGGCGGCCTGAGGGGCGGTGCCGCGCCGGGCGCCGCCGCCGAGCCGGGGCCTCGCGTGTGGCCGTGCTGCCGGGCGAGGTGCGTGGCTCCGGGTCTGGAAACAGCGTTTTTGACGCTGTCACTAGCAGAGCGCGCTGGGCGCCGTCCTGTAGCACCGCGCGGATGTGCCCGAGCCTGGCGGAAAGAGCTCGAGGCGGAGCTTGTTCGTTTTGACTTTTGGGGGTCTCTGCAATAGCATCTAATTATTGTTTTTTGTTTCTTAGTTTGCTTTTTGCTTTCTCACTCAGCGCAGTCCCAGTTTTGGAGGCCTTGGTTTTGTGAATCGGTATCTGATGCTGTGAGAAGTGCTTAGGTGGAGGAGGGCTGCCCCCAAGAGTAACCGGAAAGCAAGGTAAACTGATGCAAGGGGCGCCCAGGGAGGGGGTGGTGGGTACCAGTGTTTTAAAGAGGCATGAGCCCACTGCACTGTAGGAGGAAAACCTGATGAGCTTAATGAAATGCACAGCACAAGAAAACATTGGGAAACCTAGAAAATACTGCTGGCTTTCACCAAATATTCTGAGGCCTTGTGCTGGAATAGGGTTGGCACCCCGGAAACACGAGGGAGCCAAGCAAGAGGCCCTGAAGTGGAGAGTGATTTCATTAGCAAGGTAAGAGGGGATATGGTGACAAACAAGAGCTGGCTATTATGCCAGTGCAAAGGTATGGGCTGAGTGGGCAGAGCCATGAAAGGACTTCAGAGCCAGCAGGCTACTTGCAGGCAGAAGCTACAGCACACAGGCAAAGCTTTGTGAAATAACCATGCTGTGTCAGGATATGACTCAAAGGCGCTGGCACAGCTGCATAGGGATTTGTAACCTGTCATACTGCTGAACTATAATTGTGTTGAATTGTATGATAGGAGTTTACTCTGCTCCTGCCTGTGCTAGCTCTGGAAATTTGTTAGTTCCTTAATTTTCACCCTTACCAAGAAAGATTTAAAATAATTATGTTTCTAAGAGGGGAATAAGCACATTTATAATGGCATTGCTTGCTTGGCTTACTGTACCCAGCACTGTACTTTCATCATTTCCAGCACAGTTATTACCTTTTGCTTTTAATATGTTATTATAAAAATATTCATCACATACAGATGCATACTGACCCAGAACAATGGAACTCAGCATCTCCTGAAAGAGTGTGGGAGGCAGGGTGCTGCATTTTCTTGGGATTTCCCTGAATATTTGCATGTAATTCCTAAGGTTTCTGAAGCATCTGAATAGCCTCAGACACGGAGTGGTAGAAGAGCAGGATCTGTTGCTCTGCTGGTTGCTGTTCCAGCAGGGCAAAGGTCTGAATAAATAAGCATTTGAGAGAGGACTGAGCTAAGGAGTCTTGCTCCGCTGAGGGATACTGAGCGACTCTGTTAGTAATGTGGCTTCATGTTTCCAGGGAAGGAGGGGATAATGCTCAGCACGTGAGAATGCTGCTGCTGGGAAAATTTCTCCTGTCTTGCCCCTTTTCTTCTCCTTTCTTTTCCTTTCAATAGCATCTCCTCCTGTGAGCCATCATGCAGGGTTAGGCAAATCACAATCGTAAATGGGAGAGCTTTTCTGGCTGCTCCTGCTCTCCGTGGTCACTTGTCTTGCAGTAGTAGAGTCTGGTTGGCAGTGCGGCCTTGTGTGGGGCAAGCATTTGGCAACTTTTCCGATGTGGTCAGCTTGTGGACAAATCGCTCTTCTAGCAGCGTTTGGGCAGAGACAGTAGTTTTGGAGGAATGCGATGGTGCTTGAGGAACTTACTGGTGTTCAGACCAAATGGCAGAGAGAGAGCCCTCGGAGCTCTGCCAGCATACCTGAGCCCAGCCCTGAAATTCCTGCTGCTACCTGGTGACTCTAAGCAGCTGGGAGGATATACTGCATTCACGAGCTACTGCATTTGTCCCGTCTTTTATCTGCTGGAAACATCTGCATTGCATTACAGACTAGAAATGCTAACCACTGCTTCAGTTCAGGGACCACTGAATGAACTGCAGCCCCTGCTGTCCCTAATACTTCTGCTATTTAACTTGCTACATCTAAATTCTGAGCTGTAACCTCTCCAGTGTCTCAGTCTCACGTTGCTTCATAGCATATCCTCTCTGCAACTGGACAGAACTTTTCTCCTGAACCCCTTTACCTTTTCATCTTACAGGGAAGAGTTGTACTGGAATGGAACTTGCATTAATGTGAACATTCAAGGCCTAGGACTCTCCTGGGATCTAGCTCTCTGTTGAACTCGTTTTCAGCCATCCATCACAAAGTATTATTTCTCCCTTTTGCATTGCTCTGTGCTTGGATTTTTTTTTTTTATTTTTCATTATCTTTTAAAGCACTGAGGAAGCCCATCCCCTTCTGCTCAAGCCACAGGATGATAAAGTTGTTTTTCCCTCCAGCTCTTTTCAATGCATCATTTAGCAGACCTCCCCTAACATGTTCTGAAAAGCCTCTCTTATCCCAGGTGGGTGGCAGGGAAGAAGGAAATCTGCAGGCTGGTGGGACCATGTGGTTGAAATCCATCTAGGTTTAAATAGCTCAAGGTCAACTCGGGATGGAAAGGACAACAGCAGATTTCTAGAGAGTTCATTCAATGAATTGTTGATTGGGAAAGTTCTTTCAGATCCCCGCGGAGTAGAATCTGGAAGAAATGTGTTTTCCAAAAGGAGGACAGCGGGTTAGTTGTTAATGATTTCAATAAAGCAAGAGAAGGCACATTAGGAGGTTGGCCATAAGGGTAAAAAAGGAGGCTGGTGTATTGCTCATTAGTGGTTTGCTAAAATTAACTCCATTACCGTGTTTGCTTTTATTGCAAACCTTCCATTTAATTGCAATTACCACTGAACTGCAAAGAATGGACCCTGCTTTGTGCTACAGGTTGTTAGTATAAGAAGAGAACCTAGAGCGAAAATGTGTAAACAGCTGTTTTAGGGATCATCTCAGTGGTGTAGCTGAGCTACTTTATCCTGGATTTTGTTATAGAGGTATCTCAGGAGGAAAGTGGGCATTTACTGCTGTTCCCTTCCGAAGAAATCACATGTACGATTTCACAAGTATGGACAGCAAGTTTTTGGGTTTTTTTGTTTTTTTTAAACAAAACAAAACAGAGGACCTGATCCAAAGGCCAGCAAAATCAAGGACAGCTATGTTTTCTGTCAGTCTTGTGTTAAGCCCAAACCCCCATAAATTTCTTTACAAAAAAAAAAAAAAAACCCACTTTTTTTTAACCTTTTTCCTCTCTGTGTTTTTACATTTCCTTTTATGTTCTCTTTTTTCCCTTTCACATGCTATTGATTCTTATCTTGTCTTTTATTTACTGCCAGTTCTCTCATAATGTCAGGAATCCTATACTGAAATGCCACTCTGTTTTCTGCACGTGCCACACTGTTTTCTGTATTCGCAACCTTTAAATAAAGAGAAAGCTTTGCTATTCTTTGTGAAGGTGGCTACCAGTTGGCTAGTTACTCTTTTAGTTTATATGCAGAAGGAAATAAGAAAGGAATAGCCGTGATGCTTTTCTAGAGTTGTGGGGCGTTTTGCTTTCCTCATGTAGATATCCATTCAGTTCAGAAAATGATGACAGGGACAGTTTTGGCAAAGGACACTAGGTCAAGACCTTATTCTTATAGGAAGCCTTATGATATCGGAATAGTATTTTTAATGGAGAATCTGTAGGGCAGTTTTTTTCTAATACTAGTGAAGTCCATGAGGATTTCAAGAGTTGAAAACATGGAAAGGTAGCCCTCTGTTTTCAAGGGCTTATCTGAAAGCTCTAAGGAGGTCAGCCATGTAGAAATCATTACAGCAAATTCAGAAGAGAGAAGGGCTAAGTTACCCACGTGTAGATTTGAACTTACAGCTTCATGATTTGAAGTCATTGCAGACCTGCTGTTCCCTTTAGCCTCTGGTTTATCCTGCTTTCCCAGTTGCAGATAGTCGGGTATGGGTCGGTGCAGTGGCAGCCTTTTCTGAAAACACAAGCCAGTTTGGACAGGGCAAGTTGCAACTGGCAAAGCAAATGGAAGGAGACAAAAGGAATAGAAGGTAATAATAGCACTTTGATGGAAATAGGTCAGTCTTTAAGGCCTGTTTCTTTGGGCTCCTTAGGAACAGTTATAGCTGCAGTTGGAGATGGGGATTGCACTGTGAACTGAAAGCAGATGTTCTCTGAATGCAGTTAGCTACTAGCAATAAAATGCTAAGTGTATGGAGAATGCAGTAATTCAAACGTGATTTTTATTTCTGTACTTTGGTTGCTGACCCTACAATGGCACTGAAAAATGGGAGCAGCTTGTATTTAAAAAGAAAATGGAAGATGGCTGTCCAAAAAAAAAAAAAAAAAGTGGCTAAGTCTATTTTAATTAAAACTCAGGGAGAAATAGTTATCTCATTCTTGTAGATGTTTCCAAAGCTCTGTTTCCTAGCGTATATATTGGTGTTTTGTGTCTGTGAATCTGATGCAGATACACTTATTTCATAGAGTGATGCAAACATGAAGCTACTTCTGGTAATGTGTTATCAGCAGAACTGTCTACCAGGAATTATGCTGCTGGTCTCGAATCGGTGCCAATTTGTGGGATAGTCATAAATACAACGTGAATTGTAGGATTATGATTACCTGATTGTATAGGTAGGGGCTCAGATACAATGGAGATGGCAAAATATTAGAAATGCCTTGCTAGAACTCTGCCACAGATTTGCAAGGAGTATCGGTGAAGTGGAATAGCTCACAAGGCAGAAAAGCTGGGGAATGGGACAGGAGGGAATGACAATAAATGAATCTTCTTTTTCTGCTTAGCCAGAGGCAGAATTATCAGAGTAAAAAGCTCGTGTTTAGCTCCAACCTTGTCAAACCAGAGCTACTGCTTCTAGATTGTGAAAGCTTGGCATGTCTAACGTGTCCTGAGAACTCCTGGGCATTTTCTGCCTGTGCACCTAGAGCTGTGCAAGTGGGCCACAAACAGTATGGGAGGCGTATTTATACCTACCATCATCCTTGGCCAGGGCGAGACCGGATGATGAAGGTCAGTGGCTAATGAATCCAGCCCTGAGAACCAGAGCCTTGGTTGTGAGAAGTGAAAACAGGGTGTGCAGAAGGGGGTATGAGTCGATACCAGCTGCTGTCTTGGTAGACAGCGAGCTGCTATTGGACAGGGGAATGCTGTCTCGCTTAACAAAGATATCTGGGAGCCAGAACCCCAGATTGCTTCTCTAGCTGTGCAGCTTTTCTCTAACTGTGCTACGTTTGCCTTGCTGTGCATTGGTTTCCTTTGCACAAAAGGAGAAAAAAAAATAAAAAAGGTAGTAAATGCAACTGCATAAATAACCAGTGTTTATATTCAGTAATGCACTGAAAAAGCAGAAAACACTCTTTGGGAGAGGAGCGTTTGTTACTTTCCCCGGAGGGGGGGAAAGAAGGCAAAGGAAAAGGAAATGTTTCTTTCAGGTTGAATGAAACTGATTTGTTTCGGGAGGAAGAGAGAGGTTAGTTCTTCTATTACAATTTGTCAGATTTTTCAAGTAAAACATCTTTGTGATTTAGAAGAATGGGTTTGTTTAAAAAAAATGCCCAAAATATGTTTCATTTTTTTCACATTTGTTTTCTTTGGCTGAAAGATTTTATAAATTTGGGTCACGTATGACACATGGTTAGTCCCTCTGCATATTTCTATCAATAAAGTCTTTGCTAGAACTCCCCTCCCCACTTGTCGATTAAGAATGTTTTCTCCAAGGGGCAGTGGTTATTTAGCGCTGGCAGAGGTTATTTAGTTAATTTGTGAGGGTATGCAAAGTGAAGTGACTGATGTCTCAGGGCTCTGACACAGACTCAGCCAAAATCAAAAGAAATGAACAATATCTATCCCTACCGCATTTATCCCTGGGAGACCTGATAGTTGGCGGTTCTGACACTGACTGTGTAAGCATCTTTATTAATGCTGAAGGGGACTCTGTTACGTTGTTACACAGGTCCAAGATACCGTTTATTTTTTGTGCTTTCTGAATGCTGCTCTTCAAGGAGAAGTAGCTTTTTGAAGCAGGCCAAGGTTAGATCTGGTGACCTTTACTGATTTCCCCCCTCCCCCCACACACACACCTGTTTTTACATTGCTTCTGTGTTCGTGGCACGTAGTGGGTGAGCGAATCTCTGGGCAATTCTTTCTCAGTCGGTGAAGGATAAGCAAGGGGCACGAGTGTCAGGAGGGTTAGATAGGCTGGGAGATGTCCTCGATTAGTTAAGACAGTTAGAACTGTTTTCAGCAGCACTCAGGCACCTGGGGAGAGAGCAGGAGGAAAAGCAGACCCTGGGTTTAAGTGAGGATCCCGTGCAGGAAATAAAACCCTAGGGACCTGTATGAGACGCAGATAAATCGGCTATTAAGTCTTGCACTCAGTAAATAGAGGCGTTTACAGAATCCACTGCATTAAGTTCAGTTGCAGCTGTGTGTGTTTGCGTATTTGTACGGGCGAGGTGTGTGCGGGTGAAGGGAGACTGCAGACAGGATGGATGCAGATGCAGGAATAGGGTGGAACAATGTGCGTGTTCATGATTAGGTCTGGCAGGGCTCTGTGTGATGCCCAGCAGAGAGACAGGACATCTGTAATGTCGAATCAGCTGGCCTTACTAATGGGTAATGCTGACTGTTCATCGGTAAGCATCTTGAGTCAGTGCATACTGCAGCACTGCTAGGGAATGTGAGCACTTTCTGATCTGTTAATGTGTGGGCGGTTGAGGCTGTCTTAGGATGCTTTGGGAGGAGAAAGAAAAATGATCCAGCTGGGACAAAGTAGCAAGGCTTTGGGGCCAAACTCCCCAAGCCCTAACTGGAGCTTTCTGTCAATTTGCTATTACTTTGGCTGTGGGGAGGGGAAATGATGAAGTAAGCAGATAGTTTAAAAGCAAGACCAAAAGAAGGTGTCACCTCTAATAACTGTAACTGAAAGTAACAACAAAACATTGACCAGCAGCTTCTCAGCTATTTCTGACCTAAAGCCAGGTTCTCTCCAGCCCAGCTTAGTCAACAAATTGCTTATGCTTCTTGATGCCAGCTTTCTGGTAGCTTTAGCTCTCTGTGTGTTACTGCAAATAAACATCTACAGTCCAGAGCAAATAGCTTTATTTAAAAAACGTGCAACGGCAAAGGTAGAATAATGGAAAGGACAGAATGGGTCCTGGCTAGGAGAATTAATTGTCCACCAGGCTCGTCTCCGGTGAGCTCTGAGCCCTGCTTTGTGAGGCATTGTTGAGGAAGAGGACTAGAGAGCAAGTGGAGCGGACGCTATGCAGAGCAGGAAGAGATATGAGGAGGAATGAGTATGTGTTACGAGGGAGTGACAGGACAGAGGGATGAACATATGGAGGCAGGGCAGGCAAATGTAGCTGGGCGAGTTGTATGGGGTCAGTGTACAGAGAAGAGATGCATGTTCAGGGAGAGGGTGGTACAGAAGGCAGTATACAACTGTGCTTTGCAAAAAGGTTTTGGGCCGTAATTTAACAAGGCCCGAATATCTGCATGTGCTGGGGCTGAGCTGAGTTGTTTCAGATTGCAGCCAAGCCCAGCAGTAAGTAAAAGCTGGTGTCGTCCTATTCCTCAGGGGGAAGGAAATGAGTCAGGAACTGTTGCCCATATCCCCCAAAAGATTAGTTCTACTAGACTGTGTGTCTTCAGCTTCAGGATTAAATAAACCAGACGCAGTCACTGTGGAGATGGCTGCTGAAGGGCAGGATTGGGGCGGAAAGACACTGGAAAACAGAGAGCTTCTGTGACACCTCCTGGCTAAAAAGAGGTCCTAAGGCTCAAGTCTGGCATTCCAGGCTTTGTTTCTGATTTAAGTTTTGTAACCACCTTGCCAGGAGTACCAGCATCGCCAGTCAGCCAGCAGGGAAATGGTTAGAAGAAAGGTGTGCTGAGCTGAAGGACAGTTTCCTAAGCAGCAGCAGCAGCAAAGGAATGAATCCAACCCCTCTGCTACCAAGCAGCTTTGATGTGGTTCTGAAATCAGCTCTTGCTGGGTCTCTGAAGCAAGACATTGCTTCTGCAGCGCAAACTGCTGTTCCCTGCAGAAAATTAATAAGGAGACTTTGGATTCCACCCTGCATCTGACCTAACCAGTTAAATAGGTTACACTTAGTTTTAAGAAATGCCCCAGTTTTCCTCTTAATAGGCAATTTTTCTGCTTAATTTGCAGAACAAGCAAAAAGCTATTATGTAAAATTTATCAGCAGCAATTGGCTCTCATTAGAGTTTGGGGGCAGGAGTCTTCATCATACGGGAGAAGGATCCTCCAAATTTTTGTTTCCCAGCATTTATGCCTTCCTCTGAACAGATTCAGACTCCAAGCTATCAGTATTTTTTCCTCTTCTCACAGGAGTTATTCTCATCTTCCTTCTATCCAATTCTAAAAGTCCTTAAGCTTTGCGCAACCAGTCGTGTTACAAGCATGTGATCCAGGCTGAATGAGGTGTCTGTAAATCGCAGTGCTATTATTAAAGTGTTGGAGTGTGAATTTTGCCATGTTGAGCAAACTCAATTCCAGCAGAAGCATTTTGTTCAGGAGCGCTCAGGTCCTCTTGTGTGCAGAACTCCTTGCTGGGCCAAGGAGTCAGGCCATAGGTAGCTGATTGTGCCTATAGGATACAGGCTATTTGCAGAGCCAGCAATGCAGCTTTTAAGTTGCTAATTGTGTCATAAGGCAGAATTGAGTTATTTCCCCTGTACAGGCAGAGGCTGAATTGTGGTTGTCTTATTTTTTGGAGTCAAGTCTTTGTCAGCTGGATGAAAATTTTCTCTGTCTGTGCTGAGGGAGGATCATGCCGCAGTTGTTGAAAAGTACAGAGAGGCCCTGTAAGTCTCTAGATTAACGGTGGTTCTGCCTGCGCCTGGCTTTGCTATCGTGTCAAAGGGCATTTTTCTACTGATCTCAGGGAAAGAGATAGCATCTCTTATACTGGGCAAAACTACTCAGGAAGTCTAGAAAGAACCATTTCATGCTAACACTTCAAATGCTTTTGTGGTCCCTGTGACAGATAAAATGTCATGGCTTCTCTCTTCATAAATCCTACCTGCATATGAGCTAGATCTTTTAGATCCAACATTGTTGCAGTTTGCTTTGTCTGTACGGTCTGGAGGTCACGTTTACTCTCAAACCCAAACGCTGTCGTCGTTTGTACAGCTGAAATGCTCAGTCTCCACCTGAGTCTTGTCTGCAGCTGGCAGCTGGCTCTCTAGCCCATGAGACTTGGGCATGGGGGCAGCTAGCTTTTGTGCAAGTTCAGCCTCTATGTGCCACATGGAAGTGAGTGACTTGGGTCTGGAAACTCATCCCCGAGTCTAACATCTTTACCAGAAGTGATATAGTTACTGATACCCGCAAGGCTGCCTTTTCTTGCCACTGTTTTCTCCCAAGTCCTACACTGAATATAGCAGTCACGGAAAGAGCTGCTGGCCGTATTTCCTGGAGACCTAAAACAGCATGATCTGAAATTGCTCATGTTTTCTTCATGCTGCAGCAGCACCTTTGGCCACAGCTGGAGACAGCCATGACTTGTGTTGTGTAAAGGGACAGGTAAACTGTGATACACCTTCCTATGAGAGACATTAGGGAAGTGAAAATTATTACTGACATTGAAACATTCAGATGGGGATTTTTCCTTTTCTTTTCAGTAAATGTTAATTATACATGAAGGTTCACTACAGCAGAAGGGATTATAATTAATTTATATTTGAACTATGGTAGATTTCCCTACAAACTGCATTTCATTGCAACAAAGTGTATTATGACTGTTGTGTGGTGCCAGTAATTTACATAAGTCGACCACAAAGCATTGCATCCATTAATCCTGCGTTAAGGACAACAGCAGGTAGATAAGACTTTTTTTTTTAAAAAAAAAAAAACAATTCTGTTGAAGTTGTGAACAGAGACCTTCTGCTTGCTGCAGAACCTGTGTACTATAACTTAAGAAATGCAAAGAGGAGTGCATTGCACCACAATGAATTTGAAAGGTAACATTTGGAACAAAATCCATATCTGAACTTTCCTAGAAGTGAGAGTTTATCTGGGTGTTTTATCCCTAGTCTAAGTTAACCCCCCCCCCCCAAAAAAAAAAAAAAAATCAGAGTCCATCTGAAACAGGAATAATCCGTTGTTCTTCTTAGGGCCCCGAGTTCGATTCCAAAGCCGTGTCAAGAGAGCCCTGACCTGGAAGGTTGGTGAGCAGGATTTTATTCTTGACCTGATGGAAAATTGTTTTCTTTCCTATGCCTCTCTTTCCATTTGCAATATTAGCTACCTGGTCTTACGGGATGGAAGATCCTGCAAAGTAATGATTATGCTTAAAGCAGTAGATTGGAGCAACGGTGTCCCTGTCATGGTACCAGTATTAATCCAAACATACCACACACTATATTAAAAGCATAGAATAGCGGTTGATAACTTCTAACTGATATTTCCTAATTTACTACTGCTATCATGCTAACCTCACTGCTCTCCGTCCTTGTCGCTTTATGTGATCTCCCAGTAGTATCAGCTCTTGGACCTTGGTTTCTTTTCCATCAGGCATGTACCGACACCTTGCAGCCCTTTGCTAGGGAGCGTGTCAGACTCTGCTGATGCTATATGTTGGACTGCTTGCTGCCCCCTTCTCCCTCTGAACATGGTATAACAATCTTTTGGCTGCAGACAGGAACTTCATCCCTGATGACCCAATCTCAGACTGTAGAAAAGGGCAAGCTGGCTTGTCAGAGACTTCAACAAACAGCTCGGCAGCTGTTGTAAACAGCTGAGAGGAAAGGTCAGAGACAGCTTTCGTCTGCCACTGGTAAAAGTTCCTCTCCTGCGCTGCTGGGCATTGGCCAAGCAAGGGGAACTGCAAGAGAGGGCTGGGAGAGAGAAGTGTCAGGAACAGGCACCATAAATAATTTCTGCTTGCCCAACAAAGGACAGGGAAGAAGTTTTGGATTAGTGGCCAGGCTCTGTAAAAGATGGAGGCACTCTCTCCAAGCAATAAAAGCCTTTTCCAAAGAAAAGATTGCTGGCTGTTTAAATTAATGGCCAGGTCACTGATTATCCGTGTGTCATTTTTCTTTAATAAATGTTTTGGGATTCATTTCGGTGTTAGAACCAGCCCTCTGCAGGATTTCCATTCCAGTTCCCACCTGTCTAGAGGCATTATTTTGGGGAACATGTAGCAGTAATGTGGCTTCCCCCATCTTCTTAGGAGCATGAGAGAGCTTAGTTGCCATCCCCTCAGGTCAGGGACTCTGTCCATTTTGGGCATGCAGTGGATGATAGGCAATAAGGCATTTCACTGGATGCTATTGCTGTGCTAACGCAGAGCATCGCATATGTGTATGTTTTACACTAGTGTATTCTGACTGGGAGTAGCACCGTTTGGCCGGTATTGGTAACTTGACATAGGAACCAGTATCGGGCTCTGGATGCGCAGGTTGCACTTCCCTTGGTCATCTGAGCACCTCTAGGTAGTTTTATGTCAGCACTTCCATCTTGCACAGAGCAGTATTAAAAGCCATGCTGGTGTTGCAGCTGGTATCCGAGTTTGCAGCCTGTCTGGATTTACTCAGGGTGTCCTTGTGCTAGGGAGCTTGGGTATCAGAACATCGAAACTGCAGCAGTACAGTCCTCGGTACAGTTGGCAGAAGCCCGCTTGAGACCCTGGAAAATTACCTGCTGTCTGAATTGCTGTTGCCCTTAGATCCTGTGTTCTTGGATCAACCCAGAGTAATCTAGCTTGAGCACGTCTACCTGTGCTACTGTCTTGTTACGGTGCGGGTGTACTCTTTCTACCCTGGGACATTCCTTGCCCAGTTTGCACTTTATTTGCTTCCTGGCTACTTCATGGCTTTGCTGAAGGCACTCGTGGCCACTTCAGTGAAGTCTGCTTCCCTTCCAAGAGCTTTCTTACACAATTCATGCTTCGATTCCAGCTGTAAAATTAACAGACTTTCATTACACAAGCTTTATTATCCAGTAGGACCCATCCAAAGGTAAGGAGCAGTTTTAATCCCAGCAGAATGACACCTTAGCAGCAAAGCAGTTTTGCTAGTAAGATTCTGTTGCAAGTGTCCATTGAGAAAGTGGGAGGAGTCCTGAATGGGCTACTGTAGCTCCTCCTGGCACGAGAGGGTGAAGGATAGCGTTTTGGAGCAGCACAGACCAACACTGAGGCTAGTCCCTTCCCAGTAGGAGCTGTGGGAAATAGGACTCTGGTTGCATTGCAGTACCTGAGGAGAAGTCACTGCAGAGAGCGTTGTAACACTGTGGTTGCTAAAGACCTGGCACCATCTCCTGCCCAGTCACCCACGGTGGGAATCACAGTGGAGTGAAAGATGTTCACAGAAACTGCTTTTCCTATGCCACCCAAATATGTACATTGTCCTGAAATGAGAATTGGTCTAGTCTGAGATGGAGGAAAAAGGGAGACTGCTTCCAGAAATTCCTTCTGTCTTGCAGTTAGACAGAAGTGACTGTCCCACAAAATCGGCCTGAGTGGGAGGTCAGTCATCTGCCCCCTTACTTGCTTCTGGCTCAGCCTGTGACATAAAAGACCATTTCCAGAAAGCAGTAGGGGTGAAAATATTTGCTGTTGTTTTGCAGTTGCCAGTTTCACTAATTTCTACTCTGATGTCACCAGCAGTGGTCCCGTTGATGTTATTTATAGTGTTTGTGCTGTGGGCTTTGGCGGTGCTCAATGCTCGGTCGCTGGCCTGCAAGAAAGGGACGAGCAGCTCCAACCCTTTCAGTGACATTGCCTTTCAGCCTGGAGCGTATTCCAGGTTCTCCATGTCATACCTGGGCTACCTAGATCTACCCTGCACTTGTGTCTGTACCTTGGTTTGCTCCAGCAAACTGAGCCATCCAGGACTTGTTTGTTTGTTTTGTTTTGTTTTTGTTTGGTTTTGGTTTGTTTTTTTTTTTTATGTATTTAGAACTTAGTTAAAATATGCAGTAAGTCATGAGACCAAGCAAATCCGATCAAGAAGCTTCAGGGGAAGGCAGTCTGCAAAGCCAGATGCAAATGCAGCCAACCAGAAATACAGTATTGAGAGCAGGCAATTATTATTCTATCAGAGTTTCAGGATTTCAGTGTTTCTGACTTCAGTGCTACTTCAGGACAGTGAGGCATCCATTTTTGGCTGAAAATGTGTAGAGCCATAGTTGCTTTGAAACTCACATCTTTCCCTGCATGATATTCATGAGCTACAATTAATTGAGGCATTTGAACAAGCAGATACCAATTTCTGTGAGAAGGACCTTTTCAGATGACTGGAAACGCTAACCTGAAGCATTCAAAAATCATGAGTCAGGGTTTCTCCACTTCCCCAAATTCTAAAATTAAAAAAGAAGCAGCAGCTTCAGCCAGGGCTTCAGTATTTTAACCCTCTGAGGTTTAAGTCTTCAGAGTTCATGTCTCTGAGCTTCTTTTCATGACAGTTGAACTTCTCAGGTAATGGCAGGACTTCAGGAGCTAAGGCTTTTCAGAAAAAGCATCAAATACTGCCAGACATGGTACAGTTGTAAACACTGGAACCTGCAGTGAAAAAGTATACCCCAAAAGAGGTATTTCAATGCCTAAGCTGATCTCCAATACGAAGTGTGCACTGGCGTCTGTGTATAGGAGAGAGACTTGGACAGATAACGCATCTACGGAACAGGCCCTTGTCTCTTTCAGACATCCTGGAAGCCACACGGCCTTGATTCAGTCCCTGGGTGAAAAATATTTTACAGTGAACTTGTGCCCTGTTCCTTATGCATTTCACATTTTTCTGCAATATTTCAGCTTGTAAGAAGCCACTCAATGTATTAATGATCAGGAAATAATAACGTTCTCAACCTAGGGCCAAGTATCCTCCATCTCCCTGCCATCTGTAATAACAGCGTGTTTAATGGATGTGTGCAAGATGGTCTCTTAGGAACCCTCAGGGAAGCGCAGAGCTATACTGAAAGCACAATTGCTCAGCTGTTGCTGGAAAATTTAAGGCTTGTTCCAATTTTTCAGTGCCAGTTTGGTGACTTTCCCAATGACATCACTCTCTGTTACCTGCTGCGGGTTCCATGTTGTTTTGTGTCTGTCCTGGGAACTGATTTCATCAGTGGCACAAAGGTACCTCGTGCATGTATTGTCAGCCTCCTAGGGCAGAGATTGATGGTGAGCAGCGAGAACCACATGGTTGCGGAATCTCCCAGCTATTGCCATCTATGATGGAGGAGGCTGTCAATCAGCAGTTGGCAGCATCAATGTTATTTTAAATCAAATATACCAGAGTGGTTGCTTGTGATCGTAAATTGCCACTGGGTATCAATGGCGGTCTGCCAGCTCACTCGCAGATAGCCTTGCTCCGTATTGCTGTTATTGCATTGTCTGTGCCGCGTCCCTTTTGTGAATATAAAAGCAATATATGATATTGCAGCGCAGCCGTCGCCTTCTGACTCGAGAGAAATTCCATCTTGAGGGACACTTTTCAGAGTGGTCGCTCACAACCGTTAGACCTAACACAGAGCTTGTTCTGCTGTTTAATTCATCCTTAGTTTTTCAAGAGACCATCACTAAAGAAAGCGCAATTACTGGGCTTGATCTAGGAATCGCAGAGTAAAAGTTGATGGCTTTTGTTAAGTGGTATGAACGTAATAGCCTCCTCTAGGCATTTATCACCATGAGACTTTGAACACGAGAGCTTGGGATATTTCTGCAATCCTGTCACTTATGTGCTATGTGTCCTTGGGCAAGCGTTTTCTTTTCCCTGTGGCCCCGAAACTACCTCAGCTAAACAAAGTATATAATAATACTGAAGTGCCTCTGAAGACTAGTTCATTGATGAATGAATGCTTAATGCCTTTTTTGTATATCTTTGGATGCCAACTGCTATTTTAGTGCAAAGTAGTATTGATTATCATCATGCATATATAATACACTAATTTATTATTCATTTCCTTATTGCTTCTGTTTTCTGATGTGATCCTTGTTAGGTACCTTGGGAGGAGGTTAATATAACTCGGTCTGCTTAAATGACATAAAAAGGGAAGTGTTACCCTTCATACGGTCCCACCCGTTGTCCTAGCGAAACCCATCCGCTTGGCACAGACCTCCAAGGCACCGTTCCAGCACGTCTTCTGAGCATCAGGCTGGGATTCTGCTTTGATAGATGTTTCCTTTCTCTTTCTTCTGCTGCATTTGTAACTGCTAGTTTGACCTGGCATTGCTGGCTCTCATAGAGAGAGGCTGCTTCTTTCCTAAGTAATCTCACACTGCTTGTTTTTATAGGTATATTGAAGATAATGATCCTACTTCTGGATGGGAGATAAAAGCGAGACAAAGACAGAGCTGTTGACTTTGAACTTGCATGAAAAGCTGCGATGAGGACCATATACGAAGACAGAGCAGTGTCACGACCGGTAAGAGTGAGCAATGTAGTGACTTTGATATGAACAGTGACCCTCTCAGCGTTAAGCATATCCCATTGTTTTGCAAGAATAATGCTCAAGATCCAGACTCACAAAGGTGTCGAAGTAATGCTAAGTTCAGCAGCGTATGAGCCTCTAAATACCTCTGTAGACAGGGACACAGATGCCCTATTTAATCTGAATTAACGCAACTGAAAAAGTGAAGCTTTAGGACAGTGGAACATGCTCTGTCTGAGGTCGTTTCCATTTTCCATTGTAGCTGCCATTTTATATTATGGGTTGTACATGTTGCCAGCCTTGCCCGAGGCAAGGTTAATGAATTGCATTTCCTCCTATATGCCCGGCTTCAGAGAGCTCACCATATCTTCTTGAGGGGTCATCACTGGGAAACAATCACACAGCAATCTGGAGCCATCAGCTTTGATTGTCTCTCAGTGGCTGGCGGAACGCCACGGTCAACAGATTTGCTACACGGGGATGCCAGCGTGGTGGGTGTCTCAGTCTCTTCTCAGCCTGACACATGGCAAAAGGTTGCGCATAGGAGGAGAGCCAAAAATTGTCCGCTGGAAGTGGGGCAGTGCGGGAGAGAGAGCAAGTGGGATGCTGCCAAGCCTTAATGCCCGCAAAACTCAGGGTTGCAAAACGACCTATTAATGTAGATTTTTTCCAGATAGTTTCTTTGCCCTTTCCTTTTGTTTCCGATGTTTGCTGGTTTCTATCTCCTGTAAGAGCAAAGTTGGCTGAGCTGTCAGGCCTCCTTTCTCCTCACCACACCACTGTTGATTGTACCTGAAATCCAGAGGTAAGAAGCAACAACAGCAATTTTGCCTGCATTTTACCTACCTTATGCCAACTCTGGTGTACAGAGGACTTGTTTTATGATTCTGCCATCCTTTCCCATCCCAGAGAGGGAGAAGCTTTCTCATTTAATATTAATCTCCCCTCCATGGATTCAGGCTGCTTCTGACACTGTATCAATTATTTAAACTTGTTTAAAAATTTCAAGGATTAAAGAGATTAGTTTCTTGTTGATTTTGATAATTCTTCCTGCTTTTGCATCTCTCAGGCTGTGAGTGCAACAGAGCTACTGAGTTCCTATTTGCTTAGAGTTCACCCTGTCCAGGGGCAAAATGGAAATTTTGTTTCCATTTGTAATTGTCAAGTCCATGTCTCAGCTGGAAGCAGCTCCAGCAAACTGAATATTGACAGAGCAATTGAAGGCCTTTTCAGTGACATTGCTAGGTGAGAGATCACTTATAACATTGCACAGGGACTATTTAATTGTGTGTTTGTACGTGCAGTTAGGATTTTTCAGCAGAATTTTACATTGTAGAAGTAAATTTGAAAGTGAGAAAACAACATTTGCAATTTCTCTCTGTAATCCCTTCTGCTTCTCTGCTACATAAAGTGACCGCTCCCAATGGAGTCCGAGTAATTCCATTGTCGGGTCAAAGAACCTCATATGTTATTGTCCCAAATTTAAAGAATGTCGAAAGATCATCTTTTGTCCCCTTTGCAATGCAGGTTTGTTACCTGTGGAAGGGCAGATCATGTGCTCCAGCCTACCAGTTAAAATCAGGACTGCAACTGGCACTTAAGGAAGTCTAAAAAATAGGATTAAGAAGAATGAAGAGTTTAAGTATCAAGAAAGCAAACAGGTCTATGAAATATACATGAAAACACACTAAAAACTCAATTGCAGAGTTATCTGTCTCCCATGCAATCATTAATTCATGTTTTTTTTTTTTTTTTTCCCTCTCCTGTCAGGGAAAGTGAACTCCATAAATGAGTTCTTTCACGTCACCTGACTGGTGCTGTTCTCCTCTGCTTCTTGTTTTCTTGGCTGCTGCTGGTTCATGAACCCTTGTTTAGAAGGCATGGTGGTAGCATTGGGGTGAGCTGGGACAGCACCAGTGGGACTCGCCCCACTTCCATTATCAGTCAAGACTATGTAGTTCTAGCTTGCATCCTGTAAGGAGGGGACGGATGGACCTTGTTGGTGAGAGAGAACCTCCATTGATTTATTGGCTAAAACACTAAAAACTCATGTAACTCCCCAGCCCTGCTGGTGTTTTGAGGAGGTTTTAAGTCCAGTGGAAACAGCCTTTTATCCAAGGAGTTTGGATGAATATCTGATGTTGAGAATCTTATCTAAATGGACTTTTGAAAAGACATGCTGTCGTCACTCAAGAATGTGTCTCTGTCCTTTCCAGGAAGTGCTGTAATAGCTACAGCAGGACTCTTAATTAAAAAAAAAAAAAAAGATAAAATAAAAAGAAAAGCATCAGAATAACATTGCAGGAGAGTAAAATAATCTAAGTATTCACAAGGTGTCATGGTACATGCTTTCTTACCAGAGCGCATCTCTGTCTTAGGGCTGCATGGGCGAGGTGTAAATGCAGTGTTTATTCATCATGGCCTCTTCTCTTCCTGTGCTGAGAGTGCTTGGAGGATTTCTTCTATAATAATTGGAAGTTTCTGTAATATGGACATGTGTCCCGCCAGTGTCTGGGCTACTTCTGCTAAATTTGCCAGACCCGTGAGGAAAGTACTGGGTGACTGCCTTTTTCAGCAGGCAGTGAGCGTTTGGAGACTCTTTGTTCCACTATTTTATGTATGAGAGGCAGCTGCAAAGCAGGGAGGAAATTTAAGTCCAGATCTTAAGTTTTCAAAATCTGTAGGTGTGTTATGGATTCTAGGTTTTGATTCAGTCCTCTCTCCAAAGAAAAGCTACAGTTGATGACATATGAAGACAGAAATCCTTGCACAAACACAGATTCAGAGAGTGTAACCTTTATTTTGAGCTCCAGCAATAGCAATACTGGTGATGGCAAATCTGTTTGCAGGTGAGGGCGTGGGGAAGAAGTCACTCTCCTGATATAATCATCTGATTTTAACCCAACCCAGAAATGAGTATTTCTGGCTTCCTGTGATATCCCAGAAATGTGCCATTGCCTTAGCAAACTGGTCCAACAGTGATAGTCATATCTAAGAGCAAGTTTCTTTAATTGCAAATTAATTGGGGGGGAAAAAAAATCCAGTAAGCTTTTTCTCACTATATATTCACTGTTAGAAGGAATCAGATGGTCCATTATTTTTCTTTCCAGCTGTTTCATGCTGCATGATAGACTTTATCAGTCAGCCCCAGAAACCAATCTTCTTCCAGTCTCCAGCACAGTCATCATCAATCAAATCTGTGAGCAATGGCACTAGAGCCTCATCACAACCTTTTCTTTGCTAGCAAGCGTCACAGCTCGGAAAGAGAGGTGGAGATGTACATTTCAAATATCGATCTTTGTCTCCTGCAGTGAAAGCATGGTGGGAGGGGAGAAGAGAGAGCGATTGCATGTGTTTTATTTTTGTTGTTAGTGTCTCTGGCTAGAAACTGATAAGCTGTGAGAGCTGAGAGCAGAGAGAGAGTCTGGCATGAATGGTGTGTGGGAGGAAGGTCAGGAAGGGAGGAAAACAAAACGTCTTGTTGTTACTTCCGTTATTTGTATTACAGTGGTACTACCAAACTCTTACAGTGAATGTTCTGTCCACCTACTGCAAACAGCTTTATAAAGGTCAGGATCATTATCACGATCCATTCTCCAAATGGAGAAACTGAGGAAGGTTTAACTTGCACAAACCAAGCAGGCCAAAGACAGAAATTTAAAAAAAGCTCAGGTCTCTTGAGCTGTAGAAGAGCACTCTGTCCCCCAGGTAGCACTGCCTTCCCTTTGTAGAAGAGGGTGACTCTGAGCAGGATCTCACTGGGCAGAGTATGGTACAATCAGTACAAGCAGAAAACATCTCTGCCGAAGGCCTCGGCATAGACCCCTCTTTTCCGTTTCCTGGTCTCTCTCTGTCATTGTAGGTCATCCATTGTTATATAACTTACCATTTCAGAGCTTTATTTTATGCTCTATGTACACACACAAGAAAAGCGTTCCAGCTTCACATCATTGCAGTGTGAACCCCAGAGAAGTGAGGTGCTTCTTCAAATGTATTTCACTTCATAGAATTAAGGAAAGAAGAAAGAAAGAAAAAACAAATACCAGAAGCCAGACTTCTTTCTTACGTTTGTTTCACACTTCATTGATTTCTCTGGAGTTACTCCTAATTTACACGGACCTAAGGTAAGATGCAGTCTTCTGGGTCTAGTTTTCCACCCATTTATACAAACTTTATATATGTAAATCATGCCTGTAATGTCTGCAATGGAGACGGAAAACAGTGTGTTTCTTTTTCTGTCGCCTACCCTATGACACCGTTGATTCCCCTTCCAGATATGGAGGGAGTTTATTCACTTAAGGTTTCTTTAAGCATTTTTAGATGCTGAGAATTTAATCTCTGGGTGTTTGTAGTCATCTACAATAACTACCTGAAGGAATCAGGCTTAGGCTGTACAGCCGGTTGAAATGTCCCTGGTCAGGTTTAAGTGAGCTGAGGACTGTGATGCGCGCACTTACCATCCACAGCGTTACCGTGCTGTGGTCTGACTGCCCTGACCAGGCTGATGCGTCCAGCTTACATGGAGCTATGGGTATTCTGCTAGGATTTGAGTTTTGCCTCAGGAGTTTTCTGGAGAATGAGTGAAGCCTGCAGCTACCTCCCTCCTGTGTTTGCAAAGCATAAATGATAGGCAGTTTGGAGCTGGAGTACAGCCTTGGGATAATAATGTGGAGCTGTAGGCTGCTGTCTTAGGCCCTCTGAATCACAGGTGCTAAGGCCAAAATAAATGATTCACATATTTACCTCTATATTTAGGTTATTGGTGTCATGCATCCCTTGAGCTGGAAATCCAGAAGACTCTCTTCAGTTTTCAAAACTTGTCCTTTGAGAGGTCATGTGTGCAATATAGAAGCAGGATATTTGATCAGTCTCTTTTGGCAAATACTCGGGCAAATACTTGCTATCTCTTTTACAACAGTTTGTTTTCCACCTTTGTTTGTCTGGTTTCCTGTTGGTCTCGATTCCACAAAACCACAGCAAAGCCCATGCTTTCCCTCATTCAGATGCCTAAGTACGAAGAGCATGTATTTTATCCAAAATCATCTGTAGAATTAGTAACCGAGATGCACAGGCTTCCCAGTTCCTGCT
This sequence comes from Dromaius novaehollandiae, assembly GCF_036370855.1. Taxonomy (NCBI): domain Eukaryota; kingdom Metazoa; phylum Chordata; class Aves; order Casuariiformes; family Dromaiidae; genus Dromaius; species Dromaius novaehollandiae. The sequence goes on from NC_088118.1 coordinate 5,443,060, forward strand.
TCCCCCAGTACCTGTGTGCCATGCTCTCTGGATGCCGTCCCATTCCTTCCTCTAAGCAGAATAAGCTTTCTCTGGGACCACTGAAAAGCAACATTAAGAATAAAGTGCCCAGGAAGGGGATGGCTGGAGATACAATGGTAATTAAGCTGGCAAAGAAAGTTATGTGGAATCAAATCACCTCACGCTTCCATGCCTTTCTGTCCTTTAAAAAATACCGTGGATGCTGGTCCATGCTAATTGGCTCGTCATTCTGGCAAGCCAAGGAGAGATCAGCTTCTTTTTCACTGCCTTTGTGTCGCTGCTTCCCGTCCTAACTTAGTTTAGTCTTCTGTGAAATTGTTTTCTCTGCAGAGACAGAGTTGCCTCGTCTCTTGTAATTCCACTAGAATAATCCTTGGCTCTGTGCTAGAAAAGTGCTGAGTGTAGTCACTGGAGGGAACGCTGGGGAAACCTAGGTATCTGCACGCATACACCTTGGTGCTGGGGGAACTCAGGCAACTCAGAAAACACTGGCGTTTGCAAATACCTCTTTCTTTCCTTTAATGCTTTCTCTACTGAAAAGTAGAAAAGGTTCCAAATAGCCAGCCGGCCTTGGAGAAGGTCATGCCAAATGAGCAGAATTATTTTGGCAATGAAGGCAGATGCAGGGGAACAAATACTTTGTGTAGGACCTCACCACGCGCAGAGCAGCCTGGATTGCGGGCAGTGCGTGCAGAGGCCTGGGACTGCTCAGCATCAGGGCCGAATGTAAGGCCATATTGCCTGCCTGGTAACTCCACTGACTTTACCATAGTTAGCGCAACATGAAGTTTCATCACAGAATGCTTACTTAGGGTTTGGGCTGATGAAAATAATAATAACTTCAGATTTATCTGCCTGTGGTACAAAAGGGAAAGATCTAGTCCTAATTATTTAACTAAATTAAGGATCCTCATCAACCCCCTGTGACTGAGATAAGCATTGTCCTCATTTTTACACAGAGGTATGTGGAGGCTAAGGCATGGTTCCTGAGTGGCACAGCCTTGAGTAGATCTTACAGTTCCCAGCTCACCAGCTGAAGCTCTAACCAGTGAGGGGACAAACCAAAAGGAGGTGTAACTGTTACATGTGTGTGATTTGAAGACAGAAGTGAACACTGCTGTAGGCCTCCTTTGTACAACCTAGTAATTCTTTTCCCTTGCTGGATAAATGATGACAATAATATTGAGCTAAACAATTCCCACTTAGACTAGAGAGCATCTGTTTTTGAGAACTAGCCAATAGCAATTTTCAGATATTATTGACAGCCTACTCTTCCAGCCATATCACACCAGAGTCCTGGCAGACAGTTCATTGCTCCCTGTAGAGAGAATAGGACTTCTTTCAGAGTTTGTCACCGTATCAGTATTGTACCTTCGGTTATCAGAGAGCATCCAAATGGCAGCACTCAGGAAGATGCTTATCCCCTGGACAGTTTATCTGTAACTTCCTGTTATTATTTTCTTGTATTTGTTTCTAAATCCTGGCCGTTGTCAGCAAGAAGATGTAAGGTAGGTTGACATGGTCCAGTTAGTATGGCAGTACCCACATTTATAACCTGCTTGTAGGGCCCTTGGTCTGTGGTACACTGAGCTTTAATGAAGTCTGATAGGTAGTTGAAAATTTGATACAGTTAAATCAGCCATAGTAGATTTAATCAGAAATCAGTTTATAGAATGGTTTTGACATGGCTCAGGACAGAAGGATATAGAACAGGGACTCGGGAGTAGTTAGATAAATACTGCTGTGTGATTATGGGGTCTGTCACTCAATATTTAAATATGGTGGGTGTCAACCATTCCATTCTAAAAGATGAGCTGTTGTCATTTTCATTACAGATACGCTGATTTGTCATGCTCATAGATGACAGAGTCCCAACTCGGACTTCCATTATAACTAATTAAACAAACAAACCAACCAACAGATATGGCAGGTGAGGAATTAGAATGTGAAGAATTAAAAATGTTAGCGTCAGCTTGCAATGATGCCCAGTATAATTCTGTTTAATACTAGAGATTTAGCAGGACTTCAAAAAGAATATAGGGCACCACAAGGCAGCAAAGAGAGTTTTCCCAGGGTTCCGTGGCAGCTTTCATCCTGAAGGATTCCAAAGCATTTTATCAGCTGTCCAGACAAGATTCACTTCATGGAAATGTAAATGTGTTGAAGTGTAACCCCCTGCTTCTGGATATCAGCGTACTTGACCCACACTTGCTCTCTGCTGAGGTCAGTTCGGTGACTGGGACTGGCTGATGCGCCGACTGATTCGGACTTATGTATTAAGTGGTACTTAGATGCCAAGGTGAAAGATATCTCGGAAATAACCCTGGCAAATGAGGAGATGGACAAGTACCAGAGACAGAGAACATTTAACTGTTTTTTGAATATGTACCAGTCAGTGTCTGACTGCTGCAAATAAGCTGACTTTGCTTTGTATACTTCGGTATAAAAAGAATCAGAATAGTTTGGGGGAATTTTCTGATCCAACTAAGCATTCTCAGTTGGGCGGAATGCCCACAAAAGTTAAAGGGGCAGAAAGAGTAAGGGAAAAATTATAGCCCTTAAGAGGTCCTCCACAGCTTGACTATTGACATTATGTAGGTACAGTTTTTTCTTTGCAAATGTTATCAAGGAATCTCACAGTGAAGTGATAGGAAGTTTTTCTATTTTAGTTCAGGTATTCAAGATTTAGTCTTTCTTTCTCTGTCCATCTGTCTGTTTTGCTCTGGTCATCAGAGATGTATTGTACTGTGATTCAAATAGCGTGAAGAAATATTCTGTACAACCCTTGCAGAAGTATGGCGTCTCCTCTGTCCAGCAAAGGGGATCCGATAGCCTGAGGATTTACTTCTCAGCTTTGTTGCTTCAAATGCTATGAACTGGGCAACCTGTTGCCTGTCTCTCTCATTGATAAAGTCATCGGAGTACACCAGGTGTGATGGATCATTTCAATATTATGTCTTCTATCGTGGAAATGGAGCTTTCACTCTCCTTTTAGATAAGAGCTGCTAATGTCTAAGTCTCCATTCCAGCCAACCAGGCCATCAGACATAAGGCTCCCTGACAGCATATTTGTGTCGTGAACATGTGACGCTGCTCCTTGCTTTGCTAACCCAGACAATAAATATTGTGGAGCCAGAGCAAGAAATGAGAAGGGGGATTTACAGTGCACAGTGTTGTATGGCTTGTAGGCTAGGTTCATCCCTGGGTTAGTGCATTTCAATTCGGAGGAATTATCCCAAGCAGTCAATCTACTCAATAGCAAACATACAAGACTGGAATTTCAGCTCTGGATTTTTAACTCACTCTTCTCCAAAATATGTAGAGGAGTGCTTAGCACAGGGGTCTGGGGATTTATATGCAGTTTGGTTAATCCCATTGCAGAGGCTGAAGGAGAATTTTGAGACTTCAGCTCACTCAGTATTGAGGTTCTGAGCGTAGCCAAAGTTCAGAGGGATTCAGTTAACAGCTAGGCCGAGAACATCATCAAAACTGACATGAGAAGGATTTACAAAGAAGGCTGAGGAAAACTGAGGGACTCAGAAGGTCCCTAGCAAAGTTAGGTGAGCGTGTAAATTAATTTATTTGTTGAGAAATTTCAGATAACATTTTTAAAAAGTTGTTATTCTGCTTGTGAATCTCTTTGAATTTTAACTGAACTTTGGAAAACTCAGCTTGCTGTTAGCTCAATAAAATGCTCTCCATGCACTCTCGAGCAGCCAGACAGGCAACGCTGTTACAAGGCATAAGGACTAGGAATAGAAAGTAATGTTGATGATAGTGTAAGTTACCACCTTCAGTGGAGCATCTCTTTCAGAGGTTGATCGGGTAATGACACTGGAAGGGGTTAAATGTTCATACTTTCTTGTCGGCTAAAAGTTCAGAACAAATAGGTTGACCTATGGTTTGCTTTCCTTTTTCAGCCAAGTCTTACTTTCTTTAGAGTCATTCTTAAAATCTTCTGATGCACATAAAAAGCAGTAAAAGCATTGAAAATGTGTGTGTGTTCTGTACAGAATGAAAGATGCTTATTCATACAGTAGCTGTGCAGTGAGCTCCCAGTGGAATCCCAGGCTACATGGAATTTACCCATTAGATTTGATTTTGAAGAAAATCAGTTCATATAAAAAATCATTGAAATTCTATGGGATTCTCAGTTTTGTTTATGGAGAAGTAAATTAAACCTTATGACATTTGCAATGTCTGATAACTTGGGCATACCACCTAGCAAAAAAGTCCCCCAGAATATACAACAAGAAGTAGCGGTATGAACCTGTTTGCTTTTAAAACTGGGGTTTGCCTGAAACCAAAATTCAAAGGCAGCCTTTGCTGAAGGAGGTGTATAGACAAGGAGGTGAAAAGAAAATGACAGCTATTGCGTCTGTCTGAAAACCTGTGTGTCCTCTGTTACCATAGCATCTGAGCTCTTCTGAATCACTAACCAATTTTGAGTGCACAACCCTCCTGTCCAGTATAGAAACAGTTCCAGTTCTTTAAATTCAGTCTTCCTGTGGAGAGGAGGAAAGGAGGGAGAGAGGGCTGGAAAGGCCAAATAAATCAGCATCATTATGAAAAGGTTGAAAATTGAAAGGGAGGGAGGGGAAAGAGGCAAGTGCCAACAGTAAAACAAAAAATGAAGGAGTACCATGATAAAAATGATACAGTGTCCAGGCGGTCCAGTCCCTAACCTTGAAAACCCCACGAGTAAAATACTGCTCAGTGAAGATGAATCCTTTCAGCTAACCTTGTTCACAGCAACATCTTTTCACATCAGAAAATTATTACTTTGTCACTTTCTGGCTCTCAGGTGGGTTCCTGAATATCTCTGCATATGGATGGGTAGTTTGGATTTGCTTAGGTTGACTGAATTGGCAGAGAGATTCCTTCAATCTGCAAACATTGTGCAGTATTATTATTTTTCAATAAGAAAATAACTGGAAAAACCCTCCCTGAAGCAAGCAGAGGGATCTCACTATGGCAATATGATGCTATCAGGCTGGGTTTTTCTAGACATTTATTGACCAGACTGAATGACCTGCACTGCAGTAGGAGTGCTTGGAAAAATTATGAGGGCTTTAACAAAACTGCAGAAGCTGTAGGAACAAGTTGCTTCTGAGTGCCTATTCTGTTATTTTCTGAAGGGATTGATGCACCTCCTTCTTAGCTCAGCCCTGGATATCTTTCAGGTCCACACAGCAGCTGTGCAGGATGGGAATGCTCTGCTTCCCCTTGTACGCTTTTATATGGCAATAAAGTCTTTTGACTGCAAGGTCAGATGCTTAGGTTCTCAGTGAAGAAAGGCCCTCGGTGGTGGCTTTTGGACACTATATAAAATGAGGAGCGCTCTGCATTTTCAGGTCTCTGATGTCACCAAACTAATGCAGGGGGGCTGTCATACAGCTGTGGATGGCACTCCCGTCGCTAAGCACGTACAAAGCAGTGATTTGCAAGAAAAAGGCTCTTCAAGGCAGCCTACGCCCCCTTCTTCCTCCAGGCTATCAAGTTGCTTCCAAAAGGCTGGTATTTTAGCCCAAGAAAAACAGCAAAATTCCCCCAAGTCCTGCCATGTCTCACATCCCCAGGTAAAGAAGCCATGATGGATAATGGAGTCTCATGTTTGTCTAATGGACTTAAAATTATTTACCAGTGCAGTTTCATCAGCAAAAGTAGGCAGAAATTGATGAAGAGAGAGCTAACAGAGCCAGTGCAGCTGGGTGTTTATTAACAGTCCTTGTCCACTGGATACTTTTGGTCTTGAGTCTAATCTGAGAGCCAAAACACCCTTGGTTAATTCCTTTCAGGCTGACCCGCCACACTGTACTGAGGAATAGAGATTTTTAGCTCAACGAGCTGCTTGTGTTTTATTGTGTTTAGTGACAATTAGGTTAGCTGGTCAGACCTTGCAGATCACAGATCTTTATGGTTCACCCTACTGGCCTTAAAAGTGGACCAGTTCAGGCTTTAGAAAACTAAACATTTCCTTGCAGAGGCAAAGCCAACAAAAAAACCCAAAAAACCGGACCACTGTCCAGTGCCAAAGGTGACAAAAAAGACCTCTGTAAAGGCCACAAGAAGCACCAGAAATTCTCCCTGATCTTTTTCGGATCAGATTCTTTAGTTGTAGAACATGGTAATAGATTACAGAACTGTATCAGATCAATGGCAAAAAAAAAAAAAAAAAAAAAAAAAAAAGGAAAGAGAAGCAGAAGGATATGGCACTGAAGAAGCCTTCCTTGAGAAATGGAAAATAGAATATTTTCTCTTTTTAATAATGTGTCAGCCTTTGTATAAATTGGCCCAGAGCCCAAGGAAATGGACTGTTGCTTCCATTTACAACAGAGCCAGATCTGGCCTTCTGATGGCTCTATAAATAAATGCTCTGTTATCTCTTACAAATATCTTTCCAGTATGTTATCTGAACCGAGGTTTATTTGTTTACAAATTTGGTCATCTTTTATAGGAGAAGCCAGTCTCTTACTTTTATCCAGGGATTTCAAAGTGCTCCACACCTGTCAGTGATTTCAGCTTGTTAAATGTTACAGAAATGGAAGCTGAGGTATGGAGGAATGAAATAAATGTATCCAAATTCATGCTGTAAGTCAGAAACAGAGCCAGGAATAGACTGGCAACAAACATACTAGAAATGATGAAAGGTTAGGACAAAACCCTGGGCTCACTAGTTAGATGAAGCTGCTTCCTTACAAGATGAGACGCTCACCAGGGCTAGGATTCACTAAAAGCACATAGAAAAGCTGAAGAAGTGGGTGTTCTGAAACAGCTTATGAAAACAGTTTTGAAACAGTTCTTGTCTGTATTTTTCTCTGATTTCCTAGCGTGTTGCATGTCTTTCGCCTCATCACAAGAAAGAATGTAGCACTCTCTAGGAAGTGTTTCAATGGTAGCTCTGAAACAGTGTTGCTTTTAACCTTCCAAGTTCTGTGATAGAAGTTGAGGAAGAGGATGCCTCAGATGATTGTTTTGCTTTATTTTTCTTGCAGAGATTTGTATCGTGGGTAAGCACATTACAAAAAAGAGCTACCGCTTGATGCAATTTGTGTTAGTTCATTAAGCACAAGATGGGATTAACATCAACACTCCTTTAATCAACCAGAGCTGATGTTACAGACTTTTAAAAGCCCTGTGTGCTTCTAGCTGTTCCTTTCTCCATACTGCTCCTCTGCCCGGATTTGCAGGAGAGCAGACAGTTCATACTCTCTAAATGCCAGTGCTGAGAAATGTTGAGCCATGGTAGCAGTTTCAAAATTGGATCAGAGAAATTGCAGAAGAATCTGCTTCTTCCCTACAAATAACACTGTAGCTTTTGCACTTAAGCCATGTGTCTGGCTTCTTATGTACCATAAAGAAATTACTCTATGAACTGAGGTATACACGACCATGAAATGCCTGAGCAGGAAGTTCAGATTACCAGGTCGCCTGTTTCACCCAGCTAGCCACCTCAATGCAGGTCTGTTCAGCCTAACCCAGAAGAAGCAAAACAAACACTTATTGCCTTCTGTTGTCATCTGCTTTCTTGGTTCTCTCTTCCCCCAAGCCAGGTTGACATAACAGTTATTGTTTCCATTGTTATCTCCATAAAGACTTGAACAGACACTGTATTTTCTTGCATATTGAGGATTGCCTATAGTTTGTCTTCATCTCTATGCTTATCTTGAGGAGTCCCTTAGAGAAGGAATTGCCAAATAAACAAGCAGGTGATGAATTAATAAAAACATTTAGTTAGTTCATCGGTGATACATGGAGGCCGCTCTTAGTGCTGTGGATGCATTGGTACTATGTATGCCTGGAGTCCTGTGGATAGTTAGAGAAATGGAGGCCTCCTGCTTCTCTCTCCTGTTTGCAAAGAATGGGAAATTTTATTTCTCAGCTACCATAATCACAACTCAAAAAGTTTTAAATAAGTGAATTAAATATGGTATCTAGGGACACCTCTATATCAAAGCTGTATTTCTTATCGTTGCTCATCCTTAAGAGGAGTTCAGCTAAGACTGCAGTGATTGATCTATACTCTGTTCTTCCCTATCAGATGAAAAATACTTATTTATGTCTCAAAGTTAGTCAGTGACAGACCTAAGAATATGATGCAGGAATCCAGTAGCTTCTGGTCAAGAAGTCATTTATCTCTCTGCCTCCCGCACTGGGATATAATTCACTTTGGTTCATCTTCCATTTCCTGGGAGGTAAGAGCTTGCATAAAAGCAACTTTCATGGAGCAGTGGATGCACAGTGCATTCTCAGTGTAGCTTACCTCATGGTAAATTGTCCATATTTCAATAACCTTTGTTATTGAAATACAATTTGTATACAATCATTGTTATTAAGATAAAGAATGAGTGTCTGCTCACCATTTTATTTTCTTTTCCGGGGCTCAGAGTAGCTGAGGCCAACTGCTTCTGCCGCTGGCTACAGTGGTTCAGATCTGCGGCTTTGTGTCCTTGCTGTAATGGGAGTTACTTGGCATCTTCTTACCCAGTCTGGTATTATCAGACCATAGAACAAGCTAAACAAAGAGGCACAGACGCTGCTTACAATTCACTTTGGCTACTTACTACAGTCTGATGATTCTCTGTTACATCTCTGCTCATTACGGATACAGATAACAGACTATCATGAGCTGAGTAGCCTTATCCTTAAGAGATAAAACTAATCTGTGCGCTTAGATCAGCAGCCCAGTTTTTGCTTAATCTCACCTTCGAAAGCAGAGTAAATGCAGAAAAATAGAAAGGAAGGAAAGAGTGAGGAAGTAATAACCATGACAAATACATCTCTCTAGTTCTACCCTCTGAGTTTGTGGACTTGTGCTGATTCCTAGCCACATCTTTTCTGAGCATTGTCAATTTTACACTGTGCATCATAAGGAAACAGTCTTTTACAGGAGGTCTTTTGTTCAGATTAATACATAAATAAACCTTTTGCCTAGCCCTAGGAATAGCAACACCGGGTAAAAGAACCCCTTGTACTCAAAGCTTAACTGGTACAATGGCCACCACGTACAAAACACTTTCCTTTATATTAGATTTCCGCTCTTTTCCCTGCTTTGGCATTCTTTTGTTTTTTCTCCTAACAAAAGGAGACATCCTTATGCACTGGGGGCTAACACAACAAGGCCTTGGTGTCAGATGCGTCTTTTGACCCTACTCTAATGCAAACAATAAAAGCATTAAAAAGAAGGTTGTTCAAGTGGGAGATCAAACTCTAAACCAGTGAACACAGTTCTGCTAATAACACCTGTAGCTAGCAAGGGAACTCCTAACCCAAAGGTCCACATTTCGCTGCAGAAAACAGAGGAGAAGTTTCAGACCCTAATCCAGATGCATGTTTCCTAGGTGACTTACTGCTCTTACTGTGGCACAGGAGAGAACTTCTTTTTGGAGTGAAATCCAAAATGACCTGTAATGCAGATCCAGGTTTCTTTTTTGGATGACTCTGTAGGGGGTATCCCAAAATCCCAGTGATTTGGCCATTCCCAAATGCAATGCCAAAAGCCATGTCCTTGCTTTTGGTGAGAATTTATACTGAAGCTTTTGAGGCACAGTTTTCTCCTATCAATTCATGCTATTTTAGCCTTCAAATCCAGTGAAGGTTTGCGGGTTTTAAAGAAAAAAAAACAAAAAAAAAACACCCCAGAAAACAGAAAACAAAAAAGCATCAAGTTTGTAAAACCTATCACTTGATATTGATTTTGGACATCTCATGAATTAAAACAAGCCTTCTGTGCAGAAATCCCCCAAAGATATCATGTTGACCTCTCCTCTTGATACAGCATTTTATTGATTTCCATGTTTGTGCCACATGAATGATGGATTATCACATATCAGACCTTGCAGTATTCATTTAATGCCTCTGAATAAAACATTCCTCACAGATTAACTGAGCAGTTTTAAGTGAACAACCATTTTCATGTGTTTTAAATTTTCATGGGTACTTTTCTGCAGAACAAGTACATTGTTAATAATTGAAGGGAATGAGACCTTTCTAATCTCTTTGTATTTTAATAAAGTCCTATTGCACCCAGTTCATTTATTTTTAAAATCTTAGCATTTATAAAAATCGATTGTATTTTATTTCACTCCCTTTGAAATGAATAATCTTGAGATTACATGAAAGGAAATGATTGTTTATGTACCAGAGAACTGGAATTTCACTGTGTCCAGATAGCTATAAATGTGGCTTGTGATGGGTTTAATGCATGAGAGGAGTGAGAAACACTACTCACTGGAAGCAGAGAAGCACTGGAACAGCAAGTTTAGAAACAGAGAAGAGCGGAGGGAGAGAGAAATGAGAGATTAAAAGAGAAAGAATAGAGAAGCAGTTTTGACATAGAGACAGATGGGAATATAAAAACAAGACAAAGTGTGGGTAGGTAAATTTATAGAAATGCGTGTACATAGATAAATGCACACGTCTTTCTAATATGCTTCCTTTCTCTCATTCTGCCCTTTCATCCCTCTGCCTGCAATGCTATTCCAATGACCTGTACAACTCTTTCTCCAGTTCACCTTTGTCTTCTGTTTCTCACTATCAATTCTTTTGTGTGTGTCAGGCTTTTCTGCCAGTGTTGAGAGCTTCTCAAAGCTTGACTTTACACAGTCCCATTTCTCTTTTTTCAGATGCAATTACTTCTTTATACACAGCCACAGGTTTACATTTCAAAGGAGAAAAGAAAACCCAGCATGTACATGATTTATTTTATCATTATCAAGGCAATGTCAACCAGTGGAATGCTGGTCTCAACAATACTACATTCCAGCAAGTTTCATTAAATTCAGTGGTCAGGTAGAGCATGGACAGGAATCTGATGAAGAGATCTCTGAAGAGTCCTAAATATGCTCCGTCTGGTCATACATGGTCGGAACAGCAAATGAAGTGGCTTTGAAATCAGTGGTAACAGAAAAACCGGGGGTGGGGGGGGGGAATAAGTGTGTTAGGTGCCCTCATCAGAAGATGGTAGTACTCACAGAAAGCGGAGTTAGTTCTCTAGTTCTCCGTTAGTACAGTTTTTTGCTGGTTCCAAGCACTCTAGAGGTATTCCACGTTCAGTCTGACATTTGCTAACTGTCCTTTAGTTTGGAGGGGCTGTTGTGAGAGGGTAGTAATCAAACATTCATGACATAAACTGAGGTCTCTGCCTTCTCCAATAGTCTCCTTGCAACAGTGTCTGCAAATTGCTTGTTCTTGTTTGACCATGAGTCACCTCTGCATAAATCCTTAACAGCTATTAAAACCATTGCGGAGATGCTGGAATGGTGAGATAGTTTGATGTATTAGTGGGAGGAACAGGAACAGGATTGGGCAGCACAGCGGGTTTAGATTGACAGCCTTCTGTGTGAGTGATTTCAAGCAACAAGTTGTGAAAACCTGTTGTGGGAAGGAGCTTAAAACAGCTCTGCATTAAATCTTCCTCTAGAGGAGAAAATCTTCTTTTTCACATTCGTAATCAAGTTTCTGCTTAGCTATTTACCGATGAGCTCATGGTGCAGGACAGAAAGAGGCAGAATTAGTACACGAGACAGACTTCTATGTGGTGCTGCTGTTATCGACCTGGGCAGGCTGGGTTTGATCAGTGTTCTGGCTGGGACTTCTCAGAAAAACCGCTACTGTACTGCAAGAAAGGGTATTGTTCAACAAGAGCGTCAGTGTATTAAGTGTCTCTAATCACGTCCTTGGCAAAGGAGTATGGTAACACAGGGTGATATCAGTGACTGCTGTTTGGATTAGATATAAAAGTGAACATCCGAGTATTTGTGATCTGAGACACCTTCCTATTTGCAGACTAATATTCTTCCTATCATTATTCCCGCTGGATTTGCGCAAGTTACAGTTCCTTTCACTTCCTATCTCAGACCGTAGCATCATCCTTAAATAGCTGTCCTATTCCACCCAAACTAGCTGCATTTCAATGGTGGATGAAGTGATTTAGGTTTTTGTTTATGAGACATATTATTTGGAAACTGGGCTAGAATCTCAGCCATGCTCTAGCAACTTAGGCTACTTGTGTGGCACACAGCAGCTGGGAAACTGGATTAGCCAGTTGCAAACAGGTTCCCAGAAAAACAAAACTGTCATAGCTGTCTGTATCACCCCATTCACAGAATCACAAAATGGGTTCAGGTTGGAAGAGACCTTTAAAGACCATCCAGTCCAACCCCCCTGCTCAAGCAGAGTCACCTAGAGCAGGTTGCCCAGGACCCTGTCCAGATGACTTTTGAATATCTCCAAGGATGGAGGCTCTACAACCTCTCTGGGCAACCTGTTCCAGTGCTCAGACACCCTCATAGATTTTTGGACTTTCCTATCAGTTGGATTTTTGTCTTGACCCTGCACTTTAAATTCACAGGTCCATTTCATCTAGAGTGTAAGCTTCCCTGGACAGACAGGAGCATAAGAGAGCGATTAATTGATGGGATATTTCACACATGCTCAGTGTTTGTCCAGTTCTGTTGTGCTGTAAATCAGTTCCAAAACACAGTCAGGCAAGCACTGAACGCTTGGGGAAGTGCCACCTGATTTGCATTTATTGCTCCTGCTGTATCTCCCATTATGGTCCTTGGCTCTCACATCTATAGACAGTGAAGAAGGAGGTTCTGTCCTAGGGCAGTAAATAGCTGGCTTGTCCTCTCCTTGAAAGTGAAATAGAGGCCAGTTTACATCTTTCCATTATGCATTTGTTTAGCGCAATTGCCTTTCTACCAGCTCAGCAATCCCTCCCTATGTACCTACTTGTCTCTGAAAGATACAAAACGCCACTTTCCTGCAGTCCCGGCCCAGTTGACTGTGACTGATGGTTTTGCTTAGACCTTGGGAACTGCAGGCCAGTGGTATATCTCAGAGGAAATAAGGATTTAGCCTTTTTAGAAAACAAATGACTTGTCTGGAAGTTCACCCTCTCTCCGGAGTATAATGCAATCAGTGCTCACATGACTGCTGCACGCACTCCCTGTGACCACAGGCTGGAGAGTAATTCACGCCAAGGCTCAGCTGCAAACCCTTTGTGCTTACATGACATGGGCTTATTTGGGTTTCAACTGCAGTGATTTCAGTGCTCTTGCCACTTGGATCTCTGGCCAACGCATGATCCTATTTTTGCAACTGGCTTGTCCCAAACTGACCTCCTTTGCCTGCTGCTTAGCAAATGCACTTATTACACAGTCACACATGCCCAGTGGCACCCGGCATGCAATCGCACAGTCCCAGAATCACACATGCCAGTCTCTCTCTGTCCCTGTCCGTCTCCCCCCCCGCCCCCATCATACTTACATGTATTTTTACAATCTTATGAAGAGAATCATGCAGGTTAAATCTCCCCAACATGCACGCTGTCATGGACACATGCCTTCTGGCTTGCACATGCAGCCAGACATGCAATCCCAAGTTCATAAGCAGTAACACTCAAGATATAAATATTCATACTTTCCTTTCTCTCTTTCTCGTGTGTTTGCACACAGTTACAGCATGTGTTTTTAGAATCACAAATGCAGTCACACACTTTTATCCATAGGTACTCTGGATCTCCTGTTTACACAAAGTCTCACAATCCCTCAGACTTTATTGGTTTTGCACAAGCAGACACAATCCCTTGAAATCAGTAGATTTGTGTTCACACCTGTACATAATAAACAAACTGTATGAGAAGTGAAGTTACTCAGGCCATCCTCCCCTGCATCGCATTCATTCTCAGAGAGCACAGGAGTACATGTGTGTGTATGTATTTTAAGATGGACAAAATTAATGAACTGAACTTCACTCTAGGATCAGGAAAGCAGCTCTGGGAATGTGTAGAGATGATGTTACATTTGAGGTCTGTTATTTTTTAATATCCCTGTTTCCCCAGGTGTATTTTCAAATATGATCTATGGGTGAATACTGAGCCAGCTGTAACCCTGACAACAGTGACCCAGATGGTAATCAGCAAAATGGACTAATTGAATAATGTTGAGTTAGAAGCCACTGCTTTGCAGAACTCTGTTAGACTCTGCAGTAACTAAGCATAATTTAACGATGTTGAGTGAGTGTCATATTCTCCATTCTGATCCCACACCTGGAGATGCTGAGAGAGACCTGCATATGGGTAGCACAGACACTAAACTAGGAGACATTGCCCAGTGTATCAGTCTGTGTCTGGAGAGATCTTTCTGTAATCAGAAAAGTGGATTTATTTATCTCCATAGAGCTCTTTGAGGCCCTTGAATAACTTAGAGAGGCCGTTATTCATTACCAGCCAGCAATCATAGTCAGGGATGGCCTTGTATTTCTAAGGCTTTCCATTAGTTTCTGGGGCTGATCTGCACTCTGAAAAAGGAGGGACATACAGCTGCTTTGTGCTTGCTTTTTTCTCTGCCAGAATAGCGCTGTGTAGGCTAGAGGTGTGCGAGGGCCCTCTGAGCCTCACTGCGCATGGGGAGGGGGAAGGCAGGTAGGATGGGGTCCCCGTGGAGCCAGAGCACTTTTGCACAAAGGCCCAGCATAGCTCTTATAAGGCACAAGCAGAAGCAGCTGTTGGTTAGGGGAGAAGAAGAAGAATGCTGATAGCAGGGACTGTTGGGAATATGCTGGTAGAAATGCTAAGAGTTGCCTGCCTCATTCTCTATTGCTAAGCATCCTGTGCATAAAAGCTTAGCTCTTCCTGTGCCTTATGTTCCTCGTTTCTCTCTCTAAAAGCACATCTGTATCAGGGCAGGTATGCTTGCCTGCTTTATGATATTTAAGTGATAAAACTGTGTTTGGAGAGCTCTTTGAGAGCATGGGTTGAGAGGAATGGAGTTGGGGGGGGAGGGATTTACCTCCTTCTAGTTAATATAGATGCTGTCGCCTAAAAATACCTTTTCCAAAAACTTTTTTCCTGTGCATGTTTTGCCTTCAGCAAACCCGGATCGTGTTCAATTTGTCGGTTGCTTGGAACTATTACACGTTTCATTACCTTATGCCTCCATCTTGCCCTTTTATCTTTTTGACTGTTGACAGTCTTTGGCTTATATTTTTCTTCTGGCAAAGGAAGAACCAAAGAATGCTTTAAATTCAGGCCAGCAGGTGTTGCCCTAAGTTCAAAGTCACTTTCACCCTTTGCCCAAAGAATGAGTAATTGGCATTTTTCCACTTCAAAGCACAGGGTCCTGCCACCATGTACCTTCTCTCCCATAATCAAAAGCTCTTGAGGACTTATCCAGGTAATGATGGTCATTTCAGTGGACTAGATTAGTCCAAGCAACTTTTTATCCAGCAAAATTCTTTCAGGGTCTGCAAATGATCCAGGAGTAGTTCTTGGATGAAAAGGCAGCCCAGAGCAATGCAAGATAATTGCCAAGGACAAGACCAGGTCAGTCCAAGCCTGGAGCATCCATCAATTTAGCCACAGTAATTCCAGCAGACATGCACAACTTTGTCCCTGCTCAAGAGCAGAGGCCAAGGGGACCTGTTAGCTGCAAAGATCTGAAGGGCTTTCTCCTGTGCGTGGTCATTTCAGCCATGGTGCTTGTTTGTGTGCTGCTAACTCCATTAAGTGTAACAATCCCAAGAAAGCTACAGCCCTAATGGTGTGTTACTCCTAATAATGAGTTCATTCATGGGAATCACAGTCCCCAGCATGAAAGTGATTTGGTTTGAGATTACATTCAAAGCTCCCTCACCGGATAGGTGGTTAGAGTGAAAAGTCAGGAGAGGGACAAAGGCACCCAGGTATAGGATCGAGGGTAAATGATGGGGGGAGTTTCACGGTGTGCTTTTGCCAAGGTAGTCTGGGTGGCGTCTGACATTTCAGAAAGCTGTAAAAAGCCAGAAAGTAAACAAGCCTCATTAATTCCAGCAAAGGGCAATGTACTTAGCTGCCAGCTTCTGCTCTTTTCTTTAGCTTTCCCCCTTATTGTCTAAGGACTTCATTATCATAAACAACTTCACAAATTGCATAACAAATAGAGCTTTAAAATATTTAAAGAATGGTTGAATGGTAACTGTATTCCGTGGAGAGACTGAATCTTTTCCTTCCTTCCTTCTTCCCATTGCCATAGATCCCTCCTTTTCTCTTTCTCACACTTCATCTTGTCTCTCTGTTCCATCCGTGTCTTCCTTGCTCTGTGCTTGTTCCCACCTCTCTTTCTGTCTCTCTCATTCTCCCTCAGCTTCTCAATGCACCCATGTTCCCAGCACCCACAGTGTTTAGCACTGTTCTCCTAGCTGTTGGGAAGGAAGAGATTTGGGGTGGAAAATTTAATGAGGTAATCTACAAACCTGTTTCCCATGTAGGTTTCTTTCTTGCTGGAATGAGATAATTTGTACATCCACTTGGCAAACTGAGGAGCAAAGTGTCAGACTTGAGCGGAGCCCTCTGTGACACATGCAGACTTTCACATGCTTTCGCTCATGTATGAGTTTGGGGATGCAGCGCTGTAGCCCAGGGTCACAGCTAAGCTCAAGCTAAGCCCCACCCTGGGCTACATCCCGCGCAAAGCTGCCAGGAAGAGATATGCAAGCAGGGTGCCTTTCACAGAGCGCATTTCAGAGCAAAGCAGCTTGAAAAAGCAGCTGACGTTGAAGAGTACATACAGCAGTGACAGACATTTGCAGAGGTGCCAAATCATTTCTGCAGGCTATTTCAGATCAGGCACAGCGTAATGATACCACATTGTCTTACAACAACCCATCATGCTGAGGAGCACCTGGATGCAAATGACAATTCAGCTGGGGTGCCTTCCCTCTCTTTTCTTAAGGCTAGTCTATTGGCCTACGAATAGTATTAGGTGATGCTGACATGAAGCATCATATTCGGGCAGTGAATTCATTTTATAAATTGCAGGGTTTGCAGCCTGTTCCTGTTTGTGGAAAAGCCCCTTTCTGAATGACCCTTACAAAAAAAGATTCATACTTGCCTGGGGAGTGAGTCTTCCAGTTCAGAGAGCTTGGTTTCTTTCTTGCTACTAAATTCTGGGAAATTCAAACCAGGCAAAAGTGAATATTGTTTAACAAAGGTTTGGTTTATTGTGTAACAAGACGACTCAGAGTTCTAATCAAAGAGAAAGGCAACTTGGGAGTGTATGTTTAATTTCATGCTCCAGGACTTCCGCCACACTGTGCGTATTGAGGCTAAGATGTCACGTAATGTTGGAGATTAGGTTCCTCTGCATCTGGTGGGAGAGGAGTTCTAGATTGCTATTTCCAAAACAGAGATCAAAGCTTGGACCATCTGGATGGACCACAGATTTAATACAGTTGGACAGTCCTGATGGTGCAGGGCCAGATGCAGCCAGGCTCAGTGCGAGGATGTCATTCCCCTGCCCCCAGACTACCCTTTGCAATACTCAGGTTGGTGAAAAGAAGTGATGTGACATTCATATCTTAAAGCTATTGGCCTCCTACCTAAAGGAAAGTAGGTGCAAAAGTGCAGCCATTCTTATCTGAAACTATTTCAGCGCAGATACGTTTGATGAGAGTAGCTGTTCAGAAGTCTTGACACCTTCCCAAGAGTTCAGAAATTCTCTTCTCCGTGGCCTGCTTTCCTGGGCTCCCTGTTTCTGCTCTGTTCACGTCAGCCTCACGTTCCTGGCTGTACCATCCGCGGCGTTGGCATGTGTGATCCTCGCGGTTGTGTCTTGAGATTATGGAGTCTAGAGAAACTCCTTTGGTCTGAAGATCAGCCTGAAAGCAATTTTGTATCTTTTGTGGCTCACCTGCCACTGCTGTGGAAGTTCCCTGTTACACGAGCCTGGAATTCTTTCTCTGATAGCCATGCTTGGTGGTTAATAGCACTGCTAACTTTAGTGCCACTGGGTTTTTTCCCTCCTGCTGGAGAATCACCATGGAGACCCCTGATGTGTCTGTGTACCCAGCACACCTCTTGGCCCGAGCATTAATCCTTTTGCAGTGTACCACAAAGTCAGCTTCAGCTTGGAGGAGTGATCAAATAAATATGAAAACTGCTCCCAGAGGAGGTAAATATTCGCTAGACAAGCAGAAAGAAAAGCAATAATAAACCATGTAAGCTACTGCCTTTTATTAGCTCAGCTCCCTTTTCTCCCCTTGTAAAATGTTGTTGCATTGTTATATTAATCTTTACTCCGAAGCAAATTAAAGCAGGGACAGTTGTCAGAGTATTATTAAGAACATCTGTTTAATTAGGACTGCGTTTGCATCAATTTGAGAGAGAAGTGTAACACCCCTGTTCATCCACTCCTGCTGTCTCACTCCCCCTTCCTACCCTTCCCCAGCTATGTTGCATGCCAGAGGAGGAACGTGTTGTGCATAGAGGAGCACCTGAGGCCTTTTTCACCCTTTATTACATTCCAGTTCCTCTGCTCATAAGAGGTGTTAATTCTTCCTATTAATGCTGAGGAAGGAGGCGGGGAGGGAAGTATAACTGTCGTGGGGTTTTTTAGTGATCTCTGTCTTGAGAGCCTCTATCTCTGCTTTCTTCCCCTCAGAAAATAATTTGGAATTCTGTGAAGTGATCATGAATAACTATTAATTATCATTAGCAATTTGCCATTCCAGGCCAGCCTTTCATGTGGGAATCTCAGAGCACTTTTACAAATGCTAATTAATTGAGACTACCTCATGAAATAGTCTGTTAAACTCATTGTACAGGAGTAAATCAAGACTAAGAGATATGAAGTGACTTGTTTGAATCGGAAGTGGTGCTGACAGTGGAACCCAGACTGCCCAGCTTCAAATAACATGTTGCAACCACTCCACAAGTGAGTCCCTCAAGCACTCCCACCTTTCCCATAACCCCCCCCCCCAGCTCAACGATGGCATCCCTGACACTTAGACAAGGCAGTGCCAGGAGGTGATAAAAACAGTCTGCAAAGCTTTAACCTAGTCCGTTTCATTGTCCGGATGAGATGGTTCACAGAAGACAGTTAAATACAATGGCCTAAATGCAGTCTTGCTTAAACTGCCAATGGCCAGAATTTGAGGAGAGGTACAGGATCACTCTGAACATTTTCTGATCTTCCCTAGACACCAGCTACTGGTCTTTGTCAAGACTGTGATCCAGGAGAACCTTTGCTCTGATCCACTCAAACATTTCTTACAGACATTTGTCTGTCTGTCCTTCTCCATATATCTCTGTGTTTGTATGTCTTCCCAGATTGCAGTATCTGATTGTCTAGGCACCATTCTTTCTGTATTTATGTAGCTGCTTACTCAGGCAGCTAGCAGTGAATTAATCATTATGTCTGCAATCTCAGCTGGGAGAGGTATTGACTCATGGATTCAAGTCCAGGAGGCCAAGAGCTTGTTTGTTACCTGATAAGACTAAACTTCATTTGGGGCTGCCCAAGATGTCACAAGTGGTTTAATGAACTAACTTCGTGAACTATGAAGGTCGGAGCTTAGCTTAGCTCTGCGCCACTGCACAGGAAACACAGTTTGTATATCTGATTGGGCCTATGCTTTGTGTAGCAATTCAGCCTGCTGCAGATCACAGCATTTCAGGGAAGCTCTTGCAGCAAGAAACAGTTATTCATGAACAGAATTCATAAGAGTTGAGAGAAACAGTACTAACTTCTCCCCTGCAACCCTCTCTCTTCTCCATCCACTGTCTGTCCCATCATAGAAAATTAGAGTTTTAGAAAATTAGAAATTTCAGCTGAATCAAACCTTTTTCTTCTCCATTTAGTGCAACCATTTTTCCTTAAGATAGTATTCTCTGAGAGGTCTGCCAGTTCAGTCATATGTATCATCCACAGACTCAGGTTATCTGATGAGTTAATCAGGTTTAGCACTATGTAAGGTCACTTAGAAGTTCAAAGCAGTCTGTACCTACCTGTAAATCCAAATTCCAGTGAGCAGCTGAGATTAACATCGGAGATACTGTAGCAAAAGCTGTTTGACATACTAGAAATACTAAAAAATATCATAAATTCTAGCTCAGTTTACAAATGCAGGGAAATATCTGGGGTTTTGGGGTAGTCTAAAAATTCTGGACTCTGAATCTTTGAGGCTTTCCCATCATTATAAGAATTAACCATGTAATTAGGTATTATCTGAGAATTATCCTTAAATACCACAACATGATATTTGCCAAGTAATAATTAGACTATGAAAGGAACTCAAATAATACCTTTGCCTAGAAAATTAAAGGCCCTGCCTTACATTTATACAACACCATGCTGAGGGGGTAATAGGATTTTTAAATTGCAGTAAATTACAGTTAGACCAAATCTCAGCCCCTTTAAGTGTAAAGAGGCTACAGGCCAAAAGAGGATCGGGCCTAACAAATTTTAGAGTTAGGAAGCTATGGAGAAACCAGTTCTCTAAAGCGAGCTTGAAATTTAGCCGATGAAACTTGCAGGTGTTACAGTGAGCTGTAGCATCCAGCTCCAGAGGAGCTGTCTGCTGTCATCTTTATGGTGGAAGGCCCCCGAGCCATATTCACACATCTCTGTGCTGCTAGGTTAGATGCTGCACAGAGCTGTGCACAGACAGCTACATCATCCCTCAGCAATGGTTTGACCATGGTACTGAACAAAGATGGAGCATGGCAATAGGTCTGTTCACAAACATAGCACCTATGGACTAGACTGTCCCCTCCTTCAACCTTTGATTTGGGTTTGATTAAAATCGCAATTTTTAAAACTCAGGTTTCTCTCAGAAGTCTAAGATTTTTCTTCTTTGAGCTTTCCCTATCTTAGATTGTGTGAAATAAAATGAACTTCCAAGGGTGGAAATGATTTCAAGAGGATAGAGTTACATTTTTCTTTGGGTTCACAATGTTTCAGAATTCTCCTGATGAGCACAGCAGAATCTTACATATTTATTTATCATCATCAGAGATTTTGAAATGTATCTAAGGAAGACAAACAAGCAAATTTCACTGATTTCCTATCTCCCTTGGATTCATTTCAGAATTGCAGGGCACAAGCACAGCAGGCTCTCAATTAGGCCAGCCTTTACTGTATATGACGAAGTGCTGAGTATCTCAAAGTGGATCACAAAATTAAAGGAGGGTTTAAACTTTAGCTCGATGGTGTTTCAGGTTTGCCCCTTTCCCCTTTGAACACAGTATAAAACAGGGATATTAACCTTCCATATGAATTCCCATTTTGGTGTTTTAAATATAAATCCACTCACGTTTGTGGAGGTAAGTAATGATAAGCCCTTCAGAAAAGACCAGGAGAAAGAGAATAGTTCTGCATACACAGCAGAGTTTGAAAAGCATGCTGCAAAAAAGGCTTAGGGCCACACAAAGAGCTGTGAGGGTAAAACAAAATGCTGAGTAGGTGCTCAGTTGCAGGGCACCATGTGTATTGGATGAGGATAGAAGCAACTTTGAATGAGGATAGGGTCACAGCGAAAAAATATTCCTGGACGCTCTAGTGATAAACTGATCATAACACATCTGCAGAGACAGCTGAACTAAACAGGACTGGGCAAGCTTCATTCTGAAATTATCTAACTTTCGAAAGCTGGAACTTGGAACTTGACCATTAAAGGTAATATTTAGGGGTTTTTTTCCCCCTTCTCATTCTGATAGGTTCTTTCGATTTTAGTCTTGGTGACTTATTTGTAGTAGAAAAAGTCCACTCCTGCTATCCTGTCTGAACCCCAGCATTTACTAAAAGAGGTTTGTGCCCTTGTGGCTGGCTGGATTATGGCTTTTTCAATGATAGAAGCAACATCTGACTTTTGGAAATGGAAAAAAACAAGAGCGCGCTGCTTTTGTAAGGCTTCCTTATTCCTCTCCCTGCATGCTTTGCTTGTGACACTACCCTCCACAACACATTTGCATTTCCTCTCCTGTGCTGCCAAACATCCAAAGGGATTGTTTGGTACCTG
The DNA here is from genome assembly GCF_036370855.1 of Dromaius novaehollandiae. Classification (NCBI taxonomy): domain Eukaryota; kingdom Metazoa; phylum Chordata; class Aves; order Casuariiformes; family Dromaiidae; genus Dromaius; species Dromaius novaehollandiae. The sequence continues at coordinate 5,464,861 of NC_088118.1, forward strand.
GTGCAATTCGATCAATACTACTTGCTGTCTCTTAGTTACTTGTAGAGAGGGACTATAAATGAGGACAAGCAGTACAACAGAGTGCTATAACCACTGGCATAAGTCACCCTCTGCAGCAGCTAACATGTGACTTCCTTTTATCTTGAATATGTTTGCCTGGATATAGCAGTGCATTATTCCTGGTCACTTGAAATATCAAAATTTGATGTGCTCTCTTTCTTGCTTTCTTTTGTTCTGAGACTCATATTGTGCCCTAGCTTGCCTCACGTAGCTTCATGAGTCAAATTTAGAATAGATCTTGACATCTCAGTCTTGTTCTTTACCATTAGCTCTTCATTCCTGAGTCATGTTATATGTCTGGTCTTCTGAGTGGTGCTTTCTGACTGCAACCTTTTGGATGAGTTATTTTCATCTTCTTCATAGCAGTGACCTATTAGAGTCTGTGGAGGGGGGATGGAAAGAGCCAGGAAAGTATTCACCATTTGCACTCTAAATGCTCACAGAAGTTAACATCCATACATTGCTACAAAAACCAGCAATGCCAGATGAGCCTCCTATATGTAAATAGAGCAGGTACTAAAGGAGTCTGCATGTGATTAACCTGTTCTGCACACATGATGACTGAGTGCTGGTAAGCGGCTATTTCTGTCCATTCTGGATCTGTGACCACAGATCCAGACCACTAGCTGTGACCACAATGCTAAAATGACATTGGAGTTCTTGCTTTCAGGAGGTCACAGGACCAGTGTCAGAAACTCCAGGGGTCCAGCTTGTTGTGAAATTGATGCTTAGCTAAAATGAACTTGCAGATTTCCTGAGTTTCAGTCCCAGTTATCAAATCATGGGCCAAAATTGGACAAGTGGAAGAAATTCTCCAAATGAAGTTGCCTCAAGAGGACAGTGATGAATTGTACTTCAAGAATTTTATGGAAGCATAAGGTGACACGGGCAGTGCAAAAACTCAAGTGGCACTGAGTCTTGGTGAGCAGGTCCATTGTTATAATCATGGATTAAGTCACCGGACCGGCCTCTTCCATCCAGCAATGAACAGAGGAGATATGTTTGCATAACACTGAAAAAACTCACAAGAACAGGAAATATATGGTTCTCATCCAGTTAAGGAAAATAATTTGTATAATGACTTTCTATGGATGGGATCCAGCTCTCATCTTGCTCCCCATCTGGTGGTTTCTTGAGCTCTCTCCTTACGGAAGAGAAACTCAATTCACTTAGTTATCCGGCGGCTATCGCTTGGCGCCAGTCTGGATTTATACAGGATTGAGACCTGGTGATCTCTAGCTTGGAGCAGGTGACAGTTGTGAGTCCAAGAATCTGGACTTAATTCTAATCTCTTTTTCATTCAACCTATGACATAGTCCATTGGCTTCAAAAGATCAGAATCCTGCCCTGGTTATGTAGTAAGAGAGAGGGGCCATGAAATTTTCATACCATTAGGAACTAGCAGAGCTGAGAAAAGAGAACAATTTGTTTAAAAGAAAAGAAGTGTTTGGGAGCATTGATAGTGCTTAAATCTGACCAGAAAGTGCAGTATAAACATTAGCTGTTGTGCAGTAGGCTGTATCAATTCAAATCTCAAACAGATTTAAAAATTGTTTTTATTAAGGCTTAGCAGTTCCCCTTTCAGCCTTTTTATTGTAGGTTTTAAATTCTAATGTTCAGGGAGGACAAAGTAGGTGACTTAAATGTGCCACTGCCCAGTGAACTCTGGTTTTACACAGCAAATGCTTTGTGGTATATAGGCAGACCTGTGCCCAGAAAGCTTTGAACTCTGTGTCAGGGAGCCAAAGAGTTTTCTGCACTTTGATGCATGTGGGGTCTGTGCTGTGTTTGTTTGCTCCATAGAAATAAACACATGTACTGAGGGCAGAAAACTTAAGGGCAGCCCCATGCTGGTAGCATAACTGGCTTAAGACTCCTGCAAATTTGGCGAGGCTTGTTTAGGAAATCCACTCTATATTCCCTGTACACAGCCATACCAGCTTGACAGCTCAGATCTGAAACCTGGCTAGGTTTTGGTTGGGAGGCTGCAAGTTAAAACCTAGATATTGTAAGATGCTACAGTTGCTTGTTCTTCAAATGACTCATGCAAAGGGCCTTGTGCTGGTAAGGCTATGGGCATGTTTGTTTTGCAGGACCTTGTAGATTTGAATGCTGCATTCCTTCCCCAGCTGTTTGTAACCCATATCTCTACCAAAGATTATTGCCTGCCTGTCTGTGGGAGGAATGTTTCACATGAGTGCTCTGTAAGCTGCTTCCATCAGACTCAGCCAGGTTGATGCAAACGTATCATTTATGCCATTTGAGCTAAGCTGACCAATTATGACTGAAGTGGATCAAGGAACGCTCTCAAGAAGCAATCTGTCTGCAGAGTTGCAGAGACAGTAACTTCTGACAGAAGGGCTGTAACAGTGCCTTGAGGTAAAGGAGACAACATCTTAAATTTCTCCAGCTGGTGCTTAGAAGGGCCAGCTTTTGGAAAAGACATGCTGACAACGATGTCAGGCTGTTAGCTGAGGTTCCTCTGCACATCCAGGGCCTTCCTATGTGGTATCAACATATATCCCATAGCATATTTTGTAGGCCTTGCTCTGCGAATTGCTGCCATTTCAGATAGGTTTCCCTTGGTGAATTCAAGTGGATAGGTGAATCTTTTTCACTTGGCCTTGCCTGTTTTGTAATGTCACCTCATGCTGCTTAACAGCAGGCTGCAGGCTGCCTCGGAAGTGGTTCCACTTAAGCAGTGGGCTAAATGATACCTGATTTGTAAAGTTCTTTGGAAGGCAGATGATGCCAGTGGCAAACTCTGCTCTTCCTCACCCTTCTTCTTACCCTGTTGCTTTCTCTTTTGACTCAGGATTTTTTGCAGCACTGAAAACATAACACTGAGGTAGAGAGTCAGATCTTTCTCCCTCCAACAGAGGGGTGTTAATACCCCTCCTTCATCAGCTCTGTCCCTATTATCTCATCAGAATAATTCACTTCTCATGCCCTATAGTTTTATTCTCCTGCGCTCCCAAATGGATCCTACAGGCAGTATTTAGATAGATAGCCCATAGCATACTTTGTGTACTGTGTTAAATAACTTTCCTGATAGATTTTGAGACCCCTGCATTCAATCCCATTTTCTCCCGTCTTCTCTTTATCCTGCATCTTCTCCTGTTTGCACAGCCTCGAAAAGCCCATTTATGCTAATTATAGAAATTTCCATCTTCCAGCCGTCTGGCATTTGGAGGAGGAATCCCGCTGCCTTACAGTGGCACAGCCCTAGAACAACATCTGCAGTAACCGGCATTCTTTCCTCTACATTTTCTCACAGTCACAGACCTGGGACACAGGAGGCTGCAGTCTCCCTGCTCAGCTATGGGTCTCAGGCTGTAGACTCTGGTAGCTCTGAGTCTTTTATTGGAAGAAAGAAATCCCACATGACAATAGTAAGCAGTCAGCACCACCTGCCAGTGTACAAAGTCTTGTGGGCTCTTCCGTAGCTGGAGGCACCTGTATGTCATTTAAATTATGTTTGTTTCCCCTCCCTAACATCTTTGTTTCTGAATGAAAGGCAGAGATGCAGCAGCAAGAGATTGCCAGTCTGCCTACCTTTCAAGCACTGCAAATATGTCATGTATCATTTGGGGTGGTTTGGGCTTGGCTCTTGCATGGTTCCCAAAGGGCAGGACACGAAGCCTGTGGGAAAAGTAGAAGTATCCTCCCCAGTGGGTCATTCTGCCATTTTACCATATAGGCCATTGAACACATCACTTAAAGAATGACATTCACTCTCCAGTGCATCAGCCTGGGACTAAACCGGAGGAAAAAAGCTTGGAGTCCCATTATCATTTTCTAATTTTCCCTTTCTTGAACTCTTCTTCCCTACTTCATCTCTTTTTTCTTTTTTTCTGAACTTTAAAAAATCAGGGCATGTTGCTGAGCTTTGGAGTCAGAGTCCCTGGTGGATTACTAACATCAATAATGAAGAGGACAACTTTACGAGGACAAGGAGTTTGTTAAACTCATTAATTTTTTTCATAATAGGGATTTAATGCAAGCTTGGCAGTAATTGCTTTTTGGGTTTAAAACACTAAGTGGAAAAGTTAAAAGTCATTTCTAGCAGCTGCTTCCTTTCTCTTCTTCCTCACACTCTCCCTGCCCTCTCTTCCTCTGTCTTATTTTTGTTTCACAAAAATTGGGGGGGGGGGTTTGTTTGTGCTTCTTCTTCATTATGAGTCATTATATTTCATCATTACAAGACTTTGGTCATATTTCATTTGCTTTCCCATTATGTTTTCATAATTCTTTCTCCCAATATTAATGTACAGAGGCAGAGCGGGGAAGAGAATTCAAGCAGCTCAGGTCTATATTGATGCCTCAGCTCTTGTTGCAGTTGATGAGCAGCCATATTTCTGGCCACTTCTGGCCTTCGAGCAGCAGATGCAGTTTATTTTCCCACTTTCTTCTCATTGAACACAGCACTTCCTTCAGCAATGGGGTGTCCTGCAATTCAAGGGTAATGCCAACGGAAAATGTAAATATGATTTCACGCTGTCTTTGAACTTCGTATAGCTTTTTCTCCTGTAGAGTGTCGGAATGTGGGAGGAGGGAAGATTAAACCAATTGAAGGGCTGTGCTGATCAGCCTGAAAGCTTCTTTAACATTGTCTGGCATTGTGGTCTTTCTGCTCTTGGAAAGGAGCATCGTATGCTATTTATGCTGTGAGAAGAAAACCTGCCATGTCAGGCTTTCTGCTGCTGTAATGCTGAAACCCCGGACCAAACTCTAACTCATTCTGTTAGGCTTCATAACACTGCCTTAAGTATAGCTCGGTCCAGGACTTGTTTGTAGTCTTTACAGCCCAACTCAGCTAAGTTTTTTGTAGAAGAAGATGTGCGGTTTGGTTGTCAACATTTCACATGCACACATACCCAAATGCACATAGTCAGCTTCAGCTTTGCTTGAAGACAGAATGGGAATTGTGTGAGAAGGTCAGAGACAGGCGTCACACTTCAATTTAGAAAGAGGGAGGAAGGAGTAAAAAGTTCAGAGTTGTTAATTCACTTTTTATTGTTGCAGTAAATTTTATCAATTATCTAAATGCAGGCACAAGCTGAAAAACAATATGCAAGTTTCAGAGCCTTACAGGAGAACTGGAAACTTCAGAGCCAGCTTTGCAGTGCCTTTCTTCCAGGGTGCTAAGTTAAAAACATCTTACGAGGAGATTATTTCAAGAAAGTCTTGAGAGCTGCTCTGTCAGACTCACTGTCTTCTAGGGAGTCTCAGTTTGGGCTTATCTTTTTAATTGCCTAGACCAGAACATTGAGTCCTGAGACCCGGTTCCAGATGCAGACCGTGTGACTCATCCTACCTGTACCAAAATACAGGAAAAATTAGTTATCATTCTTTTTTCTTCTATTTCCTTTGCCTTCTCTGTTATATCTTCAGTGTGTGTATGGCTTGATTTTAATTCTGGTCAAAGCAAATGACATACTGATTTTTATAGCACGATTTATTGTCATTTGGGCTTTAATTTATGAAAAAAATAATTGAAAAGAAAGAGATTTAACCCTGACTGGCATTTTTGATATCTATGAGCCATAGCTATGAGACTATAGCCACTTCAGAACATATTTTATTCACCCAAGCAGGACAGGGATATATCAGTTTCTGGTCTGGGCAAAGGCCTAGTTGTTTGGTTACTGGCTGAAAGAAGACTTGAAAGGAAAAATAATCTGATGATCTCAGTCCATATTTTTCTACTCTTTTTCTGAAATCAAAATTAAATATGACAGAAGTGTGCCTGTTGTTCATTCCATTTCTCTGAGCCATCACATAACTTCCCTATTGCTTTGCAGTATGATGTCTGTGTCTGATATTCACTCTGTTTGATATTCAAGAGTGAGAAAATAGGTATATTTCCTTCCAGCAGCTTCTTCTGTTCTTGACACATTTGCATGTAAAAATATCCTCATCTGCCCCTTGAAGGCTACGGTTCTCCTCCCTTTCCGCTCTCTGGCACTTTCCCATGACTGCAGAGTGCCAGGGCTGAGAAGAAAAGCTTATTGCTATCAGCAGACATGCTCCTCAACTGCCACCTTCCAGTCAGATGGGAAGGATGGGGTGTCCTTTCCTTCCTTTGAAAATGTTAAATTCTATTCCATATCATCAAAGATTTGTGTCTGCTATAATTTATAGATGCTTTAGAGAGGTCCCTATCTTCTGTCCCCCCTCCTTTCATGCCCTGCTCCTGCCAGCATTAGCTGGCAAGCCAGGAAGACTTTCATCTCTAGTTGGCGGCGAGGATTGCATTTCTGTCCAGGTCCAAAGCAGACGGTGGCTGCCTCGTTGTCAGGAGTCATCTATGCCTCTGCCACAAGCAACCTGGCAGCCAAAGAATATGGTTATCAAGCTGCCTTTCTAACCCCTGCTGTGTAGCAGCTCTGTGAACTGCACAGGGATTTCATCTTCCTGCAGGCCTGTGCCTCTCAGAGGCTGACCGGGACTTGGCAGCATCCCACGGCGTCCTGGAGGCCCGCAAAATAGCATGGGTACGTGTACCAGCACCTCTTTTGTTCTGTGTGGATGCACATGGTGCCCGCTCAGAGGCAAGTCATGCTCTGATGCGTGGGTCAAACCCCGAGAGCTTGCCAGGGATGCAGCCTGTCCCCAGTCGGGGAGAGCTGTGTCCACCAGCCCTTCTGCACCGGCTCGCTGCCCCAGCTGGCTGCGGGGAGAGCGTCCTCTGCTCCCTCTCATGGGGGTGACGCCGCGGCTGGCTCCGTAGCATGACCACGAGGCACTTGGCAGCCGGAGAAGCGGCATGCCTCTCCGTGCTTGGACACAGTCCCAGTGTGTGCCAGGGCCTAATTGGCACAACCGGTCCTTGAATGCTAATCAGGTTCCTCATTAGCATCGTCCAGTAAAGGCGCTGGGGATGGAGTGGGCCTAGCATCAAACTGAAGCATAAGGAGTGCTGCACGAGTCCAGTCGAAGGGTCTAGCTAATCTTCTGTCCTGTCTAAGTGGCTGGCATGTGCTCAGCTGAAAAGAGGGATCTTTCCTCTAATGCCTTTCTTCATCTTTTATAGCAGCTGTGACTGAGCTCTGTATTTACATTAGTTTTTTTAAAAAACTCGTCGGTTTCTATTTTGTCTGGTCATGAATTCCACAGCTTAATTATGCATTTGAATAAAATTGTAATTTACCTATATCCATTGTAAATTTAGCCCCCTTGCCCCCTAATACTTTATTTTATATATTCGCAAGTTCACACATCTTCATGGCAGGATGCAGTTGTAAGGCGGCTGTGTAGGGAGGGTTTGCCTGGTGCCTGCTGTGTACAGCACAGAGAGCACATGCCATGCTGAAAGATGTATATGTAGCAGACTGCAGCCTCCTTATATTCTCCCAGTAAATGTGTCTCTGTGCACTTAGTCACTGGAAATTTGTGACATTTTCTGTTTATCAAATATGCTACACCAAAAGAGCTTGGGCTTCTCTTTCACCTGCAGAGGGAGCTCTGTGGTGCCCGGGGAGAAGCTAGCCCTGCCTTATCTATGTGCTTCTTCAGACTGATAAAATTTGGGTCCCTGGGCTGTCAGTCAGGGGCATTTCACCAAGACTAAACTCACCTGAAGAAAAAAGCTCCCACTGCATAGATTCCTAAGCAAACTCCCTTGCTTTTTTTGCATTTTAAACATCTTTGAGCAAACTGCTGGCAACAGCATCCTCTCTTCCACTCCCTCCATGGGCTCTGTCTCTGAGCACAGCATGGGTGAAGATGAACAGCAAGCAGATGTTTAGATTTCATGCTGCACCTCGCTTCCCTCCCCATCTGCTGTTCCTGGAGGAAGATTTTTCACCATTAAGTGCAGTGGGGAATCTTAGTGAACAGCCTCTGCTAAGGCAGAATAAATGTCCTATGAATACAGGGGGCAGCCAATGGATGAGAGCTGGTTTGAGGGCAGGATGCAGGAGAGATGCACACCTTGCTTGGGTGAGACACTTTTGGTTGCCTCTAGCATTTTCCTTAGCAGTGGGGTAGACCCAGGACCGCTCACTAGAGCTGCGGCAGTTCTATGTGACTTACTGTGACTGTCTGTGACCCCAGTGCTGAGGCTGGTACTGTGAATCACAGTCCTGGTGCCTGATTGTCTGCAATCTTGTTACATCTAAGGCTGAGAAGAAGAGGCTTTTGGTTAGCATCCTGAGATTTTTTATGCCCTTATGCATCAGGAGTTAAAATCTTGGCCCTAATGTCCTGGCATGACACCTACCGCATTTAAATGCTTACTTTTGTTTGTGCAGGAAAGGAAGGAAGTGGAATCCTAACCTATATAAACAGGCTTGTAAAGTGCAACTCTAGCAATGCAATGCAATGTTGTAGCAATAGATAAAATCAGTACTTTGCGTATATTAGGGACGAGGTGATAAAATAGGCATTTAGATAGCCTGAAATTCTCAGTGGATTATGCTAGGATGCAGCTACTAAAGGGGAATCTGAAAATGAAGTGCATTTTTCCAGCTAGCACATAGCACAGTCCTGGGATGATGTAAAGCCATGGGCATGATTTCTGGTCAGTCTGGGCATAACTTTCTTACAGAAAGATTCTCCCTCAGTGGAAACATTTCCTCTGATTATGATTCTTCTCAGCAATTTCTCTGTGACCTTTGAGTTTAGAAAGCCCTTAAATACCAAAAAGAAGGAAAGCGAAATATTTGTGGTGATAAATTTTCACCCCTGCTGGCAAGTCAGTATGCTGTATTTTTGTGACATTGTCAAATTATAATGGATCAAAAATGGACCTTGTTTCCAAAAGCTTTGACTCCCCAGCAGGTGCCTGTGCAGTAGACCACATTTTGTCTCCAGAATGTAACAGAACTACATAAAAATTATAGTGGTTACATATTTTGTTTATATGCTTTATTTTATGCGTTTCAGAGGGGTGAAAATGACTGAATCAAAAATATGGATACTTTTGCAAAACTGGTCCAAATTGCCAGCAGCATCATAAATTAGAGTGTGTGTTAATAGAGTGTATGGCAGTCAGAGCGCCTGGCTACAGGTCTGGCGGGCAAGCCAGGGCTTGAGTGGCTAAAACCGTAGAGACACTGTCTGTCTGAACAGCTCCCGATTACGCAGCTCTACATAGTGGCACCTGGGACTTTGCAACCTAAGCGTGGGAACATGGATTCAAAAAATCCTGTGATTCAGTAAGCCAGTGTCCTGTATGGAAGCTTATCCTAACTAGTGCCCTAGTTTTCCATTAGCAGGTGCCATGCTTGCTGGAAGCACCCTTCTGCATGTGAGTTAAAGGATCAGTTTTGCTCAGCTTGCAGGCGACAGAGAATCCAAAAGGCTCTCTGGAAGAAGTAGTTCACCTCAGTGCCTTTGCTCTGGTCGGGTTGAATTCCTTCCACTCACTTTAAATTACTCCTGCGGTTTCAGACAGATGTGGTATGTTTTACTGTCTCTGCTGAACTGCTTGGTTGTCTGGCAGTGTACGGCTGTAGGGTCTACTGCTTGCCACGCCAGTATCGGCTATATTTCAGTGACAGATGACGTTTTCTGAGTGTATGCGTAGTTTATAGCCAGCTTTTATTAAAGCTTTCTCCTTGAGCAAAGGAACGTGGATTAGGAGGAGAGACTGGCAGTGGGATCAGGGGTCTTTGATGCAGTCCTGTTTATAGACTAAGAACATACCATGTCCTGCTTCACAGAGCACAGCAGGAGTCAAACAGGAGAAAATATCTCCTTTCCTTGCATCTGTGAATCTCTCAGCCAGTACTTGGTCCAAAAACTGTCCCTTCACTGTCTCTCAGAGCCATGCTACTAAGCTATTTCTGCCTCTGCACAGCTTGCTTCTCTCTTGGCTTCCTTAGCCTTCTCCCAAACATGCACACCATCACAAAAATAGCCATCTGCATGTCTTCTGGGAGTAGTTTGCATGTGCATGTACTTTTGGTGGTAATTTGTCTGTTTTATGGATGAAACACGCTCTTGTTTCAGTTCTCTGATTCCATATGTATCTGCATAGTAGATAGGAAAGGAGGTGTGAATACGATGGTACGTGAACATATTCAGTACATGGATTTTGCAGGAGTGTGAATGTCAATATACATTATTTTTGTATGCATGTGTGCATGTGTCTTTAGATGCCTCTCAGTCTGTGCCATGCGCAGTGTATGACAATACAGTGATTTTTTATGTATCTGATGCATTTCAGTTCAACTTCAATATGGTTTATTCTTCACGTGAATTCCGGTTTTACACAACCCTCCTTTCCTTCTACTGGCTTGTTGTTTTAAGCTCTGCCTCTCTGTGAACTATGAAGGATGGGTAAATAGGGAGCCAGAGAATGGAGTGAGGCAGCTGGGAGATTATTAATATTGAAAATATCAGCAAGCATCAGCCCTTTGATCGCAAAGCATGTTTACAAAAGGACCTTTCCACTGCATGAAGATGCTTGCACATTCCACCGAGCTAGTTGGCATTCAGTGCATGCTGTAGCATCTGGTTCTGTCTCTCGCTCTGTGTCTGTCCAGAGAGAGACTGTAAAATGAGCCGACAGGTAGATAAATAAAGAGAGAAATCTGGGCTATCGTCAGAGACAAATGCAGGTTTATGTAGATGCAACTTGACAGGAGGTGGGGAGGGATAAGTCACGTTTGCAAACTGTGTGTGCAGGCAGTGCAATTGCACTGGAGCCTCTGGTCCAAAGGGTCTGGGCAGCTGGCTGAGAAGACTGGGAAAGGAGAGGGGAGAGGTGGGACAAGCAGTGGCAGTTAACTGGATCTGCTGTCCAGTTTCAGCCCTTGTGCCAGCGCTGAGGCCAGCTGTGTCGCATCACTGCTGCTAAGCAGGTGTGCTTCCCCAGGCAGTGGTCTGATTGTGTCGATGCTCATTGTGGCCTCTGGGCACTTCCAAAACAGAAATAGTAAATAGCACAGTTCTGGTCTGTGATGCATCCTCAAATACCATCCTGAACCTTCTTCTCAAACCATTTCCTTGGGGGAGGGTTTGAATCCCTGCAAATCAAGAATGGAAGAGAACTGTATGATCACCCAGTCCCATCACCCCCAGACTGGTCTGCAAATGTTAATGCAATTTCCATTTCTTCCCATGGGAAACTAGTGTAAGAATCTGACAGCATTTTTCTTTTTAACCCAGGAATCAGCAATATTCTGCAAGACAGTGGATCCACTTTAACATTTCACAGCCTTATGCCAGGTATGTTTTTTCTTATATGGCAGGGTATGTTGTGACTGGTATAAAAACATCTGTAACAGGAGACGGCAAAGTGGAATGTCTGTTCCCTGGCTAAGGCTGCCGGATGCTAATCACAGTGTAAATACTAATAATTAATAATAATAATAATGTATGAGTAGCTGTCTGAAACTCTCCTTTGCTCAGTGCCATCCACATTGGCAGACAGTGGCAGGAGATGGTTCAGTATTTCATAAACAGCATTTGTAAGCTTTTGTTCAGATTCGGTACAGCTGTTCAGTTCAGCCATGTTTGTGCCCCTTTTATTCACTCTTGGCTAATACACAGGCGGAGTCAGGCCATTTGGGGAAAAGGAGTTCTTTGTGGGTGAAATTTTTTCTTTATTGATAGAGCAATGTATGGCTCTGTTTAGAGCGCACGTAGAAAGACAGTGTGGGTGTGAGAAAAGACCTTAAATCATAAGCTTTATACTAAACCTCTGTAGAAAGTGGATTTCAATCCTTTTCCAGCATGCTCATCAATGCATGTGTTTGCAATACTGGGCTCTAAATTGCACATTCCCAACATCCCTGCAGATTAAACCGTGTTTGGAAGTCACTGAATTTCTAATGCTGTTGGAGCAAAATATCCCTAAGAGGAAAAACGTCTGAGATTTCATTGAAGTGATCTGTGCTCTGAAGTGATGGGAGCAGAACGTAAGGAGGACAGTACTCCTGTTTCAGAAATCGTTAATCTCCAGCTCTCTCTTACCACATAGAGGAGATGGTTTCTGTTTTTTAGCTTCTGAATCTCTCTCCATCCTTCCCTCTTACATACATGAGATATTTTTCATAGATTTAACCCACCTCCCCCTGTCTTTTCCTCACACACACAGGCTGCATTTTATAGGTTTAGGTTCTGTATCTCTCTCTCACAAACGCCCATACCCATATACAGAAATGCACGCACAAGCTGTTTTTACAGATTTAGCTCCCGTGTCTCTCTCCCACAAAGTCGAGAAGGTTCCTACAGCTTTAGCTCCTGTGCACATACATAAATAGCCTCTCACATACACACATATGTGCAAGCATGTTTCTGTGTCTTTATTTCCTGTATCACACGGAAGGTTTTGCTCCTTATAAAAGTTAAGTGTTTTTTTTCTGCCTAGCTTTACATTACTAAAAGTAAGATTAAAAGAACTACAGAACTCTTTTCTGTGGTAAACCACAGTTTAGCTTTATGAGACTGCAATGCTTTAGCTAGCTAAAAGTACTGTACTCAGTAGAGGCATATCAAGGTGAAATGTAACGCCTGTGATACGCAAGAGATCATCGTAGATAATCAGCTAGTTCCCTCTTGCTTTCAGAGAAAAGTTTTGTTTTCTTTTGTACTGTTTAATTCTGCAAGAAAAAATGCCAAACCACTAGAAAAATGTATGGTAACAATACTTGGTTTTCTGCTTTCCAAAACCAGAAAATGATACTGGGAGCCAAACAAGTTTGCAAAAACAAATAAAAGCTCATTTTTGAACTACAGATAACATTTTGATTTGCAGCAACTTTATTCTTTCCAGGGTTTTCAGTTTTCATTACACCAAAATAAGCAAACAAGCAAGAAAAGTGTTGACAGGAAATTTGGGGGGAAGTATTTTCCCCTCAATATTTTTGCCAAAAAATAGTGAGCTTTCTTTTCGCCAGCTTGCCTATAGACTTTTGATTCAGTACTACATATTTTTGTACTTCTAGTAATGACCTAGTATAGGATGAATCTGAAGTATTTTAGTGTTATATCTCACAACTGGATTTAGCACTGGCGCCCTTATGCCAGTGATGGTCTTACCCACAAGGAGAGGAGTCTTTAGTGGGAGATGTTTACATTAGGGGGGAACATAACTGTCGCTGAATGGATGGGCGTGAATTAGCTGTAAATTTCCTCAAGGGTGAATGTTATTCTAGCAGCATTTTTAGCATACTTTTCTGACAGAAAACTGTGAGCTAAAGAAGTGCTAATATTCTGATGTCTTTTAAAATATTCTTAGGGCTATCTCTAGTCACACTGTTTATACGGTTTAAGGTCTGAAGTATAACAGTTACTGTTATGCCAAGATAAGACACAATGAAATGTTGTCTGTAGCTGGTGAGGATTTTTTCTGTATATCAAATTATTTCATGCTACTGGGTTTTCAAATGGACTCTAATTAAATTAACCAGCTCTTTTTTTTTCCTTTATCACCACAGGCAGATCGAGATTGCGTTGCAATTATGGGGGAAGATCTATATTTATAGTGTGAAAAGAATTTGTACAGAAGCCACAGTTGTCTCTCTGCCTGGCATGACATATCCATTCTGCACTAATGTTGTGTAACCTTCTGGTAAGTACAGTAGGTGCGAAATATTTACCAGCACTGTAAAACCAAAGCTACAGGTCTCTCTTCTTTTGTGCTTAAAATATGGAAGTTGAGGCTGAAAACCCCCTTTCTTCTAATATAATGATGGTTGGAAATTGAAAGCTGGAATTTGCAGCTGCTGACATGAATGCAGGAGCTAGGACTTCAAGAGAAATATAAGGTATCTTTGGTTGCACCAGAAAAATACACAAGAGATACAATACTGGGTAATATTTGCTGTGGAATTCCAATTGCACTTTGGCTTTCATTTGCGATCTTATATGGTTGTATCTGAGCATCTTATAATCTTTCATGTATCTGTCCTCAGAACATCCATATGAAAAATTGCTGTCCTATTTCCCCAGGAGTCACAGTAAAGATTGGCAAAAGAAGTTCATAACTTCTCCAATGTCAGCCTCTCATCAATTTACTGTCAGCAAAGGTTACAATGGAAAATTGGTTTCCCCTAGCACAAAAACAACGTGATTGGAGGCATTCAGTATTTTTGAAAGATGCTCTTTTTGTTACAAGCCTTAGCTGGAGAGTTGTAAAATCTGAGTTCAGTTTGTAAAATCTGTTGTAAAATCTGAGTTCAGTTTTGGCTCTACCAGAGATTCCCTTAACTGTATGTTCTTAAAAAAAGCAGGTCTTCCTCTGCCTCAGTTTTTCCATGTGTGAAATGCGAAGCTCTATCTGATTAAGCACTCTCATTAGTGGTCCAGATGTACTGGGATATTCAGGGACAGAAACCATATCAGTTCATAATTGCTTGCATTCCAGCAGTGCTTTGCAGATAGGAATCAGACATACAAATGCTGACCTGGGAAGGATGCTGTTCCTCTGGAGCCTGTCACTGGGCTCATTTCCATAATCAATAAAATATATGCCCTAAATAATCAATGAATAACCATCAGGAGCATGAAGGCTGTGTGTCTAGTCCTCTGCTACAACTCTGATCACATTTTTCTCTACAGCTTGCACTACAGCTTGAATTAGTATAACAGTGTCTAGAAGCTGGACAAAATAAAATACAAAAAATCACTTTCAGAGTTAGAGGTGCACTCTTCTCTAAGGTTTCCAAAATAGCTGAGCTTAGACAGACAGCTGGTGTCAGCCTCTGTGGCCTGTGCCTTTATAAAAAAATATTTTGTGGGAATTTTTTAATGCATAAAAAATAAGATTACTCTAAATGCAGAACCCAGCTTTTTGGTGACTTCCTGGTGATAACGATTCCGATTAAGGAGATATGAGAATTTGCCATGGATCTGTTGTAGCAAACAAATTATCATATTAAAACATGCCCCTTTTTGCCTTTCCAGTTTTCCTTTTAAAAACTGTGGGTTTTGCCTGTCTGCCAATGCTCCACAATTTCTCAGTGAATTGCTCATGGACAACTGGCTGGTCAGCTCTCGCATCATCTTTTAACAGCAGGAGAGGACTGTACACCAAAGCTTTCCATAGCTGCATAACCAGTATAATGATTTGTGCATGCATAGAAGATCTGATGTTTCCCAGCAGCACGAGATTCCCTGTGTGCGTGCAGATCGACTGAACTATCCACGTGCAGTCAAAAAGTCTGCATCCTGCTCCCAGTTTGGGTCCAAGGAGTACTTGGCAAAGAAGGCTGCTGAGGGCGGCTGCTACTACTCACTGTCTAACCAGACACACACTCATTATGCAGCGGCAAAGGTACTTTGAGGAAAGATTGTGGTTCACCATGACAGTTCATTTACCCTGACACCTGAGGCATCATTTAGAAAGAAGGCCATCAGAAGCAGGCTTTGTGCCCAGAAAGTTGTCTCTCTATGACATATGGCCTGCATTCAGAGGTGGAGCATCTCTGCCTCAGGAAAGGGATTTCTTTGAAGAAGGAAACAATTCTAGTTCAAAATCGTCTTAGAGCTGGTCCACAAAAGCACTTAGAGGTCACTATATCTGCTCTTCATATGGCTGATCCTTGGGAGCCCTTGTTCTTCTAAGTGACTTGCCCAAGGTCTCACATCAACTTAATGCCAATATTGGAAGTAGGAGCCATATGTCCTTGACAGCTGCCATAACTCTTAGACAGAGCCACTCTTGTGGACTGAAAGAGCCAAGTATGCTGAGCAGTAATCCTGGCACTGTGCTCCTAAGGCAGCCTCCTCTGTGCTTTCTGTTTGGCGCTAACAATATGTTGGCAGAGATGTGAGAGACCAGCTGGGCAAGAAGGTGAAGGCACTAGCTCTCCTCTTAACATCTGGAGATGAGGATACTTCAAAACAGACATACAAGCTTTCCAAAAAGGAGATTCACGGCCATGTTCGACTGATAATTTGCATCCAGAGAGGTCTGGGACATCTTTCAAATGCTGCCTAGATAAGCAGTAAATTAAAAATTGGCTAAGAATGAGAAGACCAAAGGAAATGAGGCCAGGTGTGAAAAGGGGTTGCCGAGATCTGCTTAGACTTGATACTCTGCCCGTCACACTTCAGCTGATTGCCGGCTGTGAAAACAGTGTGCTTGTGCTCAGGGGCCTCAAGGTAGCAGCACTGTTGCATGTCTGAGGCAAGCGGACATCTGAAGCAGTAGCAGGCAAAGTACATGCTGAAGAACATCTCTCCTGCCTCATGCCGTTCATCATAGAGCCAGTACTGGCCTCCCTTTTAATGTTATTTTCCTTGCTGTGCATCCACAGGAACTCTCCTGGCTTGGCACTTCCTTCTCTAGCCAAGTCACTAATACTGTGAATCCATTTTCATTATTCTTAGTGTTATTCATTCTGATATTAATTTTTATCACAGTTGTGCTCAGAAGCCACCCCTAACTTCCTGGGCTTTTGTGCACACCCAGTAAATAACAGCAGCTTCCCAAAAAGCGGGCAGCCCTGCTAATCAAGATGAAGCAGGTCATCATTGCAGGGTTTTGTATCTTTCTCGCAGTCTAGTCCGAGTAACAGACTTCTTGTATCCAGTCCTGGCCCCGCTGAAATCAGCAGGAACTTTGCCGCAGACATCAGCTGGACAAGGATTTCATCTCTAATGTACTGAGTGTTCTCCCGGACAGTTAATGACACCTGGGTTTCATTTTTGTTCAGAAGGTCTGAATTTATTTATGTATTTGTTTATTTATTTTGGTTTCTGCTAATGAACAGGTGGCCTCTGATTCCTGACTCCTCTTCATAATAAAGCCATTTGCAAATATGCTGCAGAACTGTTTACCAAACATAGTTTACCAGGCTTTTGGAATGAAAAGTACTTAAGATGTCCAAGAGCTCCGGCTGGTGATATGCCTCATACGATCTGTTGTTCAGTAATGGATTATAATTCCAAACACGAGACTACTTATTCCACTGTGTGGAGTCTAATTAACTGTCAGAAATGCATTGTTGAAGGGATGATGGATTATACAAAGGAAAGCATTAATGAAGCTCATTCCAGTCAGCCCACGTGAAGACCACAGCTTGTGTCACTGGCTGCATGGAGAGTCTGTTCCCTTCGGTTTTCAGCACCTCAAAGCAGGGAGAACCCCAGCTGTCTATCAGTCCCACCCAATTAGGGGTCCATTAGATGCACCCTTTTCTTTCACTGCCATGAGCAGAGTGATTTTAGGTTTACTGCACAAACAGAGGCTGTGGAAAATGAACAATGACTATCCAGTAGTCACAGAATGACTTTAATTATTCCTGACCTGACAGTGCTGCATACTAGCAGAGCAGGTACAAGGTGGCCAGGATGAGAGAAGGACCTCTGTTCGGCAATGCACGCTTCCTAGAAGGTCAGGGCCTGCCTCCTTTTGCATAGTTTGGGCACAGCTGAAAAATCTGAGCTCTGAAGAACAGAGCATTTGTCTTTGCCCCATTGCCATGTGTAACCTCCCACCTCAGGTGAATTATATGCTACCAAGTGACATGCAGCTCTGAGATTCTGACTGTGATCTGATGGATGTGTCTTCTCCTCCTGACCATGGCTTGAAGATAGCTGCCTCCAGGCAGGGAGCAGTAGGCTGACACTGGTGTCTCACTCCTGTACAGGAATTGTCTGTGTGCAAAAATCCTGCCGGATCAGCCTTCCTCCGCCTGTCTTCCTGCTGCAAGATACCCAGCAGAAACAGTACAGGCAGCCTGGGATCTGGCAAGCTGTGCTTCCTTATACAATTTGGGAAGCTGTTTGTTTCGAGGTTGTAGTGGCAAACAGTTTTCCCAGTGGTGAGAGGTCCAATTTCCCAGCCAGCCTGCAAAGAAAGATCCTCTCAGCAGGGAACTGCTGGAAACAGGGCAGAGGGCATCCGTTCAGCACTCACCACTGCTTGTCTCCCACTGGCTGAGGCTGTGCCATCTGCTAAAGAGAGAAGAGCACTTCTCTCCAGCCACGCTCCAGCCTTCAGGTGCCAGTTCAAAGGCAACAGCAATAAATGCGACAGCATGTAATTAAGTGGGAACGGATGCCCGTGTGAACCCAGTGGACAGGGGTGAACATAAGATGCTGGCAGAATTCTTCTCATCTCATCCTCAGCAGATGGCACCAGATTAGTCAATTTTCTTGTAACCTTTTAAATAATGAAGCAGCAACCTGGCTAAAATAGCCCCATCTGGATCATATATAATCCTCATCCTCTTCAGGGTTAAGTGCAGGTTGTCTCACCACAGGTTGAGGTAAGAGCATGGTCACTGGCACACAAATTGCATGGCTGGAAACAGAGTCTGTTAAATGACTTCATTTTCACCCATGTTAAATCTGGGGTTAGAAGTGCATCCTTCTCACTGAAGACCTTTCACCTGAGATGTAAATCTGCAGATATTCCATTGTTGCCTTTTTTTTTTTACCATCAGAGGTTCCCTCCCCATTCACCCCTCCAAATCCGCAACAGGTTAGAAGAATGTGAAAAGAACCTTACTCTCAATTTAGCCAGATACTGCATGTGCCTGACCTCAGAGTTGGCCCTGGACCTGTAAGAGGTTGGGTCAGAGACTAGGTTGTGGACTCTTCTCTCTTTCCATTCAATGGCTGGCTTCCCAACTACTTAATTAAGTATAGTGGAATGCCTTGGGATTGAGTCTAACACTTGAGCCTTCCAGTTCCTCCTTCCAGTCTCTGCCTCACTAAACAAATTGTATGAAAGGCTATGTGCATTGAGGTGGGAAGGGGCTTAAGAGTGATGCAGTAAAGTGTAAATAAAACTGCTGGGATTAAGCAAAGCACAGAGAGTTTTACCCTGTCAGGAATTATATCCTATTAGACTATAGGATAATCCCAAGAGAAGTGGCAGAATGCGGCAGATGACAGTTTAAACCAAACTGCACGTACCAGGTTGTGACTACTGAGAGGTAAAAGTCATCAGATAAATTAATTACATAGCTCTGCTTCATGTATGCCTTGAAATGCCTCTTACCGTCCCCGGAATTCACAGCACGAGGGCAAGGCTCTTTGCATTTTTTTGGCATCTGGTTATGTCAGTTAATTTAAACCAAAGACACTGCAACATAAAAAACTTTCCAGCAAACAAAAGTCTTATCTGAACAAGTCATTTTTCACCTTCTTTATGGCTGCATTTATCAGACAATCTCTGAAATAAAGTTCACCTCACTTATATCTCATCATGAAGACTCAGTGTCTGCTAAAATGAAAGCAATTAACTGAGGTCTTTTACAGAGAGTCGCATTACTTTCTATCATGCATCATTGAGTTAATTATTTAATGACATATAAATCCTAGCAGTTCAAAAGGTCTGGGGCTGTGTTGGAACTACATTGTGAAGCTGTCTTTCATCTCTCTTTTCTCACAGAAGAGCAACCTCCACTTTCTTGTAAAGAAGGAGCTAGCTCTTTGAAATACTGTTGTGGCAGCCATCAAAAAGGTGCGATATGAAATGTTTATTCACAGACAGATCCCAGATATTAAGGGAAACGAAACATATGTGATTGCCTGTTTGTTATTCCCCTATTAAACCCTAAAGACATTTTCCTATCACTCTCTCGTACTGGATTAGCTGTTGAGTAGTATGTGTGTGTTTGATGTAGTGTGTTAGTTTCATTAGATAATACTCCTCATTAAGGAAATATCACGAATTAATTAATTTTTAAAAAGACTGAACATTTTGTTAATAATAATGCTTTGGATTTATTTGGTACCTTTCATGCAAGAACCTTGGAGTGCTCTGCAGAACTGAATTAATTAATGATGAAGAGGAAGTTGCATTTTCCATCATCCGAGCGTGATCATGGTACCTTTGGCACCACAGCTTTCTGTCTGTCCAAAAACGATTTTTGGGCCCAACCCTGTCAGATACTGAATACCTTCATCACTGAGCTAAATAGAAATTCACTGACCCTTTCATGGGCTTGGGCATGCTGTTTTGGGTCTCCCCGTAACTGTACTGACCGTTGCCATGCCGAATCTTTCCAGGGACACTTTATGAGTGATTGTCTAAAGTTCTTGCTCTGCTCCGAAATGTCTTCTTTTTGTGAATGGATAAGTCACGGTTAGAGTATGGTTTCTGCTACTGTCCCTAACTGTTCAAGTGATGAAAGACTGCTCCTGAAGTGGAATGGAAAGAGTTCAGGTCTTTGCTGCTGAAGTAATAGTAAATACCCAGTGTTCAGACTTCCTTTGTCACCCCAGGATCCTTGGTCTGAATGCTGCTGGGCCAGTAGTTTCCCCTGCTGTCCCTAGGTACAAAAGCTTCCTTGCAAACTGTTTGGTTTCAGTGTGTTGTGTTATCTGTTTTGCTGAGTACATGAGAAAGATCACCAGGCAAACCGGGTCCAGGCACACAGAGATTAGAGATGACTTCTCTTCCAGTGGCAGGAGAACATGCTCTGAGCTTGGAGCAATGTGTATCATATCCTGCTGCCAAGCTATGGTGAAAAAGCACGTATAGCCGGTAAGGGCTTCCCTGAGATAATTATCTTTCATCTGATCCTGGCTCCGTCCTATTTGTAGCCATCTTGTGAATGGCTTTGAGTGCTTCTGTTTCACAAAAAGAAACGTCTGTTTCTATAAACCCTACTCCAAAGCCTAGGAACAATCATTCTTTATTGTAGACCACCAACCTTTATAATGTGTCAGTTATCGTGTGTCCATTATAATCAGTTAAAAAATCTAGTATGGCTATACCCATTGTGGCTGGGGAAATTTGAACACATTTGCAAACATCCCATGTCTGCAGCTGAAACAATAGGCTGAGCACAGCTGCCTGGAAACAGCTCAGCCACCAGTGAACAGCTGCAGCTTGTGTGATGCCTGCTTTTCTGAGATGACATCTGTGAAGGTACTGTGGCAGAGCATCCAGAGAGCTTTGTGTGAGGAGAATACCCTCTATGTGAAAACTGCACAGTAAAGCCCAGACACCTTTAGAAGCTACTCTGGACACTTTAGCAAAGAGTTAAATATGTTCTGAAAATCTGTTTAGGCCATATTGTTCTGTCTTACGTGATCTTGGTAGCTCATCTGTTTTGAAGCTGCAGAAGCACTTTAATACACAGGTTGCGTGCAGTGGAGATTGAAGATGAGATGGGAAAGCAGCCAAAGAAAACAGCCAAAGTTTAAATATGAAAAGCACCCAGAATTTCAAATGCCCACCCAGAACAGTATTTGTTCTAGTGCCAAGAATGTGTTCTTGCATTGGGGTAAAAGAGCTGAGACAAATGCGGGCTGGAAGAGGCTGGCCGTGATTCTCCTCTGACTTGTATCGACCCCATGCTGCTGTAAAGATATTGTTCTGAGAAGGGTAACCCCCGACACACCACTTCAGTGCGGCAGGGAGTCAAGCCTACTCTCCTAGAGGGCAGGGTCTCCTCAGTTCACCAACATTTGTGCAGTGCCTTTTATTTAAGAGCTGTGGCAGCCTAGGGGGGAGCTCTGAAAGGCCACCTATTTAGGAACCGTTGTGCATGCGCGTCAGCTGACGTTTCTGTTCCCTTTTCTAACCATGCTGCAGTTAGCAAGGAGCGTGAGGACTACTCTGAAGATAATTCATATGCATAATATAACAAGAGCTACACAGTTTTAGTGATTATTCCTAAAGCACTTTTAAGGAAATACAGTTCTTCACCTAGTTTCTTTCTGATCCCTTGTTTCAGCCAGAGCCAGGAGGTTCTCTTTGGTTTCCTTTCTTGAGGGAAGTGGCTGTAATTGAAAGAAGGAGAAGAATGAATTAAATAGATCCACTTTGAAAGTGAATTTTAGCTTCTCAGGTTCCCCAAACTCAGACAAGCTGTCCACAAAATAAAGCTTTTGCATCTGTCAGAGAGAAGGAACTGATGGCTGAGCCAGGAGAACTGCTTCCAGTACATTTCAGCTGCACTTTCTAAATTAAGTGTCTTAAAGATTCAATTTAGATTCTGTCAGGCAGCTACTGGGTGTTAATTAAATACCAGCTGATTACGGAAAACATATTTATGAGGATTCTAGACCTGCTGATGCCTCTTGGAGAATTTTATAAAACACCCTACTTAGAAATACCTTTTTTCCATTGATTTTTCCATATTCTCTTTACTCTTAGTTTAAGAATATTTTCATGAAAAGAAAGCTGTTTCTTTCTTAAAAGTTTTCCTGTCATAACTTCTAAATTCTCTGCTTGATACTGAATAAGTAGGAGCTCACAGGTGATAAATCATAAATTCAAGTTAGAAATGCTAGACGATGGAAATGTAGAAACCTCAATTAAAAAAGAGATGTATTAGTATTTTCTTCTCTTTTGTTTTGTGTGGGTCAGATGCACATTTTGCTTTGAACATGACAAAATTTTTACTGTACGTGTCAGCAAGTTAATAGTTAAAAGCTGACATAGAGGATTAGGTATGCAGTGGCTCAAAACATTTGCAAAACCTCTTTGTGGCATCCTTGTGTGAAAAACATTCACAGAAATGCAACAAGTGTATGTGGAACTCAGGTTATTTGTCTTAAGGATATAACTCCTGTGATTGTCACTGTGATGTTTCACTGACAATACACAGCTGAGATAACTAGCTCTTCTCTTAGACTCTCCGCATAATTTCTGTCTGTCTGTGGGTGCAGGGGAGCCTTTGCATGACCGCTATCTTACAGATGTTTCCTCATTTCATGTTGTGCTGAACTAGTGGTATTTCTTATGCTGGACCAGTAGCGGGGGTCCTTGCATAGTTCAGTCCTTAGGAGTCTGTCTAAATAATACTGAGTAATGTATCCGAAAAGGACCTCAAGATTTGACACATACGTAGGGAATGCAACATAGTATGACCATTTTGGTTAAAGCTATTAAAGCTGAGGTTAGGAACACACTCCAAAAGAACAGGAATGGTAAATGAATACGACTGAAGCTCTAATAGATGAAATACAACTCTTTTAGGCTGGTAGTTGCCCAAGAAAGCTGGATTAACAACTTTACTTTGCAAAAAGCAGCAAAGGTAATCTGAGACGTGGTTTTAGGTCACATCAAAGGACAAATGACCTGTTCTATACGTGCAGGTTCCTTGGGCATAATGTTCTACACTGCAGAAGACCTAGTTCTGGGTCCAGCAGAGCAATGCAACTGACTGAATCACGGAGACAACTTATGAATCATCATTTGGCTTTTATTTAATACACAATAACATTGCCTCTAAGGCTAAATTAATTGCACAGTAGTACATATGAGTCACTTAATTGTAATTGTTATTACTTTAATTTCTACAATTACAGTGGATAAACAACTGTACCTCATTTTTCAAGCAAAGTGGCTTATATTTATAGCATGCTTTCTTTCTACCTTGTACGTTTCTGATGGCAATTCTCAAGAAAACTAATATTTATATAATATCTGCCCTAGCAGAGGATTCTGGAGCATTGTAACAGGTTGTGTTAAGAATTTGCCCTTCAGCTATGTTCACCCTCCTGCATGGAACACGGTGACTGATTAACACCATGCTGCCCCGCTACACAGCAACTGCAGCTACTAGCTGAGAAACTGGTGTCAATAGCTTACGCTGCCTTGTCTTCTTTTAGTGGCTGTACTCCACAGAGAGGTTTATAAATTCCAGATACTGCTTTTTTTTATCTTGAGTGGTAAAAATATATTTTATAGATCCACTGGTCCTGCATTCAATTCCAGCAGGTTGAACCAGGAGTGGTTTGCTCGTGACTGAATGGGACAAGGCCTTTTCAGCAGCCGAGCTCTAGAGATGCATCACAGCTGCTGCACACATGCAGATCTTTAAGAGGAGAGTTCACTAATAACTTTAATTCTTGTACTCTCCATTCAAGCTATAATCCCTTTAATTACAGGCCTTTAACATTTTTCAGCAGTTCTCACTTCCCAGCAAATAGTTTGGCTAATAGTAGCTGTATTGATGGACCCATCTACTAGAGCAGAGAAAGAACCAAAGCTCATAGATTTAAAATGAATGGGGTGTTTACCTGTACATCATTTTAATGGATGGTGAAATTCATTCTCGTGATAGACCCATAAATGTCACTTTCTGTCTGCTGCAGCAAAATACTTGTGTAACAAATGGCATGCTGCGTTAATACCCAACAAGAGGACGTTCAAAGCAGCTTGACTTGCATTACACAGGCTAATAAAGGCTCAACCTGGGATTTTTATTTGTTCCATTGGCTCAGGGAGCAGCAGAAACACATGGGTGGAGGTATAGCAGCAAGGAAGATGAATGATATGAAGACAAATAAACCAGCCTGGCTTCCCAGAAATGATATCTCTTTGTTGAGCTTGGGTTTATTCCAGATGCTCTGGTAGAAACAGGTTTTTTTTCATTTGTAGCTCTCTCTTCAGTTTATACACAACTCACTGTCAGTTTGCTCAGCTAGCCCTTGCTTCAAGAAAACTCTGAGACGGATCAGTGTCTTACATTCATCAGTGTAAATAGACAGTCACGCCTCTGAAATCCCTGTGTGCTCTGAGAGGCAGTGAAATCAAAGCCCTCAGACAGACACTGATATGCGTGAAAGAAGAAATACAGCCTTGTATGTCTTTACATCCGGATTTGCCATAGTCTTTCAGAACTGTAGCCATGTCTTTTTGCATGTCTGCAAAGTATTTTGGACACTGGGCAGTGTGCAAATGAGAAACATCAAAATGCATTCAGCCTTCCTTTTGTTTTCCAGTTTATCTGTGTAGCTTCCACCCAGGAGAACCTGTCCTAGGCTCCCTTTGCTGTATGCCCTTGAATTCTGGGTTTGTACAGATGCAAAAGGCAACAGTACTGCCCCTTCAGCCCTCCTAGGCTCAGGAGCCAGGCATGTGATGTAGCAAACAGCATCACTGTCGCTCAGTAGGGAAGCGACGACAATAACTGTTTTGGTGCTCAGCTCTGTTTCTATCCTACTGTGTTTTACCAAAAAAAAGCTGTATGTTTGCCTTACAAATACCAAACTGATGTCTTGAGAAAGGCCTGTGAAATTTAAGAAGGATGAAACTAACAGAATTCTTTAGAATTAAAAAAGGTTCTTTAGAAATAACTCAAAAACTGCATAGTACAGATTAGGATCCTTTCTGTACCTGTAAATCACCTATTGGACTTTAATAGAGAATAACGTCTCTTATAAGGGATTATAGAAGTCGGTTTAAAATGTAGAGAAAAATAGTCTCTCTCTCTCTCTCTCTCTCTCTCTCTCTCTCTCTCTCTCTTAGGTTTCCTGCAAGCACCTGTCTCCCTGGTGTTTTTGATGTACTCATTACCCACCCTGTGATGGAGAGGGTTGGATGTGTCATGGGGTATAAACAGTTCCTTTACCACTTTGCATTTAGGGCTCTTCCTAAAGAATGAAGTTCTATGAAAGCTTTCTTGAGTCAGCCCTTTATAGCTCAAGCAAGGTTTTCATTCAAGATGTCTATAAAGAGAACACTCACTCTTTGTGCCACCCTGCCTTCCCCTGGCAAGGTAGGTAATCAATTGGGAATGGGGATGAATAAGGGAACCCTAATTGTGGGTGCCCAAACTAGTCAAAGAGCAATGCTTGTCTATCACTCAGTAATATAATTAGAGCCTGAGAGAAGTTTAGCAGGACTGGAGTTACTAAGTTGGCCATTTAATTCATGGAAAGCTTTTTTTAAAAAATTTCTATTTTAGCTTTTTATTCTGCATGCACCTTTGTTTTCTTCGTTCCTCACTTTGGCTTACTTTCAGCTCCCCTGTAGCTAAACTTTGAAAGGGCAGGCCTCCTGCTATTAAAAAATGCTGCAGCTGAGTTTCCAAGACCTGCTCAGCTCTGTCAATCAATCTAAATGGTTAACTGGGCCTGGATGGACTGTTTGCTCATTAGAGTTTTCTGTGTTAGGGAAATGTTCTTTAATTTGCATCTTCCAATACAAATGTCCCCTGGATACCAGTGCTTAGAGCTACAAGCCCTTTCACAAGAAGCAGCTTCTAGGGACAGAGCCTGTGTAATGCAGAATAGTTTTCCCCTGCTTGCCAGTTCCCATGATCAATGGCCATTTTCCTCAGCCTTGGCTACAGCTCAAATGGCCCTAAAGTATCCAGAAGAGCAGTGTTGCTCAGTATTTGGATGGAGTCATAACTTGAGTTTCCACTGGAGAGCAAAGAGCATCTGTTAATCTCTGGAGCGCTGTCATCAGATCAGGACATATGGCAATTGACAGGCCCTTGGTGGAGATGCGATCTGAAGGGTTCATCTGCTGCTGTTATTTTCTCTTGCTGAGCTGTTGTGCGAATGTGTTTAGGGCAAATACCCTTGTTCCACTCTGATGGCCTCTCTAGCCTTTTATGTGAGGAGAGTGGTAATTCCATAGTGGTATTTCAAGAAAGCTAGTTCTCTGTACTTAAGAGGTTTGAACTGTGAGGAGAAGGGGAAAATATAATCTTCTTATCATTAAAGGCATCAACTAATCCTACTGCAAAAGGGTGTGATTTGCTGATCAGAAGGAAAAAATTCTGCTGTGTGGAAATACATATCACCATCTAATGAATACTTCTTCCCTAGTTCCTCGAATGCCTATCTGTGTCTGACAAACTCTGTATCCTTTTCTGGTTAATACAGCATCCCCATGTAGCAAATGCTGTATCCCTGTCTCTACATATTATTCTTTCTTTTCATTGCTGTGTAAATTTAGCCTGGGTCAAAACAATAAACTAATGATGCTGGGACAGAAGTGTGCTGCTGTTGGGGCTGTTGGGGCAAGAGGTGGCATTGTCGGAGGGTAAAGCATCACAGTGTCAAGGGTACATGCTAAGTTCTTCATTTTGCTGCTGACTTGCTCTGCTGCCTTAGGCAAATCACTTCACCTCTTTCTGCCTCGTACTATACCCATAGGGAAAATGAATATCAGAATACCCAGCTTTGCTCCACTCCTTTTAAAAACAGTAAAAGCCTAAAGATCTGGGAAGAAGCATCTAGGTATCTAGTTGTGTGACAGTAATTTCTGTCTGCCCTCTTGTCCCGGGCAAGATGAGGGAAAGGCTAACTATCAATTCCTAATTTTGCAGGGAGACTCCGCGGCAGGTGAGCCATGAAGCTGGACTCAGTTGGTGAGAACTTGCCAAACGGGAAAAGGGATGTGAGCAAGGTTAGTGAGCTTTTGGGCAAAGGTATTTGTGATGGAAAGAGGGTGTCAGTCTGAGGACAGTAGGGTTTGGGTTTCTTCCGTGATATGTTTTATTGCTCTTGTAGGTGAAGGTTGGCTAGATTTGCCTTGCAGCAGTGTGCCTATGACAGTTCCCTCCACAGACATGCAGCAAATTGGCTGTGATCTGCTAATAACACATGTTGCTTCCCTTTCCTATCATCCCACATCTTTGTACAGAGATCATCCATTCTCTGGGCCTTGAGCACTCAGTTCAGCAGTGGTTTCAAAAAATATCTTCCGTGGTTTGAATGAACTGTAAGCCATTTCCAGAAACCTGTGTTTTGCCAAAGGTGAATAGGAATCCAGCGTGGTGGTATTTTAATTTAAAAGTAGGCTAACTAATTTTGACTTTGATGGATGTTTTCATGCTCCTTTGGACGCTGCCAAAAGGAGGGCCAGTAAGGAAAGCCGTTCTGGCGGCCTTGTTGGCTGTATGAGAAATCTTGTGAGTGACAGTATGTTTTCACTAGCTTCAGAGGCCAGTTCTGCAGACTGGAGAGGCTGAATCTTTACAGCCGTAGGCCTCCAGACTTTTCCTTTTATTTTTCTTTTGGATTTGTCACAGAGGCACTAAGGGCGCCAAGATTTCTAGGAACTTGCTTCCTTCAGGATCCCCACCTTTCACCTTCCTACACCAGTCATGCCATACAACAAAGCATCCCCCCACACCTTCCCAACACCTGCAAAGCTAGACACTGTAGGAAGAAGGTGTGTGCGACAGCAAAGGGTCTAGAAGACAAATGCATAATGAAAAAAATGAGCCAGAAAGTTGAGGAATGGCTAAAGTGCTGTTGATAGAAATGGGGCTTCAAGTTTGGTGCAGGTTCTGCAGAAATGTGAGTCAAAACCAAGAATGCCTGTGGAGGTGTGAGGGCTTGGGACAATAACGGGGTTTAGTTGCAGAGGAAGGAGGTGTCACCTAACAAAAAGCAGGTACAACGAATAGGAATTCAAAGGCGCTATTGCATAGAAGGCCGGAGGGGTTGAACCATTTACTATATGAATGGGAAATATTAAACTGAGAAGCCTAAAGCTCACAGGGAACAGCAATTTTAGGACAATAGCTAGAATGGTCTTTGACACGTGAGCTGACCATCACCAAGTGCAAGGATACAACCAGCTTCTGCCATTGCTGTCAGCAGACGTAGGGTTTGGAGCCAGCTGGCAGCAGAGGGTAAGTCTCTCATTTTAACATTAATTTTGTGCCAATGTTTTGCAGTGCATCTGAGTGATTGCAGCACCATTTGAAAATGAACAAAAGTATATTTAGATTTCCCATTTCTTATTTTAATTTTTTTTCTTAATGGCTTGCTTTTAGTTAATGAAATGTCCTGCTTCTTAGGAAAGAAAAGAATAGACCATGATTTCCAACTCAATGTATATGTGTTTGCCAGTGGCTGTCTGCTCAATACCCCATTAAGGTTGTATGTGTGCATGGATTTGGGCATAGGAAGCTGATTGTGGGATCAGGACCTGAGGATCTTCGCTTGTCTAGTCTTTATCATGTGTGATCTGGAATTTGAATTTGGGTTTATTTGTTGGCATGCCATTCAGAGGTGTGAAAATATTGGTGTGATTACTTTCAGTCTGGGTGGACATATCAGGAACCAAACTAGGAACACCCAGAGAGGAAAAGAAACTTTGTAGCTTGGACTACAGAACTCAGTCCACTGAATAATGCCACAACCCCGTTTTCTGTGGATTGAACACATATGACTTGTATAATCCTGACTGAAAAAGTGGGTAACAATTAAAATTTGGAAGGAAAGCATCCTTTGTTTCTTTTTTTTGTTTTTTAGAAACAGGGCTTTTTCCAGGTGTGGGGAGAGAAAGGGGACAGATGCTTTTGAATAAAAACTGTGTCTTGAAACATTTTTAAGGTCCCTTTAAATAAAAATTACAGCATATTTCTAGAGCATATGAACGGCTATTATATTAAAATTGTAGCAGTGGTGTTTTATGAAGGGGAAACACTTTTAATGCAAAAGTAGTGCTATTTTAAAATGAGTTGCTTTTATGAAATGAACAAGGTGGTTTTATTTAAAAAGATCATTTGGGAAGAAAAACTGTGGCTTTGTAGTATAAGGCAAATCTGGATTTCCCCCTCCACTCCCTTTTTGGAAATCGGGGGGTAGGCTCCAGTCACTTGGGTTTCCTGTGGAGACATTTAAGGCTCTGTCTGCACATACCTGTGCTCTGCCATTTTACGTAAGGGGGATGGTAGTGGGCTGTTGACAAAGTTAATGTGTTTCTTCGGCCCACATGTATACTGACTTTGTGGAAAAATGTGCTTGGGCAAAGGTTGCATTTAGGGTGATTGTGATATCCTCTGCTGTGTAGTAATTACCATTACAGCAAGTACCCAGTACCCCTGAGGAATGAGAACAATCAAATGTCAAATCTGCCACCGCCAAGTTCTGGGGGTGTCTCTCTCTGGGGACCACTCTACATCACCATTTCTAGGAGTATTATCAGGTCTTGGGTGATGGAAGCCAAGGGCTATACATCAGCCATGAAGAGGGAAGTTGGCCTTGCAGAGGCCCAGATGTTGAGCCACTAGAGCGGGTGCCAATGCTGATGGTTATCTGGTGATGAAGCCACCACTTCATTCCTCGTGCAAGAGCCGTTAGGTCTGATCCTTCTAGTTCAGGCATGGTAATTCGCTGTTCTTGCTATTGCACAGAAAAGAAAGTGCACAGCAGATAGTTGGTGCAGCTAAGGTGGCTGGCCAAGACTCCTAGTCTTAGCCACAGGCTCATCCTTCCTGCCAAAGGCACGCGTCTGCTTGGGGAGAGGAAAGCATCACCTCTACTTGGCCTTAAGCAGGCGTGCCAGCTAAGTACATCTCCACAAGGGAACTGGAAACATAAACACTGTGTAATTCAGTTAAGTGGGAAGAGAAGGCAAACTCATCATAATAGTTTAAAAAAAGAAACCCAAAACCAACAACCGCCCCAAAAACAACAAATAACAGCTGCTTTTTGCAGGAGCAGCAACGGCCAATTTTCCTTCTCATAAAAGAGAGCAATGATGTGTGTCTCTCCGAGAGTGCTGCAGCTGCAGCCGTCTCTCTGAGCACAGCTCTAACTAAGTTTCTGGAACAATGTGATAGATTGTATCTGCATAATCAAAAGAACACAGAATCCTAACTGAGCCGAACCGCTAGAAGGCAATAAAGCCGTGCCACTAACACGCTCACCCCATAAAGCACCTAATCAGTTACCTTTCTATTTATGCAAGTGCATTGCCTATGGATCTGTGTGTGTTTGAGTATAATGCATTTCTGTAGTCATTTGAGTGAGGGGGTTGGAACGATCTGAACAAAAGTTAGGGGAACATATCCTACTTCTCTTCTGCCTCCCATTTTCTGAATTCATCCAACTGCTCCAAGCTCTGTCATTTGAGCCCAGTGTGCTGAACTGTGATTCATAGTACCCTGTTCTCATCTGCATCACCTGTGTGGTTTGTTTGTTTTTTTTTCCTTAAAAGGTTTTGTTCCTGGATTCATGTGATTTTCTCAGAATCTCAACGTACTTCTCTCTCTCTCCCTCCACCCTGCGGTGAGCATCACATCCTTTGTGGGAAAATGGGAAAAATCTTGGGAATGCAAGCTCCAAAGAGCAAAAATGTAGATTGTGGGGGGAAAGAATTTTTCAAGTGCCTTTTCTCTTATGAACTCGTGAGCACAGAGATGACTATGTGGTTGTTGTACAGAATAGTGATGCAGATCCATGCTTACTCACAATGAGCTGAAGAATGACTGAGGGTGATTTAGGACCAAAGATAGATTTAAACTTTGTTTTCAAAGGTGATACCCATTTCCCTGGTGTACTACCTTGACTATTCTTCTGGTATGATAGTGATTTGGTATATGTTGTTGAGAGATGTTGCCAGAGAGGTTACACTTTACCAGACATAGGAGTGACCTCATATGTTACTTCCATTGTTCTGTTATTTATCCCAGGAAATTTTTGTTATTGAGCAAAGAATTTAATAATCAAAAAGAAGCTGTCAGTCCAGTTGTGTCTTGATCCAGCAACACGCTCTGTGGCGGAGCTCAGCCTCCCTAATCGTCTGCTCTTGAGGAGGTTTTCAGCTTTCTGGGAGCAGCTTGCCAGCAGCCAGGCTGCTGCAGTCGGTGCGTGCAAGGGGCCTGGGCTGGCAGGGTGCACCTTGCCTGTGGTGAGCCCAGCAGCACCTGTCAGGGCAGTGCTGTGGATGTTGCCTAAATGCTGTGCATGTGGGCTACAACACCGTAATCAGCTGTAACTGAACCCTCCAGAAAAGCCACGGCTGGCATCTCGCTCACAAGGAGTGCGCGAGGGAAAGGACATTCAGATGCCCAAGGAAATAGCTGCTGAATAAACATGCCCTCTCCTGACCTAAACAGCTGTGTGTTGTGGCTGCAATCATAGCTCTGATACTTTTCTCCTTCCCAGTGTCTTATTATTTCATCAAACATTGTGAGACTCAAGAGATATCTTTTTTTTCCTCTTCAATTCTTCAGCTCCTAGAAACGCATGAGTATACTAATATATCAGCTTTCCCTTCAAATCAAGCACATAAATAGTTATGTAGCTCAACTGGTTGCAGATAGAGTGTGCTTCAGGTTAAGTTTCTATAATTGCTGAAGTTGAAAGGCAAAGAAAAAGAACTCTGAGTGTTTGTTTTGTCTTTAATCATGCCTTTACAAAGTCAGTTTTGTGACTCCCTGGGATTTAGCTGGATATTTTTGCATATCTGAGAGAGGCGGTGTTGCCCCCCCCCCCCCCCTGCTTCTTTCTACATTATTTGTCTATTCCTTTGTGTCAGGTCCAGCTTAAGCTGTGAGCATTCCCTGGGCTGTGGTGATAATTATATTTATTCCTCCGAGATAGTTTTCATTGGGTTTGCAAACAAGACAGGGCCTAAGAGATCCTGCTGTCTGTGGCCTCCTGATAGCTTTTGAACCATCTGCAAATTTCAACCAAATTTCTTCATGGTGTGTCAGTCTTAAATAGAGCTTGCACAATGTTATTCTTATTACCTACAGGGACCAGCAGATCTGGTATTTCTAAAGGCTTTGTAAACATAGGTGCCCAGAGAAGAGACCCTGTTAATCCCTCTACTGTGGGCTGCGCTGCAAGGTCACCCTTATTAGAAACAAGAATCTGTGCTGGAGACATGGCAAATGTCCCAAGAACAGGGAAAGCTTCTTTGTGAACTTGCATCTTGCTGGACAACAGAGACTAAACCAAGACCCATTTCCATAGGAAGCTGGGAGTTCCCTAGTTCCCCTGCTCACAGAATGACCTGAGTCATAATAGGCTTATATATTTAGCTTACATGTTTATATGGTGTCCTTTAACTGTATTAAGAAATATAACTGACACCTGTCACATTACCTGTGAGAAAGGAGCATCCAGGTCTTGGAAGTATTTTAAACTTTGCTGAGTTTTGGGTAGAGAAGGCAATGTCAGAGAAACACCTTGTGTCTGGCATTTTGGAAAGCGCTGAACATTCTGAACCCTTCTCTTCCTGGAGACAGAGATGCTTCTTGGGTGCATGATTAAAGATAACTTAATGATTTAGTCTCTCTCACATCTAAATGAGCTGGTACAGCATCCCCTCTGGGACTAGCCCAAATGACCTCATGTCTGGAAGAGCACAGTGCGCTCTGTTAGTATGCTTCCGGCAGGAACCAATGCACTTTCTGGGTGTTTTGAGATGTGATTTTCTGTTGCGCTCGGTACCAAGCATCTTCTTAAAAAGAAAATGCAGGGCTTTGTATGTCTGGTTTTCAGGAAGTCAGGAGAGTCTCGGTTTTCTGCATGGGATAAACATAGGTTCTGGATAAAAATTGATTGAATTTAAATACTCAGCTCCTTTTAAATTGCACCTAAACCAATGAGATACCTCTCCAAAAACTGCTGGAACCTCATTTAATCAGCTGCCTCCTTCACCACAGCCCAGTAGGCTCTGAAGGCGGACCAAGGCCTCCTGTGGTGCGATTTGGGAGGGGACCTGCACCCTTCCCCCCAGTAACCTCGCAGCACAAGGACAGTCATTGCTCTTCTCTGTCAAAAGCTCTAATTCCTAATTTAGGAGGTAATTCTAGTGCAAATTAGCACGCCTTGCAGATAGAATTAGAGTCTGTGTGATGATTTGGAAAATACAATCAATTTACTTCAATTGTTTGTACATGTCAGATCTCTCCAATAATGATGAATTTACTCCTCGTGCATGAATACAAACAATGAGCTATTAGCCATAGGAGATGAGAGAGCCTGTCAGAAACAAGCATCCCAAGATGCGATGTGCTACATTTGAACAGCCATGAGGGCATGCCCTGGCCTGTGCTGCAGGTTTTAAGGCAGCAAATCCTGCCGCGTGCAGAGGCGGCGGGTTTGAAGCACTGAGGCCTTAGTGTGTGAGGAGGGGTGCCACGTCCTCATGGATGAATCCAAAACCCTCTTGAAGGGGATTCTGAGGCACTGGAAAATAACGCTTATGCCCCCGAGGCACAAACTGGAGATGACCCTTCCTAGTTGTGGGATGGAAACCCACTTCCCTGTCCAAGATGCTGTGGGAAGAGGGGAAAAGGAAGGCTCTCAATCCTGCTGCTAGGACAGGGGAAGAAAATCTTGTGCTGGGTTCTGGGTTTTGCTGCCCCCAAAGCGCACATGGTCTCCTAGGGCTGCCAGTGAGCTCTGCTCACAAAGCGTATCTGGAGTGGCCCTATTAACCAGCCCAAAGACTCGCTCCGCCTCTGGAGCTTGTAAAAAATGACACTGTGCAACATCTTTTGAAGTCCTGTCTGGGACTTAGCTGTCGTGACCATTATTAATGTTGTTGTCACTGTGGTTTCTCAGTTGCAGTAATGCATTTCTGGAGATTTTCCCTACGTGGGAGACAGACTGGATCTTCAGCTGGTTCAAAGAGCTGTGGAATATTTGTCAATATGGTGATTTACATCAGCAGAGAGTGTGTCTGCTACTCGTCTGCTGCTCCCATCTCTTTCAGAGTTCTTACAGACTATCCCCTTGTTCCATGTCCATCCAGGGCTCACTAGAGGGCAAATGGAGAGTGACTGTTGTTCTAATCATTCATTTCTGGTCTTCTCATGGTCTGAGCTAACCAGTTTTTCAGGAAGCAATATGCATATTTCATGAAATTCACATCCATGTGTGTTTAATTGTGAGCGCTCTCTGTGAGGCTTGGAGATGCTAACTGCACCATGTGAGTCATCTGCTAACAAACAAGGAGACTGAGAAACTGGTAATGGATTTCTGAGCTCTAAGCCTTCTACAGCGCTGTTCCTCTCACTCTCTTTCACCTCAGAAACTAGCTCTTGTGTCTGGGTCTAGGAGCTAAAGCTTGGGCCTGGCAGCCACAACACCTGGTTTCTTTCCAGCACACTCCAGGTCTGTTTTTTGGCTTTGGGCAATTTCTAGCCATCTTTTTGTCTAATACTTCCCCATAGTTTTTACACCTCCAGAGTTAGGGGGATACTTAGATCATGTGAAAAACTTGTTTTTGTAATGTTGTGCTGGATTGTTCACTGCCTGAAACCTGGATTGCTCACTGTTTTTTCTGGCAGGGGAGTTTGACACCTAGGTTCTTCTTTAACTCAAGTGGCAGGGAACAAAAGGATCTCAGGTCTTGCTGTCTCCTGGAAGTCCCAAGTGGCTAGTATGCAACTTCCTGCCATGCTACATGGTATTTTTTTCCTGAATGGTGGTGATATGGCAGCTTGTGAAATGAGTTCAATCTTCTTCCTCTTCAGAGACACGGCTAAAAATCCTTGGCTGTGCCTCAGAAAGGCTGTTCCCAGGAAGAGGTGCCCTCAAAAAGGAAGCCCTTTGCCCTGGAAGGTGGTGTGGGTGGATGATAGAGAAAACTTAGGTTTTCTTTACATTTTTCTCTCTCCTGGTATCTAGCCTGAAGGAGAAAAGAGAACTGTGTTGAGATACGTGTTTATTTATGGCAAGGAGGATCTCACTGAAAAGCAAACACAGGGATCAGTTGTTACTAGCTTAGCTCAGCAGACTTTAATCCCTGTGATGCCCTGCTGGAAAAGGTGGCTGTTTTAACAGGGGCCCATGCTGCGTTCTGGGGCTGGAGGCTAGGATGCACAGATCACCTCTGAGCTAAATCCAGGTAGGAGCTTCGTGTGGCGGTAAATTGCTTAGGCATCCAGATGTTTAAGCATATGTATCCTATCGCTGGGGCCAGACTTAATGCTGTGGGAAATATATGAGATGGTAAAACCTACATTATCTGGGATTTAGGATGTTTGCTTTGCAGAATGAGGGATTAGAGAATAGAAAGCCTGAAATGACCATCTGCCTGCAGAAAAAGGATCCTGTGAATTAAAATTTCCATGGTCATTTTCCTTAATCTCCTCGACTTTATCTGATATCTTCCATCAGAGCTGATCTCCTTGTGCCCCAAACAATAGTTCACTTTCTGCACACTGAAGTTTTCTTCTACTCACATCTTTCTAC
Source organism: Dromaius novaehollandiae (assembly GCF_036370855.1). Lineage (NCBI taxonomy): Eukaryota > Metazoa > Chordata > Aves > Casuariiformes > Dromaiidae > Dromaius > Dromaius novaehollandiae. The sequence continues at coordinate 5,500,480 of NC_088118.1, forward strand.
AAGCAGTAGCAAGTAATCTGTAGAAAGCATTTACTTATCTGTTGCTCTTGGGAGTTTTCTTTCATTTGCAGTCCTGTATAATCTTTGTGCTTCCAGCACCTTCTATCTCCAATGAGTGACAGCTGTGAATGTGCACCTGGTTTTTATATCACTTTTACATCTACTATTGAAATGCAATTGCCTCTGGGGTGGGATGACTCATGCTGTTGAACCATATCACTGCACAATAGTTTAGATCAGGAAGTAAGCAGTAATACTGTGTACTTATATACTAGTGTTGTCAATTTTTGCACCGTGATTGTGGATCTAACGGTATTTGATGTTTCTCTGACAAGCCTCTGTTCATGGAACTGTGGAAATCTCCTCCTTTTGTTTTTAAATAAGCTCCTAGGCCTTGTGCCTATAGAGAAGAATTTTGAAAATGTGTCAGAAGCGTAACCTACAGATTCACAGTCCAGAACACTGAAAGCCCCAAGCTTATTAATTTTAAATCTCATTATTTTTAAAGCAAATTGTATTTCCCTTAAAGTAGCAGAGAATAATAATATCTGCAAAGAACCAGCAGATCCACGCTCCTGTGATGTAGCTGTGTGCTTTGAAATGCAGAACCCTCTGCTCACCTAACATAACTGATGCTGAGAGACTTAGAGGGTCTCTAATGAAGGGCAGTTCTTTCTTATTTAGTTTTTTTAACCTTTCTTTGCTGTTGCTCTTTGGTAGAAGTAGCTCTGAGGACAGAGAGCTTGCTTGAGAATGCTTGATTCTAGATATCCTCAGCAAGGCAAAGAGCTTGCTAGGCACTAATCAGTGCTGGCAAAATGGCATGCGATTGCACTGATATTAGCACGTGCTCACAAGAGCCTCAGACAAACCTACAGCATGGAAGTTCCTTGGTATATACATATACAAAATAGATCAGGGCTCTTACCCTTGTGGAGGGTGTGTTGGGACATAGGGATTTGAGATTTTTTTGTGTGCAGTATGTGTGTGCGTGGGGGGGGGTGTTTATTTTTTTGATTTACGTGCAAACCAGCACTGTCATTTAGCATTTCCTTGTTTACAGCAAGGTGAATCGTATTTACAGTGCTGAGGAATTTGTCAGGAGCTGCATTCTGCTCGTCATCTGTTTCTTCCCCATTTCAGAAAGCAATTAGCAGGCGGAGCATGTGAATAACAAAATGTGCTGGAAGGGGCTGTTCACCCAACTGTGCCGAACGAAACTGCTGCCTGTCAGTTGCTGCAAGCAACCGACAGCTCTGACACCAGGGTACAAGCCAGGTCTTGTAAACAGAGATGCCCTGGATGGACTGGGTAGTCAGCGAGTAAGGGAGAAGACAGACATCCACGTAAAATAGGAACTGGACGTCAGGGAGTCTGAGTGGGACTGCCTTGGGGTATAAAGCAGCAAATAGGGGCATACAGTGTAGAGCTTGGTTCTGCCTCTTTCCGCGTAAGCTGATGAATTGAGCATGTAGACATTTGGCAGTGTCGTGAGCTGCCCTTATCCTAGAAGGGGAGATGATGTTTTGAAGGAGCTTTGTCAGGACATTGGACATGCCTCGTAGACGGGTGAGAGAAAAGAGTTTGCAACCTTACAGATGAGAGAAACAATCATGAAACAGTTGTAGCTTGGAGATCTGCATAGGCAGAGATATGTGTGAAGACATACATGGCTATACAAATGGTGTGTGTGTGTGTGTGTGTGTGTGTGTGTGTGAATAATCTTTTGTCTGTGAACCTTCTTGGGGAGGGGAGCCTTTATGCAACCTTAAGAAAAGGGACACAAAATGTTGCACTCTGAAGCATTTCTCTCACAGTGCTAACAATGCTCCTGGGATCCCTGGGGCCACGGAGCTTGGCTCCTGTCTGAATACTGGTGCCTCAGTGCACAGATCTAGGCTTCCCCATGTGACCTCTGAACAGTCAGAGATAGCACCTTCATCCCTAGCATACACACCCCAGCTGTGTTGCCTCTTTCTGCTCCCCCTGGATGTTAAGGAGCTACTGAGGCAATGATAAGAAAATCAGAGTAGATGACAAGCTTTGAGCAGCTCCATCTTTTTTGGTGCTGATCAAATGTATCATGCCAAACAGGGGAAAGAACTTATTTGGTGCTGACTTCTGCTATTTCAGAAGTTGCTGGGCTGTGATACTGTGTGAGGCTATGGCATTTTAGCTAGAGGAGAGCTAAAAGATGTGAAACAACAGAGCAGTGTTTCAGAGAACATTTTAAAAAATCATCTACAAATATAAGTAAATATTTTACTTCAGTTGCATGGGAAGTTTTGTTGCCCTTGGAGTTATTGTACTGAGTTTGGAGGCTAGATTCAATCAGGGAAGTGTGAAACAGAGGGATTTTAGTCTGCTTTGAGTGCAAATGTTTGTGCAAACTTAAACATGGAATTGCTATAGACTTTTCCATTATTCATATATTAGATGTCTTGCTCTTACATACAGACTTGCTCTCTCAAAAACTCAGCTTCTCCTCTGTGTGTGGCTTGTGGGAGGAAGGGATGAAATTACCCCTCTTGCTTTAGAATAGGAGCATGGTAGGACTTTTTGAGCTGCAGGACTGAAATATGTGTCCAGAGCTGTGAATGTCTCAGAAGAGTAGCTTAGAGCAGTGCCTGGCAACCAGGAGGCTTAGGTTTCGTTACTAACCTACTTTGGGAACTAAAGCAAATTTTAAATCTACAGCTTAGACTTCTCATATTGCTTCATGGAGGTTGACCTGAGCAGTGAAATTAATTTTTTGCAAAATGCTCAGTGTTTGGATGGGCCGCAGGCTAAAATAGAAAATGCTGTCTTCCTGGGATGAGGGACCACGGGGAAAGAACGAGAGAACTGGCCTCCTCTATTCCAGGCCTTTGGATCCTTGCAGATCTTGTCCTTCCCTCCCTGATTTACTGTGGAGTCCTTCAAGTGGATAGGTTTCCTGAAAGGCAGGCCCACTTCACAAGGCTCTGCGTCCAACCAGCTTACTATAAAATAATAATCATACCATTTAGAATATGAAACCTGTCAGTATTGCGTAAGGGGAGATGCGCCCTTGAAAGGGAAAGTTAAGAGTGTTCATTCAGAGCAAAAACGCGGCAGGGAGGACGGAGATGAATGTGAGCGACAGTTCCTGAGCCCGATGGTTTCTGACAGGCGGTGGCTGCTTTCTCCATCAGACGGTACCTGTGGGAATCCATCATGCTTCCCACCTGAGGCCACGGTGTAAGTGTGAGCGAAGGGTTAACTCCATGGGTAGCACTGTGAACAACCTGATCACAGGCTATCTTGTTTGTGAAACTTCGTGGGTAGATCTGGAGCGTGGTCTCAGGAAGAATATGGACTAAAAAGCAGCTTTCCCAGGAGCCGCTGTGGAGAGATTCCCCGTTCTGTTAATCCGGATGTGTTTATGGCAGTAGCTTCCCTAGTGGGACTGGCACTGTACATCATACAGATGAGAAACGATTGTCTTTCCAGGAGCCATTTCCCAGTGGTGCACTGCACCTGCTCCTTTGATTACAAGGGAAAAATGTTATTCTGGTCCTGTCTGTTTGCTCCTCAGCTGCTGGTGGAGAACGTTCACAGGTATCAGAACTAATCACAGCCATTTCTAAGTTTTGTGAACTGACATGACACTGATATGCCCCATGGAGTTCCTTCAGTCCTTGCAAGGCAGTTTCTTCCAGTTGGTGCCCTAGGTTTGAAAAATCCATTGCTCTATTGATCAGTATTTAGGGCAAGGTCTGGAGGGCCTTCATTTTAGAGGAAACTCTCAACTTTGAAGGGTATTTAGTAAGTATTGAGAGAACTAAGGATTCTTGAAGTTTGGCATGTAGCAATTAGTTACCATAGGAAGGATACATAAGTGGGCCTTTGTATCAAGATCTGTTTGTATAATCAAGTTAATTTATAATAACTGAACATTTTCCTTTGTTAGCCCATGACAGGAAACTGACTTAAGTACCCCACAACAAAAATGTTGTATCTATCTTATCAGGCCATTAATTACATCAAGTCCTGGCTTCTGTCACTTCTCAGGAAAGCATAACATCTCCCAGTCAATATTTGTGGGGGGAGAAGGGTTAAGAGGAGAAAAGAACTGTATGTCTGAGGTTCCTTCCTTATTTCATGTTCCTGTGATACGAAGCTTTTGCTATTGATGGAGCTGGCAACCTGAGAGTGAAATTAAATCAGAGCCCAGGAAGCCTGAACACCACTGCCACAGAGTTTGTAGATGTTATCAGAATCTCTCCCTTGTTTACTTTCTGTTCATTTAATGGTGTATCAATATCAGTGGAAAGGAAATACTGTTTAGATCATGCTGTCAAATAAATGGCCAAAGAATTACTCTTTGTGCATCTAGGTTTGGAACATCTGCTGTTTTGTTATGTGGTTGGGATTATTGATGAAATCAGAAAGTAAGGATACTCAGTATCCGAAAATACTTGCAGTCTAAAAGAGGAATTGACAAAGAAATCAGAGCAGGGCATACTTTGGAGACAGGCGTTACTCATCAAGCAGAAGATTTTATGAATCTCTCTTCAAGGAGGAAATGAGTTATGAGGATGAACCTTTTTGTTTGCAATGTGACTGTTGGTATGATAAACAGGCCGTCTGACTCTCTATCTCTTGGTGTGCAAAGGGAAGTTTTGCAAATGACTTCAGTTTGAGTAGGATCAAATCGTGATTACAGTATCTGTTCTCTCACTGCCAGCACAGGTCCTGTCGAAGTCTGTAGGAAAGGACCTGTCACTAAATCCAGACCAAAAAAAGTGCAATGTGCTCTGAACAGCCAGGACTCCAGCCAGAGTTCTGTTCATAGCTTTGCTACTGACTTCCCGCTTAATTTGCGGCACTTCACGTGACCTTCCTGTGCCTCCATTTTCCTGTCTGTAAACTAGAAATATCTCTTGGGTTGCCTTGTAATGCTTAATCACAATGTGTGTATCCAGATCCTAATAAGTTCACATATAGAGTAAAGATACACAGTGTGGTTCCCTACAAGAGTTTGATGGTACAATACAGCTGCAGCGGCTGGGCCACCTAGTCATGCTGGATGGCCATTGAGAAGGCAGGGACGTAGTCAGGCTGGGAAAAGGCCAGACATCTCAGTGTGAATGGGAAGTTTGTTGTGTAAAGAAAAACTGCATTTTTCAGAAAATCCACGGTTGGTTCTGTTCCACTCATACGTTCAGTCTCCCCTTGCTTCTCCCCTACCCTTTGGATGTTCATCAGCCTTCGTATTTCCTTACTTCTGTGACTCTCCATTCCAGGTTTCCCCTTTTTCCATCACTGTCACCTGCTCAAATGACCAGCAGAGGATTCAGATGACTAGTCAGCGTGTGACAGGCAGTTTCTGCTGAATCCTAAAGAAGCAGCTTAGGGTTTGTTCTGTTTCTCTGTTTGTTTGTTTGTTTTGACAAAAATGGACAGCAAATATCCCTGACTCAGACTTTTCCCTGGGTTGTCCTGCACTGTACAGGCTTTACAAAACAGTCAGATATCCTGAACCTGTCACAAGGAACAAAAAACATAGTGTGGTGTCTTGGTGCTATAACTTGCAGGTGCGAAGTGAAGCATCTTGACCAACCATGCCTCTGAGCCTGCTGTTTTGATTCTTTGTCTTCTGCTGGCATTGAGCAGGTGCATTTATTGAAGCAGAGACGGGAGCAGAAACTGGGTCAGCATTAAATTGGGTATTTGCAGACCCGAGTTTCTTCTGTGCTTTGGACACTTAGGGCCAGTTTGCAGCTGAATGGAAAACAATCCTCTGTGCAAGGGAAACCCTGTGGCCTGAGGAAGAGTCCAGGTTTAGTTCCTGGCTCTGCATCACGTCTGCGTAAGAGAGTCATTGCAGCAGCTGTGTAAAAGGGCTTTGAGAATCAATAACAAAGTGGTTATTTAAAAGTGAGATATTTGTTGTTTTTAAAATAGTGCGTTCCTTTGAAATGATGGGCTCAGCTTCTTGGCACAGGGTGCTCCTGAATGTGAATGCCGCACACAGCCTGCATGTCCACAAACACTGCGGGCATAAATGTTCTGCGTGCTGGAGATGGCCCAAGATGCAAAACAGAGATCTCTATTCCAGCTCCCTGCTCTGCAGGTTTGTGTGCCTGCACTTAAGTCCAAATGCTATGCCTTTTCCCACCTGTACGGATGTCCTCAGCGTATACTGTGAGTAAGACTGCTCTAAGTCTGTGTGCTCCTGCAAGCACTGTACTCTGGGAGGTTTCAATCAGGTCTGTAGCTGTTTTCTTCCTGAAAAGCCTTGGACAGCCTCTCACCCAGAGCGTGGTCTGTCCACAGACTGAGAAAGACTTCTGCTCGCTTATGGCTGGTCTGCTTTAGAAGATTCATCTCTCTCCTTCTAGGTGAGAATGAGTAGCTGGAAGGAAAGGGGTGGAGGGGAAGAAAGAATGAACAGTGAGTAAATGGTAAATTACTGTTTTTAAAAAGGCTTTTTGATGAACTGGTGGTCACTTAAACAGCACTCTGAATAAAATACATTCCCAAAGAAACATCAGTTCAACTGGCACCATCCGTAGGTTTGCAGTATCTGAGACTGACGAGATCTCTGCTCTGCTTTCATGAGAAACAGTTTATTTACAGGGTGAGGCTGTCAGGCCTGTAATAAACGCTGCCAAACCTGGCAGGTCTGCAGAGCAAGCTTTTGTGTGGTTTATCTTTCCACCTTCTCCGTTCAGCCCAAGTGGTCTGGCTTGAGCCACAAGCTTTGTTCTGAGAAGTATCAGAGGATCAAGGGACGGACCTGTGTTTGTGCCAGCCTCACTGCTGCTGCACGTGTTTGGCAGTGTACTCTGTGGGACGGCTTGGAGCAGAGTACTGCAAACGTGTTGCCTGGACCTCCATGGAGAATCAAAGCCTGATTTCTCTCTTTAGCTGGGAATTAGCTTGGGCAGTGACTCGCTCTGCTGTCCAAATAGCTGATGCTGCCTGCTGGATTTATACTGGCCACTGCAGCTTGGACTTCTCAGTCGCATTGTTTCAGTCGCTCAAGTGAGTGACAGTTGGCCTCATTTAAAATTCATGATTATAGTTGCATTTTCTTCACATCTCACTAAGGTAATGAGGCAATGGAAAGAGGGGAGGAAGGTTCCACTGAAAAATGTCAGGGATCTTTCATGGCACTGCCAGGATGCCAGAGCCAGAGCTCAATCTGGTCCAGCTTGTAGCATCCTTTATTGCCAGGAGAGATCGAGCACAGTGGGCTCCGCATCGTCTGTGTGATGTGGGAGGTTAACGCTTCTGTTGCGTTGTAGCCTGTGGTTCTGAAGTAATGACCTAGTGAGAGGCACGTCAAAAGGGTGAATTGAAAGATTGTGATAACAATTACAGGAGAGTGATAAAAGCAATTAAATATGCACAACAAGTTACTGCTTTGAAATGGTGGAAATATCCCATTTAAGAGAGGAGCAGAGGTCATGGTATAGACAGATCATGAGCATGTTTGATGCAGCAGTTGATGGAGTCCCAGAGTGGAGCAGGGGGAGTGTCTGTTTTGTGCATGTTCAGGGGAGCCCAGGAGCAGCAGTCGACGTAGACTATGGAGAAGCCGTCCCTTATGCCTGCTCTGAAGGCTGTGAGGCAGGAGGCTGCAGGGCTTCCTAGTGCTGCGGCGGGGAGGTGAGCATGCGTGTCAAATCCCTCAGGTGGTACCTGTCCTGCAGGGACAGAGAGCAGCAGCGTGCTGGAGCTCTCAGTATCCTTAGTATGAACGTGCACCTCCTCTGTGACTTTGACATCTAATTCTGCCACTGTGATGCCTCTCCATTGCTGGGCTGACTATAGCAGGTTGGGAACATTCGTAACACCAGAGGCTTTGTCTGCCACGCTGCAGGCTTGTTCCTTCATCTCTGCCAAAGGGTTTGTAGCCTGGATCCTCCGCTATGCAAAGGCCATGTTTGGCTGCCAAGGTGATGGTGTAACTGAGATTTAAGGTCTGTGTGTGTGCAAAACCCTGCAGTCTTTGAAATGGAATAAAAACACAGTCATCCTCAATCTGTTTTTTGTATGATTCACAAGGGCACTTCTGGGCCTCAAAAAGAAAAGGCATATCCAGTGCCAATGGATAAAGTTGAAGCTTACCATTGCATTAACAGTATTTTCTTTGGAGGACTGGTATCAAAGCACGGGTTGAGTGTGTGCGCATATCCCATCAGCTTTGTCAGTGATGATGTTGTCCCAATGGATAAGGAAACAGACTGGGACTTAAGTGGCGTGCACAGGATCATTTGGAGTCAGTGGCAGAGCTGGAAGTAGGACCCTGGTGCCTCTGCTTTCAGTCCTCTGCTAATCTCAGAACTGGAGGTGAATTGAAAGCCTTCTTCACTCTTCTGCTGCTAGTGCCCAGGGCTAGGAGGCACGTCTCCTTCCTCTTGGAGCTGCTGGAGCGGAGATGCGGATGGGGTGCTGTCAGTGCCGTCTGAGGCTGGAGAAACTCCTCACGCTGCTCATCTAGGATGCTGTGGGGACGTCGGCTGCTCCTGCTGATTTGGAGGACCTGCAATAACACTCCCTGCTATGAACTCCAGTCTGCTTTTCTTTAGTTCTCTGATTCTGTCTGAAAGAAGTATGCTTTGCTTCTTTCTTGGTGGTGGTGGTGGTGGATTTTTTGTTTAACAGCAATTTTGGCTGTGTTGCCAAACCTGTGAGTAGGGCTGGGCTGAGTGTGGAAGTGTAATTAAAGTTTGCTTAGACAAAGGCGTCTGGTGACGAGGCGCAGTGTTGCTGAATCCACAAGGGGCACAATTAACTGATAAGAGTAAACTAATTGTTATTCGTATTAAATTAGGGCACAGGTGATTTGGAAAATCTATAGACACTCCCATATGCTTTGCAATTTTGCATTGCAGATTATGGTTTTATAGGGCCCTTTTGGGATTCGGATTATAGAGCCAAAGTGTGGAGCTGTATCTAAACTGAACATACTCTTTCCTGATTAAGTACATGATAAAAACATAAATGTGCAGATCAGAGGATTTATCACTGTGTTTGCATATTAATTTTTCTTTTCCAGGCATGCTCACAGCAGGGCTTTTTTTATATACATAGAGAGAGGTAGATCCAAGTGATTCTGTTTAGTGGCAGCTGGGTGAACCCAGACAAGGTGACGTGATTCCAGTGTTGTCACATAATAGTTGTGAGATGGAGGTTAATAGCAGCAGATGGGCGTATGGCAGGGACATGGCTGCCACAGGAGTGATATGAGACACTGAGGTATTTTTTGCTTGTTCTTTTGTGCTGTGTTGCACTGATCTGTGCATATTTGTGAGGAAGAGGCAGCAGGGCCCTGCTCGTGCTGGCAGGGCGGGGTAGGGCTGCAAATGGGTCTAGGTTGCCTCCATGCTGCATGGGAATGGCAGGCTGCTTGAGCTTTTGGAGCAATTCTGCATCAGGCTCTGTTGTTTAAAACAGCCCCAAAGCCAATATTTATAAACAGGACATGGGGAGTGGGATGGGGAGGAGTCTAAATTGCTTGCGTGATCTGAGACGTGTGAGATATTATGATTATTTATGTGCTTCTTTGTCTTGCTGTTACAGTTCATTGTGTTGCAATCCCAGAGTGTCACAAGCTGCTCCTGAAGGAAGCCCCCTCTCAGTAAGATCCGAAGCTGCCTGGCAAATCAGTGGCAGAAAGTGGGGGGACAGCAGAGCAGGAATGGGGCTGAGTGTGTGGCAACAGTATGGTTAGGGCTAAGACAAATGCAAGCCATTTGCTTGGGCTTGTTTGTGGGTCTTCTGAGCCCTAAAAACAGAGAGTCTGTGACTTGTTGTATCATCTGGAAATGTCCGTTTGGGGTTGTCTCTCTTGACACACCAACAGACCCAGTGGTAAGTCCAGCAGTGCGTGCATTTTCCCACTTTCTCTCATCTCTTCTGGTCTCAAGCTGTGATCCAGGGCAAAGGCAAGAGTTACTGACTGGTATGCATCAGTGGGTTGAGGGTTTGGAAACAGAGTCTAATTACAGATCAAAGTGGAGAGAGCTGGATCATTGTTTACTTTTGTTTGCTAAAAGGGTGCTTCCCAATGAATTAAAACCCCTCAGAGGACAGTTTGGATGTATGTGATTTAGCACGGTCTGGGATGTGCTAGTCTCTGAACAATCTCTGCCTTGGATTCTGGCCAAGGTAACGATCGGAGAAAAGCTGTAGCTGGACAAGGAGTCCAAGGGTTATTGAATCACTCCTGCCGACTCCCAGCAACATGCTAAACCATTTCCTTTTAGACTTTTCTCTCAGTTAGGTTTGCCTGCGATGAATTCTTAGCCCAGGAAGAGTTAGAGCAAACGGTAATAGGCTTCTTCCAGACTGTTAAGAAGGGAGGGAGCTCCATGGGGAGCTCCATGCAGCATGTGGCTCTTCTTTCCTGGGCTGTGAACTGATGTAGGCTCTGTCTTTATCTCAACAGTGGAGAGGAGAGGGGTCTTGCATTAGGCTGAGGTTCCTATACTGGAGGAAATCCCAGTGGTAGAATACCAGGGTAGGCCTTAACCCGTTTGCCGATTTGAAGGGGAGAGCACCGCCTGCTGATACATCACTATGGCTTTTCTCTCAGTCTCCCCTACTCAGGCTCTGACTTGCTCCTGGCTGTGCTTTGCGTATATCTGTGAAGCGTCCTGAGGGCACACTGAATCGACACATCTCCAGACTTGTAGGATGTGTAAATGCTCTCCATGTCTGTACAGAGCCTTGGAGGGGTGAAATTGCTCCTGACAGGTGGTGGAACCAGGGGGAGAGCATCTCCCTCCCTGCCTTGACACAACAGTAAAGACAGTCTGTGGCGTCTGCTAAGGCCCTTTTGTGTTCCAGTAGTGATTTTCTTCCATCAGCCCTTGTGGACATTCATCGTATTGGGTGGGTCAGTGCCACTGCCCATCTTCCAAAGCCTGTCTTTGGAGTTCAATTCCTCACATCTGCCTGAGGGCACTGACCAGCTGGGAAGTACTGGATGATTACTCTGTGCTGCTGCTCCCTCGAAGGCCAGGGGCAGAAGGCTTGCTGGATGTTGAGGAAGCATCTCTGTTAGCTTGTGCGAGTGAAGCCTGTGAGACAGACTTTCTGAGTGGAAAGTAAGAAGACTTTAGATGGGTTGGAAAAACCTTTATTATTGTTTGCTATACCTCTACTAGAAGAAAAAGAAACCCTGGCTTCAGAATAGGTTTATCACAGAATTGTCCAGTATTTTCTTCCCTGAAGCCCAACAGACTAAAAGGCTGGTTGTTGCTCTCTGTAGCTCAGCTAAAACATGCCAAATAGCAGCACGTGCTGAAAATGACGTTTGCAAATAGCAGAACTTGTTGCTGCACTCTGTAGAAAGCTGATGCTCTGCTTGAAAACCCACTGGTCTCTTCGGTTGGCCCTCAGAGTATAACTGGGGTAGCGGGCACTTGCCAGAGGATCTTTTTGCCCAGTGTGCCACGTCAAGCAAAGGAGCAGGATGATGTGTCCCAGAGAGTGAATGGGATGGACCATGGTAGCTGAAGGAAGCAACATAAATAGACTGAGCTAGTGGAAGTGGTAAGTTTGGTAATCTGTAGTTATGAGCTACCGCTTAGCCCTCCTGTGGGAAGAAGGGGAATTGTCTCAGGTTGGCAAAGGGGCTAAACCTTGAGATTTTTCTCCTTGGCCCCTCCTATATCCTAGGATCCCTCTCCTCCGCCCGACAAAACCACCTAGGAGGGACCATCAATTGTAGTCCTCCCTTCCTAATGTCTTTGTTTGACTCTCTGGAGCTCAGGCCCGTCACATCAAAATCTGGCCTTTCTCTTTCCTTGTCTTGTTTTTGAGGATAATCGTTTCTGAAATCTGGTACCATGAGGCAATCGGGAGTCCAGCCTATGAGCTGAGGAAATTCCCAGAAAGCCTGAGGCTAGGTAGTTCTGTCCTCAGGCTACCTGAGGCCTGAAAACAAGACAGTGCTCCTAGAGCGAGTGAAGCTGTGATCAGGATAGCAGGGGAAGCTGCTGGGCAGATTAGATAGGCCCAGCCAAAGGGAACACTGACTGCATCGGCCCTTGGATTGCCCCAGCTGCTACCCTGCTCCTTCGCAGCAGCCCAGCACTGGGCTTGTGCGTGCGCAGTTGAAACGTACCCTGCTATTTGCACAGCGTTGCCCTCGCACTCTTCCCTTTGCCCTGCTCTGCCTCGGCTAATGAGGTTATTGTTTAGCCAGAGAGAGGCATCCGCTCCTGTTTGTGCCTGGCTGCACCGTGGTTCCAAGCAGAGATCCTCCTGACAGTGCCAGATGGCGAGCCGCAAGCACGGGGGAGAGGTGGGAAAGGAGCTGAGCTGCAGCTCTGCCCCCTCCCGGGAAAAAAGCCTGGTGGGAGCGCGTCTGCCCTGGCTCTGCTGCAGTGTGTGGCTCTGAGGTCTGGCAAGTGGAGCCAGGATGCAGTGAAGGAGCTGGGCCTCCGGATGGCTTGGGCAGGCAGACTGTGTCAGGCTGGGAGTCTAATTTAGGTTTTCTTGTGCCTCCAATCCTGTGGTAATAAACCTTACATAAACCTAGCCAGAAGCGCAGCATTAATATTTAAAAAATGACATTTAAGGTATTGAATGTACGCTGCATTCTCCAGAAGAATATCTTTGTGTGTGTGTTTGCGTGTGTGCACACACTTGGGGCTCTGTTTTGCTTTTATAGTGGATTGTTGCGTGTATGTATTTTACTCGGGGTATTTTGTGCTATAATAAGAAGGGGGAGGGAGCGGGAAAATACTGCTCTGTTTATATACACTGCTGTCAACAGCGATGCTGCATGTTTTAGATTCACATCCTCTGTGATGCACTCTGGATTCCAGGCAAACAACACCCTTCCCCCCGTTATCCCGAGATCCTTTGGGAGGATTGCCTGAGCATCTCCTTGTATACCTCTTTCTTACTGGCAGGCTTGCCCCCTCCTGGGTTTGGCTCCTGTGAATGTGGCACACTCAGGACCCAGCGTGCAAACAAGTCAATATGCTAAGGTTCAAAGGGACAACCTTGGAAAATGTCAGAGCGGCATCTCTGCACCATTGTTCTGCTGCTCTGATCGCGAAAGGATCTCTAAGTGAATCAGGCTATAATTTCCAAGGCGGGGGGGGGAAGGGAAGGACACAGCAATGCCTCCCTGTACATGTCTATGTCTGTCTTGAGCTTCCTGTACACTTTTCCTACAGCCTTTCATTTTTGTGAGTCTTCTGAGACACTGATGCAGACCTAAGCCCGAAATGTTACTGTTCACCCATAATTCTTTCAAATTGCAGGTGTAACACATCTCCTTTCCCTCCTCCCTGAGCTTTATGTGTTTAGGTTTTGTAGTAGGAGCCTTTTTTAGTCTCTTTTCTTCTCCTTCTTTCCCTCCTCTCTCACCCAGCCCTGAGACAGTCCATGAATTTGCCCTTTCTTGTTTCTTGCTATAGGCCTCGAGGGACAGTTCCCCAGTACTCCTCTCCTCAGTACCATAATGACGGGTAGCCTGGGACTTGCTGGAAAAGCACTGGGTCTGAATCCATCCTTTTGATATAAGTGGACATTATGCATTTTTAATAGACACGGAGCTCAGTGAAACCCTTATTACTAGCTGAATTGGCACAAAATTCCCAGGCAAGTAGTCTTTTGAGCTGATCTCTCCCTAGGTACCTTGCAGAAAGTGAGTCCAAGGACAAGAAAGGCCGCGTTCTCTTTGATTGCAAGAACTGGCCCATTTTGCAGAGGAAGTGGCTGAGCAGAAGCTAGCCTGGCTGTGTGGTCCTCCATGCAGTCTTTTTAGCTCTGGTGAAGGATTCTGGATTGGCAGTCCTGGAGTCGTTCCTTATTCACGTGCAGAGTAGATGCAGTGTGGGGAGAGAGGCTGTTGTAAAGTACCTTCGTTCAAACATCAGTCTCTGTGGGCAGTACCACTGGCCTGGAGCCATCTTCTCCCCAGTTTGTCCAGTGCAGGCCTTGCAAAAGTCTCAGCAAAGCTCACTTCTACCTGTGGCAGTGGCTTGGGGCTGTGCATGTTGTCCTCCGGCTTGCCTCACTTCAGGGAGGAGGAGTATGGGCGCCACTGTCCCCAGCCCTGTGATGCAGAATTGGAAGGTATTTGCTTGTTTTGATACTTGCTAATCTATGGGTAAAGTTTTGACTTCCAGAATACATAATGGACATCTCTGCTCCACATACCCTGGAAGAAACAGCAGTTTAAACTGGGGTCCGAATGCTATAGATACAAAACCAAAAGCTCAGAGAACATGATGGGAATCCATGGTGAAAATCGCTGGGATTGCTCCACAGTGTGAAACTCAGCTCAGTACTGATGTCTTTTGCAGTTACTGGAAGGTTTCTACTCTTTGTTGTTCCTTTTTTTGGTAAAGCATATGTAAATCTCTCTATAACTACAGGTTACCGTCACACTGTAACCTTACCAGACCTGGAGAAGAGGGTGGAATAGTTACAGCTGTGGATCTATGCATGTTCTCCAGGGAACATGTAGCAAGTAAGGGATGGTGGTATGTGGAGGGGATTGATCTGGTTAGAAGCAAGTGAGGAGGCAGCGGTGTCAGGATGGGAAAAAGCTAACTTGCTTCCAACCTCGGGCCTGATTTTTTGCTTATGATGAACTGTCCAGCTGTGAAGCGTGGCACTCAGAGGCATATGTTTTGTGGTGTTCAGCCATCTCGGAGAAATCTGCTGCTAAGCATGAGTCAGCCCTCCCTAGGTTAACTATTAAAGGGCAGCACCAAGAGATAAGATCCTTACTTTTCTCCCCAGCCCCTTCAAGCTCTGCCTTCTGCATGCTGCCGCTACAAAAGAATGCAGTACCCCTAAGGTCCCACTGCGTGGTTAGAGGTCACAGGAGAAGTGTCCTGCCTGCCCACTGGACCTGGTACAATTGCCTGCGGATTAGGGGCAGCGCTAGTCCCCTCCAGAGCCCTCTTCTCATGGGAGAAGCATGTTCCTGCTGTCTTTTGCCCAAGGTCCTGGGACTCAGGGGGCAACAGAGCATGAATCTCTAACTAGCCTTTTTGTCTTGGAAAGTTAGATGTCAACACCACCTTCCAGCTTTCTGGCCCTTGTAAGAGGGGTGGGGGGGGAATGGGGCTCAGTGCTGGGGCCCTTAGTCAGCTGCCAGGATGGATGTAGGGTACCCTGCAGTTTGGGTAGTGGTGGCCAAGTGGTGCCATGCAAAGGCATGGTGCTGGATAGAAGGGAAGTTGCATGAGATCCGACAAGCGTTACCCACTGCTTGCAAAGCCCAGGTGGACTCAGCCAGGGAGCTATCAACGTGGAGTGTGGAGGCAGGCACTACGAGGAGTGGAGGGTGCCGCTGCTGAAGTGTGCATGCAGAGAGTGGAGCAGTGCCTTCCTGAGGGGCGGGAGGTGGACCTTGCGTTGTCCCTAGCAGATGGTCACCACCTTCACTTAGCGCGGTGCTGAGCCTCCCCACCAGCAAGACCCTTCCCTCACACCCAGCCCTTCCTAGCCTCACACTTCCCTTTTGCATGCAGCACTGGGAGAGCATCTCTCCTAGCCTGTGGCTGCAAACTCAGTGGGTGATGCTGTGGAGTGAGGAGAGCAGGAACCAATTCCTTGAGGGGCCATCTCAAAGCCTTCCCTGGCTTTTCCTCCCATCGCAGGGAGAAGTGCCCCTGCCTAAGTGGAATAAATTGGTACAGACCATTAGCAGCGCAGGTCCTCCTCTAAAGGGGGGAGGGAAGGGGCTGTCAGCACTGCTCTGGATACAAAGCAGTCAGCCACGCTCTGGCTCCTTCCTCCCGCACCCCCTTGGCCTCCTCCTCCTCCTCCCTGTTTGCACGCTCCCTCCCTCCCTCCCTCTTTCACTCTCTTTCTTTTCCTTAACGCCACGCTGCAGAAAGGCAGACCCGGGGAACGGAAGGTCCACAGAGGCGGTGGAGGAGGAAGGAGCTCTCCACTGCTGTTTCTTTGAGAGTGGAACAAGGAGGCAGAGAGGCAATGAAGGAGTGTCTTGGTTGCTGCCTGGATTAAGAACAAATACATTAAAAAAACCCGTAACAAACAAGGAAAAAGGGAGGAGAGAAAGAGGAGGAGGTTGCTGGGGGGAGCCCACTCCAGTGGGTGAACAGCCGCTTTGAATCGTGCCTCTGTTCCCAGGGATTAAAGCTTGAATGGGAGCAGCTTCCCAGCCGCGATGGAGAGAGAAGGCAGTTCAGGCTATGGGAATAAGGTAACTCTTGCTTCTTGCAGACACTGCATGGCTGAGCTGAGCAGGACAGAGCTCCTTTATGCACAGGGCTGGGTGTGTGTGTGTGTGTATGCGCGCGCGCGCGCGTGTGTGTGTGGCAGGCGGGGAGTGAGAGGAAGCAGAAAAGACTCGGACCAATTTTTCTACCCCTCCCACTGTATTTTAAGGATGTAGACGGGGTCCTGGGGGCTGCAGGGCTGGAGATGACTTTGCCTCCCTTTCTCAGGCTGGATGCCTGAAGATGCCGAGCTGCCTTGCCAGGGGAGGGCTGGCTGGATGGGTTATGGGGGAAATACACTCGTGTCGCCTCCGGGAGCACTGTGCTCCAAGCTTTGCCCTCCCAGACCTGCACCTGCTCTGGGGCACCCCTCATGGGCTTGCGTGTGGCTCCTGGGGAAGGCGTGTGGGGACTACAATGGCCCAGCGCCCTTCCAGCCTGCTGGTGCATCCGTGCAGAATGACAGGAGGGAGGTGGGAGAGGATCGAGAGTTGCTTGGCCCTTCCCTTGGTCATCCTCTGCCTTTTCCTCTCGACAGAAAGGGATGGGATTTAGCAGGAGGGAGAACTGAAATGCCTTTCATTCGTGCCAGCAGTGGTGAGAGCCAACTTTGAGGCTACTTAAGGGGAGAAGCTTTCTGAGTGCTATCTTTTGGAGGGAATGGAGATGGCTGAGGGATGCTTTGCCATCCAAGGAGTCATCTGTGTCACATTATGTTGTGGGAGTGGGTGGGGATGAAAAATAACGATTATGGGGGAGGAAGTCTGTGGTAATCAATAAATCTGTCTCTAAACAATGCTTTCCTTCTCCCTGTTGGCCCTCTCTCTGACTTACTTCCTGGGTCTCTTACCCTGAAAGTCCTAATTCCTCTCAGCCAGACCAGAAAGCACAACTTTAAAAAATGTTGGGAGGTGGCTCAGCCCAGCTGTTGTTGGGGAAGGCACTGAGGTGGACCTGGTGTTTACAGCCATGGAGCCCATATCCACCTAATTCCCAAAAGTCCATATCTTGGCTGGGGGTCTCTCACTGTCTTTAGCAGGATCTTGCTGCTGCAATATCCATTTGTTGTGTGCTGTCCCTCAGATACCCCCTCCTCCTCTTGCCCCAGCGATTCCTTAACGGGTCTTCAGTTTGATGTGGGGTTAGGAAGCATTTGCCTTGGTTACTTAGACAATGATGTGTCACAAAAGTCCCTGCTTCTGTGCACACAGTGCAGAAAGTCATGAGCCCCGATGTGCTGTGAATTGACGTAAGAGCTTATATACCCACCTAAGGAGCTTATGGTCCAGTGTCGTGGGCTTGAAGAGACTATGGAGTCTGTTGCATAGATCTGTACGCGCTTGTCGAAATCATAACTGTCTGTCACACCTCTACAGTGAGTGTCACCAACTTCTGTAAATGTGCGTTTGTGTGTGCATGTACCTATGGAAAAAGGGCTGTGTGAATGCACAGTGGAGCTTTACGTGGTTCTGAGCCAGCAGCCTTTTGTTTCTTGAGTAATCCTTGCTCGTAAGAGGAAATTCTAAGTCAGTGAGATGGATCTTGCTTGCCTTGTTCATGCAATTAAGCACCTCTCTGTGTGCAGATCTCTGGTGGGAATGAACTGACTAAGAGCTGGCCGAAAGATTACAATGGTTCTGATTGCTTGGGTGACCTGATAGGATGGGGATTGAAGAGGTGTGGGAAAATGGAGGCACTGGGGAAAAAGGATCAAGTAAGTTCTTTCTGTATGTAGCACCCAACTGTGTTTTCTGTGTGAGCTTCAAAGCACCGAGGAAGATGGAAGATGTTCTGGTGAAGGGACTGAGCTGTTAGAACTGTTGGAGTGGGAAGGTGGCTGACCAATAATTGTATCTTCCTGGTTGGATATGCATGGGGGTGTAAAAGAGAGAGAGGAAAAAAAACCAAATGAGTGACGTTGGCTCTGAGTACTTTGCTGTCTCATGCAGTTGAGTTATAAAATCCCCTCCTGAAAATAAGCCTTCATAACGATGCACTCAGCTCTTCCAGTGAGGCACTGTGAACTTGGAGTCATTAAGCAATGCAGTAACACCTTTAACGAAAGCCAGCTCCTTCAGAGCCGGACTGACCTGAGGAAGGTGCGGAAGAGGGGACTCAAATCCCATGTCCTTCTGATTCTCTAGGCCAGTAAAGCGAGAAGAAAGCATCCCTCCTCATGCAGGTGTTCACAAGGAGGAGAGGAGGAGAACTTGCACACTTGTTAGTTGGCCTCCCATAGTTTTCTGACCCACAGAGATGGCTCATAGCGAAGCGTGAGTGCTGTCCTGCAAAGGGAGGATAGTGCCCAACCCTTCAAAGGGACTGTCACCTTGTATGCGTTACAGGCCTGACATGGTGCTGCTGGGGCCAGCGATTCTATTGTGCTTTGGCTTTGATCTCATCAGGGCAGTATCTCACAGAGCTCCAGCCAGCTGCAGAGATGCCTGGATTTTCTCTCTTTCCACCTTTGACTTGCAGTTGCGTTCCAGATCTTTTTGGTGGTTTGCTCTGCAATTGTGCACCCTCTGAGGCAAGAAGAGCAGCGAGTGCCTGTAGTGTGCAGGGCCTTGTCAGTTTAGCACACTAACAAACACTGCTTATTTCTGGCAAATAATTGTTGTAACTTGGAAATATGGCCTAGGCTGCCCAAGAAATCTTCCAGTAACAAAGTATGAGCACGTACTCTCCTTGCGTGAAGTTGGCTGCTCAGTGTCAAAATAATGCTTTCTGAAAGGAAAGTAGTGCATCTGCCCTTTTAATCTCTTTCAGCGTGTTCGTGTTGCAACAACAGAAGCCTTGGAAAATGAAAAGAACTCTCTTTTAAGGGACATTAGGGCAAATGTTACAATTTTTTTTAACATTTCTTGGAGACTTACCTTTTGCAATGCCTTTGCTCTTTCTTGCCCTTGTTCCCCTGCTGCCAGCTCCAAAATGTTGGGCAAAGGCAGTTTTCTTTTCCTCAGACAGACGCCAGTGAGCAGGTTCGAATACGTAGAAGGAGAGGTTAAGGTCCTGGCCTTTCTCGCATCACTGTGCATTTTGCCTTGCAGTGACGAGGACTGCCAGAATCTGCCTGGGCTGCTTTTCGTATGGACATAACGGCAAGATCTCTAACTTCTGGGGGTGCAGCCAGCCTTTGTCAACACCTTTCTCTCTGGGTGATGCCCTCTGTGGCTTTCTCCCTTTTCACTTTGTCTGCAGCTCTCCATTGCGAAGTGCCGTGAAGTAGCCTTGAAAAGCTAGGCGGGCTGTAGCTGTAAGTCTGGTCTGGGGGTATGGGTGGAGATGCTGTTGGTGTGGTTTCAACACACCAGGGCCCATGGGCAAAGCATCTTCTGGAAGCAGTGTCATTGGAAGGGCCCTCTGTAGTGTCTTTTTCATGGGTCCCTGTTCTCTATAACATGTTGTCTTTTATGCATTGCTTGTGGAGATCCTGAATCAGTTAGCTACCTGTGATTTACTTCTCCAGTGGCAAGGGAAGCGATCTTTGCCAAGTGCAAGGTCTGCATAGCGAAGATAGATTCTTCCTTATTCTCCTGCCAGCGCCAGCTGTTTGTGTGTGTTGGCAAGTTGACATCTGGTCTGGGTTCACCTTTGGAAGCTAATAGGGGCTTTCCTGAGTAGAGATCACAGGGTGTGGCCCATAATTAATCTTCACATCCTGATCTAGACACGTGGACCACCCCCAACCACTCTAAGTAATACAGTATATTAGTCACTATTGAATATATCCGCCTACCTTTTCTAATGGGAACTCCACGCCCCCAGGGATCTGAGCCCCCGAGAGATTGAGAACAGCTGAGCTGGGGAGCAGAATCCAGTCTCTTGCAGTGCTAATGGCTTTGTCCCACAACCTTAGCTGTTTTAGTTCTTCGCCTGTTTTTTATTCTTCCTCCTCTCTGTCTGTGGAAACATCAGTTGTACCAAGTGGCACTTGCCAAGGTGTGTTGTTTACAGGCTCGTAACATGCCTTCTGCACAGCATACATACCCTCCTGAGCTGTTCTTATGGGCACCTGTGATGTGCCTGGTGCACCCTCACACGTGTGGCTTTGCACACGTATGTTCTCCATCCTGCCCAGTGTATAGATGTGTATGTTCTTGCCCTCGTGCAGCTGTGTGCAGATGCACACCCACTGACTGTAGCAAGCATGTGACCTGCAGTTGCTCAGGAGAAATGTCCACACTGTGTGCTTCTGTCTGAGAAATGCCCTGTCCTGCTTGGGAACCTTTAAGCAATTTGCCAGCTGCACTCGTACCTTAGAAAGCTCTCTGGGTAACCTATCTAGATGTCCACAGGGAACACGGAGTGATATTCTTGGCAGTGACAGCAGCGTAGAGGAGATGCTCCAGATTTCCCCCCCGCCCCAGGATCTGGGCTATTTTCCTAAAGACAGGACAAGAACTGAACTTCTGTATGAGGCTTCCTGCACTGCTTGTGCTGTTCTCTAAAAGCAGGTGATATATCTGCTCTCAAAAGGTGTGTTAATGCCTACTGGTTCAGCTCCAGCCCAGGCACTGCCCTTAAGTGCTGTTTACTATTGGTTCCTGAGACATGGTTTGCTAGGTAAGCGTACTGAAGATGCAGATGTCTGCTCAAGTAGACCCTGCTGTATAGTAAAGAGAAATGGGCATTTTCATGGTGCAGCTCATCTCATCTGAAGGCAATGCATCTTAGATAGGCCAAATGAGTTCTCCCCATTGCCTGGAAAGGGAGTCTAGCAAACTTTGCTGTGGGGATCTGTGTCTGCAGCACAGCAGTGAACAGGGGTGGATGACTCCCACCCTAGGCCCCTGCAACTGGGTACTGCGAGGCCAGGGCAGCCCTCACCTGACATTTTGTGAGTGGGAAATTGCATGGAGCTAGATGGCCACATTTGCAGCTTGACACAAAGATCTCCCGGCCAGCTGTGAGGTTTCACTCCTCCAGTGTCGTGAGTGCTGCACATTACGTTGTGTGGGTGGCAGAACCCCCATTTCTTCATTGCTGCAGCTCACTGTGATCAGAAGGGCCAGCACTCATGGAAAACAAGACCCACTTCATTTAGCTGTTGTGAATGAGACAGGGGCATGGGATTTGTCTCAGCTGCCCTGCTGGATGTTGGTTCTTAAATGCCCTAGCGTAGTCTCTTCCTCAGATTCAGCACCTGAAAGACAAAGGAAGGCTAATCCAGAAGAAATACCTTGCCTCTGCCTGTTTCCCTTCACCTTTCATTCAGCTGGAAGGAGACCAAAAGCAAAAGGCTGGACGCTGAGACTCTGCTCTGGATTTCATGAATGGATGAATGCAGAATGGCAAGTGGGGATTTGGAGGGGATTTGGAAGCCTGCTCCAGGATTTGTCTGGCACGCAAAGCATTTATAATACTTCCAGCATTATGATAACATAATGCCAGCATGATTCGGGGCCCACTTCAGCACTCAGTGAATAAAAAGCACAACTCTGATCACCATCAGTAGGAGAAGGGTCCCACTTTTGATAAGTTGTAGCTTTGAATAGCTTATACTCTGTTTTGTCTTGGTGGCACAAAGCAAGGGCCAAGATGCTTTTGTTTGCTGCTGTGGCCACATAGGTGTGTGGGAGAGGGTGCTGAGCAAGCTGCAGTGGTAATGCTGCATCAGAGCAGCGCACCGTGGACTGTTGCAGAGAAACACGAAGTGACATTGGAGTGGGTGCCTGGCTTCCTCCTCCTGGGCTCATCTCTAAATGCTACCTCGGCCCTGAAACGATTTGGCTAAACTCCTTAGATCTTTTTGCTTTGTTTTTCCATCTATTTAGCAGCCTCTGAAGTTAAAGAACTGTGTACAAACATGTTTCTCTTAATGCAGGAGACCCTGTGAGAGCTGGGGCAGTGCTTACCAGAGGCTGCATGGGCAAGTCCACGGTGAGTCCAGCTTCTCAGGGAATGAGAGATCAAAAGCCTGCTGGCCCTGGAGAATGACACTGCCCTGGCCCCAGGGGGCCAGACCAGGTGATCTTCTAGGATTATTCCATCGGAATCCCTTGGACTGGCACGGAGAGTAACTCTGGAGCTGTGCTGAGACACTGGTGGCCCCTTTCCTCTACAGGGCTTCTGACCAGTGGATCCAAGTGGGCTCTTTTCTGGCGTCAGCCTGCGTCTTCCCCATGCAACAGCAGGAACTTAGTGCCACCCTTGTTTTGACACAGCTGTCCTGTCACAGGAACTGGCACTATGGAAGCCACTGCCCTGAGGCCTTCAGCCCATCCTTGTGCAGGGGAAGGACACCAGAGTCCTGTGCTTTCTTGGCTCTCGTTTTGCTCCGATCCTCCTATTCTTTGCAGTGTTTGTGCTGCTGAGAGGCAGCAAAAGTTTGGGCCTTTTTTGCTTTCTGCGTTGATGTGCTCTGCTGGTTTTTAGAGCAGCTGTGGATGCTCACAGCACAAGAAGAGACGCACTGAGTTTGCGTGTTTCCTCCTGCCTTCCCTTTGTGCCTGCCCCAGCCAGCCTTGCCCTTCGTCAGCCAAGGACTGGCACTTCCTGAAGGATTTTCTGTACACGTAGATCAGGGGTGATACTCAGAGAAATCATTCATAGTGTTTCAGTCGGCACAGGAGCCATCATGCAACCCAGGGCAGCTATTACACTGTTCTTAGCAGTCCTGCATTGCCATGTTCAGATTCAGACTTGTTGGAAAGAAAGCATAACTCTGCTGCTTTGTGTGAGCCTGTGTGTGCCTACGGTAGCTGGGTGCCTCCCTACTATGTGAATAACCCTGTAGGTGCCTGTAGCAAAGTGGTACATGAGTCGCTGTCCTCCTGCAGGCACCACGTCATTTCCTTCGTGTGCCCTCCTTGCTCTGTAATCCCTCCATCACCATGGGGAACTGTAACTGCAAGCCCATGGGAAAGGCTGGAGTTTGTGGAGTGTACAGGAGGTGAGCGATGCCGTGCCGTAGCCATTAACGAGGTACATTAACCAGATGATGAGGGAGCGGCCTGACAGGGTTATTAATTCCTGTCCCTCACCTTAACAAAGCTGTAAAACCCACTGGGGGATCAGAGCAGGAGAGCAGCACTGTGCTGTTCCCTGTTGAGTCCACGCTGAGAACAGAGCAGCTTTGCAGGAGGAATATTGTTAGAGGCTGAATGTGGCACCTGGAACCTATTTTGGCTTGCGAATGACTTGATATTTCTTCTGAATAATAGATGACGGTTGCTTAGAGGCAGATATATGAGTGGGTTGGGTCTCTGAAGGAGGTGGTGAGACATACAGAGGAAACTGCAGTCCTGTATTGGGCCTTGCTGGATCCTGGAAGCCTGGCAGAGCTGTGCAGGGATGGCGCTCGGACAGTGAACCTGAATGGCTCGGGGAGGGTGCCTGCTTTTTTCTCATGTCTCATACGGTCAGTGCCTACCGCTGCCCAGCTCAGGTTCCAGGGCAGAGGAAAATAAGTAATTGTGATGGTATCGTTCGTCTGCCTTTGTGAGGGGCTTGGTGCGAATGGGAGGAGAATGCTGCTGTGATTAAATCCTAGCAGAGTTTATGGTAGGAGTCGGCAACCTGCGGTGTGTGTCTGCCAGGGCAAACAGGCAGCTGTGGGACAGCACAAGGACCCTGAAACAGACAGCTGTGGGACAGCACAAGGACCCTGAGAGGGGCAGCTTCTTTGGGAGGCGGTGGCTTTGCTCAGATTAGCAAGACACTGGGAGATGCTGCCTCATACAGCTCTACGGAGAGGCAGCCTCTTCTCTGAGAGACAGCTTTTGCTGACTTTCTAGTGGCACATTTTGCTTCTAATTTGGGAGAGAGAAGTGTAAGCTGGCACAGGCCTGCCACCCTTGAAAGGTTGCCAGCCCCTGGTTTATGGCACTCTCTCTGTCCGTCTGCTCCCCACAGCCTCAGTAAGATATAAAAATTTTCTACCCTCCCCATCCTCAGCTCTTGCAGTAGATGTAGGGATACAACACCCCAGAAGAGGCTGACTTGGCCTGTGTGATGTGGCGTTGTATGGATGTTCAAAGGTTTATTGAAATAGGTTGTGATCCACTTGAATGGATGGCAGCTGGTTATGGAGATTAGAGCTACAGAAATCACTAGTAATGAATAATTCTCCCAGAGTCTTGCCTCTAACAGTGGCATAGTCACAACGTGTGACTAACATATTCATTTTCAGTGAGTGTGCAGCTCCTGGAAGGCCCTGCTGCTAGGCTTTGGGAGTATTTGTTTCTGTTCATCAGTTAGATGAGCAGCATTTCTGGCATGATTTTTACCAGGGAAAATTTGCAAGTACTGAAATTTGAAGCACTGAAAAGACTGGGTGGAATCTGAGCAGGGCGGGTTGGTGTAGACAGCCAGAACAACTGTGCCTGTGTGGGAAATGGCTGGAGTACGAGTGAAATGTCTGTGCAGTGATGGGCTGTTTGAGTAGTGGGAAAGATGCTTTTAGGTTTGTATGTGCGAGCTTGTTTGGAGCACTGAGATTCAGTCATGGCAGGGGATGATCTAAGAACTTGGGAAGTGATTTGATGAAAGTTCAACTCATTCTTGGGTGGCTGGGTTTGAAATTATGTCTACCTTACCAGAGAGTTACTTTAAGTTATTAGTTACTTCTGCTCTAAAATTCTCCAAGTGCAAGCAGCCAGTGTTCAGACAAGAGGACTGAGAAAGGAGCCTGGCAGGCATATCTGTGAATAAAACTATTCCAAGATGAATCCCTTAGCAGCAAGGTGGAGCTGTCTGGATCCTGGAGGTATAGGTACTATCTCTGTCTTGAGCCTGGCAGACTGGCCTCAGGAAGGAGGAAAAACAGCAGTAAAAGGTACCTTTGTATAAATAAATCCCAAAGGACTGTAGGATGAAGAGCTGCCAGTTAAAGCCCCTTGTGGAGGAGTAACTGTCCATGGCATTGGGAGAATACTGGGATTATTGCTATAATCGCGTGAAGAGATGCTGGGGATGGGGACATGTTGCATGCCATAAACCCATCACTGCTGAGAACTCATGGGGCTTTGCACTAGCGGGGCCTGTGTGTGTGGAAGGGACGCTGCTTTGACTTCCGGAGCAGGAGACCCAAGCTGTCTCCCTGCTACTGCCCTCTCCCCTGACTTTGGGAAATCTGACAGCTGTAAAGCTCCTGGTGGCAAAGGATTTGTTACAATCCTCTGAAGCTCTCGCCCCTACTCCCCCCCCCCCCCCATTTCTTCCTCCAATTTATTTTTTAATAATGCTGCCAACATGATTTCTCACCTCTGTCTGGTACGCTCTATGCTCTGCCTGGCAGTCCTTTTTGTCTCACCCAGGCATCTTGTACCACAATGCTTTAATGGGAAGAGACTCTGGCTGCTGAAGTTAATAAGTTATCCGACAGCCTGAGTCATTCTAGTTATGGAGGGAATTGTGAACTATGCAGCAATCCAGGACTGAGACTCTGGTCTGTGGGGGGAGAAAGGTTTTGGAGTAGCCTAGCATTCAGATTCAGGTCGGGATCAACATAGGCACACCCCTGCTGCCAGTGCTATGCAGTGCTTTCCACCTGTAAATCTTAGGATGCTTCCCAGAGCAGTGTTGGATTGACTAGATGTGAGAAAATGGAGGATCAGAGAGCCAAGGGACAGCTGCTCAAAAGGGAGCCGGCAGAAGAGGTAGAGAGAAATAAGGTCTTCACTCTGCACTGAGGAAAGCAACACATTTAGAGTGACTGAAAGAGGAAATTCTTCTCCTTACACAACATGCCGCGGACTTGGAAGAACAAATTTGCCAAGATGCCCTCAGAGCCATGCAGGCATTTCTGATTTTCATAGCCATCTCTATTCTGCATTCACCAGGAAGACACTGTCCCTCAAGCTGGAAAAATAATTTAGGCCTATGTGCAACACTGAATCCACGCAGCACTGATTTTTTGCTCTCTTTCTCGATCACCTTTACTGCTTTGGCTCATTATCAGTTGAGTCAAACAGTTTAGTAAGTTTGTGTTGTTTTTAAAGATTAGTCATCTATACGAATGACATTTTCAAGCCTGACAGTTCCAATCAAATGACAAGGGCTGCTAATTCTTGCACTCAAAGATCTATGTTTAATTTTAAAAAGTAAAATCAACATGACTAATTAAGCAATGTACCTTGAGGTACAGCCTAGAAAAATGCAGATGTAGCCCTAGTCACTTGAGGAAGTTACCAGGCTGCCGTTGCTTGGGTTGGACAGGCCTGAAGGGAGAGTGGTGGGTCTGTGCTGTTTCTCTGTTGTTACTCTCCTAGCGCTGTTTTCTCCTTGGGCAAGGGATGGCCTATTGCCTCTCTGTCCCTGCCATGCAAGGATGGTGACAGTTGTAATAATAACGATGTAATTTGCCTGGTTGATTTGAGATGCACCGTAATTACTGCGTGATTACAATATTCTTAGAGCAGCCATTACAAAACTCTCCAGTTTCTCAGAGCTCCCCAAGGGCTTGTCTTACTCCTCACCTTGCAAGTCAAACCCTGCAAGGGAGTCTGTCTGTCCGTCAGCCCTGTCTGCATCTGTCAGATTACATGGGCATGCTTTGAGTCGCTTGAAAGTTAGAGCTCCCTGCTGCTGAGATACTTAGCGGACTGTGGGGAATATCTCCCCCTGTCCTGACCAGTTTGCTGGCACTTTTGCAAGTGGTGGGGATGCTGCTGGAAATGGCTGGGTCTGGTGAGTGGGACCGGAGAGCTGGGCAGCAGGGAGAGGGGCTCCCTGGTGTCTGCCCTTCTCTGTGGGCTGCTTGTTCCCTGCTTTTTTGACTTGGGCTGTGAAACTGCTGGCTTAATTCTTTCTCCAGCTTTTGTTTGGCTTCTCTGTTTCTCACTGATGTGGAGAAAATCTGGACTGGATTTGGCCTTTGGGTGATTCAAAAATTAGGAGAAATGACCTTCTCCAGGCATGCACACCAGGCCGTCAGGTTGGTGTGTTGCACTTTGCCAGCACCTCGGGCATCAGTGTTTGTGTCATTTCTGTATTTAGCCTGTAAGCTACTTGAGCCTTGTGACTGCTGTCCAAAAGCAGGCAGCTATTTTCAGCTCACCTTTGGAGCAAGCCGAGGTGCAGGTGAGCCAAAATAACTAAGCCATGAGGGAAGCCAGAGTCAGAACCAGGCTTAGATTGGAAGCTGGACGAGCCGGTAGGTTCAGCACTTGCCTTTCCCACCCAGAGTCAAACTAAGAGCCAAATTTCTCCATCTTGGACCATGCTGGAATAGCTGGATTGGCAGCATAGGGTTTTATACTGGTAGAGGAAAAGTTCTTTTCTTCCAGCTGCCCCGAAATGGCAGAGGAGCCGTGTTATTCTGACATGTCAAAGCAGGCAGGTTCCCTGGCAGGCAGAAGCCTCGGTGTTCATCGTGAAGAAAACAGATGAGGGAAGAAGGAAGGGTGCGTCACAGGAAGCCCTGTGCGCTTCCTTTCAGCAGGCACAGTGGGGTTAGGAGACCCTGCAGAATCTCAGCAGCGACCAAAAATCGAACAGGGAGGTCATTTTAAAATGATCTTCCTGTTTCCAAGCAGAAGGCTGTGTAGGTTTGTGGCTGTACTAATGGACTGCGGAGCTGCAAGCAGCCATTGATTGTGTTGCGAGCTGCTAAATTAGAGTTGTGTGTTTGCTTTATCATCCCCCCCCTTCTCTTTCCACACTGTAGCATGAAAGAATCGATGCTAACCCGTCAGTCCCATTTGTCACTTCTGCAGAGGTCACAGACTGGTGATCTCACTATGCCCTATTCAGTGCCCCAGCACTGCACAGGGCTTAGGATTTGAGCCACATCTCTTTAAAGAATCCATCTAACAGGGACAGGAGGTGGGGATTTTCTCTGTAGGTTGGCTGTGACTTTGGACTGACTGCTTACCAGGGAGCTGGGAAGGCTCTGAGCACCATGCTGCATCTTTGCTGGATCTATCCCTGAAGGCCACAGAAGAGAAAACCTGCAGGAAATGGTCCTGTGATTCAATGAATGGTCCTGTCCCTCTAAGCACTGCTGCTAGGAGGTATCGATATATAATTCTGCAGTGCTGGGATGTGCTTTGATGCAGGAAGGGTTGTTGTTCAGGCTGCACCTAGTAAGGATTCTTGCACGGACCGGTTGAGTAGGGTGCAGCAGTTAACCTGGAAACTCTGGCCCTTGGTTGCAGGCTTATCTGCAGTGAATGAGAAAGAACTAGTTTGCAATAAGGCAGGAATTTACATTCAAGCTCTTCGGCTTGAATTACCCGCATGGCTGCTCTTAGTGCATCTAAAATACAAAGCATCTTATTCCAGGCTTCTGTGGCTGCCTCATGTGCTGCACGTGTTGGAAGCGGCATTGTGGGGAGGGAGTGGGGAGGAGTCTGCCAGTGTTAATTTACAGCGTGCTGAGAGCACTCTGCCTCCCCGAAGCAATGGCAGTGCCGCTCTGCCTCCCATGGCAGTGGATGCTCCTCTTCGCTGCCTGTCTGCAGCACCTGTTGGTATGGCCACACGCACACTCTTAAACAGCTCTCTCAACAGTTCCTGCAAAGCAGTCTTTACTTCAGTGGTGTCTTCGGGGACTTGTGCTTACAACAGCTGGTGTTTTCAAAAATAAGGAAGAATTTGGATGCCTTCATAGTTTTTTTCCAGCTTTCAAAAAAACACCTTTAAGATCTCTGGGCTTTGCTATTACTTTTCATTTTTTCAACGAAAAGTAATCCTTTTGAAAACTAAGCCCCTTTTTAAGGTGTTTTAGGGTTTAAGGTGCACAGTGGTGGCTTGCCCACTTGTTGCAGTGGGAGAAGGCCAGGTTGCTCATGAGCTCTGCAAGGCTTCATTTTTTCCCATTTTTTATGCATTAGAATCATGTTATTAATAAGTGTTTTAAAATAGAGCAGGATTTCTTTTTTCTGAGAGTGGGAAAGAACTCAATAATTAAAAGTAAGTGCTGAAGGCCGTGAAGCCAGGCCTTGAGTGCAGGGTCAGTGAGCAGCCCTCCAGCGGATGCTGTAAGGTGCGTGCCACGTGCTGTGGGCTCTGACCGGCAGCTGAGCAGGATGATGGGCCCTGCCGCATTCCCTCCTGCATCGTCTCTCCACCGAGTCAAATGGCAATGGTGTGTGGGAGGTGAGCAGTTTCATCTCCAGGTCTGGAACTGGGAACATATTGCAGAGCCAGCTGGGAGATAATATTAGGGTTTGCGGCTTGCTAGGCCCAGCTCCTTGTATGTGATGATCTGATTGTGAACCATCCCAGCTGCCAGTTTGGTGGGAGGCAGCTCCCAGGATGTTCTGCCAGCCTGAAGCCGCTGAGGTGCTGGGCACTTGCAACGTGAAGGGAGTGGTACTGTCTAGTTGACATGCTGGTGGGAGAGGCAGCATGCTAACCATTCCTTCTTTTCCTGGGGAGAAATTCAATTAGGTGGAGAAGTTTCCAAGATAAGCATTTGGTTCTGGTATTAATGTCTGAAATGCACCCTTTGAGCTTGCTCCTAAGCTTTCATCTTGGAATTCCCTTTTTGTATGGTGTTCTTCCTCCTACTTTGTCTTTCTTTTCCCTGGCAGAGATTTGGGAGAGTTGGTGGTGGAAGATGGTACCACAAAGGGCTACAACCGCATGTTGTAGCTTGGGAGTTTCAGATTGGAAAACAGAAAAAAGTCCTTCACTGAGAGGGTGGTGCAGCAGTGTCGCAGGTCAGCAGAGAGGCTGTGCCATCTCATCGCAGAACGGCTGAGGTTGGAAGGGACCTCTAGAGATCATCTAGTCCCACCTCCCTGCTCTAACAGGGTCATCTAGAGCAGGGTGGTGGTGAGGTAATCCTTACCAGAGTATTAGCAAGTCTGCGGTCTTTATTCCAACAGCCATGTCAGTTCTTTCATCACACAGATACATTACGCATCTTTGACTTGTTAGGCTTCCTTGGACGTAGGGGGAAAGGCAAGCTCATAGGGAGCCTGGCATTAGTTTGACCTATTCTGTTCGAGATAGCTGGATCTTGCAGATCCTGAAGCAGTGGTCTCAGCTGGCCTGCTGATGGGGACGGTGAGGCTTGGTTGTTCTGGCCTGCCACCCCTGTTATACGTGGCTTCATGTGGAAGCACCTGTCTTCAAACCTTTTGGACAAAGCAGATGCAAAGCCTACAATGGAGCCGTGGAATTTAGTCCAATCCCATTGAAATTGGGTCATCCTTTGTTAGTGTCGCTTTTTAAAATCTACTGAAGTCAGTGGTGCACAAAATATTCAGTGTAATGCAGACCACAGAGACAGGTATAGAGACTCTGGAAACATGGTTGTTTCTGACAATTTTGTCATGGTCTTAGCTGAGTGAAGGTGATATGTTAAGGTATCATTGTGTCACCAATTTGAGAAGGTTTTTTGGAGAAACCCATAAAAGAGCTGATTGTTGGAGTTCTGTTTTCATCATTCATTCAGCATTCATCCACAAGCAGCCTTAGAAAAAGCCAAACAACTTTTGATGGGTGTTGTCAGCATTTCCCCTAAGATGACAACTCCCAGTTGTCTTTCTATTTTGGAAGTGGGCTGTAAGTCAAACAGCTTTTCATCTCAATAGGAAGAAAGATGCTTTTTAAAAACCATGTGTGAAGTGCATCCATTTATCAACAAGTATTGGGTGCTGTAAAAGCTTTCTCATCCAAGAGTTGAGTCAACTCACAGCTTTTCTGGCTTGAAAGTCTTGAACAGGCATTGCCAATCCTGGCTGATGGACCAGTGCATCTTCTCAAAGCAGGAAGGGCAGCACTGTCCCTACCAGAACAGGGTTTCCTGTGGGGCCAGGCCAAGACTGCGATGCAACTTTACCAGGCTCTAAGGGTCCTCACCAGCCGTACTGCTTTCTGTTCCAAGTGCATGATGATTTTTTTGATTGTGCCTTGCTTATCACAAAAAGATTGCAGAACCCACATTTAACCCTTTTCCAAAACCACTGTAACGGCAAAATGATACCAGCCCCTTACAAGGCCTTCCCCTATGTATCCCTGGAGCAAGCAGGAAAGAAAGCACAGCGGCTGTGTAGCTAAGGCTCTTTGTGAGCTCCAGGAAAGCGCTTGGGCACTGCGGTGATGGCTGCAGCATAAGAACCTGTGCAGGAAAGCGAGCACATTAAGATGATGCATTAAATCTTTTAAGGATTTAACAGAAGGTCTTCCATTTTGTGGGAAGCAGTGAAATCATGGGACTAGGCAGTGTTGTCAGGCTGCATAAGAGCAGTCCCATCACGTCTCCTCTCCTGTTCCTAGTGCTGGTCATCTCTACTGGCATCTGCAGAGGTGAAGCAGCATGGGCGAAGGTTAATGTGGACAAGGAAAAGTTCCTTTCTGGGGCTTGTTAAAATTTGGCTTAAGCTCTGAGAGTCAAGGGTTTAAGTGTTTCCCAAACTGGTGGGTGGTTCGTTCTAATTCTGGATATGCAGTTTATTCACATACACAACTAATCCTTTTTCGAATCCTGTTAAGTTCTTGTTCTTCTTAGTATCCTGTGGCAATAAGTTGCAGAAGCTAATTGTGCTTGTGTTGAGCTCCCTTGATCCACTTTGCTCATGCTAGCTTTTAATTTTCAGTGTTGTTCTGAGAAGCTCAGTTCACTTTTTTTTTCCTTTTTTTTTTTTTTCCTGCAAGAGAATCTGTGCTCTCTGTCCTGTTTGCTGCAATGTGGCTGGGGACTGGAAGGGCAGGGTAGCTCAGTTTTTGTTCCAGCTTTTGCATGGTTGGGGAAATTCTGCAATCTCTCTGCCTCAGTTACTCTAACATCAAAGTAAAGTTAACACACTACAAAATGACACTACAAAAAAAGCGCTGCAAGGTATATGGCTGGAGGGCATTAACACACCTCTTGCAACACAAAAAGCAGCCTCTGTGTGTATAGCCAAGGCAAGCATAGTGACAGGGGTCCGTTTTCTTGGCCAGAGAAACAAATTCTGGAGGAAGGGATGAATAACCAGGGGGAAGGGAATAAACACGTTGGTTGGTTCGTTTGTTTTGGTGAATTAATATTGAACAAAAGTAGTCCTATTCAAAACTATGGCAACAGAGCTTATTATTACGGAAGCCCACCAGTGACTCCCCAGGCAAATTTAACCTGTTTCCCCTCAATCCATGTGAAGACTCTCAAAGGTGCCTCTCTCTCTTGGCCCCGGGGATGGTGCTGTCCCGTGCTCCCAAGGGCAGAGCTGCCCAGAGCTTCCCGGACTCTCCAGACAGAGCACATTGCTGCCCCAAATGCCCTTTCACGCACACCTCAGAGGGATGGCTCAGAGGGAGAGGCCTGTGCTGAGGCTGAGACCCTTCCCAAGGCCGCTGGATGCTGGCGGAGGAGCTGCCTCGTGGGAGGGACACCGCTGGCACGGCAGGCACCGCAACGGTGCTGCCGCTCAGAGGCAGCTGGAGATGAGGGGCTTCCCCTCTCCACTGCGAATCCTCACCTCCTCTTTTCCCTATAATGTCTGACACAGCGGAGACAACGGGGTATTAGTGAGCAAGGACAACAGAAAGGCTGCGGGCCCCTCCCAGTGTTCGCAGACAGTCAGCGTGCGGATTTGTCATGCAATTTCTTTGCAATACTGTGGTTTTCCTGCAGTGAGCACTCACCTCTGGAAGGGATGCCAAAGTGGTGCATTTTCCTGGAAGTTAATCTGGCAAATGCTTTCTACCTCCTGTGTTCGAACAACTCTGCAGATGGTTCCCACGTGTACAGGACACCTTGGCTTTCCCCCACAGCCCCCTTGGTATGCTGTTGCTGTTCCCCAGCACAACTCTGCTGCACCTCACTGCAGATGAGGATTGCCTTTGCCTCTGAGTCCATAGCTGGCTGCAGCTGCTGCACCTCAGCGCAGATCTGCAGAGCTCCCTGCAAGGCCGGAAGTGGATTGCTTCTGAGCAGCACCGAAAAATCCATGAGCGCCGGCGGGTGCTGTGATGTGGGCGATGACAGAGCGTGTTGTAGACATCCCTGCAGAGGTTCGGGCTGTGAGGCAAGGCAGAATGCATGCTCCGGTCCCTGGGGAAGAACAAATAGTGATTTGTCTAGCACCAACAGCTCCCGGGGCTTCATATGAGCAGGAAAGATAAAGTCCAAATGAATTGCAGACTGTGATCATCTGTATTGAAGGATGTATCTCACTGTTGAGACCTTCTATTTTCCCCTAACAGAGGGTCCAAGGCAAAATGCTAGTCTGAGTTCTGTTACCGTTGTACCAAGCTTAGAGACAGGCCTGCCTGGGGCCCTATTCAGCAAAGCCTGTGCCTGAAGCATTGAGTTGCGGTTCTTTAAATAAGCTTGCAAGCATTTTGCTGAGCGGGCGCCATTATAAATGGTGTGTTTGCCTGTGTTCGCTTTGTTCACAGTTCTGAGCTTTAGAGAGGTGGTGCAAAACCTCACCATCCATCACAGACCCAGTCAGCAGTGGCTCAGCACTGCTGACACCTGATAGAGTAATAGGTAGCTGCTTCGATTTGCGTGGATGGATCTGATTCTCCTCCAGCTGGCAGAGTGGTAATGGTGCACTGAAACATTTCTGAATCATTTTCACTCCCTTTCCTGAGCTTTGTGTTGTGCAGATCAGCTCTAGCTAGAAGATGGTGCATTCCCCCATTCTGCGTTGTGCAGTCTGCTGGGAGAGCAGGGCTGCAAAGTCTCTGCCCTTTTCTCCTGTAACTTGGGAAAACCTGAGGTTGAAGTTACCACCTCTGATTAAATCCTCAAAGAATAAGCAATTCTGCATGCTCATTACTTCTCTCTTTTCTCAGTTCTGGCTCCTTTAAAGGAAAGCATGCCCGTTCTGTTCTGCTTAATAACTACACAGTAATTAGCTCCACAGTTTTGCTACTATACTTATAATAGCCCCCATTAAAGTTATGGGGTTTTTAGGCAGTAATGGCTTACAGAGTAATTAACGAGCAAGAGGCTTTTATTGCTGTCTTTATTTTTAGCCTGTGCTTTACAAGCCTTTTCTGCCAAATACCAAAATCTCAGAGAGAAGGTTTTCTGTGCCGGTGCCCCCACCGTGCGGTGTGGAGGCGCAGGGCTGAGCACGAGCACCAGGAGCCAGCCGCCGGCGCGCCTATGCGCGACTGTGCCAGGCCGGAGCCCGGCAGCAGAGCCGCTTCCCCAGTGCCTATGTGATTGCAAAGGAAAACCTTAATTGCTCTGTGCCTCAGCTTCCTCACCTGAAAAATGGGCATGACAGCGCTTCTCCGTGTGTTCACAGGGGTGCTGTAAAACTGATGCTTTGGAAGAGATGTTTTGTAATCCCTAGATGCTGATAAAAGGGAAATGTTTATGTGGGACGAAATCAGGTTTGTGTCTGGGCTGTGAGCACTCTTGCTGCTCCTCAGGGGTGTGGAGCTGTTTTTGGGGGTGCGAGGGGATGCCTGCATGCCCTCAGAGGCCGCGGCTCGGCGCCTGCCGCTCCGTTCCCATTGCAGCCTAGGGGCACTGGGAAACGAGCTCAGTGCGGTCCGTAGCGTGGGAAGTGATCCTTTAGTTTACCTGCTTAATTTTCGCATGCTCACAGTCACTTTCTATGCAAGATGATTGGCTCAGGCACATAAGACGTGTAGGGGAGGTCAGCAGAGCTTTTTCGGTTGCAGGGGTTGTGGCCCAGCTGCCCAGAGCCCTGAGTGGGCCGGGCAGGGGGACCGGCGGTGGCCTGTGCCCGTCCTGCATCGCTGTCCGGCCGGGAGCAGAGCTCGCAGTTATTGCCGAGTTGAAACCCTGTTTGGTTTAGGGGTTGCTTTGCCAGGGGTGAAAGCTACTAGTGAGGATACACTTTGTGTCTTTGTATCTATCTGTATGAGTGTTTATTTTCCTGCTGAAGCTTTTGTTTTGGGACTTGGCTTTGTTGTTTGGTATTTCCTGGCTGTTTTTGTAATACGAGGAAATGTTTGGGTCTTTTGTGTGTTTCTTTTAAATCTAGACAGTTTTTTCACTTTGATTTATGAATATATACAAACTCAATTAAAACAATTTTTTAGTTCAACATCTTCTAAATCACTTCTTTTCAATGTGGGAAAACCAATAAGAAACGACATGGGGCTGATCAGCCCCAAAGGAAGCGAGAAGGTAAAACTGACTATAAGCCAGACTGCAGATCAAATCAGTGTTTCCTACAGTAAGTGGCAGAGTCGACGCCAATTAACTTGATTTAAAAAAAGAACCTTCAGAGTTTAATAATCCAACACGTTACTAACACATGGCTCCAGGATTTATTAAGGCGTTTTTATTAGATGAGTGCCCTTTTAATATTGTCATGCCTTGACACCATTGCCCTCTGCCGGAGGATGTGAAATCTCTTCCACAATGTGGTATAGACCCTGTGCTTGCAGCCTGTCAAAATACGTTTCTGGCAAAGAGAATCTTTCCAAACTATGCAAAACACCTTTGCTTTTGAAATATTTTGACCAAAAATCCTTTGCTTTTGAGCTGGCAATTTATATATTTTGCTTTCATTTTCAAACCTAAAAAATAATGTTTATGTTTTCT
Organism: Dromaius novaehollandiae; assembly: GCF_036370855.1. NCBI lineage: Eukaryota > Metazoa > Chordata > Aves > Casuariiformes > Dromaiidae > Dromaius > Dromaius novaehollandiae. The sequence goes on from NC_088118.1 coordinate 5,536,090, forward strand.
GTGGTAGGAAATGGAGTTTGTGCTTTTTAATTAATTCACATTTAAATTTTGTTCCCCTCCTTCTTTTCCCGGTGGAGAAGGAGATAGCAAAAACCTAGAAAGGACCATCTGAACAAAGCTAGTGTTAGTTTTGAACTTTTTCAATGGGAAAAAGAGAGTGGTATTATTATGGGGCAGTGGGAGAGCCAATGCTTTGAAGAAGAGTTTAATTTTTCCCTAGAATAGCTTTTGGCTACCCTTACTTCTGCCATAAACAGCAATGAAGAGCATTGTTCAGCTTTGATGGCAAGGGGCGAGCCTTCTGTTTTGGGCTGTGAAGCTGTGAATTCTGTCATCAGCAGTGTAAAATCTTAAGTGGCCGTGTATTTCTTAGCTGCTGTTGTTCGTAGCAGAAAATGGATTTCATCCTCTGCAGTATTAACATCTGATGTTGAGACAGGAGCATGGCTTTGTTGTGCAGAGAACCAGTGTCGCTTGCCACTGATGCCCTCAGTTGTATTAGCGTGTGTTGGGATGGCCTTGAAACACTTCATTTGGATCCAGATTTCACAGCGCTCGCAGCAGCCCCAAGAGAATTCTTACGGTGTCCTTCAGTCAGGCTTCTCAGGGTCATCAATAAAATCAAATTGCTTCATGAATTAACAGCGCGCAATGTCTGTGCTGCACAGCAGAGTACGCGGCACCCTGTGGATGCCGACAGGCAGCTCGGGGTGCCAAGGTGTGGGTCAGCAGTTGCGGTGTGGGTCACGCTGCAGTCTGGGCTCCACGTGCACCCCCAGCTGACCGTCGCCATCTGCGATTCAGATCCATACTGGGGCTGTGTCCCTGTGGGCATGTGGAGCATGCTGTGTAAGGAAGGGAGCATTAATTACGGCCACTGCACACAGGCTATTCAGTTCATAGCCGCAACCCAGAACTGCCGATGGTGTAAGGGAGCTCAGCATTTCAGCGTTCAGCGGCCCCAGGAAGACTAGGGGAGGAAGCGTTCCCATGGCAGAGAGCGCAGGCCCTGGGAGTGCTCTGCTGCCTGCCCGAGCAGAGCTGCAACGCAGAGCCAACAGCTCTCTCTGCTGGGGCATAAGCTGGCTGTGTTGGCCCTTGGCAGCTGGAGCACCAAAGTAACAGATGATTGACTGGGGAGCGGCTAAATGCTCTGTAGCAAATTAAAAGGAATCGATGCTGAAGAGACCAACGCGCAAATCATTGGAGCCTGCTCATTTTCCCTTGTGTTGATGGGACAGAAATCAGTGTAGCATCCCATCCCAAGGTGCCACTTTTCCATCTTATGAAGTCCAGCCTGTCTTCTGGGAGGATGCTGGCAATTTGAGTCTGGATTGGCAGGAGACAGGGAAAAGGCATCCTTAAGGTAAGAGCACTGGATTTAGAGGAAGCTGTCCTTGACAAACAGGGCATTTATAATGCATGCCGGCCCACTGTGGCAGCCCACCAGCTGCTGTGAATTGACTCTGAGCAATTCTTTTAGCATGTCATTTCTTCCCACCCCCTTTCCAGTAGCACCATCCATTAGCTGGTGCATTCGCAGCAAAGGTGCTTTACCAGGCAAGGTGTTGAGTCCTTTCAGAGCTGCCTCTTGTGATTCTGCCCTACAGGGATGCTCAAAGGACGTGTTCTGGCTTTATAAGGGGATTCGGAGAGGATGCCAGTGCTCATGCCCTCCGTTCAGGCACTGACAGCAACTGCAGGGACAGCAAGGATGAGGCCAGATGCTCTTTCCTGAGGGCACTGTGTGCTCTGGCAGTGTGAGGCCAGCAGGATCTCTCTGGCCCTAGGAGCTGGACTGGGATGGAGCAGAAGGATGATGTTTGCTGGAACAATTCCTCCTCTTCCTCTGTCGTTCATTTTGTCTGGATGAGGCTGCTTTCTCTAGTTTTGAAAAAATAAAGACAAATCCACATTGCCAGTAGGTATTTCCTTGAAAGTCTGCAGGTTGTCTGGCTGCACAGAACATGTTCTTGGGCTGTGGAAAACCTTTCCTGCTGGCTACCCTTAATGGAGAGAAGGAAATCTGGTTCCCAGCAGAACCGAATATGTTTGGTGGTTGATTTTGTTGTTGTTTCTTCTGGGCACTTCCAGGAGACTCTCTCTCTTCACACTCACTAGCTGTACCTTGCGTTGGCCTAATCAAGGATTTGAACCTGGATGTCTGCCTGGCTGCCCTGCACAACTAAGAAAAAGCAAGCTTCAAGGGTCTCAGGAAGAGCATTTGCAATGCAGCCACTGTACACATCATATCTGTGGCCCAGGCTTGAGGAGCTCCCCTCTGATTGAAGCGGGGGAAAACAATGTTTTCCAGAGTGCTGTAATGAGGGCAAATGAATAGCCAGCTAGAGGCAATGCTGTGTGGGAGATCAGTGCTCTTCTTGCTGCCCCACAGCCAGCCTCCCTGCCGTATTCCCTGGGTTCTCCCACGTCTCCAATGCGGTGCTTTAAGCAGCAGGCTAATGTGTTCCCCCACATGGGAACAGTGGTACTAAACTGCTACCCATGTTTGCAAACTGTCCACCGTGCATGTCCCTGCTAAGTGATATACATTCCTTGCCAAGATACTTGGATAAAATACAGTCTGTTTAAATCTTGTATGTGCTTGTATTGAATCAAACTAAGCCATTGTGGCAGTTTAATATACTCCAGTTGCAATTCATCTGAGGTAGAAGAAATGAATCCGAACTGGCCATTGGAAGCCTGAGCTGAAATTTGCTGCATCAAAGCTGCTGTCAGGATGGTCAGAGCTGGGGGATTACAGTGAAGGGCAAAACACAGAGGCACTAACTTTATTGGAGCCAAACCCCGAGAGCGCAGGAGCAGTCTCTTCTCTGCTTGCAGAGTGCTTTGTCTACAGGAGGGAGAGGGTCTAGGGGTCAGAGCAAGCACAGAGCACTTGCTGAGTGTCAGACAAGTAATGTAGTCATTTTGGTCTCCATTTCTGCTTAGGGGCTTGGGCGTAGCGAGTGGCATTGTGAGGCCTGACTGGCTTGTGGATGCTCTGAGGATGAAGGGTCCTATTCTGTGGGGGGATGCTTCAGACACGGGGCACCAAGCAGTTTTTGCTTGGCTGAAGCAGGGGCCTTGCTTGGCAAGTGGATGAAAGGGAAAGCAAGGCCCTGGACAACAAGGAGGCATCTCTCCTGGAGGGTGGGGAGACACTTCTGTGGCTCACTGCTGCTGTTTGGATTGTTCCTTTTGAGGAGGATTTGTGAGCTCCACGGAGCAACTCGCTAGGACTTTCCTCTGCTTATTCGCCTTTGCTTTGTGTTGCAGGCTTCCTTCCAAATGGGTCCCTGAGGCTCCCGCTGGCAGCTCCAGCAGCATCCTGTAAAAGTGCCCTCCTGCTCCTGGTCCCAATAGCCGAGGCCACTCCAAACCTGCTTCTGCAATGGGTGGGTTGTAAGCACTGGTAAGACCTACGAGTCGTGTCACCTTCGCTGCTCTCTCCCTCTCTCGCGTTCTCTCTCTCTGTCCTCGTTCCTTCTTGCCCATTTATTTCTTTTCTCCATGTGCTCTGCTGTTCTGTCTCTGGGGTTTTCACTGTCAGGTAATGAGGAGCTGTGGGTCCAGTCAGTCTTGGAGATGCCGAAGAGACGGGACATCCTGGCTATCGTGCTGATAGTTCTGCCCTGGACACTACTAATCACCGTCTGGCACCAGAGCACCATTGCTCCACTACTTGCAGTGCACAAGGGTGAGAGAAACCAAACCAGCCCATGCCAAATCTGTGCATCCCTCCCTCGTCCTCATCTCCTTTCTCATTCCATTTCTCCACGGCAGCCACGCTCATCTCAGCTCCCAGCCCATGCGCATGCAGAAGGCTCCCCACTTCTGCTGTAGGCATAGCCCAGGGCTTACAGGGGTTCTTCAGAGATGGCAGCCTCCAAGCCATGGGACGTGGTCACTGCACTTGGAGAGCTCTTCAGGGCCTAAATCCAGAATCAGTGGGAGAGAGCACTGAAGGAAGATGCTTTTCTTTGTTCCCTGATGATCTATAAGAGAGAAGTCCCTTTCTGCTGGCTTTTGCAATGTGCTGCAAAGAAGTTAGTCCAGTAGGAAGGCTGCAATAAAAAGAGCAGAGGAAGCAAAGCTGCTGCTTAAGACAGCCCCTCTGTGAGAGACAAGGCAAAGAGCATTTTTCAAGTGTCTGCAGGAGAGCAGCAAACCGGTTCTCTTGTCTTGAAGGGGAAAGCATGTAGTAAGCACCAGCATCCTTCCTGATGGTTTGGAGTTAAAATGCTATGAGAGAGTCAGCTTCCAGCATACCTGTTGCACAAAGTGTTAAATAGAGCTCTGGCCCGTAGCAGATGAGTGCAGGAAGCGGTAGAGGATCCTCTCTGGCCGAAAGAGTCCTAGTTTTTATGAAGTCTTCAGCATAGCAGCGATATCCAAGGGCTGTGAGAGTGCCTGGGGGCAGGAAGAAGCCATGCTACCTGCCACAGTCCTTGCTCTTGGTTCCGCCCTCCTGCTGGCTACCACTGCAGGCGGTGCAGCCTGGGGAGGCTTGTCTGTTCGGAAGGAGGCCGGTTCATTTCCCTTTCTCCGGGCCCTTTTTCTGGGAGATGCTCTCCCTGTTTCCTTTTAATGTTCACACTCATCCTCCACTGTTGCTTCTCCTTTCGCTGAACAGTGTGATGTGTGTTTTAAGTTGTTAGAAGCTCAGAGTCTGTCCTGAGTGGTTTTACCTTTCCCCCGGAGGTCTCTTGACTGACAGTCACCCACAAGGCTTTGGGCAGCTCTTGAGGGAAAGTTGCCTGTGATCCCCTCTGGAAGCTGGACAGTTGTTCAGAGGATGAAGGATCCACTGGGCTCCAGAATAAGGCTTGAAAGACTACTAAGAATATGCTGTCAAAAAGGTCAGGAGTTTGACTCAATGTCCTGAAAACTAGGAGCTGTTTTTGTGAATGACCCTGGACTTTGAAGTTACAGCACAGAGACTGCTCTGCTCTGGCTCAGTCCTGAACTTGCTGACAACCTTGGTAAGACACTTCCTTGGCCTGTGCCTCTCTGAGCCCTCAGTGGAAAACAAGTGGCGATAGAGACCAGCCTGAGAGCTCTCAGGATAAATGGTTTTGTACCTCTAATGCATTTCTGAGATTCTTTGATAGCAAGTGCTGAAAAAGAGATGTGCATCTATACAGCAGTGAGCACAGTGGCAGTGGTTACGTGGGCCAGGATTTACAGCTGAGAGTCTGACCTGCAGGGGATCGCAAACAATCTCAGATGTCCCAGTCAAGCACCATCCTGGCTAATTACATTTGTGTCTGTGTCCAGTGTATTTTGCAGTTTTATTTTTGATTTGATTCCAGTGTCTGATGCTTTCAGAGAGCTGTGCTGTGTAATGCAGATATGCTTTATCTTATATAGAGCCCAATCCCAACATTTGCAGGGCAACTTGCTCCCCATCCTCCCTCCTATGCTGTGGAGTCTGGGGCCTTCATTCAGATCAGGTGCTGGTATCAATGTCTGTGCTGCTGGAAGAATAACGCTATGAAAAAGACATAGGAAGTACCTTGCTGGTCAGAGCTAGTGTCAGTCTGCTCTTGTTTGTTTTCTCATTAGAAGCGCCTTGTAGTAGCTGGTTTTGCAAAATCTAAGGCTCACAGTATTATGTGCCCACTAGAGAGCAGCCGGTTTATACCCTGCTGCCCCTTTATCCCTGCCAGTCCCTAACTGTATACAGACTGTGGTATTCCTGCTGGCCTGCAGTGGTGTGAAAGTCACACCCGGGAAAAATCACAAAGATATGAATGTTTTTCCTTGAGCCGATTGTGAACAAGTCTCTTTTTGCAAGGGTTTTATATGTTTGGATCAGTGTATCCCACGCACTGTTTGCCAGTGTAATACTGTTTGTTGTTCCTGCCTGCACTACTGAACAGGCCGTTATGTTCAGAAATTGGTAGGGCCTTTCTGAGGAGAGGTTAGCCATAGGCAGGTGAAAGTCTCTGTAGGAAAAAGCCTGCAATTAGACTTTAATTTCTATTCTCTGATTCTGGATTTAAAGGGTGAGTCTTTCGCTCGTTCTCCCTGCCCTATCCGAGGCCCATCAGGAGGATAGTGGGGTACTGCAGTGTCCTGGACAATCCATGTTGCTGAGGGAGCTTCACCAACTTGGTATTTTCCACCAGTTATTCCACCACTTCCCAATCCAGGTGCTCCAGTGCTCAGTGCAGAGCTGTGAGTTCTGCCCCTGCTGAGTATGGTGCCCAAAGCACTGAAGCAGTCCTTAGGAATGGAAGATCCTGGATCCAAGTTGCAGTTTTCATTTTCTAGATCCAGTTGCTGTACAAATCTGTCTCTTCTGGGTGCTTGTCGAAGCTGCTCATTCTGAACACGCAGCTGCAGCATTATCCGGGGCTCTCAGGCCTTGATTGGTGCTGGTTTTCTAACAGCAGGATCTTCTCTTCTCGTGGGTGTTTGTCCCTGATTCCTTTATTTATTCATGTACCTATTTATTCAAGCCTCCCTCCAAGCCTGTTTCCTTTCCTCTCAAACTGTGAGGGTGACCTCCTGCAAATAGCAAGCAGCCTGCTGGCTCAGATTGGGGGTGTTGGAGGACTGAGTCCATGCTGCTTTTTCTTTCTCTCATACCCTTGCTCAGATGATGGTGGTGACTCCCGGCGTGATCTCGCTGCAGGCTTGGACTCCAAGGAATACTGCTTGTCGGACCGGGACATTGTGGAGGTGGTGAGGACAGAGTACGTTTATACCCGCCCACCCCCGTGGTCAGACACCCTTCCCACCATCCACGTTATTACGCCCACCTACAGCCGGCCCGTGCAGAAGGCAGAGCTGACGCGCCTGGCCAACACCCTCCTGCACGTGCCAAACCTGCACTGGATCCTCGTGGAGGACTCGCAGCGGCGCACGCCTCTCATCACCCGGCTGCTGCGGGACACGGGGCTCAACTACACGCACCTCAATGTGGAGACGCCCCGCAACTACAAGCTGCGGGGAGACATGAGGGATCCCCGCATCCCTCGGGGGACCATGCAGAGGAACCTTGCTCTGAGATGGCTCAGAGAGACCTTTAACAAAAACAACAGCCAGCCCGGGATTGTTTATTTTGCTGATGATGATAACACCTACAGCCTGGAACTCTTTGAGGAGGTAAGACCCTGCTGGGGGATCCCCACCCATCTGAACACTGTAGATTGGCATGTGGTGCGTAGGAGATGCTGTGTGCTGGGCTGGGGGGATGCTCTGTGCATCCCCTCCTGAGCTCTGGGACGGTCCTATCTGTGCTGCAATCTCACCGCAACTGCCCTGAAGTTTTCTGCAGGGCTTGACTGCAGTGCTGCCAAGCATGCCTTTCCCAGCGTCAAAGGCATCCCATGCAAAGTAACGGGGACCCCGGTTTATCCTGTGGCATGTACTCAGGAGGCACACTGGTGCACATCCAGGCTCCAGTCCTTTAAAGCATTTGCAGCATTTGAAAGGATCTGGTTACCACTGCTGACGCAACCCCTGTGTCTGTAAATTGGTACTCTTAGCTGTGTTACTCCCTTGAAGAGTGGAGTGAAGCTTTCCCCTCAGCATCAGAAACCCAAGCCAGATCTCTCTCTCCCCAAAAGGGAAGCTTATGTTCATGTGGGGAAGTTATCTCAAGACAGGGTCTGGCTGGTAAGATCCTAGCAAAAGCAACGTGCAGCTAGTCTTTATTGTAAAGCAGCTGGGGAGGAGCTGCCTTCCCCTGTGGGGAGCCTTGTTAGGGTTGGGACATCCCCTTCCGTCCTGCGCGCCTGCACACAAGGGCCCGTCTAACAGGAGAAATCTTGGCCACACTTCCCCACACTCCCCACCTCAGAGGGAATTTCAGGCTGGTCCCTGATCTGATGTTATCCACCCTTCTTCTCCACCCCACCCTCCACCCTGGCACACTGCACTTGGCTGTCTGTTAATCCGTGTTTGTTCTTGTTTGAGGAGTCCCTGGGGTTTCTCCTCCTTGCTTGCTCTTTGCATTTGTTTGCTCTCATCCCAGAGTGTTTGCTGGTTAAATTCTGTAGCTGTCAAGGGCCTGGCACCTGCTTTGCACAGATCCCCAGCTGAGGTAGAAGTGCCCTTTTGGAGTTATGCCTGAATGATGACAGCGCAGTCGTAGCGCTTGCAGGACATCTTATTCAGAGGTGCTCTGTGCGGTTGTCTCTGGGTTGCGGCACACACGTGAGGAGTGTGCGTTTGTCAGGGCTTGCCTGTCCGCCCAGAAGAGCAGAGCCCTTCGTGCGCTGCCTTCCAGGGCTGTTCTCTGCCAGGGGGTGTGTGCAGCGCTCCCCCTCCAGAGCTCTTCCTCCTGCAACTCTTCCTCCTGCAGACCATGGATGGTCTCTTGGGCTGTTTTAAGCAGGAAATGGGGCTGTGATCTCAGCCTGGACATTTGCGCCTTCAGGAACCTTGATGGCAGGCTGAATTTCAGCACGTCCTGACAATCCTGTCAGTGTTTGGGATATGCAGATTTACTGAGGGGGCCAGAAAGGTGCAGTCTGTGCACCCACAGCGCTTGCTTCTTGCAGAGCAGAAATGTGTGCACTCTGAGGATGCGTTGCTCTTTCTCAAAAGGCCCAATCTCAGTCCTTTTTGCACACAGTTTTTTATAATGGTGAGCTGGCTGCTTTCACTGTTCTTTGTAGCATGATGTAGGTCTGAGGCGCTACAAGAAGGGGACTTGCTCATGTAGAGAGTTTCTGACAGAGCTGGGAACTGAGCTTGGATCTCCAGGATTCTGACTTGTTGCTTCCTCCTCAGGACTATCCTTTGTCACTTCAGCTCTGTTACATCCTCCTCTTTAAAACCAAGTATAATGCTTCCTTTATTGCAGTATTTTTCAAGTCTTTTGGAAACTTGAGCAGAGGAAGGTTCCCCTGTGCTTTCCCTCCTGTGCTGTTTTGACTCCTGTGGGGTCCCTAAATGAACTCCTGTGCCTTTCCCTGTCTGCAGACACATGACAGTCTTATAGTGCCATGTATACTGTACCTGACCTGACTCGCAGCTCAGAGATGACTTGTTGCCTTGGTCTCCTAAGGCAGAGCTCTTGCAGCAAGGGTCCAGGCAGGAGTATTGCCTCTTCCCCTTCCCCCGCCAGTTGCCAGTTTTCATGGCAGGGATCTCCTGTTTATTCCTTCTGTACGTGTCCCCTTTCCTTTCCCTGATGGCTTTCACTTGAGCTTGGATAGCCACAGGAATATACACACTTTTGAAGCTGAAAGCAAATCCAGACTGCATGTCTTTCTTCCACACTCTCCTTTGAGGCTGGCTCTGGCAGCGTCCTCAGACAGACACTGCGCGTTAATAAAGCAGGGAGGGTTCCTTCGGTCACCCATGTGCTTTGCTCGTAGAGGCTTCTCTCTGCTATGTAGCGGCAGTTAAGGTCACATGGAGCCAATGAAACGTGCTGTGAAATGCAGAAGACATGCACTATTGTTCCCTGTGGACAGGGGCTGCCATTAGCATGTGTTTAATGCAGAAGGGCAAGTGCCAGAGCTCTTCTGGTCTCGTTTGCTGTAATTAGCAGTGATGAGATTAGCTCTGGGAGATCCCTGATCTAAGAGCCTGGGCTAAGAGCAGAAAGCAAGGCTGAGCCTGCCAGCAGGACGGGACAGGGCACTGGGGGTGGGCAGACGGACTGGCATTCCAATCATTTGCGTTGGCAGGTGCAGGCATCTGAAGCGTGCCCCGGAGGTTCCTACCTATTTCTGTTGGCTCTACAGGGAATAGAGGCATCTCACCTTGTTTCTTTGCGTAGCAGGACCAGCTCCAAAGCACTGTCCTGTGTGCAGGGGGCTTCCGGAGGGGCTGTGCTTCTCGGCTGTCCCTGAGGTTGTGGGCTACAGTTGTGGTGCTTCACTCCAGAAACTCTTTTAGCTTTACTGTGGCTCATAGATCAAGATTATAGCTCAACCTCCTTAGCTTTCAGAGAAAATACCTTTATTCCTAGATTTGCCAATCCCAGTTTGCCAAGTGGCCTTGGAAACGTTGCTTCCCTTCTCTGTATCCTGGCTTCCCCAGCTGTTCGCATGGAGGACTGATGCCCCACAGCTCTGAAGGCCTGTGAACAAAAAGCCACTGTTAAATCTCAGTTATGTTTATTATTGGTAGCTTTGTGCCTAGTACTAAACTCATGCTTCGCCTCTGTGGTTGTCCACTAGTATTGCAGTTGTTAGCTGCCGCTTTCCAAACGGCTCTGCTACCATTCTCCAACCCAGGGATGTGCATCCTGGTACGGGTGAGTAATGAGCAGGAGCTCTGTGGCTTGGTCCAAGTCACAGAGGGTGTCTGGGAAGATAATGCAGCTCTTAGCTTTAGCACTGATGCGGTTTGGGGTCGGGTTGAAGTTTGAGTGCATTCCTCTCCTTCAGGCCAGTGAGCAAGTTGGAGTTGTGCTGTTTTGTGTGTTGAAAGTTGCAGGTAACTGATCCTTCTGTGTGCACCCACCACACCCTTCTCTCTCCTTGCCTCCAGATGCGCAGCACCAGAAAGGTGTCAGTGTGGCCAGTAGCCTTCGTCGGTGGCTTGCGCTATGAGTCACCCAAAGTGAATGCTGCAGGGAAGGTCTATGGCTGGAAAACTGTGTTCGACCCCCATCGCCCCTTTGCTATAGACATGGCAGGGTTTGCCGTGAACCTCAGGCTGATTCTCCAGCGATCTCAGGCTTACTTCAAACTGCGAGGAGTGAAGGGAGGCTACCAAGAGAGCAGCCTGCTGCGGGAGCTAGTGACCCTGAATGACCTGGAGCCCAAAGCTGCCAATTGCACCAAGGTACGGTCTCCTCCTTGTACGTGGAACGCAAGGATGCGACGATAGGACCAAAGCCCCTTTCAGTCTCACTGTTCAGTCACTTGTGCTCTGCGTTTCAGGAGAATGCTCCCTGTACGCAGAGGAGCCAGGAATGGGCAGTTATGTATTTAATTGTGTGATGTGAGGTAGGCAGTTGTTTTTGTTTGTTTGTTTGTTCGTTTGTGTTTGTTTGTTTTTTTTAGTTGCACGCTGCTAGAGGCTGCCATAGGCCTTGAAATACAGTGGCTTCTCCTCCCTATAACTTTTCCTACTTGTTACATTACCTCTAGATAATATCCTTATTATTTTCATGATTGGCTCTTCCATGGCCTTGCTAATCCCCTGGGGCAGTGAATTCCATAGGTGAAATGTAGGTCATTTGTTTTAAGTGAATCCTGGAGAAGGGTTCTGTGCTGCTGTGATAAGCTGGCATCATATCAGATTTGGCCCGCTGGACTTTGCCTGAACTGTGAGCCAGCTGTGTCAGGCCGCTCTGTTTTCTGGCTGCAGGGAAGGAGCATTCGCAGAGTCACTGCCTTCTTGCAGAGTTTGTTGCCTCCTCCCTCCTGGCATACGTAGAGTATCGCCATAGTTGTCCACAACAACCTGGATCTTTATGTGCTAGAAATAACGTAGATATGTTTTCCTGCCCAGGGTATTGCTCTGAGCCCTAGGAGGCTGCCGTGTATCTTCCTTTTGGGAGTATTTTACTACTGTCAAATGACTGTTAATTGTTTGCATTAACACATTGCCTAGGAGCCACCAGGTCATGATGCAGGACCCCTATGTGCTAAAAAATGTAGAAACACAGAGCGCACTGATAGTTCTTGCCCTAAAGACTTCCCAGTCTAAGATGAGAGCCAACAGATGGATATCTATCTGGAATGACAGGGGAGCATGCGAGATGCAATGAGACAATGCTGGTTAGCCTGACAGGCATCAGTTGCAGCGTATGAGTAGCGGAGGTGTTTTCAAGTGCTTTTGAAAGCTTTGCGACTGGGTCCACTGAGCACCGGAGCCAGTGGAGGGCATCCCTCTGGGATCACCGACTCGGTAGCGGTCTCGCTCCTTGTCTGTAACAGGGAGACACCCAGTCTGACTTAGGGAGTTTTTATTGCTTAATTATCCCAAGAGGATTTTTATTTATTTATTTATTTTTACAAAAGAGCTGTTACTGCTGACAGACCCAGTGTTGAACCCACGTCTCCATCCCCTTTGGGGACAGGAACAGATTTTGAATAATAATCTGTGTCTCTGTTTTCCCTCTGCACTGCCCTGTGGCCCCCAGGCAGGGAAAGACAAGGATCTTGGAGTTCAGCAGTGCTCAAGCAGGGAGTCCAGGAATAAAGAAGAGTAGCTGAGGGAGAGAAATGGCTTTGTATATTATCTGATACCTGCTGTGGCTCATTTTTTATATCCACATGTCTGTGGTTACAGATGTCCAGTATTGGGATAAACAATACAGATGGTCTCCCAAGGATGGGAAAAGAAATCGAATTAAAATTAGATCTCTGTTCTTGGACACTGTGTCAAACGCTTTCAAAAGCCCAGCCCAGGAGAGGCTGACATGGATTGCTTATCTCCTGTGTGTGATTTGCAATTCTCTCTGTTTTTCATTGAAAAGCATATGATTAATGACAGCACCGTCAACTTCAGGTGAAGTGAGGATAAGGAAGGTGGTGGGTTGGGCCGTCATTGCATTGGAAGACTTGCCCTGCAGGACTTCTCCTGGACTGCTTTGTACATGTCCCAAGGTCTAGCAGTGTAACTGTGGACATCTTTTCCAGATCCTCATCTGGTTTAGAGCTGAAAGCTTTTTCCTTTAAGGAGCTCTAGGTTTGCCTTGCTATTAGGTATATGTTCCTCCCTCCCTCACTTCTTACCGTCTTACTTCCTAACAAGAAAACACTGGCTGGAAATAAGTGTGTTTCCAGTGGGACAAGGGAGACGATCAGGATGCTTTCAGGGTGATGTGCAGAAGGGCAGAGATGTTCAACACAGGGCAGATGCTCCATGGCTAGTTATGCATTCTTTAGTATATTGTCTGTGCTGTAAAATAATTATCAGGAGGCTTTGTGTTAAAAGGCTGTGGGTGGGAGATGATGGTTATGGTAGGACATGGAGGAAGGAGAGGAAGGAAGAGATGTTTCCAGGCCAGAGGAAAAAAACAGTGTCGTCAAGCTGCCACATCAGTGCTGTCACGCAGGAGCTGCAGGTCAGAGCTGAAGAGGAAGCAGGAATCTCTGGCCAGGATTTGAAGCAGGCTGCATTTCTTTTTTTTGGCTAGGCTGTGGGGATCTCACAAGGGTCCTTGTTGTGAACTGAATGCTCTCCACTCATGGCAAACTCTGAGTGCAGCTTTTGCACTTTGCACTTTGCCTTTCTGCTTTTAGCTATTGCCAGCAGCCTCCATTTCCCAACTGCTGCTTTGCTCACCCTGCTGACGGGGAGGAGGGTCCAGGCAAGCAGCAGAGGAAGACAGAAGTAGGCTGTGGTCCAGGTGCTTTTTGCCCCGATACCAAAGCACAGACCCCTCTCGTTCTGCCAGTACGCTCCCAGGAGTTGTCTGGATTTGCTTCTGTTTAGCGTAACTGTACTCCCGTTTTGCAGTGAAATTTACATTAAAGATGATGATGTCTGCTCAGATACAGTGGTTAAGGGGGACCAGAGAAGCAGGTAAGATAAGCCTAGACATCTCTTCTCCAGAAATGCTGCCTTGCCTGTGCACAGTGCTGGTATTCACTCTGTAACGTTCATCTGACTCCAGCCCACAAACGCATACTCCTGCAAAAAGCTTAAGTTTTGGCCAAGGACATAAATCCTATTTAACCTCCCTGATTTGAGATCTGCCCAAAATGAAAGGGAAAATGAAGGAAGTCAGTATTAATTGCACAGGAAAATGGAGTTAGCCCTCTCCATCAGGAGCGAAGGCTTGGTTTATGTTGCGGTTGTAAGGAAACAAGGCTTTGCAAGCGTGCTCTGGATTTCTGTGTTCTGCGGCTTCTGCATTCCTCTCCACCCCCCCCCAAGCAAAAAAAACCTTTCTTGAATACATTGACACATTATATCTGACAGTGTAGGGGTCTAGGGAGTTCTGTGTTCCCATGAGGTTGATGTAATTGGGCTGTATCCCGCTGCCTGTTTTCTATTAATGCCTGAGGAAATACTGCAGCGTGCTCCGCCAGAGAACTCTTAAAGGAGTGAGACCTTATGAATGGCTCAGCTACTCAAAAAGCCTCAGCTGGAGCTGGCACAAGAGGCCTGCCCGGAAAATACAAGGCCATAGTAAATGAGGCATGCCTTGTTGCAGCTGCTCTTGGATCTGCTTGTTTTTCCAGGGAGTTAGGTGTAGATATGTTTCTTTGGGTGAGGCAGGCTTTTGTGCACTGGAGTGGCCTGGGTAGCAATTCAGCAGGATTTAAGCAGTGGCTGAAAGAAGTCATGCCTCCTCCTTCGCCATCTCATGTCTGAGTCTGACCTAAAATTAAACCTGTGGGTTTGCAACTCGGTGTTTAGGTGCATGTTGCTAAAGGGAGTTGGCTGGAAGCCTTGCATGGACAGGGAAAGGCTGTCTCTGAAAAGCCTAGCGAGAGGCGGAGTGGGCAGTGTTAAATGCCACAGTCAGTACTGCTGGTTGCTGTGAGAGACCCAGGCTAGAGAACAAGGGGCACAGAGAGCTGTCCTCTGAGTGCCCGGACCACAAACCAGCCCTGGGGCGACCATGGGTCTTGGAACCAGCTCTGGGGGGGGGAATAAATCCCTGTGGGTATGGAGGAGACGGAGGCCTCGGCTCCTGCAGCAGCTGGCAAACGGCACAGTGAAGGGAGACCGGACCTGGCAGCTTTGTCATGTCACCAAGCTAAAATAGCTCAAATGGCTCAAAATGGGAGGAGGAGGGAGGGAAAACTTCAGCTCAAGGCAAGAAAGCTTGAAAAGGAATAATTCACTTCCTCCTGATTTTATCCTGTGGTGCTACATATGATAGGCAGGAGAATTAGCTCCACAAGCTCTTGGCGTACTTTCCCTTTCAGGGCAAGCAGCGGGGTACAAGTGGAGCAGATCCGTCCTCCTTTTGGTTAGCTGGTTCCGGAGATGGGGCTGCTGCATGTGTTTAGGTTTGTGACCGATGGTTTGCAGTGAGCGTTCGTATCCTGGCTGCTGTGTGAGAGCACCTTGTTTTTCTGGTGGTTTAGCTTCATGCGTGCACCACTGAAGACACCAGTGCTTGAGCTGCTGATTTTTATGACGGACCTGCCGAACTCGGAGGATTCTTTTGGATTGGTCTTGTCCTGATTAGTCACCAGAACTGCCGTGCCATTGCCAGCTCCTGTATCACAGCTGAAAGCTGTGGTTTACATCAAAGTGTTTGGGTTTGCAGCACGCTCTGCCTGCACTGCTCCACAGTAGACCTTCAGATCTCTACTGCAGCTGCGATAGCTCAGATTAGACCATTGTAACCCTTATTTTCACGTGGTCGCGTAAGCTTTGCCTGTAATGCTTCCTCAAAGCACAAATCTTCAAGTTGGTGTAATCACACAGTTGAAGAATACTGTTTGAGCTCTGGCTCATTTAATAGCAGTGCAATTGTGGCTATGATTCTCTAGGCATATGAGAAAAGCCAGGGTTGCAGGGAGAAGCAGTTGTTATTTGTTATACCAATGAGCGTGCCTTTGGGAACAGGAGGCCTCTATCAGGCCTAAGGGACCCTGCAGAAATCCAGTTAAGCACAAGCTGGGAGGAAGCAAGTCTGTTGTTTCAGCTTGGCATCTTTTTCTTCATGTTTGTTATGTAGTTTCCATTTCAAATAGCAGTTATTGATATCCTCCGTGGAGGGCTTGCGTGCTTGCAATCTTATGACCCCCCCCCCCAACTGCTGGTCAGCTTGCCTGTTTGCTTTGTAATTTCCTGTTAGAAGACAGTGAAGAAGTCTCCCATGCAGATGAATCCCGCTAATCTCTTCGCTCTGGTTTGATTGCTGCGATTCTGAGTGGCGGGGCGGTACCTGACTGGAAGGGGATTGCAGGCCTAGGGATTCTTAAAGGAGACTCCTTCTCGGGACCTGCCGGAAAACACTGCTCAGCGGGAGTCAGATGCTTGGTCTCCCGCACTGTTTACTCTCATGCAAGCTGTACTTTTTGCACAAGCCAGAGCTTCCCTGAGACGTAAACCAGACACTGCTTGTGGAAAAAAACAAGCAATTGGCTGAGAGAAGAAGCAGGTATTTCTGTACTAGATCGTGATCTCCCTCCCGTATTAAAGAGCATAGTGTGAAAAATGGTAGAAGCTGTTGTGTCAAGCCTCAAGCTCTTAAAATTAGTCCCATTAAGTTCTGGTTTAATAGAACTGTCTGTCTTTTTTGGCAGTTGGATCCAACAATTTAAACATGGGATCCAATTTAAAAGCAAGGCTCTTAATCTGTATGTTTGGTCTTCTGCTTGTGGCGTATTTGCCTTAGAGGTTAAGAATTATTTAAGTGCGAGTCCCATTCTTGGCAGAGCGTGGCTCTCGGCCATCAGCAGGGGTGACTGTTTGAGTGTGGAGAAGGAAAACAGTTCATATCTGCTCCCACTGGGGAAGAGAATTGGCTACAGGATTTTTTCTAGCACCTGGACTGCATTAAGGTTTATGTATTCTGTTTGTTGGATGAGGAGCCCATAACTGATGCTTACATAGCACTGAAAGCCACTCACACAGACCTGTTTGTTTTTGCCTTTTCATAGGAAAGTAGAACAGTAATTGCAGCAGTGTTGCTGCAGTGGGTGAGCAGGACTCTAATAAAGGCTAACTTTGATGAGAGGGCTCTGGAGTGGTTGTGGGGGAGCAATGAAATGGTTTTTTGGACCCACTCCAAACAGCGGTTGGTCTCTACTGCCGTAGTATTAGCAGGCTAGATTGAGCTCTGCACAGGAGGTGACCGCTGACATCAAAGATGAATTTGGTCAAACAGCTTCTCGGGAAGGTGGGGGTGCTACTGTTTAACCACAAGGGTTTGAGAAGTGCTTTGTCCGTCCTTTAGAAGTGAGCCTGCCCTCATTTTTCAGAAAAGCAGGGACTGGGGATGAAGTGTTTTGCAGATACTTGGATTAAATGTGCAGAGTATTGTCATAGCAACAAGAGGGGAGCCCTGCAAGGTAGGAAATATCAATGCGAACAGGTGAAGGGAAGCAGGAAACTGTAGCTCTGAAGGGATAAAACTGCTCCCAGCAATGCAGGTTCTAGGAGCAAAGCAGTAAGTATAACTGAGTCTCATGAGGGGAGAGTATTTAAACAGCTTCGAGAACTGTCTGTGCCAGCAGTATGGCACAGCTAGTAGAAACTATTTACCTATAGCACTCCCCCCCCCCCCCGCAAAAATGTTAGACACCTTCTTTATTTTTCTTCCAGTTCTCTTTCACAGATGTTATCTGTATTAAACTTTGTTGCTAAGACTGAGGAAAGGTTTTAGTAGAAGTAATGGTCCTGATGTGCTTCATTTCTGTTTTAATTAAACTGGAGAAGGGTTTTTAAGTGATGCAACATTCTGCACCAGGTACTGAGTAGTGGATGGCAGCGTGGGGTCAGCATTGCAAAGGGAGAGTGCGTAGGACTTTGGGAGTGATATGGTAAACTAATGCTTGCTGGGTCATGCAAGGGCCACGTGCAGCCCACAGCCAGGGGGAGGAATGGCGTATTCTGTAACTAGCTTGTGCATCTCGGAGCTCTCAGACAGCAGAGAATGCAGGAGAGAACCAGAGTGGGAGGGAGCACTTCTCAGACCAGAGTTGCTCTTAAGTCCTTTCTAGGGTCTTGAAAGAATTATAAAAAGTAGAAGAAATAATAGCAAGGTTAGAGAGCAGAATAATGTCTTCCATCTAATAATGGATTTTCAGGGACACACTGAAGAATCGGTTTTAGTATTTCACACAACTCATGGCAAAGATGGTGATCAGAACAGCTGGGGCTCTGTAGGACTGTCTCTTCCCTCTAATGCATGTGAGTCACAATGTCACCTGAAGTGGCAAGGAATTGTTTTCCACTCTGAGTCTAGCAAATAATTCCACACTGGACAAGGTTGTAGTAACATGATAACCAAGAACCAGAGTAAAGAACTTAGTCTATAGGGAAACCTGCATTTGATTCTCCAGTGATGAGGGAACAGCCTTACATTAGCAAAAAGGTTGATGAGCCTTTCGAGGAAGATGGTTGATAACTACATGGAAGGAGCAGGTTAATGTCCCAAGACAGTACACTGTAAAATGGGTAATTTCTGTGCACTGAGCATTTTGGATTTCACTAGGCCTGGCTAAATGAAGTTTTATGCAAACCTCCTTTCAGCTGTGAATGCACCATTAGGCTCCAGGGTAGATGGTTAAATTGCACTATTGATTTAATGGGCAAGAGTATTTGTTAGTGCAGTGAAGAGATGCAGCTAATGACTTCTCTTGGTTTCTTTAGATTTTAGTCTGGCATACAAGGACAGAAAAACCTGTGCTAGTGAATGAGGGGAAGAAAGGATTCACAGATCCCAATGTGGAAATCTGACCGTGCATGGCTGAGCGGAGACCAACATCAAGGTATGAGCTCAGACTTTTGAACTGCAATGAGAAGGAATAAAAAAAGGAAAATACTAGCCAATGATAGGAAAAAGATAAGAGCTTTTTTAAACGTGCTTTTCAATTTCCCTTTTTCACATATCAGTCCTTCCTTTACTGTAAAACCTCTTGAGACCATTAATGAGACTCTCTTATTTTTCTTATCTTTAAGATAAGCTACTAAAGGGGAAATACCTGGTGACAGGTTAGGAGCGGTGGGGAGAAACCCAGCAAGTGAGAGTTTAAGCAAAACTTACATTATTTAAAAAATATAGTCTAAACAAGGTTGTCTTATTAATTTTTCTAATACAGCTAAAGCACAAAGGTGAAGGATGTGGATTCACTTACCTAAAAAGCCTGAGGAAAGTTAAGGCAGTATCAGTTAAAGCATTTTTAAGTCATGCAGAAGCTTTCACTGAGGGGAGAGTTTCCACATCAAAGGCACAGAAAACTAATGACAAATAAGGGATGGTTTGGATTAAACCCCCATACGAGGCATCATGTATTTGTTTATGTAAGCTGAGCCTGTAGTATCTTCTTCAGTGGAAAGGAGGAAAGAACATGCACATTGACGGCTGACTTCCTGCTCATTTGTTCATGCTCCCGTTTCTCACCTTTAATTACCTGAGCATGCTGATGCATCTTCTGCATCTCTGCAGTGCACTCTGCAGTTGGTTTGCCACAGTGAAGGATAAGCTGTTCTCTTACAGGTGCATCTAAACTATGTTGCACTCCTCATTATGATGGAGAAAAAATATATGCACAACTCGTTTAACTAGAGTGTAGAATCAGGCCTGGAGGGGGGAGAATGTTGCTGCTTGTTCTCTTTTCCTCTCAAATACAGAGACGTAAGAGCAGCAAAGGATACGGGAAAAGGGTAGAGTTGCTTAGCAGTAGTGTATTTTTAATAGTAATGAGCTCCCTATAGCACATTCCCTCAGGCCAACTGGATGGAGCCTTGTGTGCTGCAGTGGCCTGCATTTGCGGCCTGTTGGCAGGACAGCAGAGGAAAGCCTGCACTGCATATTATCTGCGCTATATATAGCGGCTTTGCAGAGAAGCCATCACTCTTCAGTGCTGTCACAACTGCTTTTCACCAACGCCCAGTTGCCTAGCAGCCGTAGTCACAGAACCGCATTCTTGGATGGGTTTTGGGATAGTTCCAAGGGGTGGCAGCTAGCTGCAGAGAGGCAGAAGGATCATATGCATGCTTGTTCTGTCTCTGTTGCAGAAGATTTCTTCATGCACAGCCTGCAAGGCTCCTCTCCACAGCATCCAGCCAGCCAGACATGCAGTAGCCAGGACCTCTCCTGACTTCCAAGAGTTTAATCGTACTGAAAACAAGCAACACTGCATACATAAACTACCCGGAATCCCCTGCCCTTCCTCCTGGACTCTGAGCAGAACCAGATGCTCTGGAGCTGGAGAAAAAGCACAGAAAAATATAGGACTGACGTCAACTTCAGTACAAGACCAGCAGCCTCCCGAGATGCTTGGTTTGGGAGAAGTGCATGCAGGGCATGATGCACTGAAGAGGAGGCCCAGCTGGAATGGTAGTCTAGACTGAGGGGGCTGGTTTCACAGGACCTGAAAGCAAGGGTGAGAATGCCCACAGGAGTGTGTTGGCCCCTGACGACTCATTTTTCCTGAGACACACGTACCTTGTGGCTATGTGTGCAACAGCCTAAGCAGCTCTCTGTTCATGGAGGGGACAGCTGCCTTCTGAGATGGCACCTTAGCCCTTAATTTTAAACCTACTTTAATCAGTGTTTATTACATTGCACAAGACAGGAAGGTTTTGGGGGAGGGTGAAAAGCAAGGCAGGTTAAACAAACCTATAAGTATTTCTGTTCTCTTTGTACCCCCTCTCCTTTCCCTTTAGTAGTTTCATGGCTTGGAGGGCATTCTGACATATCTCTCTGTTCCTGGATTGAGTTATATTTACAGAACACGGTTCTCTATTCACACACGCTAAAATAACTAGAGGTGGGTTTCAGTGAGATTGTTGTGGCCATACACCGTAATATTTCATCCAGGCTCAGATCTTGGTTCTTTCTAGCCCTAATTTGGTTCATGTGAGCATTAGGTGTGGGGTTCTCTGAAGGGTGCTCCTACAAAAAGCCAAATTTCCATGCTTTAAAAAAATAAATTGCTATAACTAGGGGTTAAATGATAAAAGCTGATTTTAGTGCATTTAACATTGAACTGGAATGTGTCCTTCAGCCCCAGCCCCTTTTTCAGGGCCCTGCCATACTACCACAGAGCTAGTGGCATGAAAAGCCACGCTGGAGCAGTTCAAGAATTAACTTCTGATGGATAGAGCAGCACCCTTGTAATGGGGATCCTGTGCTTAGTGCTCTGTTTCTTCAGCACCTGGCTTGAGGTAGGTTGAAAAACTATCCAAGTAGAACATTAGTTGCCTCTTCCCTGTTCTCTAACATCAAGGATCTGAGAGAGCATTGATGAAGGGGTTTTCTCTGATGAAACTGTATTTTGCTCCTCAGTGAGACACATGACTGAGCAATGCAGAAGAGGAACCTGGGTGCTACTACCTTGGTTGACTCAGTATTTGAGATTGACAAACTTGCTGAGGAAGAAATTAAGGTATAATTTACCCCTTCTCCCCACCTCCAATCCCTTTAAAAAAATCTTCCCTCCCTCCCCCCTCTTCGTAGCTGTTTCCAAACATTTGATCAACCTACACTGTCCCAATTCTTTCAAAAAGGTCTGAAGCACAATTTTACCTTTGAGTTAAGGGAAAATGTAATTCTGGAAAGAGACTCAGTTATTTTTACCCCTTAACAGATACAATTATTAAAATACTATAGAATTGATTGTTAGCTTCACAGTGCAGAAGTCTCCCCTTAGACTAATGACATTGTGTATTTCCTAATATTTAAAAACCCCCCAGCTTTTTGTAAGTTATTTTTTCCCACTGTGTATCAAAATCATTGGGGAAAAGTTGCATTCTTTAGATCCCAGTCATGGAAGCCTTGCTATACAGCCTTTACGAAAATGTTGTTAGAGGCAATGGCTGAAACGCTACTTGGAGAGAAAACATTTGATGCTACTTGTCGCCAGCTGCACTATGGGATCAGGTATTGTTATCTTGTATTAAAGCAGTAGCTCTCTGCATTCAAGCAGATTTATTCTATTATTGTACTAGCATCCCAAGTTCAGTTCAGTCTGCGTACTCTAGAGTGGAAAGAGATATTTTTAAAGGAATATGAAGTTTTCATGCTACTCAAATAGTTTCCAACTGATGTCCTCTTCTAGCTGCATGTTTAGTTCCACTAATGTTAGTTCTAGTCCCTGCTGGGTTGCAACCTTCCCTCCTTGGAAGGAAATAACTTTCAGAAAAATGGAGAGGATCAAGTCCAAAACACAACCCTGCATATACGCTCCACTCTCCTCAGAAAATTGGTCACACAAGCCTGAGCCCTTCCAGCTTGCATGGCGGCTTCCATGGTCCTTGGGAGCAGAGATACATAGGTTTAATAAGACCAGCTCTGGCCAGGATGGAGTGTATTACAGCTGCACTGTCTGTTCTCAGTTTTAAATAAACTGTATTTAAATTTGTTAAATAAAATTAAGTATGGTTTTTAAGAGCCAGAATCCCTTGCGACTTCATTATCAGAGCCAGTGCATGTGTTTGGTGTTTCTCTCACAGCCTGAATCCTCTGGTTACTGGAACAGAAAGCTAGAGGGGCTGAGCGACTTGTCAGTGATTCTGAACAGATTCACAGCTTCCTCTCCCTAAAGAGATGGCAGCTCCTCAGTGACTGCGGAGCTGGTGAGTTAAGCAAAATGTCATATTTTCCTAAATCACTTGATTCTGTTTCAAGACACAAAGTTTACAAAAAAAATTTAAAAAAAAGATCCCCCTCCTTCTTCCCCCC
Source organism: Dromaius novaehollandiae (assembly GCF_036370855.1). Classification (NCBI taxonomy): domain Eukaryota; kingdom Metazoa; phylum Chordata; class Aves; order Casuariiformes; family Dromaiidae; genus Dromaius; species Dromaius novaehollandiae. Next base: position 5,558,336 of record NC_088118.1, read on the forward strand.
CCAGATTTCATAGCAGGTTTAACTGGAAAGTATGAAAGCTCTCCCATTTGCAACTCTGTATGCAACCCCTTTACTTCTTCCACAGCCAAAATCTGATCCCTGGTCATTTACAAAGGGGAATTTCATCTTTAGGTGCTTTAAAATGAGAGCGGGATGGAGGAATACCTGGAAGACTAACTGGTCCTTTTCCCCTCCTGCACCTCCTCTTTGGAAGTTCTCCCTCCAGCCTGACCTGGAGCAGAATAGTAATTCTGACAGAGGACAAAACACAGTTGACTTTTTAGAACTTTTTTTTTTTCTGAGAAAGAGAGAGACAACCTCCATATTAAAACTCAGTGGAAAAAAGCTTGAAGTTAACTCATTTGACATCCAACCTGGCTTCCAACAAGTAAACAAATAATGGCCTCTTTGCAGAGCAAGCTGTTTAATTCTGCCTGGAAGCGCAACAAAATGGTTTTCCACACCTGGCTGCTCATGTGTTCATCAACTATTTTCTCCCTTTCTAATTATAAAAAGGAGGAGGCCAGTAGTAACACATTTTTAAAGTCACTGGAAGCTGGGCTCAGACTTCAGTTCAGATGGCTTCAGTTCTTTCTCTCTCCTGCCTCCAGCACCCTTTTACTCCCCCACATTCACCAGGCTGTCCGTAACATCATGCGCAGCCATCCAGGCTCTGGGCCCTCTGTAGCGCAGGGAGATGAGCTTCCACATCCATCAACAAAACAACGGACTCTGCTTCCCTGGGGGCCTGTTCTCCCTTTTCTGATCTTATTGCCAAAGAGCAAATCCTTTACCTGGGTCTAGTGGAAATTAACATGCCCAAGTGCCTGGGCCATTGTGTCCCCAGACATGCAACCATGAATATCCAAGATGAACCAAACATGGAAAAGAAGCTTTCATCAGTCCACATACTGGGTCCTTCCTAAATAAGGTATGTCGACAGACTGTATTATCCGGCCTGCAGTTCGCTCTTCAAAAATGATAATCTGCGGAAGAGAAAGATAAGCAAAGTTCCTTCATACACAGGCTGAGCTACTTTAATTTTTAGGGGGAAAGGGCATATGATGGTAGCAGGAGAAGGGAGCATCATTTAAAGAGATCAGTCAATACGAGTCTGAACAGTTACTATGATGCTACAGTACATGACACAGAAAATGAATTAGCATCAAATCAGGTTTGTCTTGGTTTTGAACTTGATGCTGTGCTTTGAAGTTTAGCTGGCATCCTCATCAAGCCTTAGTGCTTTTTTAGAGCCATCTTCTCAGCCTTAGAACAACACCTTCCCTGATTTTCACAGATCTTAGGAGTTAACGCTCTCCTTCCTTTGCTATTGAGTTGGTTTTCAGCTGAAGATGAATAGTTAATGTGCTGTACGCGTCTGTTTTTTTGAGACATGCAAATGAACAAGGAAAAAAAACACCAAATCCTCTCACCTCATTGCTCCCTTTCCATAACCAGGGGGCAGGAAGGTAGAGTGTTTCCTGAGGTCCAATTTTCCAGTAGCGGCCTAAGTTCTGACTGTTGACAAACACAACTCCTTTTTCCCAGCCCTAGAATCAGGACAGTACACAACATTACTGATGCAGCTGTATTGCCTCGTTAGGATCCCCACAGGAAATTAAATCTACTTTCACACTTGAATTCTTTCAGGCCACCTGCTGCAGACCCAAGTGAGCTCAACTGCTCTTCTGGCAAGCGGAGAAAGATTTTAAACCTTCACGTTTGCAAAATGGCAACGCTAGTGCAATCTTCTAAGTGTGTTGCTGCAGCAGGATCTAGAGGCTTCAGTCAGGTACTGGGGATCTTACTAAGCTCTGTATGTAGAGGAGGAGATGGTCCTTGCCTCAAAAATATTGCACTCTCAGTTCCCAAAGAAAAGACTTTCTATTCTAGAAGCATCTGTGGATTGCACTCTTCCCCACTACATCTGGATGCTTTCCTGTACTTCATTAAGCAATGTCACATATATGTGTGCCACAGGTGCTCTGTTCTCCCATTTGCTCCTCCAAGACTGTACTCTAAAGACTACCAAGGCTAAGAGGTAAGGCAGAGGAAGGTGAATGCTTACTGATGGACTGACCAGCAAAAGGTAACTTGGGTACTGCAGCCGGGCAAGTTGGCTTGCTTGTTCCCTCTGTACAACTCCCTGGAGCCATATCTGGTTTCATTTAAGTAAGCTCTGTCGCACAGGACTTATCCTTTCTGCTTGCAGTAGTATTAAGAAGGGTAAAGCTTTCAAAAACATGTGTGATTCAGGAGCTTAAATGCCCTGATGACTCCAAGACTTGCAGTGATTCATGGGTCTTATAGCAGACTTTATCCTTTTGAACAGGCATACCTTTATTTCTACCCAAGCATAGAATATCTTGCCCCACCTATTCCCAGGTGACAGGAATACTGTATTGTTGACTAGCATAATTTACAACAAAATGTAAATGGAAGAGCGAACAGTACAATATTGATTAGTATGAACCTTAGCGGGGTGGCTGTAAGGGAGTGAAATCAGAGGAGGATTCCACAGAAGGAAGATGTGAAGGCCAACTATCATCCCATCTCAACAAAGAAGTTACTCTTCCCATATCACATGAGGAGGTAGGGATAAAACGAGTGCCGCCTTCTTGTTTTGTGCCCATTACTCCTCTGCAAACTAGAAAAGAAATAGCACTTCTATGTTTATAAATGAGACCTTTTGTTCATTAGCAGCTCTGCAGGGTGAGTGTTGTGCATATTTTCTCATCAAGACCACTATAGACTGAACAGAATTACCTGCCAGCTTCAGAAGATCTTTACAACCTCAGAATAATTTGCTTTCTCAAAGACCAGAGGAACACCACAAGGCGGTGGCCTTGACTCATTTAGACCTATTACTCAAGGCTCTCTGTAACCAGATTTTTGAAAACCTCGATTAAGAGAAAAAAAAAAGGACTTGCCTGTAGCTTCAAGAAAGTGTCCTGTGGCTGATGCTCTATCCACAGCCTTCCACGAAAAAAAGCTGGACCAACAAAGTAGTCTGGGACTGCACTCCATCCAGCAACATGTCGCAGGCTGTAAGGGAATGACCAAACACAGCTAACAGCAGGGAAGCACCAGGCAGCACTGAGAGAGAGGATGCTTGTCTCAGGATCATTTCAGACTCATGCTTAAAATGGTGGACAGACTATGTTACAGGGTTTCCCGTTTCCTTTCATGCCTGAAATGTCAAGCAGTTGCTTCCTACTGGTAGCAGCTGCCGATATTTATCCTGCTGCAAAGGGATGAGGCTATTTAGCTCCCCTAAACATTCAGGGCAAGCACCTAGCTGATCTCTCACCTCTGCTTAAGGTAACTGTTCTGGTGGTACGTGTCTCAGTGTTCATTATCCTACACTTGCCGCAGCAGTGAACTGCAAGTCTCTCTTACAACAAAAGGATGTGTGGGGCTACCACGTTCTCTAATACTTTGTAGCAAAGTAAAAATCTCTGCTTAATGCTGGCTGCTGAAGTGCCCTTCCTGCTTCAAATGCTAATGCCATGGTGCAAGCTTCAAATGCCTATGGCCTGCACAGTCTGAAGGAAATTCTGCAGAACTGGTAGGACTCAGACAGACCCTCCTGCCCTTACGGTACACAGCAAGCTAAATGTCTTCTGTCATAACTACAAACCAGAGGATTGCTCATGCATAGACTGTAAAGTTAGGCTTCCTGCAGTTCAGAAAAACTGACATTCTTTATGGGTGTCTCTGGAAATTGAACTACTCCTTGCATTTAGGCATGATGGCAATGTGTTTTAGAAATGCACAAGACAGCACTCACATTACTGTATAGAATGTGCGTTGATGCTGGTCAAACAATGATTAGTCAGGAGGATAGGAATACTTGGCTGGAATCATTTCCAGTCTTTCATTAGAGAGAGTCTCAGGTTTTTTTTCATAGACCTACAGTCCCCATAAATTGTGATAAAGCTTTAGTTGCAGTGTTAGCAGGGAACAAACAGGATAGAAAATGAGAAATGTAGAAGTCCCACAGAAGCCTTGAACTTGTGTCAGAACACGTTCCCTCCTATCCTGCTGAATTGCATCTCTCGGAATCAGGGAAGTTACTGATCTAGAGCAGCTTGACTTACCAAATTGTTCAACTAAAGCCTAGGACAATTCCTTTTGCAGTACCATGGCGTTCCTCCTCCTACTCAGTGACTGTGACTGGACTGTGTTTCATTGCTACTGGTCAGTTGCCAGTAAATGATTGTAATGTTGACTAAACTTGATTTTATTTGGGCATGGCAGTTCACTTACTTTCATGCCCCTCACTGGAAATATTCTTCTAAAACAACTTTGTAGTCAAAGGTTATGCAGGTTACCCCATCAATAAGAATCCTTTGAGTAGCCCCCCAACACCTGCTAATATCATCCTTAGAAATTTCAAACTGTAGATTTTTTTTCTTTTTAAAGACTATTTTAGTTTATGGTGTCCTCTCTCTCCTTCCTACATGAATGCAGGAGCTGTGATATCTTGGGGGGCGCACATTTGTTACTTTCTGGTATTAACAATATAACTGAAAATAGTTCCTTTGGACCATGGCCAGAGTCCACAGGGCATATGTTGCCTTAAACACTTGGTAAGGCTTTTTATATCTGCTAACAGGCTCGTTGACTTACCCCTGCTAGATTTCTTCTTCAGTCTCTCCTGAATTAAAGCAAAATAACTTAAAAAGCATGGAAGAGAGGAGGCCATCTGGACTTGTTAATGTACTATTAGCAGCTTCCTAGAATTAATCCTTCCCTTGTGAGTTTGAATTATCAAATATATCAGCCAGACTGCTAATTTCAAGAAAGATCCAAACTTCTCCAGCCTGTCAGTATGTTGGCGTGCAGTGCTTCAGCTAAGCCACACACTTACCTGCCTGATCTAACCCAGCTATATAGGCTCTGAGGGAGCCTTTAAGTCCTCCACAGTGGGAATATATTACGCCCCTAAATAATGGTATAGATAAAGTGGTGAATTTTCCGTACTACTTTGGGCAAAGGTACCAGAAAGGGACTTAACAGGGCAAAGGTTTGCCTGCCTGCTTTCACCTACTGTTGCCTTTCTGATACATTGAACTGTTCCCTATTAGATTTTGTACCTTGGCTAAATAGTTAGTTTCAAATGAGGAAGAAAATTTAAAGAAATCTCACAAACCTTTTCATGAATCCAGGTTTCATCTCCAGACTGTAAATCTTGAAGTTCCTCAAGGGGGTTTTATTCAAGAAGATGTCACCAATTAAGCCTGCAAGAGCAATGGGGGTAATGAGGAGTTGAAAAGCAGCTAAAACTGATAGATTTTCCTATTTGAACGTGAAGAACAGCAGGAGATGGAAAGCAGCCACATTCTGCAATGGAATTAGAGTCCATATGGTCCCATTGCTCATCCAGATTGAGTGGGGAACATTACTATACTCTGGCCTCTCCACTCTCTCCTCTGCTTTAACTCACTAATCTGTTAAACACCCTCCAAGCAGAAAACATTGTTGGCACACACAGCAGATGGGTTTTTGTTGTTATTGTTGCTTTTTTAGTTAGCTGCCCATATATGGATTTTTTTAAAGCACTAGATCAGTTACTTCTCTAATAGGCACAGCAAAATACAACATGAGGAAGCACTAATGTCCAGTGCTGATCCACTGCTTTTCATCAAAGATCTTAAGGCACCTTACGAAGCAATGTAGCTTTAGTACTCTCTTGTTAGATAGGTAATATTTTTCTCTGTGTAGCAGGCAAAGCCTAAGCCAGCCCCCTAATTACAGGACTGCAGTTGAGACTGCCTAAGAAACAGAGAGGCTTTATACACCTCCTCTGCAGCAAAATGAAATTAGTCCACTCACGTGCCTAACTCCATTAGACTACTCTGTATACTTGCTGCATACAGTTCCTCACTGAAATAGAATCTTGGGGTTTCAGCTTCTTCCAGCTCCACAATCATGTGTGATGGACTCGAGCATTTTACTAAAGCCTGTTCAACAAGATACAACTCATTCCTCCTGATACTGCGTGAGTCTGAAAATTTTGTGCTCCTCCAATATCAAACCCCAGAACAAAACACAATCAGAAATGGTCCTTCTACTCTCCCTGAGAAGTAACATGCTCATAGAGCAAGAGAAAGGATACCTAACATCATCTGGCAAAACTAGGCACAGAGTGAGATTCATGGTGGCCTTGGGTTTAGTCATTCTCCTCTAAAATGAGAAGCCTTCATGCAAGTCATGGAGCAGCCACTCCCTTCCATTTATGATCACTCCAAAAAAGGTGTGAATAACTCTGTTTTTCAAAAGTTCCCTCAGTCTCCCACCTACTCCCTGATGGTAGTCTTGTCTAGCACAAAAGTAGGTGCATTGAGTCTTGAGTTTGATTCCGCGTAGAGAACACAAGAAAGATTTCTACAGGGCTTAAACTCAGAGAACTATCTAGGACAGTCTGAGGCTCCAAGAAAAAAAGAACTTTATTTACCTTTCCGCTGCTCATTCAAAGCCAGGCCGTAATTGACACGACCGCGGTTCTCTACCAAAAGTCTTAACTGCCTGAATCCCTGTAAAAAATGGAAGAGCATCAGCTAGAGCACTGCACAACATACACTGTATCAACCACAGTGCTGGGAAAACTGAGGTCAGTAGAGGTGTTTGGGGAGGTGGCATCGGTGCCTTTAGCAGTTGCAGTTTGCTTACTGTGAAGTTCTGGATTATGTGACAGAGCAGTGTCCCCAAATCTTTCAACTGCAAATAACTATGCCACTGAGGATCTCTCAAGCCTATTCAAAAAGTTCTTAATTTTTTCTTCTGCTGAATTTTAAAGTACCATTTTGATTTTTCACACACACAGCCAGAAACAGTGTTTGACATAGGACGGGGTTATATCATACAGCTCTGCCATGAGTCACAGGAACATCATCTAGCATATCCACCCACTCACCCTAGTCCTAGGAGCCATGCATAGCTCTGCCAACCTGCATCCATCCAATATACTATTTTATTGCCAGCTTCTGCCGGAGAGCTACTTGGTATGAACAAGGCTAGAGAGAGACGTTCCCCCTCATTTCATGTGCAACCCCAAAGTTGTAAAAAAAAAAAAAAAAAACAAAAAAAAAAAAACCCACCTCCCCTTAAATGTGCTTTGTGCCAAGGAGGATAAAGCCTACATGTTCTTAATCTGCATAAAGAGGGTCCTCATAACTCATGTCTACAGTTTGTGGCTGTGGTAGGAAGGCTGGCAAATTTTATGCATCAGGGACTACACTGACCTGAATATACTCCATGGAGAGTATTATTCAAAAACCATTTTTGAATCACAGAGAGTAACTTAGCATTTGAAATCACACTGTATTTCAATAGTGAAATAATGTCTAGTTAAGGTGTAACAACTGTTCTTGGTGTCTTGGTACTATACCAGCTAGTTAAATGGATCAGGTGGTAGGTACCCTCCTGACAGCTATGCCTCTTTAGAACTCTAGGTTCTGTTACCCGCATATTACTGCTATGAGTACCCTCCAATTAGTTACCTGTCCTTCAGGAAGGGAGAGCTCCACTGTGTTGTAATCCAGCTCACCAACATACATGGTGTTAACAAACACCTGCAGAACAAAGCACAAGAAAGGAGAGCAATTTGTTATCAATTAGACTATAATCCTGTGCTACACAGGTTACTGGAACTCTGTTTGGGGAGGAAACTACCTCTGCTTGGGACTAGAACTCAGGGTCCACATAACAGTGCCACTGACTCAATCTAGGTGAGGGAAAAATTCACAAACCACATTTCTCAGAACATTCAATAATGTGGCATCTAAAGATGCTTTAAGTTTTAGTAGACTTGAACCTCAAGCCAAAATTTACAAATGATAAGGGTTGGGGCTTAGTTGTGAACTGAAAGAGAGAATCACAGTTCTGATGTAGGAAAACGTTCCATTTTAATTCATGGCTAGCCCATTTCCTGCCTGGTTACCAAGACCAAAGCACTGACATTTGCGTGAAGTCAGTCATAGCTGCCCTGTGCGCCTCACCTGTGCTCGGTCACGAATATGGTCCCTAGAATGCAGATGTCCGCCACCAAATATGACAGTCTCGTAGAGCACATATCCATAGGACTGCCCACTGCTATCGTTTAGATGCAGGTTTTCCATGTTAATTGGAAACTCTGATTTAATGGGCTGCAAAGAAGAAACAAGTTTAACTGCAGAAGCAGCCTCTCAGTGTTGACAGGCCACATAGGGGCAATTCATTTTAGACAGGTGGTGCCACTCTCCCACAGATTACATTTACCCTGTAGGCCTCCAGCGGTCCATTCCAATCTGAATTATTCTATGATTCTATGAAAGCTACAGCAATGAAGACAAACATACCAGGAAAGGGTGCCAAGGACTTGCAGAACTGGTATTTCCAGAGAACAGAAGTAGTAAGAGTAAAATGGGTGAGAAAAAAGGTTCCTCTCCTTTGAATATCCTTGACAAAACATTCTCCACCCTTATACTAATGAGATAACATGCCAGTGCACTAATTGTCTTTTCCACCTAAGAAGCAGTGTCTCTTAGTGCTGAAATATAAGGAAATTGATAGTACTACCTGTAAAAGAGATGGTAACACATCCCAGAGAGAGATATATTGATGCAACAGGATGGCACCGTATGATGCCTTACTTTCAATCATGGGAGGGAGAGGCAGAGGCTGCCCTATGTTGCAAAAAAAGAAAAAAAGAAGAAAAAAGATTCAGGAATTATTTCAGAGGGAAAAAAGCCACGCAGGTTTAAGGCTCCTCCAGACCTCCTTTGACCAGTCTTCCCATTGAATTACAGAGCCCCATACCTGCTGAAAAAAGACCTCAAATAAGTGTGAGGGTTGGGTGAGAACCAGAGCAACCACAGCCCCCTATCTGACCCTGGAACAGACAGCAATAAGATATAGCTTATTGCTACAACAAATAAGATATAACTATCCCTAATGGTGTTTCCTTCAGATTTGCATTTATTTCCAGTTTGCTGACATATACTACGTGGTACAGACAGAGCTGCTAAATGCTACCTGCCTGCTGATAGCAGACAAGATATTTGGTATCCCTGGCCCTCCCTCCCATCTTTTGGAAAATGCTCCCAGCCAGTCAGCTGAACAGAGCCACAGGGCTCCAGCAGGAGGGCCAGTTTAAAAAAGGCTGTGATTTAGCACTGTAGGCTAAAAGAGTATTTTGGCTCTTGGATTTATAATTACCAATGATCATGCTGAAGAGCTGTCGGAGCTTGAAAAATTTGGACGTGTAGTCTCCAGCCTCTGTCAGCACAGCATCGTAATCTGAAAAAGAAGCACATATGTCTTAAAAGACATGCAGCATCTCTGGAACAGCATTCACACATACTGTCATCTTAAGAAATAAGAGCCCAGGACAATTTTCTTGGAGTTGTCTGTCTTACAGAAACCTACACCCTTCCATTTGTGTAAATGTGGCTAGACCAGCATGGAGTTACTTAATTTGGAGAGGACCCACTCACTGTAGAGCAACATCCTCCAAGGGACCTAATCTGCATGTGTCCATAACTTCACACATGATAAATTCAACAATGAACAATTCTAGCAAAGGGCTACTGGTATGAAAAGAGCTTTAAGGTACAATTTGACTTGATAAACTTCAAAAACAAAATAGTAGCTTGGATCACCATCTTTCCTGAGAAAGAAGAGCCAGCACGGAGATAACATGAAGCAAAGCCATCATCTGCAACTTCTATTCCCAGTTCAGAATGAGGGGATCCTTCACATCCTGGAATGGGACTAGAAATAGGAAACACTAATGTAAGCCCCCTTTTATACAAGCACTGTGTCTGATCTACGCTCCAACTTGTCCCTCCTCAAAGTGTTGTACTGATCATTTCTCAATGCTTCTGTCTATTGTAGCTAGCCCAAAGGGCAGTGTAAGCTGTGCTATCACCATAGGTGCATAGGCAAGGCAGTAAAAAAACACTCACCATAACTGGTGACGTCTGACTTGTATTCATCAGCCTCCAAAGCACCGCTCATGAAGCCAAAGTTGGTCCCTCCATGAAACATATAGAGATTGATGGATGCTCCTATTTTGAGGATGCTTGCTACAGTATTCACCATTTCTGTAAAGGAAGGCCATAGACCAAAGAACTAGGCTAACACTCTTCCAATAATTTAAAGCAGACAGAAACATCTTGTTCCCTGTAAGTCAAATTCATGCCTGCGTAATTACAGTGATTTCTTTCGCCTCAGTAACGGCGGCATGTCTACTGACATATTGTGAAAGATTTATGCATTCAAATATACCTCTCATACAGGTGAAAAAGAGTAAAACCCTCATGGATTTGAGCAAGAGGTGGCTTAAGTAAAAGAATTGTAAGGACTACTTGATCAGACTCCTAAACCCAACACAGCGATGATCCAGCTACAAAGACAATTGTGGGAGCATGAGACAGTCATTAAGATAGTCTTATATAGCTCTGTTTTCACTGTACTTTAGATGCCCCAGAGATTTTTAGTACCAGTCTTCCTTGCTAATGAGTTTCTAAACTGGAAAGAAACTTGTACTTTCAGAAATGTCATAGTTGCAAGAGGCTTGTTTGCCATATTCTCACAAAAGGTAAATTAATTCTCTCCTAATGAGGAACGATTATTTACTAGACAAGTAATGTCATCATGATAGAGGTTTCACAAAAATTCATGACATTTTTACAAAATGTCAGTAAAGACTTTGTAGGATTTAGGTTAGCCCAGCAGGTTGAAGAGGTGACTTAAGGCACTGGGTTGCATGTTTAATATCAACATGGAGGAGCCTGAGGCCCTGGGATGCTTTGACACTACTATCTTAGGAAGTTTGGTTATCTGCACAAGCCTCTACAGTCTCTCTTAGAGGAAGAGAAAGAAAGAAAGTTTTGAAAAATATAAATAAAGAAAATGCTGCTGTATACCAACATTACTAAAGAAAATCCAGGGCACAGTGTTATCCATTCACTGAGTGATTATTCATTTACAAAGACTCACACAAAGCAAAGGCTACCGCTGGACAGAAAATATAGAAAAAATTGTGTGTTATTTTTATTGGTAGCTCTTTGTGCAGCAGTAAACCCCCTCCATGTACAACACACAATTTGGTGCTCACCATCTGCATCAAAGACATAGTGAGGGCCCCCCCAGTTATCAAACCATCCAGTCCAGTACTCCATTACCATCTTTGGCTGATCTCTCTGTATCAAAACAAAAGCAAAGAATTAAAATGGAGACAGGGCAGTCGAGCTCTCATCCCTATTTTCTAGAGAAGCATTGTTCAAATACAGTTTGGGGATACGGCTTACAAGAGTGGTTTCTTCTCAAGTTGGCAGAAGAAAAAAAAAGAGCTACAGAGCTCTGCACAAGTGAGGAACAAGTTGCTGTGGGCCATCAATGCCCAGAACAGGCAGGCAAAGCAGAGAAGTACTCTACTAGGCACAAAGCAAAAGCTACAGCACATAATCATGTGATACCAAACAATTCTGGATATAGTTGCTTGATAGAGCTGTAGCAAAAAGACAAACCAATTGTCACTGTTTAGCTTCTGCTAGAAATACACATTTATAAATGTCTACTTATCAGCTATGCCACTGCCAGCTGACAGTTTGCAGGTGCATTGCAGCCAACGCTTGCCAAGGTAGGAACAGCAGACCTTAGCAGCTTAATGCCTTTTTAATGCTGCATATGGTGTTGGCAGGAAAGCATTAGCCTTTGCACGAATTAGGTCTTCATTAAAAACGCTCTGCACACAGAGCAATTGCTTCCCATTTGTCACTGCTTGCCAGCTCCCTTACCTCCGGTAGAATTCCACCCAGTCCCATCACGCCGGACAGAAGAGGATGCCCTCAGCCTGCCTGGCACTCCCTGCTCGCGGTATTTATTTCTAGTGAAGACAGTTGTGCCCTTTATTTATTAGGGGCTTTTTCCTATGCTACATGAAGTGGCCAAGCTAAGCAGCATTAAAGAAACTCATGTTTCATTAGGAGAAAACAACTGCAGGTGCCTGTAACAGTCTAATTGCTCCAGGTTCAGACCAGCTCTCCATAATATGTTTAATCAATCAGTCCTCAGTAAACCAAAGAAGGAGTATTATTGTCCTCTGGAATAAGAGACCATAACAAGTGAAAGGTAACACAGGTTCATAATCCTTAAGACTATGAATGACAGGCTTCCTATCTTGTAATTATTAAGTGTGGCAAAGGAGGAGCTGCTTGTATTGGGCCATGTTCCATTTGTGTATTCAGTTTGTGGGGAAGGTGCTATCTGCTCTTCCTTTGCAATTTGTGGAATTTTGTAAGACCTAAAGAAGGTGAAAGCACATGCAGCAGAAACTCTCTTGCCTGTACATAAATAAAGCCAAGTTAAAGTGGCAGGATTAAACTCCAAGTGTAACAATCTTTAGTTTCCGGATTTATGATGGTTATGAAGATAATCCTAGAAACTGTCATTTGGGCAGTATGAAATGAGAAGCTGAGCAAGAACTGCAGTTCCCAAATACCTAGATGTGGGGTCGCAAACCAAGACCCTGAGGCCTCGCATGAAGAAATCTAACTTTTCTGTTCTGGTGGTTCATGTGTTATCCCCCAGGTCTCAAAGGTAGGTCTCTCCAGCTGCTAAACACAGGCCACAGCTGAAAGGAAAACCTCTTAGTAGGTGCTAGAGAACAGCATCCTTAAAACCTCTTTTGATTTCCAGAGAAATCAGCATGAATGTTTTCACTGATTCCAGAAGGACTTAGCCTAATGAGAAGGAAACCTGGAGTATCTGTCAAAACCCTCCCACCAGACTCTCAGTGCTTCATATCTAATGCTGTCCTGGAAAATCTACATGAACAAAGACAAGCTTTTCTGCACCCTACCTGTACTGTGTCCAGATATTTCAGTATCCCAGGTTCCAGTTTCTGAAAGTTAACAGTGGCCAGTGCTATTGAGAAAAGAAGAAGTTTTTATTAATTTAGACACATACAAAATGCTCTCACCTGGGAGAGCATCTCCTTAGGCATCAGCCAGCCTGAGCTCAGGGGGAGCTGCAACATCTTCTGAATCACTAAAAATCCTCCTTGGAAATTTCCCATCAGAGTCTTCTTTTAGAATGCAGAATCTAACTGGACCACAGCACACAGTGGAATACTTACAGGCCATCTTTTCAGCTCTAATGTTCAGAGATAGTAGAAAGAGAGCATCAGAGCACCTCATGGAGTGTCACAAGCCTTAATTAGAGGCTGTAAAGCACTTGGAGATCCTCACATAAAAAGCACCACATAAAGGCAAACTTATTATTAGAAAGTCATATCTGGATGTCACACTGATCTCCCTGGCTTTAGTGACAGGAATCTCTATCCAGGCAATATCTTACAGCTTGTCATGTCTGTGGGGGTGGGTGAGAGAAACCACAATACAAGTGAACCAGATAGAGACTGTAACTGGAAGACATATCTGTGCTTCTGCCCTGGGCAGCATGGGGGAACCAGCAACTAGTTTGTGCCTACTGGATGTATAGCAAAAGTTGCTGCATGGTCTTCAAGCACTAGTGTGGGAAGACCTGTCTGCAGAAGCTGATGCATTACAACACCTGTCTGTGGACACTGATGCATCGGTGTCCCCACCCCGGTACATGTTAGAGCCATTTTCATACTTTCTTAGCCCTCTGTCACACTGATGGCATTTCTTCCAAGAACCTCTGAAATTTCAGAAGCAATGGTGTGATTCTATATTAAAAATTGACTTATTGCAAGATAGCTGGTATCAACCCCAGCCCCTGTTCTGTCAGACAGAGAACTTCAAACAGAATATTTACAGGAGCAAAAGCTGACTTCTCACTATTTATATCCTTGTTTTAATAGGCTGCTCTAAGTAGTGTCCTAAAATGAAGAATTTGGCACAGGCAAACAAGGTGGGAGAACAAAACAAAATGTGGATTTAGCATCTGTGTAATACATTAGTTGGCGGTCCTGAGAGCAAACATGCCCAGTTCTACTCTTGATGCATATCAACAGCACATCATTGAAAATGGAGCAGATGTGTGGAGAACCAGGCCCCAAAGCCTTATTCATCCTTTCCGCATTAGGTAGTTTTCACTTACACACAGTTTTCCACCATGGTGCTTTAGCCATGGCCTGGAATGAATCCAGAGTTTAGATTCTGTCACCCATCAGCTCTAGGAATCGCTGTACTAGATCAGATTAAAGCCATCTGGCTTGCGATTCTTGTCATTGACTAGGAATAGAGGAGGACTGCAGGAGCTGCACAGGTACACTGAGACTGACTGAGATCTTTTTTCCTACAGCATGGGACATCCCAACTATACCTACAAGCATGGATGGGACCACCAACAACAAAACCTTTCTTCCCCATCCCCTGAAACAATACTGCGATCACTGAATAAGGGCTAGGCAACAATATCGTTGTCTCGAGTCCTTCTGCATAGGATGGTTTTCTCTGCAGAACACCAAACTGTTTGTTCCTGGCACTAATGGCAATCCAGAAATGCTTCTTGGAAAGAAATTGGGCCGCCACTAGTAAGAAGAGCAAACAAAATCACAGAATCACTGCATTACGTTTCAACTCCTGTCTGGAGTCTTCCTTATTTTCCTACCCATTTCTACAGTGGATTCTATTCTTTCCTATTTTGTTTTCGTAACCACCTTGCTGCTATATTACTTCGAGCCCTAGTTATTCCACGCATCTGATTACTTGACATGTTGACTCTAATGAACAGGCTGTTATGACATCTAAGAGGCAAATCGGTATCAAAGAGCTCTCAGCATGCAACATGCTGGAAAAGATAACTCCAAACAAGAATGAGCTCTGAGGCAGTAAATATTCCCACAGAAGATAGTGAGGGCTAGATAGGGATTTCCACACCAGCCCTTCTGAACATAAGCTCACTGGCGGGGAAAGAGTGACCCTATATGGTCAAGGCTGGCAACTGCTGCACTCCAGAAAAATAAAATTGAAGAGGACCACCCTACCTGCGGTGAACGACCATGGATTCAGACTTACTGAATTTGTCCTTCTCATGTTTTCATTTAAAAATAAGAGGAGGAAGAAAAGGAGGAAAAAGCTTTCCTTCTAATCATCTCCATGCCTGACATTAGAAAATTAACAGTACTGACTGATGACAACTGACTGATGACAGGACTGCACTCTGCAAACACTTCATTCAGGGAAGCAATTGCTACTCAGGCAGGAAATTGGCAGAAACACCAGAGAGATCACAGGTCAAGTAGAAAAGTAAACCTCAGCTGACCTGGATCTGGAAATACAAAAACCAGTATCACACTATGCGCAAAACGATCAGATTTAGGGAGGAGTGAAACCAAAGCAGCTGCACCTCCATTTCTTCCTAGTGAAAAGAAGGATAGGTGTTAAGCAGCATTTCAGACACTTAAAGGAATTACAATTCTGAAAAAGGAAAGAGAAAAGAGGAAATCCTTCTGCATTATGCGCATCTGATACCCTCTTTTGCCTACCTGAAAGCTGTACACTCCAGAGCAAGCTCGCTGACAACACAGGGCTGGCCTGCAAAGTACGGCTAAACTTCGGGAATGTTAGCTTTCAGAATCTAGGTTTTGATAGACTTTTATCTTTTCTTTTTAACAGAAAAACAGGTATCTTGAGCATAAGTTATTACTATTATTAATTGCTGAGATACTTATGTAATATATACTTAAGTGAAGCAATAAGAAGTAGTAATTTCAGCCTTTTAATCTGAAGGGGAAACATCAAGAAATGCTAGGTGCTGTCATCTTTTCACCCACCTCAGTGGGAGTTACAGATGCTGAGTATGAGACAGAAGGCAGCAAGACATTTAATCTGCACACACGTAAAATCTTTGAAAGCAGCTCTTTCTCCTGCACAGCTCCAAGAGTACTAGTGTGCCTGAGGGTACCAAAAGGTCGCTTCCCCATGGAGCAATCCTGCTGTCACTGTGCTACACCTTATGTTGAAAGGAACACTCCAAACCTTTCTGGGAAGGGCCTGGTTTTGTTCCACAGGTATACCATCCAGCTAAGGGGGTCCCTCCTGTATGCCTGAAGCTCCTCTACCACAAACAGAATATAGTTAATGGGTGCAGCTCGGCTCATGAAGCGTACTGCTCTCATTCAAAGACCACATTCCATCTGCTGCCCTAGACAAAGAAAACCATCTTACCTTGTTCTCCTACAAGCACATACCTCCCTCCACAAAGCCAAATGAGAGCCCATTCTTGTTGTCTGAGGTCATTAACAGTTCCACAATCCCTCTGCTTAACAGAGCCTAAATTAAAAAGGGGAAAGACATTGTGTTAAGGCCTGAGTTTAGTGTTTGTCAGGATATTAAAGGGTTAAAGTATATAACCACCTTCTCTGGGGGTAACAGGACAGGAGCTTGAGGCTGGTAGTAGCTTGGAAAGGGATACTATTCCTTTGACATCTCCCCTTCCTCCTGAAGCTTCTCTTTCCACTTTTTCCAGCTTAAAGACATCTGGAAAATCTTACTTTGTTTTAGAAAGCAGGATCAGTCTCTCACTGACACATCAAATATCAGGATTTTATCTTCCTCTTGGGAAAACTTCACTGCTTTCCTTTGAAAGAGGGGTTCAGGTGGAAGAAAGGCAGCTCACCCTTCCCTTTTGTCTAACAGTGGAAGCTGAAAGGAGAACAGCTGTTTTGCCAATGAATGGATCCACCACGGGACAGCTCAGGTAACTGTGTTCTTGAATAGTCAAGTCTGAATTTACTGGTTCTCTGGCACTCTAAGCTTTTTTAAAACACATGCACACACACGCAGGATTCTTCCTGTTAGGAGTGTTCTCTTACACTTGTACTTTTACAGAATAGTGACTAATATTTGAAATAGAGGTTACAAATTTCTAGTCCCAAATTAACCTCTCTTTTCGCTGTACCCATGTGGGAAGTCACTCCATCAGCTTCAAGGAGCTTTGAAAACAAGCCTTCAAAGTCTTAATCGTAAATTATTAAGTGTAAAACAGTGATAAAGACACACCGGGTCACACAGGAGTTACTGATGTCAGATGCACTAACTAGTTAACATCTGCTATCTATTTAAATAAACCTTTGCATATTGCACATGCCCACACACACTATGCACACAGAATGGACTTCAGTGTTACACCCAGTGTATTGTGCATGACTGAAGCATTACAAAAGAGAACTTAAAGACAAACCCAATTCAAAGTTAAGACAACCTGGTTAGTTATCAACCTGTCATCACTAAATTTATACCTCAACAGATGCTAATATCTGACAAAATTCAGCTACTGAGAGAACTGGAATTTCTAACAAACTTTACTAAGATAATTCTTTGAGGACTGCATTAATACTAAGTTTCTTCCCCTTCCTTTTTTTTTTTCTTTAAATATGGGTGTAAAATGAAGAAATGAGACACTGAAATGCATTACAGGATTTCAGGGTGCAGCAGAGAAACCAGGAATAGAAACTGTGTCAGAGGCAGACACAGGTGTGTGCTTAGCTAATCCCAGCTCATGCACTGCGCATGGAGGGAGGTGCGAATACTCCCTTTCATGGCACAGAGATCTTGGAAAGGGAAGATACTGCACCGAGAGGGTGAGATAAGGACAAAGCTTTCCTTTTCTTTTTTTTTTTTTATGGGTACATTAATTCCAGGAACATTGCAAGATCATAGTGTATGCTACGTGCAGATGTGAAGTAATCGACTTGCCACATTGAGAGTTCAGAGTCCAAACCAGAAAACAATCTAGGAGTTCAAGCTCCCAGTCCACCTGTGCTAACGTTAGATCCTGCTCCAACCCACATCTAAAAGGAAGCCCTGCAAGTCCTTTCCCACATTTTCTTCTTTAACCACTACAATATATTCCTCAGATGTAAGCCACACACAAATACTAGAATATGAGGAATCAGCACTGCAGAAGTACACCCACAGACCTGGCAAGGAAACATTATCTGTTCTGACAAGTCTGTGAAACATTGTAAGCTCTTTCATCCCTAAGACAGGGAAAATCAAGCACTGAGTTGGTGAACTGTTCAAACACAGCAGAGTGCTTTCAGCTCACTCACCTCCATGCCCTATTCATTAAAAGCCATTTACTTACATGCTTTACATGCTGGGTATGGGACATAGGGACGGAAACCATGTACATGTAACAGAAAATTTTGACATCATTTGTTCAGATCACCAATTAACCCTTTAATCTGCTCATATGTACATTTCATATTTAAGCTTCTAATCAGTATTAATTAAATGACTCCACGAGATGGAGGAGCAGGAGCAAGCAGTACTCTAAGCAGATTAGGACTCCTGTCACGATTTCTTTGGTTGAAGAGCCTCTGTATAACTTGTGAGCAATAAGATGACCAGAGCTAGAGTTAACCCAGTTAGCTTTTCACTTGGTGCTCAGGGTGAAGCTGGGGTACCCAAAGGGTTTCAGGAGGATCTGGTAACACTGTAGCAGAAAAGCAGGGAGCATAAAGTTTATGCAACAAACTTGAACTAATAAACATTATCATACAGTTATAGTGGAGAATAGCAGATGATATCATGTTTGAAATTGAGGGAGGAATGGGGTTGTGAAGGTCATCTTTGTTACCCAAAAAAGTTTGAGGGAAGTCAACAGAAATTTTTGAAGACAGAACTCTGCCTTCCCCCCAGTACATTTTTCCTCCATCCCACACAGAAGTGAGTGTACACGCACACGCCACTGGATGAGTAACCTCTCTCATGTTCAGCAACTTTTTTGAGTCCTCAACGAAAAAAAACAAAGAACCTTATGAGACATACTGCAGATCTTGCTGTCATACTGGGACTGAACGAACGAGTCAGTCAGACTCATATTAGATTCATCAGGATAACCAGGCCTCCATGAGTACTGGCCAGCTCTTTATCACTCAGCTGAGAGGCAAGAGCCAGGGCACAGTTTAGTCTCCATTTGACAAGGATATGGGAGGCATTAGGCAAATTTGCCTGCCTGATGCTGAGCTCCAGATTATACAGGTTTAGGAGCATGCTGTCTGTGAGAAGCACAACAGGACCAGCAGGAGACAGGTTCTTGAAGGCCGGCTATGTATTACAGGTGCTCCCCCATTTTCTTATCACCCTCTTCTCTGGAAGATATCAGAACACAGACTTGTCAGTAATGAGAGGGGCAAATGGGGTCTCTTCCACTCCCATAGAAATATCAAGTGAAGAATACCAAGTGAAATCCAGCCGGATTATGCACTGACAGTTCCAAAGTTTTCTGAACATTTTCCTGAAAGTTATTCAGAAGTGAGAAAGTACTACAAGGAAGGTGGCTTATGAAAGAGATTCACCACAGAAACAAATAAATGTGCCAACATTACCATTTTAACATAGGTCATGTAGTTTGGGTCTTTGGCGTAGGAACCATATTCATTCTCCACTTGCACTGCAATGATGGGACCTCCTTTCTTGTACTGTTGGGGGAAGAAAAGGGAGAAGTTGGTCACCATGATTTCTATGCACAACGGATTAGCTAGAGCTGGAGGAGTGACATGGACAACTATAAACCATGCTGGTTCCTAAAGTAAAGCTAGTAGATTTGTTGTTGCTTCGATCTGCTGCTGTTACTAACTCAACACTCATCTCTGCAGCTCACCTGCAGGTAGTCCCCGTTTGGGGACAGAGAGGGTGACAGATTGTACTTGCCTGAAGAGGGACTACGATAGGCATTAGATGATCAAAATAGGCATCCACAGCTTCTGTGAAGCCCTTGTAGGTTGTCCTCAGTTGCATCTCTGGGTCTTGCAATAGCCAGCTATGAGAAAAGCAGCAAATGGAAATTGTTAAGAGACTCATATTCAGTCAAGGCTGCTAGAAGTAACACTGTCCACTGACTAGAAGTCACATTTAGGCAGGAATAACTGAATGTTCTGTATCACTTGGCTTAGCCTGAAGTGCAGGCATGGACAACAGAGTAAGTCAGTGAATGAGACCGCGTGAGGATTATTCTATTTTCCCTCAAACCCACTGCCCAGGCAAAACACATTCAGATTGCAAGTCAAAAGGGCATTTTTCTGCTTCTCCAGAAACTAAAAATCTGAATGTTGAGCTGAATACTTTTCACTTCAAAACGTGAATCCCAGGAACAAAGTTATTGCAGCAGGCATTTATATGTAGATAATGCAGAAGGCGAAGCAGAATCCTGCTTGCTTTTCCTCAGTTGCTTGCAACAGCAGCAGAAAACATTCACTTAAATGACCACTTCTGTAGACATTACCCAAGAAAAAAGGGACAAGTGTGACGGGGACTTCATGTCTATACAGCCCACTGTAATGCAAGAAGAGCCTGAAATCCCTTCTTCCCACTGCTGAAGGAAGCATCCCCCTCAGAAATGCAAGTACCTGGTGTGCACAGAGTGCATTTAGCTAGCCATGTATGCCACAAGCAAAGAAGAAACACATTTCAAGGAAGGGACATTTTTACGGAATCACTTCTACACTAATCCCACTAACTAGGGCTACTCAGCACTCACACTTTTAAATGAGGAGTCCAGATTGCAATTACCAAGCTGTTTCCCTTCTTTTTCTTCTGTATTTTGGGCCTAAGCATAGAGATGCAGGCTCATTTCATTGATTTTCTTGATGCAATTTCATGGACTAAGCTTACCACTCTAAAGGATACCCTGGAATTCCCTGCATTGCCAAGGGCACTCTACAACCAAATGCTTTCTTATAAAATCCCAATCATCATTCAAAACAAAGCTTCAGGTAATTGTTTCTATGGTTTCTACTGCTGATTGACAAGATTTAGTTAACTGATTTGGGGCTAACATAGAAATGGGCAATTTGTTTAAGGGCAGGACAATGCACAATGATAACTATTTAAGCAGAATAAGCTTGCCCCTTCCTTTTCTCTGCAAAAGGAGGCAATAACTGTAAGTACTTTCAGAGGTCTGAAAGTCTCAACTCTTGTATGCTATATGCAGCTCGGTGGGCTTGCAAAAAGCATGGCTTCTTTATGCTTCGGTTTCCCTATCTGAAAGAAATTAGAATACAGCTGTTGCTCTTTGTCAGGTAAAGCTGCAGTCTGATAAAAAGTAAAGCAGTGTCCTGACAACAACTAACACTACACGCATTGCTCATAATATAATGTAGAGCTAGCCACTACCTCTTATCGGGAGTAGCTGTGCTATCATGAGTAAGTCCCTGACAAACCGTCACAGTTCTACCTGAACTCCCAGGTCCCAGAGGCATGGCATTCTGCTTCTTAGCCCCAAGGTTGGTATAAAGCAATTTTCTGCACCTCTTGATACATGCCTAAAGGACTGTGCCCCAGAGGTCTCAATGAAACTCTTCTTCTAGTAAGAAGAGCCTAATTGCAGTAAGAGGCACAATGCACTAAATTTATTTTATCAGAAAGGGCAGGTCACATTTTGTCGAGGACAGGCCACAGCAAAAGTCGCATGAGAAAATGATAAAAATTACAAGAAATAATCCCCAGATTGTATCTGAGTCAAGTGTCTCCACTGAGGTTCATGCTCTGTGAAGGTAAGGAAAACAAGTGATATGAGACCTGGCACTGGTTCCACTGGGATCTAGTAACCAGGCAAGTCTCTGCTGACGTTTTCAACTCAACTCTCAAAGCCTCTTGCCAACAAGCTGTGCGCTTTAGGAGAAAATACAGTAGGTTAGAAAAGTTAGGGGGCTTCATTACTGCCAACTGTATGATATATATGTTCTAGCAGGACTTTTAAAATGGACCTGGGACACAGCAAATCCATACATCCAGTTGCAAAGACTATTCATATTTTAAAGACAGTCAAGTTGCACGAGTAATAAAAGGTGTGTTTCCCAATTCTATTTTCTTGCTGTAACCTTTATGCCATAACACAATTATTAATTTAAAAAATAACTGCTCAAAAATATACTGGTTCCAGGCTTACTATCTCTACTGCTTAGGAAAGCTCAATAACAAAATGGATATTCATCTGCTTTGGGGCACAGAAAATCAAATATTCCCATCTAACAGACATCCATTCTGAATCTTTGGAGGCTCAACTGTATGATCAGAGGTTTTCTTACAAGGCTTGCCTCAACTATCTACACGCTTACCTGGGCAGACCACCAAGGTCCCATTCAGAGCAGATATAAGGTCCAGGACGCAGAATCACCCACAGTCCAATTTTAGCTGCCAGTGAAAGGAAGGCCCTAGAGATCCAGACAACGCAATTATTGTCTGACTGAAGAATCCGTACTCCACGCACTCCTAATACACCTAACCCCATGGAATCTTAGGTACCAGAACCAGAAGAAAACTGCTTGATGAAGCAACTATGCTGGATTGATACTAAACCTGATAGCTCCCAGGACTCCAGAAAGTAGGGGAAGAAATGAGAGTCTCCACTGTCAGATCAAGGTACAGGCTTTGCTTCAGAAGCTGGAAATGACATCTTCATCCTCAACCAACACATACACCCTCCCCTCAGAACATGAGTATTTAATAATAGAATTGTCTGTACCACGTACTCTAGATCCAGGTTTCGACTGAAGTCAAACTTCCCTCTTGCTGGTTCATGAAGGTTCCATGGCACATACCTGAAGTGCAGAATTAGGACAGAGAAATGGCAATTACTGGTCTACATTTAAGTGAAGATCTAAATTAAAAAACAATGCAGATATGTAAAGTACACACTGAAGACAGAGGCTACAGTGATCTTAAGATTCAGGCCACTGTGTCCAGGTATATCTTTCATTCCCCAATGAAAGATATACCTCATCGTGTCAGCATTAAGAAGCCAGTTTCCCAGGATGTTTGACAGACATCCGTTCCAGGTTGTATTTGAGGATATTACAGTGGTTGATGGTTAAAGAAACTCAAATCCCCATTACTCTGTCTGTGCACTACAGTGATCTAGCATAGTTCTCAAAGATGCAGCACTTGGATCACTGTGGAGGGTTCCTAAACACATAGTGCAGGTGTTCCTCCTCATTCCCAACCGTTTCCAAATGTCCAGGCTTGAAATCCTGCTCAAGGACCAAAACTAAGGAAGAGCCACAGACTGCTTCAGGTTGGCACATCACAAAAGAAGAGGGAAGAAACAGCAACTGAGTCAACATGTAGACCAGAGGTGACATCCACCAGCTGGAGAAACACACTGAGGGAAGCAGATAACAGATTAGTAAGTAAACCCAGGAAACAGAAGCAAAAGGTCATGGCACAACAAGGAATTAGTCTTTTCTCATAATTACAGGTACCCAAAGACATTGTTATAGCCCACTGGAGTTAATGACAAAATCCCCAACTACCATGGTCGTGGGGACAGGCTGCTAGGTAATTTCATAGAACACACAGAATTACAAGAAATAATCTTCAGATTTTATCCGAGTCAAGTGTCTCCGCTGAGGTTCATGCTCTGTGAAGGTAAGGAAAACAAGTGATATGAAACCAGAGAGTGAGGACACTTACGTAGTAAGAGTGTTTAAGCCACACGCTTTCATCTTAAGCATGCGATCTTCCCAGTATTCCCTGGGGACTCGGAAATAGTGCACTGAGCCTCCAAATATGCGGAAGGGCATGCCTTCCAGGAGGAAGCGTGAGTTTTCTGTCTGCAAGCCTAGGGTCCTCCCCCATAACCGCAAAGGTATCAGCTCACTCCAGTTGAACCTAGAAGAGAAAGAGAGACATATGAACACCACTCTGTAGTAAAGAAATCAGTCCCCCTAAGAGAGACTGCTTATTTCACTCCACCTGGCAGGATCAGCGCTGACCTTCCTACTTCTAAGGTATGCGCTTTGTCATATACAGCATACAGGTTTTTCGGAAGATTATAAAAGAGATGGAAGCTGTCTCAGCTGTGTATTTAATATTCATTTCCCTAGTAGCTTCTATCCTGTTTGCCCCAAGCTCCTCTAATACGCAACTGAAATGTAGCACTTCTCAGGCAGAGATCACAAAACTAACTTACTGAAAATACAAGATGGGGAAGTTTTCTCTCACAATACTGGGGAAAACCTCAGTAACTCGTGAAATTTAAGATCTGCCTGTTTTTCAGGATGATAACATATGCTGGCTGATTTCCTGATCCCCACTCCAGAGGTAGCTGCATTTCAGTATTCCTACTCTGAATGTCTTGCGGTCGTTCAAAATGGAAGTCTATATAGAAACATAAATTTAATATTAGATGTGGAGTGACATGACAGATTTACAGTAATGAGCACCACTCTGATACCTTTCAATTCAATGCATGGTCGAAATAAAGAATCCTCGCCTGTTCACTGTGAACAGAAAACCTTTTCCTGCATTATATCCATCACTTGGGAAAGACTGAGTCCACGGTCATCGCAAACTTACGTCTGCCTGCACTACTACTGCTGTTAGTTCCATGATATGTTATTTGCCAAAAAAATGGGAGCAAATGAGATACCAGGTTCCAAAGCACTTATCAGATTGAATATTCATGGTATCACAGCTCCATTCAGATTGGTTCCTGCAGGCAAGAAACTACTTCCTATTGCCTCACGACGCTCCTGATTTCATTGTTTGAATCAAGACAACATTTTATCAAGTAGTCCGGATCCAAAGCAGTTACACTGCCTCCATCAGACTACCCCAATTCCATAAATCTGAATCTGCACAAGGCTTAGACAATAGCAGCTTGTTCCTCTGAGACGTCATCACAGCCAGATGCAAGAAAATGAATTCCAGTCCCAAGCCAGCAAGACTGACCCATACATTAGAGAGAAATGTCATGTTTGGAGAGGGAAACATCTAAGCTTCTGGCTGTTTTCTAAACTAAGCATAGAGCGGGTATTAGCAGAAGGTAAGGACTTCTCAGAACTCATGGCTTAGAGGGACTGGTCACCAGGAGCCTGCAGTGATTACCTGTCCTCTGACACAAGACAAGGACACTACGGGGGAGCTAAATCTAAGACTTCTGACATATCGTACGGGCTGGCTGACAAGCACAGAGGGTACCTGTGTAGCACAGCATTCTCACAGGTGTCTGAAACAACCGGCAGCAGGCAAGGGTAATACCTGGAAAAGGAAGTCTGGATTAGACATCACTGCCTTCAGTCAATGAGCATTCAAGTGGATTCATTGTCAAACTATTTATAAAAAATAGCGCTAAGCAAGGGAATAGCAGCATGTTCCAATCAGAACCTGGTGCAGCAAGGGCAGAGCTAGGCTTCTGTGAAGACAGTGTAGCTCTAATTACGAAAAATAAGCGTGAAATATATAGTTGTTGTATTTAAAGGGAGATTGCCTGAATAGGAAAAGAATCAAAAGTGCTCAACTACACAAGAAAATGGGTAAAGCTAGAGAATAATGAGTCAAGACTAGGAAATCAGAGCATTGCTTCCAAGGAATCACTATAAATTTTAACAGCAGGGGAGGTGTTTCTCAATCTACACGCAGAATATTCTGTGGCTATCTACCTCTCTACCCTGTTAGAGTTATTGCAGTCCCACACATACTTCAGTTTTCACAAATCAGCTCTCGAAATAGCAGCTGTGCCTCTTTCTATTGTTTGGTGGCAATCCTGAGGTAGAAAGCTCAAAGGGGACAGGAAATGTAACATTCTGATTCTGAAAGTTTAGGCTGGAAAGAAACTAAGTTTTCAATCAGTTTCTGACCTAGATAAAGCCCTAAATTACACCTGCACACAATACTAATGCTAACCGTGCCACTGGTGGTGAAAGGCGTCCAGCCCTCAGGAAGCATATGTGGCCAGATAAAAATAAACAAATCACTTAAGCTTATCTTCTTAATCCTGGACATAACTTAGTTGGCAAGTTCTCTTTGAGTTTCCTGCCCTAAAAACTCCCTGCCTCCAGTGTTTTCTGTCACCACAGAAGACTGGTAGAAAGCCCCCAGGCCTCACAGCTTCCTGGAGTGTGCAATGGAGACAAAGATTTTCCACAGATTATCCTGCATATCCTGAAATACACATCTCTCACTAGGATATGTTCAACTTGCTTCTCCTGAAAGAAAATTGTATGACTCAGCAGAGCTTCACCTTGTTACCCTGAGCTGGATTTCCATAGCACAAAGCCCACCTGGGCTCTGTGCTGGCTCTTGAGAGCAATGTACAGCTCCCAGTAGATTTCTTCTCACTTCTGTAATGAGAACAGAGGCTTCAAAGAACCTTTTCTGGACATTTTCCTAGAGCTCACTGGCCTACTTTGTCCCCCTGCAGCCATTTCCTCCCTGCTCTAGTGAAGTCTGTTTTTCTGATTAATCTCCGCGTTGCCCCTCTCCTAAAAAGTAATGTCATTTCTGAACACTGAGAGGCCTCATCAGGGAGGTGCCACAACATGCACATTGTGCAACTAGGTCTCCCTCCCCGTCACCGTACACGCAAGCGCACACCACCACCTCTGGACAGAAGTATTTCTAGCCCTCCGTTTCAGATGGGTCACAGAGAATCCTTGTGCATTTTGCAGAGCATGAGGAGCCTGACCGGTCACTGGGACTCCCATCAGGACACAAGCCGTGAAGCCAGGGCAACAACTCAAGTGAGTCTGCACTGTAAAAATTAGCTTTAGATTACCAAGTTCCCTAGAGCAGCAGCTTTGAAACTGGGTTGGACAAGTTAGTCCTCAACAATCTGTCTTTATAAGGCCTAAGCTGAAGTGCATACACTCCAAGGGGAATAGGAAAGTCAGCGGTTAATTCCTAAACCAGACAGCTATACTAATGCATTTGTGTCTGTAAAAAAAAGCCTGGATGAAATCCTCTCTGCATGAGATATATTTAGCTTTGGTATTGCTCTACAACATACGCAGAACAGTTGGGAGAGAAAGCTAATGGAAAAGAAAGAGAGAGTCATAATAGGGGGGAAAAAACATGGAGATATTAGCTTTCTTTGGCAATACTAAAGGACACGCAGACATGGATGGCCTCAGAGGACAAGGGACTCTACAGTTAATCTGTAAGCTCTACTTAGATCTGCCTCAGAGGACTTGGCTGTTTATTCTGGGCTTCCTCTGCCCAGAAAAAAGTGAAAGCTTGAAGTTGGACACACTGCTCACTGTCTTTTCTGGCAACCAAGGTTCTGCCTCTATCACACCAGGCCCAGGTACAGGTTACGACAGCTTGGATAATGATCGGTGCATTTTATAGTTCAGTTTATTTTCAGGTGAGCTGAGCCTGGTAAAAAACTGGATACCAATGAATATGGTGTTTAACGCTGTTCCAGAAGGCTCAGACGTCTATGCTTTTATCAGGTATTAGTTTGCAATAATCCTCTGCGAAGAACATATGTGGCACAATTCCAAGACCAACTATAGAAGAATTTTGCTTCCAATTAGGCAAAGAGTAGTCAAGGGCTCTCTACGGCTTTGAAGATCAGGCAACTTCCTACTACGATTTTAAGGACCCATTATGAAGTACCCAGGTTATACAAAAAGATCTGGATGATAATAAATAAACACATCTTCCCTAGCCTGAATATCATCTCCAGTGCTTTGCTGTTAGGGACAACAGGACTCAGACCAAAAGGCTGCTGTCACTTGGCCCTGAGGCTACTTTACAGACATATACCTCTTGCTGAAGTGCAAGACACATGCTTGTCCAGGAAGGAGCTTTGCTCTCAAAAATAACGTGATCTAAAACACACAGGGTCTACACTGGAATCTGGAATAACTTCTTGTTACTTAGGAGTGGGCTCTACGGGAACAGATGTTGGCCTCGAGTGTACAAACAGGACCAAAAGTAAAGAAAAAAGTTGATAGTTTTCTGAAAGGATCCAGATAGGCAGGAGCTACCCAAAACTGAAGAGAGAGGAAAAAAAGCTCTGATGTGAGCACATAAGATACCCGTGGCAGTTTCAAAGATGGGCTGGATCTGACAGAGCAATTGATTTGCAAAAGCGCATCATCCATCAAAGAGCTGAAATGATGTAAAACCTTACAAAAGCCAAAGTCCCCAGGGATAACATTAGCCTAATGCAAAATCTGATTTATTGCGCTGGCGATAGGTCTTTCCTTATCCATTACTTTTTATGATGGACAAGAAATTGTTATATTACACGTAACATTTATTTAAAGCTTTTAAATCATTTCTACATGGTTGTAGCATTACTCCCCCCAGTCCTTCCCACCCTTGTCCTGCTGGATGAGTGCTTTCTGTCAAGGATTGATTCAGGGCAGCACGCTTTCCTTCTCTACGCGTTCCGATAAGAAAAAAACGTTGTTTTGATTTTATCAAGTTGCAGTAAATCAGGAGTGGGGTTTTTTTGTTTTTTTTTTGTTTGTTTGTTTGTTTGTTTTCCTCAGGCAGCGAGAAGGCAGCACAAAGTTTTCGGGACGTTTTCCCGTCAAAAGGAGCCTCTATTTTCACGCCAGCGCGGCCGCTCTCGCAGGTCAGCGGCGGCCGCAGCGTTACACCTGCGGCGCGAGGCTCCCGCCGCCCCGCGCCGGCTCAGCGCACCGGGCGCCCCGCCGCCAAGAGACGCCGACTCTCAGCCTCGTTTTGCCACAGGACCTTTATTCGCCGTTTGGTCTTTTTTTCCCTTTTACGCTCGTTTTCTGGCCTCTCCCTCCCGCGCTCCGCACCGACAGCCGCGGGAATCGCCGCCCGCCGCCGCGCCGCGGGGCCCCCCCGAGCCGCCCGCCTCGGGCAGGGCCGGACCCGCCCGCGCCGTCAACACCCGCCCGCCGGCACCTGCTGCGGGCGGCCCGCTCCGAGCCGCTCCCCCCGCAGCCGGGGCCCACGGGCCGCCCGCGCCGGCTCCCCCTCAGCGGCAGCGGCGGTGCCACCACCGGGGCGCCCCCCCCCCGGCCCCTTCTCTCTCCCCCCCGGGCGGCGGGAGCGGGGGCGTGGCGGCTCTCACCTGCGCAGCAGCAGCCACAGCACGAAGATGAGGAGCGCGACGCCCCCGAGGCGGCGCTGCCGCCGCCCGCCGCACAGCCACATGGCGGCCGGCCGCCCGCACGGCCCGCCGCCGCCGCGGCCCCCGGCCACACCGCCGCCGCCGCCCCACCGTTACCGCGGCCTCCGGCCCCAACGCCGCCCGCTCGCTCGCCATTGGCGGCGGGCTGCCGCGCCCCGCCTCCCGCCGCTCGCGGCGCCTCGGATTGGCCGTCTGCCGCCCGCCCGCAGGGTGGGGCGAGGGCGCGCGGCGCCTCGGATTGGCCGCGCCGCTGCCCGTCACGCGGCGGGTGCCCCCTCCCCAGAGCTGCGAGGAGCGGCGGGGCCGGGTGCCGCGGAGACGAGGTAGGAGGTAGGAGGGGGGAGGGGTCCCGCGCGCGCGCGCGCGCCGAGCCCGGGGAGCCGTTACCCGCCGCGCGCCGCGACCGTTACTCACCTCGGCGCCTTGCGCGCGGCGGCGGCGGCAACGGTCGGCGCCCTGCTGCTCCCCTCAGGCGCGGCGCGGCGGCTCCCCGCCGCCGGTGAGGCCGCCTGGCGGCTCTTCCTCGGTGGCGGCGACCCCCGGGAAGGGCAGCCGTAGCTCTGAGCTCTGCGCCTGTCCCCGCCGCGCACCGGGAGCCCCGCGCTGACAGGGCCGCAGCCCCGCCGGAGGCCTCGACGCCTGCCGGTGACTGCTTCTACATAAAGCCTGAGGGCTTTTGCCTTCAGCTGCCCGCACCGCCATGCACGCCAAGTTCACTTTGCAGAACGTGCAGGAAAAGGAGGAGGGAACAGACCTAAGGGCCCATTAGCAATGGCCTTTTATCACTAGTAAGTATAATCTAAGGTCAGAAAACGCCTGTAGCTGACACTGAACAGCTCCTCTGCCCCTCTGCCCCTGTCAGCTCCTTTCCCTATGCCATGTACTAGGCACGTGGTGGGAGGGGAAAGAGGAGCTGGTTCTCATTTGAAGAGGCTAACACAGACCCCGTAATTAGGGGGGAGGGAAAAAGTTGAACTTTTTTTGCAACTCCCTACGTGGAAAACCTTCTCTGCTACCTCTGGTTAAGAACTTGAAATATTGCAGAAGAGAATTATCAGAACCTCTGATGCAGTTAGTAAATTTATCACCATGGCTTTATTGATTCCAAGTCTGAGGAAAAAACAGTTGAATTTATCAGTATTTTTACTCCCTCTACATTGTGCACAGCAGGGAGTACTAATCTGAGACAACAGCGTTCAGAAGTTTCTGTGCAGGACCTTATTTTTTGACTTGTACCTCTGCACTGCAAGGCTTCCTTGAGATAGAGAAAGCACCAGTATCTGGTGGGAATAGGCAGAACAAGCACTTGGCACATTAGGAAAAATGTGCTGGAAAAAGAGAAAGAGGAATGCTTCAATTAAAAAGCCATTGTGTTCAGCAAGTGATTAGAGCTGCAGTGTTTGGGCTAACTTGTCCCCAGTGGTGCATTCAGCACTTTGGAGGACAGGCTTTTAAACAGGACAAGTAGTTGCCTGGAACTAATGTTTCATTGATAAAGAGGAACAGTGCTATGCAATTAGGTTGCACCTCCACCTCTGCCTGAAGTGCCTGTTCCAGTCCTGACTCAGCAGAGATGACCAAGAAATGCAGTGTTTCTCTTTCCAAGAGGGATGGGTGGCAGCAGCCCATGTGGAGACATGCTCTTATTCACTACTGTGATTTATATCTTTAGGCTGCACAATACTTCCCTAGTAACAGCAGCTCTGCCAGGCACAGAGTGCAGCTGTGGTAGCACGTGGGTGGTGTCCAGCTGTGCTTGGGGTAAATATAAGCCAGAAAGACTGTTTCCACTGGGGTATTCCCCTCTCCACTCCATGGGGGAGAGCTGGTGAACAGAGGAGGGAAATAGATGATGCTGCAGCAGATGAAGCACATTAAGGCTGGAGAATAGCTCCTGGCTTCACTCCTGTAACAGATTCCTGGCCACAATCATCCGCATCACCTCATTGGTACCTGCAGCAAGATGAGGGTGCAAAAGAAATACTGTTAAGAGATGATCCAGTTCTGCCCCCAATGAAGGCAAAGAAAATTCTTCCATGATCTGCAGTCTACAGCCTGGAAAAGCTTTTCCCAGAGGGAGAACTTGAGGTGGCATTTAGTAGGTGTTGGGGCAAAATATAACTGCCAAGTGCCAACAATTTTCTCAGGAAAGGCTTCAGGGTTATAAGTGCTGGTGCTCCTTTTTCTTTGGGCTTTGAGAGGATGAGGGCAGCAGACATCAAACAGAACTCAGTATATGCCAACACCCAAGTTTTCTGCTTTACTATGTAACACATAACGTCACACAGAAAGAAAGACTGTAGTCCCACCCAGTTCAGGCAACATGATGGCCCTACCAGGTACCCTCATTCTAGGTGAAGGGAATTCAAAGAAGGGAAAGTAAAATGGTTAGCCAGCTGAATCGAGATGAGAAAAGGCTGCTGTACACACAGCTAGGCTCAGAGACTTAGACACACAAATGTCAGAGACTGAAGATAGGCCAGAATCACAAGAAAGGAATTGTTGGGGGTGTGTCAGCACATGTCTGTAGGACTAATGGAATGAAATTAGACAGAGAAACTGCTAACATAAAAGCTAGAGATCTCCCCCTGCCGTGAGACTCTTAAAACACACCCTAACTTCTCCAAAGACTTGGTGGCGAGAATACATCAAGTGCTCTTGGCCAAGGGGTTCACACACCTGACACCACCAGAAGACCTCATGCCCACAGCAGAACTGGATTCTGAAACCCTAGAATCACAAGAGTCATGTAGGAAGGGACCTCTGGCAGACCTGTTCTTCCCCTGGCACACAGCCTCGTACGCTGCTAGTAAGAGCTGCTTCTTTTACCTTCCAGGATCTGATGGACTCTGATGTCTCTCACAAACTGCTGCACAGCATAATCCTTCAGGTAGCCATAGCCCCCGTGCATCTGTAGAGCCTGGTTACAGATCTAAGGAGGAGATATCATCGCATTGCATGGTGCTGAGGACAAGTCAGTGGCAGAAGCTTGGTAAGACCCCAGGAACTGGGGTTCAGTTTTCTTTCTGGTCACCTAATCTCATCTCTCACTAGAGGCTGGTTTGACAGCAAGGAGCCCCAGTCAATGCTGCTCTCAGTGCTACCATGTTACCTAAGTGCCATTTCAAATTGAGGCATTTATGGGAACACTATAGCATAGAAATACCCAGGAAATGCTTTACTTCACCAAGGCAGTTTATGCTGCGTTTCCAGGGAGCTACCGATGCAAAAATCAAAACACCAGATCACCATCTAGCGGTCAGTTGGGGAAAATCTGTTCAGGCTCTGATTTCTAATCATACATGACTCCATGCCTCATTATCTAGCAGCTTGTGATAGAAAACATAATAAATAGGTAGTAAAAATCCAGAGGGCTGAGAAAATACAATAGCTTCTAAATGTTACTAATCTAGGAAGATTCAAGGTGCAGACTTGTAGGAAGTAGTCTAGGAAAGAGGAGACCTGAACTGTGGAGAAACTAAGATTGTGGCCTCCACAGGATGTAAAATGCAGTCCTGTAAAACATTTTGGTCCTGAAATGAGGCTTCTGGCTTACTGAACATGCTCAGGTCTGGGTCCTGCAGTGTCAAACTTCTTTCTGACATCCTGGGCCCTAAGAGGGGTCTCCAAGCTTCTGGTTATGACACCAACTGAGGTTTGAGGAACCTACCGCAAAGCATTCATCGGTAGCAAAGAGTTTGGCCATGGAGCACAGCACAGCCGCGTCCTCCCGTCCCTCCTGCAGTGCCTGCGCTGCATTGCGTACCATGAGCCGTGCTGCCACCAGGCGTGTTGCCATCTCTGCCAGCCTGAACTGCAGGTACTGCCAGCACACAGCATGAGGAGAAAAATTAGGTCACCATCTTCAGAGGGGCCTGTGTCCTGAACCACATCCCCACTGCCTTCATGCAGGTCTCAGGCCTGACACACTCTCTTACTCAGGAAAAGTCCGTTCCTGACATGAAGCTCAGATCTCCCCCTGTCTCATTTGCAGCCTCTATCTCTTCCTCCATACAAGACTTCACGTTGCAGCTGACTGATAGGTGTCACACCTGCACAAAAGCCCTCCCCTCCCACCTCTTGCCACCCAAACCTCTCTCTGAAATAGGTGCTGATGATAAGAACAGTCATGCTGGGGAGAGTTCATGGCTATTGTAGGCCTGATTTCTCCCAGGGAAGACCTTGTGAAGCAAGAGGGAGCTCTGGCTGCCTGCCCAGCCAGGATCAGGAAGAACACAGTTCCGGGAGTGCAAATCTGGTAGAGGAGTTACCTGATTGTTGGCCAAGGGCTCCCCAAACTGTTTGCGGACAGTGAGATGTTCCTGGGCCAGAAGAACAGAGGCATGAGCAGCTCCTAATGAACAGGAAGCTGGTGGGAGAAGTCAAGGGCACAGAGTCAATATGAAGTTAAAGCAGACTGACAGCAACATGATCCTGGCCCTCCTCCCTTGGCTCTCAGCAATTTTTTTTTCTTACCAATGTTTATCCTGCCTCCATTCAGCCCCTTCATGGCAATGCTGAAACCCTGCCCTTCAGCTCCCAGCAAGTTGCCGACAGGAACAACACAGTCTTCGAAGATCACAGCCCGTGTTGGCTGGGAATTCCAGCCCACCTGGGAAAAAACACCCAGACTGCTCGAGGGGCACCAAACATCCAGCTCCCCAGCAGAGAACTGCTCAGCCTACTTTCAACCCCTTCTTCTCATTGCCAGACTGTCACAGAGCACCTCTGGGCCGGCGGTGTGTGTGGTTAGGTCTCAGTGTGCTCAGTCAGAAATCGGGATGCGCGTAGTTACAGAAAAGGCACAGATCCAAAGAATCTGGATATTCCTGAGATTAAAATCTTTCACTTACCTCAGGGCAGGTATTGCACAAATTTCCCCAAACCTAAGCAGGACTTGGCTTGGGAACAACAAACCAGGGCCAGGCTGGGACTCCGGTCCCATCTAAGAGATCCCCAGTGCTTTGCACAGAGTGGCCTCTCTCTGGCCTGCATTTCCCTCAGGTACACAGGAAATAAAGAACAAGCTTCTTACCTTCTTCTCTTTCTTGCCAAAGCTAAGCCCCGGTGTCCCCTTCTCCAGCACCACGCAGGAGATGCCCTTGGGTCCTGGGCCTCCTGTGCGACACATGACCACGTATACATCTGTGTCGCCACCCCCACTGATGAAAGCCTGCGGAGGGGCACAAGAAGAAGGGGTCACCTATCGTATGCTAACACTGAGCCTGCAGCAGCAGCTGGGATACAAAGACTGTTCCAGGCGCTGCCTAACAGACACATCTGGAAGTATCAGAAGCAAATTCTGTAAAGCAGAACTTCAGCTGCACCGCAGGCAGAGCTACCCAACAGCAAGATCTACTGAGTCACAGCTGAGTGGCACAGACCCCACTGCCAGGAGATATTCAGGCACCCAACTGGACTGAGCTCTGGTGAATGCTCTGCAGAGCATGTCATACCTTGGGAGAAATACAGAGAGACGAGGAGACAGTATGTTCTACATGGAAAGGGAAAGGATGGTGGGACCCAGGCTCCCTTGTGCATGCAGCACCATATAACAGCTTTAGGATGAGCAAAGAGGTACCTTAGAGCCATTCAGGATGTAGGTGTCCCCTTTCCTCTTAGCTGATGTCAGTAGGGAAGCTGCATCACTTCCGCTTCCTGTTCGGGAGGTAAGAAAGCAGCCAATGAAGCAACACGTCTCTAAAACCTGCAAATTCTCCTGGGGTTCATACTCTGGGACACAGGTTTGTACCACAGTCATTTCAGCAATCATCACCCTTCCAAATTTCCCTGTGATTGCCCAAATGAATAAGAGAAGGATCTTATTGCCTCTGGCTCCCAAGAATGTTCATGTCCAGGAAAACCATGCTGGCAGTGAGGGAAAGGAGAAGATTTTTTTGTTCAGGATGCTCACCTGGCTCAGTCAGGCAATAAGAAGCAAGTTTCTCCATGCTACAGAGCGATGGGCAGAACCTGTGTCTCTGTTCCTCATTCCCAAAGGTGTCAATCATCCAAACACACATGCTGGAGCAAGAGAGAAGGAGCAGCATTGTAGGACATGCATATGAACACAGCCCTACAAGGAAGATGAGTCATACAAGAGCATGTCTGACTGAACAGAACAAGAAAGCTCCATGGGGTTCAGTCAAAAGCACTGAGGCTTGAAAGCTTATCGCTCCATCTCTGCGGCAGTTCATCTGAAGTACCCCAGGAGGCAGCCCTCCCTCCTCCTCCCACCAACACACTGGAATGGGACAAGCTGACATGCCACAGCGGCTGGGGGGAAGGAGATCTGCCTTCCAGTGGCCACAGACTCACTGCTCTGTGGAGCTGAACATGCCCATTTAAAGCGTCAGCATTCCCTCAGCACTAAGCACCACTGTCTCTTAGGAAAGTTGTACCTGAAGAAGAAGGCATCATCGCCCCATCTTTCT
This sequence comes from Dromaius novaehollandiae, assembly GCF_036370855.1. Classification (NCBI taxonomy): domain Eukaryota; kingdom Metazoa; phylum Chordata; class Aves; order Casuariiformes; family Dromaiidae; genus Dromaius; species Dromaius novaehollandiae. The sequence continues at coordinate 5,593,594 of NC_088118.1, forward strand.
GTGCAAAGTGTGCCCTTTACTGAACACGTCTGTACTACCTAGCAGGATGAAGCCCTGATATCAACTGGTGCCTTTGGACTCTGTCACAGTATGACCAAAGCAGCAAAGGATTTTTCCAGGCAGGTTACTATCTATAGATGGTTTAAGTGGAAGAGCAGGGAACAGAATCCAGGACTTGATCCCATCTTGCATGCCACAAAGCTAAAATTACTTCTTGCTGGCATCTCAATTTTTGTAGCCTGTTTGTTTACTGCAGTCAAGGGATTCTTACAGTGACACCTCTACTTGGGGTCCCAACTTTGGATAATAAGCAACATCAAGAAAGCTGGCTCTAGCTGGATTTAGAGCCCCCAAAACAATCATGTTTTTCAGCCAGGCTGGCACCATCCACCACTCCGCAGACACACTCACTTGTGGATGCTCAAATAGGCAGTGGTGCTGGTACATCCTGTTGATAAAGCTTCAAAGATTATGGAGGTATCAAGTCGTGACAATCCAGAGCCACCGACATCTGGTTTCACATAGATGCCACCAAATCCGAGCTGGGCTGCCTTCCGCATTGCTTCCACAGGGAATATTTCCTATTGGGACAGCCAGTGACATCACAAGTGAATATTCATGATCAACTTCTGGTATATCTAGGCCACCAAGTCCAATCCCAAACTCCTGCGGAGTTTAAGAAGTTAGTTGGGTGGGTTAAAGCATGGGCAGCTCCTTAGACAGATACCATCTTCAGGAGTAAATGCAAGTTTTCAGATGACTGTATAGCCTAACTAGGAAAGCTTCAAGGCAATTTCTGATGGCAGCCCACCCCAGCTACAGTAGCGTCTTCAAAAAAAGTCTCTATAGCTGGAATTACAGCACTGAGGAGCCAGTGCAGGAATCCCTCTGAGGAGGCCTACAGACAATAACATCCTAAGGGAGGAAAGAATTTGAGCAGTGCAACCCTTCCGAAGCTGTCATACCTTTTCATCCCACTCGGCCATATGGGGAGCCAACTCCTTGGAAGCAAAATCAAAGGCAACTTTTTGGAATTCCTTCTGCTCCTCAGTCAGGCCAGCAGAGGCTAGAAGAGCAGGAACAGATCAGATATGTGCCCACAGCAGGGAAAGCGAGCACCACCACCTCTCCCATACAGCAAACAAACTCAGGGTGTCCCTCAACTTATGCATACAGTTCAGGGTCTCTGCTGCAGGGACCATTTATCTGTTCCTTGGGATCATCATGAAGTGTTCTGGGAGGGTTCCTTCTTACGACAAAACACAGCCAAGGTCCCAGCTATGTCTGTCTGCTCAACACTAACTACATTGCAAGACTGGGACAGGGGCTGCACAGTCCACTCCAGCTGACACTCCATCTCACTAGGTCTGTGCTGCAGAATTACAAGGAAACAGCCCCCTGACTTCAAAGCGGTGACGGTTAAAAGCAAACAACAACAACAACAAAAAAAACCCTTGCAAGTTGCAGTTACATGCTGCATTTAAAAACTCCTGCTTTGTTTGCACATAAATACAACATTCTTTTTATAATTCCTCTCCTAAAATTCATCCAGATGCTGCTTCTTCAGTCCTAACTGTAGTTGCATTTAAACATTGAAGCAATTCATCTGACAAAATAAACTGTTCTGAAATCCTTTAGGAGAAAACAGGCTGGGACACAGCTGTTATTTTGGTAACCAGAGATCCCATTCAGAGATCGGAAGATGACTTCAACCACCGGATAACTGAGACTTACAAGTACAGTACAGACAGTCAGAAGTGCCTTCCTAATGTACCTTTCGCAGTGTCTTACTGAGGCTTTTTGAGATACTCTTTGGTTCACGGTCAAGTTGCAAAGACCACGAGGCTCTAGGGCAGGTGCAGGGAAGGGGAAAGGGCTTTGGTTGTGGGGACACGGCAGGGCACGGCATGCACCTTCCAGGCGTCGGGGCAGCGCTGCCAGCCGCGCCGCGGTGCGAGGCCGGGCCTGCCGTGGGCTGCACGGCCCTGCGCGCAGCCGCCGCACGAACACCGGCAGCCGCCTCTCGGCGGGCGGCAGCCCTGCTTCGCCGCCCGGGGACCGGGAGGCCCGGGAGCGCCGGGGTGGTCTCCCCCGAGACGGCCTCCCCCCGCGGGGGCCCGGCTCGCCCCCGCGGCCCGGCCGCAGCTGCCCCGCGGGGTGCGGGGCGGGGGCCGGCGGCTCCCTCCCGCCGCGGAGCCTTACGGTCAATGCAGGAGGCGATCGGCCGGCGCCCCGCCGCCGGGCGCCGCAGCAGCAGGGCGCCCCAGCGGGGAGCCGCTCGCCAGGCCATGGCAGCCCGGCGCAGCGCGGCCGGGGCACGCCGGGAGCCGCAGGCCGCGGGGGCGGCGCGGCTGGACCACAGCTCCCGGCAGGCGCCGCCCAGGGCACGCTGGGAGCTGTAGTCCTGCCTGCGCGCTTACGCATTGGCTGCGGGAGGGAGGCGAGCCTTAAAGGCAATGCCTTTTTTGCATAACGGTTACTGACTTCCGACTTCAATGGGGTGGGGGACGGCGTGTTTCCTCCTCCTGCGCTGAAGCTTGGGCAGGGCAGGAGCATCCTTTCCCCCAGTCCGAGGAGAGGGGGCAGCCGCAACCAGAGCTGGTGAGAGGGGGAGCTTGGGCCTGGGGCGGGAGGGATGGGAGAAGCTTGGCACAGGAGATGGAAAAGTTGATGCCACCCACTCTGGCAGGAGGAGGCCAGGTCAGAGCCAGAAAACTTCTGACAGGGGCTGCTGGCAGAAGGGGGCAGGGGTTGGACCCGCCAGCTTGCTCCCTTTTGTCAAGAGGCTTTTGCATGCATAGCTCTGAGCAGCAAGCTGAGCCAGACAGCCCCAGAGCGAGGCTGGACCAAGCTTTGGAAACAAGCTGTTCTCACTTCCTCGACAGTGCCGTTCCCCTTCCATAGCAGGGAATGTCCACGCTTAGGGCAGGCGCCTTCGGGACTCTTCTCCACCAGCTGCTCTGTCGAGGAGAAAAGCAGCCCTTCTGCTAACGTCCATCACAGCACTGCTATGGAGGCCGGCCTGGCTCCAACACGCCGAGGGTGTGGTGCTCAACCAGTGCCAGGATTTGCACTGATGCAGGAAATGGTGCTGAGAGAGCCCAGGCTGAGCTCAAGGAAGGAAATGTATCTACTCTCCCTTTACTGTACAGCTTTCACTTTTCCCTCTCACAGATCACTGTCCTTTTTTCAGCTCGCCTGAATAAGCAATAATTCTTTCTTCCTTCTCTCATTCAGCAGGTGCTTCTCAGTGAAGAGAATATAATTTGAAGAGACCAGAGATGCCTTGGCCAAGCAGAAAGAGAGACAAAGGAGCAGTGGCAGGTCTGTGCAGACAACCTAACTAATTCAGCATCTCTCACTTGAGGTTCCAGGTTATAGTGAAAGTACAGACAGTCATTTTAATTGTCTGTCTTTCAGAGCGACATGTCTTATAGACAGCATTTCCTCTGTAAAAATGGGCTGAGCATCCATGTGTGACTGAGACAAGTCTAACAGACATACAATTGGGACACTGAGGTATTCTCAGCACAAGACAGTTAAGAAATGTAACTCATTCCCATTTATGACGTGCTTTCGGATCCTACATGTTAGGGACGATCTCAAAGTATACCACCGTGGTAGCAAGAAAATAATGAGGCACCATTTGCAAAAAAAAGAGTTGTGCTTGAGGCAACATTATCTCATGCTTAAGGCATAAGATTTACACAGTAGTTTGTGCCACTCATCTGCTGCAGGAACTCAAGCAAATAACTATCTTCTTACCCTTTAATCACTTGTCACTAATTGTTTTTGTTTTCTGGGTCCTGAACAAACAGAGATATGGATCACCTCTGAACCACTAGCACAGTGGAGGCTTAATCTAAGGCTTCCAGCTACTGCAGTAATTGAAATAGCTTGCTTTGCTGATGAACTTTCCTATTATTCACCAAATTCACTTAAATCAACTTTGTTGTCTATAACTCTGCTATTAATAATAATAAAAAAATCAACTACATCTCACTGGCCTGGCCTCTTCTAGCTTTTTTTAGTAAACCCAAGTATAAGCAGAATTATGATTATTAAAAACTACCTTTGTGCACACCACAAAAAAATCCTCATTTCAGACATGAGTTAGAAATACTCAGTAACACTGATGAGTAATGCTAATACCTTAAACCTAGCATCTGAGGCCCACCGAACTTCTGCTGCAGGCAAATATCAGTATGTGAAACCATTTTGGACAATGAAATTGTTTCAGCACCAGTCCTTATCAGAAACCAAATGTGTTTTACCTGAATGGTCCTTTTTTGCTGTTTCTTTTAAGATAAAAAGGAGCCTGATGCTAAAATAGCCAAAACTGAGGAAACTCAGAAAAAAGAGGAAGAGGAGAAGTCTACAAAACCTCCAGCTGGGAGTTCCAAGTCAGGATGGAAGAACTGGAAAAAAGCAAAAGAATCCGACTCTGGTGGGGAGGAAAGCAAGCAAACGTATTGTCACTGGCTTCTGAAATCGGAGCCAGAGAGCAGGCTTGAGAAAGGAGTGGATATGAAAGTAAGCACTGACACCCATTCTGGTATTCTTACTCAGCAAAGTGTGGAGGCAGTTTCATATCTAACTAGAGCATTAGTGCCTAAACACCGAGTTATAGGATCAGACAACTCGGGTTGTTTGCGATATCAACATGATCACGTTTCTTTACTACTTCTCAGCAACGATCTGTCTTTCTGGAAATAGAAAGATGTAATGCTATTCTCTTCCAGTACAACAGCCTTAGGGTTTGATCCTTGGAGTAAGAGAGGAAATCAGGTCCTCGGGATGTTTAGATGTTCGTAGCAGGGACAGCATCTATTTCAGATTCTGCCTTTACACTGCCGCAGTGTTTCCAGGATATGAAATCTTTTCTTTAGACCTTGTAGGAACCCAAAGGTTCTGTGAAGTTTGTGCTGTAATTGAAGGATCAACTAGAAACAAATTAAGCAAAATGTAGACAGTATGACAAAAAAGACCAGACTGCCACCTGACCCTAACTTGCATTTTCATTCCATTTGGCAGTTCAGCATTGAAGACTTGAAGGCTCAGCCCAATCAGACAACCTTTTGGGATGGAGTAAGAAACTACCAGGTAAGGAGCAGGATTGGGTGTTAAAAGATGTGATCACTGACATATCAGTACAAAATACACAGAAAATGAAAGGTGCCTCTTTCCCAACAATTACTTGTCCCTTTTACCTGTTACAGTGCTGAAGTTATTTCCTTTTGGTGCACTCTGCCTGCTTTTACAGTTTTATTTTGACCAAAATATATATGCTTAATTGCCTCTACCTCAGAAACTTCGTGCCAGCCTGATTCAGGCTAGGTAATATTCTGTCAAATTGCTCAGTTTTTCCTTAGTTTGGTCTCCAAGGAGTTCAGACAGATCACCAGCCTTTATTTCCCTTGACACCTTCCGACAAGTCTCTGCTTACCCAAATACTGCGCCTTGTCAATGTACAGCTTTCTGTTTCGGCCTTCATGTGCAAAGGAGATCCACATACACTTCCTCTGCCTAAATGAGACCAGCTCTGCTGCTTGTTTGCTGACAGCAAACTTAAGTCTCCTGCTATCCCTGAATGAGGGTGGCCAAGCTGCTAAATTCCCACATGCTTTCTAACCAGCAGGATATTGCTCTTTAGCCTTGTTTTTACTTCAGCATGAAACATCTGTAGGACAACTCTAGGAAAGCTTATCCGAGTAGTTCTGAAGCACATATCCCTCTCCTGTTTGTTCCTGTTTCCAGCTGTTTATAATGAAGCCCTGAGAGGGCCTGCCACGCTCCTACAAAGAGCTCAGTCTCTTGTTTAAATCTGACAGGCACGGAATTTCCTGAGGGCGATGAAACTTGGGCAGCAGGCCTTCTTCTATCACAGTAACTGTAAAGAGCCTGGGATCGTTGCCATTGTCAAGGTGAGAGCCTCTTGCTCATTTGTGTTTCAGAGAAAAAAAAAATCATCAGCGTGTTATCAAACAGTTCATTACCTCTACTTCTGTCTCAGAACAAAAGAAGTGCAAGAGAAGCCTAATGAGAGCGGTGAATGAGCCTAAGGTATCTAGGCTCAACAGCACATATCAGAGCAGGGCTGACTCAGCCAGTCGTCTTTCCCTAGAGAGATGAAACCAAACTGCTGTGATCCTGCTGTCATTTCAGAGTGCTTCCAGCCAAGTCAATTGTTGCTCCACACTCAGGGCATCTGATTAAAATGTGACTCACTAAGTTCTGCTGAGCTGAGCCTGCAAGACAGTCGTCTAAAACCTAGGGCACAGAAAAACTTTTTACTTTAAGAGGAGCACTTGTCACAGATACTATCCTCATGTATCCAGTTTTCCTCTGCTATATGTGCTCCTTCCACATTGCTCTCCAAAGAGGTGATGATGCTTCATTGACATCCATACTGTTCTGGAGCACGTCAAGCCAAGAAACGTGAAGGAAGGAAATGCCTCACTCTGTTAGAATGGAGTTCAGAGGAAGCAAGGCTGATCTTTACACCAGGATTACTCCTTATGTCTAGTCACAGCTTTCATATGAGCGTTTCATAGTCTTTGCTGACAACAGTATTTAACTGACAAGAACGTGTCTCATTCTTCTCTCCTTCTGCTTCAGATCGTAAAGGAGGCATACCCTGATCACACACAGTTTGATCAGAAGGATCCTCATTATGATTCCTCCAGCAGAAAAGAGAACCCCAAATGGTCCATGGTAATGTAGTAAACAAAATACTGTACGTCTGTTTGAAGCTGGGTGCAAGCCCAGCTAAGTTAGGAGCCTCCTCTCATGATATCACAGATCATCTTAAGCTTCTGTCCCAGCCTAGCTATCTTTCATCTCTCAAGAGAAAATCCAGTCCTGATTGTTTTCTCTGCCTTTTCCCCCATCTTGTCCACAGGGCTGCCAAAATGAATCTCCCTAAATTTTCACATCTTACCTGGATGCAGAACTGTCCTCCCTGCATTGCAGAACTGTGGGTTAGGAAAGACAACATCTTTAAGCACCACTCTGAGTCTACAGCAAACAAAGCTGTAGTTTTGAGGCACACGAAATTATAGGGAAGTGACTGTTCACAGACTGGTTATAACCCACATCTTCATTTTTTACTATCTGTGGCCACATGAGTATATGTTGTTAGTGGACAGTGCTAAGATCCATGTAAACAAGTGGCCTGCCAGAAGTGCCTGAAAACTCCTGTAGCCTTGAGCAAGGAAAAGCTTCCATACCAGTATAAGATACTACATATCAGTCACTTATTTCCATTTCAGATCTTTACCCCTCCCCCCCCCAAGTTCTTTTCTGACATCTAGAGGCCATATCCTTCCCCAACTCTGCCAACTGTGCTCCTTTGCTGCCCATCACTTCCCAGGTGGATGTCCAGTTTGTGCGGATGACAAAACGTTTCATCCCCCTTTCTGAAATCAAGGCCCACCACCTGGCACATAAAGCGGACGGAGGTCCCCTAAAGAACATGATGCTCTTCACAAGACAACGTCTTTCCATCCAACCACTGACACAAGGTAAGAACCTTCCCCTTCTCTGGGCTTTTGGTGCCATTTCTTCTGAGAGGCAGCCCTCACCCAGAGAACTAGGAAGTTCCACTTACGACTTTTTCTTCCTTACCTTTCCAATGCAGAGGAATTTGATTTTGTCTTGAGCCTGGAAGAGGAAAAGCCACATTAAGAAACTGACAGCAGCACAGCTTCCACCCAGCCTGCTTCTGCCTACTCCTAAACCAGCATAATCCTCAAGTTCACTTGCTCAATCACAGCAACAAGAACAAGCGTGCACATAATTCAAAGCTTCATGTCCCTTACGTTGACACACTGTTATTTTTGCTTATTTTTAAATAAAGCCTTTTAGAATCAATCACAGCTACTCAATTTTTAGCAGTGGAAAAATCCTGCAGTTTATCTCTGGAAAGAGGAAGTGGGTGCATCTTGCTTGAGGATGTTTACTACAGGAACTGATGCAGTTCCACTCAGAGGAATGTTTTTCTGCCAGAAAAAATCATTAAGCTTCTGTCTAGAGCAAGACAACTTAGACTACACATCCACCCTGATTGCTGCAAAGCAGATCACTGTTAACTTCCTGCAGATACAAAACTTCATGTGTTCCTTTAGCTCTGTTTTCTTCTATTTCTCTGATGTCAGTACTAGCTAGCTAACTTTTAACAGCTGTATGGGTCTTCCGCCCGCACGGCTTATGAGCAGTGGCATAGCTTAAAGAAAGACCAACTGTTTATAAAGATAATGAAAGATAAGACTCTTCAAGCATGTTTGGAGGGGTGAAGAACAGGGCACTAAGTGTATCCTAAAATAAAAATGTCTTAATACCATAAAGAACCCAACCCCAAAACAGGCAATATAAACCAAATCAGACAAATTCACGCACAGCATTTGAAGGCCAGGGATGGCTCTTTTTAATTGGAGAGACAAAAAACCCAAGTTTTAAAATACAGCCATTGAAAAGACAATGAATTAAGAAACATGTAAACACAGCAGAGGCTTAATTACACTTGCACTGCTTGGTTTAGTACCGAACACTCCCCCCAGCCTGACTCTGCCTGGAAGAGAGGGAATGACCCAAGCACTGAACAGAACCACCCAACTCAAGGGGACTTGACAGCTCAAGTAGTGTCCGCCCCTTGCCATGCTAACAAAACTTTTCTCTAGTATCTTGTCCTGGAGTGACCTTATGCTTCAGCTTCTCTCTGAAGATGCTCAGCACATCTCTTCCACCCCAGACAAACAGAGGGCCTCGTGGGTAACAGGTTGAATGGTCTATTTAGATTAAGTAAAAATGGGGATAATTTCTAAATTCGGGTTTCTTAACTAGGAACACAGGGGAGAGGGCACAAAGTAAAGTAGGAAAAAAACCCCAATGTATAGGATCATGCACATTTTCCAATTAGTCCCTCCAGCAGCATTCTGGGAGCATCTGTTACCTCCAGAAACAGATGTTTAATAGAAATCACCTTACGATGCATTGCCTTTTCAGACAATTATCTTACATCCAGCAACGATGCAGTTCAGCCAGTATATGAACCATTCCTGGAATGCACAGGCATCTTCATCCACTTGGTTTCTTTTAATACCACATGCCTACTATCTAGAGGAATATGCAAGGGAAAAAAAATCCCAGGAGGGCTGGGAGGTGAGGGAAAGCAAAGAGTGGTCAAGGTGCTGCTGTGCTCAACTTAGCCATGGAAAGGTAGTCTGCTATCCCCAGAGGCTCCCCGTGGGAGCTTCACTTGTCTCCGAAAGATCATGTATTGCCACAGCGCAGGTGGTTCCCCCTACACAGAGGAGGGAGTAAGTTAGTGTCAGAAGTAACATCCAGCTTCCTTTGCCCTGTGAGACACTCAGCAGCTTACCACCCCTTTCCCTGACCTAACAAGGTAGTTGTCTAAAGTAAGCTTTTGCTTCAGTCTCAGGAAGACATGGCTCCAGCCCACGGCACAGACTTCTCCTGTAAAGAAGAGCAAGCCACGTCTTCACTATTACAGAGCAGAAACATGGTGTGACAAGAGCATTCAGCAGAGATGAGGTCATTAGTGTCCTCTACAACAGAGTGAGACTGTCCAGCTCTACTAAAAACCACAACCTTACACGTGGTGAGTAAAAGATAACTTACTTTGGCAAGCAGAAACACACATTTATCACTGAAATACAGTAGCTGTCTTATTACATAAAAAGCTCCCCTTCCCACCCAGGCCCCATTCCCTCCACCAGCACTGTTCCACTAAACAAAGCAGAAGATGCTTTCATTTCCCAGCTGCAAAACAAGTGTTCTACATCCAACTGTAGGACAGAGGCAGAGGAGATTCATTCAGAGTCAAAACCAAGCTGGGCAAAACCCTAGTGAGCTACAAACTCACAGGGAAATCTAGACAAATCCCATTTGATGGAGCTCATATTTGTTCAGGCTTCTCTCCATCTGGTAGGAGGTTTAACCACCTGCTTCCTTGAAGGATATCTAAAAAAGGATGGATATTGGCCAAACTCGGTCAAGTCTACAAAGCCACATCTAAAGTTTAATAGAGAAGTGATTTCCTTCTGGGAATGTTGTCATGATTCTACTTAGCTGAAGGGTAAACGGAGCTTATCTCAGAATAGAAAAGACCCTTATTCTCATTCTCAGCTCATGCCATACCCACAGACCTCGCTGGTGAATTCAGCTCAGGCCTCAGGAACCTGTTTCTGGAATCGAAAGCTTTACCATCCTTCCAGTTGCTGCTGGGCTTCATCTAGCAGCACGCACAGGCCACAAGCTCCTTAAACAACAGCATCCCACTTCCTGGGATTACCAATCCTTATCCTGCAGGCATGAGGGAGAAAACAAAGCAATACTCGCACATTTCTTAGATGGCTGTCTGTCCCCACTACAAAGCCTGCTCTGTTACAAGGACACAGCGATGAGCAGGGCAGCCTGTGCAATACATGCTCCCATAGGGAGCCCCCATTTATCTCTCACGTTCCGACGCTCTTCTCTAGACCTCTCAAGGCTGGTCTGTCCCTGCTCTGCAGCACCAGCTGGGACCTGTACGAGTGCAGAAACCAGACAGACCGAATCTCAGGGGTGCTCATGCAGCTTCTGAGACAACACTGGGAAGGCACTGGTCTCAGAGCCAGAAGCCTTCCTGTCCCCACTTCCCAGCCACCCAGCAGCACTGCTAGCCACTATCCAGCCTACACCACCCGTCTGTTCCATGCCCCGCTGCAGTCGTATGCTTCACTCCTTCCTGCTACCCTCATCTCCTCAGCATCCAACCTCAGCGTGGCAGTCAGGAGTTCCCACGGCAAGGACACAAAATCATTCCTGCTGCCCATGCTCCACCAGCACAGTGGCTCTGTGGTAGTCCCAGGACTGACTCAACTACGTTATGTAACTGTTTGTGACAAAGAATCCAACACCACCACAAAGAGGAGGGGGAGGAAGAGAGGGGACAACATGAAGCTATTTCAAGTAGGCCGCACTTCAGTCTGACTCCCTCCCCTACCTTCCAGATAAAATAGTGTCATTTTCCCTCATGAAAATTTCTAGAAGGCAAGAAAAGTATTATCTATCCTACACAGCCCCAAAGCAACATCCACACTGCTGAGAAGGAGCAGCAGATTTGGCCTTCACTTGCTCTCTCCCTCCCCACTACCATGCTGAAAGGGTCTTGGGGCAAAGAGGAGATCAGGCAGCTCCGCAGCCTCCGGACACGCGTCAAAGCAGCCCACCCCAGAGGAATGTAGTTGATTGGGAAGCACTGAGGTACCTTCAACTCCGCATCACCAGCGCTCCTGCTTGCCTTGCCCTCTTATCCTCTCCCCACCCTACTAGTCCTTTGAAGAAAGGAATTAAGTCAAAAACGGATATTTATTTTCATGAAGTCTCTGAAGTATTTTCTCTTCCTCCTTGCTGCTGCGACCACTGGCTCCACAGCAGCCTTCCTTCCTCTGCGTGGCCTCTCACTGCCGGCTGTTGTTCTCTGCAGGCTGGCTGGGGGTCTTGGCCTCGGAGTGTGAGGATGTCCCCTCAAACCGCTGGGAGGCGATGGCTGCTTGGTGGGACATGCTCTTCCTCACTATGTCTCCTTTCCGCCAAAGCACCACCTCCTGTAGTAACACAGCCAGCAGGGCTTGTCAGGGCTTTCAGAGACCTCTTCCGAGCCCCACCCAGAGCTACTCAAACCAAAATGCTGAACCACGCTGCTGGTGAGCAGCTTGCATCCAGTGCTTGCACCCTCAGCCACGCGCCCTAAGGCCACCCACAGTGGTAAGGGGAGGCCTCCCAATGCAGCCTTCCTGAAAATTTGAGTACAGCCCTCATCTCCAGGATCGGAGCACACAGGGGCAGCCCACCAGATGTTAGGCCCATCCTACCGCTGTGCACTACCACATTGGAATTGATAAGGTGAAGCACAGGAACTCCAGCACAGGGCAACAACGTGACAGAGAAGTACCATGTAGGCACCCTCATACATGCATTCCCACACAACCGTGCACATCTGAACTGTGTGGATGGTCTCTTCTAGGCCCTCTTTGCACATCGCAAGTGGTCTAGTCCTGAGGGATACTCAGCTCAAGGACATGATTCCCCCTTCCAGAATCCCAGCTTCCCAAAGATCCTTAAAGCAGTATCTCAAGTGACAGTTTGCAGGCTCCACAAGACCTAACTGCTCCGTTTCTTACCTGCTGTTTGAAGTAGCGCCTCTCTTCCTCATCAATCAGCACCAGGTTGAGGTAATATCGCACCGAGAACTTCTTATTGATGTCCCTCATTGTTGGAGTCAGTTCGTAGCCAGCCAGGAAGAGCCTGATGGGAATGGACTCCCCTACAAGGGCCACAGAACCATCAGTGCAGGCAGAAAGCATAGATATAAACTAGGAGAGCACCAGCAAAGCAAAATCTCACTAGGGCACATCAACCCTTGGGACCATTTCCACAGGTGGACTAAGGTGAGCTAAAAGATCTCAAATCCCTTCAGAAAGTGATCAGCATGCGTAGTCCATAGCCAGATCCTGCCCTTGCTGACAGCTATTCCATCTCCACTTTAACAGCACAGGACTCCTATGTCACCTGCATCAAGACAACATTGCAGGAAAAAAATGAACAAGGTGACATTTTCTGTGGCAGATGATTCTGCTGGGCAATGGAACTGGAAAACAAGTGACAGAGGAGATAGTGTTCTAGCTCACTGCCAGTCTTTCTGCTCCAAGTTACAGCAATGCCAGCTGGTGGCCCATGCCAACAGTGAATTTAAATTTAGTCCTGGTTTTGCCACCGCTTCATCAAAAAAATATTAAGTAAAGTCACTGCAACTCATCGTACCTCAATTCCCCCACCATACCAGAGAAGGAAGGGGATCATATTTAATCACCTATATAAACTGTCATAAGTCCACCAATAAAGTAGGAAACATATTACCACTGAGCACAGAAATTCAGCTGAAGATATTGTGGGACTCATATTCCCATCCCCAAAGACTTAAAGAGAGGAATTTCGAGGGGATAATCTGCCTTCTTACCTCTCACAGGTGCCCCATCCATGATCTCATATTTAGCTATTGTGTCATTCTCGTGATACACGTTGGGTCCAGTCCCTGTTGTTTCTCTCTTGATGATATCTATCTCCATGTGTTTGATCTTGATCCGCACCAGCAGAAAGTAGATCTTTCCAACAATCACATCTTTCAAATGATACCTAGCACATGAAGGAAGAGAGCATCACAATCAAACACTGCACAGCAGACCAGGATGCAGGCTGGAGAGCGGCAACTCAGTTGTCAGGCACTTGGCTCTTATTCTCAGCCCCAGCACTAGATTTCATGTGGTATCTCCACCACCCCAACTAGGTTCCTTTAAACAATACATCAGGTTTCATCCTCCTGTCCCTTGTCCCCTCCAGACAAGAACATGTAGCATGATCAGATATATCAAAAACAGAATACCAGGCTGAATATCTGTAAGAAACCCTTGCAATAGCAAAGCCTCCAAACCCAATCTTTTAGGTCCATTAAAACTAACCCAAATGTTAAACTGCAGTGAGATTTGCCAGCATCACCTGGGAAAGATGCATCAGTAGTAGTTTAAAAGAGTTGATTCCTCTGTGCCTAAATTAAGGTCCCACTTTAGCTGTACTGTCTAGCAAAGAGCAGAAGTTATTTTGCCTTGAAGACACCTGGAAATACTGACACCACTGAAGATACTGGGAATGTGAAGTTACTGCAATGGCCTCATGCTGTGCACCAAGCTCGATATGTCATAGCCATTGCTTCCCACTACTGGCTCCAGAGAGAACACCTATGGGCAAGGAGGAGAACTCACAGGTCCTAAACTAGGATCAGTTATGAGGAAAAATTTCTTTACTGTGAGGGTGACTGAGCAGTGGAACAGGTGGCCCAGAGAGGTTGTGGAATCTCCTTCTCTGGAGATATTCAAAACCTGCCTGGACACGATGCTGTGCAACGTGCTCCAGGTGACCCTGCTTGAGCAGGGATGGAGTATCTAGATCTCCAGAGGTCCCTTCCAACCTCGACTATTCTGTGATTCTGTGACTTCAGTGAACTGTCTGCCAGCCTCGCTCTAGCACACGAACGAATCCATTTGAGGTCCACAGGCAAGACATGTCTCTAGCTATTAAACCAAGCTGACCGAACAGATAGATGATTCCCCACGCTCTTGAGACACTTACTTGGACTTGTTATACTCGAACTCAATGTGCAGGCAATCCTCAATCCCCACCTCCATCTTAATAGAGGAGTTGAGCTCTGGGTAGGTGCTCAGAGTATGCACAACTATGTCCATCTCCTTCACCACATCGTTCAGTCTGCGGCTGACAGTCGCTCGGAGGAAATACCTGCAAGAAGAGCCTCCCTCCTATTAGAACGGCACAGGTAGCAACAGAGACAGAGCAGGGAGGGACATGGGGCTGAATGGATTAGACTGGGCTGTCCGAGCTGTCTTATTGGAACCCTGGCTTCCGGAGCAGCCAATACCCCACGTTGGAAAAGACAGAAGGGAATTTTCCAATGGAAAAGCAAACTCTTCTAAGACTTCTCTAAGCATTTCATGCGTTTGTGAGCCTGAGTTTTTTCAGCACCATTTGGGGGATCTGAGAAACAGCTTGCAGAGCACATGCTGAAGATCGCTGCCCTTTAATCAGAGCACCAGTCTCCACTGACACACCTCTGTCTGTAGATCTCAGACTTTTCCAAACTTCCCTTTGAAGCCAGTCATTAGATTTAAAATCAACTGGAGTGCCTAAACGTGAAATATTGTTTGCAACATATGAACAAAATATAAGCCAGGCATCTGTTTGCATCTAGAGCACAATTAAAGTAAACAAGCCAGATTACAAGACAGCAAAAATGTCCCTGCTGGAGACTAAAGCAAACAATAAGACAACACTGTTCTTTTGTTTTTTGAATTACCAAATAAATTAGAAGCATTTGGAGGATTCAGAAGGGGCTGGTTTCTCTTGACACTTAAATGGGGCAAGGTAAGTTACATGAAGCCTGATGCACGCTTATAAAAGTACAACTCAAAAAAAAACGCCTTTTACAATTCAGCCCTCCAAACTTCATTTGGAGTTACATTGTAAGCTTGCAAGGATGTCTGGGAAGGGATTCTGCACTCTATTAGCATTATGGTGAACATCAGTAGTTGCACACTGCACAGACCAAGAATCAGGGTCAGCAAAGGGAGGAGACTCACCGTAACTTCACATTCTGCCCCGTGTAGGATTCATAAGGTTTTTCCACGTGTGTGAATTCGAAGTCAAATGTCTGCGATTGAGTGAATTCACCAGGACGGGCCAGGTCTTTTACGAGAGACACAAACTCATGGTGGTTCCCTCGGTCATAGTAGAGTTCTAGGAAGATGTAAGCCCAGGTTAAGCAGTGATGCTCAATCCCATGTGACACAGCGAGGAAATGCAGAAGATTTCACAGCTAGGAACAACTGTCTTGTTCAGATTACTACTTCCTTCACTACTGTTCAGAGAACCTCCCGGGGAGCCTGCAGTTGCAAAATACAGCCCTTATTCACCACTCTCTCTCTGAGCCAGGGGCAGGCCAGAACCTGAGCAGGTGCTGTTGCAGTAGTCAGGACAGAGATTCTCAATTAGGGCTATCCCAAGGCTCACTTCTGAAAGAGCCAGGTATGCACAATTAGTTGTTTGTTCGCTATATAAATCAGCAGAGCTACATGTATTAACAGATGCCTAAGCTGACAGCAGTTCTTCACAAGGAGATGACAAAGTTTGGTAAAAGAAAGGGGGTATTCTGTAACAGAGCGCCCAGATTCCTGCGGTAGTTACTTGGTCTATTGCTAAGCTTTCCTACATCCCCTCTACGACGGAGACAGCTAGACAGCTTGCACTGTCTTACCAGTATCGGAAGATACTGGCTTTTACCAGTCAAACCATGCCCTCATGCAAAAGGTCCTGCCCACATGTACAGGAATGGGACAGAACTGCATCCAAATCAGAAGGCCAGTCTGTAAATATTCCATCTCCATAAATGATGAGAGATCCCTGAAGCAGAAGGGAAGAGGTCAGCACAGCATCACCTACTACAATGAATCAGGAACTTGGCTTGCCTTAGACTGACACAGGTCAACTATAATCAACAGTAATTATGTTCAGACTGCCTGCAAAGAGGAGCCAGCAGCTCATACAATCCCATCTAATAATTTTCTACAGAGTCTTATATTCAAGGCCAAAGGCACTGGTGCCCTAATGAGAGGCAAAAACACCACTGCTTCTGTGGAACAGTAGACACAGTGACAGAGCAAAATTGAAGGGCTTGGAGGCTTCCAACTGTTACTGCTTATTCTTTGACAACAAAGAGTTTGAGTGGTCCTGATTCGCTCCAGGGAACAAGTCACGGTGGAAAACCTCACTGATTCCACACTATGTCAGTGCTCGGTGCACGACAACCGAGTGGGAGAGGGGGAAATTGAGCCAAGTAACGTTGGCCTCTAGGTGACACATTAATGGCCTTGTCAACATCAATGAGGGAAGAGCATTTGTCTTTGGAAGCATTGCTCAAGCCAGCTAAAGCCACTGAAGCTGCAACATTACATCAGCTTTCTCCACAACCATCCTAGTTCGGAAGGGGCCTACTATAGGTTCCTCATTTAACTACAGCAATCCTCTCTTTGCTTCCATGTGGTTTTCCCTCAAAGTCAAAGCAGCAGAAACTTATACTCTGCAAGTTGCATGCACAGCTCTGTAGTACACATAACTGCCAATGCAATCTTCCCTTCGTAACCCTGTGCGTGAGCTACGTGTGACTACCAGGCACCCACGCAGTCCTTTAAAAAAGTAAAGGCTGGCCAATCTGATACCTTTGGATCAAGAAGCAAAAGCCTGAGTCATCAGACAATCACATGCATCCAACTAAGCTGTGCAGTGGAGGCTTTTGGGAGGTACTAGCAGAGTTCAGGAACTGGAGAGAGACTCAGTTCAGACTCAGAGCTCCATAAGGCACATGATGAGATTTCAGCTTTTAAGTAATGTCATTTTCTCACACCATTTTGTTCACCTTCTTTCTCTAGTGGAAACACTGGCACTGGAACATCTCTCACACAGAACAGCAAGCGCCATCAAGCCCTTTAGGCTAGGCACTCCGGTGACATAAATAAATAAACCAAGTCTCTCTGTGTTGAATAAATGTCCATAGAGAGCAGGAGAGTGCTTGCTGATGTGACAGAAAGAAGCCATGTGGCACATAAAAAGAGGAATGTATCATCTTTCCGCACGATGCGGAAGGCAACGACTGAATTTAAAGCAAGGAAAGGCAAGTGTCAGTGTACTAAGTTCTCAGCTGCCTCAAAAGGGCAGAGGTTAGCACTTCATAGTCTTAAGAAGAGGAAGGACTGATGTTTTCCACACTTTAGAAGATATTGGCATATCAGATATAAGCTGCAACTTCAGTTTTTCAAAGCTATAAGGTTTCCATATTAACATACATAACCTGCCAGCATTCCAGTGACATGCTCAGGACACAGTGACTGCAGGCAAACGGAAATCTTAAATGCTTTCTGCACTCACAAGAGACCACACAGGACCCTAGAGTATATTCACAGTCTGGACTCTGGTATCTGGTCTCAAACAGCCATCTTCGCTGTGACACATCACTTCTTTCTGTCTTTGTCTCCTCAGCTGTTAAATCACCTCATATATACACTGACCTTGTAGCAGAGAGAAGTCAGAACATAAGGCAAGCTGTTTCGAGATGGAAAGCGTTAGGGAAGTGCCATCAGCAGTACAAACTTCCCAGCTAGCACTTTGGGCTTTATCGAAGTAGCATGACAGGCAACAACAGAGGAGTAACGTGTAGCCGCAGCAGCTCCTAATACACACTGCTTGGGCAATGCTTATAAATTCATAGCAGTTGTTCAGAATATCTATGGCTCAAAAGTCTTCCAAAATGGGGAAACGGAAGCAAACAAAGCAGCACAAAGAAGGAGCAGAAGTGAAGTTCATGCTTAATTTCCACTGAGGACCATAATCAAATAGAAGATCGTAAACTAGCTTCTGATAAATGCGCTCACTTAGGCACCACTATTTACAGGCTCTGTCTGCCGGTCCAGCCCTTTCTTTCCAAACGGCAATGTTATGTGCAAGTGAGGCCATAAGAAAAATTAAGCAGAAATATTGGCACTGGGAAAAGGAAAAACCACTTGTTCACTTTCCTGTACTGCATGATCTACAAGGCAAAGGTTTTGATCCTGGGAAGATAACAGTAACATGCAAGCCCACTGCTTGTGTAGTGATTTTCAGGGTTAAACCAGTGTACAGAAGGCCGGAAGGTACAGACTTGCATAGCTCAGTTAATACATAAGCAGAAAACAGTCAAACCACTAAGAACGACCTGAATTTATTTTGAATGGCGAGTCTCAGACGTGTCCACGAAGCACTGAAGTCTCCACTCTGATCAAACAGTGGGTGTGGCAGCTACCTTTCCTCTATGAAAGCAGGAAATGCTTAAACAAATCTAAACTGGTTACATACATAACCACCAGTTTTAAACAACAAAAACAGTCACTGAGGTAACAGTGCAGGATATATAGTCATCCTTTCAAAGAAAAACAGAAGCAAACGTAGGATCAGTGGAGCTGAGGCTGTAGGCCTCAAGAAAGCTGATCTACAAGGGCTAACTACCTTGTGGAGCAGCAGGTCTGGAGGTCTAGTCAGTGATTTGAAATGCACATGCAAAAACCACCTGATTCGCTGTCCTCGGCGTAGCTATTGCTTCCTAACATATCCAGGCTTAGCAAAATCAATAGGCACAAGTGCAAACAGACATCTAGCAGTGCATTGATGAAAGAAGCCATGAAGAGAGGCAATCTGGAGAATACCATCTAATACGTTGTTGCTAGGATTTTCAGACTGAGATCTGAATCTGGAGGATGGAACCCAAATTTGGTACTCCACTGGAGTGTATGTATGTTAGAGCTTAAGTCAGTGACTGAGCAGAAACAATAAAATAGGACAAGAGAACAATGACCTGGAAAAGGCCTGGAGTTCCCACCCTCTGCACGGGCTCAAGTCGAGAGAACAGACTGGATCGCCCAGCTCTAACAGGGTCTTGGAATAATTTCAGGCGGCCGTGGGAATTCTCAGTGCAGCGAAGCGCTGCTCGCGAAGGAGCAAAACCCACTCGTTATTCACCAGCACCTCCGCACCTCGGGGTGCAGCACCACGGCATCCCCTTCTCCTAAGCCAGGGGAGACAGACCTCGCGTCAGCGCCCGTTCGAACCAGCGGCCTTACGAAGGCAGGAGAACCGCGCGAGGCACCGCAGGAGCAGGCCGCCCTGGGGGACTGCGCCCCGCCGCCCCCGCGCTCCCCGCGGCCCGGGCCCTCACCGATCTGCCCGATGAACTCCACTTTGATGCCCTGGTGCTCCAGCCGCTTGTTGGGGTGCTTGAGCGTGAGGATGACCCGCCCGGACACGGTCTCCCCATCGTAGAAGAGGAAGTATTTCTCCTTCTTGCCCTCCTCGGTCTTGTGCTCCACCCGCCGCCGGCTCTCGGCGTCGCTCAGCACCAGCTCCAGCTCCGCGCTCTGCCCGAACCCGAAGAAGCTCATGGCACCGGGGGGGCGGCGGCGGCCCCCGGGGCCCCGCCCCGCACGGCCCCGCGAGGGAAGCGCCGCCGGCGGCTCCCGGCCTCCCCAGAGGTACCGCGGACAGGGCTCGGCGGCGGCGGGCGGCGGCGGCGGGCACGCACCGAGGGCGAGCCCGGGCCGGCCGGCGCGGCCCCACGCCCGGCGCCGACGGGGCCGCCGCGCGCCGGGGCGCGGCGCGGCGCGGAGCGCTGACAGCGGCCGGGCGCCTCCGGGGGCGCCTGCGGCGGCGGGGAGCCCCGCGGCCCCGCGCTCACCGCCGGGGCAGGGGCGGGGGGGGCCGCAATGCGGCAGGGACGCCGGCGCTGGGAAGGGGGCCGGGGAGCGCGGCGGGGAGGGGCGGGGCGGGGGGAGCGGCGGCGGCGGCGGCGCGGCGCTGGAGCGAGCCCGCGGCGGGCAAGGCGGGCGGACGCGCGCGGCCCCGTGGCCCCCCACGCGCGAGCGCTCGCGCCGTCCCGGGCCGCGGCGCAGCAACGCGCATGCGCCGGCCGGCCGGCCCCCCGGGGCCGCGGCGCGCGCCCCGCCCCCGCCCTCCCCCGGCGCGACACGCAGGCGCCGCCCGCCCCCTGCCGCCTCGCCTTCCGGTCGGCGCCTCGCGCAGGCGCGCCGAGGGCCCACGGCCCCGCCGCTTCCGGGAGATGGGCGGGCGCCGCGCGGGGATTGGCTGGGGCTGGCGCGGGCGCGCGATTGGCTGGTTCGAAGGCGACGGCGGCGGCAGCAGGATGGTGGCGGCGGCGGAGGTGTCGCGCGCGCTGGAGGGGTGGCGGTTGCGTGACGTCAGCACAGGTGAGGGGCCGGGGTCTCCGCCGCGTCCGTTAACGGCCGGGGGGGCCGGTGGGCGGGGCAGCCTCGCCCGCGCGGAGAGCCCCCCCCCCCACCGGCAGAGCCGTGCCCCGCACGGGGCCAGGCCTCGCCCGGGCTCTGCCTCAGCGCCGCCACCGCGGTGGCCTTTCCCGGGGGTGGGGGGTGCCCAGAGGCGCTGGCGGCGGCGGCTGCACAGCTGGGCACAGGCCTTTTATCGGGGGAGGTTTCGGGGCGGCGCTGAGGTACCTTCTTCCCTCGGGCTGTCACGTGTCCCGGTAGCAGCATGGTCCGAGCGCTCGTACAGGGCAGGAGAGCTCTTGGGCAGGACTTGTCAGGCCTGGAAGCTTAAGGAGAAGGTTGGGTAGAAACCGAGGGCAGTTGCGGGAACCGATGCGTACTCACATCTGTGTCTCAAGGTAGTGTATTCCCAGAAGTGGCATTCGCCTTCCTTCGGTGTGCAGTATAACTGGTAGTTATCGTGCTTGATGGCAGTACTGTAACTATAATTTTGTAATTTCTACTTTAAGGGTTTTTTTTAAGAATAGATTGGGATGAGGGAGGGACATGGATAAGTGAGTACCAGTTGTCCTTGTTGTAGGTGTTTATAAACTAAAAATCCACCTACATAGAAATGGTTGCCTGTGGTATGTTCTTTTCAAAGAGAATTTGTTTTGTGTTCCTGGGTCTTGTCTTTCCTTTGGTAACTTGTGTGATTTTCTAAAGGAAAAAATGGAGACAGGGAGAAGAAAACAAAGTCTCAGCACATTTGACAAGTACCTCCATCAGGCAAATCTTGTCTCCTTCCTAGTCCTGTATAGCTTGTTATGAAGTTTTATGGAGAACATGTGTTGTGTATATATTTGCACACTCTCTGTGTGTATGTGGGCATGGACATATGTATTTGCCTCTGTGTTTTATATATATATATATATATATATACACACACGTACATATGTATGTGTGTATATGCATGCACGCAAACACATTTTTAGAGTGATATGCATGAGAATTTAAGGAGCAGCTTTCTGACATTTTGATAAATATAGCCCAGAGTGTCTTAAACCCCACTTATCTGAGATCCAGAGGTAACGATGGTTGAGACATGCGTGCATGTTCTCTTCTGTTGTCCTCCTTACAGGTATGGTAGCAACTAGCGGTGGGGAGGCACTTGCACCTTAAATTGTTAGTGCTTGTCTGTGAGGGCCTGACGTTTCTGCTTTAGTTGTCATATTCCATGTTTATTTTCAAGTATCCTTTGGAATGAAAGTATTTAAGAAACTTAGCATGTGATATTTATGAGTTGTTTTTCTCTTAGCCTGGGTGAACACAGTCTGGGATCTAGATTTCACAGAGACTGAACCTCTGGATTCCAGGATAGAAGAGGGGATCACAGAGGAGGGACTTGATGCTTTCACCTGGCTATACCAGTCTCTCTCACCTTTTGCTGCTGAGGCCCGTGAGAATACAGAAGTAAGGCCAGTTACTGGGATATGTTCTGCTTAACAAAGATTCAAGTCCTGTGCTTTTCTATTATTCATGTTTATCCTGTCTTGAATTTTAAATATTTTTTTCTTAGTGTGAGTATCTAAGACTGCATAAAAAATTCCTGTCTGGCATATATGCCAGAATGCTTCTGAGAGAAACTGTTCCTAAGTTGAAAAAAAAAAAAGTATGTGTGTGTGTGTGTGTGTGTGTGTGTATACATATATATATATATATATACACACACATATATAATTTATCAATAAATACGAGTAGGGGGTTGGTCACCGCGGCAGCTGTTGAAAATGTGAATAGAAATCTCTTGCCACAGTATAGTTCACAAGAACCTTTTAAGTACACCGTGAGAAAGCATCTCATAACCTTATCAACTGGAATTCACTATCCTCCACCTGTGCATTTGAACGTATGGAAGTAAATCTGTGAACAGTTTTGGTTACTCCAAGGCATTTTATTCAGTGGACATGGGCGGTGGGGGGGAAGACAGCTGTTTTGTAGGTAAAATATTTTTCTTGCATAACAGCTCTTGATGTTCTTTTTAACTAAGGTCTTTCTCAAGCAGGTACCCTTGTAAAGAATATGTGCATGTTATTACTGAATTTCTTACTATTACTCATGTATTTTGCCTCAGAGTATCTGGACCTTGTTTGCTGAAAACAACCTTTCTCATAATGCTCTTGTGGCCGTGCTGCACCACTTTGTCCATGTGGGCCAGGATAAAAGAGCTAATGCACAGCAGCGGGTTTATGCTCTTCAGGCTGCTGGGTTGTACTTCTTACTGCTTGAAATTCCAGGTGAGTGAAAGGATGTGCTGTTCTATTATTGGGTGAAACGTTGCTCAGGCAAAATCAGCACTCTGTCACTTGCAAGAATTCCCAGTGGAACAACTGATGGCTTTTGAACTGTTCTCGTGATCTCCCTGAAAACCTTGGGGATCAGGCTCAGCTGCGGTGTCAAGGGCTGAACAGCTGTTCTGATCTGATAGTGGCTTTGTGTCCTGTCACGAAGCGGTTTGATGGTCTCAGTCCAGGTCTGCGTTGCTATGCATCTTCCTAGTAATGTGTCTAGTTTTGTGACAAGGCTGACAGGAGAGTCTGAACATCACATGGAGGTGGAACCACGCGTATCCCACTGGGTTGACAACGAGGCACAACTGTGGGAGAAGCTTATTCTGTCAAAACTTGTGCAGTTCCTGCTCTGTAACTAGAGAGGACTTAGCTGTGCAGTGCTTTTGGCAGGCTGATTTGTGCAAACAAAATTATCTGTTTATAATGACAGGCAGTTGGAATTTTATAGCAGGTTAATTCATGGAAGTATCGTTTTGTGTTCAAGACTGATGTGCACTCTACTTAAAAGTTTTGCTGATCTTTGTTGCGTTAGAAGGGGACAATCAGCTGGTGATCCTACTGGAGAATGTCTTTGCCGATTCCAGGCGCCGATGCAGTCTGGCTTTGCTGAAACAATTTTTTTTCATCTCCCAAACTTTCTTAGGTTCCCAGGACAATGCCTTTGTCCTGGCCATCTCTCTAGCTGTAAAAACAAATGGAAGAGATGGCCAGATGGCTTCATACTCTCTGTGTATTTTGTCTGGAAGATGACTGTGAATGTTTTCTCTTCTCGGCAGGCAGTGTAGCTAACCAGATGTTCCATCAAGTGATGTTTGATAAATGTCTTCAAACGCTAATAAAAAGCTGGCCTCAAGAACCAAATCTGATGAGGAAAAGGAAAAAGGCTGATGCTCAAAGCTCTCAGGCCAATGCAAGAAGAAATAGAAAGAAAGGAAAACCAAGTGGAAAGGAGAACTCCAATGTAAGATGTTTGTGTAGTTTCTGCAGATATAAATATCTGTTAATAAGCAAATCATTGGCAAGCGATTTCACTTCTAGATCTATGTCATAGTTTTCCTCTTTTTCAGCCCTTTTCCTTCAACCTTTTATTCAGCAGTCAAGCTGTGCTCTTGATCCTTTGCCTATTAGGAATTTCAGAGGTCTGATGATTCAATGTTAGCTGCATTTCCCTGACTGCTGACTAATAGGAAAAATAAAGCTTATTTTTCTGTGGCATATTGTTAGAAAGCTCGGTAGCAGAGAGGGAAACTAATTTGTCTCAGCTTCTTTAAGAGACCTGCAGGTTAGTAAGTGACAGGCTTGCAAACGGTATTTGAGTTTCCTTGCTAACTTACTGATGGGAGGTTAAGGGCTAAATGCTGTGGTTAGCTATATTCAGCTGCTACTTCTGACATTTATATGATTTTCTTTATGGAACTGGGAATTACCGATCCAAAATCCTGAGAGAACATTGGTGCTTGCAGGGTCATTACAAGCAAGGAAAAAGGGAATAGGTGCAATGGGAATTACTTGAGATGAATCTCTAGGTGTCAGATGAAAATTCAGATAGTTGTCTTCAATTCTGATCGACTTTGTCCTTCAAAACCTTCAAAACAAGAATAAGCTGTGTGGAAGTTCTTTATATTCTACCCAACTTTCATCCTTTCATCTTTTTTTTTTCTTTTTTCATCTGTTTTCTGTCACTACTAAATGCGTTTAAGTAATCTGAAAGAAAACATTTAGAATTTTGGATGTGAAATCCTATAGGATCTAGCCTAAGAACTCTGTGAAGCACCGAGAGAGACGTGCAAAACAGGTCGGTCACTGCAGTGGGACAGGATGGTTCTGTTTGTTTTCTACCAATATAGATGGAAGGGATTTTTGGAGAGGAGGAAGAAGAGGAGGAGGAGGATCATGAAGAGGTTTACTTTTCAACTCAAGATCGTCTTCAAGTTCGCAAGTCAGTCTTCCTTCTGCTGAAAAACTTTTTAAGACTTCTACCTAAGTTCTCCCTGAAAGAAAAACCTCAGTGTGTGCAGAACTGCCTGCAGGTAACAATATTCTGGACTCGAGGAAGACTGTGTCCCCAAACACAAATTTTTGGTCCATACAGAACACTGCAGCCACAGCCACAGAAGTGATTGCAGTCCTGCCTTTCATAAAACAGTCCACTGAGTAGACTGTGCTCTGTGTACCTCTTGGCATGGGGTGCCTGCTCCAAGTCTGTGCATTTTATAGTAAAGAGTTAGTCCAGGGACTGAGAAGGCATGCTGACCCGTAGCTTATTTTATAGTGAGTCTGGGACCTCCACTGCTTTAGAAAGAGTGAGTCCTGTTCAGTTCCTGGAAAGAACAATTGTAAACATCTAATTGTAGGAAGAGCCGGCGGGGGGGGTTGGGATCAGAAGCGGATGGCAGTGCACCAGTGACAGTTTTGGCTCAAAGAGCTGAGTTCCGGAAGGAGGCAAATGTTCAAATAGCCCTTATGCTTAGCATTTGCTGGCTAGTGGCCAGCTGGGCAGTTTGTGTTTTGTTCTGAGGTGCTTAACCCTCACAGTAACCGGGGGAAGAACCATGATATCAAACCTGTGGGCTTTGGGGGGTCTGCTTCAGTTGAGGTACTGTGGTTTCAAAGTTAAGAGAGCCTGAGGTTCTCTTGGAGTCTGATTCTCAAGCATCCAAGCAGACCTGCGTGTCCTCCCCGTGTGTGAATTAGCTAAACTTGGCTTTCTTTCCTTGCAGATCTTTGTGGAAATGACAAGCTTTGAGCCAGCGGTACATGAGTTCGAGTTTCCAGCAACAATGTGAGCTATTAATTCTTAATGTTTAGACAGTGCTTTGAAGAGGTAAAGCACTCAATGCTTGTATTGCTATTATGCTGTTTATATCAAAATGAAAGGAGTGATTTCTTTCACTGAAGATAATTAGAAAATTTCCCACCTAGCTGACAGCAAACAACGTTTAGTAAATATTGAATGATGTGTTCCAGTTAATGAGCACGTTTAGTTGTAATAGGTGCAGTAAATGTTTCTCTGATGAGAGATGAAGGCATCTGTTTGCCTTCTTTTGCTTAGGAGTGTTAATCAAGCAAAGTACATCCCCGAGCTGGCCTACTATGGACTGCGATTACTGTGTTCTCCTCTACATGGTACAGAAGATAAGGTAAAAGTTGGACCAAGTCTTGAAAATCCTCACTGCTGTATTGAAAAGGAGTAGTCGTTTCTTTCCTCCTTTGCGTGTTGTTTTTACTTGCACATTTTTTACTTTTTACACTGCTTCTGCACTAACTTTGTT
The DNA here is from genome assembly GCF_036370855.1 of Dromaius novaehollandiae. Taxonomy (NCBI): domain Eukaryota; kingdom Metazoa; phylum Chordata; class Aves; order Casuariiformes; family Dromaiidae; genus Dromaius; species Dromaius novaehollandiae. The sequence goes on from NC_088118.1 coordinate 5,619,646, forward strand.
CATGTGTTTGCTGCTTCAGAGGCAAGATGCTTTTTTTCACCTGCTTCTTATTAGCTTTGACTTGTGTGATGGTGCATTTCATGTGCATTATGTTCTGTCCTTTAGTGACTCTTTTGACCAATGAATTCAGAACAGAGGGATAGCTACAGTGACATTAGACCTCTGCATCTTAAAAGGGAGGATTCCAGGTTACTGCCTTTGCCTGGAATTTTCTTGCTTCTGGCTAGGTGGAGCTCCAGCACTGTTTGGTAGTGTGCTGTGGCTTTGGATAGTGCAGCAGTGATGCATGGTGGGAACCGGCGAAGTGTTATGCGCAGAAGGTGGTAAGCAAAGCTGATGCTAATTCACGGAACATTTTGCCGTGATGGAGCATCCGGTTCTACCAGAAATCTGTCTGCAGCTTTACATCTTTATTTCATCAAATGGCTGAGCATGCTGTGTCATCTCCTACCTATCTCTGTGCCACTCCTATAGATGGAGCTTTTGAACTTTGGGTGTGACTGTGCTGCTGTGAATGCAAATCTGTGTAAACACACATGAACTAGTTTTGAGCTAGCAAGCCAGGGTACTGGCAGCTGTCTAGTCAGGGAAGCCTGGAGCTCAGTACTCATTAAGCTGATATGTGCCTGAGTATCTGTCCTGCTTTCCAGGAGGAACTGCAGCCTTAGACCTCTGTGTTTCAAACTACTTGGTTTCCCAGTGCAGCACAAACTTTTCGGAAGTGTTTACTCTTGTAGTGCTGCGAAGCGCTAGTATCTCCCCTTTTCAGACCTGTGTAATCTTTCCTGTCTCTCCTGTTTGACTTCTCAGAGAATGTCAGGATAATGAGGCATGCTGGGGTCCCAAAAGTACGGCAAGGGGAAAAGCCTCAAAGTTCAAGTGCATGTGGCAGTAAAAACATGCTTTTAATTTAAGGTGTTTTCTGTGCAAAAAAAAATGATGAATTTCCTCAAATTCTGAATGTTTCTGGTGATTTGAAGTCTACTGCTTTGGAGGTGATCTGTTGTTATCAGGAAGTCATTCTTGGGCCTTACTGGATTTGTAGGAGATCATCACGTCTAGGAAAGGTGTTAGGTGTATAAATGGTTCCCTTTTGAATTATTCTGCTAGGAGCCGTATTTTGCCAGGTGATATTATTTGGATCTAAGTTTTTTTTTGGTTCAGAATTATTTCATGAACTGAGTCAGAATGTTTACCTATCTGCTCCAATTGCTACTGAAAATAAACCTGAAGATAACCTTTTCCTTACAGATTCTCCGTCGTGTCTTCCAACGAATCCTCAATGTCATTCTTATGCTGGAAGGTGGACGCGGTTCCAGACGCACAGTCCTTGCAATCACATCACCCGTGATCAGCGCCAGGAATCAGGCTATAAAATTCATCAGGTGAAGTACAGAGTTCTGGCACTACCCTTCCTGGGTATGTCTGCTCTTCCTTCTGGCATACCTTTGCTTTACTGTTAGTTGATAAAGGGATGGGAATAACTGGGACTGACTTTGAAGTTGTTCATGCAGCTGAGGTTTAATTTCAATTTCTATAATTGTAATTTACAGTACTTGCTGGGGGAGGGGGAAGAAGGTGATGTTTGACAGAAAAGTGGCAGTGAGTGGAGAGGACGTACCTTCTCCAGTATTTTGCTTTGTGTCAGTTTTTTGGATTTTGTAGTTTTCTACAAAGTATTGCGAAGGAGATACTGTATGAATGTGGAGCTCATTTCTCCTTAATTCTTTGCTTTCTCTTGATTAAAGACGTGTTTTGCCTATGTTTATTTTTCCCCCTACATGGGGAGCCATGTTGTTGGGAAGTGTAGCTTGTGCAGAGGTCCTTAGATGACATTTGATAAGTAAACTGAAAATTAAGAAGCTTTTCATGTTGCCCTTCCGCTTGTAGAAAGATATTGGAAGAAATATTTCATGCCTGCAAAGCCAGGTTAACGCAGAGAGTGAGTAGATCCGTCCTCTGACTATGTTCTGTCGCGCTAGCACTTGTGACTCTGGAATGTGGCTTTCAGCATGTATCTTCAAAAGCAACGTCTTTGACTTGAGTTTTGCGCTATTACAGAATCAACCTTATAAATGTTCCCTTCTTATTCTTCTGTGCAGTTCTGTGGTAGAGGAGCTGAAAGAAGTTGCTTTTCCTGTACTTCGAATATTACTGCAACACATTTGTACCAAGGTATGCTAAATTTTGGTGCATCTTACTTGGAAGAACTTATCTGTGGATACATTGCAGTACCTGTAATAGTTGGGAAATCTGTTTTCACAATGTTTTGTAAGGAACAAAAAGATTTTCATTATTTGAAAAATCTCATGACAGTCTGATGATGTTTTGCGTTGATCTTTACCAGAGTTTTCAGACCTCTTGAAAAGAGTTTCATATCCTAAGATATGAATACTGGTGGTGTACACTTTCCCTTCCATTCACAATTGCTTTTAGCCTGCTTCTGAACTTTCCAAAATTTTGAGCGTATCTGAAGTTGCTATTAACACTGTTTTAGTCGAGGGAAATAAGGATTGTATGAACTCTTTGCCCGACTAACTGTCTGAAGACTGCCATGTAGAAACACTGCCTCTGGGTTTAATCTAAACTCCACCTTTGCCTTGCGAACTTGCTGTGTGCCGGTGGGTGAGTGCTGAAGCAGTGGCTGAAGAAGTTGTGATTCTCCTCCCAGCGCTTGGTGAATGTGACCGTGTCATCTCATTAAATAAACAAATATTTATCTTGAGCACTCAAATGCCTTTTTGGCTTTTAGAGCAGAGCATTGGAATATTATAATTTGCAAGCTCAAAGGCGCTTGTTTTTCAGGTCCCAGATAAGGCTGATTATCGCACATATGCTGCACAGGCCTTGGTGAATTTGCTGAATAAACTCCCTTGTATAGAGTTTGCTGACTTCATTGCCTGGCTTTATAAATACTCACACAATGCCAAAGTAAGTACATCTCCTTCATGTTCCAGAATTCAGGTACAGCAGTATTTTGAAGATGAAGAGTTCAGTATTAACACTGAATAGCACTGTTGTTATCGCCTATACCTTAAGGCACAAACTGAGTATGCAGTTCACGTGACTTTGCTTTCATTAAGAGAGCACCTTGTGTACTTTTTCTTCTGAACAGATTTCCTACAGAGTGTTTGCCCTTGATGTAGCTTTAGCTTTGTTGGATGTGCCGGAGAGGAAATTGGATAGCTCCTTGTCCCTGGACCATGAGAAGTTTCTAAAGCATAAGTTTTTAGTACAGGTCATGGTGTTTGGCCGGTGTTCCGACAAAGCACCCGCGGTTCGTAGCAAAGCTTTAAGCAGTTTTGCACACTGTCTGGAAATGAAAGCTTCTACTACCTTGGAAAGTATACAGGACTTACTACAAAGCTGTAAGTATGGTGGATAAATTAGGTATTTTAAAATATTTCTTGAATTTTCTGGGGAATAATTATTGGGAGATAGTAGAACTGATTCTCCGGAGCTTAAAAATCAGCACGTGGTGCCCCTGTGTACTTCGCTCTAAAGGGAAGTAATAAATGAGTCTTGTTACTCGTGAAGTCTTATATTTGGAGGGATTTTCTGTTCTAAATTGATTCCTCCCAGAGATGGTCATTTGGTCATTTAGAGAAAAACTTCATTCTTGCCTGACAGTCGATTAAATCTTGAGTTGCCTTTTGCCTCTGCTGAGTTGCATTTTTCATGACTGGCATGCTGAAGTCCCTCAGGTGTGGTAAAGGCCAGATGGCACAATTCAGAAGTGTGAATATAGCACCCTACAGTTAGATTACTTTTCTGAGAATATTTGGAATGACAGACTATCCTAAATGAAAGTACTACATTTAAATTCTTTTCTTTTTTATTTCCTTTTGGCAGCCTCTGACCATGCAGTCTTGGAAGCAAACACAAACACTGCGAGTATGATGGTCGACGCAGAAGGTATAGAGTCATTCTTTCATAATAAGTCTTAGGCTTTTCTTGACATGCTGTTTTTTAAAAATACATATATTTATAAAGTTTAGTGAATGCCCAAAGTGCTCCATTTAGCAATGAACCATATTGCTGAGTGAACATGTGCCATTTTTATTCTTAAACTTATAACGTTTCTTTCAGGTCTGTCCAACCATCCACTGAAGACCCTACCAACTTTCAAAACTATTGAGTTGACAGACAGCAGTGATAGTGCTGTGCTTGATGGTATGTCAAAATTATGCTAGCTTTTTTAGATAGCTTTTCAGAAGTTCAATTGAAATCAGATTTTCTGAAGTGTATTCGTTGTCCATTTTTCAAAGAAAGTGGAGAGATCTTTCTGTAGAGGTGTTAAAAACCACTTGCGGGTGATAAAGAGAGTGGAATTGCCAGCCGTAAAGAAGTACTCTTTCCACTTATGTCTGAAAAATAAATTTAATCTTGAAATACTGATGTTCATTTCCACTAATGTGGTAGCAACACTTGTTGAAAAGCAGGTAATTTATTTCTTTCCGAAAAGGATGGTAATTGATGTTGGGATATAATACTTGCAGCTCCATAAATTTAAGGGTAATTAAATCTCCTCTTGCTTCAGTGCACAAAGAGCTAATATATTTTCACTACATAAAACAGAGCACCTTTGACTAGCACTGTTATGTAGCGAAGAATTAACTTCTCTGCAGCATCAGGTATTGGCTGGAATTGAAAGCAGAGTATGAGGTTAAATGGACTGCTGCAGAATGGCAACCTGCTAGTCTCAATTTGTTGATAGCATGAAATCAGCATGTAAGTTGGCTCTTCTGGCCGTTATGTTCCCCCTTTGAATCCTTTTCTTTCTTTTCCTCTTCCATGGAAAAGCTTTTCTTTCTAACCTCTGCCATTATCTTTGCTCTCAGTCCTTGCTGTTCACCTCTCTTGAACTGCTGACAATTCAATTCATTGCTTAGTTCACATCCTGCATTTGTGTTTTTGTTACATGTCTCATGCTGCTCTTCACATGGGATCTCTCTCCCTATCTCCATGAGCCAGGCTCCTGTCTTCTCTATTCAAAGCTTTCTTTTAAAACATTTCACTGATAAATTTTGTTAATCTGCTCCCTCAGATAGAAATGTCCTCCAGGCCACTTATGGTATTGTGTATTCCCTGTTTAGTTGCAGACTCCTTGTGGCAGAGGATATCTGGTTTTGTATCTGATACCCAGCTGAGCATACAGTTGGCACTTGGCTAAACGAATTGAGAAGGGAATTGGATGAAAAAGGACTGTCTGGGGCTCCAGAGGATAGCTGAAATACAGGGCTCTGTGAGCCAGTCAAGGTGCATTAGCAAAGCTGTCTGGCACGCATTTGTGTTTGGCTTGTGCCTGGGCTAATTTTGCACTTTTATGAAGACCAAACAGCTCATATTTCAGATGCAAAATAAATCTTAGCTGAGGGTAAGCAGAATGTGCTAAATGCATGTGGGCAAAGAAGAGAAGGGTAGGGATAGTATGCAGAGTGAAATATGTGCTGCAGAATATGCAGTACCCAACAGTGTATGCACATTATGTTCCCTTGCTAGTTCTCGGCTTCTTAGAACTCAGTATTTCTTCCTATGTCCCTGTGAGTAAAATCAATGCCAACTGGCAAAGTGTGATTGTTTTAGCAGATTTGGTCACCTTCACAAGAGCTGGACTATTTTCATGGCAAAATCTTGCAATGAAAACATTCTGTGCTTTTTTTGTCAAGCTTTTTTCAGGAGGAAGGTGAGATTGTAGTTAGCTGCCCATTAAGGAAACACTAATCACACAGATCAAAGTCCCTTTGCTTCCTCTGGTCAAAATCTATCTTCAGACTGCTTTTGATTAGTCCCCTGTGACTAATCGTATTTCTTAATGGCAGCACAGTGGATCTTCAGATGAATATCTATAAGCAACAGATCTCTAAATTTAGCATATATTTGGGAAGTCTTAGTTAGTATTGGCAGAATTATAAGAAGGATTATAGAAGCCTTGGAAACAATGGTAAAATGGTTGAAATTGCCAGCTTGTCAACAGTCTTTTTGAATGATTTGAAAGCTAAGAAAAAGTTGATTGTGGCTTTGTGTATTCAGCTATGTGTCAGTTAATAAGCCGTCCTCTTGATTAAGTATTTTTCCCAAGAATGTACAGCAGTACATATGAATATGGCTGCAGAAAGTAAAATTTTAGGCCGAACTTTCCATACGTGGCAGGAGAAGCGTTCTGTTACCCATGTGGGCCCTCGGGTTCTTCTCTGTAGGTGCCATTCTGCAACCCCAAGGAAATTCAGTCAGTTTGTAAGTGGGAATAGTTTCCCCTCTGTAAAATACAGAAGTGCATATATTAATACTTGGTGCTGTGTGGAGGTGTGAGGCATAACTCACAGAAGATCATAGTCATTCTAAGCTCTTTGCATAAAAGTTTGTTGACCTATCTTGGGTCTGTGCTGGATCCATTTGTTTGTGGGCTGTCCTCAAAGTATTCTTCCCACAGATGGCAAGGTTATATGTGCTATGGACTTTTGTTGGAGCTGTGCATGATTCATTTGATGAGGCTTTCAAACTTTGATGGTAGCCTAACGTCTTATGCAGAAAAATAAATGGGCTGGAAATTACAGATTATTTCTTTTTGCTGTATCAAATGTATCAAATGACTTGGTATGTCACTTTCTTTTCTGATATGTCGTAAGATACATTTTCAAATGGAAAAATTAAAAAAAAAAAAATTCCATTTGTTTGTGTCTCATTCTGGATTGTTTGGGGCTTTTTGTCAGGCTTTGATCAGTCCTGCCCTCTCACTCCCTGAAAGTCTCTGGCAACAAGAGCTGCTCAGCAGAGTGCAGAGCTATGCCTCTCCCCGCTGCTGTACAGTGTTCATTGTGTAAGCCCAGCAAAATGATGTTTTAGGCAGTCTATTATAATTTCTTTTCCATTGTGGATTTGGATAGGAAAAGAGATCATGGCCATGCTGAGACTGAGAGCAGGGGATGAGAAGACCAATGTGAGGAAATCTGCTCTCCAGGTATATTTTTTTGACTGCTTCTTTGCTTGGCGTGATTACCAAGGGTGGCATTAAATTAAATAGTTAGGCCATAGTACTGTAGTGAAGTGTGTGTAAGTATGCCCACCTGTAGCTTCTGGCTGTTCCTTGCAGAGTACAAACAGGCCTTAAAAAGGTTTTGTTTGCGAGTTCTTGATAAGTGAATAATACAAGTATGATGATTAAAACCTTTTTTAGTACTGTTGCTGGCATTCCTGTATTCCATCATTCAGAAAGAGAGCCTCTTTTCTCAATAGGCATTTAAATTAAGCAGCTTCCTTATAAACTCAAGCGTATTAGCTGCTTCGTTTGTTTTGACCTCATTAACAAAGACACTAGGTTGTATCCAGCCTTTATTTGAGGAATGTATTGCTCTGCTTGTTGCTCAGTTCTTTTAATGAAGTCATTAGCTTTAAAAGATGCATTGTTTAATGGAAGTGTCATTGTTTTAGAAAGTGTATGTCTGCTGTTGACTGCCTTTCTTTGTGTTAGTCGTGTTTCCCCCAGATTTTTCCCTCAGTTTTCACACTGATTTGAATTTCTCAGCTTATGGTTTTATACCTTTTTGTTGCAAGGCTTTTGGATTTTTTTTTTCCGCTTCCTTCTTACCGGGTAAAAGACCTAGTTTATATAAAAGACATCAGTTTCAAGGAGAAAATGTCAAGTTGACTTTGTATGAAGCACCATTACAAAATCTGAATGGAAAGATGCTCTCTGTTCTGTTCTAGGTCTCTGGTTGTGTCCAGTTCTTACAAATTGTTACTGTCACGTTTCACTGTCAGTGAGATAAGTTAATCCCTAGCTAAGGTTGGTAGGGAGTGGGTTGTATATTTGAATTGCTGCCAAATCCTCATGACCGGTATATCCGACAAAGTTATCCTGGCATTTGACTTCCAGGTTTTTATGAGCATCCTGAAACACAATGTGATTCCTTGTACTCCAGAAGACTTGTCTACCCTTCAAGATCGTTGCCGGGACCCTGCTATTACTGTACGGAAACAGGCCTTGCAGTCTGTGACGGAGCTGCTTGTGGTGAGGAAAAGTAGCACAAATTCTTATCCAGACCTGAGATGGGCAAAGTGTGGGTTAAAAGAAGGAAGAAACAGACAAATCTGGTACATGTCAGTTGTTCATTCATCCAGATTCTTTTTATGACTGTGTTTTAAGTTTTTTATTACCTTTTGACTTGGAAGTCATGACTCATTCTCACATAAACTTGTGATTTATGTAGGATGCTTCCAACTGCTGGATACATTTATTTTCCTGGCTGTTGGTTTGTGTGTCATGGAGAAAATGTTTATGTTGTTGGCCTTATCAAGTTTAAAAAAAAATCTGAATCACTTTACTGAGATGTAATGTGTAGATGGTATCACTGCAATATTTTTCCTGCTTTTCTATTTATTCACAAAGGGTTAGTAACTTAGAGCATGAGGTTTATATTAATCACAACTCCCTGTTTTTAGTGTTAAATCATCTGCTGTACAGCTTTATTCAGACACTTATAATTATTTATAGGATTGCAAAACAAAGTATCACGGAACTTCAGCAGGAATACCAGGGAGCTCGATCACAGATGTGATCGGCACCTCGGGGCATCAAGGAGATCCGAGCCCCCTTGTTCCGTATGCTGCCTTATTATAGTGCTAGTTAAGCAGTATGTTCTTTTATTAAAATTTATTTTTAAAGCTGGCAGATGATTCTGAAGGTTTCTAGGCCTTTGTTGATCTTATCCATACATACAGGACTTAAAAATATTTCTAATACAAAGTCGGTTTCTCTCAGTCTCAGCACGATAATGTTCTGGTACGGAAGGCCTGGTTAAGTGGAGTGGTGCCTGTTGTGATGGACACGGAAAGTTCTGTCCAAGAAAAGGCCTTGGATTGTCTTGATCAGCTCTTGTTGCAACATATAAAGCATTATAATAAATTCAGTAGTGAAGATGAAAAGCAGATTCTAGCGTGGGAGCTCCTTACCCTCTTGACTTCAGAAAGCCAGGAGCTGTGGTAAGTACTTCCCCCGCCTCTACCCCCTCTATTATCAGTGAAAGAGAGTTTGGATTCTGCTAGCGTATCGGTAACAGCTCTCTTGTCCAGTGTGTCAGATGGTTTTTATTGCCTTTATTATGTTAGCATTCATGGAAAAAATCTAGCTTTTTTTTTTTCCTAATCCTGTTAGAATATGCAGTTTTTCCTTTACAGTAGGAAATTGCCTATCAATTGGAGGACTAAGATACAAGTGTGAGGTTATACTCTCAGCTTCCCCGTTTACTGTGTGACCACAGACTGTTAAGTATCATAATTTACGTATTGTTTAAGTGCATGTGCTGTCTATTGCACAAAGACAGGAAACTAAGTGTATTGACTTTTTTAAGCTATTTCAGTTCCCTACTTGAAACAGACAATGTAAGTTCATATTACTGGTCAGAGATGGAAACTGTCATGTTGTGAGCTGCTTGTGTTGCTCTGCCATTTCCTAGGACCGATGAACTGCCAAGCGCATGCATGTTGGCAGTTGGTGAGAAGAGTGCAGTTTTTCTTTGCGTTGAGTATTTTTACTTGTTCTTCTTGTTACCTCTGTCCTCTCCCTGAATTCTAGTGTTCATACGCGGGAATGTCACATGGTGTTGTTGATGTGTTGATAGCAGCGCAAATATTTAAGTTAAATGGTGTTCTGATGCCCGAAGTAACAGAGTATATATAAAAAAAAGGAGAACATCTCCTTTTATTAATTCTGATGTACCATGCTACTTGTCTTATCACAAACAGTATTATTCTGCCTGTTGCAGGACGCTGTGGGAAGTAGCAAAAGAAAGGGGATGACACACGGTATGGCAAGGATGCAACATACGTTGGCTAAAGACCGTTGTATGTTTATTAGTCAACAAGGCATAGCTCAGAAGTAGAAAATGAGGTACTAGTTGTGCTGCGTTGCCAATCTGTGAAACTGTCAATGTTCTAATTTTGGCGATTTTATAACACAGTTTGCAGCTTCATAGCACCTTTACTTGATGACCTTAAAGTACCTAGCAGCCTGACAAATCTCAGAACTCTCTCAACATGAAGTAGGTAACTAGGGGTAAACAGATAAATGAGCAACTTGTGGTACCTTAACATCACTATATCCTGTCCCATCACAGATGTTAAATAAAAACTGCCAGAAAGTCTTCCTTAGAGATAGCTGAAATTACATTTTCTTGATTTGTGTTGGTGTCAGTTGGACTTTCTGTCTCAGTGGCATACAGCACTACATCCATGTCTGTTTGCCAGGTCTTTAAGTGCATCAGAGTTGTGAATTGGTAACTGAAAGAGAGTGGTAAATATTGGTGGTAGAAAATGTAGTGAAAATCCTGACTTCCTGTGAGGAGTGAGAATACAAAGTGTTAGCAGCTCTGTTATGTTGCGTGGTGTATCCCGGATAGAGATGTTGGATTTACTGGCGGACTCTAACAGGTATTTTTTTTACTGCTTGTTTAACTTACTTTTTCTTTTCTATCTTCCTTGTAGCCGTTATTTGAACAAAGCTTTTCAGATTTGGTCCAGGCAGAATAAATTCTCTTCCACCTTTATCAATAATGTAATGTCCCATGTGGAAACAGAGCACGCTGTACCAGCTTGGATGTTGCTTGCCAAGGTGGCAGGTTCTTCACCCAAACTGGATTATTCCAAGATCATTGAAGCCTGGGACAATATGAGCAGGTATATGTGTGCTTTGAATTCGATTCTGCAGGAAAGAGATGGGGATGAAGAAGGAGAACAAAGCACGTGAGTGCTTTCTGTCCTTCTCCAAGTAGAGTGCTGTTTAGCTGCTTAGATCACAGTCCTTCATCCAGGCTATGGGTGTTTCCAGCTAGGAGGCAAGTAATGGCCTGCAGATTTGTGCAGGAACCAACTGTTTCCCTAAGCTTTTTAAGTTTTCATCTGGTTTGACAGCTCTGTCTTGATAATGCATATCCTGGATGAAAGGATTTTTCTACTGTGCTTTAGTATTGTTTCTTAGCATTAATGTTAGTTTGTCCCCTCTGCTATTTTTCAGGCAGCAGAACACAAGCACTGATACTACGGGACACATCCTGTGTGTCATCGGTCATGTTGCAAAGCACCTCCCTAGGAGCACCCGTGAGAGGCTGATCGGTGAGTGGCCCTGAGAAACTGCAGAGGGGAAGGCAGGGCTCAGTTTTGCTTCCCAGCTTAACAGTGTTTTTCTTCTCCTTAAGCATTCAATTAGCTTAGAAAATGCTCATCCTAGGTGTGTGACCTCCTTTTCAGATAATATCAAGTGCTGGCTGAGGGAGTTGCAGTGTCCCCTGGAGGTGATTAGCCCAGCTGTAGAAGCTCTGCAGAAGCTCTGCCATGCGTATGCAGATGTCCCAGAGGAGGCACAGGTGTGACTTAAAATGAATCTTTTAAAATAGCTTGTTTCACACTTCTTTGGAGGGCTGTCTTTTTAAGGCAGCTCCCATCTCTAATCTGCAGGCTTTAGCTCGTTAAACAAAAAGGATCTGACTCGAGCAACTTGTATCTCTTCTGCTCAGCTCCCTTGGTATACTGCAGTTGTGCTGGAGACTATCCTGTAGCTAAGGATGGACTTTGTAAGAGATCTTTCTTCATGAGGACTTTTTTTGCAGCTGAAATACCCTGCGTTTGCCTTCTGTCAAAGCTCACGGTGTTCTTAAAGCAGACTCTTGCTGTGCCGTTTTGACGTTGGTTCTTCTTGGGATTGGTCCAGTTAGAAGCTATAAGCTTATAGTGTAAGCTCGGATTGTTCTGTATCAGAGCTGCTGTAGGTAGATTCACGTTTTCTGGCTGTCTTTTGTGGGCCCGAATGGGGAGTTAATAGAATACCGTTTGCACGTTTTTCTGCCCAGTTCCCCATTTGCTTTATGCCATATCTTTGTTTCACTTCTGCAGTTAGAAGGTAGGCTATCTGTTGCTGTTAAAATCTGTATCTCACCCTGAGCACAGTCAGAAAGAAGCCAGAACTGGTGTAAGTTTCCCTTGCTAATGAATTTTGCATACGGATGGGTTATATTTCTCTTTTTATATTGATGACAGCTATTTTGTAATAGGCATCCCAGTAAACTTCAGTAAATAGTCTGGAAGGCTGCACATTGTCTTTCAGGAGCCAAAGTGGATTGATGGGTTTTGTTGTATTTTTTTAAAATTGATGCTCAAAAAATCCCCACTGGTAGGCATAGTCGTTACAGTATGTTGACTTGCAACCAAATGCAGATGTACCTTTGTACTGATTACTTTAGTCTTTCTAACAGTGTAACTGCCATATATGTATGTATTTAGTTTCTTACTGTTAGGGGTTTTAGATGGTAAGAAAAAGATAAATGATGCTTTATTTTCATTCACTATCTGATAGAGGAGTAGCTTTCTTGGTTTTTTCCTCCTAGAATTCACATCATATTTTCATGTGAATGGAACTGCAATTTCCAAACAGCGCCTTAAAATTCATATAAACAATCTAAAATGTGTGGGATATACATGGAACAATTACCTAAAGGCTTTCTGTTTAAATCTGTCTGATTTCTATAATGAGGGAAACATAGGCCTGTGGATCATAACCAAACAGATTCTCCAAGGTGTTTTGGCACTTGCACGCATCCTTTCATGTGCAAGAAGAATTTTAAAGCTCTAAGGCGATGTTTGGTTGATGTCAGTAGGACCTCGTTCTTTTTGTGTGTGTGTGGGTTTTTTCTTTTTTTTTTTTTTCTTTTTTTTTTTTTTTAGCATAAAAACATTTTCAAACTAGGGATTCGTGTGTGGAGAGCTACTACAACTAAATTTGGTTTAATGGATAAAGCACTGAACTAATTTGGTTCCATTGTGGAACAGGAGCTGCTCAACCAGGTGTGTGGAGATATAGTATCCACCTGTGAAAGCTATATTTCAAATATAGTCCTCAAAAAGGATGGAGCAGAGCAGCTACAAGAAGATCTCTTGGTAAGTTTGGTACTCCTTCACAGATTGGTCAAAGAATGTGTGTGTTCTTGAAAGTGGTATTTCTTAAAGATCGTGCCCATAACTCTGTTATGCAGGAAAATACTGATGTGTGTGCCTTGTGTATGAACTGGTATGAAATCTGGTGTTTTTGGGCATGGGGGGATACAAGAGCTTTTTCCTGAGAAGTTGCTTTAGGGAGATGATGTCCCATGTATTTTTAATAAAATAACATGTTTTTTCTTTGCTTCTCCACTTTTCAGATTAGCTGTTTGGGAACAGCTGTAATATGCCTAGAATGCTTTGAGGATTATTTCAATATTATTAATGGGTGTGAGGGAGTTACAGTTTATTAAATGCACACTCAGGCTTCTGTTTCTAAGCTTCACCTTCTGTTCTCTAGCCGCTGTCCTCTTGAAAGGACTGAGGGAGTTTTAAGTTGTTTTTGGAGAAGTACCGTGCAGACTCCTGCTGATTTAATTGGCGGCTTAGCCATTGCCTTTTGACTGCAGTATCGCTTTTGTCTGTAGGTGAAACATCTCTTCATTTTGGGTGAGGCTGCACAGTTGTGTCCGGCCAAAGTGGAGAAACGCATCTTTCTTTTGATTCAGTCCATTCTGGCTTCTTCAATCAACGTGGACCAATGTGAGGCTCTTTACTCCCTTTAATTTTGCATTCACAGACAACACTTTCTATCCCAAAAGCATGTTTTCATTCCTGATCCATTGTTTCCTAGTGTCCAGTTCTCTAGATGGTGAGGAAATTCCAGCTTCTCAGCCGTTGTCCCAGTTCAGAGGATCAACCATGCCTCCAGTGGTCAGAGCTCATGCATTCATTACTCTGGGTAAGCACAGTCCTGCAGCAGAAATGCGTCCTCCTGTATCCGATTCCCACCCTTCTGTCTGTTCCCTGGTTAAAGTTCTATTCAAAAGCTGTGGCAGTTAAAACAGATAATGCATAGTGCTCAATATTCATATTGCTTCAATTTGGAGCTTTTAGTAATGCAAATATCTGTGGTAGCAAGATGCACAAACCATAAAAATGCTGCCATCTATGTGACTGTTTTTCAAGTTGGTTAATGCATTGTTTCTGTATAGGTATGCAAAGGAGCAATAGTTAGCCATGTCCTTCAGACTTGTACTGCCCTTCTGCTCTTAGAGTTGGTTGTTGTCTGGCTGAAGGATTATTTTGTTTGTAACAAGGTGCTCAACGCAGGGGAAAAAACTGGTGATTTTATGCACTTTAGAGCAGAATGGCTGTGCGTAGTTACTTGTCCGCCTTAGTAGGAGTAAAGAGCTTCTTTGTGATAGAAGCCTGGTCAGGTCTGCGTCTCCAGTATTATGAAGAGTGCTGAGTGAAACTTCTGTTTTTGTACTGCCTCTGTGATTATAAGCAAATCTCTTCTCACGCAGATGGATAGTATTGTTCTTTCCTTACCTGCTTTGGGAAGCTTAATACTTTTGTACAGAGCTCTGAAACAGCTTGAAAGAAGTAGTGTTAGAATGTAGGCTATCTTATTTTAAGTTGATTGAGCGATGCTCTTGGAGGTGAGTGTCTCCTTGCTATGCCTATGACAGCTTGGGCTCTTCCTTTTAGCTACTTTGAGCAATACCTTGTACACAGTAATAGTTCTCTGTGGAGGAGGCAATTTGCCATAGAGACCCACGCTATAGGTCTAAGAGTTTGGAAGGAACTCCTTGAAGTATGGTTCCTTTGGGAGATTGCTCATCAAGTTTCAGCACGTTTCTTTTTTATTCCCTTGTCTATTTTCTGCTTTCTCTCTTGGCTCATATTGGACTCAAAGGAGGCAGTAAGCTGGGCTGTGGTGATTAGGAACAGGAATACATTCACAGCACTGACAGTCTCATCCCTGTTTGACAGGTAAATTGTGTTTGCAGCATGAGGATCTGGCGAAGAAATGCATTGCAGCTCTAGCTCGAGAACTGGAGGTGTCAGATGATGTGGCCATTCGCAATAATGTTATCATTGTTATGTGCGATCTATGCGTCCGCTACACCACCATGGTGGACAGATACATTCCTAACATTTCCATGTGTCTGAAGGACCCAAATCCCTTCATCCGTAAGCAGACGCTGATCCTGCTTACCAACCTTCTGCAGGTAAATAGAAAGCATAAGCATGTATTTGGCAACCCACTTCAGTTACCTCTGTTGTGCTGAATACTGGCAACCTGACCAACAAGTGTATTGCTTGTAGCTTGTTTTTAGAGTATTGTTGCAATCTACTCTCATTCAAGAAGACTTTAAAACTATGTATTTTGTTACTATTCTTTCTTTTTCTTTTTTTTTTTTTTTTTTTTTTTTGGTAGCTAAGGAGGTTTCTCTTCGAATACAGTTGGGTAACCAAATTATTTTCATCTGATCCTCCTTGTTCTGTCTTTGTTTCTTTTGAATTCCCTTCCATATCATGCCTGTATGAGTGAATGTAACAAGTGCCACAGCGCTTTTTTCTCCCGCTGTCTCTGTTTATTGTTCTAGAGATGTAAACGTTGACAGGCAGAACGCATTTGCCCTCCAAGGTTCGTATGAACCCAACCAAGGCAGATTGCAGTGCATTTGGCTCTGAGAACAGTATCAAGGAGCACCTGTGCCTTGGCAATGGAGAACAGATTTTTCTGTTGATACCTGTGGTAAACCTGGATGCTTGGTGCTGTGGTATTTATACTGTTTAAAGCATCCTCCAGAACATTGTCATCTTGATGTTTATCTTGTGTGTCTCCTGGTGAAGTTGTATAGCTTGCTCATTTGTCTGATGTATTTTTTGCCAGGTTCCATCCGATATTACCCTGGCTACAATCTGAGTGTTCACACTAGGTTTTTTTCTGGTTCAGGCTGATATTTTATTTTCTACGTTTTCCTTGTAGGAGGAATTTGTGAAATGGAAAGACTGTCTGTTCTTCCGGTTTGTCAGTGTCTTGGTGGATCCAAATCCAGATATTGCCAGGTAAAATATTCATTCTATAAAACACTGAAGGAGCCAAAAGGTCAAAGATGTACTCAAAAGCAATCTCAGTCTTGCACCTTCAGCATGTGGGGAAAAATTTCAGTGAGACAGCAGACGACATTCCCATTAACCTCTTCACTTCTACAGTCATGCTTTAGGGTCTGAAGTGGTAGCAAAGGAGTGGTGAACTTCTTTCCAAGTCAATTGAAGGTCCCAAAGTAGCAAGCTGTGTGTTCCTGGCTGTTGTCGAAGCCTGCAGCTCTGCTCTATTTTTTTGACTCTCAAATATCCATGAGAAAAGGATTTTTGAAACAAGCCTTTATTAAATCTGCCTCCCTGTTTTCTAGTAGACTCTGTCCTGTGATGTTTTTGTTCTAGGAACAGGATTAAATGTTGTCTTTCTCCTGTGTGGCATGCCTCATTTTTGTAAGACTTATACCACATTTTATAGTACTTGAACATGTAAGAGGAGCTATGCACATTGGCCTAAAGTGCACATTTATAAAGTTTCTGTAGGTTTTGAAGTCTCAAACTATTCAATGTGATATGAGAAATGAGGGTAGGTCTCTGCAGTTCAATCCTGACACATTCGATCTGGATATAGAGAGTAGATGGTTGAAGGCCAGGCTGAATATTCTCAGCAATGCATATTTGATACTGTTAGTCTGCAAATGATAAGGGTTGAAGTGGGACAGGTTCCTCTGAGAAGGGTAGCAAGCAAGGAGGGACTGAATGCAGAAGAAGCTTAGGCACCTTGCTAGCGTTTCTACCTGCAACAGTCAAAATGAAGACTGGTGCTTCCAGGAGCATGAACCGAGCGTTGCGTACTAGTGCACACTCACACCTTTGTTTTCTTTGTATGGGTTTTTAATATGTAAAAATGTCTTTCCAGTAGATGGTGGCATTGCAACATCACATTCCCAGTGCTTTAACTGAGGAACATACTGCTATTCCATTGGGAGCCTTTTTCTTTGCATCTGCATTCAGTGAATGCATCCAGATAAAAACACTTTCTCCCAGGCTGGGATTAACTTCTAGCTCTTGCAGGTCTTGTGATGATTAACTTTGCAAAATACAGAAAACCAGATTTTTGTTGAGTTGCCTTCCTATTGAAGTTGGGGGAAGGAGAACACAAAAATGCTTTGATCTCCAGCTGCTACCTTGTGTCCTGTTGCCAAGTAGAAACTAATTTGTCAAACACTTATTATCCTGAGCACGAGTAGGGGCTTTGGATATGAGCAGAGGAGAAGAGGAGAGTACTGTTAAATACAGTCCAGTCATAGGGACTTCAGGAAGCAGCTGATGCTTTTCTACATGTGCCTAGGCAGCAGACTGCATGTGTCGATGCCAAAATGAATGCTGACATTTGAAATCGTAAGTGTATCCCCCCAAGCGTGTATTCATGCACAAACAGTGGTCTGACCTTTGCTTAGCTCCCAGTGCACAGTGGTTCACAGTGAAGGGAGAAGCTTTCTTTTGAACTTGCCACGAAGCATTTATCACTGGTCTGTGTGCGGTTAGCACGCGCTCTTGGGGGCAGGGTGAGTTACAGTTCTAAGGATCATCCCGCTGAGCTGCTGCTGGATGGTTTGGCGGTCATTTCGCTTCTGCCACTGCTTTCCAGTAGTGTTTCAATAACTTGGGTAGCCTGTGTTCGTGGGGGTCTTGTTGGGGTCAAAGGAATCAATCTCAAGGTGACTGGAAAATAAAAAAACGTATTTGCAGTTTGTTAGCATAGGAAGGATTCTTTCTCACTCGTTTAGGAGGAGTAACTCCCGGCTAACTGAGGCCTCAGAGTCTGGGTGAGCTTTGAAGTATGCGTTGCAGAGAGGGAGAAGGTTAGGGATGTGTTCGATTCGCTGACATTTAGGTGTCTTTTCACTTAAAGCACCAATAATCATTAGCACTAAATTGCTATTTAGTACATCTTGTGGAGCAAACACTATCATCCTTGCTGTAGAATTCAGAGAACCCAGGGTATACCCAATCCGTAGTAGATGGAGATAAATATCTCTGTTTTCTGCAATGTGAGTGTTGCTGATCTCCCAGTAGACAAGGGGGGAGGATATGAGCTATTGCAAAAAGCCTGATTGGACAGCGATGGGCTGACGTACTGAAGTAAGTCTGACTGAAAAAGGGCTTGAAGTCCATAAGCTGGTATCCTTGTTCAAGCCCAGATGAAGCTACACAAGAATTAAATGCAGTGTACTGAGGGAGACTTGTGAGAGGAAAACCGTATTTCTGCCTTACTGTTTGTGGTTCTGCACTGGGTTTCAGGGGTGGCTTTTAGAAGCTGTCTAGTTAGTTCTTTCTTTAACTCCTTTCCAGGTTTGGGGAATTCTGCCTGGTGCATCTCTTGCTGAAGAGGAATCCAGTAATGTTCTCCCAACACTTCATTGAGTGCATCTTCCATTTCAATAGCTATGAGAAACATGAGAAGTACAACAAGTTCCCCCAGAGTGAGCGGTCAGTTGAGCAAATTTGTATCCCCTTACCACTAAGCGATGGGTTTTCTGGTCGTGCAGTTTTGGGTTGCAGCAAAGCTTTCCTGGCGCTTTATATAGTGTTTTCAATGGGGAGGGTGGTTTTAAATTAAGCTAGGGGAGGTGGTATTAAATTAAGAGTGTTCTGCTGTCCCTGTGGCACTTTTGGGAGGAGTTCTGTAATTGGTGGGAGTGTGTGATATCCTGACTGGTTTGTAGGTCTTGGAGGTGGCATTCAAATTCTCCTTGCAGATTTAAAGTCTTGTTATTTCTGCAAGTTTGTGTCATGTGGCTTGGTCCCTGTAAAGTATCTTCCTCTACCGCAGGGCGAAGAATCTCTTTTCTCTGAGGGGAAAAGATAACAAAGAAAAAAGGATGCATATCTACAAGTTCCTGCTAGACCACTTTACAGATGAGCAGAGGTTCAGCATTACAACAAAAATTAGCCACAGTATTCTAGGTAGGAGGTCTCTCTTTAACGAAATAAGATAACGAATCTGGCAAACAACTGGTGTTTATATAAAACCATTAGGCGCTCAATCCAGCAATGATATCTTCCTGTCTTTAGTGGCACTGCTGTTCCCAGTAGAATACTCTCTTATTTCTCCCCTGCCTGTTCCAGCATGCTTTGTGGATAAGGTACTTCCACTGGACCTGGAAGCCAGTGAGTTGCTGTCGGATACATTTGCCATCCTTAGTTGCAAAGAAATCAAGTTATCAACTATGAGATCGAAACCCGAAGAAGACATGCAGCCTGATGAAGATGAAATGGCAATGGCCAATGTGGTTATGCAGGCAGCACAAAAAAAGCTCATCTCACAGGTGAATGGCGCTTGGTCTGGTATGGAAAGAGGGCTGGTCACTGTGGTGGGAGAAATGTGATAGAGAAGCTTGTGCAAAAATTGCCAAGGACATGCTGTGCCCATATGCCGTTGCTCGGGCTCTGTCTGTAGGACCCTTCTGACTTGAGGGCACCCGTGGAAGCACTGTGTGTTGATTTGCTAAGGAGAAATAACTCTTTTCACTTAGGCCATTCATCCAACAACAGAGTGACAACTTTACTGAGTCTTCTAAGTGTTCATGCTTTGTTCAAAGGTTCAAAAGAAAAACTTCATAGAAAACATCATCCCAATAATCACTTCACTGAAGTCTTTGATGGAGCAGAAGAGGATCCCAGCTCTCAGGGACCTCATGAACTATCTGCGGGTAAGTGGAAGTGTTCTTTTTTTTTTCTCTCTTAAGTTAATGTGTTAGATGTGTGACCAGTAGTGGAATGAACAGCCTTCTTAGAAGGAAATTTAGAAGGCATGCGATGTTGTGACACTGACACTGTGTTAAATGATGTAGGAGGCGGAGGGATTCTAGATATGGATCTCACAGTGTGTTACATGTGAGTCTTCTCACTGGGATGTGGGCAGAAAGCTTGAATGGTGGAAAGCTTTTTCATGTTCCGAAGTACGAATTGGAATTGAAACTCTTAGTCTGTTAGAAACATCTCTGGTGTACCAACTGGTATTTCCTTTTGCACTTAAACAGCTGTGATCTGAATGGAGGCATGAATCAGCAGTCAGGAGAGTTTTTTTTTTTAAAAAAGTTTAAATGTTCCTTATTGTTCCAGGAAATGATGCAAGATTACCGAAATGAAATCAAAGACTTCTTCGCTGTGGACAAGCAGCTGGCAGCTGAGCTGGAGTATGACATGAAGAAATACGAAGAGCAGCTGGCAAGGGAGAAGGAATCTGACCAAGACCAGGTCTCGGCAGCGCAGGCGGAGGTTGTTGGTGCCATTTACTCCGTACAGGTACTGTCTCCTCTACTAAAGTTTATGCCACAAATAATTCCCAGAGCTTGTACCTCTGTGGACCTTCTTACAGAACGCTTAACGGGATGGTTAATGTAATGTCATCTCAGCTCTTCGTGCTTGCTGACAGAAGCTTTGGTTTCAGAGTCATTAAACAGGTTTAAAAAACCAACAATAGAACCAAACGGGCATTAGCCAAAGAGGAGCAGCAAAGAATTAATTTAAATATAATTCAGCCTAAAGGGAAGGCCAAGTCTAATTTGCCACTGGCTGTGTTAACATCCTGTATTACTCTCTGTTCCCAGAGTGAAAATATTACAAGTTAATATTTAGCTGGATTTCTGGCCACTTTGAGTTTCAGGCTGATTCATACCAGAACAGTTCTGCATCTGTTTGGAGTTGATGACAGTCCTTTACTTGGCTCTTAAAATTTTCCTCTTGGTGGGTGTTACGGAGATAGTGCCTCTAATTCCCATACACCTACTTTTGCTGTACAGATGCTTTCATCAGACCTGAGATGATTCAGCTGCGTCATATTTAAGACCCAAATTATCGTTACTCTGTGTGACAGCTTTGTGAAGTGATGGTCTTTCTGATGCTTCAGTGTCTGACTGCAAAATATGGCACTTCAATGCAGCCTTATTTTCAGGCCTTGCCCTCTGAAAGTGAGGCCCCTCCGTTAAGAGGATAAACAGGTCACAAAGAGAAGGGTTCATTTTGCCTGACTTCAGATATGTACAGGGTGGAAACATACATCTATGCTAGTCATGCAAATCCTCTTAAAGTCAATGTAAAGAAATAAAAATGTGCTGGGATAAATTGTCCTGTAGTATTTTAGGTACCTACCTTAAGATGAGATGACTTTTGTCCTAAAAGTACCTTTTCTCTCTCTGATTCCAAAGGGTGCCCATATGTAGACCTCTAAACTAGGACGTCCATACCATATCAAATGTTACTTTTTGCTTCCTGTTAAAATTTTGGTCAATAAATTCTTTCTCTCTGGCACCCTCTTTACGTCCATCACACAAAAGACACTTCTCAGTCACACGGAACTTATGGCTAGGTGTCTCGTGCCTAGGTTTTCTACGCTTGTATCCGTTGTTAGACACATGGTCTTTCCTCCTCTTTTCTGTAGCAACCCCCGTCTTTGGAGACAGCTGTACCTTCTAGTGGCTGGAATAATAACGCTCAGTCTCCCGTTACTGGGAGACAGTCCTCGCCGTCTGGATCACATCTCTCCTCTGTGTCTTCTGAGTTTACTACACCTCAAGCTGATGTGCTGAAACTGCCATTACTTAGTCGCAGGTATGGATTTCTGTTTATATTAAAGGTTATGATATTTTGCAGGGCTGTTGCTTTGCTTATCCACTCCTTGCTTAGTGGTATGAAGGCTACCAATATTTCACCAGTCTTCTCTCTTGCATTTGATGTCTGAGATCGTAAGTAATTGGGAGGAGATAGGACTCTCCCTCATCACATGCATCTCATCTGGTCTTGAAGAAAGAAATCACTTCAGTGTTTCTGTGGTGTCTTTTTGTCCTGTAGGCCAGTGTCCTTGAGCACACTTGCCATCCTGAATTCAGCCAGGAAAGCGATGGAGGCTAGAAGCAAGCAACGCAGTAAGAGTGTTGGAGAAAATTTATCGACTGTATCTTTTCCGTCAAGCACAACTGGCAGCAAGCAAGGTAGGCAGCTTGCTGCAAGCAGATACACAATGGAATAGATCTAACTGATGCAACTTAATTGTTAGACCTTTGATGTCTCTGAGTGAACACTTTTCTGTTCTTGATTATTTCCTTGTTATTTCTAGGATCCTTTCAAAGCCTGAATCAACAGTCTACAGGAGCGAACATTTCTGTGGTGGGCCGTGCAATCAGCACACCAGAACGTAAGTAACCCAAAGGAGTCCTTTCCAAATTGGGCTGAACACTCATTCTCTGAGGCGTGGAGCAATGCGTGGCCCCACTATAGAGCAGAGAGAATCAGTCAGTGTTAACTGATTATTTATCTAAATGGCAGTAGTAAATAAAAACCATTCTGAAAGTGAAGGTCTTGGATGAGCGATGTACGTAGGAAAGGACAATCCAATATGGTCCCCATTTATGTGTCACAGGGTATTACAGTTTTGAGTCAGTGCAGGTGAGCATCTACTTCTGGCTGCTGAAGTAACAGAACCATTGCCCTTTCTTCCTTCATCAGCTTTGGGGTGCTGAGGAGGCGTATCGTCCTGGTTCCTTAATAGCGTGCGTTGACTGGGGTTTGCAGGATTCTTTTGCTTTGAGATGCTCGCTGTTTTTAAATCCAGAAGCACAGCTTAGCGCTTTAAACTGACCTACAGAACCCTGCTGCAGAGGGAAGTCCTCAAGGTCCAGTCCCTTCCAGCTCTAAGGCAGGGGGTTCTTGCTCTCTAAACAAAGGGTCCCAGGTGAGGTAGGACCTGCTTCTGTTACCAAAGCAGGCGGTGGGCTGTGGCAATTGTGAGAAATGGAAGAGATTGTTCAAGTGAGATTAATAACCTGCACCGTCATTTCTGAGAGTGTGTGCTGTACTCTTAAGAAAAAGTCAACTGTGTATTGGAGAAGGAATGATTTGTTTTCCTGCTCTGCTGTGGAAATTAAAGTAGAAATACATAGGAGGAGTCTCTAATACACAAGTTAAGAGAATCTGCTGTGCTTATGTCCACGGCAGCTGAATTACCATCTCGCAAAACCTGACCTTCAGAAGTTACGTTTTATTGGAATGCTTTCTGACAGTCTTGGAGCGTTATGCAGTGTCCCTTTCTGCAAGCACAAAAGAGTTATAGTAGAACACAAATAGAGCTGAGTTTCAGCAGTAGATTTCCTTCCTTTATGTCAATTCACTGCTAAACTCCTTTAGGGCATCTCCACTGTAGTGTGGACTGTGCATGTGATTAACTCCTTCTCTGCTCAGGAGAAAGCTCCAGTTCAGCTGGGAGTATAGGTGAGTGTCTGACAGGTCAGGTCACGTTAGGCAGTTGTGAATCTTTTTTGTTCTACAAGCACATGTATATGACTGCACTATTTGCCCAAATCTGACCTGCATGCACACAGGAGAGCCAACTGCATGTGGCCAAAAAGGCAGTCAGCTGTGCAGCTGTCTGCAAACACCTGACATCCACAAGCAGGCAGAAGCAAACCAACGGTAGCGATGCGCATCCACTGGAAAATCCGATCTTTCTCCTCCCTGTATGCTCTGCTCTTTGGCTGAAGTTGTCTGTCTCAGTGTTTCTCTTTGCTATCTGAGCAGCAAGCAGTGATCTTTGTGCAGAAAATTGGAGGGTATGTTTTTGGAGAACAGAAATCGTTAAGTGCTGTATCTCTGTCTGGAAGCTTGCACTGCTGTTTCTCTTAAGCACCATATGGTGAAGAAAGAGGGAGAATGTTAATCTGCAATGGTACTGAGGCTGAATTCCTGCTTTGCTTCGAGGCAGCATCTGCCCTTCAATGGGGAGACAAACTGTACGGAACAGTATCATCGCTTCAGTTGCTGTGTGTGTTGAGCCACCTGCATGGTGGTGCTGGGTCTTTCAAGATGATAGACAATCAAAAAAAATGTTTTTTTCTTTCTCTGGTATGTCATTCTGAAACTCTTAGAGATGCAGTTCTTAAATAATTTTGTACATGGGAAGTTAAGAACAATGGTCTCTCTTCTGTCTTATTCAACTGTTCTGCCTGTCAGTCGGTCCCTGCTTTTTGGGCCTCCTCATCTCTCCTGCTCTTTACTTTGCGAATGGCTAAGTGGGTCTGGGCAAGTGTAGTTTGCTTCATTGTAGTGCATAAGCACATGTAAAGGTAGCCCTTTTGATTGCATAGGAAGCCTTACTTGATGATGGTTCTCTGCCCTTTCTTTGTTTCTGTCTTTTCACATAAACTTCTCATTAGCCAAGCTAGCTTCTTAAGGCACGCTGCACAAAGCCGAAATGCTTGCAAGTCAGTCTTGAGAGATTCAGAGGCTAGCTAAGCCATAGAAAATTGGGCTTCCACTACATGCTTCGGTGACTCCCTTTCAGGACAGGGAAAGAGTTTGAGAGTAAACGCAGTCAGTCTTTAGAGAGAAGCAGAGTTTCCATCTCCTGCCCTATAAGGCACTTTCTACCTTAATTCCTTGTGAAAGGTTCTGGGAAACATGAACATAAAGCAGAAAGTTGAGTAAAGAAAAATCTGAGTGCTCTGACATCTCTCCTGAGATAAATGACAGGAAAAAGACAGCTGACAACTATGGGCTATTCAGGCAAGCTAAATTCCTCCTAGTTTCCCTGTCAAGTGATTCCTCTAGCCTCGCTGCAAGCAGTTCCTCACAGAAGGGCTGTTTAGGTACTTTGTCAGTCTTCAAGGGCATCATGCTCTGCCTTGACTAGATAAACCAACTGATCTGAATGTGATTCTAAGGTGAGTGCTAACAGGAACCTGCGCTGTGGCCTCGGGTAAATTTATTCCATCAGCAAAGCATGAGGTGGT
Source organism: Dromaius novaehollandiae (assembly GCF_036370855.1). NCBI lineage: Eukaryota > Metazoa > Chordata > Aves > Casuariiformes > Dromaiidae > Dromaius > Dromaius novaehollandiae. Next base: position 5,644,296 of record NC_088118.1, read on the forward strand.
ATAGTTGTTGTGGAAGATGGCTAAGCTTCGGTGGAAGTTGTGGATCTCTTACCTAGTTAGGGAAGGAATGTGCACGACTGAGGTCCCATATTTAAACTTAATTTCCATTCCTCCATGTACAAGGAAAGCTGTAAGTGAGGTACGTAACTGATGTGCACAGATGGCTCGTCAAGTTCAATGCATAGTTTTGATGCTGGACAAAAGACGCTGGGGTCTGCTGGGCTCTAATGAACTGGGCATGTTCATTCCGTCACACTTAAGTGTTGTGCTGCAGCACGTCTTGCCTCCTGGCTGTATCACAAGCTGACTGCTAATATGTGTTTTTTCTTTCAGAGACCATTAACGACTTGACTTTCGGTGCGGGGGTCAGTTACATCAGCTTGACGCACACACCCGGTTCGGCTACAGGCGAGTTATCTTTGTGATTCTAACCTGAGGGGGCAAAAACCCAAATGATCAAATCTGTGGCATTTTTTAAAATATGAAAATATATGCATTATTTGCAGAGAGGAAGGAGGCTGAGGACCAGCCAAGAGATGTTATCTGTTTGACATCACCGGAGAAACCGTAAGTTCAACTCGGGTCTGAAACAGCAGTCACAGTAAGAAAGGCTAGTAGAGTACTTTAAAAAATAAATGGTCGCTCTGCTTCCTTCTTCTAGACCATCCCTGCCCCGGGAGTGGAAAGTAGAATCTCCAGCAATGAAAAAAAGCAAGCAACATGTCCCGCTGAGACGGTCCCAGCGGAGAACTCCTCTGAAACCAGACAACCAGTCCTTTCAATGAACCCTTGTACAGAATCCTCATCATGTTGTCTGAAATCTATCCCTTTTCTCTGTGATTTATAAATCACTGTGGACACATGTCTTTCCTTCCTTCCATATCTATTTTTATTCGTTTTTTACATGAAATTCTGGAGTATGGACTTGCAAAGCTTGCATTAACGCACGTATATGTAATAAGCTGCTGCTCGCTGGAGTGCTAAAAAGCTCCAGTACAAAAAGGCGGCTTTCTGTTCCCTCACAGGATGTATAATTTGTCCATTTGGAAAAGTAAGAGCATAGTGCTGCCATGAGCTTAGCAATGAATGTGTTTATCACAGCTTGCAGGGAAGTGAGTGGCTCAGCTTATTCACTTGATGCCACGTTGTCCCTATTGATGATACACTATAGTTGCTTTAATTTTAACAAAGGTAGAACAGCTTGTCACTGCCACACCCCTAAATCTGGTAATTGCACTCTACCGCAGGTCTTATTTGTTGTGCAAACTCCTCTGTGTATGAACAACGTCAGTGTTTGCTTTTAAATGGAATATTTCCATTTGTGAACTATGTTATTTCCAAATATTAAAATTTTATGAAAATAAATGGTTAGAGAATTAATTCCACCCACAAATTCTCCCCTCTCCTTGATCTGACAGAGAAATTATTTTTTTTCCTATAGATTTCTACAACCTCAAAGGCTCTTCCACTACGTCGCTGGTATCTTAGGCACTCAGTTCAATTAGTGTTGGACCCAGCAGCTTTTAAATATAGACTCTGATTTGACTGAAAGCAGGATATGAGTATCTATCACTGAAATCAAGGTTGGTAAGTCATATGCATAGCTTTCTGTGCTCTGTCCAGGAAACTTGTTTATAATGAATGTGCTGTGCAAATGCTGGAATCCTGACTGTCCCTGAGGTTCTCTGATGCCATGTGAACCTAACTGAAGTTTTTCAGTTGCTAAATTTTATTACAGAGCTGTTGTCCTAGATTTCATTGAAACTTGAAAATGGCGTCTTTTATTCATGCTGGTTTGCCTTGTTCCAGCGGGAACAACATCAGTGGAGTAAGCTTTTCCACTAGAGTAGAAACAAAGAGGCTGAGCATACTTTTGCCCCAGCCTTTCCAGAGGCCCTTGGCTCCTGCACTGGCATCTCAGCATTCACCCTCACTCTCCCTATTCTAAGAACAGAGAAACCTTCATGTGGGGTTAAACTTTACTCTCGAAATCAAAATAGAAACCTGGGTACAGGAGATAAATGGAATGGCTTTGGCTTAAGCCATGGCAAATTATGGTCAAATCCATTCTTTTTGTTCCTTCTCTCCTGCCTTAAAATATTATTTAACCACCTTCCATTATTTGACTGAACTGAAAACAGAGGCTTCCATTAATGTGACTCTTCAAATAAAAAAAAAAAAGGGGGGGGGAGGGAGAAAGAAAAAACACAGGAATACTTTATAGCTTGGTATTTATGTAAAACATTCTTGGTAAAGTTAAACATAATACATTAGTACAAACCTGAATATTATTCACAATGATACAGTCAGGTCTCATGAGCTGCGTTAGGGGATCATCTCCCCTCCTCTCGTTAGAGATGCCACTGTCACATTTTAGAACTGAAAAATAGTCTTGATTCTTAGCTTACAGGCTTTTCACATGAAGGCTGCCTTCAGCTCATGGTGAGACTGTAGATTGTACTCCCATGGTGCCCAGAGCTACCCTGAATCAAACCTTTTCCTTCTCTCCCTTATTATAGGTATCTTAAAAGCAGCATTAAAAAAAAAGGAGTAGTGGATATACAGAAGGTGCAAAGGAATGTTACACTCACTACTGTCATGATGATTAGAGGCAGCGTGCAGACAGTAAACAATACTGTGTGGCTTGTTTGAAGAGCATGTCTTAAGAAGGTAATCATAACTCAGTTGCAAGGTAGCAGTGGTGATGTCCCAGTTACAGAGAGAATATTATGGTTATGGCTCCCCTGTCTTTTTACTTTCATTAGCAAAAGAAAAAGCGGTAACGCTAGTTTTTAGGCAAAACAAATGCAGCAATGGCATGTCCAGCGAGGCCCCTAGGAAATAGTAACTATTTGGTGAAAAGTTCAAAGCAGATTAATGCGGAACACTAAAAAATAACACTGACAGTCCAAATTGTCAAGTATTCAAAATACTGTATACAAGAAAAGTTAAGACAACTCCATTCATATCGGAAATACAAGAACGCTAAATTATGCTACATTAAAAAAAAAAAATTACTAAACCACAGCACAGTTCTAGTGTTGCATCCACATCTTGCAGTTTTACAGTACCCAGTGCTGTTCAACACTATCAACGCATATGTTTCTGGGAAACAAGGGATTCCAATTATTCCCTTTAAAGCTACGAGAAATAGATTTTTGTTTTCTGTTTTTTTTTTATTATTATTATCTAGAGAAAAGTTGCAATTGACACTACAAAAGTGCTTTTATATTGAGCTTTTGCTTTCCTAACACCAGAAACAGTTGCCTTTGCTATGCAGTCTGAACCTGTAAAGTTGGCATAGCTGTCACAAACTGTGTTAGTGCTTTAGCAAACATTAGGGGGTAGCAAATATAAAGTCACTCTGTCACCTTGTCAGAACTGAATCCAAAAAGCCATCCCTGGATGTTTCTTGCAACAACAAAAACAAAGTGTTGGTCACTTGCAAGAAAGGTATTTTTTATATATATAAAAAAGTTGATAGCTCCTGCCATAAATTTACAAAAACTATCCCTGAGTGACTCTGCTCTGTGTCTTGTAAGACCTCTTGTGACAAGGAAATTGCTGAAGCTAGCTTAAGAGGAAAGAGATGCTGTTCCACCTGCAGTTTTGTATTACACTTTGCAATAATACTGATATGCTCTGACAGTGCCATACTATAGCAACATTTGAGCTCCTCTCTGTAGCTTAAAAAGTAAAAAAATAGCTACATTACTTAAACCCTGCTGGCATCACATATTTACACTTTAAATAGAAATGTTACCTTTTCTGAAGTAATCAAAATATATCTTTGCAAAAAATTTAGAATGTGGGATTTTACAAAATAAATGGAGACGGTAAAAAACTTGAAGACATCTCAGTACCTTTTCTGGGAATCTTAGCCCATGAAAGTATTTGGCTTTAATTTTCCTGAAAGGGATGTCTTAGCACTAGGTTCTCTACCTCCACTGTAAGCCTCTTTAAAACACCAAAAGACGCAAGAGGCAAGCCTGCTTTGTGCAGATTAGAATTAGGGGTTACCTGCGTGCAATGAGTTTCTATAAAGCAGAGAACAGAATCAGTCTTTCTGGACTGATGCTGCCCATATCAGGTTTCATGTTAAGAGGAGTATAGAGAGTTGACAAAAGGGCTGTGACCATTAGTTGCATTTACCACTTCAGTATCTGCCACTGTAAACTAGATACCCATTCTGCACCTGAGCAGTTAGAGTCAAAAGCGTAAGACAATCACAGACGTGTGATTCGGCAGCAAGCTGCTGAGAGAGACTCCCCTTTGCATGGATAAACCTTATTCTTTGAAGCCTTTCTATTGCCATATCAGCACCCTTTTTGTCTACCAGGTTGAGATATGCATTTAGTTAAAGCTGCTTCCCTGGCTGGTTGAACATTGTGGCTGTTTCCCTGCAGCACAAATAGAAGGCAGTTCCACAAACCTCCACAGCAGTCTCTTGAGCAGTATTAAAACTCTTACTCCATGGAGAGGTTTAGGTGATCCTGTCAGTATCTCCAGAGGCAGGGGAGATGCAGGTTGGGCAGTGAGGAGTTACTTTAAACTTTGGCAAAGGAAAAAAAAAGATATACAGATAGCTAGCTATCAAGTTCTTGTGTGTTCCAAACTCTTCCAAGCGCACTTAATTCATCTTTTGCTCTTGCGTTGAGTTCCTGGAGGAGGTATTTTCACACTTGCTTTTGCTGGTTTGCAATATTCTTTTGGCATCTTATATGACAAATGAAGATTTGTGTCTGAAGTCACCCTGCAATAAAACAGTTGTGGATGTTGGAAGGATCTAATGACTTTCCAGGCACCTCTTTGTTCCTACTACCCCCAACTGGAATATGCCCTTGAAAGGTAAATCCTATCCATATAACTTTGAGCATTCTGTCTAGGTAGCACTCGCTTCTAGCTGGTAAGGAGGGGGAGGTACCAGTCAGGTGCTCCTTTGTCTCTTCACATATGTCCTCCTCACATACCAAGACATAGCAGTGGACGTTCTGATTCCCTCTTCAGTATCTCTGCTAATAGAGAGAGGCTTTTTTTGATCTTAAGCTTAGTGAGCTATTCAAATCCCAAAATGCAAATTCTCTTATAAAAGCATCATGGCCTGCCCACTTAATCCAATGAAACTCATCCTAAGGGGGTCAAGTCATGAGATAACTGAGACAGAGCAGAGCTGCATTTGATAGCTCTTGGCATCAGTCACTTAGGACAACTTAAACTGCTCATCTTTTCTAAGGAAATGACTCAGCCTTTACCCTTCTGTTTTCTCTCTGTTCTACATCCTTGCTTCTGAGAAGTGCCCACTCTAAGAAAGACTACATTCCCTAAAAAAAGCTAGTAGTCCTTTGCCTCTCCTACATAAAGAGATGTTAAATGCAAATCATTTGTTACCTCATCATCTGTTCGGATATAGTTAACACCATCAGGTTTTGCTGGAGTCTTGTAGCTGAAATAAAGAAAAAGATCTCATTTCTGGGACAAGAAGACTAGATTTTCAGAGGGGAGATGAAAGAAGAGAATATAGGAAGAGCAGTCTGATGAAAAGAAAGCAGAGAGAAATCGAGCTCATTGCTCAAATGCTAGGTCTGTGCATTTCCTACCATTCATCATGACAGGGAATTTTTTGAAGTCCCTATAAGAGCCCTTGAGCACAGGGGAAAAAGTTTGCTATATATTTCCACAAATACTAAGCCTGTGTCTGCAGTAATTCTGCAAAGACTTCAACCAATACTTTTCTTGCTTGTCCTACTCTGGTCCCTATGCAGTACCTTCCTGTGTGCCTCTAGCATTGTTTCTTGTGGCAATTACAAAGTCCATTTTAAACCTTCACTGCCAGATGCCTTCAGCATTCTGCCTGCTATAAGGAAGCACTACTTGTTTGCAGTCACATAGGAATCTAGAAATTACATATGACTGAAGTCCAGCATATGCCAACCCTCAGTCATATGCAGATAGAGTATTTGGAGTTTTTTCTGAAAAAAAGGATTAGACTTCTGATGAAATACAATATTTAACATAGACAAATCTATCTGGTGAGAATGCTAGTTTTACATATGTTATTTCTTCTACAGATTCTGTAAGGATATCAAGGCTTGTTTCTGATCCATGGAGAAACTGTCACCTTAAATCCTAATACTGTTGTTTTAACATTCTAGTGCATATTCTATGATGCTTATTTTTAATCCCAGTCACAACTAGTGAGATTTTCTGCAGAGAGGTTACTCTTCCACATGTATTTTCTATGCCTGTCCTAATGCTTTGAGCTGATTACACAATGCGCTCTGCTCATTAAATCGTAGACCTCTGTATGCCAACAGCACATAACCTATTGGACAAACACTCGTTTGCACGTAATTGTGCTCTCCCGCAAAGTATGAGCATATTAGATATAGCTCTTACTCCTCTGTCTGGTCTTGGCAGCAACCACAAGAGGAGCCACACCAAAATTCTCCCTTAGGCACATAAGCCTTCAGCATAGTGCAGTGTTTACAGTGGGGAACTGGATAGTTCAAGAATTGGGTTGGCCTATAGTCTTTGGTAAGGGACTAATAAGAAATATGTTCGAGTCATGCATTCAAATACATTTTGGCCATGAATTTCTGGCCCCCTTCAGACCACTTCATGCTAGGTGAGGGCACAGGGACATGTAGAAGAACACTCTGAATCCCAGCTTACCTTTCCCCAGTCTCTTTACTGTTTGCAAAGAAGCCCCTTCTGTAGGCACAACAGATACCAAAAGTGATGAGCACCAAAACCGCAAGGACCACCAGGACTCCACCAACTATCCCACCAATATTGAGGTCATCTGGCAAAAAGAGAGCATCAACCGGTATTTTTTTAAGGCAGCTGCAGTATCCTAGCCTAACACACACTAAAACTATACCTCTTGACTATTCTAAACAAACACCAAGAATTCATAAGGATCTGGTCAGTGCCTGATTCACTCCACTCAAGAAGGACTTGGACTCCTTCCAGAGCAGAGAGAGCTTCTGTTCTGGCCTAACAGAAGAGGGAAGACTAAAATCTTTCTCCTCTCTTTTTCTGTGTGTACCAGGTCTGGTCGCATTCCATTCCCTGTTTGTTTGTTTGTTTGAGACAAAACTGTTCATGAATCTGAACAGTGTTTTAATGTTTCCCTCAATTTTTAGATTGCTTTTTTTCTTCCTCTCATCTCTGGCTTCCTCTTGTTCTTTTAAAAGGGATATTTCAGCAATAGGGACCGACTGTACTGGTGTTAGGAAACTCAGATCCGTAACACACCTAATGGCAACTTTATTATTTTATAAATCCAGAAAAGTAAGCAAAAATTCCCTCTATACAATTACTTAGTATTCTTAAAGATCGTCTGTGTTCTTCCTTGGACAGTTAGGGTATCATTGTATGCAGTATCTAGATATTAAAATGCACTTGGAATCTCTCCGCTGTAGATAGTGGATACCAAGTGCATACCAAGGGTGCCTGTTGACTCAGTATAACCAGCTTTTAGTGAGGTCATCTTTCCAGACTTTGCTATCTCATTTTCAAGTTTTTCTCATCTGATGCTATTCAGCTTTGAAAATGCCTTGCAGAAGCCTGGTGTTGATACTCTCCTGGAAGAGAACTAGTCTTTGGGGCTATGAGAAAGCTGGGAAGACTGAATGCTCTGGGATGTCCCCCTTCTTGCCCTACAGTGATGATAATATATTAATGACGATCCATTAATCAACATTGCCAAAAAGTATGCAGAGCCACTCACAGACTTCCATCTCCTGCTCCTCGCACTTGGCAAAACCCGCATCATTTGTTGCTATGCAGGAGTAACGGCCTGTGTCGCCTTTGTGCACAGCATGGAAAACCTGATGAGGAGAAAAGGGGAAACAGAACGTGAGAGACAGAAGGCACTGTGAGGGCATAAGCATGTGAGAAAGCAGGGCCAGAGCTGCCTCAGGGACTCACAAGGAAAAAATATTTTAGACAGGGGATTCTTTGCTTCTGAGACCTGGCAGTACTGGAGCATAAAGGCGGAATTCTTACTGCACAGCTCTCCATTCCCCAGGCATTACAGTGAGCTGTGAGACACTTTCCCTTGAGAAGACAGCCACCATGGGAGGAATATAAACTGAAGGTTCCCTCTGTAGAGAGCATTTAGCAACTAGGGGCGGGGGTGTATGAGACACAGAAAGAAAAGTGGGATTTGGAAGCCATTTCTCTGTCTTCCTAAAATGGCAAGTGACACTGGCAGTGCCTCAAAACCAAACTGCTAGGGTCATATGTTTTTCTATCATATTAATCTTTCCTGTCCCAAAGTCACCCAGATCCTAGAACACCTAACCTTCTTCAAATTATTCCCTCCTTGCATGCCATGCAATGCAAAGTGAAATAATCTTTTTTCTTTTAGAAGCAACTCTAAAAATCAACCTGTCCAGCAACACAAGTCTTGATTATATCTGTAAGGGCATTACCAGAGTGCCAGTGGTGGGATTAAGGGTGTAGGAGGAATTCTGGAATTTGGCATTCGATCTCATCTCTGGTGATAAAGGCTCACTGTTGCGGTACCAGCTGTAAGTGGACTTTGGGTAACCTTCATTCTCGTGGCAGTGAAGGGAGGCTGTCTTACCAACAGGTACAGCTTTAGGCACTATGCATCTAGGAGTCACAGGTTTCACTGTGGGAAAGACAAAAAACACGTGAATCATACTGGTGAGTGGAACTAAATAATTTCTGACATACATTCTAAACCGTCTGTGCTACAAAGGCACCAAAACTTTCAGCTTTTCCAGCTGGCTTTAAACAAGTTCCAGAGTCTGTTGAGTCTGTGCTGATTGCCACTGTTTCAACTCTGGAGAGACCCACAGCAACTTTCACTAGCCAGCAGTGCCTGCAGAGGTATCTGGGCCTGAGGCAGTACCTTGGACTGTAAGTTGGATATTTATCTCATCTATGGTTTTAGTATCAGAAGGTGCTGCCACTTCACAGCGGTATGTGGCAGTGTCCATCCGGGTGGTGTTTTTAATCACCAGTGATGTCCGGCTCAGAATTTCTGCACGAGCTGCAAAGTCTCCTGATAAAGAAGAAAGAGAGAGAAAAATTTGCAGGTAGTCATACAGGCTAACTTTAGGCATCTGACTTAGTGGCTGAGTTTGGGCTCCTTCTGGAGTCAACAGAACCACCTGAAAGGAACTTCGTGCTCTTAAGTTAAGAGCCTCCCTCTCTATAGTGACAACAAAGGAAACCAACGCTGCTAACCATGGAAAAGGATGAACTGGAAAGCACCACCCCGATGCTCAAAAACTGTGGCAAAATCTGACTTTTGTGACAGCCTCAGGTCTTGTCTCCTCTGGAAGATTCATTTGGATGTGGCTGTTGGTCCCATTTAAAGTGTGACCACTATAATAGTAATACCACTGTGACAGTGATTCCAGCTGGAGCCAAGCCCTACCAGCAGTCCTGTGTTTGAGTTTCACTGTCAAGCCAAAGAAAGAGTCTGCTTCTCATCAAATGCTCCCAGGATGCTGCAAAGACAGGCAAGTCCAGACAGATGCTTCCGAAGTGCTGGGGGAGCTCTCAGATTTTGTATGGAAGGACAGGAAGGGCCCACATGTGGTCCTGAGAGCCCAAACACCCAGCGTCCATGCGAGGACCAACAGGTGCTGGAGAAAGGAAGCTGCAGCATTTGCAAAGAAGTATTTCCTGCACAGGATCTCGTTCCAGCTCTTTGTGGCTCCCTACATTGAAGTGTCAATTATGACCCCCCAGAGGGCAAGGAACATTCTGCTCTCTGTCCATCTTGCACTTTGATTTCTGAGCTCTAATTCCAGAAAAAAGCAGACAGACAGACAGAGATCTTGTCTTTTACAGAGCTGGCCGCTCTCAGTCTTGTTTCTAAAGCAGGAAGAGCAAAAGAACAATGAATCTTCATACCCTGCATTTTATTGTCGAAAAATACATAAGAGGTTTCGCCATCTCGGATTTTCTTCCACTCAATTCTGGGATCTGGTGTTACAGTGGATTTAATGATGCAGGACAGCTCAACACCTAGCAGCAGGAAAAAAAGAAAATACAGATTAATAGGAAGCAGCTGTATTTTTGCTCTGCTTTGAGCAGTCTTGCACACTGTTTTATTAGGAGACGCTGCCCACAAAGCAAGGCCTCCTCTTTCATCTGCCTCACAAACAGAAACACTGCTGCGTTCCAGGAGCTATTGGGGAAGATGGATTTTGACCAGCAAAAATAACAGCCATGCAGATATCAACTATGGAGAGAAACGAACACCCTGTTCTCTGCAGGCTCTAACGCGTGGCAAACAAGACCATATGACTGGGTGAGTCCACAGCACTGTCTTACTGCTAATCAGAGCGTACAGTGTGAATCAGGGCCACAGAATCTCCCTGGGTGCTGTCTGGCAGTGTACTCAGCAATGCCTTATTCTCCTATCTGACCGGGGAGTCGTGCTGCCTGCGGATAACAAACCCAGCCCCCTTGGAAGTAGGCACTGTCATCTCCATTCTACAGAAGAGGCCACGGCAGCAGCGTTGAGAGGTGGCTTACCCAGCATCACGCTGCAGGTCTGTAATAGGGCCAAGATAAAATATACATTTCCCAACCCTCTCTTCACTGTATTAATTGCAATGTGACTGCCTTTCCTCCATTTGGGATCCAGTTCAAAAAAGCACTTAGGCAGACACCTTGCTGTGCCAATGACTTTCATGGGACTCCAATAAACCATATCAATCGAGCGCTTTACTAAACAGGGAGAGACAAAGACATGTTAAGCGCTTTTCTGAATCTCAAACACTCAGTTCTCCTGCCTCACCCAAGAAACCAGATACCCTGAGCAACATGCAAATTTTTTCTCATTTGCTTGGAGTGATGCAAATCTCCGGGCAGAGGGCAGCGCAGCGATTGTGCTCCGGAGCCAGCGGCCCTGCAGCACTCACTCTGGAATTCCTGCACCACAGGCTTGGTGTTGCTGGATGTCAGCTCCACAGCCAAGAGTCTGCAGCCTGGAAAAACAAACAGAAGGTAATAAGAAATAGCACAGCTCATAAGTCACCCAGCTAGAAACATACTGCCTGCTGAGAAATCTTCTCAGCCAGCTACGAGGACTAACTTCCCTAGATGAAAGCTATTCCTGGCTACTAATGCCGTCCAGCAGGCCTAAGTTTATTTAGATGTGGTGGAAATACAGGAAAATGCAATAGTTAGAAGTAGCAATTAAAGAGGAGGAGTACCATAACGGCAGAAAGACAGTGCCAGCACAAGACATTTCCTGCGCCTTATGCTTATTTAGATTGTGACGGAATTCTCACTCTGATAATCCAGGACTGAACACATTATTTTCCAAATTAATGTGATGATCAGGGAAAGACAGGAAGTAGAGCAATCTCAAGAGCTCCAGTCAGTTCCAAGAAGGTAAAATGTGCCAGGTCTCTAACATACACTGATTATATCTTTAAGTACTCTTAGACACAGTGTAGAAATGTAAAATGTGGGGTTAGTAACTCATGAAAGGCCCGGGTTTCAAGAGAAAACGGAGGAGTACAGCTCTTTGGGTAGAGTCCCAACCCAACTGATACTGGGACAGATTTCCTCGTGCCATCAAACAGACAGGATTTTCTTGGAGACAGCATTCAGCGTCACTCGGTGTTCAGCCTAACTCTGCTCCCATAAGGATAAGTGGAAGCTGCGCTTCCTTCAATGGAAGCACTAAAAGGCCAGCACTAAAAGCTCAGTCATGCAACACTGCAAGGCATCCTTATACCGTAATGTTTCCCTTTACTGTCCTTCTTGTTCTGAACTCCAAAATGTTCCCAACTAGTACAGCCATATCCCCCCTTTTATTTCATTCTTGGAAAAGCTGCCTTCCATGTCTTTTCTGCTGTGCTTTTCAGCTGAGCAGGTACCAACCACCTTCATGCACTACCGCATACACATGCATACAGATACCTCTCCTGAGGGAACAGGCAGGCAGCTTCCAGTGTGCTGCACTCGGGAGAAAGAGAACCAGACAGCAGAGGCAAGCCATGCCTTCATCATAGAAAATACTCTGGAGCTGGGTGTTTGATTCTTGCAAAGCCTGTTACCTCTCAGTCAGACCATGGTGTTCTGCAAAACATGGGCCGCACCAAAGTCCTGTCTTACAGGAGGGAGGATACCTGCTATAATCAGTGCCAGATAATCAGCTACACTGGTACATCATGCGCCCGCCCATATGCAACTTTGCTATTAAGAACCCAACCAGAAGTTCATTGAAAGCTAGGAACCACTGACTTCTGTGTGCATTAGATCAAAGAGCAAGGTAAAGATGATGGAAACTAATGCCTCAGTGACACGAGAACAAATGCACATAAGGGTTAAGTCACAACAAACCTGAATAAAAAGCAGAAAAGGCAGCTGAAGGGAGATGTGGAGAAAAAAAGGATCACCATCACGACAGTCATTTTGTAATTCCTGTGTGCTGACACTCAGAGTGGAAAGCTTTCGGACAAAAAAAATCTGTGACAATGCAGGGGCAACATTTCTGTGATGGAGTGGATCAGATAACGTAACAGAGCAAGGCAGCACTCCGAGAAATACCCAAGAGCTGCAGAATCACTCCCACTGAAAACTCAAATTTTAGGTGCCTTGAACACATAAAATCCTTTCAGCTGCCTGCAAATGCTGATCACTCATTATTGCTGATATTTTCCTCAGTGCCTTGGCTTTCAGTGCTTATGCCCCAAAGACCACTGGAGAGAGCTGGAGTCTGGCAAGGTTTAGAAGCTGTCTTTGGGTACAAAATAATTTTTACTCACATAAGATGCAAACGGTGATGCAAAACAATAGAGTGCCCAGCCAAAACTGCTCCCAGCAGGGCCTGTCCACCCCTCCCCCTTTCGCATTTGGAGACATTCATGCAGTATTTAGGAGAAATCCAATACTGAACTAAGATGACAGTGCTCTGGACTGTAATGTAGCTACTGGGGAGAAACTTATCTGAGCTGAAGGGAGTAACAGGGCAGCGCAGTGAGCAGTTTGCTTTCAGTCTGCTTATGCTTTACTCGGGAGAGTCAGGAGAATGCCATTTTCAGAGCTGGCTCTCAGCAGGTCAAAGAGGGTGCTCCAGTCTTGGTTTGTCTCAACCAGGACGTGATCTTAGCAGCCACAAGTGATTCGTTCAGCTCTGGTACGAAGCAAAGCAGAGTTCATTTTCATCAGGCCTGCTGCTTTCAGACTTACCCCTTGAAAAGAGGTAGCTGTGCCACAAGGCACTAACACATTCCGTTCCCTTTGGTTATTCGTTGATCTTTTCAGGTGTTCCATCTAAACTATCACATGGCAAACCTGGGGCTGTGATCCTTGCTTTCCTCTCCCATGAGTATAAACAGATCTCCCTAATCCCAGCAAAACCCCAGAGAATTAGAAGTAGCTAGTCAAAAGAAGACAAGAAACGGGCTTAGGAAAATCCTTCTGAAATCTGCTGACGTGTTTTCAACAGTGCTCTAGGGCCTTCCACACAAAGAAGTCATTTGATTGCTTCTGCAGTGAGATTCCTGCTTCTGGAACTGACAGAGCTCTCCTTAAGGACCCCGGCCTGAGCACTCAGCTTAAGTGTGGAGACCCTGATTTGCCTCCTGACTGGGACAGGTGGCTCTGGTGATATCTTTGGCCCAGTTTTTAAGAGGAAGGAAGTTGTAGGTCCTCCTCTCTTCTGAGACAGCACTCTCCTTCATCAAAGAACTGCATCACAACACCAGTTCTACAAATGATTGCTTTCTCTTAAGACCTGAAGTAGCAGATGACAGTGGAGACTTGCAGTGCTGCAGAAGACAGCTTGCACGGCATTTATCTGGTCTGTACTAACATATATTGTAAGTCTTTCTTTTGCAAATGCTAGAGAAAGATGGGGAGGGAGAGGGACACTATAAAGATTCCTTTTTTTCCTTACAGGAAACTTGGTAACACCAGTTACTTTTTTATTCTGCATTCTTGTTTATGACAAGAGATCCTTTTTCAGAAAAATAATGTCCAGTCAAGTAGGTAGCATGGTGACAGGCCTACTGAAATACATCTACAGCTACTATATCAGTTCAGTGAAAGATGAAGATAGTAATATCAATGATGTATTAGTCTGAAGGAGTTAGCACTCTAGAGGGATTCACTCCAGGACAGTGGGACTCCATCAAGCTCTGACCCCATTTGTTTCTCAGAAATTACTCACAGCAGGATCTTTCCCACCCATTAAACACAAGAGACTTAGGTCTATCCCTCAGGCACAAAGCACAGTGACAACAGATTTTAGGCAGAAGCTGAGTCCTTGGAGACTGTGAGAGAGGCTCTTATATTACTACATATATTGACTGTGGGTAGAGATCATGGTGGCTGCTTAAATCCCTGCTAAACCAGATTTGGTTTTTCCTGTGTGTGGCACAAAAACAGTGCAAATGGCATGTTAGAAAGAACAAGAAGACCGCAGCTATGCAGGGGCAAAACAAGACAAAAATCCTAAGTGACCACAAAGATGGTAAAGCAGGAGCAGAACAACTCTTTACTTCTTCTTAGCCCTTCTTTGGGGAATTCCCTCTTCATCAGTCTCCAGGGGGCTGGAGAAATCTGCACAAAGCCAACACTTCCCAGCTGTTTTCAGTCTCCTGTTCAAGGAGCGGGGCGATCTGTGCTATGTCATATTTCATTGCTGTTGACAAGCACCGGTTCTTTGGTGGCTGTACTATTGGTTGCTTTGTTTTGTGTGTTAAACCGTCATTAGTGGTAACTGTCATCCTTTAAAAAAAATGTATACAAAATATGTTCTTTTAGGCCTCTTTCAGCTTAGTGCAAAGAAACGGCAAAGGTTTTGTGTTATGTAAATCTCACTTCAAGGGCCTCAGCAGCGTGGGTTTGTGGACCAGCCTCGCATAGACACGCATCCCTTTCCAGGGCAGCACACGTGCCACAACAGACGCACCTTAATACCTACCAGATCTGTATGTACTGTAGGCTCAGCCACGCATACGTTTGAATCCCAAATGCCATCAGTTCTCTAATATAGAATCCGGGACAAGGCAATGAAGTCTATAGCATATTCTTATGGCACTTGCTCTAGCTAGAGAGATCCAGCCCATGCTTGTTACTGTGACTCATGTTATCTGAATCATTTTAAAATGCTGCATTGAAAGTACAGAAGAAAGAAAATAGCAGCTTTTCTAAACAACTAGAATGTGCTAAAACTCCTATCCCCGTTTTTATTGGGTTTAACGTAAAGCCTGACCTTCCATCTCCTTTCATCCTGATCTTTTTTCTGTTTAAAAATTCTAGGCAGAAGTAAGAGGAGGTAAAATGTTCGTGAAGTATTATGTGCAAGGTAAAAAGGATGACCGGCAACAAATTCAAATTAGTTGCTGCCAGTAGTCTATGCTGCAGTATAGGAAAGACTCTGACGCTTCTTTGCTGATATTTTAGTTGTCTGATACAGTAATTTTAGATAATGCACAGTTTGGCAGAAGCAGTACAAAACCACGTAACTGTATTTAAACAACTACCCACTAAAGCAACAAAAATATGCCTTGCTTGAGGTGTCCATCATCATTACGCTGTTGCTTGATTTGAAATTCAAAATGCGTCTAAGCCACATGGGAATGCTGCTATAAACCACATACCTTATTAAGCATCTTTGCTTTCTGGATGGTTACTTTGTGCAGCAGGAGTACTGCTGAGTGAGAGCAAGTGATATACTGTTAGGTGTTGGAAACATGTTAGCCAAACACTCTGCATGTCAACACATTTATGACTGCCAGTTTGGAGATGCCCCTACAGCATCCATCCTCAGTACTGTGAGCTGGAGTGAAAGAAATGGTGACAAGGGCGGTACAGCAGAGACATCAGAGTAGCAGGCATAAGAGGAACACCGTCGCTAAGGGCAGCCCAGCTGACCCCAAGACTGTCCCTACCTGAGATGTGTTGTGCATATGGAATAGGAAGGAAGATAACTGTTAAATTTGTGAGAAACCTCCGGAGGGAGAGTGGCGGAAGCCACACAGTGCTGTCTGCTGGACTAGATAAGACGAGGAGGAGTAAGGCTGGGTTTCTGTCCTTGGCTCATTTTGAAGAAATCACTGTAAGCCCTAACTTTTCAAAACCTTTTGCACCTCTAAATATCAATCCCTTTGTCTCTTAGTGCTTCAGTTTCAGAGGATCATCTCCATTTTTCAGACACAACTGCCTTTATTAAAGGCCTGGGGCCCAAGGTAGAGAATACTGTTTAGGTGAAGCATAACAGCTTAAGCAGGTTTGCTGCCTTTCTCACACTTCTGGCGTAGTTCAGGTTCTGGTCAGATGGGGCTGTCCACAGAGAAGTTCAGGCACTGCACAGGAAGATTGTCCTTATACTTCGTGTGGTCGTTGGCCTCTTAGTACCGTGTAACAGTAAGTATAGTGTCAGTTGCGCTGGAGTGACCAAGGGACCTCACTACAACTTGTTAATGTTTGTGAGTTATACCTACAGCATGTTCAAAGCACAGAGAGAGTATGGATCTCTGATCCCCTCCAGCAGCTCCAGGATTCTCCTTCTGCTTCCAAGTAAGGATATTGGACAGCAGTTCAATTATAGATTAAGGTCTTCCAGGCTTTTTGTGTTCCTCTCTATCCCCAGTGCATCTCATTCAGGTTCCACAATGCAACTTGTGCCAGTGTAGACAAGGTGGTGTAGGACAGGCAACATGACATAGGAATAAGAAGCTGAAAACTGCCTAACCTTGACTCTGGTAATTTTTATTTATTTATTTATTTATTTATTTATTTTTGTGTCCAGCTGTCCTTTGGCTGAAGATTTTGGAATAGCTTAGGGGAGTTGCATGTACTTCAGAGATGCAAGGACTGCATTTCTAAAGGGTGTGTAAATGTGCAACATTTGCTACTGAATTTCAGTGGGAATTAGGCATCCTATTTATTCTCATATGCATTTTCAGGTGTCTCAGTACCTTTGTAAGTGACAACTCCTGTAGGTATGTTTGAAAAAGCCCAGCCTAAATGCATAAATGCAGTCAGTAGGATTTTGTTTTGTAGTTCTGCAAGTCTTAACTTTGAACTCTTGCCTCCAGCCCAAGAGGAGCTGGCTGTTTATTTGGTCTGGCATCCAAGTGGCAGGTTAAAAGCCCCTTCAAGCTGATTCGAGGGAGCAAGGAGACGGATTGTCCGTTCAAGTGACCAGAAGGACTTGCATGCCTTTCTCATGTTCCAGCTTTCTGTGGCGCCTCCCTGAGATCAGCAAGCCAAGCCTGACTCACGGATGGGCTGCCCTGCTAGAGAACAATGTAGATATGTAGCTAGAGATTAGGGAACAAAAGCTTAGGAGTGTCTCCGTTCAAATTAAGTAACAGATGGACCTGGTCTGTGTGGGAGCTGATAACAGTTATAAAAAGGCCATCATCAGACTGTGGCCAGCCCACCCTGGAAAACACCCCACTTAGTCATAAATCCTCTGTGCTGTTATAGCTGCTTGTGCTAATAAGACTTTATTTTTACCAGCTATCATAAAACAGCATGACTTATTTTAGATGCATGGCTTGTAAAAGGGTGCCAAATCTCTGATAGACACCTACAAACAGAGGAGATGTGCCTTCCTGGGCAGGGGACATGAAGCATAATTAACCAAGGGAAGGCAAATGCAGTATTAAAGAGCCGCGTATGGCACTTCATGTGACACTGTCTTTCGCTCTTCTCCTCCCTTAGATAGATAGGTGATGGCACTCATTTGTCATTAAATGCTGATAATGAGGGAGCCTCTGGTGATCTCAGCAGGACCAGGACCCCACAGTACAAAATTGTGTGGAAGACCACTGAGTACTTGCTTTCCTCTGGAAATGTGAGAAATCAGGCTTTTGTTCATAATTCACTCTCTTTGTGCTCACCACTAGAGAAGCCAAGGAGATGCCTGTCTGCAGATGGAGTATGTGCAGCTGTGCAGTAAACCTTAGCCTGTGAGAATGTCCCGATTTAAACCTACACCTTAAAGACCTGACTGCATTTGCTGCAGAGAAGGCCCATTAGCATCCAGGCCATGCACACAGCCTTTTTTTTTCCTTTTTTCCTTTCTGGACAGGAGAATTTACTGTTCTACCTCCTAATCAGACAGCAAAGCCATTTGTATACAGACAGCCTACGCACCCATGCTCAGTAGTGAAACAGCTTGCTAGAGAGATGCAAGGAGAGGCAGAGCCCTCTTAGATAAAAGCCTCTCTGCAGAGCAGCCTCCTTCTGCAGACAAACATTCCTCCTCTCACCCAGGCAGGGAGGGAAGTGTAGGTTTTGCCTGGTAAAGATCACACAGTGCTTTCTGATGGTTTTCCAAAGTTTTGTTTCATGATGCTGGGATGCAGCTGCAGACACATTGCCTCAAATACCCATCTGACAAGGGCTTCTGGAGCTCAGAATTTCACAATCTTTGGTTGCAGTTTTGCTCACGGCATTGCAGTGTGTTTAGAGTTGAGCTGTTGAGGTCCTGTGTAATCTGCGCTATCACAAAAACTGGAGACAGCCTGTTCTCAAGATCTGATCAGATCAGCACCTCTTTGCAAGTCCTTGGGCCCGTGCTAAGAGGCACCATGAGCCATGTTCCAGAGCTGTCTGAACAGGGAGAGCTCACGCTTACTCACTGACTTAGCATGAACCTGAGCTCTTGCCTGGATGAGTTGGGTTTGGACCTAGTCCACCAGCGAGCTCTCATGGTCTGCTCTCCTTAAATAACATGGGAAGAAAGCTCCTGGGTTGAAGGGTGTAGCACACTTACCCCTTTTTCTTGAGGTAGCTTTTCAGCCCTCAGAACAGACATGGCCAGAGAGACCAAGAGCCAGCACCACAAAGGCATTATTTAAATGCTGTTGACATCAAAGGGAAGATAGGCACTTAATACTTTGCAGATGTGGCTGAAAGTACCTCGCCCAACACCTACATCTGTACCTGACCTGGTCCCAGCTCTCCTTCTTTCCCAAGCTCACACCCCCCTTTCTGGCTGTTCTCTTGGAAAGGACTAAGCATGCATGCAAGACAGAGAAGGGAAGGAAGCAATACCTGGGTGCATGACTGGCGTCTACTGCCTAAAAGAGCTTAAGACGGAAGCAGCAAGGGCTAGTTTCCAGCATGTCTGATTGCATCTCCTTGTGTAATGCAATCCTGGGCCATCTTGAAGGAGAAAAGATGCACAAGTTAGGACTGCCCCTGAACATCTGGGATGAGTGGTAAAGGAGTAGGAATGGGAAGGAAACAAGAACAGGAAAGCTGTGCACTGAAGAGGCTGTCTGTTATTACTAGCCCTTGGATTCCTGAATCACTTTTCCCTTCCCGAGGAAGAAACATGAGACTGAACACAAAGTCTCTTTTTCCTGGGTATGCATCAGGGGATGGGGCATGCAGCTTCTGTGTTGTATCAGATACCACTGTCCAGGGGATTAAGTCCTGCCCAGATCATTTATTGTGTCTTGCTACTGACCACAGAGGTCGAGCCCCTTATACAGCTGCTTCAGGCTTGTAGTGTTACGCTGACTCTCCAGGAGGGAAAAACAGGGGCAGGTGGCCTTGCTGTGTGGCTCGGAGGGAAGGCCATTAGGCAAGAGAGCTTCTAATTATGTCTGCACCAAGTCTTTGGCAAAAGCCAGAAGAGAAATAAGGCAACAAGGAAACAATTACAGATCACTTGGCTAGGAATGTATCAAAACAGTCACATTGTACTGAGCGCTGTTCTTGCCATTCTCATTAGCAAATGGACAGCACACATTACGTCTTCAAACTGGTCGGGCTCACAGCCAATTCTGACCATGAAAATAAATGCATTCATAGAAAACAGGACAGGAGGGTGCCTCAGAAGGTCAGCTCATTCCCACCTCCTCTGCTTTAGGCCATGAAAACCCAAGGAATATAGCTGGCCAGGCCTCTGGATGTCTGCTGAGGTTCTGAAGTGCAGTGTTTCCCAAGGACCATTTTCTTCTGTCAAAGTGCTTTGCATTCATCGGTTAAGCCTCGGTCCCCTCCAGTTCAGTAAGGATGTACAGTCCCAGTTCACTGGAGGAAGAAACTGAGGAACAGGAAGTTAAAGGAAGAGTAAGGAAAACACTAGTATCAGCCTGTACTGGATATACGGTTTTGTGATCTGTTTACTAGGCAAGAGTGCCCTGCAACACCAAAAGTAAAGGCCAGGAACAAAAATGGGGAGCACTAAAGAGAAGTAAAGGAATACTTGCACAGGACAGATTTGAAACCAACCCTTCCTGCCTGTTCCCGCTTGACTTCCATTGTTTCCTCAGCCAGCCCCAAAAATTGCCATACAGGCACATCCTACGTTATTTCTCACTTCTGCAAATCCGAAAGTCGCAGATGCTGATACCAAATTAGTGCAAAGTGGGAGGGAACCAGCAGATAGCTATGGTAAGAGCCAGGGGCAATGGCCTTCCTCCTGTCCTCTCCCTTCCTCCCAGCAGGGCTCTCCTTTTAGCAGACTGATGCTAGGGAAAGCCTTCAGGGTGGAGGCAGGTCAGTGATGCATGGTAGGGATCTACAGCCAGGATCAGAGAGGCAGAATGAGCCTGTGAAGGGAAAAGGGGCAAGTTCCTTTATTTTCTTCTTGTGTGGGAATTTTGCTGCAAGCCTGCAGAGAATCTCATAAGCTAAAGTGACGTTTTCCAGGCTGAACGCCAGCCAATGCACAGACTTGATCTCAGCAGGTATTTGACTTCAACAGAAGCCAGGATGCTCAGCACCTGCCTGACCCTGGCTTTTGATGAGGACACACATATCAAAAGCTGCCTGAAATGCAAAGACAGGAAATAAGCGGATACGCTATCAGCACCCGGCTTTGCAATACTCCTTAATGTCTGGCTGTGTCCCAACCATCAATACAGAGACTCACAGGGTTTTAGTCTGTAATCCCCTATTCCTCTGTCTGTGACTCTAATCTCTTGATCCTCAATTCCCTTCCAGCCTATAGCTTGACCAAGAAAATGCAGACATAAAGTTCTGCTTATCAGAGACCAACAATGTCATCTTCCTGTGGAAAATGGGAGTTGGGAAGAGAGCAGCAGTCATCAGAGCCAAGAGCTGAAAGCACAGGCTAGAGAAGGGAACAGGAGAGGCAGTGAGCAAGCACACAGAGTAATCATTTATGACAAGGCTGAAAACAACTCCCCTTTTAAGAACATCTTTTCATATTTTACAGTATCATTTTTCTCTCTTTGTGTGTATAATTTTAGCCTCAGGTATAAAATGCAATTTTCTAGCTAATGTGTGGCACAAAATATTTACGAATGAACGTTGCAAGCGACAGACTGCAGGCTGAGGGAGCATTCGCATCTGAGGCGCTTTCACATCTGCCTATGAGCTTGCTACCAAGAGCCTGCGAAACGCTACTGCCGTCACTGCACGCCGGAGAGGTGGAGCCGTCTTTCTGTAACCCAGCTTTGAAGCTTTGCTGTGCATCTGTCAGAACAAAGGATGCAGCTCTACAAGAGAAACAGGCATTCAGTAGAAAGCTGTGTGCAAGCCACGTGCAGGCCTGAAGACACGCGAGTTAGGGGAATATTGTTCTAGAGACAGCCCTGAATCACGCTAACAGATCTGAAAAGACTTACCTTGTTAACATCAGCCCGAGCACAGGCTGCAAACCTGCAGAGGGAGTTGCGCTGCAGGGTTCAGTAGAGACTATTTTCTTAGGAAGCACATCAAGAATTAGAGAGAGCCCAAATGAAGTCACTGACAGACAAAGATAAAAAGCTTGACACAGTGAGGATGCTATTAGGAAGATACTGGGATAAATTAGTGGGGGAAGATGGAGGAAAGGAATGTCATGTCAGAGCAAAGAGGGATGAGGAAAGCCATGCTGGCTCATCCCAACCTGGATTCCCGACCACAGCAAGTTTGTTTAACAGAGCAGAAAGGAGTCGTGGCACGAAAGGGTTAAAAGTCTCCTTGTCCTGAGGGAGTTGAATTAGCCAGTTATCTGGGAACTAACTTCTCCCAAGACCCTGACTTGTTTTTCTCCTTAAACATCTCTTGCTGCTATTTTTAGTAGAGAATTTTCTCAGCCGAATGCTCCCAGTTGTGTGCTGGTCAGAGGCCCTTTTCCCAGAAAGAGACAGGCCCAGCAGTGGCAGCGTTGCTGCTCTGCGTGGAAGAACGTTCTTGGTCCTGTGATGTTCCCCCCTTCAGCTTGGCCTTGTTCATTGTCCTGCCAGCTTTGGGGTTCATATATGGAGCTGCCAGGAGGTCTCTGCCGAGGCATGGGGACAATGCACACCAGTTTGGTGCAGGCATATTAAATGGTATCACAGACCCCAAAAGCCAGGGGAGGAAATAAAGTTAGAACCTGCAATCCAGTCTGCAGTTTCAGGAGCAGCTAAAGAAGAGGCTGGCTGGACTTGATAACTTCCTGCAGGTTTTTTAGGGGTATGAATAGCAAAAAAAGGTGGGAAAGAGAGAGAAAGGAATGATTAGGCTGACATTAATAACAGGATCTACTTCTCAGCACTGCGATCTATTGGATTTATTCCAATTCCTCCAAGGCAAACAGTGGAAGCCTTTATTGTTCATAAAAGTTGCAAGTAAAATCGGACTGGATTAAGGAAATATACCCCAGAGGATAACCCTGCCTTGACAGCTGGAAACAAATGAGGTAACTCCCTTCCTCTTCTCTGGTTCTCTTGGGGCTTTTCTTCTTCTTTAGCCAAAATGCTAACCTGTCCATCACTCCCTTCCCATGGCTCCTCAGTGCTCAGCCTCCAGCACAAAGCGAGCTATCCGTCTGCTTGGGCTGCCTGCCTGTGTACAATTAGCAATCTGTCAGTGCATAGGTGGGGCAGGTCACAGGGAAGCAATGCTTGTAACAGCTTTTATCTACAGCTTGATTTAATACCTGCCTGCCGAAGATGGGCATGTAAATCATAAAGCCAGCTCAGGGCACGCAGATGGACAAGTTGAGTAAAGCAAGCATAAACCTCTGGTTTGTCTGTGTTAATGTGCAGTTAAATCTGTGGGACCCGGAAGGATGAGGTGCTTTCCATCCCGTGGATGGAGCATGGGGAAAGCTGTGGTACAGTGCTGGAGAGCAGCGACAGCCCATCGGTTCCGGCAGAGCTGCAGTGGAGAAGGTCCGTCTAACAATGGCCCCTTCTTGGTCAGTGTATCTGTTCCCTGTGTGTCTTGGAGTCATGTCAGTGAAGCAAACAGATTGGGAACATATTTGTACTCCCCACAGCAGTACAGAAGCCAACGCAGGCAGAGGAGTGCAAGCTGGGCTCTTTTCTGCTCCCTGCCTCAGTGCCAAGTTTCCAGCTCTGCTCCAGACCTGTGGCCGAGCCCTGCTTTGGCAGGGGTGAAGGGAGAGGACGGGCAGGGTCAGGAAATGCTCTGCTTCAGCTCACGTTTGTAGAAGTTGGCAGCTGGCTACGAAAGAGGGGAGCTAGATTTAACTTGTAAACAGTTACATGCCACCTCTGAAAGCCCCCACAAGAGATTAAATCTGGCACTGTGCAGCCTCGTCCTCCTCCCCAGCCATGCTTCAACAAATGAGACCAAGAACTGCATTCACCTGGACAACCCACAGATGCTGCAAGAGGGCTTGTCCCAGGGGCCAGAGCTACTTTCAGGAAGCTTCCCCAAGCCCAGCAGGAGTCCCAGGAGCCCAGGATTTCTCTCCTGACCTTCATGTACGCATTCCACTACATGGGCACTTAACCTTTGAGGCTCCTTTGAAAATCCCAGCCACAGCGTTTTACGGATGAGTATGTTTCCCCTAACATCTGCCCCCGTATCCGATGCTGCCAGAGCCTCTCTCTCTCCTGGCTCTGCTCCCAGCTGCAGGATGGACAATAGGCATCTGAATGCAGGCTCCGCTTCCCCTCCCTCACAGCCCGAGGGAGATGGCACATCAGAGCCAAGACGGGGCTGAGAGCACGGCATGCCAGCGAGCGACAAATCACTCTGATCATGGCTTGCCTTTTCTTTCCCTTCCAGTGTAGCTGAACCCCTGGGGGTTATGGCTGTTACAGGCCATGCAGGCCAGCGCTGGGCACTAAATCCTGGCAGAGTCCAGCCAGCAAAACTGAAGGGGTCTTTCCTCAGCACACCACTGCTGGAGCCAGTCCGATCCCTCTGTGAGTGCTGCTGGAAGCGACTAACCTCCTGTGCTCCCAACCCTGCTGGCCACAGCGCTGCAGAATGGAGCTCTCGTGTACCCCTCTGCCATGCCGGCTCACCTGGAAACGCCGGCAGCCTCTTGGATTTCCCCTTGCTCACTCTAAACAGCATCTAGCTGCAGTTAACTGACCCAGGCAGTGCACGTGGCACAGAGAGGAGCGGTTCCACCTGCAGGAGGTTTGACTGGGGTTGAGTGAGAGCTGGCTCGGATCCTCTTAAGGAGCCATTGTCCCATCTTTCTAGAAATAGCTCTGCTTCTCACATCTTGGAGCTGTTCAGCCTGTTTGGCACCGTCTCTACTGCTGCAGAGACAGACAACAACAACAGAGAGTGAGAAAAACCTGTCTAGACACCATTTACCTTCCATCGGCTCCCACTGCCGCTTCAAACAAACCTGAAAACTGGCCAGGTAATAATCCCTGGCTCTCCTAAGCCTGTTCCAGCCAGAGGGCAGTCAGGACCATCCTATCACGCTTCAGAGCTCATCTTTAATCCAATCTTTTCTGAGAACAGGAAGAGAAGTACAGGAACATCAACGGAGTTACCTGGCCTCGGACTACTCAAGTGGGGGCTATGTCCTTTCTGCTCAGCATCCAGGTGCAAAGAGAAATCTCATCTGTCTTCTAACAGCAAGCTGCAAACATCTAGCACCTTTGAAAAGCATCCATACAAGGCAACCCTCTCTGCAATACTCCCCGAGCCTGGGTACAAGTGCCGCTGGAGACAGCAGTCAGTGACTGCACAGGCTCTCTCTTCTCACTACTGTACAGCACATGGCATACGGCTTGCCAGCATACTGGATTCATCTGAAATTGGCTAAGGCAGAGTGCTATGCTCCAAAAAGCCACTGAAGGGCAATCCAAATGCTCTGCTGCTGAGCAGCCATGGACTGTTTCAGACACGGTTCTACACTTGAAAAGGGGTCGCAACACGAGGGCACAGTTATCCAGCTTTGCAGTCCTAAAAGCCACAGTCAGGACTGGGGTCTTCACCGCACCAGGTACTGTTTTGAAACACTCTGAAGAGACCTGAAACTTCATGTTTCATTTCTCCAAAGGGCAGCTAGTTACAGCGAGCTCCATGCACAAGGCACAGGATGATTGTTCCATGCACCTCATCCAAACACCATGGTGGGCACTTTCCCAGGACTGGGAACAGCCATTTTGTAGTAAGCCAGCCAGGCCAACTGGCATTTTATTTGCAGTCCAACTTGTTTTTGCACCTGTTCAGATCTTGGATTCCTTATCTTTCCAAAGCCATACACACAAATGCTATGCAAGCTTTGCTACAACACAAAGATGAAGAATATCATCCTATGACACCAAAGGAAATTGAGGTCACCAAGAGCTACAAGTAACTTCCCCACCATGAGGCAGCAAGGAGTGGGACAAGGTCACAGAAGCTCAGGGTAAATGCTCAAGACACCTTGAAATCAGAGGGGCAGAAGCATGAAAGGAGCTGCAAATGTTTTTAGGTCACTTGAGCACAAGTCACTTGAAGTCACTGCTTTGGGGAAGTACTTGGCACAATCATCCAGTGCTGGCCCTATGCAGCCACCACAACGGCAACATCTAGCTCATTATTTTAATAAGGGTCCTTTGAAATACCTTCAGTGTGAGAGACAGCTAAGAAAATCCACTCTGGCTTTATTCTGTCTCAGGCAGAAGCAGTCTTTATTTAGCAAACTGCTGCTAACAGCTCTGTCTCATTAGTTGATGTTTAGGGAACCAGGCTGCAATTGTTCTGAAGTCTGGTGTTGCAGAAAGAGCCTTGATAATGAGGTCTAAAGGAGACAATTCCTCCTGACAGGCCCACAATGACCTAGAAATCCTACTTAATTCCCTGTCAGTGAGAAGTGCTGAGTAACAGCGAGGCACAGAGGAACTGGGGGCTGATTTGAGAGGGAGGCTGTGGCCTCTGTTCACACTTTGGGCTGTGATGCAAGAGCTCGAGGGTGGAAAAGCCAGCACTGCTCAGCCATGCAGCAGCTCCCCAGACAAAGCAGATGGGAGGCCTGCCAGGCAGATAAACAGGGATTTGCTATGGGAAGGTTTGTGGCCTCATCTTTAAAAGACTTGCCACCATGTAGCACATGCACAGTGCTGGAAGTGAAAATCGCTATGCGTAACACAACAGTAGAAACAGGATTTGGCCCACTGAAACAGCCTGGCTCTAACTAGGGCTCCTTTGATGCCCTCTCAGCTGCAGCACCCAGATACGGTCTTCTCTGTGCAGCAGGGATTGTCTGCTCTGGATCATGCTTGCTCATAAACTGAGCTGGAAACCCTGCCGAAGACTAAAAGACTCTCACTCAATTAGCTCAACTTCTGCAATGTCCCCAGGCCTAGCATGCCCAACAGCCCACAAACTTCATCTGCACGGCTACCAGCGCTATCAACAGACTGCGATAGGTATTACCATGAGGAAGCATCTCCTAGCCTCTATCAAGCTCACATGCTGTCTCCTCTCAGGTGAATGTGGGATGAGCAGCAGCTCCCTGTGCTCCACCAGGCAATGCGCACACCCTGAAAAAGCTGTTAAGCTGTTTGACCCATTCTGTGCCAACCACTTTTCCCTATTTCCTTGGAGGAAAAAGCAGCAGGTTGGCACAGGCTAGCACCACAGGCATTCCACAGCCAGCATGTGTGCCATGGTGAGAAACCTCTGGGATTGATGGCCCAGAGCCAACCAGGCCAGAAGATGAGGTGCAGGGACTCAGCTGGAATGTGGGCCGGATACAGCTGACCTTGAAGCCCATCCCCAATAAGGACCCTTACCAAAGCATGTGCTTGCCACCTGTTTCAGCCAGCAGACAAAGGACTAAACCAGGAATTCTGGAATTGAATGCACAGTCTGTTAAAGAGTGGTCTAAAGACTTCCAGGCCACGTGATGCTGTAGCTGATGTAATGCTCTCTGCAGACTCAATGAAGAGGAATGCATCTTTGCCCATCATGTGCAAGACTGCTACTCCCATACTGCAGATGCAGCCCTGTTTAAAGTACAGCTCAAATCCACAAAGAACTGCTATAAAAAAAAGAACTGTGGAAATAAAATCACCAGCCAAAACAGTGTCTAGAAACAATCTTAAAGTAACTAATGATTTGGGGAGTCTTCATCTTTGAAAGCCCAGTCTGAGATGCCACAAAGCAGCGTGATCTCAAAAGATGTCAAACATCTGCCCCCCCGGATCAGCTCCCTTTTAAAGCATTTCTAGCAGTGCATCCAAATCACTGGCCGCTTTGGACTATCTTGGCTCTACTTTCTCTTAGCGGATTCCAGGTCACGTCTGCTCTTTATCTCTGTTTTCCAGCTGCCGGTTCCAGAATCTGACCTAACAACTCATGCCGAGTCCCTTGGATGTCAGCACCAGAAGAAAGAGTCTGAAGTGGAGAACTTAGCTCACTCCACATCTCTGCATGGGCCCTTCTGGCACACAGAGAGGATCTGCTGCAGAGACATGAGGAAAAGACATATGCTGAAAAAGGAAGGACCAGCTTTATTTTACCAGCCTGTGTTCCCACTGCAGCTGTGCTTTAAAGACTGCCTTGCAAAGTAGGAATTAAATCCAAAGGTGCCTATGCATCTTCCTTGCTGTCATCCCCTTATCAGTTATCTCCAGCATGCTCTGAGCCAGGAGATGAAAGGATCGTAACACTTATCTTGCCACTTAAGAACATGCTTAACAGCTTGCTGCTAAAGAGGAGGACACTCAAGCCTTGGGAAGCGGCTGTAAATTCTGCAAATGGGTTCCCTGGCATTTCTTTGAAAGGGATATTGCTTCTCAATGAGGGATACAGATATGGAAAGGAAACCAGGGAGGGAGAGAAGGAGAAAAGGCTTTGGAGCAAAGACAGACTTTCCCTTGTGTCAAGAACATGAAGCTGAGTGACAGATGTGAGACGTATGGCATGTGTCTCTCAGAAGTGACCGAGGATGAGCCAGGAATTGAAAAATTCTTGGGAGACATTTAAGCAGCCAGACTTATGACATGTTTGTCGCTAGACCACAAGAAGCTCCAAAAACATGCTCTCCGAGAGACCGTGCAGTGTTACAGCCAAGAATGTTAGTGATCCCCTTACATGCTGCGGGCAGAACTGCTGCATGCAACCCAGCTCCAGCTCCAGCTCCAGCAGTTGAAGCCAGGTCACTACACAAGTCCTCTGTGCCTCTCCCAGAGGGCCATCCTGCCTGAACCAGCCTCTCTCTGTAAAGACTGAAATACACATGGGTTGTGAGACCACGTCACGACAAGTCTTCTGCCTCATCTCCGGATATGACCCTCATCTCCAGCTCTTTGTAGAACAACTTGTTATCGTGGTGAATCTCCCCTTGGCTGGGTCCAACTTGCCTTCGTTTACCCTTAGGAGCTGAGTCGAACTGCCAAAACTGCCAAACTGAGTCTGTTCCAAATATCTGAAAAAAAAAAAGACCTCAGAGGATCTAGGAGCCTGCAGCAGAACGCCACGAGCCTCCCCCCCTACGGAGGAGAACAATTGCTATTGTTGACCACCAGCGGGCTGCTGGCAGGCTATGAGCACGCCGGGAAAGGCTCCTGAGTCCTCCCATGCGTACAGAGCACAAGTGTCCTCGAATCTGGCATCCTCTGTGCCCACGGCAATGCCCCAGTGATCCAGCACTGCAGACTTATTAGCCCTGGCCCTAGCTCAGCTGTTGACACGGAGAACTGGAGAAGCAGTTGGAAACTGGGAGAGGAGGGCACTGGAGCGCCTTAGAAGCTGTTGCCAGCCAAAAGAGCCAAGACTTCAAAGGGCTTATCTTGCCCTGCGTGGGAGAGCACGCAGTGCCTGCTGGCGAGGACAGCTGTTTGTCGGCCCAGCCCTTCAGAGGATTTCTGATAGAAGAGGAGAGGAGTTAGTACCTGGTTTAATCTCCCCTCCAGCACACACAAGGCTGCTTTGGCAAGCAGAGTGCTGCACTGCCCTGTTTTTTATGGGATGCTGAACACTGGCCAAAGCAAAGGAAAACACCAGATACATACGGACACTCACTGACTCAAACAGCGAGCTCTGCTGGAGGGAGAACCCATGAGACTCAGGAGGCGATTACAGGGCGCTCTGGCTTTCATCTTCAGATCATCAGTTCAAAGGTATCTCAAGCAGCACTGACCAACCTGTAGCCAACTAATAGCCATTTGCTAGTGCACAAGAAATCAGAGAAGTTGTTGCCTCCTCGATTCCTGACCCATCGACGCACCATATGCAAACTCAGCAGAGTAGCTAAGACCAAAGGGAGAAAGAAACCAGCACCTCCTCTGCGGGAGTTAACTCCCAGATCAGCAAGGAGATTCGTGGTGGTTCAGGCTAACCTATTTCACGCCCGATTTCATGGCATGTGTGTCTAGTCCTGTCAGAAAAGCACGTATCATTCATGCTAACAGAGGGTTGTGTATTGCTCCTTTCACCTTGGTTGCTGGTGTCTAAACACCTTAACAAAAACAGCCCACTGTTCCAAGGACTGGGGGCTCCCATAGCCCAGGGAAGTCAGGGCTGGTTCGGAGGTACACAGAGCCGGGAGTTCCTCTTTTAAGGAACATTACTGATGCAGAGCACCTTGCTGCTAGAGAAAGGATGTTTTCCAGGCTCTAAAAGTAATTAACTCCAAACAACACAGTCAGCAGAAAGAAATATTTATCTTAGAGCTTTTGCAGAGATAAGTGCAGAAGAAGAAAAAGATTAAAGCAAAGATTTAAATGTGTATTAAAATTAGCACTTGACATGATTCTTTTAAGGGATAAAAGCTATTTTACAGAAGCAGCAAGAACTACAGGACTCTGCAACACCTTCCCTGCCATTAACTGTGTAAGCTGCCGGAAATCATTCAAGAGGGTGTTTGCAGCGAAAGCATCTCAGGAGGAAGTCCATTAGCAGGCAGCAATCTCCTTAATGGATCCTTGGGGTAAGTAGTAGACACTCCGCCTTGCCTATGGACACTTAGTTTTTTCCACTGCTGTGATTCAAGGGCTGCTCGTGCAGCTAGTACCATCCAATTCTCTAAGCAATGCTCCTAATCTTTATGGCAGCCCAACAGTGCGATGAATTCATCTTTGGGTAGCTTTCATTGAATGAGGACATAAATTGGTTTAGCGAGATAGATTCTTTGTACAGCACCTAGCAAAGAAAGACACTGATCCACAAAGAGGAGCCATGCACAGTACTGTAATGCAGGTAAAAGCAACAATAGCTATCGAAACAGAATCAAAGCCTTTGTCTTCCGAGGATAGCTAGCATCCTAGCAAAACAAATAAATTGTGTCTGTGACTGATCTTGGCCTAAAAGTTCTAGCAGAGCCTTGTGCAGACAAAATCGTTAAGTCCTCAGCTGTGCAATCGACTCCACTTGAGCAGGCCTGAGACAGCACACAGCCGCCCTGGAGAGATGGGAAGTGGCAGGAATCTTCCTGGTGGGAATGAAAAGCAGCACTGCTATGCACAGTGCTATTGGCCCTGTTAAAAGGTAACCTTGGTTTCCCAAAACAGCTCTTGCTTATAGCATTGTTTGCCATTCTTATTCTTTATTGCTAATGAAACAAAAATTCTGACTTACTTTGGATATGTAGAATATTATGGGTCCCCGTGCAGCAACCACTAAAGGATTTCAGGATAAACTATTGTAACATTGTTATGCATCATGAGACATACTGGACAAGACTGTCCAAAATGACAGTGAGTTAGGTGTTTCAGCTGAGGGGTGAAAGTCAAACAGAAACACTTTGAAAGGACCTGAATTTTTGGAATCATTACGCTTCCACTTTCTGAAAAACAAATTTTAAAACAGAGTGCACTAAATTACATCCCACCTGTAAAATGTTGGCCATTTACATAAGGAATTGCCTGAAAGTTTATTTAGGCAGGGATTTTCAAAAGAGGCTCTGGGAGTTAGGAACACAGCCTAGTAATGGGCACAAATCCCCTTAGATTTCAGTGGATTTCTCTAGGTCTGCAGAAAATCTCACCCAGGTTACCCAAATATATTTTTCATAGCGTTATTACAAATCTTGAAATACTGTCAAATATTGTCAAATATTACCTTTTAGCCACATGTCAGAGAGAAAGCACATCTCAAGTTTTTAAAGCTCAGTGGCTTCAGATGAGCCAGATGTGCCCAAATAAATTAAGAGGACTCTTAAACACGCGATGATCTCACATTTGCG
This sequence comes from Dromaius novaehollandiae, assembly GCF_036370855.1. Classification (NCBI taxonomy): domain Eukaryota; kingdom Metazoa; phylum Chordata; class Aves; order Casuariiformes; family Dromaiidae; genus Dromaius; species Dromaius novaehollandiae. Next base: position 5,675,599 of record NC_088118.1, read on the forward strand.
TTGTAATAATCAGGTACATTGATGGGAGTAGGTTGGAGAGTGTTCCGGCTTTAATTCTGAAATCCCTGGGATTTATGACTTAAAAACACAAGAAAACCTTGGGCATTATCTGAACACAATTTCATTTCATCTACTTCATCTATTACTTTGCTGAAACCTTCATTTCCCCTTGAGCTTGTAACTGACTCTGTGTTAAGCCCTGTGCGGGGCACTACAAACCTCTCATGTATGGGTATGTAGTGGGGGTGTACCTTACCCCATATATTGTATTATTTATACTGAGAAGTGATTCTTGCATCACAGAACAATTCCTATTAATATTTGAGCTTATCTCAAGTACCTGTGGGCTGTCAGGTTACAGCATGTACATGACTGGTTTTCTGTTTAACTAGTTAATGCCAGCTTGGTGTTGATTGGACTCCCATCGATGGCTCTCACCAGTTTGCAGGTTAGCTCATGGGAATCCAACCCAACTGCTCTCTCAGCTGCCAGTGAAAATGCAGAAGTGTTTTGGATTTTTTTTTTGCCAACTCCCTTTTATAAAAATTTCTTCCTGCATCTGTTGGGGGTTTTTTCCTACAAGTTGTGTGGTTTATCCACAGTTTATCAACACCAAAACCAATTTACTTCAGTACCCAAGGCAGCAGAGAAGTAGTTTTGACAAGATACTCCAGAACTGCACACCCTCTCAAGAGCTGGATCTTTGCATTTCAGTGGGCTTTTCCCCTAAGAAATGTGAAGGCTTGGCTTAGGATGCTGCTCTAATAAGGACTGGGCACCAGCTCAATTATGCAGCTGTCTTACTGTTTTTGCACTTCCAAGCTGTGTGTTAAACAGCTGAGCTTCATCAGAGGAGCCACACAAAGCTTTCTCACAGCATGAAATGCAGCAAGGCAATCAAAGTGCTGAGGAAGAAGTGATAACACAACCTCAGCTGACCGTTCTTGTGCGTGAGACATCTTTAATATACACCTTCCTCAAAGTTTGTCCCTAGAGGAAGCCTGCTTGACCTCCGCTTATCTAAAGTGAGAAGCAGAAGTTTTCAGGAGTCAGTCATCCTTGAGGCCAACATTCAGGTGAAGTTGGTAAGTCAATGGTAAGTCACGGGAAAATGAATTCAAGTCTCCAGACAATGCCTCTATCTCAAGTTAATACTGAGGAGGGTTAGCACTCTGGAGGGTATTAAGAAAACACAGACCTGAGGTTTCCATGCAAAAAAAAATCAACCTGTTTGATTTTATTGTCTATTTTTGGTTTCTGGCACTGAAAACTCCCCATTTCCAGCATGAGAGAATGACGACCGCAACCCAACCAGTATTTCCTCTGCCGCAAGCACAGCTATTGACAGAATTGTACCCACACAGCAATCCAGCCCCCTTGGGTGAAAATGAAGGCTGTGTCCAGAACACTCATTAGCGCAATTACAACCATTAATTGGTTCCTAGGCCGCGTCCTGACTCGGCGGAGGAATGGGTTCCACTGTGTGGCACACGCCCTTACTCCTCCACTGCATGGAAGTGACACTTAGTGGGGGAATTTGGGTTTTGATCTTGTGTCTTACAAAAACAAGATACTCCCTAAGGGTTCAGAGAGAAGGCAAATAGCCTTTATCAAGTGGAAGGAGATGCTGCAGTTCATATTCTAGTTGATAGAGAAGCCAGATTGAGAACATAATTATCCTAATTAATTTTATATCTTGAATCTCTTTTTGTATAAACAGCAGTTTCAAAGCAGGCCTCCAGCTTTTATGCGCTGAGTAGTTCCTTTATCCTGTTGAGGGGCATGTTTGCAATGAATGTTCTTGTTTTATAGAAAAGGACTTGCGAGAACTCAGGATCCTGAAAAAATACTCCTTGGTCTGTAGAAATTTCTCCTGCACTAACTCCCTCCCACCACTTCAGGCCTGCTCTGCAAGGAGTTCATGAACCTTCCTGCATCATCCTCCTCTGGATCATCCGGCTTGATGCAATCAACTGTGAAGCATTAGCTCTAAATATACAACTGAGAGGCCAGTTCTGCTTCAACACACACTCATCACAAAGAATGACAAAGCAGAGAGCACAATTTGCAAGAGAAACTTAACAAAGAAATGACTACCTAAATGAGCTGCAGAGAAAGCAAGATTAAATGGGGACTAACCAGTGTTTTAACCTTTGGAGCTGGCTAAAGATAGGGGCAAACTGTAGGAGACTCAGAAAACAGGCCCACCCATGGCCACCATGTACACCAGGTTTTGTCCTCATTTGTGAAGTTGAATGCAAAAGTTCATTCTGCTTTATTTACTTGTTTAGGTGATTTTTGGCAACTCGGCATGTGTTCCTGGTGCAAATCCTCAGTGTACTGGGCCAAGAGACACGGAATTGAACTTTACAAGGAAAATAAACAGGTCAGTAAAAGAACCCAAGTTCATGATCAGGGCATCATCTCACTCCACAGCTCTCACTCCTCACACAAAAAACACATTTTACTCTTTCAATCCACTTGTGCTTTAGTAACCAAATAATTCTGGGAAGTATTCAGGGCAAGAGGGAATGTGCTGGTGTCATGTTTTTGTCAACAGCTGTAAAGTAGATGTGCATCGAACTACTCTTTGGTGGTGATGCCAGATATTCCTTGACCAAATAGGAACACCAAGCCCTTCTGAAGAATTTTTTTGAAGATGTTATTAAGCATCTGATTTTGGGCCAGCTCTGAGAGCTGTTTGTCCTGATTTTTTACTGCCTGCTGAAAAGAAAGTAATACTGCAAATACTTCCCATCAGAACATACCAACAAGCAACTTATCATAATTGCTGTAGAGTTAACAACATTTCCACCGAGTGATTTTTTGGCACTGACAGCTGACTCGGAACAGTTGTTGGTGGCTGGGACAGATGGACTTCATATTAAAAAAAAAAAAAGGAAAAGAAAATGAGCACTTCAGTATTTCTGTAGATTTTGAAAAGGCTTTTGCAAAATCTAATGTATTAGCAAAACTTCAGAATTAAATCAAAGGGAGATAACTACTTGTCAAGGGCAAGAAAGTATCAATATGTGTTATTTTCATCAGGAAATGCTTGAGAAATTTGGGAAGGGCTCCACAGCTCTGTCCTCAGTGCAGCATGTGGAGTCCTCAAAATCCCAGCGGCTGTTTCCATGTGGAAGCTTGCAACAAAGACATCAGGGTAGGACATAACATTGATGTCAATTGTTAGCCCTGCTTTCCGTGATGCCAATAACTTCCTCTAGTATAATTATGACCATGGCATTTCCCTAATCTTCAGAGTCTCTAGATGCTTTTAGTGCTTGAGCTTGGTAAGCACTGAATACTCTGTGCTTCACCAAATTATGTTTCGTGGCAATATCTTAAGGCCACGATCAAGAGTAGGGCCCGTTTCAGCAGTAACACCACAGGGGAAGCGACCCCTCCTCTGTGGGGCTTATAGTCTAAGCAGCACCCTGAGTTTCCAAAGCGCACAGGTCAGAGTTTTGCAGCTTGGGGCCTCAGCATCTCGATGGCTTTGTAAACTTCCTGTTCTGATTTTTTTTTTTAAATAGTCGGTTGGCATTAAACACACAGCGAGCATCTGAATCCAGACTTAGCACCTCGATACTCCAAAATCAAGCATTCCCAATTTCTCCTCCTGAAACCATTCTGCTACAAACCGTGTTAACACAAGGGAGCAGACCGTGGAGTGCATGGTGGCACCATCTCCTCCTCCCAGGTGCGTGCTCCATCCGGGTTTCCAAGTCATCTTCTCACCCTTCCACTCATTTTTTTGTAAATAGTGCCCAAATCCCACTTCACTGAAAGCCCGAAAGGCTCTGCAAGTTATTTGGAGCCAGAGAATTGTTTTGTTTTTTTTTCCTGAGATAACCTGTTTGAAATATTTCAATAAACTGCAATCTTGAGTTAACGCAAAACAGTTATTTATGTACATGTGTGTATATATATGTATATAAAAATACATACAGGCATACACATCCCCATGTATTTTAGTAGCTGAACTTTCCAAATCAGTTGCTGGTGTCACCCTAACTCCGCTCCATCCCATTTTCTCCCTCTGCCGTCTGCCCAGGAGGGGGGAGAGCCCACCGGCTGCTGTCCCCCTCCTCATCCCCACGCTATTAATAGCCAGACAACAAGTGAGCCCAAATTCATTCCTGAGCGGAATTAGCAAATGTTTTTGCAATTAAAACTGCAAACATTCATGCGGGGCCCCCGGAACAATAGGCGCCTGTGCCTGGGCTTGAATAGGCGCTAGTGTCTGCGCTGCCTGCCCGCCGAGCCGGCACATTCCTGGCACCCTCGGCCCGCTCGCTCCGCTGAGCCGCGGTTCTGGCGCGGTTCTTTCCCCCCTCCCCGTAACGCCACGCTCCCGGCGGGCGAGTCCGTCCCCCGGGCGCCGCGGCTGCCCCTGGACCTCTGTCCCATCCCCCGGCGCGCAGCCCGTCCCCGCACGCCCTGACCCCGGTGCGGGGCCGGGGCCGCGGCAGCGCATCCCCCCATCGCGGTGTGGGGCCGGGACGGGGCATCTCCCCCTTCCCCTGCCTCGCTGCGGGGCCGGGACCGGGACTGGACTCGGACCGGGGCAGCGCAACCCCGCTCCCGTCCCGGCGCGGCGCCAGGACCGGGACAGCGCATCCCCCGGCCCGGTGCGGAGCCCGTACAGTGCATCTTCCCCTGCCCCGATCCGCGACTGAGACCGGGACCGGGACCAGGACCGGGGCAGCGCATCCCCCCTCCCGCCCCAGTGCGGGCCCGGTCCCGCGGCAGCGCATCCCCCCTGCTGCCCCGGTGCGGGGCCGGGACGGTGCATCTTTCCCTGCCCCGATCCGTGGCCGGGACCGGGGCCGGGGCAGCGCATCCCCCCGGCCCGGTGCGGGGCCGCGCCGGCGGAAGATCGGCGCCGGCGGCCCGCAGGCGCGGAGGGAGAGAAGGAGGGAGGGAGGGAGGGAGGGAAGTCGCGCCCGGGGCCCGGCCGCGACTCACCGAGCAGGGGCAGCAGCAGGAGCAGCGCCGGCCGCCGCAGCGCCATGATGGGGTGTGCGGAGCCGGCCCGCCGCGCCGAGCCTGCGCACTGCCCGGGCGGCGGCGGGGGCGGCGGCGGCGGCGCCCCGGGGGCGGGGGATGCCGCGCTCCCGTCGCCGCGGAGACCGGGCGGGGAGGCGCCCGCCCCGGGCCGTGCCGTCTCGGGGGGGCGGCGGCCCCGCAGCCCGGGACTGGCCCTTCCCAGCGCCCTGCGCCGGGGATCCTCTGGCCGCCTCGCGTGGAGCGTCGCGGGGGATCATCTGCAATTCGGAGCAAGCGGGGAACTCGCTTTGGCGCCGGCAAGCAACCGGCTGGGACCGCGGAGCGCTGGGACAGCCCCTCCCCGCGAGGAGCTCCGCCGAGTCCCCGTGCTGTGCCTAGCGCTGTCTGACCCGGCGCAGAGCTTAACTGCGAGCGGTTCTGCCCTGAAAAGTGGCTTTGCACAAAGAACACCCTGAGCTGCCGTGCGGTCCTCAGAAGGACCCGGGAGTCGTTTTCCTTGGTTCACGAGGAGAAAAAAAAGCAAAAAAAAAAAAAAAAATCAGCCCTGGACACTCACTCTGAGCAAGTCAACCTAGGTTAATTTTGGTTCATGTATCACTAACTATCAGCACTCTGTGGTGGGGACATAATTAACATCATGCTGAAGATCAGCCAGCTGGAAGGAAAGCCAAGCTCTCCTCTCTTCTCTAAACCAGCTCTGCAGCGCTGGTAGGAGTTAAAGGGTATAAAGATGTGTTTTACTTGATAATGTAGCAGCTCTACCTGAGGATGCTGGTGAGTGGGCTTTCAGGGCTGATCCAAGACTGGCGAAATTAGTACAGAGAGTCTCATCAGTTCTAATGGCCAAACTGGACATTTCACTGGTGATGAAGGGGAAGGAATTAAGACTATATGCCAAAAACCTGCTCCACCAGTGTTTGGGCTGGGTCTCTGTCGAGTAAGGAGAAATTTTAGTCCATTTGGACTAAAATGACAGGAGATGTAAAATGTAATGGCACAGACTATAACCAATGGTAAAGTACTGCTTAGGTGTCAGGCTTCTCCTCTAACTTCCAGCAACAACCTGATCGGAGGACAGCAGAGCTGAGAAAGAGGAAACAACAGCGGATCAGAGCATTGCTAGTTTCTGCACTTCTTCAGGCATTTTAAGCTGTGTTTACACAGCTAGGTGAAATGTGGGCCTGAAAACAGCGTGCAGCACCCCTGCTCTGTGGGCTTTCCATATACTGCTGGCCATGAACTCTGCGGGAAATCAGGCTCAGCATGTCTACGCGGGACTCAGGAAGAGCCATGCTGGGCGAGCAGCACGTGAGCAGTGCTGTGATGCGCTGGCCTCTGCGGTCCATCTGGGCCATGCAAAGGGGAGCTGGATCTGTGCTGACGTGCTGTACTAGGACTTGATTTCCCTCTCCAGGCAGCTGGGGCACGCATTTGAGCGAAATGTTTGTGAATAATCAATGCAGACAGAGGCTGGGCTTGAACTCAACTGGCAGAGCGGGCATGACCTTAGAGGATAGCATTGGGATCAGAAACCTTGAACGTTGTCCTGTATATACATCTTGCACAGGACGTATGTGCCATCGTCTGTCTCGGGCAGATACAACTAGTCCCGGCTCTTCTCTTTACGCTGCCTCGATGACTGTGTTACAGCAAGGTCCTGCATTTTAATCTGCCATCACCACTGAGAAGCCATTTGAAGTGTGAAACCCAGCAAGCAAAAGGAGTCACAATAAATATTATATAAGAGCTGTAGAGCCCCTCAAACCAGGACAGCAAAGCACTGCAATGTAAAACATTGATTTTCACACACAAATGGAGCTCCCATTTCATTATTTAATGCTGAAACAAGTGACTAGAATAAAATACGAGCTTAGAGCAGCCCTATGTAGTGTGGAGATTTATTCAGGCATGATGAGGGGCAGCATAAACCTGTCTCTTCCTATGATTTCATTGCTCTCTGAAGAGCTTCCCAACCATGCTCAAAGTGAGGAGTCTGCAGGACGAGAGGGAGGGGTGTGAGCACACGTCCTGCCGTGGAGCCCTTCCCAGCTCCCAAGGGCCTGCAACGAGGAGTGATGGAGGAGAAGGTAGCGCATGATCTCTTAGCCTAAGTACAAGCAGTGATGGTGGTGACGATGCAGAAGTTCAGCATAAGCCTATCGGCCTCACGCCTGGTCCCTGGGACATCTATAGGAACTGAAGGAAGGTGACCAAGGACTAAACCGGAAAAGAAACATCTTAGGGATTTCTAAAGGTTGTGCAAAACACATTGTACACAGTGTTTGGAACTGAAAGCAGCTGAGGGCAACTTAAATGAAATAGATATTCTTTTAATTCTTCTAATGCCTGGAGGCCCAAACTGAGGTTCAAGCCCTGCTGAGAAGAAGCTGCTCAAACCTGTAGTAACAGGCTGTGCCTGTCATGATGAGTTTTCAATAGGAATACACATGGCAGACAGGAATGTTATTATCTGAGGCACCAGGGCTCCCAGGTCTCTGCCAATGAGCCATGACATACCTTGCGTATGCATGAACAGCCTGTCTGAGTCCTCAGGGCTGTCCATCTGGACCTTTCCCTACCACTAAGTTCACTCCAGATCTCTTTTACTTTGAAGCTGTAATTGTGACAGGCTGCTTTCCTATCCTGTGAAAAAAGAAGGTCCTGTCACGTATCTCAGCCTGTGGAAGCTTTTGGCTGTTCTCAGAGAGGGGAGAGCATCGCACTGTCCCAGCTGAAGGAGAGCAGCCCTGGAGATAACTTGCTTTGTTCAGCGTGAAGGAGAATTTCCCGTACATGTAACAGGAGGGCAGTGGTCCAGGGACAATTTCCAGCAGACACGGTTTTGTTAGAAGAGCTGAAGTGTCTCTAGAGCCGTCTGCCTTTGAGTTTGACAGAGGAAAGCTCGTAGGTGACACAGGCAATAGGCGACAATCAACCATCAGAGAGGAAAAGGCTCTCCAGAGCCGCACTCACTGGAGAGCTGCATGTAAGACGCCACGCCATTTGGATGGAGCTGTATCCCACACACAGCTAAATGATGCTGTTTCACCTTAGTAAGGGCTGGCTAGGAACTTCTGAATCTAGGTGTATAGGACATCTGGAAGCAAAGTCTTGCCTTCTGCTGAAGAGTTTCTAGAGTGACTTTGGGCTTTGCAGATAAAAAGACACCCTTTTATTTACTTGTATCACTTCATTTGAGGATCTCGAAGCACTTTGTGTGCACTCATTAGCTCAGAGCTGGTCTCTTCACTGAGGCCCATAGAGCTATAACACTTACCCAAGATCATGCCCAGCAGCTCTGGGAATAAGTGCAGGTCTGGACTGTGTCCCTTCCTGTCCTGTGCTTCCTCTCCTGTTAGGACAGCTTTCTGTGGATGCCTTCATGTTGCAGGACCTCTCACACCGAGTTTAAGCCAGCGTGTCTTTTTTTGTGTGCTGTAGTCTAGACAAGTCGTTGATTCCCTAGTGCCACAGACCATGACCCCACTCCTACACCAGTCCCATCACTTTTTCCCTAGTTCATTTCTCAGACATATGTTCATCTATTTTGAATCATTTGTATGTGTGAGGCTGAGTCGATCCTAATCTCGTCTCCCTCCCTGGGCGTCAGTCATCATGGCATGTGCCTCTTCCCTGTCTGTCTCCCTCTGCTTATGGACTACGGATATTTTTAACTCAACCCTCTAATTAGAGGTACTTTTCTCTGGACATTTTGCGCACAGGGGATCTCACGTCTGTGGTCAGCAGGACAAGCAGTAAGCACTGGGGACCGGCTGTGCATCAAAACCTTCCTGCTAAATAAATACGCTGCCCGTCAGCTCCCGGCAGTACGTTTCCAAAGAGACCAGGATGGTGGGGAAGGCTTGCATTCCTCGGGGGTCTGTCTGCAGCAGCACGCTGGGATAACAGCTATATAGAGGCGGCAGCTAACCCCCCAGAGAGGGGGACACAGCTGCCTTTGGTCTTGCAGCCCACTGGCTATTGCTGCTCAGGGCTTCGTGCAGCTGTCTCGAAGCAGAGCAGTTAGCGCTCGTGGCCTGGAGGAGTCTGTGTCAAACGTGCTCATTTACCCTGTTCTGGTCCAGGGGTGGAGAAGTGAGCGATACTCATTAAAGATGGCCTCAAATCAGGTTACCCAATTAGGGACCTGGGCTCCTCAGCTTCCCAGCCCCGGGCTCCCCAAGCATCTCTGCCTACCCCGGTCTCTGCATCTTCCCCAGCCGCAGCCGGGAAGGGAAACCGATCCCGCCGGCAGCCCCAGCGCAGCGCAGAGGCGCGAGGGAGCTGCTGCATGGGGCTGGTGCGGGCAGTCCTTTTCTCCCCTTGATGAGCAAACAGCATCTGTCGGAGCCGTCAGGCAGCGAGCACCCCTCAGGCCGACGGCACCGTCCTGCGCGTTTCCTGTAGCTCTCTTCACAGCCAAGTCCTCTCTCTCCCACTCCATCCCCCAGCGAACTGGAGCTGCAGATTACAGGGCCAGCTGGTCATTATCACGTTACAGTGCTCGCTTCCCTTGCCGGGGGGGCCTGGGAGATGGCACCAGCGCGCAGAGCAGCAGGTTGGGCGCTCAGGCTGGTGACCCAGCTAGGGCCTCAACACTACGGGATGCACAGCTGGCAAGAGGAATAGGGCCCCTTCCCCCGGTCGGGGGGGGTGTGGGAGACCAGTAGCGTAACCCCCTTTTCCTCCACACGGGCTGTGGAACCAGGGCAGGGGTCAGTGGGGAGGGGGTGCCTCCTCTCTCCTGACCCCATCTAGACATTTTTTCACAAGCGTGCTAAAAACTTTTAGAGCAAAAGCTGTTCCCGGTGGCAAACCAGCATCTGGGCAAAATCCCCTTGGAGCTAACTGGCTGCGACCTGGGGAGGAGCTTTGCAAAAGCTTGTGCTTTGTCTCTACCAGTGGCTCATTTTCAGCATGGAGCAGCTTAGCCATTCCTTGAATTCTCTCTGTTCTTGAGGGAAACCAAGGTTTAGAGAGGGAAAAACACTTCTTTAGGGAGAGTGGGCATGTCCTGCAGAACTTTGTCTCCCATGGACCTGATCCTACACGTGGGCTGCTGGTATCCTAGGGGTGAAGGAGCTGTTCTGATTCCTCAGTGTTGTGGCAGGAGAGCAGTTGTGTCTTCAGATCCTCGTAGCCCTGCTGCGCAGGTAGGAACAGCCTGCCTTTGCGCTGCTCGCAGCCTCCGGGCAGATCTCTCCGCCTTTAATCACGTTTGCTAGTTCACTTCCTGAATCACTGTTTATTCTGGCTCCTGGAGTCCGTGCTGATACCGAAGAGCAGTTTCGTCTGCGAGCTGAATTTTCCAAACTTTCTGAGATTGTTTTGACACGCTTGACTAGTGCTTGACATGTCAGCCAAGGGCCTCACACCACCCAGGCAGCACCTTGCTGGCCAAAGAACACATGCCCCGGGGTGAGTATTTAGCCATGCTAACACGTCCCACGCACGCACGTGCCTATTGCACTGCTTTATTGCTTAATTGCCTCGCGTTTAGCCATCCTGGCTTTACTCTGTGTGTCTTGCCAGCAGACAGCTCTAGGCTCCCCAGCCAAAGCCTGTGTTAGCGGCTTTCCACGACTTTCATAGCAATCAGTGCTTGGCCAGGCTCTGGGCTGGCTGCTGCGCTGCAGTTCAGTAGGTTGTTTGGAAAGGAGTCAGGAATCTCGTTCTTCTCCTGGATGTTTCAGGTACCTCTTGGTGATCTCCTCCTACCCCTACCTATGTGATGAGTTAATCAGGTCACAGGTATCCTATGCCTTGAGATCTGGAGCAGGTATTACTATATCAAGAGAAGGACTTATCTCATGACGTCAGCTATACCAATGGCTAGACTCCCTTGGGGGCCAGTAGGGATGGGGATTTCTTGGTATGAGGCCTGGTTAAATCAGGGCATCATGTTGCTGGAAACCTGTGATGGAAGGGTCCATTGGCTTGGTGTGGCTGAGTGCCTTGCTTCATCCCCTCCCTCTGCAGGTGTCCTGTGCCGGTCAGGTACAAAGTACTCTCCTCCTGCCTTGCAGGGGAGTGCTGTGGTTGGTCTGGAGGAGGAGTAGGGCCTTAATCTCTGCCAGTTGAGTTGTGCTTGCAAAGACGATTAGACATATGCCAGCTAATTTATAGTAAACAGGATGGAGGGAGAAGTTGCCACTTACAGACAGCAAAGGAGCAAACCCATCCCTCCTGTCACGCTAGGGTAATACATGCTGACATAAACCTGGTTTAGCTGTGAGTTTATCATTGCTAATCCCGCTGGTCCATGTCTCTGGGTCTCCCTGCTTTCGTCATCTTTCTTTCCCTTCCTCTGATTTGCCTTTTTTGCCCACTTTCCTGGTACTAGCATCACTTTGGCCTTTTTCGGCAGACAAGACCCCGGCATCCTCCACCCTTCTCCCAAGACATTAGTGTTATTTTGTCTTCCAAATAATGTTTCTCCTTCTCTTGAAACAGTCTCCATGCAGATTAAAGCCATGCAGAAATCTCGTTGCCTTCCCATGCTTTTGGAGGGACACCTCCCCAACCCGGTTGTAGCCCTTGTCACTAGATTAGCAGTGTCTCTGCCTATCTGGCCGCCTTGGTGCTGCTGCTCCATCTGACGAAGCATCACCGAGGTTCCCTTTCAGACCTGCTTGGCATCCCCTCAGCTCGGTTACGAGCAGTGACTCCTTTAAAGGGGTCTTTCAGCTCGCCTGGTCTCTGTGCACTGGCGTTGGACTGTGCCTCCTCGGTTTGTGCTTATGATTGCAGGGGGTTCCTTGTGCTCTGACCCATGTTTGGCACTGCTTAACTTCCAGGGATTAACATAGGCTCATGGAATAAGTAAGGTTGGAAGGGACCTCTGGAGATCTTTGATCCAACCGCCCTCGAAGCAGGGCCAACTGAGACCAGGTTGCTCAGGGCCACGTCAGTCAAGTTTTGTGTACATCCAAGGACGGAGATGCCACCACGTCTCTGAGCCCATTCCCAGCGTGCCATCAACGTGTCAGCAATGCTCCTGCCAGGACATCGGAAAGCCGCGTAGAGCGGGGGAGCTGGACAGCAGCCCACAAGCAGTGGTACCCTGCAGGCTCCGAGCTGCTGGCCCATCCAGACCAGGAGTTTCTGGTCAGCTCAGGGCTGCAGCCGGCCCAGCCTGGAGTTTATTCAATACTTCTGCCTAAACAGACACTCCTCTGGGCTTCCTACTAACAGCACTGTGGGGAGTTTTAGCCTGTAACCGCCCCACTGTTTGGAGAGCCACGTAGCCAAGCCAAATATTGTGCTCTTCTGTTTGAGGGACTGCTGATCGCTGCGAGATTTGCCAGCGCTTTGAAAGGGGATAACAGGGAGTTTGGGAGCCTGGAAGCCGCCCAGGTCAGACTTCTTCTGTGTGAGTCTCTGCACAGCCCAGTCTCCCTCTGCTTCGGGGGAGCTGGGAGCCTTCAGGGAGGGGGAGGGCAGGATCCATGTCCACGCCTGAGAGCGATGGCCACCAAGCTTGGAAATGCCCCTTGGCCTGGCCAGAGTGGGCAGGGGCTGAGGCTGCTCTCCACACCCGATAGCCCCCAGGCAGCACACAGGGAGCTGTGAATCACCTTGGGCTCTCTCCCAGGACGGGAGGGGAACATGCTCCTCGCTTCTCTTTAAACCCCTCCTGTTCCCCTTCTCCAGCTCTGCAAGCCTCAAGAGGGCACATGAAACTCCTTCCCTCTGCCCCTGTTTTCCAGATAGGGAAATAGGAACCTCTCTCACCCGGAGGATTACAGGAGGAACAGGACATCTTCCTCTGGGATGGGACATGGCCACTGTTTAGCAGCAGAGCATCCATCCCGGGCAGAGCCACTGGGGATGTAGAACTGGACAACAGTGGCAGGATTTGGGACTGATACTCAGCTTTGGTAAGCTCTTCTCTATGTCCCACCAAAGAGGCTTGGTCTCATTCCTGAGCGCTATGAGGCCTATGAGGATGCAAAGCGTGTTCCTGATATGGCCGTGGGTGCGAGGGAAAGGCAACCAGAGCCAGCCTTGCTGCATTTTGCTGGAAATCTGGGTGGCTTTCCATCACTGTGACGGTACGAGCATCCCAGCTGTCCTTGCTCGGCGGATCCACCCACACAGAATAAGTGGATTTCTCTTGCGGTACTAATAAATGCCAAAGAAACCTTGCCCTGCTATGCTTTCTCGTGTGGCCAAGCACTCCTCCGCATCCTGAGCGCGAGTTGTGTGTCCCGGGTGAACCTCATCCCCAGGAGCAGATGAGCTGGTGAAAGGAGGTCAGGGATGCGAATCCCAGGATGAACCAGAAACTGGGTCAGCGCTTGCATCTGGAGGGACACGTTTCACGTGGGGAAGGGGGTGAGTTTTGGAGTGACAGGAGGTGCGTGCGGGAGGTAGTACTGCACAAGAGGAGGGGCTGGTGGCCCCCCGCTCGCGCTTTTAGCGAGGGCTGTGCTGCCTGCGTGTCGTTGCTGCCGTTTGGCCTGCTGCTCGTCCACGCTCCCGGCACAACCAGCGAGTACGTTGGCAGGATGCGGGGAGGTGTGAGCGTGGGGGTCCCGCTGCCTCCCCCCGCCCAGCTCACCCCTTCCCCGAGCAGGGCGTTTGGGGCCCCCCCGGGCCCCCCAACCCTCCTGAGAGAGCCTGGCAGGGCCGGCGTGGCTGCAGCCCGCCTGGGCGCTCGGCTAGCGGGGGCCGGTGCGTGGCAGCGGCTGGGGGGGCCCCGCACTGCGCAGCCCCCGGGGCCCGGCGGGCAGGGGGGCGAGGCGGGGAGCCCTGCGGCGGGGCCGGGGGGGCTGCAAGGGGCAGCGGCGGGTGCCGGGCCGGGAGGCGGCTGCAGCGGGGGTTTCTGCAGCCCGGGGGTTCCCTCTGCTGGCAACACGCTCCAGCGCAGCAGAGCGGCTCCGAGCGCTGCATCTCCCGGAGCTCCCCGCCAGCCTCCCGGGGGGCTGCGAGCCTGCTGTGGGCACCGGGGTGTCTGCGTGCCATCCCTGGGGACGGGCTCCGGCTGCACGCCCCACGTTTCCCGGACGGTCCCGCTGCCCGGCCGTCTCCGTGCCGGGATGCCGTGGGGCCGGCGGGCCTTGCCGCGAGCCTCCGGCTGCGGGAGCTGTGGCGAGCCGGTTTGCGGTCCATGCCTGATGTCCACGCCCGTGAGCGGGGGCTGCAGCAGGGCTGCG